>NC_139483.1:92147752-93446953 GCF_008360975.1 Lichenostomus cassidix | reverse complement strand
GTCTCAACCCTAACCCTAGCCATAACCCTAACCCTAGTCCTAGTTCATTACCTGAGCCGGGCGCCTGTGTTCGCCGGCTGAGAAAGATGTCGGAGCAGCCATGTTAGGGCCTTCTCGCAATGGCCTTGGGAGGCTCTTTCCAGCGGCAGTGTGCCTGCAGCTGGAGGCCCTTTAGATCTCTCAACCCTAACCCTAGCCGTAACCCTAACCCTAGCGGTAACCCTAACCCTAGCCCTAGTTCATTACCTGAGCCGGGCGCCTGTGTTCGCCGGCTGAGAAAGACGGCAGAGCAGCCATGTTAGGGCCTTCTCGCAATGGCCTTGGGAGGCTCTTTCCAGCGGCAGTGTGCCTGCAGATAGAGGCCCTTTAGATCTCTCATCCCTAAACCTAGCCGTATCCCTAACCCTAGCCGTAACCCTAACCCTAGCCCTAGTTCATTACCTGAGCCGGGCGCCTGTGTTCGCTGGCTGAGAAAGATGGCGGAGCAGCCATGTTAGGACCTTCTCGCAATGGCCTTGGGAGGCTCTTTCCCACGGCAGTGTGCCTGCAGCTGGAGGCCATTTAGATCTCTCAACCTTAAACCTAGCTGTAGCCCTAACCCTAGCTTTAACCCTAACCCTAGCCCTAGTTCATTACCTGAGCCGGGCACCTGTGTTCGCCGGTTGAGAAAGATGGCGGAGCATCCATGTTAGGACCTTCTCGCAATGGCCTTGGGTGGCTCTTTCCCGCGGCAGTGTGCCTGCAGCTCGAGGGCATTTAGATCTCTCAACCTTAACCCTAGCTGTAACCCTAACCCTAGCTGTAACCCTAACCCCTGCCCTAGTTCATTACCTGAGCCGGGCGCCTGTGTTCGCCGGCTGAGAAAGATAGCGGAGCAGCCATGTTAGGGCCTTCTCGCAATGGATTTGGGAGGCTCTTTCCAGCGGCAGTGTGCCTGCAGATGGAGCCCCTTTAGATCTCTCATCCCTAAACCTAGCCGTAACCCTAACCCTAGCCGTAACCCTAACCCTAGCCCTAGTTCATTACCTGAGCCGGGCGCCTGTGTTCGCCGGCTGAGAAAGATGGCGGAGCAGCCATGTTAGGGCCTTCTCGCAATGGCCTTGGGAGGCTCTTTCCCGCGGCAGTATGCCTGCAGATGGAGCCCCTTTAGATCTCTCAACCCTAACCCCAGCCGTAACCCTAACCCTAGCCGTAACCCTAAGCCTAGCCGTAACCCTAACCCTAGCCCTAGTTCATTACCTGAGCCGGGCGCCTATGTTCGCTGGCTGGGAAAGATGGCGGAGCAGCCATGTTAGGACCTTCTCGCAATGGCCTTGGGAGGCTCTTTCCCGCGGCAGTGTGCCTGCAGCTCGAGGCCATTTAGGTCTCTCAACCCTAACCCTAGCCGTAACCCTAACCCTAGCTGTAACCCTAACCCTAGCCCTAGTTCATTACCTGAGCCGGGCACCTGTGTTCGCCGGCTGAGAAAGATGGCGGAGCAGCCATGTTAGGGCCTTCTCGCAATGGCCTTTGGAGGCTCTTTCGTGCGGCAGTGTGCCTGCAGCTGGAGGCCCTTTAGATCTCTCAACCCTAACCCTAGCCGTAACCCTAACCCTAGCCCTAGTTCATTACCTGAGCCGGGCGCCTGTTTTCGCCGGCTGAGAAAGATAGCGGAGCATCCATGTTAGGGCGTTCTCGCAATGGCCTTGGGAGGCTCTTTCCAGCGGCAGTGTGCCTGCAGCTGGAGGCCCTTTAGATCTCTCAACCCTAACCCTAGCCGTAACCCTAAGCCTAGCCGTAACCCTAACCCTTGCCCTAGTTCATTACCTGAGCCGGGCGCATGTGTTCGCCGGCTGAGAAAGACGGCAGAGCAGCCATGTTAGGGCCTTCTCACAATGGCCTTGGGAGGCTCTTTCCAGCGGCAGTGTGCCTGCAGCTGGAGGCCCTTTAGATCTCTCAACCCTAACCCTAGCCGTAACCCTAACCCTAGCCCTAGTTCATTACCTGAGCCGGGCACCTGTGTTCGCCGGCTGAGAAAGATGGCGGAGCAGCCATGTTAGGGCCTTCTCGCAATGGCCTTGGGAGACTCTTTCCAGCGGCAGTTTTCCTGCAGCTGGAGGCCCTTTAGATCTATCAACCCTAACCCTAGCCGTAACCCTAACCCTAGCCCTAGTTCATTACCTGAGCCGGGGGCCTGTGTTCCCCGGCTGAGAAAGATGGCGGAGCAGCCGTGTTAGGGCCTTCTTGCAATGGCCTTGGGAGGCTCTTTCCAGCGCCAGTGTGCCTGTTTGGCACGGCATCCTCTCCCCCTTCTCTCTCTCCCTGATCGGTTCCAGGAAATGGATGGCTCAGGTTTAGGTTGATAACCTAATCAACATCTACCTGGTGCTGTCAACTGAAAGTCTGAAAAGACACTCCTCTTTGGAATGCAGAGAGAATGTGAGAAAATTTTCAGTGTCTACAAATACACACTTTTATCCTATAAATGCTCACGAAATCTCAGAAAGGTAGGAGCTTTCTACATGGACATTGGAGCGTGAAGTAAATCCTTTTTCCCAGGGTTGGACGCAGCCCTGTGGTTACTTCCCGAGGGATTTGTTGAGGACGCTGATGTACCCCAGCTCCAAAAATTGCATTTGGTAAGATCATCGAGTTTCCTAAATTGTATTATTCCGGCTAACTTATAGGTACCTTTCTTTACTTGCATTTCAGCTAGCTCAAGCAAGCATTTCTTAACTTGCATTATAGTTCAAGCAAGCATTTCTTGCATTTTTAACTATTTTTATTGTTCAAGCAATGTTTTACCCCATAATTGCATTTTTAACTATTGAAGTGTTGCAATTATGTATTAATTGTGTGTTTATGTGTGTCAATCTGTTCTATGTTTGTATGTTTGTTATGTTCTGTGTCAAATAAATGGTATTTTTAGACAAATCGGCCAGATATCAAAGAATCTTGCGAACGGGACTAAGTCTTGGGGAACTAGCTATCTTAAAGTCTGTCAAACTGCAAAACACATAAAACTCCTGTCTCCCATGCAAGACACTTCGCGATCCTGGGGAAGATAGGAGTTCCGTTTCTTCTGCTACCCCTGCATGACGCAGACAGCATTCCCCTCTTCCTACTCAAAGTAACCCTCCGAGACAAACCCAGAAAACTTCTCCTAACGCTGGCAGCCATGCTCCCCAGAAACTATCTGTCACGTGCCTTAGATGTGGCCCGATCGGTCACTACGCGCGGAACTGCCCTGCACCCTTTCCAGTGCCTAATACCTCTTCTCTGAGTCCTTCCCTCCCAGGGCAAATTCCACCCACCATACCACCTGCACCGCCAGCCCAGATGCAAACACCTTTGCCTGTCATCGCTGCGCCAGCACCAACTCCAACACCGACACTGTGGAATCCTTTTGCCATCACTGAGTTCCAAACAAAAAAACTAAATGATCAGCGTGAAGGAGCGACACGCATGGAAATAACTGTTGCTCCCACAGAGACTCAACCACCGGACTTAACTTCTTTACCGGACATGACGCATTCACCTGATTTCACGGACTTTACAGACTCCTTGTCCAACCCATATGCTTGGTGGATGGAGAGAGTCAACTAGTCAAGACCTTACCTCACGTGCACACTCCAACACCAGGGCGCACACAGATCCGTAAGGGGTCTGATCGACACGGGAGCGGACGTCACGATCCTGTCACGACATGTTTGGCCCAGCAGCTAGCCACTGAGATCTACCTCACTACCAATTGGGGGAGTGGGTGGGCAGTCTTTGGCACAACAGAGCTCACAATCTATTGAGATCTTGAACACAGAGGGCACGGCAGCACACGTCTGTCCATACATCATGGACGTGCCATTCAGTCTCTGGGGGAGGGATTCGTTGTCCCAATGGAGGGCTCAAATTTACATTCCGTCTCAACAACAGGATTTTTAAGTGGGGTCACTGAGGAATGCGCCACCCCACAGTTGAATTGGCTCACGGATGATGCCGTGTGGGTCGACCAGTGGCCCTTGGCGGAAGAAAAATTAGATGCGTTCGAGTCCCTCATTGCGGAACAACTGGCAAAAGGACACATCACACGAACTCACAGCCCATGGAACTTTCCCATTTTTGTCCTGCATAAGCCAGGCAAAGATGAGTGGAGACTCCTCCATGACCTGAGGAGTATCAATGCGGTCATGGAGGACATGGGGTCCCTCCAGCCAGGTTTACCATCTGCTGCCATGTTGCCCAGAGATTGGAAATTATGTGTGGTTGATTTGAAGGACTGCTTTTTTCATATTCTGTTACATCCCGCTGATGCCCCAAGATTTGCATTTTCAGTGCCCTCACGGAACTGTGCCTCTCCAATGCGCCGGTACCATTGGACTGTCTTGCCGCAAGGAATGAAAAATTCGCCAACAATATGCCAATGGTATGTTGATAAAATCTTGATGCTGGTGAGAGCACAGTTCCTGGGGGTGCACATTTATCATTATATGGATGATATCCTTGTGTGTGCAAAGGACCAAGAGCAGCTGAATGTCACCATGGCTCTGGTCTCCATTGCACTTTCAAATGCTGGTTTTTCCATCAGGCCAGATGAGATACAGTATGTCAATCCGATCAAATATCTAAGCCTCACCATCACTGATCGCACCATTGTCCCACAATCACTGGTCATCACAAACGAACCAAAAACACTGTGTGAACTGCACAGCCTGTGTGGGTCAATGAATTGGGTGCACCCATTATTGGGCATTTCCACCAAACAGCTTGCACTGCTTTTCAATTTGTTGCGCAGAAAGGGGGAGCTTGACTCTCCTCGCTCCTTGACCCCTGAAGCACACCTCTGCATTGCCAAAGTACAGCAGGCATTAACACAGAGGCAGGCCCACCGGTGCGATCCCAACCTTCTGTTTCAGCTGATAATTTTTGGAGAAAAGCAGTTCACCCACGGCATGATATACCAGTGGGACGTGACACTGAAAGACCCTTTGATAATAATTGAATGGGTCTTCTTGCCGCATCTGTTGGCAAAAACCTTGACAACTGCTCAGGAATTGGTCGCAAAGGTCATCTGGAAAGCAAGGCTGCGACTGAGGGCTCTCCACATAAAGGTCTGGACTTTATGTGGATCCAGCTGCCTTTTGCAACTGAAGAACTGGAACTTCTGATTCAATTTTGTGAACCTCTGCAATACGCTCTAGAGGGTTTTACGGGAAAAATTCAATCAGGCCACAAAAAACATAAGTTATTTAACACCAATTTTCAGCTCATCCAAAAAGTGTTCCTTTCAAAAAATCCAATCAAAGGCGCACTGACCATTTTCACCTACAGCTCTAGAGCTTCTCACAAGTCAGTGATGACTTGGAAAAACCCCACGACACAGCAATGGAAGGCTGATGTCGAGGTGTTCCCTGGATCACCTCAGGTTACGGAACTTGCTGCAGTGGTCAGGGCCTTTGAGAGATTTGAGGAACCATTTAATTTGGTCACCAACTCGGCATACGTTGCTGGAGTCGCCCTCAGAGCAGAGAATTCGGCTCTAAAGGAAACATCCAATTTGGCAGTCTTTAACTTGCTTCTGAGGCTCACTGGATGTAGCAATGTGGGTTTTAGGATTCCATGTGCTCCTTTGTTGCTCTGCTTTGTATACCATTGGTTCATTTTGAAATATGCTCTGCTGTACCTCAAAACCTATTGGTGTGTACCCTCCTGCCCATCTTCCCTTTGTCCTCCTGGGACTGCCTCAGAGAGAGCCAGCCCCTGCCCCCTCTCCTTCCCCTTAAAAGGCAGAGCCTGGATCAGCTCGTGGTGTCTGCATCTCTGGGCTGCTAGCATCTCCTCCCTGCCTTGTCTCGCTTCCCCCTTCTCCTTCCCCTGCACCCCTTTTCCCGTTACCCCAAATAAACCTCTAGCAGAACAGAGATGGAGTCCAGTTCTTTCCTAGTCTCACTATATTCCTGCTTGAATTGATGTGGTTGGAAGACTGCCGCCATGCCGTGGAACCTCAGGGGCCGCTCGCCCCAGATACGGTGGAATTACATGGACCAGAGACCCGGCCCGGGGGGGCCGCCAGCCTGTGCCACCCTCCCAGACCGTGATACAACAACTGAAGCCATCTCTCACCGGAAGCAACCATACTTTATAATGCATATTCAATCTCACACAGACCTGCCAAGACCCATCTCAGAGAGAAATCAGAGAGCAGATTCCCTTGCTGCCGCAGCCCTGTCGACCAAAGTGCCAGACACTTTTGGGCAGGCAAAGCTATCCCATCAATTTTATCACCAGAACAGCGCCGCCTTGGTGAGGATGTTCGGCATCTCCAAAGATCAAGCTCTCACGATCATCCTCACGTGCCCAAACTGCTCCAGAAACCAACTGCCACCACACCTTTCAGGTGTGAACCCAAGAGGAACAGAGAGTTGCCAAGTGTGGCAAACGGACGTGACAAACTACTCAGAGTTTGGCAGACTTAAGTATGTGCATGTGTCTGTGGACACATTTTCTGGTGCCATCCACACGTCAGCCCACGCCGGGGAGAAGGCCAAAGACTGCATTCAACATCTCATGTTTGCCTTCTCCAGTCTCGGTGTGCCAGGCCAAATTAAAACGGACAACAGACCTGCATATACTTCTGCCAAGTTCCGACAGTTCTTAAATGAGTGGGGAGTGTCCCATGTTATGGGCATTCTTCACTCCCCACAGGACAAGCGATAATCGAGAGAGCACACCGCATTTTAAAAACCGTGCTAGCGCAGCAGAGGGGTGGACACGAGGTCAATACACCCCAAATGAGACTAAGTAAGGCACTTTTTACAATCAACTTTTTAAACAACTCTTTTAACGAGCCTTTGCCTCCAGTTTTTAGACATTTTGCGAATGATAAAAACTCAAAGTTGAAAGAAAGACCTCCAGTGCTGGTGCGAGATCCAGAGTCCTTGATGATTCAAGGACCATTTACCCTTATCACCTGGGGACGGGGCTACGCATGTGTTTCCACCCCAGCGGGCCCAAAATGGATCCCCAGCAAATGGGTGAAACCCTACTGTCCCAAAGAAAATGGTAAGAAGGTCCACTTTGCCACCAAACGAATAAAACCTGACTGGACAATTCTTCTCTTCATAGGGTGGAAGAACAAAAGACGCAAATCACCTGACATGACTGAGATTCCCTCAGAGTCCCATCTAACTGGACTAGCTACTGTTGATTTCCCCGAATGTTTGCCCCCTAAACCTACAGCAGAACCCTTCCCCCCACCTTACCCTTTATAACGGAGACCGGCAAAAGACCCTATGTTCCTCCCTCTGATTTTAAATTTCTGTGATCTACTAATTTATATGTTTTCTGTTAAAGGTCAGTGATGGTACCGAGCACCCCAGCAAAGATGAGTTCCCATGACCCCAGGCTGGAAACTCTCGAGCTGGGCAGCCTTGGTTGCTAAATCAATTGACTGGATTCTTTTAAGTATTTTTCTGATTATAATTAGTTAGACCATTTTTAAAGCGTTGTTAAATATCTTCTTTCTATTTTTTAAACAGAAAAGGGGGAGATGTTGCGGTGGCCCTGGCGCAGTTGAGCACCTCGGGTTCAGGGCGCCATTGCAAAGCCCCTGAGGAGTCATGGACAATAGGCCCTGCTTCTCTCCCCTCCCCTATTCCATATAAGGTTTTGTTCTAAAAGTTTCTCCTTTGTTCTCCAGTTAAGTTGTTAGCCATTGGTTCTTTTGGAATTTGCACCCTCCCCCTCTGTGCCCCCATTAGACCAGCCCTGTGTCAGTCATCCGTTCTCTGTACCCCGTTGGTTGTCTCAAGTTTCCCCTCCCCTTTTCTGGTACTGTAAAAGCTGCTGCACAGCACAGAGCAGTGCCATTTTGAGCACCCCTACCTACCCTCCTGACCTCCCTGCCCGACCCTCAATAAACCCTTCTTCGACCCAGCTCAAAATTGCCTACGTTTCTTGCTTTTGCCATCTGATCTCCACCTCTGCAGCTCCCGCAGGAGCGCAGTTTTTCCCATTTTTCCACCCACCGCCCCAAAAGGCGAGCTGCCGCTGCCTGGAGAAGGCTTCGCCATCTGGTCACCCCGATTCCAAACTGACTCAACGGGTCCCTGAGACCCGACAGATTTGAGCCCTTACATCACTTCTCTTAGCAATGACTTCACTTTGCCATGCAAATCAGCATTGAATGGTCAATGTTAAACATCCTGCCACAAAAAAGTACCAAAGCTCTTAAAAAATGTTTTATCAATGCAGTTACACCTATTTTTAAATTTGAAAGCTTAATTCGTGGGAAATTAAAAGAAGTTGGATTAAGCTGCTTTAATGCCAATTATTACTCAAGCAGATATTGGGACATGGGAATTCCTTGCTTTCCAGGTGATCCTCTAAAGTACTTCAAAGTGTTAAAATTTAGGGCTGTAAACACATAAGAAGCAGAATTAAAGAAATGGTTTAGTTTTTCAGATACAACTACCTTATATTTAAGGCTACTTTAATCTATAATGTTCATAAAATGAACAATGTTCTCCTGAATGTTCAATAGACTAAATATTCCCTGGCTCTACCAGGAACACTTTTCTGATACAATTAATATTAAAACAGCTATGCCCTGGCACTGCTATTGTGAAATGAATTGTGATATTTGCTCTATTATTGACTTTCTTTTCTTGCTTTGATCATTATTTGCCCTTTCTAATTGATTAACTGTCTCCTTATTGCAAGAGTTCCCACAGACTCTGGTTAATGTCTTGGGCAAAAGAGCATGTTCACTAATCAGGTCCTCAGAAGCAGATTTAGAGCACTGATTAAAAGCAACTGGACCATCTCACCTTTTATAGCTATGATTACTCAGTAATTTAGACAAGCAGCTTCCCCTCTGATTCCTGCTGAAGGTTAATCAGGACTTATTGGCTTCCGGATGGCGGATTTATCTTTATCAAAATAGCTTACAACGGAGATCTTTTACAGTAAATTTTTCTCTTAAGCAGAAGTGGCCTAAATGCATGCCTCATAAATTCCTTAATGTTTGGTACATAACCCATACAGGTAAATCAGAGATTATCAATCAATTTCTAGTACTTTGAATGATAGACTGATGAAACAAAACACAAAAATAATTTCGTTTATTTCTTTGATATTCTTTATTGACATGATGAAATCTAAGCTAATTATATTATTCCTTTATATAACAAATATAGAGACCGTGTAGATTATTGAAATTTGATAATTCCTAATTATATTTCTTTGAGTTTATATGAATTATATCCCTTTTTTCTTGGTGTTGCTTAACTGAGCACTGCATACAGTGCATTTGACGTGCAGTGCTTTTTGACAACGTGGGAGTTTTGGTTAATTAAGTTACCAAGAAAAAATAAAATACTCGGTATGAAGACAAGAGTGTTGTAGAAGGCCAATTTTTTTTGTCTTAAAACAATCCTTATACAGGCAATCAGGTTTTTTGCTGTTATGTAGTTGGCACGTTAGATTCAACAATTGAAAGGAGGTGTCTTTTGTAATTGTAATAGTAACAGTGATCCTTCTTTGCAGCTTGTACAGAACAAGTCAAACTGATTGTGCTTTCCTACTAACTCTTTTCTTATGAGATGATACTTAAGGCTCTTATGTTAGATACAGTCCAGTAACATCTGATTGTTTTACCACACACTGGAAAATACCCAGTTTTAATAGACTTTCATACATTTTGCTAGTCTTTTTCAATCCAAAAGAGAAGACACAGGTAATAAAAGTTTCTCAGATTTTGGCTCATACTATATCTCTTCCTTTTTCAGCACCTATTTTACAGCATCCACCAGAACTGGTCATTGCAGTCCAGCCATGAGTCATGAACACTCACTTGCAGATGCGTGATTTAAATACATCAACTTTCAAAAAATTATTCTGATCCCTTATTCTTTACCCACTACCATCTGTCTATCCAGGTTAAATCCAAATGCATGTCAGGCCTGTGGATCACTAATAGTGATCCACAGGAGGTACAAGAAAATGCTACCAGAGAACAGCAGGGCAGGCAGGTCAGGTCTACATCTATGCTTAAAAGCAAGGAAATTCCTGCCTGAGAAGGAAAACAGCAGTCCAGAAAGCCTAAGGCTAAGTGTGTTCTGCAGGGAAACTGTGCCAGGTACTATTGCACTTACAAAGGAAGAGAGAGCATTTCAGTCCTAATTTTATGGTTGCTAAAAATTATCTCTTCCTATTCAGTCAAAAACTCTTATGCAGCACAAGCTAAACATATCTGACTTCTGAGAAATTTACCTCTCTAATAATTCTACAGAGAATAGGAACCCATCAATGTGTTACTAAACTGCTGGACTAATAGATCTATAGAAATGTGCATTTCTATCTAAGTATAATGAACACTAGACATGTAAGCCTAAATCTTCCTTATTTTGAAGTAGAAAGCTGCAAGCATAAAACACAAGGATAATTTGGACATATAACACATATAGATTTAATGGGATTTTCTTCATAGATTCTTGAATTCCTGTATGATCATCAGGCAGCTTTTTAAAGGAGAAGGATATGTTCCCTTTATTGCCAGAGTCTCTGTCACTCTGGCATTGTATGAGGGATCAAGCCCTGGAACCCAACATGAATGTAAAACAGAACACACACCAGAGCAGATCCCAGACACTGGTTTCTAGATCTTACTCAGGCTTCTTTAAGATGGTAGCTTTGGATTTAAAGTCTGATTTTGCATAAATGCATAAATTTAGATCTATCCCTGAAATTTCACTTGTAAAAAAAATAGCACCTATACTTCCCTGGAAATACATTGCATGTGTCACAGCTGTGTAATACCCATATATGCAATGCTCACTTGCAACTGTGAACTATTTCAGACCAGTCTATAAGAAGTTGTTTGAAAGAGTGCACTATTTATTCAAGTTAGGGAATATATTTTTATTAAAAAAATTTGTAAAATTTTTTTTCTATCCAGTTTCCTTGAAATCCTTACAGATTCTCTCCTAGTCAGTCAGGGACACCATGTGCAGCAATTTCAGTAGTAAAAGGGAAATAAAAAACCTATGAGTACAATAAACCTGATTCGGCTTCCATTACAATAAGTAGGAGCTTACATTCTTTTTCACTTATTGGAGAGCACATAAAGTATGCTGGTTCTCAGTTTCTGTGCACATTGTTCCTATGGGAATTGGACTACAATAAACATTCATTGTGTAATTTTACAGCATTTTACCCATTTAGATAGGATTATTTGTTATGTGATTTCCTGTAATGTTTTGAATTTTAAGCAAAATAAGCAAGCTGGAAAAAGTACTTTAGGAAAAGCTGGAGGGGCAAAAAGCAGTATGAAAGAGGATCTCTGAGGTACTAATTCATCAAAATTAGGCTCAATTATTGAACTGCTCAGAAGAAGATAAAGGGTTCTGTCAGTGTTAAGTTTGTACTCAAAGCAATCAGACATAAACTATAGAATAAAATAGTAATTGGTATGGCCTGATAGTGAGCATAAATCAAGTAATTCACTCTTCATGAAATAAATTTTAAATATTCCCTCAAAGCTTTCAATAAAAGAGGTTTTCAAAGGAATGTTAATCATTTGACTAAATTAGTACTTTTTGTGCAAAGATGCTTGTCTCATTTTGATAGAAGCAATTCCCACTTTCAGTTTCTATTTATCCACTTCTCTGTCTGAAATGACTGAAACAGCTTATATCAATGCTTTTATTTTTCATCTCCTCAGAAAACAGGAAAAGTTAAAAAAGGTCAAAATTCCTTCTGGTTTCTGGAAAAAAGTATTCTTAAAAGAATAAAAATACTTATTTTTTCAACACTTACACTTTTAGAAATTACTTTATCGGAATTATTCAATATTCAAAGCTCAAAAATAAGCCATTGCAAAATTACTCTCATCTATCTTATTGTTTAGAGCACTGTTTAATTACTGATACATTACAGAATCATTCCCCTGCATTATTTTTCCTAAAATAATTGTTCAAGGTAAGAAATTGTAGTCAAAAGAGTTGACTACCTCAGCGTCTGCTTAGGCTATATGGAAATGCCTATGATTGGAACATGATTTTATTAATTTACTTTAGCCCACCCTAGTTTTCCTACTTTTAAATTTGTTAACTTCTGCAGGCAAACACTGGCATGGAAAATGAGGACTGAGCCCACTCTATCTCTGTGGCACCTCAGGGGGGAATCCCAGCCCTTCTGACTATTTTACTGATGGTTTATTGCCCTTTTAGCTGCCTCATCACAAAACATTTTCTCTGGAGAGTACAGACTATCATTTCACCCTCACCAAAACACAGTAGATTCAGCTGGGATGTGGATCCAGCCCTGTGTTTTCCACAAAGATGAATTTCTGTGTTTCAAATACAGAATGAAATGCAGAGATGGAGCCTTTCCTCACAGCCCAGGCTCTGGCCTGGCCATGATTGTTGCAGTCACTGGGCCACACCAGGACATGCTGGATGGAGCTGAGACTCTTTCTCTCCAGGAAACTGGGCTGGATTACTTTTATAGAATCACAGAAGGGTTTGGTTTGGAAGGCACCTACCTCAAAGATGTCCTAACTCCTGCTGCCATAGGTTGGGAGACCATGAGTTAGATCACGTTGGTCATGGTCCCATTCAACCTGGCCTTGAACACTGCCTTGAATGCTTTCAAAGAGTATTTTTAAAATACACTAGAACAGCCTGTGTGTGTTTCTCTGGGAACCCTGCTGCCTGTTTAGACAAGTGTTTGAATTCAGCCAGCTGTCCCTTTTGGCCAAGACCCTTCCTAGCTGCCAGACATCTGTCACAAATATCCTGAAACAACTTCTCCCCTCTTAATTGGGTTATTTAAACATGTGCTTTACCAATTTCTTCCCAACATGGCCTTCAAATCCTGCTCCCTTGACTTTGCCCATTGCTAGCACAAATGTTGCTGCCTGACAGCAGAGTTGCCAGCTGACGGATGTTTGGCCATTCTTCCTCCCTCCCCTTGTTCCTGGTCACATCTTCTCCCACCTCTGAGCTGTCATTACCTTTCCCCAAGCTGTAACAGGGAGAAGAGGAGAAAATTAATTGTGTCATTTTCACATAACATCCTTCTACCCTCATAACCCTGGAAATGCTACCACCTTGCAATTACAGCGAGTTTGCACGGGTGTAACTTCATTTATTAAAATAGTCCGACATCTGATTGACATATGCAAGTATGTGAGGAGAGTCTCGGCCTACATCTTTGTCAATGTGAGTTATTTCAAATGTAAAAACATTATTTACTATTTCACTTATATAAGGATAAATATAACTAGACCTACATTGTTGCTGTCACTTCTCCCCCAAAATACAGAATTAATAAGCTCTGACCAGACAGTTTTGGCTTGTCTCAGGTCTGTTTGATGGAGGTTTTGGGGGAAATATGGGCATCACTTTATTTTTTTTTTAAACTAGTTAAGTTTTAAATTTCCTCAAACTTCAGTTACAGACTTTTTCTCATGCGATGGCATGAAACTTTTGTTTTGCTAGAAAACTCCTTTTAAAATCTTACCTGTGGAACAGTGAAGGATTTTTTCTGGTGTTTGCTGCATTTGTAACTGGATCCATGCAGCCCTGAGACTACCAAGGTAATTTGTCCTTTAATGTATTCAAAATGCTGCTAAAGATAAAAGAAAACCCACATTATATGCAAAGCCTGGAATTTATTGCTAAGTGTAGATGAAAACTTCACAGTAAAAGCAACAAAATATTACTAGTCAAGACCTGATTTAAGAGAAAGGAAAGGAAAAGAAAAAAGAAATTAGTAAGAGAATTACCCTAAAGGAAAAGACTTTATAATAAGAATGCAATTAAAATTGTTTCATTCTGGCTTCCTACTATTTGAATCTTGCTCTACTATTATACCACCTCACATCTCATGGCTGCTGGTTTCAAAGCAGGGTGGTGGCTGGGGCATTACAACATTCTCTATATTTTACCAGGACGAGGATGACTTTGATATTGATAATTTCATTCTCCATACTGTAGGGTCCACTTGCATACTTCTGTATACTTCCTGATCCTTTCCATACCTTGCATATTCTGCACTGATCTAAAATGCTACATTAAATCTCTATTCACTATACAGAGAGTGAGTTGTCCTGGATACATGCTCTTTGTTCTCTCTTACCCTTATTGCTGGTTTTGCTCATCTCCCTAAGATGACAATTCTGCAGCTGACCCCTGATGAGCTGTTCATTTGCTTAGGGATGCAGCATCCTCCTGTGCCCAACTGTTAGGATACCATGCTATCCCTACTCCACATGGTATTTGTGTCTGTACAACATTTTCCTTTCATCCCATCCCTATCCTCTACTCTGCATCATGACTCTGATTCATTCTACATAAAAAAATTCTACTTCTTACTAGTATTAAATTTAAAATCAGTTATAAAAAATTAGGTAATAACAAATTTCATTATTAAACTGTTCCAAGTGGTAAACAAAGTAAAACAAAACCCAGGCCAAGAAAAGCCTAGACAATGAGTCTGACCAGTCATACTTCTGAGGCCTTACAAGATTAGCACTAAGAACGTCAGTTTTGCAAACATAGTTTTCTGCCAGAAAAAAATGCCGAATTAAATATTGCCTACCAGTTCTACACTTTGCAGAGCAATGCAGTATAACACAGCCCCTCAAAAAACCTTTTGGGCAGTGACTGACTACGTAACTTTTTAAACTCATATCAAATAATATATGTTACTAATGAACAGAGAGAACTAACTGGAAGTGTTAACTTGATAATGCTCTACAGTTTCTCAGCATGATGAACACTCTCATATAGTCTTGAGCTCAATGAAAAATACGTGAAGTTTCCTATTTTACTCTCGTGCATTAGCTGACTTCTGTTTGTTTACTCTACATATCTCACCAAAAAAAAATCGTATTTTTACAGGAAGAACAAAGTCACACTGCCACACCTAAATGCTCTGTCTTCTCTAGCTCTGTCCATAAATTACATGAAGATATACAGGAATTGTCTAGCATCTTTCACAGAGAAGAGCTACTCAGTTCACATACTAAAAAATAAATCACAGTCCAAAATGTTTATTTGTAACAAGATACTTATTTGTAAAGATGCGATAATTGCTGAGTAAACTGGATCTCCAGGATTACTATCAGCAATATGATAAATAAACTACCATACTAGATACATACAAAATGTTACTAAACCTTTCATCCCCTCTTTTATTGGCTGATGATTAATTATCCCTTGCAAAGCAAGAGCCAGAAACCTCCAGCAGCTGAACTGGGATACTATGCAGTGTGTATTTTAATTTTTTTTTTTTGCATATTAACATTTACTTTTTCTCACAGTTTCTTCTTTTCAACACCTTTTAAAATTTATTAGAAACATTTACTTTGGTACAATACAGTTCTCTGAGTTTTGTGGCAGGAAGATGTTAAGTTTCACTGGCTCTATGAATGTCTGTCGCTTGTAGTGAACCAAATAAAACCATGAATGGACTGCTGAACAGAGGTACATGAGACAGGAAAAAGTGAGAGGTACACAAAGGTCTTCCATTCCTTCCACAAACTGATTTTTTTTCTGTCTCAGAAGTCCTCATCCCTTTGCATCAGAGAGAAAAATTTAAGAGTATGTGCTACTGAGCTAGTGATGTAAACCAACTTCTGAAAGATTTCAGGGATAGATACACCACAGTGTCTCTGGACAACTTGTTCCAGGACTTTAACTCTGATAGTGGATTCCTTCCGTGTACCCAGCTGCTATTTCTCTTGCTGTAGCTGTGACCAACACTTCGCCCTTTCACCCTGAGCCTCTGGGAAGGTCTGGCTCTATCTGAGGTATCCCCTTCATGAGGTAATGAAACATGGGAGACAGATCCACTCTTAGTGTTCTTTTCTGAAGGAAAAAGCCAGCCTGCCCAGCCTCTCCTCATGCAATCTATGTGTTAGACCCTAGCCATTCCCTACTGATCTCTTGCCGGTTTGTGCATCTTTCTAGTGAGGGTCCAAAACTGGTGTGCTCTCCTGTTTGGTGTGATCCAAAGGCTTGGCCTGCTCCGGGTTTATTTCATTCATTATTCAGATAAAGGGAAAATAATTTAGTTGGCTTTTAGTGGGTTGAAAATCAATAGTAAAAAAAACTCCTAATGGATAGAAGAATTCAATATCAAAGTCTTGGAGTGGCTCCTTGAAGGGAGGCAATCTAGACTGAAATTGAAGCACACAGAAAAAGGCCCTGAATTCAGGACTCCTACTTTTGAGAAGAACAATAAAAAGGCCCAGAAGATCAAGCTTTTTTTTTCCTCTCTCCTTCTTTTGCTTGTTTTTTTTTACAGAAATGTAAAGTAACTTTAAAAGTTCTCATTCTTCTTTTACTTTGGTTAAATCATCTTTTAGTAAAATTTGATTTGCTTGGACTAATTGATAGTTTCATCTGCCTTAGAATAAAGCTCAAAGGTTTTTCCAGAAAAATGCATTGCTGGACAGATCAGTGTTGCAGAATCTAGAAAGTACTGTTTGCTGGTGCTGTTGTCTCATGTCTGAAGAGACAAAAAATATTTTCTGGCTTCTAGGACCCACAGCTCACCCAAGAAGAAAAAGTCATTTTGCATGTCAATTGCAAATCCAAAGGTTGCTTTCATTTTAATATCAATAGTTATATCATAAAGTTATTATAAAACTCTCATAAGGTTATTATAAAAATTTCAAATTTTTCTAGGTTTTCAACTTTTTCCTTTTTATCACCAAACAGCAATAACATACAAGAGCTTCTGTACCTTCCATCTCACAAGACAAACTGATTTTTTGCATCAAAAAAATTTGCAGCAAATCAGTTTTATGCATCAAAGAGACTATGTAGGACAACTCTTTCAAATAGCTTTATTTTTTGTCTCAAACTTTTCTAGTCTGCTGTTAATACAAGAACCTTTCTGATGCTATTATTACTTGAATTTTTAAGTATTGAAGATGTGAAGGACAGCATTCCTGTTGCTGTTGTTATTGCTATCATTACAATGAAATATTTGATTGGACTATTATCTTGCATAATTCATGCAACATATCTTCTTAGAGGAGCAACCTGAATAGGGCATAAAGCCCTGGACATTATTGTTTAAATTCCTGGGTTTTGTTTTTCCTTCTAGTATCAAAAAAGTGATTTTTTTTGCTGGATTAGCTGTACAAATCCATTCACAAGACTGTGAAGTCATGAGGATGTGCATGCAAAAATTCTGACAGAATGATTAAATACTATATTGAGATTCTCTGAGTCTTTCATTATTCTGACAATATTTTTTTTTTACTAGGATAAATGATAGGATAGAATTTCAAAACAGACTTTGCTCTTTGTACCAAAAGAGAACACAAAAGTTCACTTCTTAACAGCACAAAATAGCATTAATTTGAAGGATAATGAAAAAGAATTCTAATTACTTTCAGCATTCATTTTAATATGAAATGTCTTCTCTGTGGAAAAACTTTGAATCAAAACCTCAAAATTTAAATTTTTTTTCTCAGTAGTTCATTTTTAATCAAGTCTAGTTTAGATTTAGAAGATTTATTAGCTTTACTCACTTTAGAAGTAATTAAATCATAGCCCTCTATTATTACCTCTGGGTTTAAAATGTTCCCTTCTGTCTCCATTAGGCTTTTACCCAATTGCTCACATCTTTCCTCCCTGGCAGTAATTGTTTCATGCAGAGAGTCCAGCTGTTAGACCATAATACCATGGTCCCAATCTATCATATTCAATGAGATCTGAAAAGATAAATCACTTTTGAAGCCTACAATGAGGAGATATGTAAAAATAACTTTGTATATATGGAACAAGATGCTTTTACTGATAGAAGTGCTGTTTATTCTTGTATTCAGCAATCCCAAAAACAAGTTTCACAAAAATTTTATGAGGAAAAACCTCCAACAACCAAGGCTTTGTTTCAATTTGTGAAAACACTGGGGGTTTTGTTGCATTTATGGTAATTTACATTCTCCTGAATTTTATTTGCATGCAAATGTCTATTACTACAGAAGGTAAATCTTTTTTGGGATTTCTGAGAGCAGTACAATCTGTTGTGACTTCCTTTATGTTTGTGGATAATCTGAAATGATGACAGATTTTAAGGTTCTTACCTCAAACTTGACATGTTATGAAATATATATATATAGATATATATTTGATATATATTTATATATATTTGACCTTTTCTTATAGTAAAAAATACTATAAATTATTTGCAGTTATTATTTATTTTTTTGCTTCCTAAAATAATGAGTTTGGTGCTAATGTGGTAATTGAAGAGCTAAACCCTAGTGAATGGTCAAATTCTGATCTTGGGGTAATGTGGCTTCTAAAAATATTGATTGTACAACATTTTGAAAAGTTTTATATTCTTAAAACCTTGTGTACATACAAGTTATAGTTGTTAACATTATTATTAAACAAGTTCAAGCAGCAATAGATTTTAACTGTGATGATATATCACAAGTTTATAAAAAAATGTCATATTTTAACCTTTATACAACTAGGAGCTGACATGATGCTCACTTAATATTCTTCACTCACACAGCTGAAAACCTAAGGCAGCTTGTCATCTGAGGTGTATTAAGCAGCATGACAGAGACTGTAGGGATATTTTGACACATGTCAAATCAGGGTAATAGCTATATTACCCAGGCACCATAAGGAGATTATTACGAAATTCCACAGTATCACAAACCTGTCACCATCTGGAATGGAACCTGAATTTTTACAGGGAAATTGGTTTTCATTTTTGTAAGTACCAGTAAGGAGGTATTACCTGTAACCCAGCCTAGGTATATCTATTCTTCAGGCATAGAATTTTAGACCCTTGCACCAATGGAATTACTCTTCAGAAGAAGCAAGAATCCTGTTTGGATGATTTTCCTGAATTTATTATCAGGTGTGAGTATACCAAACTCTAGGCCCTCCATATTTTGATGGAATTGCATATGCATAACACTTATAGTCCAGTTTGAAGCAGATGAAAAAACAAAAAAAATACAAGACTGAAAAATGTTCACTTATTCAGATTATTAGTGCTCTCTGACTATTTAGAGGTGTTTACTCGTAACAGGACAAAATTACCATGTCCTTAAAAGCAAATTAAACTGGCCCAAGAGCTACTGCTGAGACTTCAGGGCTGTTACACGCTCATCAAGACCCGGAGTTTCACTTTGGCTCAAGCTGGAGCCATCTCTTGGCAAGATTGAACAAGGGACCACACCAGCCAGTCTGCCTTTGGGGCAGCTGTGTAGACACAAACAGAGCTGTGGCACAGCAGGTTTCAGCAGCAGAAACATCCCCCTGATATTTGCATTTACTAATAGCTGCTGTTTCTGTAGAGCAAAGCTTCTTCTGCCATGGGTTGTGTGAGTCCAAGGGAACAGTAAGACAACTTAGCCCCATTAAAGTTGCTTCTTGCTGTGCAGGTACCCTGCTATGTTCATCCCATGCTGCGACCTTCCTGATGTCTTAGAAAACCATAAATCTCTGAGACACCGAGGCAGACATCAAAAGAGTATATGGTGAAATAGCACCGAGCTGTTTATGTTAGAGAGATGGGTCACTACCATAAAATGAAGGGAGAAAGAGAGTACTCATTTACAGAAGCTTCATCTGACCTATTTTTGGTCTTTAGCTCAGATCACTGACACAATATTTGCTTCTCTAAAGATGAATGGATGCTGTGATTTGCCTTTTCACAAATACCATCTGTTATGATCCAGCTTAAACACAGAAGAGCAAAGAAAGCTAAGCCTCTGTGAATGAAAGGGATCAAACCCAGAAAGGTTCCAAATATACCCAAAAAAATGTGATTAAAACTAAACGAGGTTAGATGTTGGTGCCAAAAATTGATATATTTTATTTAATAGTAAAAGAGTCTAAGAGAAAAAAAAGAAAAGAAAGACATGGAAAAGGAAGTGGGGGGGGCGGGGGGGGAACAGGGAGAGAGTGACAGGGGTTAGATAGAAACGTTTCACCCTTGTGGGGTCCCAACGACATCTTGTTGCTTCCCTCCATCTGATCGTCTGGGTGATGAGGATCCCCCACTGCCACCATGCCCAAGAGCATAGAATCCATGGATTAATATATATATTAATATATATTTTGGGCCAGGTGGGAACCCCTGCAGGGGGCTAGGTTTGACACTGTCCCTTGCAACACTGTAGATCTGTTGCATCATCTTGTGTTCTGGTGTAGGGTCTGGGGACTCCTCTGGGGTGGCCTTTGATGGGCCATGACAACCCCTTGCTGTCCTTCATGTGGATGAGTTTTCCTGGGATGAAGTGGCCCCTGCAGCTGAGCTCCTCTGGGCATTCACTGCCTCTGACCAGAGGCTTTCTCACCACACACACAGAACTTCTACCATCCCCCCCCACCCCCCCCCCCCGCTCTTTGGTGCCAGGGTCTGTTCGAGCCTGGCAGCTGATAGCCCTGGGGCTGTGGTCTCCACCCCAAAACTGCTAAGCTTGTGCTCTGAACGTATCATCTTCATCAAAGGGCAGTGAGCAATGTAGTTTCAGGGCTTCATTCAAGGTTTTGGTGGTTTTCTCTGCAGCTTTTGTACAGTTTTGCTATAATAGGGAAAAGTCCTTCATGGAGACATTTAAGTCATAAACTATAACATTAATCAGTTAGATAGTGTCTCCCCCTCTAACAGATAAAACCATGATTTTATGAACTCTAGTTACTACCCTGCCTATAACATCCCTATGACATATTTTTAGAAAACTAAGGGGAGAAAATTACGTGTTCAGTCTTAACATTTTTATTTTATTTTAACATTTATATGTCCATGTCAGGGGAATTTGTATGGAAAATTGCCATTTTCTGTATGAATACCCTCTCACTTTCCTATGCAGACACTAATTAACTAGAGGAAGAAAGGAGAAGCAGTTGACTGCAGTTCTTTACCATGTAATACAGACAAAAGACACAGCTGAGCAAACTACACTGAGGTGGCAATCACCCACACATCCAGCTTAGTTTCAAAAAAACCTTGTAATTTCCATATGTGACTTATGGTGTCCTTACAAAAATTCCTTGGAGAAAAGGCCTCTTCTCCTGCATTATTACATTTCTATGCAGTGATAATTGCTGAAGTGACAGAATACAGTAGAGATGGATTGCAGCGTGGGCAGCCTGGAGAGTGTCTCTAAGATAACATCAAGCATGAGGTATGAAAGACAGATTCCTTGGGCCAGAATTAGTTGTACTTCTTATTTGTGGTATATTGTCACTTGACTGTCACTTCAGATATTAAAACCAAGTAGTTGATTAATTGGTTTTTTTGTCGGGAATGAAAAAACTCAACAACCTCTCCCTTATGTTCTTCCTGATAATATATAAAATACAAGATACCCAAAACTAAGTTATTATGTTGGCATAATTTTAGCAAACATAATCTTCTGCCAAGCTACTGTTAGTATAATGCTTCAAAAACCCAACTTGTTTAAAAAATGGGACAGTTTTTGCATTTAAGACTGTCATCAATAAGTCCAATCATTAGTGGAACTTTGGAACCATTTTTTTTAGGGTCAAAAAGTTTTGTTTGGAGTCTTGCATGTTATCACAGAAGGTAACACACAATGTACATGTAAATCTGTGAAAAAATAAATACCACGTGCTGAATAATAAAGATTCACTAGCAATTAATTCAAATGTAAACTATTGAGCTACTCACAAGAATAAGTGATATTCCACATGAATGGGGAGGAAACTCTGACCGTAAGTGTCAGCACAGCAGCAAAGAACTAAGAAAACAATATAAATTAGTGAACCATAGCCAGAATTATTAAGAGAAAATTGATTTTTAAAAAATGCTGAAAATAAATCTTAATAGGTATGTATGCCACTGAAGTTAGCAAATTCCTCCAATACAATAAATTGATAGATCTAGTCTACTTCACTGCCAGATGCTACTGAAATTATTTTAGGATCTATAAGCAAGAGTGCTGTGTGCATAATCACATGTTGTCACAAATTTGGCAGCTCCTCTCATCTTTGCTTCATTGCTTTGCATGGTTCTCATTTGTCATTTAGTGTCACAAACCCTCAAGCATGAGCGATTAGAGTGCTTCAGCTAACATGCTGTTACAATGCTTTAAATAAGGAGCAGAAACTCACTTTCTAAATGTAGTCCTTAGAGAGAGACAAGGAAGATTACTCATAAATGCCTAACAGAGTTGATTAACAGGTATGTTTCCAAGACTCATCTCCTTAAATTAGATCTGAAAAGTGCAAAAAGGATCACATCTTTATCAATTAAGCTAATCCATCTATTAAAATTCTCTCTTGAAATGAGTATAAACCCATCTAAGGATTATTATTGTACTTTCTTTCATTCTACTTTCTCTTTAACGTGTCATTAAAGTCTTTTACGTCCCTGATTAGTTTTGAACCCATTAATTACAGGGCACTACACTGAAACTGTCTCTGCAAATGAGTAGCTAGGCAGGCATTTTTCTTTTAAGACACAATCTAAACTGAAAAAGATAAAAGAAATATTTGGTTAAGTTGTTTTAATTTCCCTAGGGACACTGTTAAAATGAAAGGAAAATACTTAGATGCTCTTCTTTTTAAGACAGACTATTGTGTTCTAGAATGCAGTTTTTAATATCTATAAGGATTTCTCTTTAACAAACCTATACCATGATTTATTGCGGGATAATCCCTTGTTTGTGATTTTAAAATTGACAAACTCTTGTGTATAATCAAAGCCAACAGAATTCAGTCATATTAGTCTGCAAACACATTCATACAGACTGGAATTTCGTGTCCCATTTTTGTGTCTCAGTCTGCAGGAATGGCTGCAGATCACTGCAATACTGTAGTGTTTCAGCAGATGGTGAATTGCTTTATTTATTTTTTTCTACTTCTAATTGTGATTTTACTCCTACGAACTGTACACAAGGTTATGCTAAGTTTATCGTCATTATGTCATGCACTCGCCTGTATTTTCTGTATCATTTTGTCCTTCTCTTTTATCATTAGACTAAACTCATAAACAGTCATCATAAGCTTGTCCTTCTTGACTATTTTTTCCACCTGAAAGTGCTTGTCAAAAATACAAATTGTTTGCTTCTCATAACTAGAAGGAAGCTAGACTTAGATGCCATTCAGAGCACCTTTACATAAAAACTAACTATTATCAGCTTTGCTCATTCAGCCATGCTGAATTTACTGATTCACTGTGATTTCTCTTACAGCTGTGTATTTCTGGTAATTTTGAAATATTTTATACAGTGACACTGGTCTGTGTTCTAAATTCACTCATATCATTCATAATTTTCAGAGGTTCTCATTTGCTGTGTTATACATAAATGTTGCTATGTCTTTTTTTTCTGCATAGCATCTATATTAAAGCACTGCTTATACTTTAGTTACAAAATAATATATTCTAGAAAAAAACAAAACAAAACAGAGTCAAAAGAATATGACTGTATTCCAAACTTTATTTGTGTTTAAGGCAGACAAATAAACTGATGCAAAACTCTATTCATCATAAAAATAATTGCTGTATTTCTATAACTGTTCTAATTCTAAAAGACCTATAAAAATCAGTGATGATCATCATTTCTCCTCCTCTTATTTTTGCTGTTTGCTCAGCTGAGCAGAGTTTCATACTTACCTGAGCTTTACTGATTTTTGCAGAAATCAGATGCACTACATTTTCACAGTGGCAAACTTTGGAAGGAAAACTATATTAGGACAAGAAGAATATATTTTAACTGAATTCTGACATACTGTTGTTATATATGCTTATATACGCACATGTATACATACATGTATATTCTAATTCTGAGCTCAAAATAAATATTATATATAAATAGAAAATGAGTAAAATATGCAAGCTGTGTGGAGACATTACATGTTAGAGGAATAGATGAGTATTTCAACCTCTTGTTCAAAAGTTAGAGTTAAGATATCATGGCATAGTAAATAACATATTTTTAATATGGAAAGATCTGCAATGCTTTGAAAAGAGCTAGAATACTGTAGCTAATTTATCTTAAAGAAAAATGGTGTAATTCAATAGTGCAATTACAATTGGTACATACAAGGAATAACATGGAGTTACATAGGCAAATAATTAGTGGCTTAAAATGCAGAGGAAGATTAATGGACTAATTTTAGGGAACTTTAGAGGCCACTCACTCATCACAAACACATCTGCTCTCAGGATTTGTCTAAGAGGGTGCAGGTGAAATGTGTGCTATGGAATAAAATCAGGCAGAAGAAAAACCACAACCTGTAATACAACAGAAAAGAAATAGAAATGTATTTCCTGCACTATGCCACCATAAACAAACCAGTACATTTGGATAAAAGACTCCAGAATTTCTTCTGTTCATCACTCTTGGAAATTAAGATCTCAAATCTGCAGGTGTGCAGTCATAGCTAGAGGGGAGTAACAGAATGAAACTGCCAAGAATGCTAAATGGCATGTAAAAATAATCCAGTCTGCTCAGTCACTGCGAGGATCTGTAATTTCAACCTACGCTATTTAAAGTGACAGTGGCTCCCTTTACTGCAGTGCTCCTATGTGACATCATGGAGGATATATCTTAAGGGATGTTTATCCACATTATTTCACTTTCCTGACCAATTGGCTTTGGGTTGCTTTCATGTACTCCTCCTACAAAAGAGAGAGTTTCTGCCACCTCTCACCTACCCACAAGAGCATTTTTAGCAAATCAAAGAAAGTTATCCTTCCCATCTGCACAGCAATGGTAAGTGACATCTTGAAAGCTGAGTCCAGCTCTGGGATTCTGGCTCCATAAGAGAGATGGACATGTGGGAGTGAGTCCAGCAAAGGGCCTCAAAATGATGAAGGGACTGAAACATCTCTCATATGAAGAAAGGCTGAGAGAGCTGGGACTGTACAGCATGGAGAAAAGAAGAATCAGGAACAATCTTAATATATATGAATAGCTCACTGGGGCACATACAGAAGTTGGAGCCAAACTCCTCTCACTGATACCCACTGAAGGACAAGAAGCAAAGGGCAAAAAGTGAAACACAGAAAATTCAGTTTAAATGGAAGAATGGAACTGAACTATCCACCATGAAGGCAGTCAAAGACTAAAACAGGTTGCCTAGAGAGGTTGTGGGATCTCCATCCTATCCAAATTCTGACTGAACAGATTCCTAGGGTACTGCTAGGTTTTGTGATGAAAGCTCATCTGAACCCACAAAGCCCCAAAAGGTGTTGGGAAAACCCAAAAGGTACCTTGCCTTGGCTACTCCAAGGCCATCACAGGAGCATGATCAGCCCACGCCAGGTTCATCTCAAGCAGCCCAGAGAAGCAGAAGAGTACAAAGGCAGGCAGAAACCCAAACTAAGGGCTCAGAAGAAGGGACACTCTGGTTGAGCCCATCCCAGTGCTTTCCAATGAACCTCAGCCCAAGTGTCCAGTCATAAAACCCAAGAGGAGTCAAAAATAGACTTGGACTTTTGGACTAAGGAGTGTTGCTGCCCAGGAGTATGGGGGCATTATGGGGTGCAGGGGAAAAGCATCTTGGAGATCATAGAAGATTTATTATAGGATATTTAGGGGAGGAAGCAAAAGTGGAGAAAGGTATGGATGTAACTAACTTGTAGAGAAGCAAAGGGAAAATCTCTTTCCTCCATGTGTCTGTGTGTGCAGAGGACCATCTGTGGTGCCAGAAGCTGGAGTTAGACTTTAGGCTGGAGCAACCATGTGCCTGTGGTGCCAGCAGCTGGAGAGACTGGATTGAGTGAAACCATGCAACAACCTCTGGAGTGGGACACAGGGTCAGAGGCTCTGATGTCCATTGTGTCAATGACTGGAGTGAGTCTGGGTGTAGCAGTACCTGATCACTAGCAAAGATGAAACTGGATTAGTTAGCAAATAGGTGAAGTAGCTTGGGAGCCAGGTGTGTCTCTAAACTGGGGCAATTGGCTGGTGGGCAGGAAAACTGCCTTTGCCATATTCCAGAGAGTGGTGTGACTCTGTTTGCCTGTGTGGAAGTGTCCCCAGGGGCAGTGGCAAAGGATCCAGCAACTTTTGGGCAGACTGAGTGTCTGGGTCCAGCTGCGGGGGGGATCTACCATGAACATATAGGTTTATGTGTTTTGCACTAATGGGGCTCAGCTAGAGAGGGAACGGGATGAATCTGTTGGTGCTGTGTGTGTGTGAGTGTGGCCTGTATCGAGGTATATATACATATGTGTTTGTGTGTGCCTGGGGATATGTGTTCAGCCTCAACAATGGCTGGACTGCAGACGAGCTGAGGCATACCTGCTTCCTGAGCTGAAGGAAATGAAAAAGTGAGTTCAATTTGTTGCTGTAGCCTTTGTCTCTTCAGGGACTGTGGAGGCACTTGCATTTGGGGGCCCTTAAGGAAAGTACTCTCTGGCAGCTTTTCCTCTTTCCTGTGGAGTCCCTGCAAGCCCTGTGGAGCAAATGGTTTTATGAATGTGTGGTGCCCATGGCTTGTTAGGTAGCTGGCAGTCATCAACAGCAGTACCAGAGGGCTGGACTGGAGATGCAAACTCTGCTGTTTCAGTGTTAGACAACTGTGCAGGAACAAGGGAGGCAAAATTGATGAGGCCTCATCTGTGCTATCTTTTGGGAGCAGGTCTAGTGTGAATGATATATCTTGAAAGGCAATACTGATTTTGTGGTACAGCATCTTAAATACATACATATTTCTTGGTACAGGGATGTTCTTCTTCTCAAGACCATGAAAAAATTTGTCCAGTTCCCTGTGTACACATGGTGTGACTTTGTGTGATATTAATACCACCGTCTCTGAACACCCCATGGATTTTTAACATCTTAACATAAAAATGTGTTTATCCTCAGTGCTACAAACAATTTTTTTCCCTAAATTATTCCCCTTCTTAATTTTCTTATACACTCCCACTCTTGACTGTCCTTTCATACATATCTAATTTGAATGGTATAACTTCCAGGTCTTCCCTGTGAGACTCATATGTATTGCTCATCAATCATTGCTCAGAGACCTATTCTTGCAGTGAAGAAATTAATGCTCCTTCCAAAGAAATTAATGTTATTCAAAGCATTAAAATTAAAGGTTTAATATTACATCTCAATTCACCTGTTCTCTATTCTCTAACCTTTACCTGTTTGTCTATTTACCGTACACCATAAAATTCTCAAGAAGCAAATGACTCTTCCTGAATAGTAATTAACAAACAGATGTTAATAATATTTTAATAACAGTTGTTAATAGTAATTAACAAACAGACAGAAACCATGTACTAAATAATGGAGAGCTGTGGTAGAGAAAGTGAAATTCAGATTTGTTTTGAGTCAGCAGAAGTTTGTGGTAATGTTGGAATTTTTTTGATCTCCTGCTGTAAGGAAGGTTTTGAATTTTAGCCTTCACTACAACACTATGTTTGTATGAAATTTAACATTGTGTTCTATGAACAAACTGATAGCTATAACAATGAGAAATAATGGGAAAAAGTCCTTCCATGTCTATGTAATTCTATTAATTTCTCATTTGTGAAGATGAGGTGCAAGTTTACATCTTAAGGAGTGACCTCAAGATTGTAAGGAATTTCACAGAATTAGTGAATGGAGTTCAACTTCAACTTCACAGTCTTAGCAATAATATTCCCACAGAACAATTTTCTTATATTTGTATTTAATTATATTGCACGTATAAGAATAGAGGTCTTGAACAAAATTAACAAATTAAAGGGATTTTTTATATTGAGATATTTTTCTTGCATTACTTCTGACTGCTATTCAGTTCATATGTTAAGTATAGACATCTGACAAAATCAGATAATAGCTGTCTTCCATGGTAGCAAATGGCTGTTTTAGAGGTCTACTTGAGGATGAGATTAATATTACCATGGAAGTTCCACTTTGTAAGTGTCAACAGTAAAGGACATAGAGACAACTAGCTCACATACAAACCTCTGCTACATACTAGAAATCTGCCTTTGGTAACATGAATCTCTTGTGGTTTAGCAGAAGAAAATATTTTACTTTTCCCTGCGATTTAGCTCATCAAACTTCTATTTTCTCTAAATCACAAAACTGGTGAGATCATATTTTTAAGCCTGTATTATATCAAGCCAGATTCTAGCATAACTGTGTATTTGCAGAAATGTGGAATAAGCTCCATCATCCTCAGTTGTGTTCTGCAGCTTCAGAGCTTTGCTGTCCACCCTTTAGTACACTTTTTATTCATATTTGACCTTATGATTACTAACAAATGCTTGAAGTCGTACATTATATTAATGTCTCCATAAACCTGAATGACTTTTTCCATTGTCGATCTGGAAGTGTCCAGATCTCTGGTACACTTATAAGCTGCCCTGAACACTTAAGGTAGGTTTTATCTGACCCCCAAGGTCAGTTGTCTGCAGTTTGGAAATGTCTGTGTAGGGAACAATCTTGTTTGAAAAATTAGATTAATTCTAAACTATAAGTGCTTATTTCTCTCCCCTCATTACAAAAGAGGTTTGGATAATTACCTCTGAAATATTCATCTCTAGTGGGGGCATCAAAAGACAGAAATCCTACTCAATGTATTTAATGTAATCTTTAAACAAATTCAATCCTATTTAAATACTTCATTTGAGCTCACTATTCAGGCAATCATTATTGATGTCAAATACATGTGGTACACTCCAGTTTTGTACTTACTGTGAGCTTGGCATGGATACAAAGCTGATCACCTGCAACTCAGAACTATTTACACTTTTCATGACATTTCAAACTGTACCTGAAGGGAGCATCTCCTTTTGATCTCAAACTCATTTTAAATTTCACAGCAATTTCACTTTACATTAGTATCATGACATTGTACATCACAGTATCATGTTGAGTGATTTTTGTGGACATTGCTATTGTATGCAGCACTAAATGAGCTTTCAAACAAATCTTTAGGTAAAACTCCTGCTGTTGGGGAAGATGAAATAGGAAAGCCTTATAGATATGATTACCTTGCAAAAGATGCTGAGGATATGGAAAATATGAGTGAGGTTGAAATGAAAACAAGGTTCGAGTTGTAGAGTAACTAGAGAACAATGGTATAGCCAAGGAAGGTAATCCCCCTTCTTGATAGAACAATGCCCTCTGCCCAGGCAGGTCCAAAGGTCAGAGCAGACCCTACCTGCCTGGTAGAAATCCCAAAAGGTAGTTTTTTAAGGTTTGAAACATGACCCTGTATGGTAATGTGATGATTCTTATAGGTTGTATGTAAATGCTGTAGAGTTTGTTGCTTGTCTTAGATTGGTTAAAGGGAATTAGAATATTCAACAGAGAAGATGATTTATTGCATTGTAAACAGCAAATCGCTCTCTTTTACTCTCTTTTACTCTCTTCTTTCTGCTCTCTCTCTCTCTTTTCTCTGGCCTGCTTTGGGCTGCGCCTTGCAGCCTAGCAGGCCTCTCACGCCCATGCTCTTTCACAATAAACCCTCACATTCTAAAACTCATCTTTAGAGATCTCTTGTCCCTATTTTATCCCCATAACTAAACCCCACGGAGTCTATTCTTACATCCTGCCTCAGCCAATAGGTTATATATGATATAACCTATATTGGACTTCTCTTGCCCCACTCAGATAATCCCATGAACATCTCTATTTTTTTCTTACAAAACTGTAAATGACAGGATGATATCAGTAAGACTAAAAAGATCTCTGGGTAGATGATGCGTTCTAAAGCATTGATTTCTATGTTTATTTCATCTTCATCTCCATCATCGAAATTACAATGACAGCCTGAGTGTGACATCTGACAATATGTGACATGCTAAATGAAAAGCTGTGTCTCACCTGAAGTTATGTAGGGCTGAAAAGAAATAAAAGGATCATATACTTTGAATTACACTCTATTAGCTCTGCCAGCTGTGCTCCAAGTTTTGCTTTCTTAAAAATTCAGGAAACTCAGTCAATTAACATTTAGATCAGTGTTTACTTCAGACCATTCTTTCTCTGGAGCAAAATTAAAGAAGTTGTCAGCTATTTTTATCAATCCATCTTTTTGTCTCCCAGTGAAGATATTAATATAATTAAACCACAACTAGATGTAGCCAATGGCCTTTGAAACCTTACAATATTAATTGGAAGAGATGACCTTTTTTTCCCCTAAGTCGTCCGTTGTTGCGGTTTAGAGGATGTTACAGCAGACTTTACCCTAGAGCTTCTCTACCCAGCCCGGTTCAGTGCCTCAGTGCTCCAAACCCTCTGTCCCAGGGCTGGACACTGTGCTCTCACCGGCCGGGGAGCCATAAGGCTAGCTCTGGTTCGTCTGCTTCCACAACCAGTGGTGATAAAGGAGGCGAGGAGGGTCTATGCGTTGTGTCCATGGAAGATGTTTATTCGCATGGTGCAGCAGAGGCCAACGACCTCCCCGAGGCAGAGATGCCTCGAGGGCGAAGGCCTCACATGCTCAGCCACATGTGGAGCATAAACACACGTGGAGCATAGACAGTAAGATGGCAGAGGGTGAGGGGTTTTATAGGGAAACAGAGAGGGGCAGGGACAGCACACAGGCCCAGTGACCTCTGGGTACAGGGGAGGTACAGGGGCGGAGTTAGGAGTACAGGAACCATTAGGGGAAACCTGAGGGAGTGGCCACGTGGGGTTAGGGCATAGGAACCAATAGGGAAAACTGGGGGCGTGGCTAGGACCACGTGGAGTAGGGAAGGCAGGATAATAGGTGACAAGTACAGTCGTTAAGAAAGGGGTGTGGGGAACTTGCAGCCATTATCACAATAGTCCTTCCGTCCTTCCTTCCTTCCTTCCTTCCTTCCTTCCTTCCTTCCTTCCTTCCTTCCTTCCTTCCTTCCTTCCTCTCTTTTCATTTTTTTTCCTTAGCTTCTAAAACACTGAGGAGCCAATTTAATAGTTACTGGTTGGAATTCTTTCAATTGTTGAACAGCGCTTGCTGTTTGGAGTGCTAGCTGTGACAGAAAAAGCTGATGGATTTTTCTATATGGTACTGAATGATTTTGAATTTTAGTGCTCTCTGTAATTTTCACCCTACTGACATTAGAAAATGAGAAAAAGATTTAGCTTATTTTTTAAAAGAAAAACACACAAAAAATATGCAATTCATTTTGTATTTGATGTTGGTAAAGGAGTTAATAAACCTGCAGATATAGAAGGTAAATGTCATTGAAATGAGCAGTACCTTAATATAATGACTTTTGGGGCTTTAAAATAGTTGGTATCATCAAGGGATGAACCAAAGATGTATTATTTCATTTTTGTTCCTCTTTCAGTTCATCATAATAATAAGGACATGGAAGTTATAACTCTTCTAAGAAAACTAGACAGAAGATTACCAATTTTAAAAAACCCCAAAAACCAGTGAAGACAAGGCACGAACAACAGATGTTTCTACCTGTTTAGGAAAAATATTTCAACTTCTATGTCCTATATATTATGATATTTTCTAAATTAATATCTTATAAAAATGAGCTGGGTATTTGTGAACTTCAGCAGTGGATTTTCACAGAATTGCAGAGAATTATTTTATTCAATTTAATTACCAAGTTTTGTATACAATCTGAGGAAAACATTATTTCATTACCATTCAAAGAAAACTCAATGAACCCACAAACATGACTAAAGTCTGCAGCACATTCACATCAATGAGTGACTAACTGATTTTAGAGCTTTCATTCTGGTCTGTATCAAAAGATCTGGGAATCCGGAAAACAGCATTAAACGTTGCTCAAGTCCTAACATGGGGTTGGCATCTTCCATCAAATCTTTCAATGATGCTAGATTAGCAACTGACACAAGTCCAAGCACTGATAAGAGATCCACAGCCTCTGTGCCAGTGGTCTCTGCCTAGTCCCAAATGTAATCTGTAGCTATCAGAGCAGACATAACTTATATTTATCAGCTCCAGCTGGCTCATGGGCCAAACCCACTGCCAACATTCACACCAACACTAATCACAGTTTGGAAATTCTTATTAGATTTATTCCAAATATCTCTCCACCAGTCCCTCATGAGTTAGACCTCAGCCTAATCCCAACTGATTTAGGTAACTCTTTCTACTCAGGTTTAAGACAGATTTGGTTGCTTGTTTTTATTATTTTATTTTATTTATTTTATTTTATTTTATTTTATTTATTTTGTTTTATTTTATATTTTCTCAGGAAGATGCAACCCTTGTGGTAATGCATTTGCTCCTGTTGGTTCCTGTTTGATTAAATCCTGTTCCTGATCTCAGTCACAACACTGGCCTGGTAGACCATAAAATACCAGAACTATCATAACCCGGCACCCTTTGAGTCTCAGCTCAAATCTGTATACCATTCTGAACTCTAAATCATCTTCCCTAGCTGAAAAATCTTTTTAGTCTTTGCCACTGGGTCACCACCAAACAATATCTTCCTTAATCCTTTCTTTAATTCTGTTTTGTAGATCCCTCTGACTCCCTTTCCTACAATGACTTGATTAGCTTCTAATGTCCCCAGCCATAAATGGCACTCAGCAGTCTTGAAGTCAATTTTGTCATGCTGTCTAGTAGAATCTAGACCATTAAATTTTTGTGACTAAAATCTAATACTAATCTTTAAATTCTGTAGTTCTGTAATCTTAATCCTGTGGTTCCTAATCCTGAAGCCAGCCTTCTTCAAAAAGCCTTTGTTCTGGGCAATACCAAAGCACCAGAAACGTCTTTTGCCAGCCCAAAGTGACTAACATGAATATTAAGTGTTCCTGACCTTTTTGGTTATCTGTAGATACTTTTCTCCCAGCTGCTCAACAATGTGGCTGCTCTGATTCCCACTAAAATGTCTAAATTATCCTCTGCACAGGGACAAGGTGACTCTTTTTCCTGGGTGTCACTGATTTGGATGCATGAATCCTTTACTGCAACTCATCTACAGTGATAAAATGAGGCAATGATTTACAAGGTATATATTTTAACTGTGGAGTATCTGCACCTTTTCATGCAAAATTATTAATTAGGAACAGAAGAAAATACCATTATATTTTGAGTTTACAGATTATTTCTTAAGGTTGAATTAGAATTCAATTAAGTCAGATAAGTTCTTGCTGGTATTTATGTGAAATTTTATTCAGAATAAAAATGTAGTGATTTCATATGATTACTGGGTATCTTTCCATCTGTCCTAATAGAATTAATTTTTATGCTTATTATGAAAAAAATCTTTTCCTCACCATTTTATATTGGCTAGATCTTTATTGTAAAATCTTTAATGGCCATTTCTTTACTCCTTCTGATATCATGAATGTAACAGCAATAAGATTTTAGTCTAATTGAAGTGTCATGAAAGTGCCACTAGTTTTACTTTAGTCATAGGTTATTAGGTTCAAAGATATGGCTCTGAGAGTACTTTGATATAATTTTTCTTGAATTGTTCTGTAGAGTAAGTTATGGCCTTCATGTGACAATGCTAATACTCTTTCGTGTGATCTTCCTTTCATATTAATATCATACATAATTAATTTTCAGCACCATAGAAGTCATTCTTTGTCCTTTCCTCAACACATTCTCTCGCAGATAGTGACACCAAGACTTTCCTACCAGAGTAGTATTTCCTCTTTATACATGGCTGATGAAGAGTGTCCGTGAAGAATAATTGCTTTCTCATATCCTTTTATTTTAGGAATTTATTTTTTCCCTGAGTTTTCCATACTGTGAGAATTTCTCCCTAGCTAATAAAACTCATAAAGCTTAAGGGAGAAATTGATCATTATATCTCAGTTAAGAAACTGAGAAAGAACAGAGTTTTAAAAAACTCCCTGAAATTATTTGAAGAAAAAAAATGGTAGGAAAGTGCTGTTTCCTCCTTCAGAAATTCCATGCAGATAAAAAATGCACCAATTAAGAAAATAGTCGGGGAATAATGAAAATCCATATTTGTCCTAAAATGCTGGGGAATGTTCTACAGGGAGAATGTCCCTGGGGTACCTAGCCTCAGCTTGTCAATTAGTCTCCTCCTATTGCTCATATAAAGACATAAATAGCCTCAGAATACAGTTTAACCATTTATCTTAAATATTTTTATTAGGCTAAGATAAAACCCAGTCTGGACATGTGACTTACCTTCTGTATTCACTGACTCAGGGGCCTTAAGTTCTCAGCTGTTCACCTTGCCTGTTACACAGTTTGAGACAGAAAAAATTCAGACAAAATTAATCCTGTCAATCTAAGGTTGCATGTACTGATACCAGCCAGTAACCAAGAAATATACTTCAGATGAATCATTCTTGGCAGATACAAAATATACAATTAAAATCTCTGCAGTTAAAGAAATATGCTGAATTTTGCATAGTGAAGCATAAAAACTTTCAGGGCTAAAGCAAGGAAAGCAGCAAAAGCAGGGAGCATTTATATAAAATAAAACCTACCAGCATCCATTGGGGAAGAAAAACCCCAAAAAAACCCCAAAAACATGTCTCTGGAGAAACATCTGATGGTTTTGAATTCAAATTCAAAATTTTAAAATATTTAGTTGTGCTATCTTTAAACTCTGTTTGATCTCCAGCTGTCTAAAAATCTAAAGCTTCCTATGCTTTTAAATGCTGAGTGGATTTTCTGTCTCCAAAAGAATCAATATTTGATCCAAGATACTAGGAAGATAATAAATTCTAATAGGGAAGTACTTTTGATAAGGCACTCGGTTATTCATTCTGAATCATGATTGAGTAAAGCAGCTAAAAGAGAGACTGTGGTATTAAATGATTCAAGAAAGTTATTTTACTACACAAATACAAGGCATAATGTGTGCCAAATGAAAGTGGAAGAGTCAGTTTCAGAGAATGTGAGGTGTTGTTTGGTTTACTTAATTGAAGAAGTGAATTTGGAAGACTCAAACCTACCCCTAAAGCCAGTACATAGTAAGAATTTTGAAAAAATCAATAAGGACTGGGAATCTTTCTAGCCCCAATATAAACAAAGACATTTTTCACAGCCGTGTGCATATCCATATTTATGATTTGTTAATTTGTAATTAGTTTCCAAAATAATCTTTCATGTACTGTCAAATACACCTTTGATTTACAGTGTGTACCAACTAAGCAGTCAGCTGAATAATGCAGTTTGTCTACAATGTTCATGCATAAATGATCACTGTCAGAAATTTTGAATTAATCTTGAAGAACAGACTGTGAAAATCAGTTACCATGCAGAGGAGTGGTATTTCAGTCATTCTGTTTCACAAATAAGCAGGCCTATTCCACATAGTGTGCGAGGTAGTGACATATCATCTAATATTGACCATCAGTACACAGAGCATGGAAAAAGAGGTGTTGCAATGGCACACAGCAGTCATGTTCTCTAATACCAATAAACTTTACATGATTTCTCCATAGACACAGATTTGATTCTACTTAGGACAGCGAAATATACTGATACACGAATAGGTAGTGTAAATCACGGCTCGGTTAATAAAAACAGAGCCTAGCTTGATTTTTCTATTGAAAATTGTTAAAGTTTCAAAGATGTATTTCCTGGGTTTAAAAACCTGATAGTTTCAACTTTTAGTATTGATGGTGACTACACTGTTGCCTGAATACTTACTGGCCCATCATAACTTTTGGCCTTTTTATAAATTATATCTTAATCTAAGCCAAGGAAATTGATCAGATATAATAATTTTTTTAGCGTTTCAGGGCTTCAAATTTTATGAGGTTTCTCACTCTGGGAAAAGCGGCAAAACCCAGAAACCCCACTAAAGAGGGCTACCGCGGCGAGCCCTCCATGCGAGTCCGGACCGGGTGGAGCCAGGACACCGCGAGCATGCGGGAGCAGATTGTGTCCAAGACAGAGAAGGAGACGAGGCAATTAGGAGATGTAGTCTCTGTGCTCTCAAAATCCAGGGTTTATTAGGGTGCAGTGGGGCGGCACAGGGTGTGTGGAGTCGGGATGGGTCAGAGGGCAGCGGAGCGGGGCTGGATCCGAAGGTGCAGAGCGCAGAACGGAAGCGAACATTGGGTTAAGAGGGGATGTAGGATGGGAGGAGTTTGCATGGGAGAGCCAACCGGGACACGGGGGATGCAGGATTGACAGGGAAGCCAGGGAATGGGGGTAGAAGGGGGGAGGTTACAGAACTTTGAAAACCAATAGTAAACTTCGGGGAGAAGGAACAGAGTAGAACCTTCTAGCTATTAACTCCAAAAGGATAAAGAGGAGGAGAAATCTTAAAAACCAATACTCTTGTTCCCTGATGCATATTTGAGGAGGCTAGTTGCAAGGTGTCTTGGGGGAACACTTTTTGTCACCCTTAACTAAAAGTCTCTTCAGACCCAGGGGGCTTTTTCAGGTATATCAACCTCCAAGCTTATCTGGGCTAAGCTCACTGCAACAATTTTTCATTTCATTCTCAATTTTTTAAGAAATGTACTAAAAGCACATGAAAAAACAAAATGTGTGGAAGTTTTTGGGGAGATTGCATTATTCTCAATAATTTCTGGAAATACTTCCCACATTTCACAGAAACCTTCACACTCTTATATGCAAAAAATAATTTTGTAAATGTCTGATATTATTAGAGACAGTAAAGTTTACCAAATGCTAAGACACAATTTAACAAGATGATTGTCCCTGGAAGCTGTAATCAAGAATCTATAGGTTTTTAGATACATTTCTAACAATGGATATCTTCTGCCCTAAAATTAGAAAGGCTGCTATGATTTCTAAATTGTCACATTTTACTAGAGAGATTGGGAACTGCTGTAAGATGATGGAGACAACTTTTATTTAGCAAATAAACTAGATGAATTCATGAAGGTTAACATTTTCAAACAAGGTATGTTTTAACACGGAGCTAATGGATATTTCACAGCCAAATCCCTCTTACAGTTTGGAGAAGCTTTTTCCTCTCTTAAGACCAGTTCCAGTATTCTTATAAAGACAAGAGAAGACAACATAAACATACCCATATGAAAACATAAAAAACAGTGCAAGCAGTTGCTGGGCAAAAGGGAAAGATCTTATTCAAGGCTAAATATTTTTCCACAATAAAAAAATCTGTGATCAGAAAGTGGTCTTATTCATGAACATTTGCTACAGTGACAACAGCATTAAATGCATCATTTATTATACTGCTGAACACCTAAGTGCACCCAGCACTTATCAAAAGACCATGAAAGCTCTAGAAAGGGAACAGGTTCTCTGAAACATGACTAGATAGTAGATGACATTCAGCAATTTAGGCTGTGACCACCTGATCCCAATGATTCAAAATCTGATCACCTTGACAAACTCAAAAGTGCAGGTCCTTAAAAAGTCTTGAGTTTCAAAGTCTGGCACAGTGAGGCATTTTATACTTTTGAAGTTACAGAAATAACAAAATATTAGCAGAATCCACCAGATTTGAATCCATACCTTTCTGATATGCGTTTTTTCTTTTTTCCACCATTATAGGGCAGCTGTTTATAGGGCAAATGGGACAAAATGTTCCAACAGCAGTATGACTGCAAAGTCAATTTTATTGACTTTAAATATACAAACTGTTAAAATAGACTTCAATAAAGCATTTTTGTACTTAATTAGTGTGAACTATATATATATATGAAACGGTGTCTTATGTGTGATGTGCCAAAACCAGGTAAATATGTTAGCTAGTTGTGGGCTGCTTCTTTAAAAAGCCTTCATAGGCAGTAGAAACAAGCTTTGGGGGTTTTGTGAAATTGTGACTAGCTATTCCTCTCTAACTCAGGCATCCAAAGCTAAACAGCATGATGTTATTTTTTCTACATTTGTGCATTTGTCTTCTTGAGTATTTCAGCCTGGCTACCAGCAAACAATGTATTCGGTATTGAATAAAGATCTAAGAGCAACATAGTTTGGAGCAGGGAAGAGAGGAGTTTTCCTAGGCCAGTTTCCACCTTAGCTGATCACCTAAGCACAAATTTAACATCATCAATTTCATTATATACAGGATGCTTTCTCTTCATCTCATACTTGGAAGTTACTCCAGAATTAATTCCCATGAGCTTTAGAATCATTCTTCTAATTTATAGCCTGCACCAGGCGACATCTATATAAACAATGTGCAATGAGAGCACAACCCTTCGTCAGAGTCAAACAGCAATTTATTATTTCAACAAGTTATAAATAAGAGCTGTGGTTGGCAGTCAATGCATTACAGCTCCTGTAATGCCTGTGGAGACATTATATCACATCTAGAGTTCCTCATACATTATTGCAAATTTCAAGAATAATTGCTGGAAAACACTGTCTACATGAAATTGTGTTTTAAACCATATGAAAATTTATCTTCACTTTCCTGTAAATAACATCCATTTTTATCTCTTGAGTACAATATATGTAAAAATATTATAAATTTCTGGTTTGATATTTACAGCATTTTTCCTTCTTAATTATTTCCTCTTGGGAAACTGATGTAATGGTATGAGAATATTAAAAATTCCTAAATGTCTTTTTACAAAGAAACCTAAAACCAACCAACCAAAAAATCCCAAACTAAGACAAAAAATGTCAGGCTTATTTAGCATTTTAGTTGTATAAACAATAACAATATATAATTGATCAGCCTATCTTATTTAAATTTTTGTTCTTGAAAGAGAAACACATGAAAAATTTCATCAGAATATGCAGCATAATTCTCCGTGGAATTTTTTACCAGTTTTTTTTCCTTTTTTTTTTAACCTGAGACACTAATCTGGTATGTGCTGGCAATACTCTCCTGTGCCAGATCAAGACTAGATGATCATTTGGACACATGCATGCTCAGGCAACCTTTCCTCTTTATTAAGATTATTAAACTTTATAAGTATTATCATCTCCAAGCGATAAATCACATAACTAGTTTTATTACAACATTGAGTTGGGAATTTAGAGCTATCAAATCCTTCTCTGAAAGGCATTTACTTTGATAAAGTTTGGATTTATTCTACATGGTGTTTCCCCTCTCTTCGACACTATAAATTTATTTAAACAAAAGAAGAGAGAATCAAAAATTACTTTGCATTGTCAGTTATTCCCAATTATATGATGTAACAAGCAATGCAAATACACAAAAGATCATACTGATACAATTTCAGGCAGATGCTCAGAAACTTGCTACCACTGAGACTAAACCCATAATATCTACTTTGGGATAGCATTTGAGTCTCTTCTGAGACATATTTGAGCTATCTGTACTGTAAATAGAATGACTGTTGAAACACCATTAATATTTACCCTCAACAAGGCTGTTTCTGTTTTCAAAGTACGTTATAAACACATGCCAAAAAAAATTTTGAAAAATCGGGTACTCTTCCTACACAGGCATTTTTATTTAATCTAATATCGTTCTTCCATAGGGCAGAAAGCAGGTTTAAGACAGCTAGACAAAGCTATGCCAAGACTGGCAGCCAGGAATGCTTGAACATTGTTGCAAGTACTGAGACAGAAACTGCAGGTTTAATTTAAGATACTAAGGAAATCCTAGACATTTACTGTTCAGGATTATCATCTTGCATTAGACTTGAACCAAGCCTTGTGAACAACGTGCTGCCCAGGGGACTCATTCTGTTACCTCGGGAGATTAAAAGATTAAAACTTAGGCTGAGAAAGAAAACACAAGGTATAACATCTTATGAAGCTTATTTAAACAATATTGCTGTCCATGGGCAAGGAAATAATGGGCATCACTGGATAAGAATCTGATTTTTTTTTTTTTTTGGTCTTAACAGAACACCTACACTGTTTCCTTCATAGAACAGAAATTATCTGTGAAAGACTAATGCCTGGAAACCCAAAGGTTATTGAAATTATTGTGCTGGAATGATGATCCAAAAATAATTTTCTCTTCTATAAAAATATTTTTCTGGAATCATAAATTTATGCCCATTTTCCATATGTAATTTTCTGGCAGAATATTGAACTGCAATATTTAAGAAAATTAGTAATTAATAAATGTGATTAAAAAAATACTGCAGGAATGGCTATATACTCAAATTCTCACTAAAGATAAGAGCAGAGCAGATTTCAGCTTTCCTGAGAAAGTCCTCATGGAAAACTGAAATATTTCAAGTTTTTTGACCAAAGGATTTCAGTCTCCCCAGCCAATATTTCCAACTGCCTTCTTCACAGGTTTAAAAGAAGCAAACCTCACTGCATTATTTTACATCAGGCTTTTTATTGCCTATTCTGTTCAGGAAAACAACCAATTTCATAACCTTCAAAAGTCAACTATATGTCAAATGCAGAACATGCTATTGCCAGTCTTTCACTAGTTAATCATATGAGGCTTCTCCTTTATGGATAATTTGTGAGATATGTGACTGATATTTTCATCAAAACAGCTCCATGCAGGAGAGGGAGTATCCTGCCTTGCCTTGCTGCATTCTGCGCTGCACCATGTCAGTCAGTTCTGCTCATTGGCTTTGACAGGATCACTTCATATTCCCTGGCACAGCAGATCATCTTTTAGCTGCAGTGTCCCATGCCGTAGAGCTAATGTCACACAGCTGAAGATTTGCTTTTAGCATGTCTGGTTAACAATTCATTGGCTGACCTCTCAGCTGTTCACACAGTTTAAAGTTAAGCAAATAGCTCTGAGCAATCATTTTTCTGAGATAAGCATCAGATGCTTGGACCAGTGTAGCTCAGCCCCAAAGGAGCACTGCCTCAGAACTGGTTGGGATCATATTGTGCTACACATTTTAACATCACTAAGGGTGGAAAAATAGGTCACATGGAACTGGCTGTAAGGCTTTATGTGAATGTGTTCATTTGTCCAAGTATTACAACCATGGAGAAAAAGGGTGACAAGCACACAGTGCACATTAACTTCTGTTTGAAGTCAGATGCCCTTTTAATTCCAGACATGCTGAATTAATAGTTCAAAAGGTACACCAGCTTTTTCTACCCTCTGCATATTTTCATCGTCAAGAGAGGTAGTGAGAGGGGATGCTGCCAGACTGGCAGAGTTTGCCTATTTCAGAGATTTCTACACTGTATTGCCAGTGCACATGGCTGGTAGAGGCATCAACAGGATTAGTGGTGGCATCATGCTGAGGGGCAGGTTGAGATGCTTAGTTGTGCAGACAAAGCAGCCAGCAATTAAGTTTGCACCTCATTGAGCCTGCACCAGGAGGACCTTTTCTGGCAGGGACAACTCAGTCTGTGTCTTTTAGGTCATGTTAGAGTCCCTGTAGGTCAAACATGACACCATCTACAGCAAAGGATGCCGGGCTGCACAGCACCATGCCTAAATGTGAGAAGCAGCTTTCCTTACATCAGTCATACGGCAGAACAGTGGAGCCTTACTGAGGACCATGTGAGAAAGCAAGACCTGGCACTGCTGCTTACCTGGAGATTGTTGCTGCCATGCCTCTGTGGTGTAAGTGAACAATCTGCAAGTTCATCAGGACAGCTGAATGAAGTGAAGCTTTCTCCCATAAATCATGACAAGTAGACATAGGATAGTCAAGGGGCCAAAGTCCTCCACTGACTGACACTCACACATCTTGATTTTGTTCTGTTCACATCCATTGAATCTTCACAGCCTTAAAAAACACATAAATTATGCCTTAACACCAGCTTTCTGTGGATCACCTGCAGCTTCAAAAGATTGTAGAGATCTATGGCAGTGAAGATTTACTGGCAGAAATTATATATCCCAGTCATTATCATACTGTGATGGGACAGATTTCAGTTTGAGAAGGTGGGTGATATGTTCATCCCTTAGTTGCTGTGAACTTTCACTTAACATGTAACAGTGAAGAGCTGCAATCACTTGTGATTAGATCCTAACCTGCAGATTTGTTTATTTTGGAGAAAATATCCACAGTACTTAGCCTTGCGCTGTAACATCTGTTTCATGGTCTCAAAAGTCTCCAGCACAGTAGACAATACTGCACTTTGCTGCCCACTGGACTACAGTTGTCATTCCATCACAGATGGAAAATTGAGAATTGCATAAACAGTTGAATATTTGTGATGGAACTTGTCTTGCTTCCTAATAGTATTTGACTATCTTCACTAATGACAGCGGAACTTTAAGGACTTTCATGGTTGAACTCCAGTTGGCAGCTCATCCCCACACAGTCACTCACTCACTTGCCCCCGTGGCAGGACAGGGGAGAGAATCAGAAGTGTAAAAGCAAGAAAACATATGGGTTGAGATAAAGACAATTTAACGAGCAAAGCAAATGCCACATTCAGAAGCAACGTAAAACAAGGAATTCATTCACTGCTTCCCACTGGCGGGCAGGTGTTCAGCCACCTCCAGGAAAGTAGGGTTTCATTAACAGTTACTTGGGAAAAAAAATATGCAATAACTCTGAATATCCCCCACCATCCTCCCTCTACACCCTCATATATGAATTTCTAGTTCAAATCTCCTCCCTGTACATCACTCATATTCCAGGACAGGAAACTTTTCTTGTGTTTCCTTTAACTGTGTGCTAGGAAGGTTTGTTATAAAAACATTTTACTCCATCTTATGAAGTCCATACATATAACAGTGAATTGATGGATCTGCCATTTCTATTAAACCCATCCCAAAAGCCACCTTTCACAAAACATAAGTATTTTGCTGGGGCATTCTACAGTGCCTCTTTGAGACCTTTCATTTAGTATGATTTTGTATTTGAAAGATTCAATAAGCAGGTTTGCTTTTCAATGATTTTCTTTTTTGTGGCTGTCATGGTGACTGACGCAGCTTTTAGTATTTTAATTAGAATTTATTATCTGTTCTACAAGCACCAGGCAGTTAAGGATATTGTACTGCTCACTGCATCATGATCTGACCAGCAATCTGCACAAAACAGTGAGAAAACCTGACATTGAAACAGGAAAATGCTTTTCTAAGACACTATCAACAAAATGACATCACTGTGATCATAAATGTTTTCCTAGCACTTTGGCCATTTGTTGGAAAACTGAACCCTATCTACTAACAATTTTCAGCTCATAATACTAGCAGCAGTGTTACTGAAGTTTTTCTAATTGGCAAAGATGTGGGACCTTTCACTAAGTTCCCACAATATAGCCATAAATTTATCACTTTGTGGAATTAATTTAATCATATTTTTTAAATAAAACTATGACACAGTCATTGGACTGGTACTAATAGAGACAGCCAGTGAAGCTATAAAAGAATTGTTTTGCATATTAACTGGTATTTAACCATCTTCACTGTAGATCCAGCTATAACCCTGCCCTTCTGATTTCTTATGCTTTGGCCTCTTTTATCACGAGCACAGACACTGCACAAAAATATATACACAATAAAACAACTGTTTTTCAGCCAACAGAGAAGATAGTTATGGCTAAGGAGCTGCACGTCCAAGCATTAATATACTGACCACTGCTGGTAAAATGATAGATGAGGATTTGCAGTCCAGAGAGCTGTAGGTCAGATGGGGAAGGATCACCCTCTGCTTTTGAGAAAGGGCTGTGCCATGATACTGTAGAACTGCAGCCTCTGCAGATTCTCTGCGATTTTGTTGCTTTTTTGGTAACTTAGTGTCTTAGAACTTTTTGCGTCAGAACATTTTTTTCATCATAGCCTTGAGCTGCTAATTATTTTCACTTTTTTCTTTTTTTGTATGACTTTTGGTCAAATGTTTTCTTATGTCTTGACAATACTATTCCCATTAAGATTCATTTAGAGTCAGAAAGGCATGTTGCTCCAAATTTGATGCTAGATTAAACTGAGTTGCTGTAGTGAGTGATCAATGCTCCCTTTCTTCACAGTAATATGTCTTTTGATCATAATTGTTTGGTCGTAAGGTCTGGGACCTGACCTGAACCCCAATTTATACCTTTGCCTACTGTGTTGCAAACATTAGCAGAGAGAGTTTTGCTAAGACATGCTCTGTCAACATGATATAAATCAAGTCTATGGACCAAGAAATTCTGAACTCCTTTCAGTTTTCTTACTAAGAACAAGAACTTCATAAACATCTTTAGTGCAATTCATTGTTAGACTAAATTTATGTGGCTAATATAGGTACCAAAATACACCATAGTTGTTAAGTGTCCCATTACTGCCGATGAAGATCTAGTTCACAGAGTCAGTACAGCTCAGAGAGTTGTTCAGGTCATCAGCCAGAAAGAGAAACACACAGGAAGTGCAGATGAGAATGAACATACCAATTTTTTTTTAGTATCAGTGACTTAGAATGTGAGAAATTTGGTATAGCATCCTTATGAGTGGCATGGAATCCTAGACATTAGCACTGACTTTTCGTATCACACATTCCATACTGCTCTGTGGAGCTATTCCAGTTGCTCTAAGGGAAGGTTGAGAAAGAAAGCAAGGGTCAGAGGAGCAAAAATTAAGGAAAAACAAGCAAAAAAAAGCAAACACCCAAAAGATTACATACCAAAACATTTTTACTATTAAAAGAAAATGACTGTTGCGTGATTTCTTTATCTTGTTTGAAATCGTCTTGCCAGATACGTTAGTTCTGTTTTCTGTGAATACCTCTTAAAATTAACAGACATACATGCTCTTAGCTCTTTGCAACATGTAATTTCCCTTTCCTCCTAAGTATCAAGACAGTGTAAAAAAGTTTCGTCCAAGAGAAAATCACTTAGTGCAAGAGAAAAACATTTTCAGGGAAGAGCAAGGAGAAAAAAGGAACTGATCAAACTTATGATCTTGAAAGACAATATTCATGACATAGTGTCAGTGATCCTCTGCTCCATTTTCTTTATAAGCTACTGGGAGAACATTTGATACAAAGAAGTTCCTTTCAAGTGCTTCCTTTGTACACTTGTTATGAGCAATTAGTGAAGTCCCACAGTCGTGTGATCTGACTTAGGAGGTTTTATTTTGTTCCTTCTTTGGTGAATTCAATGGCTGCTCAATGTTCCTTTCCCTGTGATCTTCAGCTCAGATGTCTACACATCCATTTCCACTGGGTCTAATTTACTGCTGTCTCACTTCAGTTCTGTGCTGACATAAGTCCACAGATTTTTTTGTTAAGGAAGAACTGGAAAGAAATGAGGACTTGCCACCTGAACTACTCCCAGGCTGAACTAGTGAAGAGAAGAAAGGAAATCTGAAACCACTAAATTTTGTCAAATTTTTTTATAGGTGGATGAAGAATATTTTTTCTTTATTTTCACAAGGAATATTGCTAAGGAAGCAAAGGCTCTGAGCCCAGATTTTGGGAATAAAGTATCATTTCATGCAGAAATATTTTTATAGTTTAGATTTCTTTTTCTAAGCACAATTGCCTAAGTGAGACAAAAGTCTGGAGTGGAAGTTCTTATCCAGCAGAACAAGTAATCTCTACTGTAAACAAATATCTTGGTGTGTTCTAACTGTTCAACAGCTTTGAAAAAGGTGGCACCAGTCTCAGCTGGCTTGATTTTAATTAAAATAAGTAACATGTTTGTGACAAAATATGTTCCCCTTCTCAAAGAAACCAGGAGAGGCAGCTGCAAAAATTGGTGTTGTATTCCAGATGGTTTGTAGGGAAAAGAAGAAAAATGCCTTTCTCACTGAAGTCTATTTAAAAACAAAACTTTTTTTACACTGATTAAAGGGGCTGTTTAATTGCTGAGTAGTTTGCTCAGAAAGGAGCACACTGAGTACACAGACTCTCAAATGGTGGTACCATGTTCCTTTTTTTTCTTGTGGCAGTAATATAAAGAGACGCTTGGCTGTCACACAAAGTGAAGAGACAGAGGAAGCAAAATCAATAGAGATTTACTGACTTATGGTCTGGAAGCAAAGAGATACAATCCCTTTTTGTTTCACTGTGGACATTGTCCATTTTTGCCTTGCAGTTTAGAAATGCCTAATTTACCTTTCAAAACATGGAATCTATCCATCACATTAGATTAATTTCTTTGAAAACTTAATCTCTTAAAAACATGAGGAAAATGCTCATACCTATATAGACGTTATACCTATTTTAAATGCACACAACCAAACTCTCTTACTTCAATTAACTATCCTTTTCTTAATTTGATAGATGATATACTTTGAATATGCTTGGTGTAGCAATATGCTAACATTCTGTCTCACTGATATAAAGCATAATGAAATCAAGGAAAAAGCAGACAGTACATGATTAAGCTCGGTGAGTCTATTAGAATGCTGACTGTTTCAAAAAGCTCCTGCAAGCAGACTGTTGCCAAATGTCACATGTACAGATCTCTGCAGTTTTAAAAGGGGTCTTTCTCCAATTTTTCATAGCAAATAAGTGGATAAGTAACATAAAATTAATTCTTCTCCAGCAAAATTAATAGTTAGAATTAATTTGTATTGAGTCCAACTGAGAGAGTAAATCTAGGAATTTAATCTTTGGGATTTGTATTTCTACTAAAATGCAGAAGTAACTTATTTTTAGGGGCAGAAGATGAACGAGTGAAAACTGGGGATATTATAAGCATGTCCACATTACTCCTATCTTGATCCTGAAGAAACTGGGTTTCTTGATTTATAATAATTTAAAAAATATTTCAAATAATTCCTACTGAAGCAATTAATAGGGATTATATCAAGGTTTGGGTTTTTTCTGCACTCAGAGGTGAAAAGCAGACAAAGCCTGGGGTGTAAACAAAGCAGAGGTTTTCCAAAGCAAAGCTGCTGCAGACAAGACCAGGCAGACACAGAGGATGGCCCATGAGGAACTTTCTCTTACTGTCCTACATGCTGACTGCAGCAAGTAGTAGTAGATACCTGCTGTGACCTTACTTTCTCCCTTCTTCTTTCTCCAGGAAAAAATTACTCTCCCCACTTTTTGACAACAATCTGTCAAAGAAAAGACCCCATTGGCCAGTATATGTTACCTCAAAAATCTGACTCTCAACCTCTCTCCCATGCTAAACCCCTTGAAATTTGTGTGATCCATTGCAGGATCTTTCCCACTGACCTATCCCTGACTCCTCCTCCCTGACTCCACATTTGCCTAACTGAATGCTCCTGACTGATTTTAATTTATTTTATTTTTCTCTGGGCAGAAGATTTCCACATAGCCCTGCTCCTGGGTAGTCTTGAACTGACTCTGCTTGGTATTACATAATATAACAAGTAAGCCCTTCAAATCTAAGCCCACACACTAAGCAGAAACCTTTTTTTTCTGCCTCTTGCAAGGAAATAGGAATAATTTATTTTGGAAGAAAAAAGATGGACTGACAACTCGCTCATTTCAAACAGCTAAGACGTTTTGGCCTTAAATTTTGTGGTGGTTGAAAGAGAAGGTAGAGATCTACTCAGTTTTTTCTTACTGGTAAATTACTTTGTATTGTGAACTTTTGAGGAGAGGGGAATAACTTCTATAACGAAGAGCACTTAAGGATATATTTTCCTCATTTTATACCAGTTTTAGATGAAGAAAATTAGGTAATAAAAAAATGCCTTTCCATCAGTATCACATATTTTCTTCTCCATTCTAGGACAAGTATCACACTAGAGAAATTTTGACACAAAATCCACCATTTTAGAAATGGCAAAGTATAAGGAAATTATCAAGCACCCTTTTGCTATGCATATGTGCATGTGCTCACTCACACACCTTGTGCTGTGGACAGAGTCTGTCTGCCCCTGCAGCAGGGGTGCCCTGATCATGCAGGGACAGCACCTGAGGGTTCAGGAAATAACATATTTGGCTTTTACCTCCAGCAACCTCTTGCAAGACTACACAGAATGCAGATTTATTTTGTGTACCCTTACAACAATTGCAAATGTACTATTAAATGCAAATGGTTTTCTACTTAGGAGGTTTTTTTTTTTGTTGTATACTCTATGAAAATGTTAACTAAGGACTTTTCAGAAATCTGGACGTCAGAAGAAGATTGAATATAAAGGAAAGATAATTTCAGATTTGTAAGTTTTAATTTACTTAAAATTTTTGAAGAAGCACCTGATAGCATTTAGCCAAGTTTAAACTCTACCAAAGTAACAAGACTGTAGGTTTAATATGGTTTCCACTGGGAAATTAAAAATAATAGAACCACGACATACTTAGCTTAAGCACTTCATTTCTTTCATACAAATCTAGCTCTATGGGGGATCTGTAAAGATTCTGGAAAAAAAATTTTATTCTGCATTTTGAGATTTGTGTTTAAGAAACACATTAACTGTTTTTTGCCAGTCAGCCTCTTGTCATGTAGTATCTAAACTGGAAGAGACTGTCAGGTATGCTAACCTCAATTCAGATTTACAAACCTCAGTTTTTGGGGACATTTCTTATTCAGTCTTCACTCCTCCTTTCCCTAGTGTGAAAGGCTTGATACCAGCAAGAAAGTTCATGGAAACAGACTTCTGCACAGCCTAAACCTTTCCATATACAGTCTAGTTGTATGAACCAGCACCTGAGCACAGTTTCTTATTCATAATGTTTTGGGAATTCCTATTAGGGTTTAAACATTAAAAATTAGGTACATATTTTCATAAAATATGTGAAATAGCAGTTTAACCATAAGGATTGTTATGCCATGTGAGGTCAAAGCCCTTTTTAGTCATTTGTTCATCTGGCCACTAGCATTTGTCTAAAGATGTAAGAACCAGACAGTTGGAAACAAAACAGAAGAAGGGTAACCAAAGACATTCTTTCTTATCAAGAATGCTGACAGTAAGCCCCTGAAATAAAAAGTTTTAATTTCCTTTGAACTCGTAACATTTTTTTTTAACCTTAGCATTCAGAGGCTGTTTACTTCTGCTTTTCTTTTCAAGTATTTATATGAATATAATATACTGATTCATCAGGAGAAAATGCTGGAACCACAGGAAAAAAGTAGTCAGGAACTTAGACTTTTTCTGGGTTTTGCTTTGGAAGTTCTGAAGTTTTCTACCCACCTGCTATGACATTCTAGCACATTTTATTTCAAGTAAAACAAGAAAACTCTCATTAACTACAGAGGAGAAAAGTTACAACTAGAATCTCACAGCAAATGTTTACATCTATGAGTATACTCAAGTGAGCTGCATCTTTATGTTTAAAATATGATAACGGAAAGATGGCAACCTATAAAATATAATGCATTGTGTTAATGAAGAACTTGAACATCAAAATAATATTTTAGCAAATGAATGGGACAAGACTGGCAGATTCTTTCAATGAACAATGATCCATGGTTTTCTTGAAGACACACTCCATTTAACTGGAAACTTTGGTATGGAACATATTTTATTTGCATTACTGCTTACTCCTTTGTAATCAGCAGATGGAAAATTTCAGATTAGAAATAAAAAAAACCCCAAAGTTTTTATCTTCTATTTAAGAACTGAAATAAGTATTTATCAAAGATGATTAAACTGCACCTCACAAAGACAATCTCTTATAAATCTTCTGGATTTAGTGAGGTTAAAGTACAATTAAATGCAATATAGATAAAGAAACACTGCTTTTAATATGTTATTTTATTTCTTAGTTAATACCAGGACAAATAATGTTTGTTACCTAACCAAAATAGATTTGGTTTTCCTTTCCTAAACAGAAATTTACTACCGTGAATTTACTCTGTTCTCTTTGCTATCACTAAAATTGCACTCCTTTGGTGACACGAATTTGGCCATTGACAAATTGTTCACAGTTCTGAGGCATTTCTAGTGTCTCCTCTATACACAGCAGCTGATTGTTATTTTTAACTCTTTGTGACCCAAAAAAGTAATCTATTGGAGCAGGTGTTACATGGAATGTTATACAAAGCTAAGCAAAAGCTACAAGAAATTACTCACCTGGCTATCAACTACACAAATTTCCAGATAGTCCCAGGCTTATCCAGACGCATAAATTAGGTCTGTTGTGGTGCCAGCAAGTTGCAGAGACTCAGTTTAGATCTCTGGTCTTTCTGGACTTTGGAACAGCGTAACAGAGAGGAAGGAAGAGAAGAATACACAAAAAATAGAATGGACAATATCACCAGGAAAGCAAAAGACAGACATGTGGATGGGTGATGCTGCCATAAGAAGCATGAAGGTAGAGAAATAGTGATTTTGAGGAATATGAGGAAAGATCTGCCATCTGGGGCTATTTTATGACTTTAGGCAATAAGAACAGGGTTTTAAGAATAGTTCTAACAGCTTTTTTTTTTTTTTTTTTTGATAGAGGAGGCATTCATGGAAGCATGACATTTTTAGTGGAAGCTTCCCAACACCAACTTAAGCAGAGAAAAGGTAAACACCTGCAATGCACCTTTACTGTGCACTCTGGCTACACTTCAGGAAATTACAAAGTGCTGAAAGCAAAAGATGAAAGTGGACAGTTTATCCTTCTCAATAATTAATATGACCATTATTTGAAGAGGGAGGTTTGCCAGACCCATCCAATTACACATACATGGAATATTTCACTGTTCTTTACAGATTCTGGTTGGACTGAATTGTTAGGACATGAACAGAATAAATCAGATACTTCCTTCATAGTAAAAGAAGAAATTAAACAAAATTTCTGCTGCAATACCAGCTGAAGCTGTATGCTCCTGCAGAGCCTACTGCTATAAAGTTCTTTTTCACTTGTACTGACTTCAATGCATTTTTATTTTTTTTAAATAAAACCATTAAAACAAACACATAGGATTGAATTTATTTCTGTTCTGCAAAAGTGTATGAATATATGCTTTATAAAGGTCCAGTTGATATATCTACATTATTAAATTCTAAAAATGTCCCACAGTTTTCTCCTCCCTGCAAGTCATTATGTAATTTCCTCTGTTACCACAGGACTATTTGTTCTAGTCCCTGCTGTTTGCTATTTTGTGTGTTGGGTTTTTTTAAAGCAGTGCTTCCAGCACTTTTTTCAATGATTCTTTTTTCTTTCACTGTTGTACTTGCTTTTACAAAAGGATTTCAGAGTTTTTTAACCATGTGTTGTCAGACTTCCATCCTAATGTGTGGTGTTAACTTCTCATACAATACAAAAAAAATCCGAAATTTATTAGATTTTAGATAAACTGGGGAAGTCAGAGAAGTCTGACGTGGTATTACCCCCACGTTAATACAGTCAAATGAATAATTGTCCTCTCCTGATTTCCAGAGTCAAACCTCCCCATCTACCTTCTACAACAGAACAGATACTAAGTGCAGTATTAAGTCAATTGGATCACCTTTTCTGTCTAAAGACAGCATCCAAAAAATTGCAGCTTATCAAAATAAGCCAGTACTGTGTAGGCAATAATGGTTCCTTTTAGGTCATTACAGTTACCTGACTGGAAGGACAGAAAAAAACTCTCTTTTATATTTTTCAAACACAGGCAAGTTTTCACAGTTGCAGCCCATTTTTGTTTTGATTCACTGGGTGGATGACTGAAACCTGATCATTACAAAACATTCCAGAGATACCAAAGGGACTTTTCTTCGTCTGAAAGTGCCCCAAAAAGTAGAAGCTGTGAGGTAGCTAGGAGTGGACTGTCATGATTTTCAACTCCTCCAGAGGTATCAATCACTACAGTTACAAACTGTACCTACATAAAACTTCCTATTACAAACAGCAGCTGCATCCCTTCATACTCTCCCAACAGTGCATCAAATAAACACAGGGACATCCACTGGAGAGAAAAACCAAAACAAAACACTGCAGCATGAAATTATTTTGTATCTGGCAGGTGCAGATTCTGGGTCATAAACTGAAAGACTGCAGAATTATTGTGAAGCTACAAAATATCTAGGAAAATAGGTAAGAGCTTACCTACCTGTAGCCATCTATACATTTAAGTTACCCTTTTAGTTTGCATATTACAGGTCATTTACAATTAAACACAAAACCTGTCTTTATATGTATTACCATCACAAAAATAGCAAAAAATATCCACAATAAAAAAAAGAAGGAAACAAAAAAAAAGATAACTACTTTGTCTGATAAAAGTAAATTTGCCTTGAGGGTTTTTTAAATGAAAAGTGAACTTATAAATAATGGTTCCTGGTTTTTTGTGTCAGCACAATGGAGCCTTCCTTAAGCTTTTACCAGTTATTTGTATATCAAGAAGTACTTTACTGCATACTCAGATAGCATACTTTCACAGTTTTGGAAAAAAAAAACCAACCCAAAACTCTCTCATTAAAGTTACATACTCACTACAGATAATAGTTTCCAGTCACCATTAGATACCATTTCTGTAGCTGAATTAAAAATAGAAGTTGGATTTCCATTTGTGGTTAGACATTTGTACAGATCAGTGCAGAAAAAATGAAATGCTAATTGTGAAGAAAAGGATGGGTAAGTAAATACGAAGCTCTATCTCATACGCATTATGGAAAAAAAGGGACAATTGTCAGGGACAGGTGTGGAGAAAGAATACCATAGTCCTATTAATGTCAGTGTAGTTGAGAGGGTCTCAACTAATATCAAAGTGCTCTCATGTCTGGGAGTGCCTGGGGTTGGGAGAATTTGCCATTTATTGCCCTTTTATTTCTAAACCTATAGTTCATCAAGAAAATCCTCCTGAAAAAAATCTACAAGCAATTTTATTTTGGTTTAAACATATCTGAAGAATGAGGAATTAATGAAGTGGGTGGAGGGGGGTGGAACAGGCCTCTGCATTTACTGAAAGTGTCTCTGAGGCTATTGAGAGATCACTCCAGCCAGCACTGCTCTGGTGCTGTACAGAAAGGCCCTTCTCACACCCGTGCCGGTGTAAGGCACAGATTCTCACTCACCCAGAGAGATGGATAGCTCATGCGTTACCAGAGACAAAGAATCCAGAGGCTCAATCAGCTGGATGTTCCAGATATTTATTCCAAAGGGTTCCAGTGTGAAAGAGGAAGAGGAGCCCTCAGTGTCCCTAGATATAGGGATCACCTGAGGTCAGGAGAGAGGAGGTGGGGGGAACACCACAACCAATGGGGAGAAGGGAGGGATGGAGTCAGGGGTTGGGTTACAGCCAGGGGGATTTACATAATTTGGGGAGGGACTTATCATGTTACTTCAACTGGGAGGTTTCCCACCAGTGAAACCCTGCTGTACTGGGACTACTCGTCTCCCCAGCAGTTCCTGAGGTGGTATCATCTACCACCACAAGGAATAAGGAGGGAGGTAACATTTTATTTTAGCACTATTTTCAGTCCTTAATTTGCAACACTATTTTGAACTGTTGCATGTTGTGCTTTATTCAATCATTCATCAGTTTTTTAAAGACACAAGAATCCATGCTATGAATAACAGCTTGGATAAATACAATTCCATCTCTTAGTTATGGATACATTTCTTACAAACAAGGCTGTATTGCTTATCCCCTTTTCCCTAAACTATTCTGACACTGGACACAGACTGTTGAAACAAATGGCACATGATACCCAAAGCATTGAATTGTCAAGTCTTTTGATTTCTGCATAACTTTTTCACAATGATCTGCATCACTGAGTTTATTTGGAACACTGGAAAGGAAAAAGACTGAGCCAGTGAAGATAAAATGAGTGTCAGGAGAAATAAACAAGTACTCCAAAGACTTTAAATAGTTGGGAACCAGCATTTGAAGGTGGCAGGCAGGCCATTTTCAGCTTTGAAAATGGATCATGTACCTGGAAGCCTATGAGAGGCTTGTGTTTCTCAGTATCCTGATTTACAATCCCTTCCATCATAATCTCTCTTGTTGGTCTTTATGCACTATATTGCCTGTTAGCTGTGACAAACCATGACTAACTGAGTCCATTCTTTTTGTAGACAAAGATGATTTTAGCTGATGCTGGAGGTGGAAAAGTACAAAAATTTTTTTATTTCAGCAGTTTGGACAAAATCATCCCTGAAATATGACAGTTCTAAAGCAAAATGCTAATGGAAAGAAATGGTAAGTGCTGGAATGAGAAACATCTCTGGAATTACAACCCAAGTGGAAATTTTAAACAGTAGTCTAGTCTCAACATGAAGTTTAATAAATGTTTTACTCTAGTGTTTTTTTTAATTTTTATACAAATGCTTTTATTTTAAATTCTAGTCTTGGCCCCTCAAACATTCACAAAGGCAAATGGTTTTATCATGTTTAAATCATCATGTTTAAGGCCAGCTTGTAGTTGAAGCAATCACATTTCAAACAGTATGAAAAAATTTCCATGTCATGGATATTTCATTGTGCCTGTAAATGGAAAAGACACCTATGTCTAATATTTAGAGAAGTCTCAAATCACATCCAGCACAACCACTGATATTCAAAATTCTAACTTGATGCCTTAAATGCTGTAAGGTCAAGAAAGGCTGCAGTTTAATCAAATAAGGGTAACAGTAAATGACTCATAAATTGTTCCTGTAATTGAGAAGGCAGAACAAGAATAAAAGCTCTTGCTATAATTTCTAGTTCAATATTCATCATGGTTTTTATAAATGAATGTGATGCCAATGAAAGATGTAACTTGTAGCTCAGCTATAGTCAGAAAATTTCTGCTGTTAGGATTGTGAGTGAACTAGTGACAAATACTTTGGATGGTGCTATGCAATATTCTTACTTACCATGATTACCGTAATCTGCTGAGAGCTTTTCTAGGTAGGATACTACAACCAGTTTGAGCTCCTTATCCTTCTGATTGGAAGTCAATCCTCCTTGCCTGCATTTGGAAAAAAGTTAATACTTCTGAATCAAATCAATTACTTCTTTTTTTCACACCCAGCTTTGCCTATCTTTTGGGGCAGAGAAGCAGAGAGAACATCTAAATTTGGCTAGACAGGTCTGTATTCTGCCTTGAATTTCACCCTAGGTAGCCTAATGGAGAGTGCACTGACCATAAATCCAAGATTTTGGGCAACATTATCCATTTAGGTGCCTACCATATTTGTTTAAAAAAGTAGAAAAATAACCCACTGAAGTCTTCAATCAGCAGGAAAAAAAGAAATCTAAGAGTATCTGAACATAAAGATCTGATTTTATTTTGCTTTTGTGCCAAACAAAAGCAGGGTTATCAAACAGCTTCTTATTCCGTACTTGAACAAAAGTCATTCAAGGCAAGAACTCTCTTTTGACTAGCATTTTCATCATGTCAGACTTGAACAAATGCAGCCAGTTCAAAAGACATGAAAAAAATCAAGTGTCCCAGATACTTCTACATTTTAATGTCTCAGAAGAATGCTAGAGTTTATGTCAGTATAAAGAATAAAGGGAACCATAACGTATGCTACTATTTGAAACATGCGAGAATTGTCTCTGGTGAAGTCAAGTACCAGCATAAGTTTCGAGAAGAACACTTACACTTGTAACAGTGCAATATATACAGTTCCACAGGAAAAGCACCTATTTCTTGTCTTTAGCAAATGTTATGTAATATTCTACTCTATCTTGACTCTCTTGTCTCTCTTTAGCATCCCTACTTTAAACTGGGCAAATAAGTATTTTAAGGACTCTGCTTTTTAAAAAGTTTATGCCTCTTATTTAACCATGACAAGGAGAGATGCCTGTAAATATGCAGTCATATTTAGAGTGCTACAGCAATATTTCTGTTGTACTTACATTGTGTAGCTATTGTATGTCTTCTAAAATCCAGGCACTTATATTGCCTTGATATTTGCCACATATCATGAGGTATGAATTATTTTGAAAAAAATATCTCTGTGACAGAAATCCCTGCACATAGAGTGAAAGCACCCAATTCAATTCTTTCAGTGTAGTAGGTTTTGATCTGTGATTCTAATCATCCCCTGTCTGATCTTAGTTGCCGAAAGTAATAGGATTATGGAATGCACAGGTTGTTCCTTTGGCAACTAACGCTGACAATCAAAAACACAAGCTGCATTAAAATTTAGAATTTCATACTCAGTCTACACAAAGCAAAATGTACTTTGTGAACACGTGAAAAAACTTGGCAAGCAACTATGACAAGAGCTGAGTAGCACAAGGTGCCTGTCATGCTGATCTCTTTGAACCTGAGTTGTGCCTGTAGGCTATAGGTCTCCTGTGACTTGCTCTTTATCCATGTTTTGGCAGGAAAACCTTTAAAAAGTTGCTGAGACCCCTTACTTTGCTTTAAGGGTTTTTGGGGGGGGGGGGTTAGTAATTTTTTGTTTGTTTGTTTTTATTTTTGTTTTTGCAGTGGAAGTACTGACAAGGAAAGAGGCATTAATTAAACTGACTGACCCCAGCAAGTAGTTGTGACTGAGATACTACTTTTCCTGGATGTTGGATATGAAGCAGGAATGTAAAGATTATGTGATTCTCCTGCTTGACTAATGGGCTGCAATGCTGAAACACATACCAGAGCTCTGCTCTTAAAAGTGCTACTAAAATTTTACACAGAAGCATAACATATTGATGTGGGGCTTTTTCATTAACATGAAGATTCAAGGTGAAAGCAACATCCTCTTTTGGGTCCCATTGATAACACAGTGCCAAAAAGCTGTCCCTGGCTTCTGCAGCAGCAACCTTGTGCTCCTCTGCAGATAACTGCAAGCTGTGAGGCAGAAGCAAACACCTCCTGTTGAGATTGGCTGTTAGCTGGTGCTGTGAGTCACCCTGAGCTCTCTCCAGGATCAGAGAGGGATAAACATCGTCTTTTCCTCAGTACAACCATGACCTATTTGCTCACCCCACAGCAAAGTACAGTGATACATTAAGCTCACTCAATTTTATAAAACATATTGGGTAGAAACCCTTGCTTCAGCAGCATAGGTGCCTGACAGGGACAAATAACTCCTAAGCAAGCATCAAAACACCTCCAGCAGATGCACATCCAGCATGAACTGCAGCTCCCACAGAAAGCATTGATTTGAAACAGTGCTTGCCATCCTGTACTAAGAATTGTACAAATGTGCAATAAGCCCTGCTTCTGAACCCTATTGATCTGCATGAATCTTAGGACAGACGTGGCAGTGCATTTGAATAGGCCATAAGGCAGTGTTGAGGCTTCATAGGAAAAGAATCAGTTTGTTATGTGTAAAAGCAAAATTAACAAAAGAAAGAGAGAATATAAAATTTTACATTTCAAGCTCTAAACCAAAGTCTAATTAACAGGGATTAGAATAAGACCACTTTACATTTGCAGACTGGGGTTTTGGGAATGTTTTTCTGCAGTATTTGCTGCAGATCATCAGTGGGAATGAAAACACCCTACTAGTCCTGGTCTAATCCAACAATTCCAATCTTCATAAAGGAATGTTACCACTAACACAGTTTAGGCTGGCATTTTTGAAATCAAACCAAAATAACAATAGGCAATATTTTAGCACTGAAAAAATAATCTCTTAAATCAATGTTTTGTTAGAGAAATACATACATTTCTTAAAAAGAGTTTAAATTGGACACAAAGCAGAAACTGTGTTGCTGCAAGAGGGCCAGGGTCTTGTTGATATATCTCCTCCAAGAAATAATTACACTACTTATAGAAGACTGACCCTTTTTCCCCCCTTACCAGAGATAGCATAGCTTCCCTCCCTTGAACCGAGATATTCCTCTGTGCTCTCCTGTCCAATTAAAGAAAAGGTCAGTCCAAAATAAGTATAACTTAAGTTTATAAGGGTTGACAAGAAGATGGTAGGGGATAGTATGAATGCGATCATATTAATTCTGGGTAACACTTTTCCACACAGTAGCAACTCAGCTCCTGTGCTCAGAATGAGAATTAAAATGAGAACTGCGAACTTCTGGGAGTAAAAAACAAAACAGTATATCCAATGGCAGAGAGAGTATAAATGCAGTGCACCGCAACAGTGCTCTAATATTACCAGAAGTACCAATACCTGAGGAAAGCAGCTGTTCACATCACTAGAAATGCAGTGCAGTTGTGAGCCTGGAGGAAAGCAGGATGTTTCCCCACAGATTTCTAAAGAGAGCATTGATTCCCACACCAAGTGCTTTTGTTCCCTGATGCCCTGCTGCCAGGCACCTCTTGAGCATTCATTCTCTCTCACCTAGGTTCACTTTATGCTCTTTTCCCCTCAGGGGGCTGTCATTGTTAGTATTGCAATGTCCACTCTCTTTCAGCTCTTGGTCAGCTATAACCAGGGAAGAAAAACATGAGCAAGGCTGTCTTACATGGGAGAGAGGAGATTTATGTGCTTTTGCAGTTTGACAGGCTTTAAGACAGCTAGTTCCCCAAGACTTAGTCTCGTTCGCAAGATTCTTTGATATCTGGTCGATTTGTCTAAAAATACCATTTATTTGACACAGAACATAACAAACATACAAACATAGAACAGATTGACACACATAGACACACAATGAATACATAATTGCAACACTATGGTAGCTAAAAATGCAATTATGGGGTAAAACCTTGCTTGAACTATAAAGATAGTTAAAAACGCAAGAAATGCTTGCTTGAACGATAATGCAAGTTAAGAAATGCTTGCTTGAGCTAGCTGAAATGCAAGTTAAGAAAGGTACCTATAAGTTAGCCGGAATAATACAATTTAGGAAACTCAATGATCTCACCAAATCCAGTTTTTGGAGCTGGAGATACATCAGCGTCCTCACTCAATCCCTCGGGAAGTAACCACAAAGTTTGCGTCCAAACTCAGGGGAGAAAGCTTTTACTTCACGTTCCATGTTCCATGTAGAAAGCTTCTGATTTTACTGAGTTTTTCGTGGTGTTTTATAGGGAAAAGAGTGTGTATTTGCGGTCACCTGAAAATTCTTCACATTCTCTCAGTGTCTCGCTCTGAGTTCCAGACGCCAGCACTGATAGTCAGGATTAAGCCATTGACTTAATCTGAGCCATCGATCTTGGCTAGCAATCAGGGAGAGAGAGAAGGGGGAGGGGGGGGTGTCTGTCCTGCCACAAAGGCAATCAGAAGTTCCCCTGTGATTATTACTTTTAGGTTTTGATAAGACGTTGAAAACAACATAGGAAAGAAATGCTGCTTCTCATCTTTTGTACCTGCACAAATGTGCTGATCCTGTCAGCAGCTTCCTTTACTTCAGCAAGACAGGTACCTACTGTGAGCTAATTTGTGATCCAGATACTCCAGGAAGCAAATGGAGAGGCCCAGCTCCCCCACTGTATTCTTCTTAATAGCTTAGAAGCTGTGGTCTTTTTACATCTACAGACTGTCTGTGCTTTGAGTTATCACTAGAAAAAAAAACAATAAAATAACTTATTTTTCAGCCCTGTACCATGTTTCCAGCAGTGACCAGAGTGGATACTTAGGGAAAGAGTATGAAAATTTTTCATACATCTTTCTATTACTCATTCCACTCATGAGGGAGTTCCACCATTTACAATATTCTACAGAAAATTACTGGGTTTTGTACAGCTAAAATACTGCCTTGCAATGTCTTGTTTTATATAATACTCTGCGTATTTCCAAGGAAAAAATAAAAATTATCCCTCATTATCTTCTCCATAGGTCTCATGAAAATTGACAATTATTATTTTCCATTCAGTTGTCTCTTTTCCAAGTTTTATCTTGTTCTCTGAACCTCCTCTCATAATTCACTTCGCCTTCTCTAAGTCTTGCCAAGTTCTATTGTATCCATTTCGAGGTTAGAACAGCATTTAACAGGCAAGTCTTCAACTGAATAGTGGCATAGCACAGTAGATTTGTTGCCTCCTCTTTCCCTAAGAACTCCCATCTTTCTCTTTTATTGTTTTACCAGCACTGAGAATCATGTTTGTCTTTTCACTGAACTTTTCATCATGACTCTAGAGGTACTTTCTGAAGTGCTTTCTTTTCTGAAGTGTTGCCATTCATTAGTCATGTGCTGAAGTGGTGGTTTTATTCCATGTGTTAAACTTAGTAACTTTGAATTTTACATGCTTCCTTACTGTATAGTTAGCCAGTGATGTGAGATTCTCCTGAATCTTTTTGTGGCACCAAGGACCAGTTCTGAAGTTGCTGAAGGCAGCATAACTAGAGGGATTAGATTTCTAAGTCACTCTCCCAGCACTGTTGACTGATCATTTCAGTTATTATCTGGCTGTTGTTGAGGGAAGGACAATGCAGCTGGGCTTAGCTCTACTCACATGTGTTATTACAGCAGGGTGTTCACACCATGACATTGCATATGGAGCATTTGAACAAACAGAACATCATTTCATTTGAAAAGATGAAATACAGATTAGGATAATATACTTAGGATTCTTATAGAGTACTGCATGTGAAAGAAATGACAGGAGTCTGCAAACCCTTATCTGCTTATAAGTGCAATGGAAAAGAAATATTTTCTAATGCTTCCACTAGTGACACTTAAAGATAGAGATGCTTAAGAATTCCCATAGCAGAAATGTATTAGCTAGAGCAATCTGCAAGGTAAATACTTGGTATTTAACTAGGTAAAAAGGCCCAGGAAAAAGATGTTTGTTCCTCTAGTTAAAGGTGAGAAGATTTGAGAATGTGGACACCAAGTTATTTAGAATAGACTTAAATTTGTACAGAATCTACTTTTTTTAAATAGAAGGGATTGTGGCTTCACCCCAAAATAACATTCTGCTGTGCACCTGGAAGTCATCAAAATGATGGACAAAGATGCTTGATACAAGTAAGGATGAATACACTTAGAGCTGAACTAAGGAGCTGGAGAATACCCTAGAGAAATAAATGTTCCATAACAAATAAAATATCACAGTCAAAACTTGATAATAGGACAGTATATGAAATGGGAAATGTGGAAGTAGAAGGCTTGATGGCATGAATGATGACAGATGTTAAAGGCAAAGAACACAGGCAAAGATGTGCTAGAACAAAGTTGCAATAATTTGTAGTAGTTTCCTTTCACTCTGCCTTTCTCACTCACCAGGATCTTTAGCCACAAACATAACTCTACATACAGTCCTCAGGTTATTCAGGTAATTTTAAAAGCAGCAAATTCTAAAATTTCAGTATCCAGTGGTTTGAGTCTTAAGGTTGACCTCTACAACTCTCTTTTTATAAAACACACATCTGAGTTCCAGGTACCAATTATTGTTTACTTGGCTTGAGTACACTGTAGTCATGTAAAGTGTCTGACCAGAACTTTAGCATTTACATTTGGTTTATAGTTCATTCACACTACAAGCATCCTGACTCTTCTTTTTTGTTGTTGTTGTTCCATCCCTTATTTATTCATGTCAATGAATTCCATGTTTAACTTCCTTGCAAAGATCACAGCCTGAAGCCTTCTGCTTAGACTCAATCAGTCCCATCCAAATAGATGGACCTGAGAATGATCTTACAGCAGTGATTTTAAAGCAACTCAGGGAAGTGTTTATTCAGAAACACTGCTGCTTGAATAAAGGAATTTCATCCATGCTGATGAAAAAATGTTTGCAACTACAGCTGGAACTACCAGAAAATGAAAAAAACCCTGACATTTGGCATTCTACTTGTATAAAAGACATACCTAAATTAAATTTAGGGATAATTAAGTTTACATGTGCAGGTAAGAGAGCTATTAGATGCATATAGAATGGTCATTATGTTTTCAGCATCAACCATTTGACTTCACAGACCCATGTGATACTGCTGATTTACTTTGCTCTAGCACTGTTTGCTGCACACAGCTTCAGTGTTTTTGAAAGACTTTACCTACTGAACACTGACAATTCTGAGTGTGGTGCAAAACAGACCAATACACAACCATTCCCAGTGAAATGCAGGCCTAGCAGACAAGTTCTGTAACACTTCCTTTACACATATCAGCTCATTGCTTGTACTTGAAAGTCCTGCTGAACCTGGAGGAAGTGGGAGTCTTTGTCCTGGTATAGGCAGACTTGAGGATTTGATTTAGTTAATCACTTTCAGCCAGGAATCCAACTGCAAAAAGGAGTGTGGGTGGAGAGACTGTATGAAGGTATGCTCCAGGAAAGAATGGCACCCTAGTTCTGGATCTCAGTGGTTAAATTTAAAAAACTGACCACAGCAAAACTGGAGCAGTGACACCTTTCTGGTAGGATTCTGCCAGAGTTCAAAGGTTTTGTACAATTAAGACTTAATTACACTTTAAGCAGGCTGCAATATCAATAAGTTCCATACATACTTGTCTACACACAAATAAATAAAAATGTAAAAAAATATTTTGGTGATAGTTTTTGTTTAAGCCAATTTTTCTTACATCCATTTTCACTGGAACATACACAAAAGTTCTTAGAGTCTGCTCAAGATTCCTAAAGGAAAGCATAACAGTTTAAAGAAGTGCACAGTAAAAAGCCAGGATTTCTGATGAGGTTTACAGAAGTACCTGCTTCAGATGGGGATTATTCTTCAAAAAAATTATGTAGCTGACATCTGGTCCACAGCATAATTTGGCAATACAGTGCAAGACTTAGGAGAAAGAGAAAAGTATATATGCTGCTAGCATACAAGATTTAATAGAAAGAGAAGGTAAAAGGAAACAGCTAAAGAAGAGGCAGAGAGGAAAAAGCTAAAAAAAAACCAAAATCAAAAACAGAGGAGACACCAGTTTTCACAGGCATATATGAAGCTCTGCCACTCTCTCTCTATACGGTATGCAGTTTCAGACACTTCAGCTCTGTGGCCCTAGTTTGATGGGCAGGCTGACAGGCAAACTCCTCAAAGCAGGCTGGTACTCTGGGTACTTGGACATGAGTATGTTCTTGAAAAGATCAAGCACATGTGTGAGGCTGGTTACTGAACACTGGATAGAGAATTAACAGTCTAGGTTGAAACACAGCTTTTAATCAGTAAAAAAACATCACACACGGTTAAAGAAATGTTTCAGATTTTGTAGTGCTTTTTCAAAGAAGAAAACTGGGCTTCTACCAACAAATAGGAAGTGAAACAGCTGGGAAAAAAGCTTAACCAGACTTACAATTAGTATTACAATGAACAAAACAAGAGTGTAATAGTGAGAAAGTTCTTTAAACTTTCAACACAGCTGTTTCTGAAAAGAATACATGTACAAAGGTGCGAAGCTACTAATGGCCATAAGTGTGCAGAGAGGAGCAATAAGCCTGTAATCTGTATGCAGATGTTTCAGGACACACTTCTGTTTGGAACCCCTATTACACAATCTGAAGAACAAATTTCTGTTTTCATTGTTTGAGCTTTTCAGGATTTCTAGTAATGAAGGAGGGGGGGTGAGGGAGAGTATGTAAATAGCCAGACAGACATTAGTAACACACCGTCATTTTTACAGTCATTATATTTTGAAAGGTACCTGAACAACTTTGTTTGCTATTGGAAGCCCTTGAAATATTTGTCAGGAACCTACTGAAAGCCTGAACTACCTCATAACACTAGTGCATAATAAATGACATTATGATGGGATTTCTTGGCTGCCTGAATGTTCTGTTTTTGAAAGACGAATCTAAGAATTAGTTTTGCACTGCATGTTTTCAAGCTTCCTGTTCACAGAATCACAGGATCTTCTGAGTTGGGAGAGACCCACAAGGATCAACAAGTTCAGCTCCTGTCCCTGCACTGCATCATCCCCAAGAGTCACACCATGCGCCTGAGAGCACTGAAAAAACCCTTGAACTCTGTCAGGCTTGGTGCTGTGACCACTTCCCTGGGGAGCCTGTTCCAGTGCCCATCCATGCTCTGAGTCAAGAACCTTGCTCTAATATCCACAAGTCCAGTCCTAGCTGAAGATGCATTTTAAACAATATTTGTTTTACTAATGCAGAATTAGGCAATAGTTATCTCGGGTTTTAATCACAGGTCTGCCTTGTTTCCCTAATATTTTTTCTCTTTCAGTTTTTATCTTTTTGGTCTCATCAATGACTTTTTTCTGTCACCATTTTCAAAGACTAAGGTTTCCAGCATAGAAAGAACCATTAAATCATCTGATTCCAACTCTTGGAGGGAAAAGATTATAGGGTACGCTCACTCCCCCTATCTGAACTATGTCAACAGCCTTAACACAAAAGCACCCTAGCAGAGTCTTATTTCCTTTGATTTGAAGACATCGTGGGATTAAAACATTGCTGCTTTCCTTAGTTTGTTCCACAGGGGACTGTACTTCCTAATGGTGAAAATCCATGCCCTTCTTTTATTTGAATTACCTTAGTTTTTTATCAGTGATTTTATATTCACCTTCAGTCATTGACTGAAACAAGTTAATGCTAAGGAACCCTACTAGATGAGCTTCTATGCATCTGTGACTCCCCACTTACAGCTCATTTTCCAGTTCTATCCAACAAGACAGTTTTTAATCCCTTTAAAAATCTTTTTACTGATACTTCATTATCATATTTTTGGCAGTCAAGGTGTTATAAATGACTAATAAAGCACCTACTTTTGTTCTTTGCTTTTAGTTTTATGAATCACATTTCTAATGATATAAATAAACAAAATCATGTTTCCTTGACAAGATTTCTTTCCATAATATTAGGTTTCCTGGTCTTAATTAGATTTTCATCCTTTTATTTTTAGCCAGAGTTCCTACAGGAATAAGACTCTGTCTATGTATTTGCTTTCTTTTTGATCAATCTCATTAAAGGAACCATGAGTTGACCAGCAATTTCAAACCTATTTGGCAAGGAGGAAGGGATTTCATGTTTCTGCTGTTTTGGGTTTTTTTTAATGGTATAAAAAGAAAAAAAGATATTTTAAAGCACCCATGAGCTCTACTTTTATTAGACATCAGATCTTGCAGGTCTTCAAGGCTTGGTTTTCAAGTCTTCATTGTTTCTGATACTCACATGGTTTGCTGCTGATTCACTATATCCATTTACAATTATTACTATTTGCCTGGGATTGCTGTGTGACTAACTAACCAATATGTAACTCGGTAAACTACATGAAGCCCAGATTCATTGCTAGCTGGTGGGCTCTTCTATAATTCTAGAATATCTCTTATAATCTCATTTCTTTCCTTTTTTCTTAGTATTCTTTAACCATAGAACCATGGAATCACACTGGTTTGAAGGGACACCCAAAGCTCATCTGCCTAATGAAGTCCTAGTTAGAACAGGCTGTTCAGAGCTGTGTTCAGTATCGTTTATCTTGAAGGATGGACATGTCCTTCCTCCATGGACATCTCTCTGTCCAAACAACCTTTTAAATTTTGACCATTCTCATGGAAATAATTTTTCCTTCACCACACTGGAGCTCCCTGTGCTGAACTTCCTATTCTTCTCTGTGTACCTCTGAGAAGTCTGGCTGCACGTTCCCCATAATCTCCCAATAAACAGCTACAGGCAGCAGGATCTTCCTTTAGCCTTTTTAAGCTGAAGCAAAAATATTTTTTCCAGTGTCTCCTTGCACATCATCATCTCCTGGCCCTTCACAGACCCACCTCAGCGTGCCTTTCGTGTACCCCAAAGCAGACCCAGTACTCCAGATTTCACACATGCTGAACTCAGCAGAAGGATGGCTGCCCTCAACCCCCCTGCTCTGTTGTTGCCAATAGTCAGACACCCAAAGATGCTCTTGGCCTTCCTAGATTGCAGGAAACACTATTGATTAATTTAAAAGCTGCTGTTCACCAGGACTCTCAGGTCTAAAAAGAGCATCTACTGAATCTTGTAAGACTTCTGGACAAAGATATCTTTGGCTTCTGATCTTAAATACTATTTATTTTATTGCTCTCTTATGAGCTTTTTAATCAATGGACTGGAAAGCACTTTATTATTTTGATACATGAGTATATCCCACCTTTTTGAAAATATGGTGTGGCAGGATGCTCCCCCCTCCCCCTTCTCTCTCTAATCAGTCCCAAGAAATGAATGGCTCAATCTAGGTTGATAGCCTATTCAACAGCTATCTAGTGCTGGCGACTGAAAGTCTGAAAAGACACTCCCCTGTGGAATGCAGAGAGAATGTGAGAAAATTTTCAGTGACTACAAATACACACTTTTATCCTATAAATTCTCACGAAATCTCAGAAAGGTAGAAGCTTTCTACATGGACATTGGAGCGTGAAGTAAGCCTCTCCCCAGGGTTTGGACGCAGCCCTGTGGTTAATTCCCGAGGGATTTGGTGAGGACGCTGATGTACCCCAGCTCCAAGAACTGGATTTGGTAAGATCATCGAGTTTCCTAAATTGTATTATTCCGGCTAACTTATAGGTACCTTTCTTAACTTGCATTTCAGCTAGCTCAAGCAAGCATTTCTTAACTTGCATTATAGTTCAAGCAAACATTTCTTGCATTTTTAACTATTTTTATAGTTCAAGCAAGGTTTTACCCCATAATTGCATTTTTAATTATTGTAGTGTTGCAATTATGTATTCATTGTGTGTTTATGTGTGTCAATCTGTTCTATATTTGTATGTTTGTTATGTTCTGTGTCAAATAAATGGTATTTTTAGACAAATCGGCCAGATATCAAAGAATCTTGCGAACGAGACTAAGTCTTGGGGAACTAGCTATCTTAAAGTCTGTCAAACTGCAAAAACACATAAAACTCCTGTCTCCCATGCAAGACATATGGAAATCAAAAGTTATTAAATATTATTGTTTTTCATCACAATTTGGGTGTTTAGGGTACCCTTGAGCGGTACTGGCATTTCTTTCATTCCAGATATAGTTTAATTACATTAAAATTTAAACTTTGAAATTGCTATTGCCTTCCCAATGGTAACTTACAGGAAGTTGTCCTGCTATGTTTAGATTCCCTTTTCTATTTATTCCTTATATTTATAACTCACTATATATACCAATCACTATAGAATTATAATTTTTGTATTTGTCAGATATTGTAATAGTCCTTGTTATTTCTTCTTGAACAAAGCTGCCAACTTGGGTGTTTTGAGAGCCAAAGTCATCACACTGGGAACTGTAATAGAATTCCAATAGAACTGTAATACAAATTTCATTTGTATTTTCTGCCTTCATGATCACATGCCTTGATCTTGACTACGGATTTAGTTAAGATACTTGTCGCTGTTGAGCCGCTAGCAGAGAAAAAGACCCGGATTCTCAGTGTGGCATGAAAAGAGAGCTTTATTATTTTGATTCCAACTTATATAGATTTTTCAGAGGTCACCCAGATTGGTCAGTCAGAAACCTCCCCCTAGGCCTGACTGGCCAGGCCTGAACTGTCCAAATCTCGAGACACTGTTTTTAATAACATCCAAACTTTATCTTTGTTTATAAAATACAGGAGAAAATTCTCATGGGAAAAACCTGTGCTAGCCACAGATACTCCCACCTTTTAGTTTTCTCTTGTGTGCTGGACCTCTCACAAATTTCATTATTTTCTTCTTGAAGATATATTATTTATGGCTACTGATTGAATTGGTTTTTTACTCTCTTTCCCTCTGGCTGCTTTTCATCTGTGTGACAGTCATGTAGTAACGAAGTAAAAACCACAGGAAACAAGAATACATGACAAGGAAAAATTACAGAGGGAGCATCAACCAGGCTGACTAGCTTGCAGCTTCAGGCAAGAGAAGAGAGCCTGTCAACCTCTTCATTATTGTGCTAATAATCAGAAGAGAGAGTTCACACAAATAGCCTTCTTTGCAGTAGAGCTGGAAACAAGCCAAATCAAAAGAAACTGATACAGTAATTACAGGAATGCAGAGTAAGAAGACATTTTAGGGCACTTTCTCCCTCCACTTTTCACAATTTGGGGGGTTGGGGATTTTTTTTTAAATATTTCACCCTTAAAAGAAGTATCTAAGAAGTCAATTCCTGTTTTTCTTCCACATCAAGAATCTGAACATCTGGCAAAGTAGAGTTCTAAGTATAAATGAATACACCCTCTCATGTGGATTTTTTTTCAGGATTATTCATATTTCAAGAGTTGCAAGAAATAAACTGTCATGATAGACAGCACTAATCACCTGGAACATATTTTGAACAACACTGTAAGGAGTTTAATGCCTTTTCTGTGAACTAACAGTCACCTTTTCTGTGACAAAAGTTGTAAGAAGGGGATGGATGCTTTCATCTCAGATTATTTTCTTTGCTTTTCTTCCTTCAGTTGGTTTCTCTCTTTATTCCTGTGCAGACTTCTGAATTCTGTGGGAATAACTTTCAAAGCCATGTAGGCATTTCAAGACACTCTTTTGTTTGCTAGTAATATAATGACAGTTGCCCTATTTTAGACAGAAACTATCATCCTGATTCCTTTGGGTACATTTACACTTTGAGTACAGACTTACTCATATCCACATGACATGCACAAGTCTTGAAACATCCCAGCTCAGCTATTATAAATACCTGTATTTTCCGACTGATACAGATCTAAAAATTTTTCAGTAAGAACCTCTGGGTTTCTGTAAAGACTCTAGAAATCCATTTTCCTTATGCAAACTAATTGCAACATAATTGTGAAACAGCCTCTTAGGAATGCATAACCTCTCTATCCCTTCCACTCCCCCCCAACACACATATATGCACGACTGTTAATTCCCACTCATTCCTGCCCAGTAATACACGTTGCCATGTGACTGGCAGAAAGTTAGAATTCTTTACAGATTTTGTGCAAATGACAGACATCCTATATCAATCCCATGTGAGGGAGATGTTACAATGTTATTTGACATTTTACTGCACAACAGAAAGTTCATGAGGTTAACACAAGACACAAATCGATAAGAAATGAGGTTTCATGTGTTCCAGCTTTGATGGAACCACTAGTCAGATGAGGAAACCCATTCTGTGGCTGCCAATACAGGGTTCACCAGAGTACCAGCAACACAAAGGCTTGCTAAGGCATTGACTCATATGTGCAATCTAACTGGGATGGTTGAAAAGAAATGCTGCAGTAAGTGTAGAGTGAGATGGGGCTAGCAAGGGAACATACCGGACAGGACAGTAAGAAAACAAAAATATAGCTGGCATGTGATAGATAAGTTGTGCTCTTTTAACCATATCACATCAGAGGATAAAACTTTGCCAATGACCAGTACAAAGTGATATCGCTGTGTTTCTGCAAACACCTTTCCATCAATACATATCTCTTAACTCCCTTCCTTATAGGTTACATGTGTTGGAACTGTGCTTGTCTCCAATAAATCTTAGCCACCGTATCAAACCTTTGGCCATTCCTCAAGTCAAGAGTGCTGAGATCTCTTGACTGCAACTTAGCTGGCAACACAACTTTCAGGACCTCACACCTACACATCAGTAACTCCCAACAAGGGCAACAGCAACAGCAAAGATTATGGCACTGATTACTGAGTTTAGTGACCACTGACAACCTGGCAGATACTGGTAATTATAATATATGATTCATTTAATGGCAAGTTTCCCCCTCACAGGCTTGCAAACTTTAATGGCCATCTCCTTTACACTCTCCCCCAGAGATGGATAAACTATTCATCTATGCACAGAAATTAATAAAAACAATCCTCAGGGATTTTAAAAAGATGCAAGCAAGTGCTACCTGGGAAGGAACTAAAAAATCTATGCCACAGCTTTTTTAAAAACAAGAATAAAAAAATATAGCATGCTGCAGATAATGGGGACAGCTCTCTTTTAAAAGCTGCCTTAGTCATCAATGTTAGCAGAGCACATCAAAAAAGGGAAAAGGAATCAGACAAAACTAGCAGACAGCAATCTACTCACATATGATAAATTACAAGGGCAAGAACAGAACAAGAGGCTAGAATAGACTTTTGAAAATTTAATATAAATCAAAGTACCACTCTTTATTAACACAACATGCAACATGTAGAGATGCAGAAACAGAAAAAGACAGCTCTAGCAACATCTAAAAATCAGCTCATAGATGACTGGACAGAAAAGCTTTTGCAAATCTTTTTGTCCACAGGGTGCTCTTCTACAAAAGATGGGGAAAGATGCATAACTGTGCTTCACACTAGTCAACAGCCATCTCAGCAGACTCAGTTCTCATATTTCGAGTTAGATAACACTTAACAGTTCATGCCTAGGGGAGCAGCTTTCTGCTTATGATGTGTTGCAGTGTCATGTTTTTTAAGCATTGCAAAGTGTTGTGTATGTTGTGAGAGGTTCAACATGAATGTTATCAACATCAGCATGCTTGGTGTACTTGTGCTGCATGTGCCCAGGTCCATACGAAATCAATTGGCTTATCTGAGCATCCTTCTTGACCTAGCTTACTTTGAAGCTCATACTAAAGATAAACATGAATGTAGCTTCTATATACAAGATGCACAGTCATAAAGATTTGACCTAAGCATTAGCTGGGCATGTGCTTAGCTCATAGCAAAGAAACAGTTCACAATCAACACCTAGAAAATCATAGGATATGCTGAGTTGGAAAGAACCCATCAGGATCATCCAGTTCAACTCCTGGCCCTGCCTACACAGTGATAAGCCTCTGTCTCAAAGCTTTCCCAAAACATGAGAATTTTGCAGTCAGATAAAAGCATCTGACTGAGATGTCCTGACAACAAGGTAGCCTGTCACTGCCTATGGAGTCTGTCAGGTTCCACAGTCAGACAAGGATCTGAGAGGTATTAGTATTAATACTTCTATCACACAACACTCACATTCAAGATCTCAGTTTCTCTCCTTAGACAAAATTGTACCCCCATCTCCGTGTCTGTGTTTTTGGTAATTAATATCTTGGAAGACATAAACTTCAGGTCGTTTTTACCCGAAGTATCCATGCAATAATCCCTCTTTGTTAGGCCTGCTAGTGAGGCACAGGATTGACTCCACAACTCAGATAGTTATGAAGTAGGTATGCATTTATTCCAGCTGGGGTGCATGGGGGGTAGCCCCTCCAAAGCATGCACACCATCAGCAGCACTTCACTTGGTTTATATTAGGTTACAGGTTACATATGCATAAAGTTAGACAAAGCCCCTATACATATTCATTACCTATGCCCGCTTTGTATTATATTGAGTTCAAAGTTCATTTAAATGTGCTTGCGCAAGCACAGTGTCTCAAATTAATTGTGGGCAGGGGTCCCAAATGATTAATGAGGGCAAAATTGGTAGTCTTCCTCATGATGAACTGTTCACCCTGTTCCCTCGCGCATGCTCCCTTGGTTCTTTGTCCAAGTCCAAGCCTTAGAATCAACTTGTACCAGTTCTGGGGTCCGAGGGCAGGATGTTCGGTCACACTCAGTAGTTTATCTCAATTATTTGGCTCTCTTCTCTCTATCCTCCCCGATACTAGGTAGGCACAAAATCATTAAGCGAATAATAAATTGTCTTCAGCAAGCAAATCATTATCCAATCTCTGGCCTTCTAAATCAGTTCAAAAATTATTATTATTATTATTATTATTATTATTATTATTATTATCCAGCTTCTAGTTCTCTTAAATTAATAATTTCTAGCTCACCCTAAATCACTAGCTGCAAGTTGTCTTTACTGACTTAATATTCAGTCTGGAGTTAGTAAATTAGCAAAAAGAGCCAGGAAGAAGGCTTTTAGTTTATACTTAAAAAGTAACAATGTCCTTGAGAAAGCACAGCCTAAGACAGAATTTTATTTAGGCTCATTTGTACTTATCTGTTTTTATGAAATAAAAGCATATTTGATGAATACCTTTAAACTAAGTATTTAAAATTTCTGCACCAAGATGGATAAGTGTAATTTCCTGCATCTAGGACAGAAGTATACCTAACATCTGTGAGAAAAATAGAACATTTGAGTTCAGCACAAGTCTAAATCCTAAGCTTTTACTTTAAATTATTTCTACAGAAAATAAAGTCAACTTTCTCAGGAATCAAAAATCTAAGAGATAAGTAAGAGTAACCCTGTTCTGAAAGGAAGAGCAGAAAGCAGCAACTTTCTGAACTGCAGGGAAGGAAGCATTGTGTATATACAGCAAAATTATCCTGAATAACACTGATCCCATGAGTGGTGGTGATGATGCTCTTGCTTGCCAAAGGTATTTTTATGACTTTGAATCTTCTTATAATGATTGCAGAGTTGAATACAAGACCTTTGGCTTAGACAGAAAAGATGGCAAAGCCTTTGAAATTTTCTAACACAAATAGCATATATAGTAGTTACACAAAAAGTATAGTACATAAAAAGTATGTATTGTATTACACAGTAACAGAGATTTTGAGACATCTGCTAGCCTAAAATTTTCTTTTTTCGCAAATTGGTGTCAGCCAACTGTGATGCTAGCCTCTTTTTAGTTTGGCTGGCTGCTCTCAGGGAATGAGTTCTTTAGTCTGACTGATCTAGGATACTAGAGAATGCCAGGCAAATGTGACCTAGTATGACCTAGTATATAAATTCTATCAGAGCAGAAATCTGCTTCAAAAGAAAAACAAAAGGATCAGCACAACTGGTTTTACATTGTTTCCCAATGCTTATGCTTAATGGCTTAGTAGCTGACAAATGCTTTTGTATGTCTGTGATCCAAAAGAAATTCTGCTTCTAAATATGGCAGTCTTGAGACAAACCTGCCTTTGCAGCAATAACTTTCACCTAGGACCATATTTGTTTCCCTGTTGATGCAGCATAAAACCCAGCCTGATAACCTCGTTTTTAATATTGTGTCTGAAATCTGTGCTGCTAGCTACTAATTAAAAATAGGAAGTTAGTGACAGAAGAAATTAGAAAGGAGAAAAAAGGGAGAAAATATGAGTAGAACAGCGGGAGTAAATAGGAATACCATTAACTGTCATCTTCCTTTTCTCTATTTAGAGCATTTTGTCTCTGTTCAATTTTGTTTAATGATATGGAAGCACTTCTGTGTCTCCTCAATTTCAACATTAGCATTTGGATCCACTTTTCCATCATTACATGGAAATATTAGCCATCCTGTAGTGAAGGTTGCAGCCAGCTTCTATTAGGAGGTTCTATTCAGCAATCTTATGAATTTGGCAAGGAAAATTAGTCTGGCATGAAAATGCCTGTGCATACTGTGAAGGATCAGGAGAAGGTCTGTAAAAACACTGAAGAAGAGCAATTAAATTGCTTTGCAGTAGGTGACTGTGCTGGTTTTGGCAGGCATAGAATTAGTTGTCTTCGCAGTGGCTGGTATGGGCTTGTGTTTTGGATTTGTGCTGAACACAAGGTTGATAATATAGAGAAGTTTTTGTTAAGTGGGGCTTACACAGAGCCAAGGCCTTTTCTGCTTTTTGTGCTGCCACAGAGGTGAGGCAGCCGGGGGTGCATGGGAGGCTGGGAGAAGACACAGCCAGGACAGGTGATCCAGACTGACCTGAGGAATATTCCAGATCATCATGCTCAATGTATAAAGTGGAGAGAAGAAGGGAGAAGGGAGAAGAGGGGCACATTTGGAGTGATGGTATTTGTCTTCCCAAGGAACTTCTGCATGTGATGGAGCCCTGCTCTCCTGGAGATGCCTGATCCATGCCTGCTCATGTGAGGAAGAAGTGATTTAATTCTTTGTTTTGCTTTGCTTGTGTGCATGGCTTTGCTTGTGTGCATGGCTTTTGCTCTCCCTCCTAAACTGTCTTTATTTAAGTCCATGAGTTTTCTACCTTTTACCTTTCCAGTTCTGCCCCAATGCTGTTGGTGTGGGGGTGAGCAAGCAGCTTCTTGGGCTGCTGAGTGGGGTGAAACCATGGCAGCAACTCACAGATTGAAGTGCTGCAGCTTTCAGTTAAACTTGTAAAGCAGGAGGAGCATTCTGCCCTGCTCTCAGGCCTGGCACCATGCAAACTCACCATACCACACACATCTTGAGATGACAGAAATGCAGGTGGCAGAGTCTGCAATCAAAAGGACCGGGGCCTCGTCTCTGTCTGAAGTCATGAGGATGAAAGCTGTGGGGCTGCATATGCTCCTAGACTATCCAGATGTAGCAGCTTCCCCAAGTTTCTCACTAATATGTAAAAAAACATTAATTTCCTTAACAGCTCTCACCAAGATAAATTCTGCTAAGTCTTCTGGCTGCTTCTTCCACTCTAATTATTACTTTTTCTACTGGATTATATCCCAGCAATTTACCTTATACAAGTTCATCAAGGCACTAGGTATTTTTTCTAATACCCATAATTTAAATTCCACATGACTATTCATAAATTATTTTAAAAGGATGCTGATTTCTGAAAAAAAGTACTAGAACATCAATTTGTTCAAATTTGCTCAAATTGATCTCCTATATTTCAAAAGAAGAAAAAGCACACACATGCAAACACTGGAGATCAAATAAGACCAGGGTTCTCTAAGAATTAACTTTGTTCAAGACACAACATTAATACAATTAGTACCTAAAAAACCCATAAAATATTCACAATGTATTGTGACTTGAACCAGACATTATAGTTACCCATTATCTGAAGCAATGAGAGAATGTGGTTAAAATACTAATTGTTTAACACTCTGTGTACAGGAATATCACTTAGTGAGAAGTATTATATATGCAAATATAAATATGTCTGGCATTTTAAAAAACATATTCCTAGTATATCATAGGAAAAAATATTATGCTGTGATATAAGTTTCTTAGATATAAATATTTGTCCGTGGTTTAATAAATAAACAACAACCAAATAAACAGGATTGACCCTTTCTGTGCTTTACAAATTTCAAATAATGATATCTTCAGATTGTTTTTATTACCCACAGGCACAACAACAGACATCACAGAATATTATTCTCTGATGAAGCAGATAAATCACATCACATACAGGGCACATTGTATATGCATATTCAGGCATTCATAGAGATTGAAAAATAAATTGAAATCAAACCAAGATAACACTTTTTTCTTAATGTTCCTTTAAAGAGCAAAGTATTCACTGTAGGTTTAGGCTAGAAAAACATAGCACAGGTAAAGATAAATTTCTTCTCTTGCTTCTCAGTTACAAAATTGAACAGACAGGTAGATACCAAACAGCTGAACTTGTAAATCCTATTGATCAGGGAAGGCACTGTGACTGAAAGATTAGATTATCTATTTAATACTGGGTTAATACCTTTATACCCAATGAATAGATATTGAAGTTCTCAGTTACTCTAAAAATGTTGGCTACTTTACTCATCCTGTGGGCAGAGCCCTCTCAGAATATCTTTATCTGTATACAATCACTTTGCACCACACACTGGACATGTCTGATACAATTCCATGGATTTTATACAAAACTAATGCAATTAGTGAGCTCACCTATGGCTCTATTATCAGGGTGCTATGGCAGGGAGCAAAAAGGTGAATTGCCTCAGAGGCTGTTGCTGGAGACATTCTCTACAGAGGACAGAACCTGACATGACACTTCTGTGGGTTCTGGAAAGACCTGCAAATTTTCCAGCCTGCATTCATGAAAGAGGATTGAGACATAGCACATTTTCTTTCCACATGCAGAATGGCTGCTACAGGCTGTGACACCCTCTCCTTGACATGAAAGGAGGCAGCTTCCTCTGTTAAGGAGAAACTCACCTAACATAGATACACTGGAATAGGCTTTACCTTGCTCTTCGAGTCATAAAGAAATCAAAAAATAATGAAGCAAAAATCTCAAAAGTGTATCTACCTGCACTCTGCTCATGGTTGGGTCATGCTTCTGCTAGTCACAAGGAAAAGATGTAAAAATAGTGAAATCACATGACTAAACAGATGATCATAATAGAATGACTTGGGCTGGAAGGGACCTTAAAGATCATCTAGTTCCAATGCCCCTGCCATGGACAGTGGCAAATTTGCCTAGACCAGGATACCCAAAGCCCCATTCAATTGGTCTTAGACACTTCAGGGATGGGGCACCCCTAATTTGTCTGGGCAACCTGTTACAGTGCCTCACCACCCCCATAGGGAAGAATTTCTTCCTAAAATATAATTTGAACCTACTCTCATTCAGTTCAAAGCCACTCCCCCTTGCCCTGTCACCACATGCTCTTGTCAAAAGTCACTCTCCATCTTTCGTATAAGCCCTCTTTAAATTCTGAGTAATAAGGTCTTCCTGGAGCCCTCTCTTCTCCAACTCGCTCAGCCTGTCTTCACAGAAGAGCTGCTTTAGCAATCTCTCCAGATTAAGGGCAGATTTTGCAGTCCTAGTACCCTGAGGTATCTACCTCCTACAAGGCATTCATGGGCAAGCTCTACTGATGATTAGGAGTTCATCTTTCAGGTTTTATGGTTTGTTTGGCTTATTTTGGTGAGGAAACAGGTCACATGGCTGTTTTGCTCTTTTTTCTTGCATGTGAATACATGATTAAAATAATCCCCTGGGGCATGTTTTTTGTTTCTCCTCTCCAGATGGGGACTATTTAATATATATCTGTTTTAATGAACTCAGCCAATATGCATTAGCATTATACAGAAATGAAACAGCAATACACACAAAAATCTGATAATGACAGAGGAAGGCAAGCAGCAGGCTTTTCCCTTAATGATAATGGCATGGAGCTGCCTGGCTTAGGTTTATATCTTGCTTGTCATAGCATCTAAACACCTCATTTTGATTGCACCTGCATTTCCCTTGATGTTTATTTCATGAGGCACCAAGAATACTTACATCATATGTCAAAACACTGCAGTGTACCTAGAACTGTACTAAAGGCCAAAACCTAGGGTTACAAAGTGGCACATAAAGAGAGCTAAAGTGCTTGAGGATGTTTCCAGGTCCACATATCAGCAAGAAATTTGTTAAGTAAAAACCTCAGCTGCTGTGTACTGCAAATTGTTTACTTCTCATATTAAAAAAGAAGAAAAAAAAATGAAACATACCAATCTCATATGAGGCAGTTAAAGTGGAAATTAGTTTAGCTTAATTTTGAGCTTTGTTCAGATTGGAAAAGGGAAGGCTTAGGGGTGACCAAATTGCAGCCTTCCAGTACCTGAAAGTAGTCTACAAAAAATGGAGGGGGACTTTTCACAAGAGCATGTAGTGACACGACAAGGGGAAATGGCTTGAAACTGAAAGAGGGCAGGTTTAGATTCAATATTAGGATAAAGGTCTTTAATGTGAGCATGGTGAGGCACTGGAACAGGTTGCCCAGAGATGTTGTGGATACCCACCCTTAAACACCCCATCCCTGGACGTGTTTAAGGACAGATTGGGTGAAGCTCTGAGGTTTGGTCTAGTGGAAGGTGTCCCTGCCCATGGTAGGGGGTTGGAACTAGATGATTTTTAATACCCCTTCCAACCAAAACCATTTTATGATTCTATGATACATCATCAAATGCCTAAAATGTTTTAATATCACAAAAACACCTTCATATTTTCTGTATTTTCTTTCAATGTCTCTCTAGATTAGAATGATTCCAGCTGTGATTTAGCTCAGGTCAACTACCCTCTTTCAATATGTTCCTGGATGAGATTCAGGTATTAGCTCAGAAATGAGACAATTCTCACTTGGAAATCTGGAAGCAGCCACTCTGTTTTCACAGAACCATTGCGGTGGAAAGGGACCTCTGGACATTGGTTAGTTCCACCACCTTCCAATAGTTCAAGTTGGTCAGGGATGTGTCCAGACATGTTTTGAGCACCTCTAAGGAAGAAGGTCCCATAATCTCTTTGTGCAGCCTGTTCCAGTATTTGACTAAACTCACAGCAAAAGCTTATTTCTTAAATGTACACAGAACTTCCTATTTCAATTTGTCCTTATTGCCCCAGGTCCTGTCACTGGGCACTCCACTGAGAAGAGTCTGTCTCCTTCACCTTTACTTCCTGATACCACCCCAGGCTTCTCTTCTCCAAGATGAACGGTCTCAGTTCTCCTGAATGTAAGGAGAACTCCATCATCTCCATCATCTCCCCTCCATCATCTTAGTGGCCCTTTGCTGGATATGTCCCAGTATGTTCATGTCTATTATACTGCTGAGCCCAGCACTAAACCCACCACTCCAGATGTGGCCTCACATGCACTGAGTAGAGAGGAAGAATCACCTGCTTTGACCTGCTGGCAATGCTTTTCCTAAAGCAGACCAGCTTGGGAAAATCTTAGCGTTTAGTTGTATAGTTGTGATCAAGGCCACACTAACTGGTTTCAGAAAGAGAACATGGTCCTGGAACTGTGTAACTTACTATGCATCTAAACTGATAATTTATACTACTGTTCATTTTCAAAACTATACTGACATGATAGCGAGTTATCAGAAGTTAAAAATTAAATTGGGAATTCACAGGAATGGCAAGGGTTTCCGGGATTCTACAAAGTACATGACAAAAAAATTAAAGAAAAAGTGATTTTTTTCCCCCAGTAAACACCAGTTTGTTTCAGAAAGTGAAGGTGTGGGGAAGACACTAATGTTCAATGCTTTTTACCTTTTCTGTAGGCAAGCTGTTCCAATACCACTTAAAGGTGCTGTACACACATTGAATTTTAGCAGCCTCTCAAAATTAATTGTAAGAAGTCCGTGTCTGTTTTAGTATGATAAGATGTTGCCAATGATTTGGTAAACAGCACTACTTTGGCAAAAAAAAAAAATCAACCAAAAACCCAAAACAAACCTTTATTCAAGATGTTATAGCTCACTTTTTTATTTCATGTATTAAGCAATGTTGTAATCAGTTCACATACTGCACAGCCAAGTCCATCTAAGAATCAAGTATACTAAATTATCTTTAATCTTTAGAGTAAAACTGTTTGTTATGAATTCACAAACTTTACTTCTCATTCCTATCAGTTACCCACTATTTTTTCCCTCAACAAGAACAGACGATCCCAAAAACCTTAGATTTAAAATATGCTGCAATTTACAGCCCCAGAGTTTGTAAAAAAAAGTGAGATCTAAAGTATTAGGAAACTCATCTGGAATAAACAAAATCAACTCAAAAGGGGGGAAACAGAGACACATCTAAGAACATAATGAAGGAATTGGAGAACAGTATTTGAATATGCAACTAAGAATATAATTTTTCTAATCTCTATACAACCTTTTCTGTATTGGCACAAAAGTCAGTAATTTCTACATCTGCTTTCCCTGAGGCAGGAATTGGGAATGTACCTTCCACACAAACAGTTTAAGGTCCATAACATAAAATACTGGGCATTCATCTTTGACACTTCTAAAAAAAATTGAGGCTTTAAGTCTATAAGAAGCCTGACAGCAGGAGAACTTAGTAGGTCTAAGGATGATCCACAAAAGGCCATGCCTTCATAATAAGAGACAGCCCAAAACCAAGAATGTGTTTGATTTGTTCTGAGACCTGAGAACACAAAAACATGAGTCCTGGTTGTACGTTAGACACTTCTTCCACTTGAAATCCAGAGCCACCTTCTACCAATACATTTTTCAAAGACAAGACCACTCTTTCTAACACTTAAGGAGAGCAGTGAAGGTTTTCAGAAAAATTCATTTTATCCTCATGAGGTTAAATCTTCCCAGGCTTCCTCTACAGACAGAAATGAGAAATGAACTGTACCTGAAAGGTAATAGAGCACAGAAATCCACTGCAGCAACTCTGCACATATGGAGAATGTCTCTTTCTACATTAACTACAGACACAGCCCAACAAGATCATCCATACTAGATGGGAGTAGTCAGGAAGGACTGAGAACAGAAGCAAATATTATTATGGTAGTGATGCTGAACAGGCAGTAGTAAGAGGACTGGCCCAACCATGATAAGAAGTAATCTCCAGGGCAAGGTCAGTTATTAACTAAGAATATCTGTAAGCTGGTGAGTCTGAATAGCCTTTATGAACAAGATTTTTTCATGGCAGACTTTTATTCATAGCATTTACCCAGGATGCAAGAGACTGGGTTCCAAGTATCTTGAAAGGGATTCAAGTGTCCTTATCTCCTGAACCAAACAGTCCCATTAGAAAATCAACAAATAAAAAAAGCACAAGGGGATCACAATCCAGTCCTTTTACTGTCAGCTGGATACATTCAGTTCCAGAATCAGTCACTGGCCCAAGCCCTCCTGTTTCAGTTATACAGACCTCAACGTGTCCAAAAGCATACACAAAATGGTAAAGCTATGAAAGACTTGCAGATGAGCTCCACATCCACAACTAGTAAATTCAAGAAGATTAATGACCATATGATTTAAAGTTTTCTTCATGTATAGAAGGGATCATATGCCTAGAATACAGCAGATTGGATCAAGTGGTTACAGCTTACTGAAGTATATTGGCAAATCACAGCTAAAATTGAAATTTCACCTGCATAAAATAGATTTTAAGAACTCTGTAAAAAGGGGAACAGAGAGTTACTAGCACCATCTGTTCAGAATAAAGTCACTATTTAAACCAAAAAGCTAATTGCTGAAACTTTCCCATATACTACATTTTTATTTATTACTGCACATTGCATTTAAACTCTTGGGCAAAATAAAAAAAGTCTTTTTCTAAGCACACAAGGTAAATTCTAAACCTCTCACCTGAAGAATACCAGATGATCTATCTTAATGAAAGTGATAGGAACTTTTTCAAAACACAACAGCCATTCATAATGTGAAACTAAAAGGAAAAAAAATATATCAATAATGGCCTTAAAGACCTGCTGTACATACAAAAAGATTATCCCAGCCTCAGTCACACAGCTTGTCAATGGGCCTGGTTGTATTATTCTACAACTACAAGAACAATGCACTTCTTTCAAAACAGTAAGAACGTGAAACCCAAGAATAGACTCTGTAAAATTTTCCTGGCATATTAGAGCGTCAAAGCTCCATATAAGCATCCTGTGACCTAGATAAAAAATAATTTCCAGTTACAAGTCTGGGGTTCTGCAGTGTGAAGAGTTAAGTTTCCCAAGACCAAGAGCAAACCAGCAGCAAAGCTTAAGTCCTTTTACCCAGTGCCTGGTAGAGCAGACAGGATGAGATCCAGCCCAGTGGATCCGGACACATTGAAGGTGATGTACTTACATTCATTTAGGGAATTGAGTCTTTAATACATTTTTCTTATATAAAATTGAACAAATAGGAGGGAAAATCCTTTCCACATCAGCAATGATGAACAACTAAAAATAATGGGATCATCTCTTTGTAGAACACACATACACAGAGCCTTTCCTACAGAGAGCAAAGCAAGAGCAAGAACCACAAGTCACAGAAAATATGCTTCAATTTAATTTCACCACATCATAAAGGACTTCCCAAAATGCAATCAGTGAGAGAAAATGTTTGAATGATCCATTTTATACTCTGTGTACTTATTTGTATCTCACAATCCCAGTAGTGCAGATTAGTCAACTGCAACGGTGCTTTGCAAAAAATGACAGCTATGATGAAAAATGCAGCCAAAAAAGGAAGCTGACCATAGTAATTTGTATTCATATAAGCTCTGCTGTGTTTCTTATTCATTAATGAACAAAAAATTTCAGGAGTTTGATCTTTTTTCTTTTCCTTCCTTTCTTCCTCTCTCTCTGTGACGTTCTTTTAAACTATTATTGGCTATTGCTCACCTAAGGGAAAATTCCTTGCAGAATAAGCATCTGTGCACCCAGTCTGTTTATCTTACATGGGTAGACACAGCAAATTTTCCTCACTGAAAATTTCCTGCCAAAAATGAAACACCTCAAAAATGTCTCCATGAAGGGGAATGAGGCTATCATCAGACTTGCTAATTGGACATTTCTAAGAAGTATATTGGAATGTGTGCCCCACACAATTTGCCTGTCCCAAATGCATGTAGCAAAAAGGTCGTATGCTGCTAGAGAAAAGTTTTAGTAGGGTGTGAAGATGATACTATGAAATATGCACTTCAGTGATCATAGCACTGTTTATAGATCTTGAAATCAAGAACAAATTCATAAGTTGTGTCTGGACATTACATAATGAAGTTTTAAATCACCTAGCATGAGATGTAATAAAACTTCCTTTATATAATGAAACATAGCATGATTGCTTAGTTATATATAGCTGGTACAACATAAAAATTGAACTGGTAGAATTTCAAGCCTAAATAAAAGACTGAAAGTTGCTTTCTAAAAAAACAAGACTAATTTAAAATGTTTAGACTAGACAAAAGTTTGTTGAATTGGGAATATGATACAAGAAATATCTATGCAGTAAAAAAAAGCACGATAGCAATCATTAAACACTGTCAAGTTTAACACTGAGAAATTCTTGCGAAATAGGGCATTTGGCATTGAAATGAACTTTTTATGAAATAATTGTATTAAGATAAGAAAAAGATACAAGACTCAACCCCATCCCATTTTAATATTTCAGATAATCTCTGTTTCTTCTCAAGATACTGCACTTATATGGGTAAAGAAAACCATAAATTAATCCTTTAGATGACATGTTCATCTTCTGTTTAATCTACCCTCAGTATTAATCTATTCACTTGTATCTCATACCACTGAAATATTTCAGTTTTAGGTCCTTCATTTAATGTATTCTAGTCAGGAACCTCTTTTATCACTTACCTATCAATATATTACTGGCTTTGTTTCTAATGCAACTCTTGTTTCACATTAAACCTAGTTCAGTATCAGAGTCAGCTCTATCACAGAAGCTGATACAATTTCTCTAGCTCCCCTTATACAATCCATTTCATATTTACTGTTTTGTACTCTGAAAGACAAAATGTTCTGTGTCTCCCTTTCGAAGGAATTAAATTCTTTATCTCTCACCACAGCTATAAGCCATTCAACCTTCTGAAAGGTCATTTTGCACAAAATCTGTAAAAATGTTTTTAGATAATCCCAAAAAGGTGTCTGATAATAATCAAGGTAGAAAATTCCAGGGGTTTCATTAAATTATTACTGTTTCACTATTTTATTTAAAAGGTTTGGTTTTATTGTGACTTTTTTTTTTGTTTGTTTTTGAACAACAAGATATAAAATTAATCCCAGTACCTCTGGATCTCTTTAATATGATTAATAGCTAGTAAATATTCCATCATTCTAAATTGTCTTACCAATATTCTCTGATGCCCTTGTGCTCAAACAGAATTCCCTATTGCCCACCCCTATGACAGTTCAAACCATCAACCTCAAAAAGATGGATTCAGTGAAATATTTCAATATTTTTAGGCTGTATCACAAGCTTTTTACCCAATATTAAGTTGGAAGGAATTGTGGCTGCCTCATTGTGGTAAAGGGTTTTTCTTACTTCATGGGAGAATTCTTAAGCTCAGGAGGATTTTTTTATGCCTACCACCTGGTATTTTTCCTTATTAATACTTTTACTACTTGGCATTTACTTCTGTGTGAGTTCCTTAGTGAGCTGACCTTCACATTGATACTCAAGTTCCACATACCTAAAACTTTCCAGTGGAATATGATACATATACAAAGGGTATTCAAGTTAATCCAGAACTAAAATTAAATAAATACATAAAAATCTGAAGTCTGGAGATACAGAGAAATGAAATAGTAATGCTATCTGTAGCAGGTGTTGGTAAATTTCACTGTTCCATGCTACTGATCTTCCTGCCAGTATTAGTGAGTGATGAAATCCAGAACTTTGGTTACCCACTGCTGTGCAGAGCAACCAGCTCCATTTGTTACTGTGAGCAAGCAGAGAAAATCCAGCAGTGTGGCACACTGACTGTTTGATCTCCTTTCTCCATATCTTCTAGATAATTGAGAAAACACGTTCTGATTAATACAGTCTCTTGCAGTGGCATTCAGCTGGCTACTCTTTAGTAGAACCTGTCAATTTGATGATGCTACATGGTGGGATGTTTGTGAAGACGACTGGTCTTACAGAGATAAATAAATACACTCAGGATCGCTTTGAAGTTCACTGTACAGAGATTTGATTTCCTGGAAATATTCATTCTACAAAGGCAACCACTTACCTTGTTCACAAAAAGAAAATAAAAAAATAAATAGAAAACTAATTTTGTTCTCCTTTACAATAATTTCATGCAACTTCTCTAACAGTGAAATTATAAGACTTCATTTAAAATAACTGAGTCAGAATAGTACAGGATTAAAATCTATGGGGCATGAAAGCATTCTTCACTTTCATCTGATTCCTAGAACCTGAAGCACAGAATGATTTCAGATGACAGGCTTTCAAGTGAACATGAGAGGAGAATGAAACATTGCCTGAAGAAAAGTATAAATCTTCTTTGTAAGAAAGTTCATCCAATGCTATGCTTAATATAACTCAATTAGCAACAGAAAAAAAAAAAGAATCATATAGAGTATGTGATTTGATTATATAGGGTAGTTCTTAATTGCATTCCAAGTGAAGAAAGTAGTAAAAATTCCCCTGGCTTTTTGGCAGTAGAACAGCCAGCCATGCTTCTAATATGAAAATAAAATTAATTACTTAGTTGTCTTATATCATAACCAAGCTAAAAACATAATGATTTTGGTTTGTTTCTTTGGGATTTTTTTTTCTCTCCTGTGCCATTGGCCTCTACTTGTTTGTACTCACTTCTTTGTTTAATCACACCAAAAAAAAAGCCATCAGGGAAGGACTGAGATTTGTTTTTAGGTAGCTAGCAATATTATTTTCAACATAGAGTTAGAAATTACCAGCACATTCCAGCTTTCACCACTTTCCTGTTTCAGGTACCTCTTAGTTATGAATCACTAATGATCTAAGCAAATCCTGTAGCAGATCTGTCCTATCAGTGCACAGAGCTAGGAGAAGTTATTTGGCCAAAACCATGTTTTACTTCTTTCATAGAAAAGCTTTATGTTGAGTTTTAAGATCTATATTGCAATTCAGCAGTCTCTGCCTTAGGGAATGTCATGTGCAGAAGAAACAGCTCATTTGTGCTGTGCATTTGGTCTTGACATAATATCCCAAACAATCCACAAAGTGTCAATGATTTGGGATACAGTTGATAAAGTATGAGATAATTTGTATGTACAGCAGATGTACTCATTTAAATAATTTGCTATTAGCAGCAGGTGTGCAAAGTTTAGATCATTGCATACTTCATGCAGAGCATTTGTTTGAAGTATAAATGTCCTGTCAGTATCAGGTATTTTGAAGTGAATCAACATTATCATTAATGGTGATTAGCAAATAACTGTTTGCTATGTGGTGAGATACCCTGATGCTACAAAAGCCTCCTACTAAAGGATAGTCCTCAGCAACCCACCCACCTGACCCAGGTCCTAAAGGAGCCCTAAAAGCATTAACAACCCCAGTGTCTACTCACAAGCTGGATCCCACCAGCAAGACAAGTGTTTTGTGTGCAACAATGGTATCACCTCTGATCGTGGTGCTAAGCCCCAGCTACTTTTCCTGTTACTTCTGTCCAGATGTGGTACCATCCATTTTTAAACACATTTCATGATTGTCACCAGGGTGTTGACAACTCAAAGCTAAACAGTTTGGCAAACTGAGTGTGTTTATTTGGCATGATCCAAAGCCTGCTGATGCTGCAGAGAATAGGTCTATTGATTTTGATGGGTTTGCTGTTTGCGTTCCTATTACTATGAAGCAGAAAGATTTTGTGTATTAAAAGACTTGTTATTATTGCAATCTATTAAAAACATTAACTTCACACCTTAAGATTAGAGAGTGTAAATGGCCAGGTGTTTCAAGCTACTGAAGAAATATGTCTTAGTCAAACCACAGCACCCATGTTAACAGAACACACAGACAATGGCTCATCAATGGAACACTTATCAAACAGACTCAGGATATCTCCCTAGAGTTGTCAGTCATGGCATTATTCTCAGACAGAGCAACAGATCTGGGATCTGTGAACAGAGCTCTGCAAGCCATAAGAGGCACTGCAATTGCTCTAAGGTGTCACAGGCAAACCAGAGCACAGCTTACTCTTTGTGATGGGTGGCTTTATTGTTAAATTAGAACTGACAGGTGGAAAGAACACAAGGAAATCACAATCACAGAAACTAATTGCCGGTTTTGCTTTGGCAATTGTTTTCCTTCAAAATAACACATAAACCTCCCCCCAGAGACTTGCCAGGTAGCAAAAACAGATAAAATAACAGCCCAGGCATCTCTCTACTAATGCAATGCTCAGATTGCTTGCCTAAAATGTAAGCACATACTAGGACATACAAATGCAGCCACAATAATCTTATTACTATGTGACTCTTCAAGCAAAATCTAGAACAAACTAAAAAAGCAGATTTAAGGCACTGTCAAAAGCAGTGAAAGCTGGTGTGAAGAACAGTGTACAGCAATCAGCAATGACTTAATTTCAGCTGCACTACTTAACACTCCATATCGACAGAGATATGCAAAACCATCACTGGGGATAAGCAAAGGAATATGGCACCTTGTGAACAAAAATTCTGCAAAAGGGAAATCTTTAATTGGAACACCACTAGAATACTAGAATGGCAAAAATAAAAGAACAAAAAAGATTAAACATGCTCTTCAAAATTCCATATAAAGATGCCTGTTTGCTCAAGGCCTTTGACAGAAATGTGAAGTACTCAGTAGCAATCCACAACACCACCTCAGGTTGGTAAAATAAATTCTTAACTGTTGTTTGGTTTGGCCATAAGTGGGACAGTATCACTGTCACAACATAAAAACTGTGGAGCAGACACTGTTCAGAATCAGCTTCTCCAAGAAAACCACATGTCAAGAAGAAAGCCAAAGAACAAGTAACCATAGGAGTTTATCTGTCTCAACAGAAATGCATAAGATGAAAGGAAGTGCTCAATAGGAAGTGACATTTTAGACAGGAGAAGCTGAAAGCAAAGATACACAAAACATCTGCTCTTTCTTTAACATAAACTTTAAATCTCAAACATAATGTCACTGAAAAGAAGCACTTATGAGAGCTGGAAGTCCAACATACAGAATAAATCAACATCTAAAATTAGCTACAAATTGTTATGAGAAGATCTGGGTGCTGGACAGAAATGCTTTGTCCTTCAATAAAGAAAAATATGTAATTACCAACCAAAATGGTTTTTTGCATCAGAAAGTGAGACTGGAAATATTTGAGGCATATATACTGGATCTTGACACAAGAGTCCCCCCTGGTGAACCTGGTAAATTGAAACCAGCTAATAGGAAGTGATGCAAAGACAAGAGAAAGCTTAGGCAAAGTCATTAGCAATGAAAACCCAGCACAACAGTAAATCTCTGCTCTAATGAGAAGGCAGGAACAGTAGCAAAAGACCCAGAAGAACAGGAGGGAGCTGTGTACCAGTTCTGGCACTGGGCAGCCATAGCGCAGCAAGCAATTACCTGCTGCTCTTCAGGTAACCATCTTCATTGCCTGCCATGGTTTTTATAAAATGAAACGGTACTGAGAAACAAATAGCATGTGGTTTTGGCTCAAAATTGTTATAAGAGACAACATTTCATAGACTTTTTTTTCTGTTTAGCTTCATATTAAACACAACATGACGTTCAATCAAGGTGCTTCCATCAGGTCAAATTTCATTACAAAGCACTGGCATTACTTGATGTTCTTTTCTCTGACCCAGTGTAATTGTTACAATCTGAAACCTGTCATGCAAAATGTTTCAGACAAATGTGTTTGTAAACAAAAGACTTGATGCTTCACATTTATTCAGACAGCTGGTGTGCTATAAAAATCTTTCAAACATGAAAATAAACAATTTTGGAGGTAACTGATAACTTTGGTCAAAATCTCACCCTGACTACCTCAGCTATAGGTGCAGCAGATAAGCCTCAGACTAAACAGTACAAAGACACAGGTTTGAGACAGTGGATACCATTAACCTCTCTTCTTTATGGGGAGAACAGTGTCTGTTCTCAGTCTTCCACCCCACTATAGTCTGTGACTATATTTGCATTTTGCATATTTTGTGACTAAGAACATTTGCATGCTCTGATGGTGTCTTTAGTCATTTAGATTACATTACTAATTAAGTAAACTTACTTTTTAATTTTAAACTTTAATCAGTTGTGAGCTGGTCTATTTTAACAAAATGTAGGATTTGTAGATTTTCCTTCATAGTTTTATCCGCTACCAGTTCCATCTGAGAAGACAAAAGGAAATCCACAAAAGGAAATTAAAACCAAAGAAAGCAAAATGCATGTTTGCTCATTTACTTACTTTTCATCATGTAATTTACTACTGTAAAATTGCCTTGAGTTTCACAAAATCTGGTAGCGAACAATGGCTTTAAAATATAAACCCAGAGCTACTCATCAACAGAATATCAAAGACGTGAATTGATGCTATTTAAAAAGAAAACTCTGTGGTGCTGTCCTGTCAATCCACTGTTGCACAGATTACATTTTTCCCAGCCCAGTAACTCTCAGACACACTCAATACATGACAGAGCAGCATGTCTATTGAACAGCATATGTAGAAGGTGGAAAGAATTTAAAGTACTGTCTGGAGCCAAACATTTTTTGTGTGTGTTCAAATGCATTTTATGCCAACTCTCTGCAGAAACAGACTGCCATGTACTGACATTTCAGCACCATGCTATCAAGAGGTTTTGCTGCCTTCCTATATGTCCTGTCAACTCATTTGGTGTAATATTACCTCTCCTAGATTTTTAGGTCTAACAAGGACATTTTTGGATTACATGACATCTCCACTTGATAAAAAAATTTGAAATCATAAACTGCCTGTAAAAAAAAAAAAAAAAGGAAAAGAAACAGGACAATGTGTGAAAGTTTTAATTCTTGGCAGTGAGTTCTAAAAACTCTGAAATTCTACCAGACTATTAGTATTGCAAGTCTCTTTATTGGTTAGCAGAAGTTATTTCCCTTCTTATATTCATCTTTAGTTAGGGCTATGACACATTCTTCACTTAAGGTATTTCTATTAAGTCCCTTGTGGGAGGGTAATGGAATACTGAAACTGTAAAAGATTTTCTGATTTCAAGAGCATCAATTTGCCTCAGTGTTTCAAAATACAGAACACCAACAGGACATGTCATTTCTGCATGGGTTATTCATTTTGCTGATTTGGAGTGGCAGTCAATAGTGTCACCTTTCTTACTATGATTAATTAACTAGACAGTCATAATTAGTTAGGAATCCCCTGATGATGAGCACCACCCAGATACACAGACTGACAGCAATAGAGAGGCTCAGATTTTCTGAAAGAAATGGAAAAACTCTGTAGTTGACAGTTAACTAAACCCAAGGGAGGGTTGCTCTCAGATTCAAATACAGAGACTTCCTGTTATGCCCTGGAGGATGACATAAAATTTTATATCCTTTCTAACAGCTCCATATTTGCCATCACAACTCAAGATATTTGTATTATACCTATGAAACATCGGTTAGGTTTTTGGTCTGTCATATTTCTTCTTCATTCACACCTCTTGGGAATCAATTATGCATGTTAATTGCAGTCAATGCAGTAAAGAGGCCTTTCTTCAATTTTCAATAAGTTGGTTTAGTTCCAGTAGAAACACCTTGTTTCTGTACAATTAAACAGTCTAAAGGGGAATTACAAATCCACTTTCTCCATGCTGTTTATTACACTGTGCAATGTACAGCCTCCTGTACTCACTACTAGTTTCATTTGGCCTTTATACCACATTTTTGCCAGCACATTGCAAGCCCCTCAGTACCAAACCTTCGTAGCACCTGTTTCAGCATTAAAGAGTAAGGAGGCAGTGCTGTGGGCTAACTCTGTTCGCTCTTGGATTTACTGATGCTACACAAGAATGACTTTTTTGCATTAGAGATTGGTGATTATAGTACATGACAAAGGTGTCAGAGACAGGGGTCAGTCCCCTCATCAGAAAAAGATGTGAGAAGTATTGTCCAGTTGATTAAATCCCAATAAAAGTTGCAAATTGCAAGTTCTGCCTTTGAAAGGTCATCAAGATGTATTATAAGGATTCTGAATGAATCTCCAGGATGCATAATTAAGCAATCAGATACATTGTATTATCCATTTCCATAAATTAACATCTGAATCAGAATAGTGTGCTCAGTCAGTGTGCCACAGAGGGAAATGGAATATCAAGAGAGCTACTCACCAATCAGCATTCTTCATTTTCCTCAAGGCAGTCCTTTCTGTAAGGTTAATATGACATTAGGTTGATGGAGTCATATTTTTGCTGATTGTAGCTGACCACAAACATTCTGCTGTTACATATCACAGCCTGTAAGTGGAATTTGCTTATGTTTCACAGTCGTATGTGCTCAGTTTTTCTCACACTCATCCACTCAATGAGGGGAAAAGTTGAAACAGCTTCCATCATAATTTTACTTCTTAATTTTAAAACCTTTTATTCCTACTTGCAATCTCCATTACCAATGCCATTTCACCTACAAATACAAAACTAAGTTTATTAAGGCAGGAGCATTAGACATTTCTATTCAGAATTATAAAAATTGTTTATTGTATGTAATTGTTATATCTCTCATCTCCCAGAGTATGACTGGTTTCAATAAAGATCATCACCTTTTTTGGCTCCAGAAACTTCCCCAGTGTCACGTCATTCATGAAATGAACACTGACAAAAAGGATAACTATGGCATGAAACCTGTGTCACCCCTCAGTATAAAACCGTTCTAAATGTAACATAGTAAGAATGATTGGTGTGCTATCCACATGGCAATACAGAAACAAAACCTGACACTTTTCCAGATATAGCACAAGTTTTCTGAAGTGACTGTACACTGCTAATTATTTCATATATAATGATAATTTGAACAGAAATGAGAGGCAATGAAAAATGTTAGCTAAAAATCATGTCTTCAAACAGATGAGTTGTCACACATGGGAGACAGGAGTTTTATGAGTTTCTGCTGTTTGCTCAGGCTTCTAGCAAAAGGCAGTAACTTTTATTAGGGTGGCTAGCACCCTGAGACTCAGTTTCGTTTGCAAGGGTCTTTGATAACAGCCAATTAGTCTAATATGATATAAATTACTATTTAATAGACATAGGAAATGACAGACATAAAAACTTAGGACAAATTTACACAGAAATAGCATAATTGCAAACTACAAAATAGCTAACACTGCAATTATGAAATAAAATTATTGCAAACTATGAATGAAATTATTGCAATTATGGAAAGGTACCTATTCTTATTAACAGCTAGCCAAATAATATAACTTAGGAACCATATGTATCTCACTAGCCAATGGGTGGTGGAGAATACTTCAGAATCCTTCCACTCAATTCCCAGGAAAGTAACCACAGAGTCTGTGTCCAGACTCTGGGGAGAAGCTCTTCACACATCTTCAGAGTGTGTGTAGGAAACCTCTACTTCTGGGACACTTTCATGAGAATTTATAGTTGTAAAAGTGTGCTTTTTGGTCACTATTAATTTATTTCTTTCTCTTTTCACGTCCTCTCTTTATGGATTCAAGGTTAGAGGTCTCAGGCGTTCAGGCGCCACGAGATAACCTCATGCTGGGCTTCTGACCCCACGGGGATATCTGTGTTCCACTGTGAAGCAGAAGGAGAGAGAGGAGGGGGAGGATGTCCTGCCACATGGGTATAAAAAGAGTACAACTTACTTTTAAAAAGACAGGGGAGGTCATGTTTTCAAATCACATACTTTTTCCCTCCTAATTCTTTGAAATAATGATAAAATGAGTTCTGGAGGGTCTCCATCTTTTAGCGGCACTTAATGAAAAATGAATTCTGTGTTCTCCTCTTTAGAAACAAGGACAGCAACAACCCAGTATCTGTGTCCTACAGACAGCCCTCCATCTCATTCTGGGCAGCAAGGCTGGTTGAAGCAACTTTTTATTCATCTGCCAGTTGCATGGCTGTGTTCCACAGACTCTGCTTTATCCCATAGCTTCTGACTCCAGCCATCGACCTTGATTCTCTGCCTCTCAAACACACCTGTTGCAGTGAACTTCAGTTGTTGCAGGCAAGCTACCTCTTAATTATTGATAGATAAATTTGTTTGGACTGGCTTTAGGCAAGGAATAATTCAGACAGGACACTATTTACCAAAGAATCCACCAGCTGCTCATTAGTCTATTGAGACAGTAAAGCTGCAGTGTGGTTAGCAATCAACCAAGTTCTGGTTTTCTAATGAATGGATATATTTTGCTGCCTGGTCAAAGGCATGGTGCCCTCAAGTAGGTGAGTCAATTTTTAAACAGAAATTACCTGGAGGCAATTTTTGGGTTTTTGCCTGACATAACAGATAGAAGAAAAAGTATTAAATTAACTCTTCTAGGGGAAATGGAACAATTATTTCATTTTAATTTTATATTCCTATTAGTATTCTTCTAAAGAGACAGTAAAATGATATTATGACCACACGTTTATGAAAGTAATAATAATAAAAAATAAGCAATAATGAAGTCTTTATAAAAATATATAAAGACTAAATTCTTTATTTCTGGAAGAGGTTGAAGAAAAAAATCTAAAATCAGCTTCCAAATTCCTATGAAGAGTTTAAGATGGAGCCAGACTCTTCTGTCATGCATGGTGGTAGGACAAGGGACAGAGACACAATTAAAATGAGAGATTTAGGCTGAATATAGGAATTTTTTTTTCCATCACAAGGGCAGCCATGCAGTGTAGCAAGTTGCCTGGAGAGGTGTTGCACTCCAAGCTTCCAGCCTTCTAATCTCACTAGATCCAGCCAGACAAAGCCCTGAGCAGCCTGGTCTAATCTCACAACTCACCCTGCCTTGAGCAGCAGACTGCACTGGAGATCTTCCACCTTGGTGTGATCCTACGAAAGCTTACAAAAGTTGTACACATCAACTAAGTTTTTGCCATTTAACCTGAACATACACCAAAATAGGCAATTCCTTGCAGAAGATGTGGAAACACAGACTATGGGAAAGCTTTCTTTCCTGAGAAAGAAAAACTTTGTAATTCAATGAAAACATTTCAGATTTTACTCCAATACTTGTCCTTGCAAAGTGCTCTTCTGGGACAGAGTTGGTTTGTTTGGTTGGTTGGTTGGCTGGGTTTTTGTTTGTTGTTTGTTTGTTGAAGGGAGTTAACTTTAATTAAACATCTGAAGAATGTATTAATTGCTGAATTTATGAAAATGATACCATGTTAATGTCAAAGATCTTGTATTTTATCCTCTGAAGGAAATTACAAGACAAAGAAACAAAGTACTATTATCATTTCTGAGATACAAGTGACCTGAAAACTGCCAATAAAAGTAGTTGTGAGGTAATCTTGAAATGTCCAGGTACAAGGCTCTATCTGTGATTAGATTTCATTCCAGGGCATAACAAATGTGAAACAAATACAGCAATTGCTCATTACATACAGTCTCACAAAATTTCTAGTACAGAAACACAGATGTTGAAAAAAGAGCAATTGTTCTTTATTGATCATTTATTTCATTGTTCAACAACACAGAGTTGAAAAACAAGATTAATAAGAAAAAAATGCAGCGCTGCTCTAATATAATAGTAATAATTGTTATTCAGTATGATTATTAGCTAACTGAAATAATAAAACCATAGCACATTCAGCTACACTGTAAGGTGGGAAACCTAATTTTATGATAAAAATGGATGGTGAACATGCAAAACATTGCTGAATATATTGCTTTTCAAAGTACTTTTGTCTTCATAAGTATATAACCAATACTGATTTGAAGCTCTTTGCAGCACAGTAGACTTGGACCAGTTTGGATACTGCACATCTTAGTTGTAGGTCAAGTGAAATATAGGCCATCCACAAAGCTGAAAATATCTTCACTGATGACACATGCTATGAAACTAGGACAAGATCATGAAACCTACTGAACTACACAGGGGGCAAGGGAAGTAATATCTTTTATTAGACCAACTGACAATCAGAAAATAAAGACTTAATGCTTTTAAGCATAGTCTCCTTTCTCCAGCTACAATACACATCTTCATTTCATTCATTCATTCTATTTAATTCCATGTCATTCATGCTTACATGTCTATACCAAAAATAAATTTAGGAGCTGAGAACCTTGATATCAAAGAGCTTCAAGAGATGAGATGCTGTCTAGTAGCACATTGTTATACGAATCAGTGTACTATCCCACTCAAGAGAGAAAGGGGACAGCTGCCAATGCAAGTCAAATCATTTAAGGAAATAAACTCCTAATTTTTCCATAGACATTTAGATCTTATCACTTGCTCCCCAGTAGTCTACATTTAATAATTTTGTCCTGGTTTGGGGGCATGCTGCAAAGCTGATTTGCTTGTCTAAATCAAGCCCAGAACAACCACGGGCTGTCTGAATGGAATCATGGAATCACAAAATGGCTGAGATTGGAAGGGACCTCTGTAATTCATGTGGTCCAAACTCCCTGCTCAAGCAGGGCCACACAGAATCAGTTGCTTAAGACCACATTCAGCTTCTGACCATCTCCAAGGAAGAAGACTCCATGGCCTCTTCAGGACACATATGCCTCCACATTAAAACAATGGGTTTGTAAACTGCTGCATTGTGGTGCTCTTAATAAATAAAGTAGAATTTCCCAGAGCAGTTTATTGATTGCATTTTTAAATATACCTGTCAGACCAGAGAACAGCCAATGAATGCTTCTTAAGAGAAATGTGTAACTGTAAACAAAAGCAAATCAATACAAGCGTTTAGACTAGCTCTCCACTATGCAAATGAAAAACTCAGAATAAAAAAAAACATTTATGAGACAATATTCTTCCTTTTTGGTGCAGCCATTTTAGTTGTTAGTTAGAGACCATGTCCTCCACAAGGCAACTTTTGCTTGTTCATAAAAATGCCCAAAAACCTAATCACATTTATCAATAGATGGTGAAAATCAAAGAAAACAAGTTAAATAGGCAAAGTACACTTAAGAACTCAGATACTACTATAATTTAACTTCTTTGTATCCTTCTCAAAACAGCAACTGAAAAGCAGGCCCTCATGTAATTTTTGATATTATATTTTTCTTGAGAGAAAAAGATCCTAATCTGATCCACTTGCAATTTACTTCAATGCTTCACATAACATTTTGTCTTAACAAGGAAGTTAATTTGCAACAGCTGTATGTTGACTAGTTTGGACAACTCAGAATTAATAGAAACTGCATTGTGAACATCTTGAAAAACATCTCTGTAAGTATTTTCTTCACTTCTTTTTACTTAAAGGACATTCATTTTGAAGAAGTGTTGCATGCATCTTTGAGGAAAAATTGCTGCTATACAAGATAAGTAGGTGTTTTCTTAGCAATCAAAGCAGATAATATCTCCAGTGGACATGAAACAATGTTCTGACACTTGGAGAGGCACATACAAAAGAACATGAATACAGCCAGCAACTTCTCTAACACAAACAGTCCCCTTTTCAGCAAGTGCCCAGATGGTTCTGATAGGAAGCACAACAAACCAACCCACTTATTTGGCTCTGCTAGGCATCCTGCAGCAACAGGAAAACTCCAAATTAACTGGGACAGGGAGGCCCCAGTACCACAGAATGGGATGAAGTCTGATAAAGTGGTCTTAGAAATATACAAATTACACCAGATAAACAAGTTCTCTTTAGAAACAAACTAGAAAACAAGCCAGGAAAGAGTGGTGTTGATGCCCACCGTAACAAAAGCACCACCAATTTTCATGTGAATTCCTCACTACAAGGTAATAGCACATACAGAAGAGGTTTCCTATCTATAAGCAGTCCCTAAAGAGCCTCTTCAATGCCAGTCTCAATCCATATATCTTCCATGGAAGTGCATCCTTTTAAACCTGGATCTCCTAAAGCAGTGTATGGAGGAACTGAATTTTTGTTTGTGTTCCTGTAGCTCCCTTCAAACAGCTCCATATCCCTATGAACAGCATGCCAAGCTCTGTGCTTCAGTCATACAACATTGACATATACACAGAATTACTCTGTACATTTTCACACTGTAATACAGATATCTTCCACAGAGCTAAGCTCCTTTTAATTTATGTTGAAATTTCCTGTAAATCACATTGTCAAGCTCCCTGTAATAACAGCTGAATAGCTTCAAAAATTTCATGTCCTACTTTTTTGACCTGCACTGGCACTCCTTTAACCTAAAAATTTCATTACTTAAGATTATTGCAGTCATTCCCAGGGAAAAAAACTGAGATTCATGTATATGCTCCTGCATAGCTAGAATAACTTGGTGTTTCTTCTTTCCTGATTTTTTTTTCATTTAACAAATTTCCTGTGATAAGGGCACCACATAACAGAGTGGGAAACTCCATTTCCCTTACTCCTCTCAGGTAATATTCTTTGATTGAGATTTCTTTTGCCTACTTTAATCACTGTATTCTTTCCTTGGTGCAGTAACCAAGAGACATATTAACAAAATTTTATATATTAAAAAAAGTGCACAAGCCATGTGACCATGTTTTGCCATAACTACGAAGCTTTAATTTTTTCTGTGTATACCAGTTGTTTTAACATTTTTTTCAATTTTTTTGCTTAATAAGCAAATAATTCTTCATTCTCTGCTGAAATCTTATAAAAGGCAAAGAGTATTACCACCTCTTATACACAGATGTCATTTTACAGAAAGTCCAGTGAGATTTCCTGTCACCAGTATTTTTGAGTGAAAGGGAAACAGCTTCATTCTGTGAATTTTTCTAGGGTAATTGCTGCTGCTGCAGAAAGAAAGAATCTGTTTTATATCCACTAACAAACTCCTTAGCAAGGTAAAAGGAAAGCACAAAGAGGGCAATGGCAGTATGTTGTGGGTATTTACTGGGTTTTGATTTCTCCCTCAGAGTGTAAAAGCTTTAGAATGGCTAAGCATGATAGCATAATTAAATTGAGAAAGCAATTTTGTCTCCAACATTCAGGATACAAACACAAATAAGTTTATAAGTTAGATTTGTGTATTCTTATTCTTTAACTTGGCAATGTTTCAGTCCACATTGTAGCAAAACTAGAGCATGCTTCTTTTAAGACTTGTGAAAATCATCTGTGTAATGTGGTGATGAAACCAATCACCATTAGTCAATAAGACAAATACTATGTAGGGAAAGCACTTGCTATTATATTAGTCAGTATTGACAGTTTCAAAATATTGATAGAAGTCATTCACTTCAGGGTCATTTGCTGAAAACAACTGATGGATTGGAATTCCTTCACACTGTGATAACCCATGGCTTCTAGACTACTACCTTCAATTTTCATTCACATAAAAGTGTGGAAAAATTCTCAGAACTCTCCATTTTTTAATTAATCACAAAACACCTCAGAGTAGCAACCATCATACTATCATGTATGCTGTTCTTTGTTTACAGATAGCAAAACCAACTCAAGTTTGCAAGTCAGTAAAAAAGGGTCTCAAATGCCAGTTCAAAAGACTAAGAATATTGACCCAATCTACAGATTGTTTAATAGGCTGCTATTTAATAAGCTGCTATTCCCCACTTGCAGAACTGATTTTATCATACTAGAGGAAAGAAAGAAACATAAGCAGATTAATAGGCAATGTCTGCTTCTGATGTGTCTATAAATAGCTTTGGGATCCTTTTCTCTAGCTTTCTGGCATGGCTACTGCAGCAGCTGTGCTCTTGCAGCAACACCAGGTGCCCAGTTGGGATTTGTAAAGTGTGGGGCTCTGCCACCTTCTCAGTCAGTGGCAAAGCCTGTCTGAACTGCACCTCCTCCTCACACCCTTTCAGCACCATCCCTGGCAGGCACTCTGGCCTCACAGCTGCTCCCTCCACCTTGTGCTCATGGCCAGAGCTACAGACCACCACACCTCGTGCTTCCAGCTCCCAAGCCAGGACATGTTATGGACAATGTTCAGCCCTCCTGCCTCATGCAGATCCTTAAATACACTCTTATTTCTCTGATTATTCCATGTGATTCATGTTTTCATCTCAGACTTCAGAGTCACATCAGATGGGTGCAACATGACCAGTCAGGCTCAAGATCAATCCAAAAAATACAGCCATGAGGTGAGGGAATACAGCTGGACACTGGCATGACCAGTTACAGCCAGGACAGGGGGCCCTGGGCAGAGCCAGAATGGGTCTCCTGGCTCCTTGGGCAGGGGAGAGGGTGGCCAAGAAGGGCTCTTACTTTTTCCTTTCTTAAGGATATGGGTTTAGGATGCTGGGGTTGCAAGCTGCTAAGACAGGGTGGCCATGAACTTCAAGAACATTTAAACACAGCTAGCATGCTCAGTCTTTCATTTGTGATAGTACATTTTTAACTACTATACTTTCATCACCTATTTGGCACACTTCCCTTTTTAAACAGCGTACCAAAAAATAACGCAAATCCCAAAAGATCCCTAAAATCTATAAAATAAACATTTTCCATAATTTCTCGCTGGAATCTCTTCATTTACCTCTCATCCCCCCCACCAAATGTCAATAACAGAACTCATACTGATCTCCAAACCCCTCCTTTGGGAGGGAAAGAGATTCATGACCCTTTTAGGCCTCAGACATCGGGCCTACCCTAATCACTGCTAAACTTTGTTATTCATGGCATGTTTCATGTTCTGAATGGTTTTTTCTCCCTCAAAAAAATAATAGCAAATTATCTTACAGAATTTTCCCAGATAAAGTAGTCTAGGATGTAAAATTTATAATTAGTACCAAATATATTTTCATGTGTATTTTCTTCCACAACAATTGATGTTCCTAAATCATAAAATTAAGCATGCACCAAATATTCCTATTTTTGACAGAAACCTGTAAGAATAAGCAGTTGTCAGAAATTTTGTGAATGATGCAAGAAAAGTTTCAGGCCTCAATTCACAAGAATTTCTGTGCTGTCATACCTAAGTTTTAAGCATCTGACTGGGAATTAAATCCTTAAACCCCATTCTTAGTCATTCTAGCTCTTTATCTGGTGAGTGAAAAATCTGGGAAGTCTCAGCAATCCTCCTAATATCCAGACACTTACAAAGACAGGGGCATGTCTGAAATGCTCCTCTCCCTTAGATTGCTCTTATTTCTGTGTTAGGAATTCATAGCCTGGACCTGTTCCTGAGTTTGGATGCCTTTGGATGTGTCTTTTGGGTAATACAGCTACTTCATGCTTCTTAACACACAGAGGAGCCTTCTCTGCAGCTTGAGGAAAATTAAGACACATCTCTCATCTCCTGCAAAAGTGCTGCAGTCAACAAGCTGAGAGCTCTCATTATCCTCTGGCAAATTTCTGTCATCACGTAGCTCACAGTGCAAGACTGATTGGGCCAGAAGGAGACAAAGACTGAGGTTTGGTACTGAGGGCTTGCAATTGCTTTCTGTGTTATCACTGGTTCTGAGCAGCTTGTGGATTAAAGAGTCCTTTGTCACTGAACATTGCTTTAATCAATACTAAAAAGCCTATACTGTAATAATGTCAACATCTTGAATGACTTCCAAACAGTTTAATGTAAATTTCTCTTATTTCCACAATAAATACCTTGCTGTGAGTAGGTAGATATTTTTCTTCTGGTATTTTAGAGTACCACCGCTACTCTGAGATCTTCATTAAGTCCTTTATATAACTTCTCAAAGCAATCATTTAAAAGATACAAGTCAAAGCCTAGGATGGAGCTCTATGTCAAAAATAATACATTTTTATTTGCTCCTGAAATTTCAGGCTATCCATCTGCTTGAAAACTTGTGTAATCTCTGTCGTTGACTTCAGAAAATATTGCTGAAAAATTTGATCTTTACTTAAGATATCATCACTGCTTTATATTTGAAGATTTAAATTTTTCAATAACTAATTTTACACCTACAAAACATGACCTACCACTATCCGAGTAACTTGAAAAGCATATCTATTTCTGATGGCACAAATACCATAAATGCCTTTTTTTTTAAATCTTCACAGAAATATGGTAGTGTCCCTTTTTGCGCTCGGTGAGAATAGAGTATGAACATGGGGTTTCCTCATGATTTGTGCATTCATCTGTTTTTATGGAATCATTTGAGAAATTAAGATCAGTCAAGAGACATTGGAACCAATATTTTCAAAGATTAATAAAATAAAAATAATTCTAGAAAATCAGAAATTAACCCTGCAATTTCTAGGTATTGCCCTGTAATTAAAACACTTAACAATCTATAAATTATCTTGAGCACCACATTTACCATGTATATTAATGATAATTGTCAATACAACATTTCAACATACTTCTTAGTAAATAATAATATTCCAACATGGGAATCATTCACAACTACTCAAAGCAAATAAAGATGTAAATAAAAGACAGTGAGTCTAGATAGTAATAGCTGGAAAAAGAAGTATCTTTTGTGTAGGTCTTCTCTTGGCCATAGAATGAGAGATTAATTGAATGCATCATACTTGAGTCTCACCCAGCTTTGCATCAGAAAGCCTAACAGTGCCACCACATCTCAATTCTCTCACTGCAACAAAACCACTGAAAGCTAAACTGCAAAGAGATGCAATTACTCTAGTGAAGGTGTCCAATTTTCTGTACCAGCTTTCATTCAAGATGAGCAGAAGATGCACTCAGTCTCAACAAGCTACAAAGGAGGTCTGCAATGTGACAGAAAACAACAGAAATACATTCAGAGGCAGACAGTGATTTCTGTGGAGGAAGAAGTGTAAAAGCTTGCACACAACTAAGGAGTGTAAAGGTTACCAAAGACTTTTCAGAATACATTAAAAGAAACTTCAAAAAAAGTACAAACAATGAACAAAAAAAGTAGAAGCCATATCCCAGTGGAACACAATACATGCTTCTTTCAGTTCTTAATGAATATTAATGGAAGATAGGAATACTAGACTTTGACATTAGATGATTTTCAGTGTTGAGATTTTGTTTGAAAGTAATATTATTCATTCACTAAAGAGTTGATTCTGGACCCACTGAACTTATTGTTAAAATTACCTTGGTTTCCATGGGTATGCCCTGCACATAATGAAGAACAATTTTGATAGCACTATGCCAAAAGGGTAAATAAAAAGAAATATAAAAATATAAAAAATAAATTAAATCAAGATTTTGATTAATCACTCTGTGGTGCAATGTTTGGGTTTTTTTAAAGAAATTAACAAAAAGGCCCTTACAATAAGTCTGAGAGTCCAATAACTTTACTGGAGTTTAAACATGGTAATGTTCAACATGTCCAGTTTAGTCTTTGGAAGTCAAGTCTGGTCTTACAAAAGTTGTCTCATGGACTTCAGTGGAAATGTTAACTAATGAGAATAAGAGACTAATGACATAATAACACTAATAATAAGATTCATAGCCTCAAACTGGGATAGGAATTATTCCTGAAATGTGATTCATACCATTCATCATGAACATCCAAGCTGCCATTGTAATTAACAGAGCTGCTTAGAAATGTGGGCTCATGTCTTTCATGACCAAATCTGTTGAATCCATTTCTCCTCTCTCTTTTCATTAATCCAGGTGCAGACCTTACACAACGGACATGTCTGTAAGTACTCCTACCACTTTCTTCACAGAACTTTTATCCAAACCAAACTTAACTTTTCTTTGCATAAGCCTTGAACTGACCTTTCTTCTGACCTTTCATGCCACACTTTTCTGGCCCAGGAACCATAAGTCTTGCCTCTGTATTCAGTTTAGATGATTGTTTTTCACACACGTTGATTGGGGGTTTTGGATAATAATAATAAAAAAAGTCTTGCACTGACGATATTGTTTTCACAGACAGGTGATTTCTGGGGAGGAAAACAAATCTGACCATCTCATGTAGAGATACATACACCTTTGTTGGTTTGACCCAATCTATAGAGTAAGGAATACTTGCATATCCATTAAAAAATCCATTAGCATTAGGAGAAAGTATATTCATGACTACTAAACAACAGAAAATTCCATTGTTAAAACAGAAATTATATTAAATACAGTGGTAGAACAGAGGCACCTCATAGGAAATCTATAAACTCAATACTATATTACTCACCAGTCCATGTGACTGAAATCACAGGTCATAATTTGTAAAATTTAAATGGCTATTCATATTATCAAAAAGAGAAACATTTTGAACATGACATACCTTTGTCCACAGTCAATGAACCGCCTGAAACTCTTTACGGCAGCTATCCCTTCCTGCATTATATCAAGACAACACTTTAAATCAAAACCACAAATGATACAAAACTGCAAATAGAAGCATAAAATAAATGGAACATCTACCCATCTCCACTACAGAATCAGCACAGGAAGCAAACAGAAAAACATGATAAAATGCATACAATTTAGAAGAAGGCTCCTTTCATCCTATCGCTCCTAAAGTGACAGCTTCTTCACTGAAAACCCTGAAGAGGAAAGGAAAGTTGTGACAATAATATTTACTACCATATTTTTCTCAAAAGCCAGCATTTCTAAATCTCATATAGAGAATACATCTAATGGACCAATGGGACTAGAAAGATGAAAAGAAAGCCCTTGATGTTTTTAATCTGAGTGTATGGGTGGTTCCAATGACACATTCTATCAATTTAAATTCCCAGGCTAGATAAAACCTGAGGAAGTATATATAAATTCTGTATAACACACAAAAGCACACTCTATGACTTGCTTTGTAATACCTGGATGGCTGTGACAAAGGAGTTCAGTGTCAGCAAGTGCAAATCGTATTTCTTTATAGCATGTTATAAAAATGTATGTTGCAAGCAGCCTCTCCCCTCACAGGCTACAGATACCATCCCAGTGCAATTTGTCTATTTGTACAATTTTAGTAGTGCTGGCAGTAAACCAAAAATTACTCTTATGGAAAAAAAAATCCAAACCCAACCTTAATCGATGTTTCTTCTGTGAGAATAAAAGCTGATTAATCCTTTGGTGCCCAGGAGTCAGCAGTTCAGTGGTGCTATGCATTAAGGCAGGCTGTTTATTTTCATAGCCTTTACTGAGTTTGTTGAACTGTCATAGACCTGTGTTTCATGTCACTTGATAGTTCAGAGTTTTCTTCTTACTTCCGATCCTTTGAAACATAAAAATGAAGATGCCTAGCTGACCTCTAGTTTAGAAGAAACACAAAAAAAGAGACAGTAAGCAGAGATTTGACAAAGGATATGGACACAAATCCCCTTGGGTGCAAGCAACTGTGCTATCACAAAGATAAGAAGTAACTGTCCCCAATTCAGTTACAGATATTGAATGCAATGTAACACTGTGTACCACACAATCACAGCAGTTTTGTTAATTTAAGCTCCTGTCCTTCGATATAAGGCATCACTATCTAAGTTCCTATATGTTGTTTGGCAAGAACCTTTGCAAATAAGTGTTTCTTTGGTTCTCTTCCTTCCTTTTTGAGATCTTAAATTATTTACACCTCCTCCTGATGAACAAGGAGAGTAAACTGAACCAAGAACCCTAGGAGAAAGTGTTTTGCAACACGCTCTTGATTTTTCCTGCTTATCAGCAGCAATGCCTTCAAAATATATTTAACTTCATTCACAAATGACAACAGCTGACTTTTTTTTTTTAAAATAGAGGTGAGGAATCCAGACAACAGAACACAGTTACATTTATGACCTATTTGCTTCACAGGTAACACATGAGGAATAGGGAACATGCCCCATCTAAGCCCCTTCTAAACTCTTCTCAGATAAAATGAGGGACCTTTAATCCCATTTGTAAAATGTTTAGTAAGGTGGTAGAGGCAGTCTGTCTCAGAGCTTGTTCTGCCTGTCTGTTCTCTGTAAGTCTGACATGTAGTTCTGCCCTGGCTAGCAAAAGAGCATCCCTGGATTGCAGTTATCCATTTATAACTCTGATATAGAAGTATCAACTGCAGAAACATCTAATTCTTACACCTAACACAACTAGTAAAACTGTTCCTTCCTTTTTTGGAGCAGCAAAAAGTATATCATGGCCTTTGAAAAGAACTAAGAAATTATGTTTTATAAGTCAATGAAATTTAATCAACATTGGAATTCTAGTAACTAGCTAGGAATTCAGTTTTAAATTCTTTGTCTGATTCTGTATTCTAATGTCTGTTGGAAGCTAATTGTAGCAGACAAAGATTATATTCTTGCTCTCCTTTTATGAAATTAATCCATTTTAATGCAGGTTTTGAGAGTGGGATTAGCTTAAGTCTTGCATAAACAAAGTATTTCCTCAAATACCAATGAAAAATAAAGGCAAAGAAAAGCATGCACTTTCCTGTAAGACTGAACATAAACCAACAGGATTATAGGTGTAATATGTAGGTAACTGTGTAACCCTTGCCAGCAGGGAAGTTCTGAATACTCCTACCTTCATCTGCTCTGCCTACATGCTCCTGAGCATCTGCTCCTACAGAGTACAGGATCAGGAAAACAGAGAACAACCTGCAAATGAAGAGAGAAAAATCTCTCTTAATAGTCCAGGCTTGAGAGGGGCTTCCAGTCTTTAACACTTGCATGAAATAAGAAGGCAATTAGTGTGATAGCTATTTTAAAAGTACTAATTCCAGAAGAGCTGATTGCTCTCTATAAATATATCTAAGAATATACATGATGAATGAAGAATAGGTGTTTAAAATAAAGAACAAGACTTCAGAATATATGCCCATGAATTAGCAGTGTATAATTTTAGGATGAAAATATTAGAAAATATTAAACAGCAGTATAGGAGGGTGACAAGACAAAACAAGACAAGACAGTCAAGTTCAAGTTCAAATAAACTTTAGTCTCAAAAAGGTGACATTTATGAAAATTATTACAATTTGTAGTTACTAACTTAGTAGGAGACTTGCAATCTAGAAGGCTTCTGCTGGCTCTGTTTTTTACAAACACTGACATTACAGCAATCTCTTCAAGCAAAACCATGCAATGTAGTTAAACTGTATTCTTTTTTTATAATCTTTATGTATATATGGTAACCCTAAACACAATTATATACACAATTCTGCTTCAACTGCTTTAAATCAATTGTTTCAAGGTATTTGTTTTCATTATTCATTTGCTTTTTTATAAATGGAAGAAAAGTTTTTAATACAAACTTTAGAAGATAGAGTATGAACTACTGTCATTCCTGAAGGGTTTCTTTTTTTCCAAGATATATTTTCAGTAGTTCTAATAATGGCATAGGACTTGAATAAAAATTTGAAACAAAGATAACCAGAATCTAATTCTGGAATAAGAGAAATGCCTTTACCACTAAAACTTCTTAGAGAACTCCTAAAATCTCAAAACTTTCAAATTACATTTATTTATTTCTAAAGTCCACACAGATGCCCAGTGCTATGGGAAACCATTGTGTGACACTCGATCTCTGGGCAGGAGATAAATTAAGATGTCTTTTATCTATTGTTCACACAATGCCAGTGAAAGCATTATTGATAGGAACTTTTAAGTCCACACTTTTTTCACTGAATTTTAACAGCTGGATTCACATAAAGCTTCTCGTCAGACTTAGACTTGGCCATTTTACTCTAAGAATAGAGCAAACAATATAATCCCTGTTTCAGGAATGGAGAAATCAAGAGGCTGCATATGCAGTTCACAGTCGAGCTGCTCAGAGAGCCTTGTTTAACAAGGCACAAAGTAGTCCTGTAAACACCACTTTCTGCAGCAGTGCAAACACACGTTACAACAACTTTCTGTCCATGTTCAACCAATTAAAATTTGGGCCTTTTCTGTAAATATTTGTTAGGGGCTTTCAGGGGGTTTCAATGAGTAAAAAGTTTCGTTAGGAGGTTAAAGTTGCTGTTATAGAAACAATGAGAGGTTCAAAAGGCAAAGGACTTAAAATGAAACACAGGAGGTGCTCTCCAAACATCAAACTTCAACACTTTGCTACTGGGAGGATGACTGAGGACTGGGACAAGTTGTCCAGGGATTTTGTGGAGTCAATAATTAGAGATATTCAAAAGCTGACTGGACATAGTCCTGGACAACCAGGTCTGGGTGACCCGTGTTTGAGCAGAGGAATTGGATCAGTTGACCTCCTGAGGCCCCATCCAACCGCCACCAAATATTGCACACCCTTTTTTTTTTTTTTTTTTACGTTTTAAGAATCCTATCATGTGAAATTTTGAGAAAGTGAGAAGGAAAAAAATAAACAAAAAATTAAGATAGTATTCTTCCCCTTGGAAAGACAAATATTCAGAAAATATTACAGGTAGGAATAATTTGTCCAAACCATTTTTTCAGTACTTTCCGTCCTGTATCTATGTACCATTGTGCTTTTTTTCACAGGGGTTCCTGCTTCAGGCACAGGCAAACCATTGATTGTTCAATGAATTCTGATTAGACAGGAAATTAGGATGCTCTTCTAGGCACCCCAACTTCATTAAACATAGACACTGGAAACTGAAAATATCAAATATCAGTATGCTAGTTTCCTAGGACCAGCATATTTGATTTATTAAACAACTTTCAGCCATCACCCATCCATTTTTCCTCTTCAATTATTTAATATGAACAGTTGAGTTCTTATCAAAACTTCCACTTTTGTGAAGTTTTTTCACTGCTCATTGTGAAATAATTAGCAAAACCTTTTTAGACTTGAAGGATAAAAATTGGACCATATGGAAATATTAAACAGTTTCATTAACTGATTTATCATTTTGGGTTTAAAGATATGAAAAGTCCCAAATGAACTAAACAGAAAATGTCAATGAACATTAAAAACATTATCAGTCTAATGTGCAAGTAATATTTTTAATTACTTCTTTAAATAAAAACACACATGAGAAAAAATTAATTTCTTTAAAAAATAACACAAAGTGAATGCAATTGTTCATTGTAGAAGTGATGTAGTAAGGTTTTAAAAAAACTATTGTTAAGAAAACTTTAACTTGAGGTACCTAGAGATTTCTGATTTTTACAGGAATTAGACTAAGAGCAGTTTATAACATTTTTGCACTCTTCTGTGCTGTTCTACAGACTATTCTCAGTGCTCCCCAAAACAATTATAATGAACTGAAACAATTCAACTTTAGTTTATCCTCAAATGCATACAGCCTGGAAAAATGTAAACTTTCTATACTCTCAGGAACACAGTAAATAATTTAAGCCCCTGATCCCAACCCTCTTATTTTTAAAAAATTAGTTTCCCCCCTCACAGTATTTTCACAGACCTTGTTTTTTCATTTGAACATTCTGCTATTTCAGAAATGGTTTCTCTATTCTACTGAACAGATTTTATCTTGAAAACAAGTCATAGAGCATTAGCAACATTTTATTCAAAGTGACACATATCAAAATACCTTCTTCAGCATTTTCAAGAGGATTTTAAAAACCGATGTCCTCATTAATTGAAAGGATGCTATACTTTATCTTGCACCAAGTGTGCCTCTCTGGTCACACAAATACTGGATTAGTTTACTGTTCTCTAATATTAATATTGACAGAAAGTAACAAGCTGTAGTACAGCACTTTTAAAATTTAAAACTTATTCTCTAGTCAGTGCAAAGCATAAAAAGAATTTATCACATTTTGACATATTTACAAGTTAGGGTTTGCCACATATTTTACTTAAATGAAAAATGCAAGCCATTCTGCTTCTGTTGCCTTGATAACTTCAGTCTGGGGCTGTATTGAGTTAGTTTGTTGTGCAGGTCTGATGGTGTTTAAAAGATGAAGCCAATGAGATAAGCCTGGGAGCTTATTTTCTCCACATTTATAACTGTAACTGCTGTTTTACCTGTAAGTATTAGAGCAGACAGTTCATTACTGCCTGAAAAGGGCTACTACATTGCATGTGAGGAGGTCATCTGAAACTGATGACTTTTAAAGGTCATACACAAAATGAATTTTGCTTTGCTGAAAGACTCTCTCCTTGGCACAGTAAAAATCTTATTTTAACAGCAGCTGTAAATATTATGTAAGTACAAATAGGAGATCTCAGCTACCTTTATCTACTTTCACTCTGCCATGAATTTACTTTTGACCCAATTGTGATACTCACTGATGATGATCTTAGAAGTTACTTTGCTCTGGATCATCATTTGAGTGATGAATTAATAATTCTTATGATTTTGTCTCAGTTTTACAGTTTGTTTTCATAAATCTCCTGCTACATATATTCTGTGATAATGAAGAAGAATAATTTCCTTATTTTTTTAACACTGAGGAGTTTAAAGCCTGCAACATTTGTGGATGCTGCAGATTCAAATATGGACAGATAGGCTTCAAAATAGCACAATAAGAGACATTTTCTTAGTGTATAACTTCAACAATTTCCCCCATTTTTTTCTCCCTAAGGCTCTATGTGAAATTTATGGAATGTCAGATCACACCTGACATACAAGCAAACACATACACAGTCTACTTCTTTACTTCCCTTGTGGTCACATGGATACAAGTTTTTGTTTTAGTGGATTCCAGGACTTGAATCCTTTCCAAAGAGTACTGGTGCTTAACTAAAATACCTAAATAAGAACTTCGGCTCCCTCTATAGTAAGTAGAGAACAACTGGCACTTTCAGAGAATGATTCAGATTTTCCCATTATCTTCCTCACTCCATTTTCAAGACTCATTGTGTAGCACAGATCTGGACGAATAGATTGGCATTGGTTAGACCTGGACCACCAAATCAGAAGAGAGAAAATGTTCTTATGTATTCATGTGCCATCTTGACAGGACACACAACATACAAAATCAAATCACCTCTAGCCTCTTACAGGGATGCTAAATGCAGGATGTATACTTTAGGAACTTACCAGTGCTATCAAGGAAAGAGGCACAAAAGGCAGAGGAGAGATTAATTCAACTAAGAAATGTACTTAGGTCCAACACAATGCATACAGAGTTTTATACAAGCAAAAAAGCAGCCCAGCTGCAGACGGTGGGATATTACAAATCATAAACCAGGAATGGCACAGCCTAAGGAGTCATGGTTGCACTGCACTAAGCCATTACAGGGCAGCATGATTCACTGACATAAATGTGGTTCCTGGGGTGCAGGATGAATTTTAGTTATGCAGTGAATGATCCCCAATGACAAAAGACTTGGGACAGCAGTTGATATTTGATCTGCATGACAGGGCTAAACCAGCTGCTATACAAAGCCAGTAAAATGGTTAAGGAGCCACAACAGCCACAGAACTACATCCCAAATAGCTCTGAAATACATAAGACCATGTCTGGATCAAGGGTACTCTTGAGCATATCATACAGACAGTATAGTGTAAGAAGTCTCAGACAATACATATGGATGCAGATTTCTTCAAAAACATCCAGAAAAAGTTTCTGTCAACTGGATATCATCCCACTTTGGAAAATATGGATGCTGCCTGTCCTTTCCTGGCAGATGCCGCCTGAGCACACTTGCCCTGCCCGCTTTGCAGTTTTGTTTGGTCCATTCCTTTCAGTCTTTGGTCTTTCTGCTTGCCAATTCCTTTCCTTACCTCCCTGGCCTATATTTGCTGCACCTGACTAAGAGCTGGCACTTCTGTGCATTTCCAAATGTTGCAATAAACCTGCTCCTATTCTGCCAGTCTATGTCACTTTGAGGTTAAACCACAATGCTTCTACAGGATTCCTCACTCACCTTGCATTGAACAGTTTTTACTCTGGATTCTCTGAAGGGCAGTGGTGACATTACCAAATGTCTAAGACATCCACCTCCATGCCAGTCATGCCAAAGAAAGGTAGCTAAAGCACATTGCTCTGGTGACAAAAACCCTACAGAAATATCCCTGAAATTCAAGTGTATTTTGAGCATTTCTCTCTGCCTGCACTGAGAGAAGCTTTGGCAAAGGGCATATGTGACTGCCACAACCTAAAAAATGTTAAGACTTTGGATAACTATGAAGGTTACTGGTATCTACAGGTCACAAAGTGCCACAGAGCTGGATCCCATCAGCTTCCACTTTTTGGGTTTGCCTCTATAGGGTTAAAACGTTACAGCTTCAAAGCAAAAGTGCCCAAATCTCTCTCAGTTCATCTAATGATTCGAAAGTAAGACAAAGAATTACAAACTTCTGGAGAATGCCTTATTCTATTTTCACTGTCATTTCTAAACAAGTTTTTGGATACACTTCAGTTATGCATACAGAATTGAATTATAACTTTTTTAATGCCTACTGATATTCATGCAATATATAGTCTGTGCTATTGACAAAATAGAGAATAGAGTCAGAACATGAACTCATCTTTAATGCCCAAAACTATGCCTGAGGAAATGAACATAACCTTCATTTTAATAGCAAAAAATCTCTTTGTCTCCAAGCACCTCCGATCAAAGTTCTGCAGCTTTTACAGAAATAAGTTAAAGGCATAGAAAAAATATCTTGGTCTCAATTCAAATAGCTGCAAAGAAAGAAAGAAGAATACAATTTTTCATTTCTCCTTCAAAGGACAGAAAAATGGGACACACAGCCAACATTACACTCACCACACACACAAAAAAAAAAAAATTAGCTGAAGGAGGTCTTCTGACTCATGAATTTTGTACTACCTTAGCATAAACTTGATAGATACAAATGGAGTTGAAAGGTGATGTTGCATTCAAATTTGATGAATTGCAGCACTTAGTCATGTTAGGAAAGGAATATCTACCTCACAGAATGTGTTACAGGTCTATATGGACAGCCACATACCTATCTAGAGAATTATCTCTCAGAACAAAGCCACAATTAAGAGTAATGCACAAAGATGCTGCAGGGCTATAGAATTTATTGCTTACAGTATTTCATAGCCAATTCATTGCAGAGAATATCATTGACATGTCAAAAACTTCCTCTATGCATAAAGTGGGTTGTCATTTCACACCTGAAATCAGATCATAATCAAACTAACATCTTGTATCTTTCCTTTTCTCTCAAACCAGCACTCAGTGATCAAAATCAGTGCCCAAGGAAAAGAGTAAATTAGAAGCCATCTTGTTCACTATCTTGAGAATTTATGTCATAGCTGCTAGACAAAAATTCTTTTCAAAAGTTTTGGGAATACAGTGATTATACTGCATCTCCATGGAATAGACTTTTCAGTCTCAATTCCAAATTTCCCCTTTCCTCTCCTTTTTGAGCTAAAAGGAGCACCTGGAAATGATGAAAGGATTATGTTGAGCTTCTTGAAAACCTATTGCTTCTTGAAAAAAATTATGACAGTGACACAGTGTAAAAAAACCAAAACAGGTTAACAGAGGCTTTGATGGAGGATTAATTGCTTACTTTCACATTGCAAGTTGTAGTTTGAGAACTACAGATTTTTTCTTCAGCCATTTACAAACAATGCTTTCTTAGCTATGCTTATGTACACTTGCAATTACATAGATCTTTTGCCAAGAGTACCATCAGTTTTCTGGTCAAAGGTTGCTACAGGAAGGTTGAACTGTGTAAATCATGGACAGTCCTGGTCATAGTCTTAGCCTCTCTTTTCCCTTCAATTGGTTAGTAAGACAAAACACATCCTATTTCACCTTCAGGCTGTGACATTGCACTATCACTCTCAAGCAAGAGAATTTCTGGGAATATGTAACGTGACTTAAAACCTGCTTCTTTGATTTATTTAGCAGCACCTAATAGCCAAAAAGTACAAAGATAATTTAAATACAAAACAAAGGTTTAAGCCACAGGAATATCTGGAATGTTCATACCGCCCCTGAATGACTGCCTGCTTTGTTCTGCACACTGACTGTGAAACAAATGGAAAGACGTTTTGAAGATTCTTATGAAGACATAAGAATCTGAAAATGTATCTTGATGCTTATTTCATACAAATAAGTAATCCAGGCTACCATGCAAAATACCTAGCAGCTTGAGAGATACAAGGAAAAGACATAGTGCAAATGTGGGTATATCAACACCACTGTAAGTTAATTCGTTTTCAATACGCATGGTTTAGGAATTTAGAGTCACATCATTTGTTATGCTTAATTTGGACAACTTTTTAGTAATATTGAGTGGGACTTAACTGCTGGATTTGCCATTTAAAAACTAGAAGATCATTACTTGTTGTCCTGGAAACCTGGCAGTTTTATTGTTGAATTTTCTGTTTACTGGTATTTAAACTCCAAGCCATACAGATAAAATACAGGTTTAGATTGACCTTTGTCTCATGTTTTGAATTTCGGATGTAAATTTGCACAGGGTTTCAATATACTGGAACAAAAAAACCGCAGTAAAATTAAAATCTCACTTGACTGAAGTTGCCCTATAATTATGCTGTTGTTTCCCTGGTTCCCAGCTTCCAGCAGCAAGCTCTTCTGAAACACTCAGACAAAGCACCCCAAACACCATCAGCTTCCCCATTCTCTTCCAGGTAAACTATTTAGCAACTTCTTCACATTCCACTTCAATTTTTATCCTGTATAAAAGGGAAAAATTGCTGACAAATGTATGATTTGGGTCAGGGTGCTTTTGATAAAGACAGCACAGAATTATTCACAAATTTCTGAGACTGCAGGAGTTTTTGGCAAACACTTTAATATCACGATCTCTTATGTGCTAAAAAGGCAGAAAATCAACTTCTCAGTGAGTGTGGGACTTCCAGTGGCATAAAAACTCCAAATGAGCTACTTTGCCGCCTCTGCGAATAGGAAGAAAAGTTGCTGGAAAGCCTGGCATACCAGCTCTGTCTTCACCATCTCCTGAGACAGTTACAAGTGTTCAGGGAAGAGAGAGAGGGAAATACCATATTATAAATCTAAATCAAGTGTTTAAGAAACGGAAATACTGTGTGGGCTGGCTGTTTACTTCCATGTAGGAGTTAATGATAATCTTGTTTAGAAAGAAAAAAAGGAAGTAAAAACAAAAACAGGCCTAGAAACACAAATAGTATTTTAGATATAAATTGTCTGCTATTATTATTAAGTGAAGAAAACACTCCTGTCATGAAAAGCAGTTTTTTATTACTTCAGGAGAATTTAAATGGAGCTGTTGACCTCACATATATGGTTGGTTTTAAACCTGAATCATAGCTGACAGGGTATGCCTCAGGTTGGGAAGCGAAGCAGTGAAACTGTCTGAGAGTATCTCAACTATGTTTAAGGCTGGATTTTATTTCATCAGCCACTTACAATGTCATAACTCTCATTGCTTGCACCACTGATACCTGCGAAAATACCCAGAAACCACTCCAGAGTAAAAGGCCACAGAGGAACTATGGACCTTGTGGGAACATTAGCACATTTCAGGATTCACTTTCCACAAACTTAGCTTTCTCTTATGACTTCTAAGACAAGCTGCCAAACAGCTCCTAATTGCTGCTCAGAGCTGTAACGCTGGCAGTGGTATTGCCACTGCTAGTAACAGGATGTAAGCTTTGTATGGAGTTTTCAAAGCCTCAGAACTGAGGTTTATCCAGTCTGATTTGTGTGGTCTTTGGTATAAATGGTTTAGCTGTGACTGGAATTTCTTTAGCTGGCCAGTTGTCTGCATGTAAAGTGTTTTACTTTTGTTTATCTGTGCAGAGTACAACTATAGTTCTAAATGCATAAAAGTAACAAAGACATCCTATGCAGAATTAGATATTTATGACTAATATAATAGAATCATAGAGACAGTTGGGTTGCGAGGGACCTGCAAGTTCCAATCTTCCTGCCATGGATAGGGGCACTTCCCAATAGATCAAGCTGCTCAAAGCCCCATCCAGCCTGGCCTTAAACACCTCCAGGAATGGGGTATCCACAACTTCTCTGGGCAACCTGCTGAAGTGTCTCACCTTTTTCCAGTGTCTCATCACCCTTGCATTTAAGAAATTCTTCCTTGTATCCATTCTAAAGGTACTCTTGTAAAGAGGTCTGTCTCATCTTTCTAATAAGCACACTTCATATAGTGAAAGACCCAATAAGATCTCCTCAGAGCCTTCTCTTCTTCAGCTCACTCAGCCTTTCTTCACATGAGAGATGTCGCAGCCCTCTGATTATTTTTGGTACCCTCCTCTGGAACTGCTCTAATGGGTCCAAGTCTTTGTAGGGCTGGACACAGCACTCCAGGTGGGGTCTCATGAGAGCAGAGTAGGGAATCTCCCAGCTCGACCTGGTGGCCAGGTTTCTTTTTATGCAGCCCAGGCATGACATCTGACATAAGGCAAGAGCTACAAGCCTGAGGTGAGTGTGCAGGCTTTCAGAAGTGGAGGAACCAGATGGTACAGGGGAGTATCAGCATGAGGCAATAAGAGGTGGGACACAGACTTGGCACTGGAGGGTCTACAGTTATGAACAACTCAAGCATGGTCAGTTAAAGAAATGCAAACCTGATGCCAAACAAAAATAGATTTGAGATAACAGACAGAACATAATATCTAATATGTAAAATAGCCATACAAAGTAAGTTCAGATGTAATGTTGAGCAGCAGATCAATAAAGAATGAAAAGCATGCTAACAAACATTAAAACTACCCAGACTCTAATTTTGATGTAAAGATTTAGTGTGATTTTGGAGTCACAAAAATGCTTAGAAGAGTCTTGGATCCACACATAAAATCTATAGTGGTTGTGAATGATTTTTAGCATGGGTGCTGCATCCAGGGAGAGATCACAGATTAGACTGTAACACCCAAACTGTCACATTTCACAGATCAGGCCAGAATCCCACTTTGGATCCAGGTCTCCTCTCACACAGTCTGCAGGAAGAAAGTAGGAAAATCCCTACATCTGCTCAGACTTAGTCACCCCTCCCCTCTCTAGCTGTACGTAATGTTTTCTCTAAATAATTTCTATTTTATGCCTATCATTGCAATGTAACATTGCAGATCTAAGCTTTCATATCACCTTACTTTGTTAGCCAATATTACACTCATTAGCAGGGAAACAGAGATACTTAGAGAGGAACAGAATTCTGTTGTTTAATATTTTTTTTAGAGTATAGAGCTGAACATGGTTTTAGCACAGCAAAGAGAAGCCAACACACTTCTAACACTATTTCAGAACTGATTAAACCACTGGGCATCAGTGAGAGCAGGATGTGGTGCCAGGAAGAGGTTTTAACTAGATTATTTCAGTAATATCTTGTTATTCACCTCCTCTCAATCTTTCACTTGAGAGATTCTTCACAGATCATTTAATACCCTAATGTGCTAACCACTGTCATCAGTCTTTTTCTGACCTTCACCCTTCCTTTTTTAATGTTAAAATAAATGTAGCAATACAGATATAGGAGCCTAAAGAAAAGAGTTTATTCAATATTTCACTAAAAATTTAGACTTGTAAGACAGCATGTATCTGGTTAGGAACTGAAGAGGTGTAGTGATATTAATTAGATAACAGGCAGCAAATGGAAAGTGTGCTGTGGTATTTTCTCATCCTGCTCTAGGAGTAAGGAACCTCTTTGGGCATCCAGGAACATGGAAGCTTCAGTCCGTGAGTGCTAGTCCCTCCCTTTCCCAAATGAACATGGGATGTGAAGGAGTGTCTATCACAAATATCCTGAGCATAAAAATGGTCATTTTGCATTATTCACATTATTAACATAATTAAAAGAGAGGAATCTCTTCTGGATTAGAGTGCAGGACATGATGAATATAATCAAATAGCAGCTGGTCTGGAAAATGCAAACCCTAGTCAAGGTCAAGCAGGACAGGTGATGTATAATCTCCACCCTCCCCAACCTTTCCAAGGCCTCATATGAATCACTATGCAATGGAAAACACAGTTCAGGGAACTAGACAACGTGAGCCATAACAAAAGGAGGCTTAATCACAACAGAGGAAATATAGGGGGGATAATTGCCAATCTCAAAAAGAGCAAATAAATGGAACTATCTTCAGTTGCTTCCTTTTGTTATTAAAGAATCATTATTCGCATCTAGAAACTTCACTTACAACTTGTACTCCTAAAAGTTCGCAATTCTCCACCCATTTCTTTGCAATATGTCTTCAAAATAGGGAATTGGTCAATAATGTCTGTTACTTCTTTCAAGATGTTTTGCAAGAAAGGAATGGAAATAACCAAGGTAAAAGAAGAAGCTGCTGGTTTGGTTAAAAGTAAATGGGGCATTACATTATAGTCTTTGAAAATTTGCGTCAAGCACATCATTAGTTAAGAAAAGGCAAACCAGAATTTTATATGACCTCACTTCAAAAAAATCAAAGGCAATTTTGGTGAAGACAGGGACCTAAATCAAAGCAGAACTCTGATTCTACCTTCTCATAAAGTGCATTCCCTGCAGTCCCTAAGTGACTATTTTCTTCTTAAATTTTACATCAATTAGCTCATATTCTGCTTATAGCATCAAAGTACTTTTATGCTTTGATAAATCACAGCTGTCAGTGGTCACTGCTCCTTGAATGAACTACATAGACGTAAAAAAGGCAATTTTGCAGTGGGTTAAAAATCAGGAAAAAAATTACCTCACAAGAGCTTCTGAAAAAGAAGGCAGTGAACACATGAATCATGTTTGCTAAGGGTGTATCACATTATTCTTTTCTGTGCTTCCATCAATAGCCCAGATGCATTCTCCATTTCTCTCAGAGCTCCCTACAGTTGCCAACTACTAATGATTTTTTGGGGTTCGTTCATTTTAGGGCTTCTCTTTGTCCTTAGATACAAAAAATCAATTATAGAAGGACAAAACAAAATCACAGAATAATAGTATCACAGAATTGTTTAGGTTGTAAAAGACCTTTAAATTAGTTAAGTACAACCCTGTCTCTAAGTGCCACATCTACACATCTTTTAAATACCTCCAGAGATGGTGACTGCACCATTTCCCTGGGCAGCCTGTTTCAGTGCTTGACAACCCTTTCTGTGAAAAATTTTTCCAACTATCCAACCTATATCTTCTTTCTGCAACTTGAGATTTTTTCTTCTTATCCTACTGCTTGTAACTTGTTTCAGGTAGTTGTAGGTATCAGTCAAGTCTCCTCTGAGCCTCCTTTATCCAGACTAAACAACCCCAGCTCCATCAGCTGCTCCTCATAGGACTTGTGCTCCAGACCCTTCACCAGCTCCATTGCCCTTCTCTGGACACACTCCAGCACCCCAATGTCCTTCTAGTGATGAGCCCAGAACTGTACACAGCACTTGAGATGCAGCCTCACCAGAGCCAAGCACAGGGGGACAATCACTGCCCTGGTCCTGCTGGCCACACTATTGCTGATACAGGCCAGGATGCCATTGGCCTTCTTGGCGACCTGGGCACACCCTAGCTCATGTTTAGCTGCTGTCAACCAGCACCTCCAGGTCCTTTTCCACAGGGCAGCTTTCCAGCCACTCTGCCCCCATCCTGTGGCACTGCAGGGGTTCCCTGTGATCCAAGGGCAGGACTCAGCACTTGGTCTTGTTGGACCTCATCCAGTTGGCTTTGGCCCATCGATCCAGCCTGTCCAGATCCCTCTGTGGAGCCTTCCTACTCACCAGCAGATCTACATTGCCACCCAACTTGGTGTCATCTGCAAAGTGACTGAAGCTACATTCAATCCTCTTGTCCATATGGTTGACAAAGATGAGACACAGACCTGGCCCAAATACTGAGTGCAGAACACTTCTTGTGACCAGCTCCCAGTAACTCCATTCACCAGCACTCTCTGGGCCCAGCCATCCAGACAGTTTTTACCCAGTGAAGAGTGCACCTGTCCAAGCCATGAGCAGCCAGTTCCTCCAAGAAAATGCAGTGGGAGACAGTGCCAAAGGCTTTACTAAGGCTGAGGCAGACAACATCCACAGCCTTTCCACTAAGTGGGTCACCTCACAATACACAAAGATCAGGCTGGTCAAGAAGGACCTTTTGCAAACCCTTGCTGGCTGGGCCTGATGCCATTGTTGTCCCCTATGTGCTGCATGATGCCACTCGAGATGATCTGCTCCATGAAGAGGTCAAACTGACAAGCCTGTTCCCTGGATACCCATTCTAGCCCACATCACAGAAGGATGTGTAGGGCTATTATTGCGATATGTCAGCAGAATGTTTCTGCACAATATGATTTCTCTGAATAGCTGGGGAAGGGAAGTTTGGCAGGTAGATGCAAAGGACAGATGAAACGCCTTGCTGCCCAGCACCCTTTTCGTGGATGATGGATGCTTGTGTAGTCTGTCTAAACAAAACACTTTGCAAGCTACATGCAATCAATGCCCCTTTCAGCATTTGTAAATGTTTGATAATAGGCTTCTAACATTCAGACCCTCCGCTTCCACTTTTTTCTCTGGGCTCTGTGAGAGCTCACATTAACATTTTATTTAACCAACAGGCCACACTAAACAGTAGATGGAAATGTGAGAGACATAATGGCTACATGATGTGAAACATCCTGCAATAAGCAATGACTTACATTGATTTTTGGTAACGTTCCTTCCAGAATCATTCAAGTTTCCTCACAGAGATGCATTAAGTTCTCAAGAATGAATTTAAATCCAGCTCAGTGTTTTCCACAGTGAGAATTATGGGGGGTTGATATAAAACATTGTACATTTTATTTTCAGCAGTTCATCCTACTGTAGACTAACTGATGAAATAACTCCCTTTGTTTCAGTCTTTGGCTACTGGATTAGCTGAAGGACATAATTCATATTAGGTTCTTCTCTTTCAAAAAATCCACCTTTCTTTTAATTTAGTACCACTCCAATGAAGCTCAGGAGTCACCAAAGAAAACTTACTTTTGTATGTTTTGATTACTTGGGTGTTCTGAAAGAAACTGCTACTAGCAAAGAGCAACAGATGTCTTTTCCTAATGTGGACAATTTTGAGGTTTTTGGGTTTTGGTTTTTTTTTTTGTATCTGCCTGCCTGAGCATTGTAAACTGTTAATATTACCTATTATATCTGGGGAGAATTTGGATCAGTGGTTTGCACTGTCCACAGCAACCAGGGAGAACAGCTCTACTGGGTGTATAAGGTGTCTTGCTGCAACCCAGTTGTGAAATGTTCTCTGCAGATGTTTCGTATTTACCCTGTCCTCAAGACCAAAGCCAGTCACCCACCTTGTGTACCAACACAGTGAGAATATTTGTACAGAGGACAGCAAAGAAGACAATGGCAGAGATTCAGCTTACAGGCAGGGAAATGGCCAGGTGGAGCTCAGGAAAGAAGTCATCTCCTGTTTGCATATTCTGGAAAACTCCTCAGTAGACAATTAGTTGGCAAATGGAGTGATCAACTGCCCTGACTCAACTGGGTAAAGTAGTATCTGAAATCCATATTGTATTAGGATTACTCTTTACCCAGACAAGGTGCACCAAATCAGTCACAGTTTTGGAAACTCCTACAACAAACATGTCAGAGCTGGTTCTTAATTTTTAGTTCAGTTTCCTACTGTCTGGAGGACTGCAACCTTTTTTCTTCAGCGAGAAATGACAAATCCACTGCTAAAGCACACAGCAGTACACAAATGACACGATTAGTTCATAAGTCTAGGCTTCTGCTCATCTCAAAATCCTTCTCTACAGGCCTTCGAGAGAAGGTGGCAAATGGCTAACAGAAGCTCATCATTTATAATCACTAAATTAACATTCAGCTAAATTCCAGGTGCTGGCCTATGCGCACAGGAATCCTCTGGAAACTCTGACTGTCCTATGGATGGCAAAATAGCAGCCTGGTAAGAACTCCTAAGATTCTGAGATTCTTCTAGATATATTCAAAGGGGAAAAAAATGCATAAATCTGAGCATTAAGCATCGATATTAAAAGCCTCCATGTAAAAACGAAGCAATCTTCAAACTGAAAAATGTATCAGAGGTAGGGAAACTGCACAAGCCTTGCCCAAGCTTTGCTGTGGTGGCAGTAGTGATTGGCATACCTCCCAGTTATTCAGGACATTTAAACTGGGATCTAAGTGCTGCTGAAATTACTACCATGGGCACAGAAACATCTGGAGTATTTTCTATCATGCCATGGTGAACCATGGAAATCACAAGCTTAATCATATGTCCACACAAATACGGTTAGTCCAAGATGTAGTGCCAGATATCTCAGATTCAATTCTCTCTTCCTATGACTGTGTCCCTTCCCATGGCAGTTCATTACACAGATTCTAGTGACATTTTTATTGATTCAGAGATAAAGGATTAGTGACAGACTGCTACAAATTCTTCTGTTCCTGACGTGTAATTATTCCTGAAACAAACTAATAGCTTTCATCTATCTAGAAAAAAACTTTCATGAAAAAGAGCTCAATCACTTAAAATGTGCCTGTTAGTCCATCTTCTTTTTTCTGATATAATTAAGAGATAATGTCAGTGGAAGAGATACTTGTTGAGGGACCAGCTACAAGATATATAGGATAGTATTGATCAAAAACTTCAAAACAAAGTAGTTATTTTCAACATGAGTGGACAGTTTTTGACAATAGTTTGTTGTTAAATCTTTAACTGCCTCCTGCCTTCTTTATTTCTTTTTCTTGTTCTTCCTGTTCTTCTTCTAAAACAAACTCAAAGTTAAAACAACTTGATAATGTAATACAATTAACTTCCAAACTATAAAATCAATCTCAAAATAAATCATGCTCCTTTCTTCCCCCACTAAAGGCTCCCCCCTCTTTTAGAAGTTTGGGGGTTTTTCACATTGAAAACTTAAGCGAGGGGACTACTTATAACACATATTTTTTAGTAGAGTTTCACTGGAATAGTAAACTTATTTGGAATGCTTAATGACACCAATTACACAAAACCAGATGCTTAAGTGAACACTATTTCATAAACACTCATTTTAGTTTCCCACAGAATATATGTATCTAATATAGTTTTCAGACAGGAAAGACTATCTTTAATCTAGTACATAGAAAAGAATGCAAGTACGTAGCAGCATTTTTCTGAGAACAAATGATCAAAGGGAACAATAGGGGTAGAACAGGTGTCGTGGTTTGACCCTGGCTAAATGCCAGGCACCTAGGACATCTGCTCTCTCCTGCCACAGCTGTGCAGAGGAGAGGAAAAAACAAAAACTGTTAAACACACACACCCAGGGCTCATGAATTGAGATAAGACACTGGTGGGAAGATGCACTGAGAAAAAAAGGGGAAAACAGGATGAAAACTTAAAGTTGCAAAGTGATTTATTAACCTAACAGAGTCGGAGGGTAAATGAGAAGTAAAAACAGGTTTTAAGACACCATTTCTTCACTCATCCCCTCCCTCTTAAGACACCGTTTCTCCCTTCACCCCCCTCCCTCCTTCCAACCAACAGCTGGGCGGGGGAGGTGGGAGGGCAGGTTTGGGGTTTTGCTTAGTCAATCCATCACCACAATTCTTCTACTACAAACACTGTTTCTCTGCCCACACCTTTCCCTCCTTCCAACCAGCAGCACAGGGGGGCAGGGTAAGGGAGTTTTCTTTGGTCAGTCCATGAGGGAGAGGAGTCCTCTGCTTAGCCATGGGTCCCTCCCACGAGAGACAGTTCTCTGCGAACTTCTTTGGTGTGGGTCCAATCTCACAAGCAGCAGCTGCCTGAATCTGCTGCAGCACAGGAGATTCTTATCCACAGGGTGCAGACCTCCAAGCCGAAGCCAGGCTGTTCCACTCTGGAGCAAGGCAAGGCCTTTCTCTCTCTTACAAGGCCTTTGCGACTTTAACTCTCTGTATGGGATTCCCACTGGGTCACAGCTTCCTCCAGGCATCCACCTGCTCCTCTGGCATGGGCACCTCCCCACGGGCTGTGGGTGGATCTCTGCATCCCCCATGGACTCCATGGGCTGCAGGGGAACAGCCTGCTCCACCATGGTCTTCACCACAGCCAGCATAGGGTTTTCAGCTCCAGCGCCTGGAGCACTTCCTCCCCCACCTTCTCCACTGACCTTGATGTCTCCGTGTTGCTTCCCCTCACATATTCTCTCCTCCTCCTCTAGCTAAAAACAAGTGCGTGACTACTTGGTTTTGATTTCTCAAATACGTTTTCACAGTGGCGTAACCAACATCTCAAACTAGCCCAGGCTTGGCCAGCAGCATGTCCATCATCTCCAGAGCCATCAGAGACTGGCTCTGCTGGACATGGTGAAAAACTTCCAGAACATTCACACAAAACACACAGGACCCATCTTTGTGCCACTCCCCGTGCTCAAGCAAAAACTGGGCTCAGCAAAACCAACACATGACCACAGGGGTGTGTTTTCTCCCGGCCCTTTAGACACTCCTTCAGGCCTACCACAACAGCTTTTGAAGGATTTAAATTTCTCTTAGATGTTAAAGACACCTTGCTGATGTTCTGGGCTAAACAAAACTAACACAACAGCCTATTCACCTATCAGGATTTTAGATGAGGTAGCTTTATTTGACAAAATAAAAACAGGGTAACAAGCTTTTGTTTTTTTCCTCTTTATAGTATTTTTGCCCTAATACCTTGCATTTTTCAACCTGTTGTATGTTTTGATACTTGCATCTGCTTCTGATAGAATCATGTGAAGGGACTTTGCACGTGACAATAGCACTTTATGCACTCAATTAAACAAGCCAACGTGGTAGAACAATACCAAAAAGTAAGCTATATAATTGCAATATAAGGAGAAGAAGGCTTTATAACTTCCCCAGATGTTATGTACAGTGTTTTTATGTGTTTTTAAGTCTTTTTATATGTGACATTCCCAGAAATTGACCCTGAATATGAGGGCCATAAAAGTGATGGTAACTTTTTTCTAAACATGTTAGCTGAATGTAGAATACTTTGTATTGCAACATATTTTTACTATAGCTGCAAAACACACACAAAATAAAATTTGTTCACAGAAGTAGATAAGGTATCTGCAATGTGCAGTGATAGAGCATAGTAAAATTGCTTCCATGGAAAAGAATCATCAGACTGGGCAAATACAGAGGAATCTAATAGCTGACATGCATACCATGTAGTGAGTTAGTTTTCTATTACTTCCCTCATTACTATGTACAGACCTACATAAAGTTGGATGGTAAGCTGATGCCTAGAGAAAAATCAACATACATCTCCCATACAAATAAAATATAAACATAGAAATATTTATTGGATGTTCTATTTGTGCCAGGTCTTGCTAAAATTAATTCTGGAAGGATTATATAAAAAAGGAAGAAAAAAAGAAAGCCATTGCATTTAACAGAATCTGACATAATGGAAAAAAAAATAAGCACAGCACAAAGATAAATATCTATAGAAAATATAAACCAAAACACTTCTACACAGGCTTTTCAGAATACTGCTATGGCATAGACCACATTAACAAAAGACAATTTAAAATTTAGGAAAAGGAGGAGAATCACAGAATCATAGATTAATTTGGTTTGGAAGAGACTTTTAAAAGTCATGCAGTCTAACCTCCCTGGAATGAGCAGAGACATCTCCAACCAGAGCAAGTTGCTCAGAGACCTGTCCAACCTTGCCTTGAATGTTTTTAGGTACAGAGCATCTACCACCTCTCTGTGCTAGTGTTTCACCACTGTCAGAAGCTACCCTCTTGTAGTTTAAAACCATCAACCCTTGTCCTGTCACAGTAGACCCTGCTAAAATGTTAATCTCCATCTTTATTATAGGCCCCTTTAAGTATTCAAAAGCCACAACAAAGAGCAAAAAGCATAGAAAAACATCACCAGGAAGAAACAGACAAAATCAGGTTCAATCAAGCAGCAAAATTAAAAATTACGGAGAAATCTGGCTTATTGTATCAATTCTCAGATCAAGAAGGGTCTTTATTGCAATTAAGATTAAAACCCCCATATTTTCATGGAAACGGTGACTTTTCAAATCTGTTTTTTACATGTCTACAAATTTGATTTATATAAAAAGCTAAGCCATATTAGGAAAACACTGTGAAAATGATACATATATTAATGAAATGCACAGCTTAACAATACTAAAATAATTTCCTGTACAGACAGTTTTAAAATACCTTTTTCTGTACCAAAAGATGTTTCTCTAGTTCAGCTGTTTGATCTACGTAACAGCTTCAAAATAGAAGAAATGCAATCAGGGGAAAAAAAAAAAAGCAATAACAAGCATCTTTCTATGTTTAGATTAAAAGAAATGATGAAACTGATTACAACCTTGAATTTAATTTGAGTTTTGCTGAATAATGAATTCTTCTTTTGCTTCTCTAGTTGTCATTTTTTACAGTAGAGTTTTTACAGACTATAATATATTTGCCTTGCCAAAAGCATAGCAGGTTTTGAACAAGTAATCACACACACACTTGATGTTAATTCTTTTTGGAGTTTCAGGAGGGTTGGAGGTGCAGAAAATGTGTTGGGCTTGTGCAGGTTTTATCCTTGACTGGTAATGTAATCAGAATTTTTCCGAACTAAGGCTAGCTGACTTATTCCAAGACAAGCTTGTATTTCTTACTTTTTGAAAACTTTATTGAATTTAGCTGATTCTTCTTCCATAAACAGTAATATAACTCCAGCCTAGTATCAAACCTGACTTACTTGATAGCTACAAGGCATATAGTTTAGTCTTTACATTTTAGTTTTGGTAACATTTTTTTGTATTAAAATATTATCAGGTACAATAATGTTCCTTTACCAAGTAAATATTTAAACATGTTTTCTTAAACAAGGTAACTTTCTGATTTTTTGTAGCCTCAAAGGATGCCTGTACTAGCTAGTCCTAACGCTTGGCAATACAGTACAATCAAGAGTGTGTGTTAAGTGCATTTTATGCAGCTGAATGCAATCATGGTCCTTGAAAGGAGGACTATGACATTTAAACCATGGTAACTGTGCCCTAGAATATAGTGACCATGAAAATGCCACAGGGAATATATGCCTTGAACAATTTTCCCTGAGAGCACATTAGTGCACCACATGGCACCTTCTGGTACAAGGGGTAGCTCATATCATTGCATTGTCGCACTCATCTCAGCATGGTAAGAGCACAGAAGAGCACAGGAAGATTACAAAAGGTGACACCCTTCCCACCGTCAACATGATCATGAAGGAACTGCAACTTTCTTTTCAGCAACAAGCTACTGCCATTCAACAGACAGCAGATGATAGAAATAATACTGAAACAGTTGACATAATTTGCTATCTCAGATAATGCCAACAGGAGGCAAAAGCAGGAACACCAACAAAACAACAAATGCTCTTGATTTATTCATGGCAGATGTTAACTTTCTCTGCTGAAGTAACAAATGTGAAGCATCTTCCCATCTGTGTCAGACATGAGTTTGGATATCAGACCGTGATTTCCAGGAAGCTGAGCCAAGTAAAGGAGGCTGCAGATGTAATAGAAAGGCACTCTGATTCTTTGTCAGCAGTATCTCAAATTGTACTTTGACAGATACTGAGGAATATGCTTGCAACAGTGAGTTAGAGGACATTGCTTTTTGAGTGTTCAGCCTGACAACTAGAGTTGACAGTGAAAGAATTGGATTTGAGCACACAATTTAGAAGAAGACACAGTACATACTTATTCTGGTATCTTCACCCACACAATAGCAAACTTTATCTTCAATAGTGAATGCAGTTGCTAAAGAAGGAATTGCCTTAAACATACCTTTTTAGACTCATCAGTCAATTATGCATGCTTGGAACATTATCTAGTTCAGAAACTTCATATATGTATTAAGACATGCAGGCCTTGCTCCAGAATCAGATCATCAATACCTTACCTAGGTAAGGTAAGGTTGATTCTCTTCAAAGGTTTATTATGCACCCCTTATGTTCGCTCATCAAACTTTCTAATGCATGGTAAGTCAGAAACAAACCAAGAGCTAAATGTAATACATTGCTCTGGAACTCTGTGCTGGCTGAGAACTCTTTATTGAAGTGGCTTGGTTTTACCAGATGACTCTTTGCCTTATTGTGTCTTCTCAGCTGTGCATGATAAGCATGTGGGTGGGCACACAGCATCCTATAATCTCATTTAAAGCAAATATAACAACCCATATGAAAAAAAGTCCTCATGAAATGCAACTTGGCCAGACGAGCATTAGAGAACCACTTTTGAATTCATAAGTGTGACAAGGAGCATGATTTCCACTCAAGGGCTCACACCACAGCATCTATCATGCCATGCTGACTGACCACAATTAATTAGCTTAATGAGGAGCAGCAAGCAGAGCAGAAAGAATGTTAAAAAAAATTGCTTTTCATTAGCACAGTAAGAGGCAACTGCTTGCACAATATCAATTTTCAGAAAATTTTCTAAGTGCAACTCCCCAGTTGTTTTGCTACTGTGACATACAGTGTACATGTAAGAAGTTTAATAGCTTTGTGCTGGTGTGCTGCCCTTTCTGTGTCATTGTAGCAGTGCCTGGAAAAGAGGTAGGAACAGCAGAGCTAGACAAAGAACTTCAGTCCTGCAACTACTCAGCAGCAGGAATATGAGTATCTATTTAACAACATAGCCTCTTTTGAGATCTTAGCAATACAAAATTCTATGTGAATCTTTGTATGTTACAGGTGCAAAAAGGCATACTTATTATGATTTTTCTTCAAAATAGCTGTTAGTATGATACATTTACATTTCTGGGGACTGTGTGCAGTTATACTGCAGTCTCCAAGAACTCCCTAATGTCAACTTCATAGTCTGGACGATTGCAAGCCAGTGCCCATGGCTCATACTGCTGTTTACTAATAAAGAAACAGCATTCCTTCATCCAAGATCATACATTTTTTCATATCACTTCCTTACTTCCTGGCTGGCTCACTTTTCTGCCAGAAGGCCCCTGGACTTCCAGGTGCTGCCCAAGTTGCTTGAATTGTTCCTGATGTACTGAGATTGCATGCATTTACTTCAGGAGCGCTAAATCAGCCTACTGGGATCAGGTTTCTTCTATTCCATTAATTAAGATGGTGTAAAATTAAATATTTTACAAAAATATATTGAGAGTCTTATTTCTATCACATCTAAGCTTATTAGTTTCAAGCTGACAGTTTGTCAACTTGACACATATTGTTCAGCATTAACTTGATTAAGTATTTTTAATATTTTGCATCAGTTGGGACCTCATTTACCCTTGGTCAGTACAAGGGGCCAAAGTCCTGGGTCCTCTTGTTCAGCCTTTTAAAAATATTGGCATTACAGTTTTCCTTTAGCTCTCTTGGACTTCCTAACAGCTTCCAGATTCATTGGAAGAACCATTCAATCTCCACTTTTAAAACTCCTGTATATAAATTACCTTGGCCAAATGATTGTAAAATATTTCATTTTAGCATAGGTCCTTTTACATATTTCTGAGTTATTATTGGAGTAGGATGTGTTATCATTATAATCTAAATAAATTAAAACACCCTTTTTTCAACTATGAACTAGAAATATCATTGAGCATTTTCACTTTCTCACCCATTAAACTGGCAATTTGTCCACCTCCATCTAGTAACAGTTAACACTAATTGGAGTTAGATATCAATACTATTAAAATAGATCATAAATAACATGGAATATATGACACTAAATGGAGTTTCATTGTTTGCTTTAATGTTTATCTAACATCTAAACTAAGTGTCCTAGGTTGCAATATAGATGTATTTAAGTATTCTATTACCACCAGCTGTGGGCTGTTAGCTGCTATCACCTGCTAATGACCCAACCCGGATGACAGGCAATGGGCCATCAGGGACCCACCGTGTGACTCATGGACTTATCCCATTGTGGGATGCTCTGCCCAGGAGGGAGGAGCCAGGTGTTCCCACCTGGATATAACCTGGCCTTGGGACTGCCTGAGCTAGCCCTGTCTACTGGGTTCCCAGAGGACAAGAGCTACCACTGGAACTTCAACTGGAGACTAGATCTTTACAGGATCCCCGCTTCAACTGGACTACTTCAGTTGGACTGCTACTACCACCCTAACAGGGTGTTAGGTTGTATCTGACTTTGTCAGTGCTTTTCCTTGTATTATTTCACTTGTTTTTAATTTCAATCTTGACTTGTGATCTCCCACTGGTTTGTTTTCAAACCAATACACTAAGCAGTAATGTTTATCTTGCTTGACTATTTATTATGCACTTATTCTTCTGACCCATACCTCCAGAGCAGAGTCAGGTGACATCTTCCTGACACCCTTATTCTGTCTGTCCTTGCCACTCCATCTGAACAAATCATCTGCCTCCTTATCTCTAACCTCAATAATACTCAGAAACAATAACCTGAAGGACTACTTTTCTGGACATAGTTAGAAGGGATTTTAACCTGTGACATGTTACAGTACACCATGTACAGTTTATTTGCACCACAAAAATACCCTTTTTAGGTGAAACCAATAATTTATTGGTTTATAATTATAATAATAACATTCTAACCAAATAGATGTCATTATTTCAGATATAACCGTTACAGAAAAAGCAAGGAAGGACACAAAAGAAAATTCCATTGGTAAATTCTAAAAATTCTACAGTTAAAATTGCTACACACATACATACACACACACACTCCTATTATCTCTGCTGTTACACTAAAAAATTACTGCTCCAATCCTCCCCAGGAAGCAGAGGAGAGCATTGTTATCGATGGAGGAGTTTCTTTTCTCCTCACTTCAGAGCATAGTGAGTGTTTGACTTACTTTTTATGTTACTTTGTGCTACATTTTGCTCTTTTTCTCATGGTCTATAATTCAAGCTCTTTCCTAAATACACTATACATACTGTGTTCAACTGTATCGAGAATTTGGGTTTTATTCTGTTATCCTTAACGGTTTTATTGAGCTCCCAAGACTGCATTACTTTAATGAGCTATAACTGACCACTGGTGATTTGTTTACAGCCTCTGGTATTTTCCTATTCTTGTACCATCAAGGTGTCTACTGTCATCCTTTACTTGTACTCCAATTCACTACATATTTATTCTAGGGCCATAGACTGTTCACTGTACTCAGAACTGCTTGGTATTGCTACCTGTAATTTGCAGAAGGAAATCAAAATTACTATACCACTACACAAGTGTGTAATGCCATCTAAAGCTAAACAAGTTACATAATAGTTACTTGCTTGTTAAACTATTGCTGGTTTAGCTAAACAAGCTAAAATAAAGCTCTATATAGGGCAGAAGAGTCCAGACAAACTAACTTTGGCAAGCCACAGTCCAGAAGCTTCCAAAGTAAAAAAAAAAAAGCCTGCAGTCTGTTACTAGCAATGGAAGCACCATATTTAATGGGCTATTCCACTGCACCCGATCACCATTTTCAGAATCACATGTTGTGAATGAGTGCTTTAGATGGCTCAGTCACCAGCAAAGGCATTTGCAAAACGAGGTTTATTATTTAAATGAAAGTGTGACAAGGTTGGTTGGCAAGGTTCACTCTACTATTTACAAGACGTTTAAAGCACGCTGAAAAATTGGACTAAAATCTACAATCAGTCAATCAATCTAAACCTAAAATCAACCAAAAATCATTTATGTGGAGACTAGGGATGGAAAACGGTAAGTATAGGAGAAGGTAAGGATAAAAGGGAGAAGGAAGACCCTCTCACTGTGTCACAAGGTTAAGAATGGAGCCCCTTGCCAAACTGAGCCCTAGCTCTTTCAGTTTATGCCTAAAGGTTTCAACACAAATTTAACAGCACTTAATCAATAGCCTAATTTAAACAGTTTTACAAAAGATTCTATAACATTTACTATAGGCACAACAGTATCTCACCTATAGACCAAATGCACTTATGAATCTAAACTACTTCAGAATCTAGAAGAGCAACATTTATAGGATATTTGCTATAGGATAGTCACAAGTGCAGGCACACAGACCTAAAGGAGTGTGCACAAGGTACACCTATGGAAAATTCCCTTTTCATTCAGTGAAGTACTTAGGTCAGATGCCTTCACATCCTCCCCACTGAGGAATGGGACTACCAGCCCAGGCTCTGCTAACAGTCTTTGGTGGCAGTCCTCCAAGTATAGCAAACTTGAAAGTTCACTGGCTCTGAGAGGCCCCACTCTGAGGGAGTTTTCTGGTCACAGCCCATTGCAGAACAGGGGACCTCAAAGGGTCTCACCTAGCACTGCTGTTCATAGGGTCGCAAGAGAGTTGACTTTGATCATGGTAATTTTCCATCCTGGCTGCAGTTCAGGTCAGTAACTTTCTTTGAAAGTTCAATGACAAAACTACTGTTCCACTTGAGTTATCATTCAGGCAAGAAAAATAAGTTTCCAAGGCTATTTATTAAGAAAATAGGAGCTCATAAGACAGCGTAGGTTTGGGGGAGCAGACAGTGTTTCTGATCAGCTCAAGAGGAGCTGAGCCCAAGTCCTGTTAGTCAAGGCTGAGGCCTCACAAGGATTTCTGAGATTATGGCAGCCTGAGGAGGTGGCGGGGGGGGGATGCACCACCACATCACAGAATCATGGAATGAGTCAGGTTGGAAGGGACCACAGTGGGTCACGTGGTCCAACTGAGAGCATCCCAGAGCACATGGCACAGGATTGTGTCCAGATGGTTCTTTAGTATCTCCAGTGAAGCAGTCTCCACAACCTCTCTGTGCAATCTGTTCCAGTGCTCAGTCACCCACACAGGAAAGTCCTTCCTTGTATTCAGGTGGAACTTCATGATCATCACTTTTTGCCTATTGCCTCTTGTCCCATTACTTGGCACCACCAAGAAGAGTCTGGCTCCATCCTCTTTACACCCTCCCTTCAAATACTTGTAGACATTGATGAGGTCCCCTCTCTGTTGTCTCTTCTCAAGCCTGAACAGGCCCAGCTCCCTCAGCCTTTCCTCATAAAAGGGATGCTCCAGTCACCTCATCTTCATCACCCTCCGCAGGACTCTCCTCCTACGTTACTCTGTGGCCTTGTATTTCTTTTGCGTTTTCTCAATGCTATCTCAACTAGTGTCTTCAAGCACCTAATTAGAAATATTCCACAGACCATTTATAGGTGATTTTTACTAAACAAAGCCTAGAAAAAACCAACCCATTCAACTTTTAAAGGTCATACTCTAGTATGCTGCCAGGCAAGTAGAGGTATCTCAACTCCATTATCAAGATGCCAGCTGACCTCTATCACCCACGAAGTGGAAACTGTACTGCTCCTCAGTTCTGGTGAGAGAGCACATCATCAGAATTCACAGTCAGCAGGGAAATAACAGTGGTTGCTGTAGGTGGTCAGGAAAAAGAGATGTGTAAGGCAGTTCAGTAAGAGCTGAGCCTGTTGTGTATCCGGCCAATTCAGAGTATACAATTATGCCCTATATTGTAAGTTGATTGCTCCAGCCCTCTGCCACAAAGGTCAAACTACATTTGAGTGTAGAAAATACAGCTTTCCACTGCATAGAACTGCAAATGGAGTACACACAATAAAGAGGAGTGGCAGGGAAGGTTATTGGTAGCAATCAGTGAGCAGTGCAGGCAGTGAGCACTTTGAAAGACCTTTTACAACACACATCCAGAGCTCCCTATCTCTCTCTGCACTGGACAGACTGGACAGTAGCAGGGCATAAGGAGAAAGGACAGTATCAGAAGACTTCATCTGCCAGCAAGAATTGTAAGAACACCTTTGAAACCTCCCCAACTACCTCAACTATGAGTCAACTAGAGACCCATTGACTCATTTAGCTGCAAGCCAACCTTGAAAACCCAGAATTTGTAATTACAGCCAGAGATGTCTTGCTACCTCAGGGGAAGATGCCTGCCAGTGATACCTACTGGCTTTATTACTATACTGGAGAAGTTTACTTGCTTCCCAGATGCACGCAGTTGCAGGAGCATTAGTGAGAGATTTCTATACTGATATATGCATTTACAGAGCACACAATGCCCAGAACAAGCACCACCTTCCTCCCTCCCCTCAGACTTCCACAAGCACACAAGTGCACACCCACCAAGGACTCTGCACTTGGCCATGAAGCAACGCACCCCACCCTGCTACAAATGCATAGAAAGCCTATTTTAGGCCAGTTTGCCTTCACAGACAAGATAGGGAGATAAACCTCTGCCAACACTCAGCCACTCCAGAGTCACAGATGTTCACTCCACAGGGAAAAGTCTTTCACCAGCAATCCAAACTTGGGGGCAAAGGAATCACAGCCAACTCCTGTACTCTCTCTGCTAGCCAGCCTTCCCAAAGGGGAAGCACAGCCTCAGGAACAAAAGTTGACTGTTGGACAGGCTGCACTTTTAACACTTGCTTTTAGAGCTTGTATGAGCATGGCACCATTCAGCCACTCTCTTCTCCAGCCTCACATTACTATCAAGAGTCCCAGATATTAGAGAGGGATACACTGGCATAGAAGCTTATCAAGATGAACTACCCAACTTAAAGAGCTAATGCTTTTTCTACAGCCATTGTAAAAGGAAGGAAAGAGGTGCTTCAAAGTGATTTTGTGATTTTCTGCATTAAGTTCAGAGACCCAGCTCAAGATATCTAACCAAAAGGGGGCCTAGGTATTATATTCAGTATCCCAGCAATATTATTAACTTACTTTGTGCACATTGCAGCAGAAATTACAAAAAGGCAAGGATGTTTTGTTAAGAGTAGGCTGAGGTCACTGTGATGAAAACTGTAAAAAAAAGACACTATTTCTGGACAAATGCAGATGTATTCAGGCTCAGGACACTCACAGGATTCTTTGTTTTCTCTGCTTAAGGACTGCTTTTCAGATATTCCACCACGGGGCACCACCAGAACAAGTGTTCCAGTGGAAAGGAGGGCTTGATATACTCCCCCCTTGCTAAACACCTGAACAGAATTTTATGTCTGATGGGAAAATGACAGTGTGCCCTGACAGCCAGGAGGGCCAACCAAGTCCTGAGATGCATCACCAGCCAGGCAAGGGAGGGGATTGTCCCATTCTGCTCTGCACTGCACTGGGGCAGCCTCACCTTGAATATTGTACGCAGTGTGGGGCACTACAATATAAGAAAGACACTAAGCTATTAGAATGTCCACAGGAGGGGCCATGAGGATGGTGAAGGGCCTTGATGGGAAGCCATACCAGTAGCAGCTGAAGTCACTTGGATTGCTCTGCCTGGAGGAGACTGAGGGTAGACCTAATTACAGTTTCAGTTTCCTCACAAATGGAAGCAGAGGGACAGACACCAATCTCTTCACTCTCATGACCAGTTACAGGACCTGAAAAAACAGACTGAAATTGTGGCAGGGGTGGTTTAAGTTGGATATCAGGAAAAGGCTCTTCTCCCAGAGGGTGGCTGGGCACTGGAACAGGCTCTCCAGGGAAGTAGTCACAGCACCAAGCCTGACACAGTTTGAGAAGCATTTGGACAACACTCTAAGGCACATGGTATGGTTTGTGGGGTATCCTGCACAGGACCAGGAGTTGGACTTAATTATCCTGATAGGTCCCTTTCAACTCAGCACATTCTATGACCTTTCAAGAGTCTGGTGGGAAAATGTGGCCACATCATGTACTACGCAATGCATACGCTAAATACCAGCATAAGAATGATGCCTACTGAAGCAGCAGCACACAGATATCTACAACCAAATTATGTGAATAAGTACAAATTCTCTGAGACAGTACAAGACTAGTTGATATAAACAGCAAACTAAAATGTTAATTCTAAATTAAAATTAAAACATGATTATTAATAAAAGCAGTAATGAAGGAGAGCAATGTGTGGGAAGGAAAAAGACAGCATAGAGTAGTCAGCACTTGTAAAAAAATTCATTGCAATCCCTGAAAAGATATAGAACCCAAGTCCTTCTGTCCCTGGTAAATGCTGTTTTGCACAATCTAGTGTGTTTCTACATGTCTCAATGGAACTGAAATGAAAACATAAATTTCTAATAAAAGCACTGCATATCACTCATCAGAGCCTTTGACTTACAGCAGAGCAGGCTCTATGTTATTAGGTTTCTGTGAGATTTCAGTATAACAGCAGCTAGTCCTTTACACTATGCACTAATGGCTGCTATCCTGCTGATTCACAATGCTGCTGAGGTGATAATGAAGCATTTGCCAGCTAGAAAGTTACAAAAGCATGAACAATTAATACCGATGAGAGTTATTACATATACATGGTTTGTTGGAGGGGGAAAAAAGGAAGAAAGAATAAAAATGCTGGAGACTGCTGGGCAAAGTGCTATAACTTCTTGAAGGTGGGAAATTTATCCCAAGCCACACTGCTTTCCCACCCCACCATCCTGCTTGTCAGCGTATGCTTTTAAGCATGACAGCTTAAAAAAACCAAATTGCCACAGAATGTGACACACACCCTCCCCCCCATTTTTAATTTGATCATTGATACTGATAAAATTTATCTTTTCTAGAGCAAACAATTATGGTTCAGGTATCAGATTGTTCAGAAATCCATAATAAGTTGAAATGTGTCATTTTTTCAGTGATTTGCATCTTGATTGAATTTACAAATCCCTGTTTTGTTACTTAAAAAAGAAAGTCTTCCTCCATGCAGCACTCAACCTCCAAATCTGTTGAAAATAAAGCTTTTCAACTTTCACTTATATCTGATGAGTAAAGCAATAGCCTCAGGTGTGTTCCAAGCCACAAAGGGAAAAATAAAAGCTGGGAAGGAAGAAATTACAGTTGGCAGATCTATGTCTGTAACCAAACAAGTTATATTTCTTTAAGAAGTCTATGTAGCAGTGGGGGAAGATGTTGGAGAATTCTTTTAACTTTAGCACGAGTGTATCATCCCTGTATTTGTGGTTAATGCTTGGTTTTGTACCATACAGTGACTAGGATAAATACCAGATTATAATGTGGCCTTGTGTTAACTCCCTACATCTTTGATTAGTAAGACTAATAAGTCTTTTGCCAGCTAATGCTTCCTTATTTATATTAGTGATTAATATGTATTAGCAGATATCTTAGTTTTGAGAACAAGAATTGTGTGTCAGAACAAAAGAATGGTAAGAACTACATTATGACCTGACAACATATTTGACATATTTTCACTGAGATAAGATTCATCAGAAGATCCAGAACCATATCCAATAAGTCCATGAAAATAATTAGCATATATGCATATACCCAGGAAATGTGATGCATATGTATTAGTTTGAGGAATATAACCTGGTCTGTTAGGTTACTGAGCATGCATGCTTTGAGGAGAATTCCCCATGCATTCAGCACTGCTAATAAAGTAATGTTGACTATCTAACCTAGTAAATTGGTTGGCAAGTTTATTTCCTGTTCTTCAGTGACACACTTAGATACTGGCTCAAATGCACAGGTAAAGGACAATACAGAAACTTGGCCGAAGATTGAAATACTACTCTTTTTTTTTTTCATGATTGTATCTCTTTCATTTCTGAATACTCGTCTAAAAAACTGAGTGCCTGTGCCCTACATCACATTAACTCCCCTGCTACTCCTTGTGTAATACCTCCCTGTTGCAAGCAAGGAGCTTCCATTGTTAGGAGTTTTTCAGTCTGCTGTGGAAAGGAGAATGTCATACCAGTTTTACAGCTTTTTTTACACCCTCACTTTACCCAAACTAATTAGGTACACCTGAAGGGGCTTCACACCTGAGAGAAACTGACAATACTGTTATCAGACTGACTTTGGCAGGGATTGTCTGCTTGCCTCAATCAAGAAAGAGTTTAGGAAGCCTGAGTCCAGCTCCCAGCCTGTCAGGTCTTGTAGCAGATTGCAATAGCCAACAGGTGAGTCCTGAACACTGCTAACTCGAGATTAATCTAAGGTACTACTCTGTCACAGCAATATTTTTTCTTCCTGTGCCTTTTAAGGGCCTCTTCCTTTCCATAAAAATTATTCTTAGAAAGAGGCTAACATACCACTCCTACCTCTAGAAATAGAGCAATTTCCTGGGAAAAAAAAAAAAAAAGAGGTAGGGGGAGAACCCCTTAAAGCATATTTTGAAACTAGACAAATCAAATTACTTCTCTTATTAGCCACAATGAACAAATCACTCAGTAACAAGTTTGTGTCATTAATTGGAATTCTTTGTATGTTGTCATATCATTCTCTATTTCCGTACTCTTTTTCATTAGCATTAAAGCAATTCCCAAAGGCTCTGAAACTGAAAAAAACAGCAGCACAGGTAATCCACAGAGAGGATGAGGGTTCATGCATATCCTTACAGTTACCACTAAGACTGAGCCTTCTCCAGTACTCTGAGTTATGTAGGCTCACAATCCAAAGTTATGTAAAAACCTTCAATTTAAGTAACATCCAGGATGTTCTTTCATAACTATCTCATATGTGGTCTCAGGGAGTACCCCATAATTCACATCTGATCCAGACTACAGAATTTGCAATTTTCTCCTGTGCAAGTGCTCACGTAAACATGAACACAAACCTCAGGAAGCATCAATATTCATCCTTCTATATGGTAAGTCTCCTATATCCAGCCTGCTAGAATAATTTCTTGTTCCTACTCTTACAGGCTTGCAAAGTGACAGAGTTCTCTATAGGTGGTCCAAACCCTCAGGGTAACAAAGTTACAAATGTCTGACTGCTTTTGTACCTATATACCAAAAAAAGATCTTGCCCTTGAAAAGCCGTGAGGTTTTTTACCAATTAGGGTTCTCAGGCTACTGGCCAAGAATACTGAATCTACTTAAAATTGTTACCTGCAACGTGAATTCAACCCTCATATGATTGTCTTCACTCAACTCCATGCCAGGGTCACACTGAGCACACATATCTGCATTAAAGCAAACAGAAATCTTAAAAAAAATTATAAATCCTTACAACTGGAGTTCTAGTACTCATCATTAATTCATCTGACATGTGTCACCAGAGAAAGAGGAAGGAGCATAACTTGAAGGTAGAAGATACAACTGTCCTGCCTGGGAGACTGATCTCTCCTATTGCTCAGATGCTCTCCTCCTGTCCATGACAGAAAATTGAACCCTGCAGAGAAGACAAAAATGTCCCTTTGGAAGCAGCTATTACAACCTGATTATGTTAGGTCTCCAGCATTATTAAAACTTGCTGCCTGTGCTTGCCATTAGCTCCCATCAAATTTTAATAATACTTTCTGAAGCAGAACTGGAAACATTTCTCACATCCAAATTAACACCTGATTATTTTCATTCTGGCGATGGTTGAATGAATACATACAGCTTTTTTTTTTTTCACTTTCAATTTTAGAACAAATAAATGTGGTTTTATAAATCACGACTGTGAGGTTGTTATTTTTCAAGTTTTTGATAGCTTATAAAAATGCACATATCTTTATTTTACAAGTGTTTTGCAGGGGTAATGGCAAGTTGCTTACCTTAAATGCCTTTCAACCTAATCCTAAATGTCAGTTTAACCACAGTTTGTTAGTGAATTAACTTTTTAACTTGGAGTTAGAGAAGCTATTACACAGTGGATTCAGGGACAGTAAATAGCTGCTCCAAACTAACCTGGTTCAGGCCTCCACATGGAATATTAAAAGTGCTTTTGTGCCAAACACCTGCCATAGATCATCAGTAAAATTTTTTTTGGGATTCAAGCTTCTTTTATAAAATCTCTCTCCATTTCATCCTAAGGCATCTACAAAAACAAGTTAGACGAAGTGTCTTTTGGAGATGAAGAGTTCTATTGACATGAAGAGTTCATTAAAAGATGAAGGTTACTCACTAAGCTCAGACTACAAACTTTTAGACTTCCAGTGTTCAAATAAATGAATGCAGTCCAGAAGAGTGTAGCTGCTCTACAATGTATTTGGTCTCTAGCTTTTAAACCTGAAACATCCATGTGAAGAAAAAACCCCAGAAGGCCAATAAAAAAGCTGTTTTGTTCTCATTAGGAGCATAAGAAATAAGATTAGTCATTGCAGTTGCATGGGCTGTATTAGATTCTCTGAAATTATTTGACTTTAAAAAAATCTAAAAATATTACATACTATTTTACTGCTTCTTAGAAATGTTATTAATTTAGTATCAGAGCACATCTGCATCTCAAAAACTATCAGGATTGCAATCAAAAGCAAGTTGCTTGAAACAGTTTTTTAAACAATCTTGTTCTTTAACAGTCCTTTATGGTACACTAGCTTGCTCTGTTTTAAGGCAGGAACCGTTCACTTGGTCCATTGTTACAACAGTGCCTAAGACACCTCTTGTCTTCAGTTGGTCTGAAAAATCATATCAACACATTCTTCCAAACGGAAAATTGACAACAATTATCTAAGCTCCAGCTTCAGTCCCTGGAAGTCAGCTGCACATACTAGGATTCAGCAAGGGTTTGCCTGGGTATCAGCTGTCCTTGGAGGGCAGAGAGAAAATAAGGCAAACATTTACAAGTATTGAAAAGCAACCCAAAATAACCTCCCATTACTAATGAACAGTTTACCTGGTTGTCCGCCTATTCCAACTCTGTTATATGCTGTTGTCGCTGTTGAGCAGCTAGCAGAGTAATGAAGGCACCAGTTCTCAGTGGCAAGAAGGAATGACCTTTATTGTTTTGATTTCATCACATATATAGAGTTCTCAAAAGTCACCCAGATTGGTCAGTCAGAAGCCTTCCCCCAGGCCTGATCGGCCAGGCCTGCACTGCCCAAGCTCTGGGACACTGTTCCAACAACATCCAAACTTTATCTTTATTTACAAAACACAAGAAAACTTCTCATGGGAAAAACCTGTGCTAGCCACATGCTGTTTCTCATAAATTGCTGTCTTAAGCATTGACAAGAGATTGAGAGGTTATACTTATTCTCTTTTAATGTATAGAAAGTCTAGCTCCTGTCACTCTGCCCCAACCAGCATAGTCAGCCCTGCCAGACTGGTGACACTCTGCTCCAACCAGTATCAGACACACAGACAGCCAACACCCTGCCCTGGCTGACATGGGCAGCACAGGCAGGATACCACCCACATTATTCATCTAAGGTAGCATTCTGTCACATCACTGTGCCACTGGTGGAGCCAAGAGGTGATCTGATTCCTATGCACATGCAAAGGTCATTTGCACAACTGGCAGTTGTGGCCAGATGACTCCGACACCAAGTGTCCCTGGCAGTCCACCCAAGCCATGGCATTGCTAAGGATGCTGTATTTGCTGTTGGGGATTGGGTGAGTTTCCATGTAGCTATGCCATTGCTCATCTTTCCCACTGCCTCAATAAAACCTTCGTGTATAACATGTTGCCAAGCTCCATTACTGTTCAATTCAAAAATGTATGGTAAGCGAAGATCCTGAAAAAGTGTATAAACTCATACAAGTCATTGTATAAGACATGATCATAAGTACATCTTCCAGAAAAAAAAGGAAAAAACCCAAAATAAACCTTGTTTATGAAACACCTAAATTCATCATCCATATTGACATTACAGCACTGACATCTCAATGCTAACATTATCAGTTTGGATCACTAAAAGCAAAGTTTTAAATTTTTTACATTTTTTTTGTTTAATACATATATGCTGCATTCTTTGAAAGCTGGTGGACCACTGAGGACAGCCCATGTCAGCTGTCAATCTTACCAGAAGTAATGGTTGCATCCTATTCAGTTTTCCAAATGATGCACAGGAGCTGATGCACTGAAAAAGGGACTTTGTAAAAAAAAATACTGAGAGATTCTGTACTTTCAAGTTATCACCAATAACTCTGCAATTCAGCAGCTGTGCTATATACTGCTTAGTTGCAGGTTCTCACTCCTGTCAAGGATGGAAATAGTATCACATTTTTAGTTTGAAATACCACATGAGTCACATTAACAGAGCAGCACAGAACTAGTGCACATCTAGCTTTTTCCATTGGGGCAGATTATGCACAAGATGGCTGTGAAAGAAACAGGAAAACATTTATGCATGCTTTTATAAAATTGCAGCAACAGGGAAAAGCTGTATTTTCTATCTGTAGAGATTAAAAACAAGGAACAAAGAACAGTTTGTGATACTTCAAAAACAACTTGTCATACCACCTCTTATCCATCCATGTAGTGCTGTTGCCCTTAATGCCATTATACAGTAGTGTTCTTATGGACAGATCATGTGGCCAAAGTGCCTTTCAGCATCCTTCAAAGCGATGCATGTGTTTTTGACACCTTATTCTCCCTTTCGCAATAATATACTCTGCCTTCTTTTATTTTCTGGTCAGTTGAAGCAGGCAGCACAAGAACAGTCAGCCACCTTCATCAAGCTGTAACTTAAGATAAAAAGCTCAAGCCTAGATTTCAAACACTTTTGTTTGTCTAAGTAATCAAGTATAGTGCTCTGTGAGCTCTTTTTGTAGCCACCTGCTGCAGGTTTGGAAATGCCAGACAACTCCCTTATCCTTCTTCACCTCACCTCACAAGGAAGAGTTCGTGTGGCTAACAACGCTAAAAAACCCAAGACATTCTCTCCGCATGCCAGGGCAACATGCAATAACAACAGACTTTTTTTTAAAGAAAAGGGATTTGTTTATTTCCATGAAGATACCTCCAACAAAATTACAGAAAGAAGACAATGCTTTGCTAAAACTGTTGCCACAAAGCTCTCAGGAACCAGAAGAAACTCCATGGGGCATGCAGCTGAAAAAGGGCGTTAAGCGCTATCTGAAGCACTCCAATAGTATCTATGTCAGCAGCTTGGTGAACAACATCATGCAGGAGTTGAGCTGTCCACTGTAGGTGCAGCACAGAACCAGTCAGAGCAAGCACCTTGCTCCTTGGTGGTCTAAACTGGGCTGGTGGGGCTGAAGCTCTGATTCCCATGTACATGTGCATGTTGGTGGGAGAGAGGGAGATCTGCTCATAGAGCAGGTATTGCTACCCACCTGCTGCACCTGTCATACCAAGTAAGTAAATGTATATATCACTGAATGGTACAGTTCTTTTCTAGCAGCCACACCACCCTGACTCTGGTGACATTGGCAGTCAACATCAAACTTAAAAGCAAGGTCTTTAATGAATTCCATGGCACTTTTTACCAATATATCCAAATGAGATTACAAAGGTATTTGGAGCATCTCTACTGCAAAAGCATCTCATATTTCATCTTTAGCAGTAGACTGCAGTTTAGCTCAGCCATTCATGTGCTAATCTTAAGAGTTTATCTTGTTTAGAAAATGAGCATTGTACTAGGATGTTCCTGTTCTAAAGAAGGAAAGTGCCCTCCATCACCCTCCTTGCTAGGGAAATAAGGACCTAACAAAAGGAGAGGGTTTTACACAGTGAATTGTTGTTGCAGGGAGACATTTCCAATATTTATACTTTGACCAACAAAGGGACAAGAATATTCTGGTCAGGGTAGCTTTCTCTTCTAAGAAAACATAAATGCACACATCATTGATATGAAGAACCAAGTACAGGGGAGAATACTCAGAGAGCTGTCACAAAATTTCTTCCTGAAATAAAAGGGTTGAGACCTTTACCAGACATTTGGTCATTTAAGCAGCTGATTAGTTTCAGTAAGAATTATGTTTTGCTCCTGTTTCATTAAAATGATTTCCCATTTTCCTTACTGCTAAAAATTGGACTGCTGGAAGAAAAAAATGAAAAAGGCAGAGGCAAACATGAACACTTTATCTCAGCAGCTGCATATAAGATCTCCTCCTGCAAAGAGCTTCCAACTTTCTAAAAGCAGAGCAGTGGTTGGCCTTCACCTCACCCTCTTCACTGTCCAAGCTTGTTGAAAATAGTCACCACTCAAAGAAATCCCCTCACCTCCCCTGCACTTTTCCCTCACAAATTTTAAGATACTGCTCATCTGAACTGGAAGCAAGTTCTTTTGGCAGCACCTACTCTTCTTAAGATTTCTTATGTTTACAAATATGAGTTTGGGAGTTTTTTGGTGGGGGGGGAGGGGGGATGTTGCCAATATGTGTTTTTGTGAAAGCTCTCCTTAACTGTCATTTTCTAATTATGCAGTTCTCTTTTGGCTGGCAATCATCTAAAGTGCTGTGTGGCTTTTCCTCCTCTGGAATGATGTATTCCAGCACTGCACTAGTTGTCAACTGCTGTGTTATATTTTCTCTGTTTTTTTACCCTTTTGATTTTTTCAGCTGAGTACCAGAATGTTCTCTTTGCTGATCTATCTCACACTCCTCTTTCTGCTCCTCTTTTTAACCTTGAAGTGCAAGCTCTTTGTGTATCAATGTAACTTCTGCTTTTAAAAGGAGACCTGTCTCCCCCTAGTACCCACTGTGGGTGTGTTATCCTCCTTGCCACCCACTCACCATTCCTCTGGAGCTCCTGTTCAAACGAGTCATGCATTTCTTCCTGCATCCACACCATGTTACCTCACTTTTGGACACGTTCTCTATTCTTACCCACAGCTGCTGATGGAGGTATGGGTTCTCTAGTTTTATGTGTATGTACAATCTGCTAAGACACACACTGCTGAAAAAGTATGTAACAAATTCACATGCAGACATCTAAGGTGTGGGTCTCTGTGTTGCTGCCCAGACTGTCGCTCCAGTACCTGGATGCTCATGGCATCTGACTAAGTTGCTGTTCTGTTCCACTAACTGCAGGATCTCTCCCCACAATGACAAATTTTCAAGCCTTTTTTAAATCCACTTTTCAAGCTTTTATTAGTTTTCTAACAGATTTATTTTCTCAGAAGTATCTTGGAAATTTCTTTGTTATAACTTAATTGTAATTAAGGTCATCTAAAGCAAACTTGATCGTTGTTACTTTCTTCCTAGCAGTAGCAGATTTTTGGGTAAACACCCTTCATAATAGTCTGTTTGAAGTATTCCATTCACTCAGTCATATTCCTGTTCTATCAGCTGTTGTTACCCAGACCATACTATCAAGAAGACGCTAGGCAGATTTCCATACACACTGTTAGGACTAGAAATCTAGAAATCCTTTCCTCTCACTGTCCTACAGAGGTATATATTATTGTCAGCAAAAGTTATGCAGTTTCAACTGTTATATGTGTAGTTTTGTTATGAGATTACATCCATAAATTATCCTTCAAAAGAGATTACAGCAATTATGAGAAAGGCATTTGTATCTTCCTAAAATAGGGAATTTCACCTTTCATACATATGACAATGCCAGTCCATGCATGAATTCTGACTCATCAAAGGTCAGAAGAGAAGACAGAAAGCAATTGAACTGGAAAGCAAACATCAAAATCGTGCCTGTGAAAACCAGCATGGATTTACATGACAAGTTTTTTTTTCTTAAAATGACATTTCACTAACATCATTTAATAAATTTTTTTAATCACAGGGGGAATTATCGCCACTATTATTAATAAGGCTAAAAATAGCTTTTTAGATTCTGAGCTCCTCCTGTGCATTACATTTGCTACAAGTAGTTGCTGTGGGCTGGAAGGACAATTGTTACAGAAACTGTAGTCCAGCCACAGTAATATCTTCCTCTTGCATCTTCACATCAGTAATGAAGAGCAAATCAAGCTCTAATTATTCACAAAGTGTTCAAAACATTGGCATTTACAAATTCCACAGCCATCTTTGCCTGCAGAAAGACTACCAAAGGAATACTCCATCATGCTGTGGCACAAGGAAAGTGCATGCCTGAATTAGCAATGTGATCTTTCACTGTCTAGGTAAGGTTGTATTATCCAGTGAGAGAGAGGATTGACCCTATCAACCACATGCAGATAGGCACTATGACTCCATCAATTACATTTGTCCCCATTTGGAAAAAATAACAATAGTGCAGCATTTTTCAAATCTAGGCCATAGGGAAGACTATAAACACTGATGTTTTTCAAACAGGCATGGCCCAGCATGTAATGACAACATATATACCCTCTCTGTCTCCTACATTTTTTAAAGAAAATGGCTAGAGTTGTCATGATGCTTATACTGGGTTTATGTGGCAAGGTGCTGGACAGCGGGGGATGCTGGGAGGGCTGTCCCTGTACAGCAGGTTCCAGATGGCTCCAACCAATCCACCACAGGGCACAGCTAAGCTCCAAAGCCACGATCATGGCACCTCTGGGAGAACACATTTAAGGAAAGACAAAACCCACTGTGCAGTGGAGTGTTAGGGAAAACGTGTGAGTAACAGCCCTGCAGACACCAAGATGAGAGAGGAAGCAGGCGGGAATGAGGTGCTCCACATACTGGAGCAGAGATTCCCCTGCAGTCCATGGAGATGACCATGGGGCAGCAGATTTTCATCCTGCAGCAAACAGAGGATCATGTCGGAGCCGATATTCACAGAGCTGCCTATGGCAAACACCATGCCAGAGCAGATGGATGTGCTCTGAATGAATGTAGCGGCGGCCCTGGCTCAAGTGAACATGGGCAGCTGATTGCCAGGATCAGCAGCCCCAAGGGAAGAGTGCTGGGCACGAAGCGAGGTTTGAGTTAGGGTGACACATAATTCGAGTCCAGGGCACCTTGCAGCAGAAAACATTATTGTGCAGCAGACAATCGGCTCATTGGTCCCGCGCATCTCCCCTCCCCTTCTCCTTGTATAGTTATTGTTCTAGAAAGTTCTCCTTTGTTCACCCTAGCCAGTCCCTCCCTATAGGTTTTTCAAATTTGTACCCTCCCCTGTAGAGCTCCCATTGCTCTATTACCCTGTCCTTCTCAATCCCAGCCCTTTCCCATTGGTTCCCTACCCTCTGCCCCTCCCCTTTTGCTGTTCCTCATAAACCGTTGTCAGAGAGTGTTCGGGGCTTCTGAGCCTCCAATCCTGCCCCGCTGCTACCTCCGCGCTCCGTCCCACCTCCAACCTTTCGCTCCTGAGACTTTCCTTTCAATAAACTCCCTGGATCACAGCCTTAGAAGCCTGCATTTCTTTCTACTGCCTTGGTCCTCGATCGCCTCCGTTCCCTGGGAACTCAGTTCTCCTCACCTGCAAGTTCCACTGTCACAGTCAGTCCGACACCAGCTCAGCACCGCTCAGCGTGGCAGCTCTCCCTTTTGTTGTGGCTTCGGGGCACGCTGTCCAGACATGAGACCGAGAGAAGCCACAAATGAACTGCAGACTGGAGAGGCCATGAAGGAGTTTATCCTAAAGGACTACAGCCTACGAAAGAATCCATGCTGGAGAAAGGGAGACATGGAGGAAGGAGGCACACAGATGAAGTGTTATGAACTGACTACAGTCCTTATTCCCCATCCCTCTGTACTATTCAGTGTGTGGAAGAAGGACATAGAGGAGCCAGGAAAGAAGGAGTGAAGTTGAGACTGGGAGGAAGGGGGTAGAAGGGAAGTATTTTATTTTTTGTCTTTATTTCTCTCCATCCAACTCTAATGGACAATAAATTAATTTTCCTGAAGGTGAGTCTGTTTTGTGCTTGATGGTAATTGCTAAGTGATCCATCTCCCTATCTGTGTCTTGACTCTTGAGGTTTTCCTAACTTATTTTCTCCCTCTGTCTTTTCGGCAAGTGGGAATGATAGTGACTGGGGGGGTGTCTGGCACCTGGCCATAGTCATCCTACCACAATGCTTGACCATGGAAAAGTGAATGATGATGCAAAATGAAAGTTTCCAAAACTGTCAGTTTTACATTGACAAAGGAAAAATCTAGCAATATGGCAGTATGTGTGTCATCCTGGTCAAGGCCATAGTCCTCCCTAACCAGCTTCTTTCCATTTAAAGCATCTCCTGTCTTTGATACTTGGCAACTCTGGAGAACTGCATGTATCTGAAAATCACCATGGGATAGCTAGTTTTAATCCATTGATGCTTCAGGTGCTTTTTTTTTTGTTTTGGTTTTGTTTTTCATTTTGTTTCTACGCCCTTTGTCCTAGTCCTTTAAGAATGCTTTCTCTTTGCTTCCTTCTCTTAACCTGCTGCGTGCCACACCCTGGCTTTTGCCACTTGCTCTTCATCTTGCCCCAAATGTGTTAGTGCCTCTTATGTTTCTAAACTTCTTTAGCAATGAAACACTCCTGTCTAGTATCAGAATGTGTAAAAACTTCAACAGCTAACATTAATCCATATCCCCTCTGCAAGAATGAAGAGCTGTCCACACTACATTTCATTTGATAACCTGCTACCTTAAATCACAATGGCACCCCATCTTCAGTACGTGATTAAAATTATCTTAGAGAAAAAAAAATCAAATCATTTGTTAATGCTTTGTGACTTCATCTCACTCACAGTGATGCAACCACTGAAACTGGGATGCTATGAATACCAGACACAGTAGACAATTGGGTAGCTGCCAGCTCTTCACATTGTGCTAATCTCCTCTCCTGTGGTTTTTTCATAGCTTTCTGTTTTAAATTTTACAGCACTGAGCTTGCTTTAGGCAAGCCAGCAGAAATAGGTAACTCAGTGCATGTGTTCTCCCCACCAAGAAAATTCACAACTACCCTCTCATTACAAGGAAAGAAGAGAATGTGTGGGTTTGTTCAGGATGAAACATTAGTAATTACAATCGTTCGTTGTCTCACTGGATGTTTATATTGTACTGATAGCCTTTGGGTGACACTGGGTAACACTGCAAAATACACAGTAATTTTTAACTTTTCCTGAACTGACAATGATACCGACTTCACCTTGATGACAAGAAATTATCAGAACAGCTTTTGTAGACTTAGCTTTTGAATTATTTCTTCTGCCTTAACATTGCAATGTTTTATATAAATCATTTGCAATTTCCATAACAGCCTTTAAAATGTAATTCTTATGTGTAATCTTAAACAGCCTTTTCTATTATTTTTATGAGTGACAACATTTGACTTCAGTAAAGGTGTTGCTTAAGCAATGCCAGAGAGTAATTTTCTAGTTAATGTGTTATCTATTATAAATGCCTCCCAGTTTCTCAAATGATGCCAAGAACTCTCAGCCTAGACTTTGAAGGACTGGGAATGTCTTGACCTGGGTCTAGACTCTATACACACTTCAAATCTACTAGTGTTTTGATGAACTGATACACACTGGGCTGCCACTCTGCCAACATCTCATCATGTCTGATCAACTGCTGAAAGGAGCCTATGGGTATAACTATCATGACACATTTCAACAGGATTATCAAAACCTGCATTTTCTCAAAGCTGAGCACAACACCTGTTTAAAGGCTGAAGAAGCTGTCTCATGGCTGTCACCATGCCAGCTCCTCCTCCTCCTCTGGTTTCTGGTCGCAGAAGGGCCTCAAGCTGTATGGTGTCCTCACCAATGTCTTTGTTCCCACCCCTTCTCAGATGCTCTAACTCCTAAAAAAAGGACAATAATTAGGAAATGCATGGAAAGCAAATGGAATATTTCATGACTAACAAAGGCAGACTCATGGGTATTGACTTGGCTGTAAAAGTCTTTTCTTTAAAAAAATCTTATTCAAGAAACACTATTCATCATCAAGGTGAAGAAAAAGGTAACTGTGCAAAAAAGGACTCTTTTCATTCAAAAAAAATCAAGGAGGAAAATTCCTAGCATATTTGTTAATGAAAAAAATATATAAAAATATATATAAAAATATAAAAAAATTACATATGCCTTATACCAAGGGCTTATGTCAGAATAGAACTGACTTATCTTGTCCTTTCTAAAAGAGGTATTTTAATAGTTGAAACTGAATCTTCACAATAATACAAAAAATTACAATAGAAGGGACCATTGTAAATTGTCCCATTTGACCCATGGACTATTTGACCATCCAGTCAAACATCCTACTCTCATCAGGGCTGAGAGGTTAGGTCATGCTGCTCAGAGCCTTCTCCACTCAACTTTTGAAAATATCCAGAGATGGAGATGCCACATTGATAGTATTCAACAGACATTAAAAAACATCTTGTGAGGGAACAGTGCCATTTTTTAAATCCTTAATTATACTCATGATTTGTCTAGACCAATACTTCTCCGGTGTTTAGAAATACATGTTGAAGTTTGGTGCCTAAACAAGGCCAGTTTTTTACTTTCAAATCATAGAAAACTATGGAAAACTGAATATCCCCAGCACCCTCACTGGGCAGGAACATCAGCTGGATATGCTGCTTACTGATCTGTCTGGAAAAGATGCATTAAGTGAGAGAGAATGCTCTATATGGTCATGAATGCCCATTCATTTAGAGAATGCCCCATACAGGAGTCTTCCTCTTTAGGTTCATCCCCAAACAGGTCTTCTAAAGAGAGGAGTGGGAGAGAAAAAGTAAAATCAGAGAGCTGGCTAGGTCTTTCACACAATTCCCATAAAAGTGAATTGCTTTCAAGGTTTTCAGTAGTCCTGCCTCCTTCAGCTGCTATAGTCAAGCCTCTTATTAGTACAGCCTAAAATAACAGTTTTTATTTCCAGCAAACATTTGTAAGAAAAAGTTGTTTTCTGTAATTAACACTTTTCTCTCAAACTTTTTTGTTAGCAGAGAACACCAAGTGCACAGACTTTCATGCACACACACATTTTTAAAAGAATCAATACAGTAAGGCAATAGTTCTTATTTTCTGACATTGCAATTCACGTTCCCATTCCTAAAATTTTCCTTTGATATTGAGTTTCCTTTAATATTACCTATCAGATATTATTTCCTTTTCACTGTCATACATGTAGCAAATATCTTAACTCCATCTGTTTTTAAGCACTTTAATTACTACAATTTCAAATAAAACTTTATATTTAAGAAATAAAATTGTTTCAGCTTTGCATCTCCCATTAATCATTACACTGTGAATCTACTAATTACAGTATACAACTTATCACTAAGATTGCTTACAGCTTATGTCAATATAATGGAACTGCATTTTATCTTACTATTTTTTTCAATTTACCGCGGCCTTTCTTTGTACACTACTGCCAAACTGTCCATAGATTCCCAAGAAAATGTGAAGACCTGGAAACCCCATTGCTCTTTTTGTTACCTCCTCATTCAGGTATGTTCCATCAAATGTTTTCTACTTATCTATTTTTTTCCACAAAAGCAGTGATAATTAATTAATCATTAATTTACAAGTCCTAAAGAAGTACATTTTTTAATATCTATAACCAGGCACTTTCTTCATGCCTTTGGTACTTGCAACTAACACAGATTTTCACTGTTAATAACAGAGGACTCTTCAAACCAGGAGTTATTAACAGCAGTATTTTCTAGAAGACTAATACTGAGAAATCAAAGACACTGTTCTGCAATTTACAGAAAAAATATTTAGCTATCACAGAAAAAACCCAAACATAACTTTGCATAATACAAATTTCAGGTCCCATTTTTCAGGTGCACTTCGTTCTAGGATTTTTGTTTTTCCATGAATGGATATTGCCTACATTTGGGCACATACTCAGACTCAACTTTTCTGCCTATGAGAACACTCCCCAAACAGGAAATGGGCATACAGAAAGGCCAGGCTGCACTTCAGCACTAATCTCATTGACAATATATACATGAATTCAACAAGATTGGTTTTACACAGGGTTTTCCATAACCTTCAAAGGCATCTCAATAAACTGGAGAGGTACATGTCCATCCCCACAGTAAACTCTAATTCTTATTCCACTGTGCACAGCATGCTAACCCATTCTCTACCAACACTTTCCTGCTCCAGAAGACGTGAATTACTCCATTCATTTTTAGGGCAGTTTCTTTCTACACCATCATCATGAGTGTCTAGAGAGCACAAAGAACTTTGATTCCCGAGAATGCAGCCCAACACCACCTCTCTGTAGTAACCTGCTTTCACCTCACAGATGGCCAAAACCTGGTTTAGCCAAAAACTTGAGCATTACATATTCAAAATCAGGAAACTAAAGGAGGATTAACTGCTTACCTAATAATGAAACCATTCTTCTTGGAAAGAAAGTCACATCTTCCCTCCTTTGTGAAACTATATTTTATTGCCAGGATTCTACTGTATATCACATCACATCACATGGAGATTCTCCACTTCTGGGCAACTAGTTGAGGTTCCAGAGCCAGCCTCAACAAAGACTGGGGTCAAGAAGAGCCACTGGGGTCCACATTTTAAGTTGCACCAAGGAGCATGACAGAATCCAAAAGCAATCAGAACTCTGAGGTAGTTTCTTTGTCCCCATAAATCTCAAATGATACTTAGGTTAATAAATGTGTTTAGAAGGCAGCAGTGATCAAGTACACTACAAAGAAATTGTGCTTAGTAAAAGCATATCATAGGGCAATATTAGAAAAGTATGATGAGTGATTAGTTTTGTTTGCATGGCATGGCTAGAAAGCTCAGAGTCACTTGGCTTCTGCCCTCCTATTCACCAGCCTCCTATTAACCTCCCATGTTCCAAACACAGACTTCCTTTTCATACTGGTAGCAGCAACAGCTGTAGGACACAGCACAGATGAACCAAAGCAGATGCTGTTTCTCATGCACAGCACAGCACACTGTGCATGGGACAGACACACTTGCAGTAGGTGTTGGCTCCTAGCAGACATTTAGAAAATACAGTAACAGTTTTCAGTGTTTCTACAGAGATGCACAACACAGTTTTTAAGTCTTACTGGTGGCACTTTTTTGCTTTCCTAACCTTTAAGGTAAAAGATCCCTGCCTGCATTTTTTCCTAACGTAGGGTTCTACAGAAGTCTGCAGAGTCTTTGTACCCACAGCATATATTTAGCAGTAGGGGCTAAAAGAGCAATTATTAATGCCTGCGGGAAGCATAGGCGCTGTTCCATACACTTAAAGAGGTGTGCTGGGATTTTTATTATGATGAGGCTCTACAGCTCAAAACTTCCTTCATCTGAATGTTCTTCAAAGCCTGTTTTGTGACTACTGCTCCAGTGCTCCTGAAATAGCGATGTCCTGAGGAAAAGCAAAGTCAGAGCGCCACCTGCCGCTGTTTTTTAACAGGAACAGGGTACTGGATGCTAGTTTCTCCTCCTATCTTCCACTGCACGCTGAAGTATCCTACTTGGACTCACAGCCAGCTGAGCGATATCGGCTTTACTGCACATGTATTTGGACACTCTTACAACCTGTTTCCGGCATTCACCAGGAATTGGTTAATGTTTGCACTGAGCCTTTAGCAACTACAGTTCAAATCTCAATCACAAAAACTTTTTTCCAGCTCTCAATGCTCAAAAGGAAAGAGTTGCAAGATACAGAAAATTTGTTGGGCAAGTATCTATATCTGATTGTCCTGTTTTTATATTCATCCCTCGGAATCTGCTACTAGACACTGACAAACTCAAATGTTGTACCGGTTAGTCCACAAAAGTCCATAGTCCATAAAAGGAAGGCTTTCCTGTAACAACCTTAGCCTGATAACACTAAAAAAAAAATCCCAAAACTAGAGGCAAGCCTTCAAATATGGTCTTGATACTGGAAAAAACAAACAAACAAAAAAAAAAAAACCAAAAAAACCAAAAAACAAAAAACCACCCCAAAAATAAAAACCTAGGTTATTAGTTAACAGATACTAATACTAAAACCAGTATTTTGATTTTTTCCTTTATATGTTAAACAGATCAAATAAAATAAACTATCAAACACACAGACAAGTATTTAATGCCCTCAATTTAAACAGACACTAACTAAATTAAATATCGCTTTAAATGTTTCTTTGGAAGGAAGGTCTTAAAAATTTCTTCAACCTTCTGCCTTTTTCCTTCTTCCTCAGACTGCCTCTAGAAGTCTTTTTTTTCTCCCATGAGGATGAACGTCTGAGTTAATTAACTAAGGAAAACACACTTTACTTGAACAGTTAAGGTGAATCAACAATAATGGTTTATTGAGCAGCATCATTTCTCCTAGGTATGAATGTGCTGAGCATCCATGCTCGGAGTAACAAGGAGCACACTTTGGGCACACAGCCTGTGCACACACTGTGGTTTCTCTCCTGAACTAAGCAGAAAGCTTCACACTGAGATGCAATCCAGAGTACCAGGGTTACTGGGGACACAAAGTACAGCATTTAAAGCAAGAATTCAGCAACTCTGAAGTCCTCCTGCTATTAGCAAGCAACAGATCTGGAAATAGTTATACGTCTTTTCCTTCCTCTGTAGTTGAAGGAAATCCAAAATTATCAGGGAAGTAAAAGGAGACCAGTCACAAACTTACAGACCTTCCAAAGAAAAAAATAGCTAGAGCAGCATCTTGGTGGGACCATCACTGCAAACTGCTAGCTGAGACAAAATGTATATGTGGCCTTTCTACTTCCAAAGAGGACAACTTTAATGCAGTATTTAACCCGTCAATGTAAGTGATCTTATACCACCATTAGACCTTCAGCTCAGGAGAACAAAAACATGGGCAGCTATCAGAGGATCACCACCCTGATTCTGTCAGGAGGTTATTACTCTGGTGAATTCAGTCATGGAAATGACCAAAACTTTCACTGCGAGGTTGAATGATCTGATAGCAGTCTGCAAAGGTCACAGGGCTATCCCCACAGAGTCCCACTCTACAGAATCAATGTTGCACAAAGTTAAAATGAAGGCAACATTTGAAAAACAGGGGCAATAGCTAAGTCTGCTAAACCCATCTCTGTTACAGTGAACTGAAGAATTTTGTCTGGGAGAAAGAAAACAAGGCTACTGCACTACTCAACATGAAGTCTCTGAAGCCTGGATGAGACCAGAGGACCCTCTTGAGAGAGATTCAAAGGCTGTGGAAAAGGAGATTAACCACACTCCCCAGTGAGAATATCCCAATACCCTGGAGTCTCCCCATGGGCATTTCTGAAGCCAAAGAGATTTGATAATTCTAGAGCTCTGACTCAATATTGTACTGGTGAGAGACAGTTAATTCCTGTGGTACATGACATCTGGAAGATTGCCTAACTACTGCTAGTGGTGAAAGCCTAGACTTTATATTTAAGGAAAAATCTCTGCCTGCATCTTTCCCCTAGCAACAGCTAATGACACAGTGAAGCCATGCAGTAGTTTCACTTCAGGGATAGGGGGGCAAGGATAGGGGGCAAGGAAGGCAGAGCAGCTATTTTCATTTGATCATACATTTATTTGTTTCTATCAGGACAGCAGTGAAACTCTCCCTGTCCCTCTGTGAATCTGTGTTACCCATACTGATGTAAACGCAGCCTCAGGCAACATGTTAGGAGAGCCTGATTTGAAACCATACACAGGCAGTGCGTTAATCAAAGTAAAATTTAATTCCACTCCAGAGAAAACAGCAATAACAAGGAAAGGATGCTACAATGCACACTGCAAAAGAGTGAATGTTGCCATTGCTCACAAAGCTGTGTGTGGGGTCAAGCACACAGAGAAGCATTGTCCTTTAATTGATAATGCATGCTCTAGAATAGATTTTTAGTGGTGCCCCAGATGTTACCATATTTTGTCTTTTTTCTTCCTCTGCTGTGCTTTTTCTTTCTCATTTTGTATTTTCCAGTATCAGTATGCCATCAAAAGGCACTGCAGGGGATTTTTTTTTTTTTTGGTTGTTGTTGTTGTTGTTAAACAAATGACTACTACCTTATTTTCTGGCAGTACTGTTTATGGTACAAGCAGGGCACAGAAGGACTGGACACAGAAAATAAAAGTGGGAGAATTAAGCTGGAAGAAGGGATCTCCAGTTGCAGAATACTGTTCCAAGAAGGAAGTATAGGACATAGTTACTGGACAGATATGTATTTCTTGCTAAATTCCCTTATTTCAAAGAACGTGGATTTTTCCAATCTAAATCCCACAACTCTCAATTCGAAACTGGTTAACTTTTGCACTGCACAGGCCTTCAACATGCCCTATGTACAACCATGCCCATGACAGTGTTTCTTTGCCAAAGGGAATTTTAAAATGAGACTGCATGCAATTCACTGTCCAAATACCACACAATCTTGGAATTGAAAACATGAGACCCACAACTAAGAATTCAGGACTTAGGTCTGCAATTCTTTCATCTGCAGCTCTAAAAATTGGTCTTTGCCCAAAATATTCTTTGTGGTCTTCTTCTTGCATTCATCATTTACTTCAAATTTGTGCAACTTGACTTTTCTCACAGGTTTTCCAGATATGCTGTGTGTGAGCTTTCTAAACGTTTTTGCTGATTTATCTCTCATACATTTCCTTTTCCAGTGCCTCAAAGCTTCCATCCACAGGATGACGTCTCAGCTTTTAGGGGAGCTGCAAATCTCTGTCCCTACCACAGACATCTACAAAATTGGGAAATCCTTATAACTCAAAATCTCTGAGGATTCCACAGAAATTTCTGACACAGAGGTGTCACAAAATATTCATGTACAGAATAGTATCTAAAAACTCTCATAATCTTCACAACAGTGGACTTGTCAGCACTGGTGTACTATTACAGGAGACAACCTTGAATCAAAATACTTATATCACACATTGAAAAGTGGTGTGTGAACAATTCAAAATATCATCACCACAGTAACATCCCCATCCAGTCAGGAACAGAGCTAGAGACATATCCCACCAATCACAAGGGAATGACACTGTGGGACAACCTATGAATCTGTAAAACTTCAAACTGCAAAAAAGCTGGAGGAGGATTAACTGACTACTTCTCAACTCCTCTGATGCAAGATGTTGCAGTGGAGCTCCCACACCTTTGCCAGAAAATTTCTACATGTGGATATTCTCAGGTCATATGCTTTTCGCTCACAGATAGTAAGGGGCTGATAGATGCTAATTCAGTATTTTAACATGTTAAATGCACAAATGTTTACACCTTTCCAAATATTGTTGTGTTTGAAAGTATATTATTTGTGTGTGTCAATTTCTATTTCCAAAAAATCAAATCTTAACTAAAGTGCTCAGATGGTCTGAGCCATTTGGACAAACTATACCAACAGTACTTTGGATTGCTGAGGTGATGGAATAGACAAAACACCAAAAAGCAACGACCATGGATAGCTCTAGGATCAATAGATGGATGTGCTGGCTTTCTAGCTCTTGGATGTCTCTAGCCAAATCACCACCATTTTTCCACCCTTCATTCTTCATTCATCAGAGAAAGATGATAAGCAAGAAACAGCAGAAGCCTCAAAGTACACGACTTGTATCAAGTGTTCAGTCTCAGAGATGAAAAGGCTGAGATCTCTCAGAACAACGACAACGTTCAAAAAAAGTCTCTTCCAGTTTCTGATCCTACTCCTATTGCTCTCTGCTCCATGCAGATTGTACTTCCCCTATATATTAAGAATGACAGGCAGGAGAAGCTGGGATGTGCCTTAAGAGATACCCTGAAGCAGAAAATACAATGCTGACATGAAGTTCTGCAATCAGATCAAAAACAATAATGGAAGTTGCCCTGCATGTCCCAGATACTTCTACTCCTTCTTGCCCTTTTATTACAATAACTGTACTGCAACTGTATTAGGTGCACTGCATTATGTGTTGGGTGCAGTGCATTCACACATCAAAGAAATGCAGAGGTGCTTAATTTCCATACCATGCCATGGAATGGCACAAGGTGGTATTTCTGAAATGAAAAACAATCAATGCAGCAATTCTGTGAGAAGAACACTTTAGAAGAAGTCAAAGAGACAGTAAAGTTTATAACTAAGAACAGGATCTGAGATTGTCAGTACTGCTTTTTGCTTGCAACTACACTTGGCCTCTTCCACCCTGACTGGACAAAGTCTTTCAACAGAAAGAAAATCTAGGTACTTTGCCAGAATATAGTAGGGCTTTGAAGGAATTCTGAGATCTTTGTTGGGATTAATGGAATAATTTAACAGGCAGTCATGTTAGTAGGTAGAGAACAAAAAGACATTTGCATTTCAGACTGCGTGTACTGTTTGGGAATAGCGGAGGAAGAAAAATAAGCCTGAATATGCCTGAAGCTACTCTGCAATGAGGAAAAAAAGCCCTGAAAGAAAGTGGAGGAAAGAGATAAAGTTAAGGGAATAAGGTTCTGAAAAAAACATACAAAAGTATTTATTTCACTTCCCGGCTAAAGCAATATTGTTTAGTGAACATTACTAAATAGTTGATTTCTTTCTTTTTAAGTTGTGGAGTCATTGAATCAGGATAATTCAGTTGGAAGGGACTTTAAAAAGTCATTTCAACCTCTTGCTCAAAGCCAGATTCACTATGAGGCCAAACCATGTTGCTCAGGGCTTTATCTAACTGTATCTAACTTTATCTAACTTTATCTATCTCTCCAAAAAAGAGACATCCCACCTCTGTGGATACTTTTTCCATTGTTTCACTGTCCTCATGAGGAAAAAGTTTTTCCTTAAATCCAGCCCAAACATCTAGCTTCACTTCAGGTGCATTGCACCTCATTCTTGCAGCACACCAGAAGAGCCCGGCTCTATGTTTTTTACCAGCTCCTCATAAACACTGTCGGGTTGCTACAAGGTCTCCCCTGGAGACCTTGCCAAACAAGCCCAGCTCCCTCAGCCCCTGCCCCAGGACAAATGCTTCAACTCCCTGAATATTCTGACAGCTCTCTGCAGAATTTTCACAGTTTAGCTCTATTTTCCTTATATTTTAAGTATCCATAGGTAGATGCAGGTGTGTTTTGATGAATGCTGAATCCCTTAATCTCCTGTGTGTGCTGTTAATACAGCCCAGGGAACTGCTGGCAGTATTTGCTGCCAGCTCACACTGCTGGTTTATGTTCAGCTTTTTGCACCCCCAGGCTCCCCAGGCTGTGCTTAGCAGTGCTGCTCCCCAGCCAGTTGGTCCCAGTCCATATCCCTGGGAAATCAAAAGTATAGAGCAATGTAGGTCAGACCTCTGGAGGTCATCCAATCAAGCTCATTCTCAAAAACAGGGGTAACCTCAAGCTTAGATGAAGAGGCATCCATCATCTAAATCTGAAATGCACAAATTACACGCATTAAAAAATCCAGTTTTAAATTCTATTTCTAAAGAAATCTTTAAACACTATGATTATTATTCTTATTTTCCAAGCACATCATAACCAATAAAAGCTGGTACTATAAAAAGATAAAGCAATGACAGCAGCTGCAAAAAATAATGGAAGTACTCAAAAATTATTATTTTATAATGGTAAGGACAGGGAAAGTGAAGGATTTAAGTGAAACGTTTATTAGAGTAAGTACCAGACCTGGGCTCCCTTCAGTTGCATTGGAAAGCATATGCAAATTCAAGACAGCTTTTGAGCACAACCATGAATATAAGGAAAATCTTCAGAGCAGATAAAAAGTGACCAGAGCAACAATGAACTCCTCTCATCCAGACTCCTCTCCGAGGCTCAGCCTATTTTCATAGCGAAACTGCTCACACCTCCCAAAGCTCTGGAAAGACTATCCAAGACAGTCAGTACAACACATGACTTCACAAGAGCAGGCTGAGACAGGCAGGACATGCAGAAATGAGCAGTCCCTGTCCCCACAGCAGAACTCAGCAGTGGGATGCTTGCAAAGCACAGAAACTGGGCTGTCAATATCTGTCACTAACCCCTACATGTGCCCACCTTCTATCTTTGCCTTGATTGATGAGGTGAGGGGCTGCCCCATTCATTTGCCCACACATCTTCTTACATCTTCTCCTCAAGAATGGGAACTCCATTTCCCTCAGGAAATAGCAGGAAGTAAAAAAGGCACTTCCGAGTGGTTTCTAGTACTGCGAAATATGATCTGCTAGCAAACATGCATGTAGGGTTATGACTAGGAACATAACTTAGCATTTAAGTTTGGGATTCCCTATCATTCATAGGCTTTTAGCAACCAGCTTGTTTTTTCAGCGACATAAACTTGAGATAAATGTCTGATTTTAGATCTTTTCCTATGTAAAGTAAACAAAGTTTTTCAGTTGCTAAAAGGGAAAAAATCCTTTCACCAATTGGCTTTCTTTTATCTTTCATCCAATCTGCTTGGATAATACTGTAGTGCAGAAGGAAATTACATAGGAATCTGAATCTTGCAACAGAAAACTGAGAGTGAGCTTTAGAAACTACTTAAATTACTTACAATAACAAGAATAGAAGCACTTCTATATCATTATTGCTACTGTATACTTATGGTTAGTAAAGTATTTTAAAAATTAGGATTTAATTGTAGCTTACTGGCTCTGCAAAGAAGCTATAGAAGGACAAATACACAGGTTTTTCCCCTATAAAAGAGTAATGTATCTGTTCATTGCCTCTTAAGTATCTCTGTTCACATTTCATTCTCCACTAAAAATAAATGAAAGAAAGCACAAAATATCTGGCAATACTTATGTATCTGCTACCATCTGCTGACAAACAGCATTATTGACTTTATCTTAGTCAATCTTAAAGAAGCAACTCCTATTTTCCTATAGGAAAGTTTCCATTGCTGCTACAGTGGCTGACATGAATAGTAAATAGTAAAAGCTACATGAATTTTTAATTCAGCATGTTGTAGCCATAGTAAGCCAATAATTTCCCATCCTCCCAGCTTCTCTACATCACAGATTCACCACTGACCAGCAGATTCCACTCATACAGCAATGTCTGCATCCTGCATTTATTAAAGCCCTTCAGTTACTGCAGATAGTTTCTGAAGTTAATTACTTAGCAATTACAAGACACTCATTCCTCATTTACAAAACACAAAACCATTTATTTTATTATTAGCTGTATGACTTTCTAAACAAGAAGTCACAGAATGGGTCAGGTTGGAAGGGCCACAGTGGGTCATCTGGTCCAAATTCCCTGCTCAAGCAGGGCCATACCAGAGCACATGGCACAGGATTGTGTCCAGTCAATTCTTGAACAGCTCCAGTGAGGGAGACTCCACAACATCTCTGAGCAATCTGTTCCAGTGCTCAGACACCCACAGTAAAGAAGTTCTTCCTCATATTCAGGTGGAAGTTCCTGTGCATCAGTTCCTGCCCACTGCCTCTTGTCCTATCGCTTGGCACCACCAAGAAGAGCCTGGTCCATCCTCCTGGCACTCTCCCTTCAGATACTGACAGACATTGATCATGTACTCTGTCAGTCATCTCTTCTGGAGGCTGAAAGACCCAGCTCCTTCAGCCTTTCCTCATAAGAGAGCTGCTCCAATCCCTTAATCATCACTGTAGCTCTCCATTGGACCTGCTCCAGCTGCTCAATGTCTCTCTTGTCCTGAGGAGCCCAGAACTGGACACAGCACTCCAGATGTGGGCTCACCAGGGCTGCATTGAAAGGCAGGATCACCTCCTGAGACCTGCTGGCAATGCTCTTCCCAATGCATCCCAGGATACCATCAGCCTTCTTGGCCACAAGGACCCACTGCTGGCTCATGGACAGCTTGTTGTCCAGTACAACCCCCAGGTCCTTCTGCGTGGAGCTGCTTCCCAGCAGATCAGCCCCCAGCCTGTGCTGGTGCATGGGGTTATTCCAGTCTGATTTTCCAATGTACAATGTGGGATCTAAGTATCTTTTCACCCCAGTCTTAATTTTAAGAGAGCAATGGTAGTAGGAACTGCCACCTATCACCTGATTAAATTTTAGAACACTTCAAGTGAAAGCCTTGATTAGCCTCCAGATATTATTTTTGTTGAGAAAAAGACTAAAATATCCCTAAAGAAAAAAAAATTCCCCAATTTCAAGTATCTCATACTAAATTGCAGAAGTGTGGACGTGAAAAGAAACCAGGTCGTGATGATGACCTGTATCTGGCTATACGGTAAACTGAATTAAAAGAGTACCTACAATATATACTTATCCATGCACTTCAAAACATTTGGAAAAAATAAACAAAACCAAAGCTTCAAATCTGATAAGCCAGAATGTCAGACAACAGTAATTTAATCAAAGAATGTGGAGGTATATATTACAGTATTGTTTGTTTGACGAATCTAATCCTTTAGATTAGATTTGGCTTAGTTGTGATGAATCTGCGTTTGAAATGCTCTTTAAGCAGTAAATCTTAAGAGCAGTTGGTTCTTCCAGACCTAGATGCATTTAGCAAAAGGAGTTATAAATTAGAGGTTTAATCTGTGTCTTGTTCCCTTTCCATTGTGATGTTTTAATTTTTTTTTAACTTCCAAAGTTAACAAATCCGTGTCCTTGAGCTCGGCTGCGGTGGCGAGAGCAGCAGGTGACCCTGCTGGGCCTCGCAGTGCTCGGGGGTCGCAGTGGGCGTTCCTTGGAGAGACGCAGTGTTTTTCATCTGACTTAAGTTCCTGCCTGGAGAGCTCAACTGTTTGTTTTTAAAGAACTCCCAGCTGGGCTTAAAGCTTTTTTTTTTCCCCTGCACTTCCATCGCTAAAGCCAACCTTGGGTGTTGCCGAGAGGAGACCAAAAGCCTGCACCAGTGCTGGGCCACCGAGCCACAGCGCCGAGCCCAGCGGGACCCCACGGGGCAGGGGGTGACACTGCAGCCTCCCAACGCGACCGGAGCTCCTCTCCGCTCCGGAAAGCCAGGGCTCTTTCTGTCAGCCACCTTCCGGAGAAGGAACCACCGGGACGTACGGAGCTACCTCAGCTCGCCTTCCAAAACACGGGACCAGCTGCGGTCCCTTCGCCTCAGGGCAGCGGGGCACCCTCAGCCCCACCGCCCCTTTCCCGCCATCGCCCCGCGGGAACAGCGGCGGCCGCGCGAGTCTCGCGAGAACCAGCGCCGCCGCCGCCATGGAGCCGCCGCTGCGCGGCCCGCCGGGGCTGTCGGCCGTGCTGGCGGTGAGGGGAGCGGGGCCGCCGAGGGAGCGGGACAGTCCGGCGGGGAGGGGGGAAGCCCCTGCTCTGGGCGCTCTTTGCCGAGCCTGGCGCGGGGGGGCTGCGGGGCGCGGTCCGTGACCGAGACCGGCCGCGTTCGGTCGCTGTGGCCGCCCGGCGACGCCCGTTCTGCCACCGCGCCTGACCCGCTTTCCCTCTGCCCGCAGAGCACGGACTGGTCCGAGCCCTGGCTGCTGGGGCTGGCGGCTTTCCACCTGCTCTGCTTCCTGCTGACGTGCGCGTCCCTTCAGCACCGCCGGGTGCAGGTCGGGCACTTCCTGTGCATGGGTGAGTGCGCGGGCACGGCGTGCGGCACCGGGCACTGCGTGTGACACCGGACACGGCGTGTGGCACCGGGCACTGCGTGTGACACCGGGCACAGCGTGTGACACCGGGCACTGCGTGTGACACCGGGCACGGCGTGCGGCACCGGGCACTGCGTGTGACACCGGGCACGGCGTGCGACACCGGGCACAGCGTGTGACACCGGGCACTGCGTGTGACACCGGGCACTGCGTGTGACACCGGACACGGCGTGCGGCACCGGGCACTGCGTGTGACACCGGGCACGGCGTGCGGCACCGGGCACTGCGTGTGACACCGGACACGGCGTGTGGCACCGGGCACTGCGTGTGACACCGGACACGGCGTGCGGCACCGGGCACTGCGTGCGGCACCGGGCACTGCGTGCGACACCGGGCACGGCGTGCGGCACCGGGCACGGCGTGCGACACCGGGCACGGCGTGCGACACCGGGCACGGCGTGCGGCACCGGGCACGGCGTGCGGCACCGGGCACGGCGTGCGGCACCGGGCACGGCGTGCGGCACCGGGCACTGCGTGCGGCACCGGGCACGGCGTGCGGCACCGGGCACTGCGTTAGAGTTCGTGTTCCTCTTCGAGCAGTGCAGGTGTCTGTCGATGGTCATCTGTGACTGAAGCTGCTGTGACCTGTAAATATGTAATTATTTTGTTTCCAAGAAAATATATGAAGTAGTGACTTAAAACGCTGGCCTTGTGAGGATTTGGGATGATAAGGTTTCTGCACGGTCATTGCCCTGTTGGTGACAGCTTCCCAATAAAGTGTTACGCTGGAGAAGCAGAAAAGAAATCGACTGAGAGCCTGCAGTTGCTTTCTGCTCTGCGTTGTTCTAACTTTGCAGTTCAGTGGCCGTGGGCACCTTTAGTTTCCGAAGCAAGTTCACCATAACCCTTCTGACAACTGATGGCGGCATGAGGAAAAGCAAGGCTTGTACATTGCAGTAGCAACTTGTGTTAGTTAGCTCGGGGTTTATCAGCCTGAGAATCCAGTGACCTTGCCTAGCCAAAGTAGTCATGGCTGACTGGCAGACCTACTAGCTTTTATTTAAAATCACATAGGTTTTGATTAGGTCATGTATTACAAGCAGTTGATTTTTAAAGAAATACTGAATCTAATATTTTTCTTTCCTTGTACAGTGGGCTTAGTGTACTGCGCTGAATATATCAATGAATTAGCAGCCATGAATTGGAGGTAAATGTTTTCACTTCCATCTTTTTGAATAAAACTGTACAGTACAATATAGTTATCACTTAGCTTATAAGCAATAATAATCATTAATAGCATGCATTTATTATACTGCTTAAAATCTGTTTGTATGGGTGCTTGTAAACTAACTGGTGAAAGAACTGAGGGAGAAGCAGAGTGCTGTGGTTAAGGGGAAAAGAATGTGAACTTTGAGTGTTGGTTTTGTTGGGTTTTCTTTGGTATTCATGTTTAATAGCTGAAGTGTTAATAACCACTTCTCAAAAATACACTGCTTTATATACTTGCTTATGTGTATAAAAAGCACTAACATTTTTCTGTTTTACTAAACCTGTATAGCTGAATTAAACTGATGGTTTATTTTGATAAGCACTAAACCAGTCTTTCCCTGACATGACTGAAAGTTATGTGTTTAACACCACTTTATGCAGGCATCTAATTATAAGTCTTTATGTTTCACTTCAGGCATACATGATGTAATTACAGCTTTGCTATGTTTATTATCTTTTCTAATATAAGTAAGCAAAATACGTAAAAGAATCATTTCAGATGCTTCAAGATAAGCATGATTTGTGATGCACTCGTGATGTACTCTTGTAGTCATGTTAGTAAGTTTTTGCACAGCAAAACTGTAAAGAAGAGAAAGACTAATACTAATATTCATAACTGATCAGGTACCAACTGCCTCCTTTTTCTAACTCAATACAGTAGAATTCTTGGTGATCCCAAGATGTAGGATGTTGTGTACAATGTCTATGTTGAATAGTTGCTGGGAAAGTTGAATGTGTGAACTACACTGAGTAAAGCTTTGTGTTTCATTTTCATTGTATTTCTTTCAGGCTCTTTTCTAAATACCAGTACTTTGATTCAAGAGGAATGTTTATTTCACTTGTATTTTCAGCACCACTGCTGGTGAATACTATTATAATTGTGGTATGTATGTGTTCATTCATGTAGGTGCTTTCATTAAATGGGTAAGTAAATATATGTAGATCAGCTGAATTTAATAATTTACTTACTTTTCAGGTCACCTGGGTTTACAGAACTTTGAATGTAATGACTGAACTAAAGATGCTACAGCAGAGAAGGAAAGCAGAAAAAGAGAAAAAGAAGTGAAAGCGCCAAACTGTATTTTTCTTTTTTCAGTTGTAATAATGCCTGTCTGGGTAATCAGTCCTTCTGTATGGGTATGCAGAAACAAAAGTAATTTTGTGTCTGATGTCAAGAGGACTTTGTGACTTATGGCTGTGGACATGGAGGTGAAAGCAGGTATCTGCAGTACATTTGAATTGGCTGTGAAATTAGGAAATTAGGAAAGCCAGTCTTAACAAATCTTTTGCCCTTCGGTGTAAGATAGTTTTTCACCATGACCAAGGCTGTTAGCATTGATGAGACACAATCTTCCAGTTTCCATTTGCCTGTGTATTTTTTAACTATGTCTTTACTCTGTGCTTATCAAATATCAATTCTTCTGCTGCTTAAGCCAATTGGAGCTGTGTTGGTAAATGAAAGATTTTATTCAGAATAACTCAGGAATCCATGCTTCTGTGAAGCATTTCACTTCTTTATAAATCAAGTTTCATGCTTCTGATGTGTACTGTGTGCCAGTGGCATTTTATAAATAAAACTATCTACTCACTGTATCTTAAATTGAGTTAATTTGTATTCATTTTTAATCAGACTTTTTTCTTCCTTTTTTCTCATAAAAATGCCCCTTTTGTTAAATTTCCCAGTTTAATTTGTGTAAATAATTAAAAATTATCTCTGCCTTTTTTTCAATTTACACTTCATGTTTTTAGGGCTACTAGATTTATTTTTTCAAAACTGTATGAAAATTTGATAGTTTTATGCTTCTTTATAGAACAGAAAGGGAAGTAAGTAATGTTCTGTGCAATTTTGTTCCCTTTTCTATGCTTTTTAATATAAATAACGAAAAATTAAATATAGTTAAAAAGGAAGGCTTCAGTTTTGCCTCAAGTAGCCTGTTTTTATTGAATTAAGGTAATCTGAGGAGGGGTTTGAACACAGTGGAGACTGTTCATATTTAGTAAAAGTTGTATCTCTGTGGAGATGTACAGTTCTGTCTAAAATAGGTGTCATTTAAGACGTAGAAAAAATGATCTACAAAACTGATCTTAGAATAATGTGAAAAACATTTGGGTACAAAATTGCAGCACACTAGTAAATTTATAAGCTAAGGAAGTATTTGTGAAACTAATCTAAATTACTTGAATAGTCTTCACAAGAGTGAAGATACGGACTTGAGGGAGAGAGCAGGTGCGAATCACACACAGTTTGCAAGTCTCCTAAATAGGGAGAGTGAAACTTACTGGAAGGGCAGTGAAGTGTTAGTGTTGGATCCGTTTCTTTACCTCTCCTGTGCTTCTTTGGCATTCTGTTACCCACTCATTGCTCCATCAAGAGCTACTGACAGCTAGATATGAGATAACTTTGAACATGAACACAAGAATGTGGTTACCATATATCACAAAACACATGGGTTGAAAGAGACCTTGAAGATCATCTACTTCTGACCCCTGGCCATGGTCAGGGATTCTACCCACTAGACCAGGTGGCTCAAGACCCAGTCCTACCTGGCCTTGAACACTTCCAGGGAGCAGCATCCACAGCTTCTGTGGGCAACCTGTTCCAGGGCCTCAACATTTTCTGAGGGAAGACTTTCTTCCTAACAACTAATCTAAACCCGCCCTCTTTTAGTTAAAAGCTGATCTCCTTTGTCCTATCACTACATGTCCTTATAAAAAGTCTCTCCCTCTTTTTTGTAACACCCATTCAGTGCTGAAAAGCTGCAATCAGGTCTCCCTGGAGCCTTCTCCAGGCTGAACATCTCTGGATGACACTCCTTCCTTCTTTTGTGTCACCTGCACCACTCAGCTCTGTGTCATCTACAAACTTGCTGAGGGTCCACTGGATCCCACTGTGTCATTGATAAAGACATTAAAGAGCACTGGTCTCAAGACAAGGGCCCTGAGGGATACCACGTGTCACTGGACTCTGCCTGGACATCAGCAATTTACTGCAATTCTCTGCTTGTGTCCATCCAGCCAATTTCTTACCCACACAATAGTCCACACTTCAAATCCATGTCTCACCAGTTCAGTGATGAGGATGTGTGGGACTGTGTTGAAGGCCTTGCAGAAGTCCATGTAGATGACATCTGTCAGTCTTCCCCTGCTGATTATTGCAGTCTCTCCATTATAGAAGGCCACCAGGTGGGTCAGACATGATTTGCCCTTAGTGAAGCCTTGTTGGCTGTCTTAGATGACCTTGTCTTGCATGTGGATGTGTGTTTGTCAGAAAAATATTCCCATTTTCTACATATCAGAAAGACTCAAACTTGTCTGTGTTCTCCTCTAGCTACATTTACCTAAGAAACACTAATTTCAGGAACAAAGTTTGTTTGTTTGATTTGGGGTTTTAAAATAGGTGTCTTAAACCATAAGAGAAACCCTCAGGAAGTGAAGTGTGACCTTTTTTTCATCATAAGTCTGGATTTATGAAGTGATAGTGCAATAACATTAAGTATGGGCCTACTTGCTGACAAACCAAAATAATTATATCATTAATTTAGAGGCTGTTTTGCCTGCTTAGAATTTGTATGTGTAAGTGAAGGAGAGCCAAACATTTAAGACTGGTGGAATACCTTTGCTTTTAATGGGGAAACCTGAATTTAGGTTGCTTACAAAAGAGCCTGTTTATTTCAGTTTCAAGTGTGCGTGCAGCAAAGCTGGTAGCCGCTCAACTGTATCCTCTGGAGAGCGAGAGGAGACAGAGGTGATTTGTTGCTGGTCTGTGTATCTTGCTGGCAGTGACTCAAGTCTTCAGCCTGCCTTAATGTCTCTTTCCATGACAGCACACAGCTGCATGGAAAAACATTACAAGGGAAAAAGTAATATTAACCTGGCAACTTTATCATAATAGGAGTTTTGTTGCACTGTGAAATAATGATAATCTGTGAAAAGACAGTTTATCAGAAATTAATTGACAAACTTGCTTTAGTTTGAGGTTGGCCTTGTTTCCTATGAAAATAATAACTGAGATGAGTTTCTAAAAATGAGAACCTAGAATGCTCTCTTTTTCCATATCCACTGAAATACCATATTCTTAACATGGAATGTATTTTCATCTCTTTGGTCTAATGAATCTCATGATTTCCTCTCTTAATAGATACGTGCATCTCGTTCTGCAATAAAAAACCCACCTATTTCTGAAAGGCACAGAAAGACATTAAACTGAGGTCTCCTACATCCTTGAGTGTATTTTAAACAAACAGCCTTAAAGGGCAGTATTAATACTTTTCAACAGCTGGATCTTTAGGGATCTACTCCAGAAAATCTGTCGGAATTAGATGGTGATCTGCTGTGGCTGTGAATCCTAAATGGAGGAAGAGTTTACGAAGAATTGCTTTGTGGGTGTTTAGGATCATAAGCTCAGATCTTGAACTCCATTTCTATAGGAACTGAGATTATCAGGAAAAATAATAGTGATTCTTTGTATGAATGAGATAGAAAAGAATACAGCTGGGGTATAAGAAATGTTCTATTTCTTCAAATACAGCTAAACATTTTTGTTCACCTTTATTGTATGCTTGAATAAACCTTCTGGATGCAATCATGTAGTATGTGCTCTAGAATGACCCTGTTTGAGACAGGAGGTTGGACGAGGTGACTCGCTGTGGTCCCTTGCAATGTGACCCATTCTGTGATTCTGTAATTTTTCACTTCAGATGAACACACTATTTTTGTAATTAATGTATCAAAGTATGGGGATTTTTGTTCAGGGAATACAAATAATGTGTATATTTATCTACTGGGGTTTTTTTTAAATATATTTTAAAATATATTTTAAATATTTTAGTGTGTTTCAACTAAGTACAATGATGTTTTTCTGTTTGTCAGGGGAAGAGATCACTGCAGGTAACCAAACTCACCACTGGATGTCACTATCTCACAGGCAAAAGTTGACTCGAAGCCTTCCTTTTGAGAGGGTTCTGTAGAGCTTTACTCCATAGCTTCATAAATTCTGCAGCATTTTGGAATGACCAGGAAGCCTTGGGCTGTAGCCTCTGAAAGCATAAACTGTTGCCTGAGCTCCAAGATACATCTTGAGCCACTTTCAAGTGTTTATAGACACTCTTGCTTTTTACATTAAAAAGTAGCAGTGATGAGGTACATATATGTAGGATATATACAGGAAGTATATATGTTTTAAAATTTCTTATTGCGGCAAGGGAATAAATACCCTCTTCACTGATACCTAAATTTCATGAGGAGGATTCTGCCTTCAACAAATTAAAAAGAAATATAACAATGAAAAATAATTACATTATTGTGTGAGCAATGTGCAGGAAAGTTTACTGAAGTAGTCTGCTTCATGAACCAATGGAGTTTATGCAGGTCCTCTATTTCTTTGTGAGTTACCCTTGCATAATGCAGTATTACCACATCTGTTCTTGTTACATGGCAGCTGGCAGTCAGCTGGCAGTCACTTACAGTCATGACTGAGGTTCTTAGAAGTCACTTCAGACTTTTTCCACCACCTGGCAAGCAGTGCTTTGGAGTGTTCAGAGGCTTTATGACTTCATTTGAGTAGGTCTGTATGCAGTCTTCTCCACTTGACGTTCTCCTTTGTGTACCAGGTTTTGAGCCTGGTTTTATTTAGCTTTGGAATTCATCCGAGTTCTATTTTCCACACACCACCTCTTGAAGAATATAGACTTACAGTTTGAATGGACTTCATCCCACTTCCCATGAGTTACATGCATTCACATGCACAAAACAACTCTGAAAAGATTAGGCAATTATAGTACAACATGCTTGGGAAATGCCAGCTTCATAAATCAAAACTGATGTGTTTTGTGGACCTCTGTTTTGTAATTGCTGTTCTTCTAACCAGTTCCTCCAAATTGTGGTCATACTCGCATGACTGTTTTGATCTAATACCAGAACAGTGTTATACTGAATAGAAAATATCTCAGAGGACTCAAAAGGAAGGCCTCTATATTTCCTATGGTTGTGTTTATTTTTTCATATAAATATGAACTGTTAGAATCTTTTTCATATAGTTTCAGAGGCACAATGAAGCCAGGAAAGGAGCTGTAACTGGTAATATGTTACACTGCTACAAACATTGATTTTAAGTGGTCCCGCTGAAAACGTGGTCCTGTTTTCTTTGGCACTGTGTAAAGTTAGAACCAGTTGAAACCAACAGGAGAGGATCAAATATGTTGCCTCTTTCATCTGAAAACGTTGTAATAATTAACAAGGCATTTAGCAGAACTGATTGAAACAAGGCACATGCCTTAAAATGGACAAGTTCCAAGTGTCATTTGTAATAAACTTGTTAATCCAGCCCTGAATCAAAGAAATGCAGTCTTGTGTACCTTTCTTCCCTTCTGTTCCAGCAAAAAGAGTTTGGATAGTGACCCAGGAGGAGGTAGAATGAGGTCCAGGTAGACAAAGAGGCATCTAAGGTAGGACCCGTCACTAAAATCATACTCATCTGTAAGTATTAGAACTGTGTAATGAACACACCTGAGTAGTTTCAATCAGCAGAGGAGGAGGTGAAGTTTTTTTAAGACCAATCCTTGATCTTGAAGAACATTAAGCTTGGAAGGGTTTTAATATGGTAGGAGCTACAAGACACAAACCATTTAGGTCTGTAAGAGCAGTCTCTGATAAAATGCTCTTCACCTTGATTTAGGGATTAGTGAGAGTAATCAGCTTCCTACAGCCATCCTGGAGAGAATGTGGTTTGTAAGGTCTGTACTCAAGTAAAAGCAGCACAAAAATCAGGAAACTGTGTACTAAATAAAGAGCATGGAAGCTTTTGGCTCTTTATTGCAAAGTATTTTCTAGCAGAATCCACTGAACTGTAAGCTTTTTGGTTGTCTAAATACATTTGATCCACAGTAGTGTTGAAAAACGGGCTTAGAAACAGACCTAATGGCTTTACTTAAAGGTGTTGGATGTGTATGTTAATTGATAGTGAGAGCTTTTGTAAGTAATCACAGTCAGTTTTTTTATGTCCCGGAATCAACACAAACAAAACAGTCCAATTTTATCTTTTTTGTTGTTTCAATGTCCCTAAATCCTAAATTAGACAATTAATTCTACAGTAATTATCAAAAAGTGGGGCACAACAGCCCTCTGATTAAAAAGAGCTAATTTATAGAAATGGCTTATGAGACTTATTTCTTTCCAGCAAATTGCTTTATTGATTTTTACTATCAACAATTCAAATAGATTAGTAAATAGCGTATGTTATACAAGTTGTCTGCTTCCTCCATGGAAGAAAAAAGAGTCAAATGCAAAAATAGCTGACTGGATTTATATGTGAGCAAACAATGACAATTGTAATGGTATATGATTTCCATGTAATTCTCTTTGAAATAGAAGAAAAAATATTCCAAAATATTATTAAATAGAGGTCCTTCAGAAACTGATTTGTCGGTAACTTCATTACTTACAAAAAACAACTTGAAAATGTACAAAATGCATAGTTTATACATGAGCTGTAGTTCCCTAAACCATTAACTTGCATAGAGTTTATAAGAAGTTTGGCAAACTTTAATGAAATATACTAAAGGTACTGATTTATACATCTATGTCAAAAGAAAAATCGAGTTCTCCAAGCTCTGAAGAAACTCACAGAATGACAGATTTTTCTGACTTGGAAGGAACCCACAAGGATCATCAAGTCCACTGGAATTTTGTAGAACTAAAAAATGTTTGGTTTTGAAGAGTCCTTGAAGATCACCTTATTCCAGCCCTACTTCCATGAGCAGGGATGTCACCCACTAGACAAGGTTACTCAGAGCACAGTTCAGCCTGGCCTTGGACACTTCCAGAAATGGGGCCTCCACAGCTTCTCTGGGAAACCTCTTCCAGTATCCTACCATCCTCAAAGTGAAGAATTTTTTCCTAATGTCTAATGTAAATCCACTCTCTTTCAGTTTGAAGCCATTCTGGCTGGTCCTGTCACTACAGGACTCTCACTCTTATAGGTCCCCTTTAGGTACTGGAAGGTGCTCTAAGGTCTCCCAGAATCTTCTCTTCTCCAGCCTGAACAACCACAAGTCTCTCAGACTATTTTCAATTTATGACTTTCAAGAATTCAACGTTAATAGAAATCATCCAAAAAGGCACACAGTCTTGACACTTTTCAGTGGAGTGAATACATTGGAGTCTTTCAGATTGTTTTTTGTAGTATAAATTTCAAATTATATGAATGTATTTAAAATTGAAGTTAAGTAGAATTAGTGCACTTAAAGACAACTTGTCATGGTTCTATCATGATCAAGAAATAGAAATGCCAAGTAAGATAAAATTACAGGGAAAAAAGGATATTATTATCACATTTCTTGACTGACTGCTTCTTTAATTCTTTTTACATATATATATGTTAATATATATCAACATTGACAAATTCTAGCCTGCTATAGCTCAGAAATGTCACCAAAAATCCTTTCAATTGAAAAATTGAGACTATGTCCTCTCAAATAAAAACAACTTTCTTTTAAAAGTCTAGCTGAATCTTCACACAAACATTGAATGAAAATGCTGAAAGTATGCTAAAGGCATTAAATTTAGTATTCTAATAATATTATTATTACTGCTATTTTATTTTGCCTAGAAAATTATTGGTTACAATACCAGAATATCAAACTCAATTAAACAACACCAAAGCCTTCTGGCTTTCTTGTATGTATGCTCATTAAGTCAAGACATATTAATTCAAATCCAATTTGCAACAATCATTATCATTCAATATCATTAACTTTGATCATTACTATAGAAGATATCCTTTTAGAGTGGTCAACTTATTTAAACTTAACCCAGTAATGTGATGTAATATAGCTGTATTAAATCATAAAAAAAAAAAGATCAAGTGGAGAGTATACACAATTGTTTCAATTAAATACGTATCTGGCCATATTATATCTTGGCTAGAAAGTGATCAGTTTGCTTTACAACCCTTAGAGGGCTCCATTGCCATGTAGTACTGCAAAACAGACTAATTTTGTCATCTTAACATATTCTGACATCAACTGTAAGTTAATTTAGGCTTTATATTAACTCTGTTTACATGGGTTTAACTCTGTATAGAACCTTCCAAGCTGGCTAAAAGGTCTGATGACGTAGATTTAGGATTCTGAGATGAAGGAGAATGCCTACAATGCTGTTATGTGTAGTTTTACTGGAATTAGTATCAAAAATGTGAGAAGGTTCTCAGTTCCCAGATTTGAAAAACATGAGTCCTCGTCTAAAGGCAAACAATTAAATCATGGCTTAATAATTCCTCATGATTTTCCAAATGCTTTGCTGTCCATTCAGAATGTCTGTGTGTAAATTACAGCATTGCAGTAATTTTCTCTTTAACAGGTTGAGGCAGCATGTTGCCTCCAAACAACAAATACCTCATGAGGGAAGAAATGTAAGAGTACTTCCTTTTCTTCCTTGCTGGGGATTCAGGTGTGACTCAGCTACTTTCTAGAGGTACAAAACCAGCTAAGACTAACAACATCTCTAACAAAGGGCTGGCACCACAAATAAGAAGGGTTTGATGAGAGAGAAGAGCGTGGATGTGGTAACTGAACTTCCATCCATGTTTCAGCTGTCTAGATGATGTTATTGTAAAGGCAAAAGTGAGGGCTACCACAGTAATTGAGACAAAAGAGACCTTGAAGGGCAATTGCAATTTCATAGACTATTGCTGTAGGGATACCATGTGCACAGCAAATGGTAAGGGGTTTGAAATGGAACCCCTCTACAGAAACAATCTGGCATGTATAGAAACAGATCTGGGGGAAATGAGGCATTGAAGTTAAATGTGCTTTTGTTTGTTTAAAGTAATTTTAAAAAATCTAATATTTGGAAGGAAAAGTTAAGAAAACCAAACCAATCAGTGGAGGAAAAACTACATGCAAAATAAAAAGCACGTGATAAGGTGAAAGTTTTTCCGGCAAGTGGTGGATACAGGAGAGCAGCCTTCTGGGAAAAGGAAAGGAGAATACAGCTATCTGAAAGAATATAGAAATGGACAATGAAGTAAAAAGAAGTGCTTCTTACAGCCTGCCAGTTTTCTCTGTGAAAATACGGCATATTCCTTGCATAAAAATCCTCCACAAGAGCTCTTGTGAAAGGGACCAAAATTATGTTGCACTTGTAACTTGGAAATTCTTCTAAACCCATCAAATCATGAGAATGAAAACTGTTTTTCAGAAATAGCAAGCAAACACTTACTAAATAGGTCCATGCTAAGAGTTAAAAGCCACTAAACCTCATGTGCTGCCTTCAGCACTCTGCTGAAGAGGGAGGTTGACCACAAGATAATGCTCCTTGTTCCTTTACTCTTTGGATTACAGTGTGTTTTACAAGTCAAAATGCTTCCCTAAGCTCTGTTCCTCTAGAGCATGAAGAAATGAACCATGACCATTTCAGCACACAAATCTGGCACCTTTGTCTTTGCCAGATCAATGCATTGCTGTGCATTTTCATATTCACCTGATTTGAGCTCACCAAAGTGAAACCTCAGCCAACATGGTCTCTTCCTCTGTTGCAGTTTAGAGGATGTTAAAGCAGACCTTACCCTAGAGCGTCTCTACCCAGCCCCGTTCAATGCCTCAGAGCTCCAAACCCTCTGTCTCAGGGCTGGACACTGTTCTCTCACCAGCTAGGGAGCCATAAGGCTAGCTCTGGTTCGTCTGCTTCCACAACCGGCGGTGATAAAGGAGGCGAGGAGGGTCTATGCGTTGTGTCCATGGAAGATGTTTATTCGCATGGTGCAGTGGAGGCCAACGACCTCCCCGAGGCAGAGATGCCTCGAGGGCGAAGGCCTCACATGCACAGCCACATGTGGTGCATAGACACACGTGGAGCATAGACAGCAAGATGGCAGAGGGTAAGGGGTTTTATAGGGAAACAGAGAGGGGCAGGGACAGCACACAGGCCCAGTGACCTCTGGGCACAGGGGAGGTACAGGGGCGGAGTTAGGAGTACAGGAACCATTAGGGAAAACTGAAGGGCGTGGCCAGGACCACGTGGGGTGGGGAAGGCAGGACAATAGGTGACAAGTACAGTCATTAAGAAAGGGGTGTGGGGAACTTGCAGCTATTATCACAATATTCCTCAGCTGCGTATTCCTTGCCACGGGAATGGGAAGTTCTGTCTTGCTCCAGCAAAGGGTCCAGATGGGCTTCTGAAAGGGTCCAGATGGGCTTCTTTCAACAAGCCATGCTCTAATCGCTACAGGATTCAGTATCAGGAAACTACTTCAAACTACCGGTTGACCCTGTAACCTGGAGAATGCTAAATGATCTCCCTACAGAAAAAGGGGAAACTGCCCACCTTGCTAAAATTCTCCCATAGTCTTATTGAAAATGGAATCTATAAACAAAAAAGAATTTTTATGAATATTAATATTTATTCTTCAAGGAGTTAATTTTCCAAGAGAAGAGAAAAAGGAAAATAGGTATCCTGCCAAGAATGGGATGTTAAGGGTGCAAGACAAAAATTGTATGCCATCTTAATTGAAAGTATTTGTCTAATACTCATGAAAGTCGTATCTAAAATACAAAATTAAGGTTTTAAAAGTTAAATGAATGACAGTAGTGCTAGTAGGCATAGAATAGTTTAAGGTGAAAAAATATGTATGGGATATATTAAAGTTCCACCAAATTTAAAAGAAATAGGCAGGAAGGAAGGAAAATTATTGCATGAATCATACTCCCTTGGGTAACAGTGTCAGCAGACTTGAAATCATCATGTTGCATAGGACAAACAGATGAGCAAATTGATGAGTAACTGACAAAACCTTTTTTTCCTGAACACTGAACTGGCAAACAGCTCTTTTTATATAATAAAGATGTGAGGTAATCACTATCATCTCTCTGAAAGTCAGAGCTATAAAGAAGGATATAAAGGAGCAGATGCTGTGTTATGATAATGCTCTAACAAATGGCTGCAGTAGCAGCCATGCTACTGCAAAATGCTTCTTCACAGACTGATTCAATCACAGGGGATAGACTTTGCCCTCACCACTTCAAAGCAGGTATTTATGGCATGGTTTAGCCCATTAGGCTTCTTTCAGTTCTATATACTCTGTGGCTCAAATTTCTTAACCAGTAGGGTTTGAATTTAAGCTGATCCCTTGGTGGGCCCAGATTTGTTCCTCTGTTGGGCAGTTTGAGTGCCAGCACATCAGCAGTTTGGATATTCGAGGAGTATAGACAGGCCTCGGGCTGACAGTATAGACCTGTATTTCTTAAAACCCTTTGAAGCTCTTTTGTTAGTATCTGTCTCTGTGATTTCCCAAGTTAATTTTTCTTAGTTCTTTCTTGGTTAGGTAGGGAGGTAATGGATCCTATGTATTTGACTCTGCAAGTTTGTATAGGTTGCCCCTTCCTTAAAGTGATGCCAGCAATTCCCTTCCTGAAGCAGCAGCTCAGTTAACCCTGGAAAGTCTTTGCACAGAACTAGGAGTAAGTTATTAGAACAGTATTATAATACTAATTTGGGAAAATAACCATATACAGAAATAATTTGCCAAATCATTAGCACAGAGATACCTACAGGGAGCAAGATGGACACTGAGGAGTTACAGAAGACAGTAGAGACCAGAGGGGAGCCAGTGCGAATACTCCTTTTTTTCCTCTTACTTTTCTGAAAACTTAATATTTTCCTCTCAAATGAGATTTACAGCTTGAAAATATTGACAAGTTCTGCACTACAGCAAGATTTCAAGACATCTCATGTCTCTTAAACATTGCACATTAGGCAATGTATGAACTTTAGTAATGATTTCCCAAGCTGTAGTGTAGGAACAACAGATAAAAGGTTCCCAAAAAGTGTGTGAGAGCAGTTGTAGCCTCTCTGCAATGTGATAGTATTCTCTTTGTGGTCAGGATAGAAATACAAATGGTAAGGTATGAGGAAGACAGAAAACAAATCTAATCTATGTGGCTAGTATTCCAAACAAAACAAACAAGAAAAAAAAAGACAAATTGATACTTGGTAATAAAATTAGACTTCTTGAAGTGGCTACAAACGAGGGCCACAAAAAAAATCGGGGTTTGGAGCATCTCTGTAATGCCCCTACCCACTCAGTGGTTTTGGGGGAAGATCATTTGATACATTCTAGGCAGGGCACAGGAGAAACAAAAATTCTCAGGGGCTTCAGTAACAAATCAGTCATTAACCCACGGAGGGTTCAAATCTTTTCTCCCATTAACCCTCTCCAAGGGTCAGCTTGACTTTCTCACAGAGGCAACCTTTCAAGAGGTCTGGGTTACACCAGAAAAACATTTCAACAGGTCTGATGTGCTTGGGTCATACTGAGAGGAGAAAAATTATAGCAGTGGGGAGCAGTAGAGGTCAGGTGTATCCTGGGTTGCCATGATCTTCCACTGGAGATTTTGGCTTCAACCAAAAATCGGTTCTCCTTTGTCCAGCACTCTGGCTGTTATCCCTGTAGAAAAACCTCCTCACTGCTTCTCACAGACTAATTCTGAGCAGAAAAACCCAATTTATCATTGTAATTTACTCTGGGCAGTGTGTGGGAGAAACAAGAATTCTCAGGAGGTTCAATAAGCAGCGGGGAGTGTGATTTTGAGGAATTTGGATTAAAAAGAACCAGTCTTTATTTATGCAGATACCTATCCAGTTTTTAAGGGCTGTACTGAGTGGCTCCCTTTTTGAGCACAGAACCAAAGCCTCATCTTCTCTTTATCCTTGTTTGTACTTTAGGACAGTGGTTGTGACTTGGCCTTTCTGTAGGGATTCTCACAGCAAGGAACTCCACCTTCTTCCAGAGATGACAGTTCTGGTTCTGCCTGCAGGCTCCAAGCAAACTGAAGATGTAGGGGAGGACATTCTCACTAAAGCAAAGAGAAAGAAATCAAGTCAGCTCATGTTCTGCTTTCCTCTCTTGATTTTGAGTTCATCTCAGGATTTTATGCCCTAGCACCCCACTTTTCAGGCAGCAGTGATTATCTCTTTCCCTTATTAGAGTTTAGAATTATCTACTTCATTTATAAATAAATTAAAAACCTCTTATACAGGACGGAGTGGACACCACCTTGTCTATACAATACTGTCATTATCCAATATTAGAATTCTGCTTGTCTTTTCAATATGTAGGTTATGTTTCTTAATTTTTGAGTAGGATAAAAGTAATTGATTTATAAAGACAGAATATAGTATTCTGGTATTAAGAGCTAATAGGAAGGAATAATAAATAAAGGCTCTGCAGGTCCAGACCAAATATATTCCAGTGCTGTCTCTATGGAAAATAGCAGTTACTTTGTGAAGCTTGTAAGAACAAAAAAATTATGTGTCCTAGCATCCCGCACACATAACTTGGTGAGTTTTGCTGTGGGACATCCTGGTAAGAGCATGGCTGTTAAATAATCTGAGATGCACATTCTTTCCTCATACAAATGTCATAATTTCAATGAATCCTTCAAAGCAAATCCAACAGTATGTTCTTCTTGGGTCTAATCTTCAAGGGTATTCACTCACCTTTTGTGAGATGCAGAAAAGCCATAGTCCACATTTTCCTTTTGGAAGATGAACTGAACCCAATAGGTGTTTATAGCCTAAGCCAAACTGCTGAAAGGCATGGGATCAAGTCCAAACTTAATGAGTTGGTTTTTTTAACTCATTAAATATTTTAGTAGAAATAATGCTAATTTGGTTGAAGTTCTTCAGCGTCTCCCAAGCTTTCAATAATCCCAGGTCAACTCTGAAAGCAAAGTACATAGATAATGTGATTTTGACACTATGTTCCAAATAACTGGACTATCTTGTCCCTGTTTAAAATGATAGGTGGATACCAATCTGATTTGCTACCTTAAAGCTTGACAAATTCAATATGAATGAATAATTTGTCCACTTTCTTGTCTTCTTAAGTGGGGATGAAAGGATTTTTTTTTTTTTTTTAGGAATTATATGTTGATAATTGACAGGAACTTATATTTTGTGGGGGTTTGGGTTGAGTTGGATTGTTTTTTAGGAATAAGCTCTTTTGAGTAACATTTTTGTTGGTAAAGGTTTCTCAAGTCTGAGCTGAAACTGCTGATCATAATGATCGGAGAGAGATGGAGGGAACCTCCTGACAACTCACAGCTCAAGGAATGGGACCCTCAGTTAGAAAGTTATATAACTAGAATCACAGTCCTGGCCTGGCTAAGGCATGAGCTTGAGATGCACCACAGTGCATTTACTTACCAGCAGCCTCTCAGATCTTCTCGGGCAGCCTGTTCCTTCTATCTCCATTCAAGGGCCCAAGAGAGAGCTCAGCTATTAGTGAGAAGGCCTGGTTCAAACTCTCACCTGGTGGGACAAGGTGCACCTGCAGTCAAGCCTCTTGAATCTCTCCAAACTTGGTGAACAGTCTAGACATCAAAGCACTCTGCAATGAGGCTCTCTATTGTATTTTATCTTGCCTGTAAATGTTAATGAAGGACATATATTTTGGAAATGCTTTAAGGAGCACTTGACTAAGTACTAACTCCTTCTTTAAGTATCATACTGGAAATGATGGACAGGGTTTTTTTATTACTAAAAAAACAGAAAGATAAATCAATGAAAAATATGCTTAAAAATCAGTAGCATTAGTTTAAATGTTTGTAATATTTGGGCTAAAACCAAGAAATCTGAAACAAGATGTCAAAAGTTAGAGTACAACAATTTAGAGTTAAAGCTATGCTAATTTTTCAAAAGATTGCTGTACAGTTTTGAGGAAAAAATACTGTGCTGCAAAATGCTTGGGTATTTGCATAAATTTTAAAAATTATCTTCTTTCTTTCCTGATTATAATTATGCATGTACATGGGAAATTGTAAGGTGGTGAATGTTAATATAGACAGTAAAAATAACTACATGCATATGGCAAGGAAGGGCTATTGCTAATCTTTTTGTAACAGCTTAAATTATCATTATTCTTGCATTTGTTGATAGGTTTTTCCTGCTTGACTGTCGAAAACATTTTAGTACTGTATGGTGGCTTTTCTCCAGGTTTACAGAATATTGTTTTCTTGTTGCAAAAGGGAAAATTTACATTAAATTTCATATATAGTAATTGACATTTTTAGTGCATGTAGGATTGATTACTTTAACACATGAGAAAGCTGGAGCCTTAAAATATACAGAATATCATACCTTTCCAACACATTATTTACTCTGTACTATTAAATCCTCCACTGTTGGTTGGTTTCAATGTTCTTGATACCTGAATTTTTTGCTGTGATAATATAAATTAAGTCTCGATGCACAGGTGTTTCTGAATGTCTACCAATGTTAGATGTATTGCTGTGTTATTGTCTCACTTGTGTCAGTCCAACAGTGAAATTTTGCCTGAAGGTCTGGCAAAGACATTGGTGGTAAACGTATTATGAAAAATGGATGAATTTTTAAGGTTTTTAATTTTGGTCTGAATAGGTATATTGCAGTTGTTACAAATTCTGAGTTGCTGTTCCCAACTAAAATTATGTCTGAAATTAGCCAGATTTTTTTCCTGGAATAAAAAGGAAACTTGGATTGGGATTTTGTGCAATATTTTGACTCTTAGAATTGCACAAACTTTGGTGTTTTTTCCAGAAACATGAAAGCAAATCCGTATAGTATACATCAAAAATTGTAAAATCGGCATGAGAACTGTTTGTTTGGTTTTTTCTCAATGTGAGAACTTCTACTAGCATTACCATAAAAAAGGTCTCATTTCCTTTAACTACAAAAAGTAGAGCAGTTCAGCTCAAAACTCTTAGGTCAAAATTATGCCTAAAATTCTCTTACAGTTTGAGGGCAAAACCTGAGAGAGACTTTATCTGGGATCCTCAGGAGGGGCATTACTTAAGCAGTGAAGGGAGAACCAGCCTCAGTAAAGCATAAGATTTCCCCCATTTGTTCTCTGACTATATATGCACTTTCCTTGTGTGTGTGTGTGTTTGTCCCAGTCTCATTCCATCCCCAAAATTCTGACAATAAAATTCAGGTAGCCTCCATCTAAACAACAACCTCTAGCAATAACCAGTTCTGTTTGTTTTTTGAAAATTGAAAGGAATCAGATAACAATATTATAGACAAGTAGTTCACTAAAGTTTCACATTTTCATGTTAGAAACACAAACGTTTGAAATGTGATGACAGAGAAGGTCACAGCCACACTATTAAATACAGCACCATCGAAGGCAGGGTGAGAAAGACACTTGCTGCAGGATGTCCTCCAATTGGGTGCAGCATGGAAGGAGTTGTCTCCAGGTCTTATCAGACACTGCTCTTGCTCTTCCTGCTAGCTGGGAAGAGAAGTTGCACACCCACAGTGTATGAATTCCTGGTGGGCAGCAAGTGCTGGAAGGCTTGAGGAAAAAAAGGGGTGCTGTATCTCACCACAGCCAATATGCTGTTCATCCTTGCTTAAGAGAGATGTGAAAATGACTGGTAGGCTTCCTTAATAATATTTCTATAAAATTGGTTGTGCTTTATTTGCCACAAATTTTATTAAATCCTAAAGCTTTACTCTTGTACATGAGTTTCTGCTCACTGACCTTGAAAATATCTCAGAAAGATTAGTAAAAGTTACTACCATTTATACAGAAAAGCAACACATAAAAAGTTTAGGGATATCTCTCAAGGGACAGAGAGAGAGAGAGGTGAGAAGATGCTTTTCTCAGTCAGCAGATAGCTGTTGCTCCCCACCTGCAGATGACCATTAGCATGGGAAGCAAAGGGTCACTTATTTTTTTCCTGAGAGTATGAATTAATATAAAATCTATCTTGGAGCAAAAAAACACACTAGACTATGTAGTTAAATGAATTCTAAGCCACTGAAAAAATACATTATAAAGATGTTAGACGTGGCTGCAAAAAAGCTTCATGCGAATTATTTTTCTGGCTAGTCATTGGTAGTAGGTTACTCTAAAATGTAAATTTAAACATCCATGATTAATTAAATATATCTCTCTCACATTTGACATTTTCATATTTAGTATGTAACTGTTAAAGTTTAATAAGCAATTAAAATATGCAATTTAGATCTTGACTTATAACTGTTTATTCTTTAAAAATTGCAAGGATTAACAATGTTTAATGGTTTTTAATTTAATTTTATTTTATTTGCACAGTTATTGAAGAACCACTTTGCCATACTGAATTTCATTGCATGGAGAAATCTGCATTACAATGGTGTCATAAATACCTCATTTATATTCAGCAATTTACAATTTTGCCTTTCTGCCAAAATCAGCTTTAACTGTAAGATAAAACTAGACTCCTTGTACAAAACACTTACTCCAAGGATACCACTGTTAGACAGTCTAAACACTCTTTTCCATCTAATATCATGAAAGACTTTACAAAATATTATTTCCTTGTCATGCAGCCTTTTGGCTGTAAGGTCTCAATCTTTTCTAGGAAATTTTAAAATTAATCACTTAACAACTAAAAACACACTTCAGCTAGTGCAACTATCTGGGAACAGCTATGATGCAAAAATAAAAGCATCCACAAGTTTTGTATTTCTGTTCTCTCCTGTTTTTGTTGTTGTTGCTTTGTTGGGGTTTTTTAATAAAAAAGCCATAATTCTTCTGGTACTCTGTGAAGTATATCTTCTATTTTTGCATGACCTTCTGAGAGGTTTAATCTCTACTGCATATCACTGTCAGTTTTATATAATCACATCCGTTTTGATAACTTCAACATGTCATAATCTTTTAGAGACAGATGCAGGAAAAGAAGCATGAACAATATTGTATGATACGCATTGCATATCACCAGTTTTCATTTAACCTTTATATTCCAGGGCATAATTCAAAAAAGTCTGTGCCACTTTCAGGAAACCTTTGCCTTGTAAGACAGTTTGTTTTAATTATTCAAGACAACATTGTAACTCTAGCAGTATAATGTTTCATTCCTTTTTTTTGTTGTTTTTTTTGTTAGCGCATCCCACCTAAAAAGTGGCAGCTTGAGTAAAAATTGGTAAAATTGTTATTGATCAATCTGTATTGGATTTTCCTGAATTTTCAATTAAATATTTCTAAAATTCATGAAGCTAAAGGGGAAGCAAGAAGTTGGACAGTTGTTCAAAAATAACAAATGAGCTCTTCTGGAATGTAGCTCTGGGTGAATACTAAACTTACATGTTTGTGAGTTATTCATAAATCAATATTTCTAATAAGATAAAATAAGTTTATGGTAGATTTTGATTTGACATTATTAGTACTGATCCAGTGTTCTGGTCTGGCTAGCCTACAGGTTCACACAAAAAAGATGCCTGGACAACAGCTGTTTTACTATCAGCAGAGGTGAAAAATTAGGAAAACATTTAAAATACGAGTGTTTGAAAACAAAAGTGAGCTTTTCCCTCACTTCTATTTTCTTCTAATGAAGTCTCATTTTTTGCAATTTATTAGTAATGCCTCTTTCTAATTATAACATGCCCTTTGTCGTCATTTACAGAGGCTAATTTCATTTGTAGTGTTTTCTATCTGCGTAATCTCACCTGTTAGCTTCTGATAGTATGGACTAAAAATTCTAATTTTCTCACTATTTCATAGTCAAACTTTTTCTCCTCTGTTAGACATCTTGTACTGCTGACCTCCTACTCTACTACTATTGCACTGAGCACACTATTATTTCTTGTATAGAAGAGTCTTACTGGGAGAAATACAAAGATGCTGGAATCTGAAATTTATAATGATCCTGTAAGGAAGCAAAAATTCACTGCTAACTTCCCTGAAGAGAGTGGAGGAAAAAAAATCTTGTTATTCTGCCTCTGTTGGTTCTGCTTTTGACTTAATTCATCCATGTCTCTTTATCCATGTCTATTTCATTTTCTGAGGGTTAATTCCCATGTCATACCTTGCTGATTTGAACATCCAGACTTCTGCTTTTACTGCATTTACTAAAGCTCCAAAATGTTCAATGAGATTTCAACAATTCTCACAATATAGTAAGAATCAGCTGAAAGTTTATAATTATGCAGATTGTCTAAGTGAAAGGAAAACATGCCAAGAGGGAAGAATGTGAACTGTACAGGCAAACTAGGCTAATCTGAGCTAATTTAATTCACAGCATTATCAGCAATGCCACATGGCAAACAGGACCTAATAAAGTCAATCTCTCTCTTCACGTGGAGAATTAGAGCATGGGAGAATATATGCATATTATATACACACTCTGCTTGCACCTTGGACTGTCTTGAGAGAGGTATTGTTCCAGAGAAGTAAGTGAATGAACCATTAATACTGTTACAATCTGTGCCTAACAAAATCATTTCCTGTAGAAACTGGAGTCACTAGAGGGTAATCAAATCATTTTTGCAGGTGCTAAATCTGTGGAAGTATCACCTCGACTGAGGTCCAGGGGATAACACACCTTAGTCACTTCTGGTTAACAAGCCTGGAAAGGCAGACAGGCCACAGAGTGTACTGAGACAGCCCCTGTCAGGAGAGGCTGACACACTTCCTTTGGAAAAAAAGATGTGAAAACCTTGTGGACTGGAATTATTGAGTATCTATGTGGCTGTAAACTATAGTGTATAATTTATGTGTTCATCTCTGTTTTTTCTTTATAAATTTTAACTGTAGCATTTTTTAATTCAAAAGATCTGGCTGTTCATTAGTTAACCATGGCACTGGCCCTGAGCAAAAGTAAAGCTGTTCAACTCAGTGAATTCAAGCTCAGATACACTATGAGGTACATTTCAAAGAGATTTTGGAGGTTGGAAGCAGGTTGCTCCACACATACTCCTTCACAAAGTATTTGTTAAAAATGAATTTTCTAAGTGCTTTCCCATAGGTTGTTGCTCATCTCAGACAGGATGGTTGGTTGCAGAAGGAAGGTGGAAGGTAAAAAATTTAAACTATTTTCTACTTGGGAAGCTTTACTAGAAAATATTCAGCAGCTTATAGCAAACCCCAGGGACACTGATTTGGGTGAGACAATCCAAGTATGACTCAGTATGTAGTTCCAAGAGCATGGTGTCAATCCCCTGCTGGACACAGCCAGGTGAGCAAACAGTGAAGTCATTAAAAAAGGGAAAGAGCTTTGGATAATAATAATAAAAAAAAGCAAGTTCAACAGAATTCATTGGTGTAGATTTTTGCACCCTGGCACACAGAGACTTAGTGGGATGAGCTGTTGAAGAACAAATTCTTAGTGAAAAATAAAGCCTTAGCAGCAACATCCATCAAAGTGTGTGAGCTGAGAATGGCAGTTTCTGAAACCATTATAAAATAACAGCATGCTGGGACACTTTGGCAGAAGAAATGCTATGACAAGGCTGCCAAATTCCGCTATGAGCATGACAGCGGTTGCAAGCAGAACACCTCTGACAGCCCAGCAAGTGGCACCTGTAGCCCCTGAGCTCAGGTAACACAGCTGCACATCACTCTGCCCTCCGTTCTAGTAGCCAAACCGTGTGTAGAGGTTCATCAGCATGCCCTGTCTCAGTGCAAGGCTGTACAGAGCTCCTCCTTGCTGTGTGCAGGGACAGGGCCAGAGCAGACCCTTGATCCCACACCCAGCAGCTGAGGCATTTCTACTTGTGTGCCTAACAAGCACACCAGGCACAAAAATACTAGTTTATGCATTTTGGAACAATTGATACTGACATTTTGTTGTCAGGCAAATTGTTGGTTTTTTCTGTCCTAATATGCACATCCTTCCTTAAATGTACACAGAATTACAGGAAAATATAGACTGAAAGGGGACTCTGCGTGTGGTATAGTTCAACCTGCTACTCAAAGCAGGGCTAGATGAAAATTAGATCCATCTGTGCTGGACCTTGTCTAGTTGAGTTTTGAAAGTCTCTAAGGTTGATGATTTCACAACAGTCTTAGTGATCTTATTTTAGTGTTTAACCCTCTCATTGTAAGGTTTCTTTTTTAAAGTAGTGTAGTAACCATCAATGATTTCAGAAACTAATGAAAATTTAAAAAATAGGAAAATAATTATTAATTAACACAAGTATTTCAATTATACATTTTCTCACTGTCCATTTTTGAATAATAGGAAAACCCAAGAATAATAAACTAAATGCCCAAATTAATGTTCTGGATCAGTCTAGCACGCATTTTATTTGACTGCAAAAAAAGGTTTGTTTATTTTTTTGTTTTAAGAAAAATCATTTAGCCAAAATTAAAAATCAGTTATTTATGCAACTATTTAGACTATTTTAATGCTACTTATATATTATCCACAGGAAAATCATATTGTCTTCAGTGTCCAGGAGTGTATTTTGGGTTGATTAATACTACACAAATATTTTGTGAGTGGTTTGGTTTTTTTTTTGTAAATACTTTTAACTCTGTAGTTCAGCCAATGAGCTGCTTAGGGATCAGCAAAAGCAGGATCATTTTGTCATATTCGAGTTGTAAGAGACAGTATTAATAAATCAAAGAATTGGAACAATTGCAAATAAGTGATGAGAAAATTGCAGACAATGATGTTCAATAAGGGAAGGACTGCACATTTATTGAAAGACTAATAGAATTCAAAATGATCTTGACAAGTAAAGAATGGTTTTAAAACACTATGATGCAAAACAAAGTAAATGAAAGATTGACTCAGACAATCTACTTCAGTTGTACAGAATGGAGAACTGAAAAGCTGTCAGTTTTAGAAATGAAATCTTTTGGGATTATAATGGCCAATACAATGGATGTTAACACAGTGGTATCATGCTCCAGAGGTAGCACACTAAGAGAGTCACAGCCTACATGGCAAATAATCTTCCCTCTTCTTCAAAATTCCCTTGAAGTGCTATGCAAGTTTGAAGTTCTGCTCTTTGTGAAGGATATGGAGGAGTTGCTGAGTGGAAGAAAGAAGTCTGAGCCACGACATGGAACATTTCAGATCTACAAAAGGCTGCTGAAGAGAGAAGTGAGTGAGCTGTTTTCCCCCTTGGAGTTAGAAAAGGCTTTATTACAATAAATTTTAGGTTAGGCTTAGCAAAAGAATATTGCCTAAAATCTTACCTTCTTAGAAAGTGATGTTATTATGGCACATTTTACCAGATGATTTATTAGGCCCTGTAATATGTCTGCATCATTATAAAAGACATCTCAGTATTTTAATTTCTGAAATAAAATCTCTTTCCAGCTGTTTTCTGCTAATGTAGGTTGAGATGCCATTTCACTTCTAAGAGGTTGTGAGTAATTTGATTATTCTATTTTTATTAGCAATATGCTGTGTGAGACTGTGTAAGTTAATATGTACCATCTACTCTACACAAAGCAGTATAATTTTTCAAACTTCAGGATAAAGAAAATGTCCCTTTAAAGCTCCCAGGTTTTGAAAAGTCATTAATTTTCAGCTTCAAGATTCAGATTTGATGTATTTCCTGTCTTTCTGAAATCAGAAGTACATTGTAATATATTTCAGTTGAATTACACACATGCATGTGTCTGGATTTAAGTTTCAGAGAAGGGTGTAATCCACAAGTAACTTCTGAAACCCATAACACTTTCTAATGCTGAATACAACTAAGTAACTTAAACTTGTGTGCCTAAGAGTGGTATTGACACATCTACCTATTGTACACATATTTTTGAAGATCTATAAAATACCAGTGCGGTGGAAAATGAGGTATAGATGACAATGGGAACTATAATAGATCAGCTACTTTCTAGAGATTTCTGAAGGTCTGTGATAAGAAAAGCTTTGTAACCTACCCTTGAATGCTGCCTCTCTGCTCACTGGAGCTGTTGTGTGCCATATCTAATCAAGGAGTGAGTGAGTCAGTGCCACGAGTTTAGTGGAATACTCCACTTGGATATTATCACTAAAACCATTCATCTTCTTTGTTGGGGCATGAGTCACCATAGTCACAGATTGTGGCATCATACAAATTTCTCATTGCTTACTCTTCAAGCCCATTGATTGAATTTGTGATATAATTGTAATGTTTTGTGAGAGGACCATACTATATCAAAAGGACTCAAAAAAAAAAAAAGAAAACATAATGTAACCTCACTATAAAATCAGTAAAAAAGTTTCTGAAGTGCATCTGCTTCCTAAAACAAAAGAATAATATTCATTGCCAATATGACAAGAGCAGTGTTGGAAATGCTTCCAAACAATAGAAAAGGGAAAAAGAAAACAATTCTCTCCATCCCTACCCAATCTCACAGGAAGACTAAAAATCAACACTCTGTCACTGAGAGTATGCAGGGTTGCTGAGAAGTCTGCCAAAAAAGTACTCAGTCAAGAGTATAAGAATATTTCCATCTCACTAGTGACATTTACAGTAAATCCATGAATTCAGAGGAAAACAGTTATGTGAAAATAATTTTCTGTAACATCCCATAAAACACACATTCCATGGATGGCAGGAAGCTGAGTTTTAACTGGCAAACCTCTTAGCTGCCAAGTGATCAATTTAAAATCACTCCTCAATCAAGGGAAAGCATCATTTAATTGTTGCAATAACAAAACCTGCTTTGTGGCCCATATTAATTGATGTGCCCAAATAATTGAATGAAACTCACCTAGAGCATGCAATACTAACTTATTCTCTAAAACAACATCTTGTTATGAAACAAATTGCAGTTTCACCAGCAACTTTTCATTTTGACCTTACATACATTAGATAAATCCAGAATAAGTAACAATAGTTGCTATGGACATAATAATGTCCATAGAGCCTGATTGACATAAATTTTCTTCCTCAAGAAGAGAGAGAACAAAGCAAATGAACTGAAATAGATGAGAGATTGGTTTTTCCATTTTTTTTTCTGTTACAGTCATTCAACACATTTGTTTAGGTTTTTTGGTTTTGTTTCGGGGATTTTTTTTTGGGCAGAAGGAGATAATGTCACTGGTACCCAACTGTTAATCCACAAACAAAAGCATGTTGCTTTTGGTAAAAATATTACATGCTGCACCTAGAAGAACCCACTGACAAAAGAGGTTGTCACGCCCTTCCTTTTCCACCCTTGTTTCCATGACATGAAACTGACATGACATGGATAGCACTCTGCAGTCCATCAGCTAAAGCTCTCCCTTACTTCCCCACACTCTACATGGGATTATATACTCACAAATGCCCTCTGAGACAATATGGGACTTGGTCTCACTAGTTATTGATATTTGTGAGACTCCTACACTGCTTAAATGATTTGTTTACTGGAATTTTATATTGCAGCTCACAAAGAAAATCATTCTAGCTCTGGTTTGGCGGAAGGATTAGCATCTAACGTCAGTGGTCTAAACCCACTTGTGAATAATGAATCATTGCTTTTATTACAAGAATAGGCTTATTTTAATGGTATCATAACAATCTCCAGTTTAATAATTACTCATTCAATTCAAAATGTAATGGTTATATATAATTTGTTTAAGGTAAAAAAGAAAAATCTGTGAGGAAATGCAATGATGTAAAATCAATCTCAAGTCTAATTTCCCTCTGAGTTACATCAGTGCAATCAACTGAAATTATTTCATCAGGGAGCTACTTTCAATAAAGAGTATCAATAAAGAATGCTTATAGACATTTTATATACCCATAAAAATTGTAAAGAACATAAATATGAATATATACAGCAATTCTGTTAAATCTTATACCTACCTAGAGACTACGCAATAACTTCAGGGATAAAAGTGCTAGCTGGCAAATTAAAAAACATCTTGGAAACCAGAGATTTTGGCTAAGATACTCTGTAAGTGTATTCACACCTTGCTTCTTTTCTTGAAGTGCCCAGTGATGTGCACAACCTGACATAGAGATGCTGCACACTTGGTACAGTTAAGCATAAACAGTTCACAGAGTAACCCAGACCCACCAGACAGGTGTTCATCTGCCAGCAGTGCCCTGGCTGCCTCCATCCATCCCAGCAGTGGGGTCCTTTGGGACTGCAAACCCCTAAGGGTCTACATTGACTTCTGCTCTCATGGCTGTGCCACAGCCCCATGTCTGGAAGACATAAAAATACCTGTTTTACCTCTAAGGAATTCACAAATGAAATCTGACCCTGATGAAATTAAATAGATATTTTGCCTTTAACATCACTGAGCTCATTATTTGATATTTTTTCACTAAGATTTATACCCATACTTAAAGCACGAGACCTGACTGAGCTTTTCAGACCACTGTTACTGTGAAATACTTTCCTCATAGAGGACTGAGCACAATCTCAACTGAATAGCCTGCTCTTTCTGTACCTTTTGACACAACCATAATGATGTTACATGGGTTTTTCTGCTGTTGTCTGTCATTTTGGTCAAAACAGATTTTTTACTTTCATTTTTAGTAGTGTCTATTTTGTTTATGCTAATAAGCACAGCATCCTTAGTGAATAGCAGAGACAAAAAATACTTGTGACAAAAATTTTCATTCTAAAGTTCATTTTATCCTTTCCCTTACCTACTCTGTTCTCATATTTTCTTTCATTCAATCAAATTTTACCAACATACTGCTGTGAGCAAGTGCTAAGTTTTATATTTGGCAAGTGCTAGGAGTTTGGAAGAAGAGCACAGCTGGAGTAGTTATAATGAAACAGCATTCTTCTGCACCAAAGTGATCTTGATGCTGATGAAAAAACCAAAAACATTCACAACAATATGGTGTATATTTATACCAGTTTAATGAGGCTCTATTCAAAAATCCAGCTGTGAAAATGTGATTAATCTATATATGTAGTCTTCCAGTACTAGAAAGTAAATTCTTCATAGGAAATACTGATTTCCACATATTACAGATTGTATCTTGTCACTTAATCATTTCCTGGAGAACATTCACGAGCATGTAAGTACACTTTGGAGTTTGAATATGCTGCATGGGAAGCATAGCAGCTACTAATAAGCAGCACTTCATCACTGCAGGGCTGAGCATCTGTATAATTCTAGTTCCCGAAATTCTTTGTTTATTTATGTATTTATTTATTTATTTAATGGGGGGGCACTCCTCTTCACTTTCATGTCTTTATTCCTTTTTAAAATACTTTTTACTTCAATGGAAAATTTTTAAAGCTAATACTGAATTACTTCTGTAGGTGGTGCCAGAGATGTTTTGATGGTTTTTCTTGCTTAGATTTTACTGTGTTTTAAATATGTGAAACATTTGGCTTGATGTCATACATTATAGTTTTGGATCTCTCCTTGTAATCTCTATGGGTTTTTTATCAGAAGATAAAAACAACGGTTATGCAATCTGGAAAGCAGTGGATTACCATTCATGTTCTCTGCACTGTGGTGGCATACTGTATTTGCAGAAGGAACCTTCTAAATTTTTAAGCAAGAGCATGGAATCTTTTTAAAAATTTCTAATATTCTAGGTCATCCAAATTTTAGGTTTATGTCAAAGTTAGAGACTTCATTATGAATATACCAATTTCATTCATTCTGTACCTTAGGTTTGATGTTGGTGGTTTTGGGTTTTTTTGATTGTGGTGTCTTTTACGTTGGTTAGTTGGTTGGTTGGTTAGTTGGTTGGTTGGTTGGTTGGGTTTTTTCTGTTAAAGGAAAATGCCTTTTCCTTGAATTCACATAAAAAGTGACTGAAGGGTTGGGGGACAATGCCTTGAAGACAAGAACAGATACAGCCTGTAGATTCTATTATTATTTATTTGTATTCTAACAGAGTTCCCTGGGGCTCCAGACACTGAGCTAGAAGTGTGACAAAGGATAAAATAGTACCATCACATTATTGACAGGGAACAAGAGCCAGAGGAAGCTGGAAGGAGCCACAGGAATCTGCAAAGGTAGAGAAATCTGTGTCCCATGTATTGAAAATGCCACATGTAATGGAACTCTCTCATCTCATAAGAGGAATCTGCACTGAACAGAGAGGCCTGAGCTCCTTAAGCATTCTGTGCTTAAGCAGAGGACTGTGGTGTGTTTTCCCTGATCCAATGACGTTATTTTCTAAATAGCTGCACAGCTTCCAGAGGAGGTTTGGAGTGTACCACCTTTCTTCACTCAGATCCCCATGGAACAAGCTATTATTTAATGACTAAGGTCTTCTGTGGAAGAAATGTTAAAATCCCCTCATTAATTCATATCTCCAACTCCTACCCCAGGCAGCTCTGTTACTTTGCAGGATTGATCCCCAATTTTCCTGCTTGTGAATTATAGTAACTTTTCACTTAACATGGTCATTGTGAAACTAATATATCAAATATCAATGAAAAAATAAGCTTTTTTTAAGGAAGTTCTTAAAAGTCACCTAGATAAACCAGAGTTAGTAAATGTATAATGGACCTGGAAAAGTACAGTATGCGAAGAGAGACGAAGGACTACAAGATTCCTTTTCGTCAATAGAAGGAAAAGAAAAGGGGACTGGGGAATAATGCCATATGTGAAAGAAGCATGTAAACTACACTTTCTCTCCCTGTGAAAGCAGGCTTGTAATTAGAGTTTTCTGGTTTTCCTTAAGAGGTAGGAAAAAAGAAGTGCTTAGGTTATGGTTTACTATGCACATTTGAATTAAATATCCTCATCCCCCCAAAACATGTCAACAGCAACAAAGGTTGATGTTAACAAGCTTTTTCATCAGGGAATGCCTTCTCTGTCTGAACACAGGACTGATGACTGAAGTAGCATTTCCTATGGTTGTTTGTTGCATACTTATTTTAATAATTCATCATTCACCTGGATATGTATTTGACTGTATTGAGTTTGGGGACAGTCAAGGAACACATCAGGCTCTCCAATTTTATATATTTATTGCCTGTAATAGGATGATGAGATGGGAATTAATAATAAATAGGCACAGCAATGCCAAACATAGAATACCAGACTGACTGTTTCACAATGGAGCTTTGTCACCCAGAGCATGTAAGTACATTAACAGTTTGTTCACAGACACATCAGTGGAATAAGATATAAGTGAAAGGAAAGAATTACAGTAACAGCAGTCAAACAAAAGTAAGAAAATAGTAATCGGTATGTTTTGCCACTGTGAAAGTGACATCAAAATGTCTGATTCCAATTGTTTCAAAATGAGTATGTCAAAGTCTTCAGAGAAGAGACAGAAGCTAAATAAGGTATATTTTGTCTCTTCTATGCCATGGTTCAGGAGAAAATCGAAGCAATAACATTCCTGACACTGTGCTCTAAGACTCTATACCAGGTTCATTCCTGTGAACCTGAAATAATTCTGGAACCTGTGAATTTATTTTCAAAGGTAAAACTTTCTTTGCAGGACTTCAGCAGACAGGAACTCTTCCTGTACTGCCATCCTCCAGCAAAAAGCTATAACTGCAGTCTCTTATTCCTTGCTTCTCTGACCCAGTAAAAGAGACATTGAGTAGACTGAATTATTTTCATCTGTAATTGGTGCCAAATGTAAAAGTTAGGCTTACAGGCAGCCTGTCTGACCCCAAAAATCATAGGGCCACTGAGCCATTTATGTTAGAGAGGAACTCATAAAATCATCCAGGCTCATGTCCTTAGAGTAAGGGCCATCATTAAATTGGAGTTGTTCAAGACATTGTCCAAGTAGGTATTGAAAATCTCCAAGGATGGAGACTATATAACCTTTCTAAGCAGCCTGTTTCAATGTTTTATTCCAATTTTTAAAAAGAAGAGGGTCTTATAACCTCTATTTCCTTAAACTACGGTTACAAAAGCCACCTTTTCTTCTCACTTCCTATTCACAGTGCATAGGCTTCAACATATAAAATATGAGATGGTGCAAAAGCCATTGACAGACACATTTGTTGCCCGAATGCTACATTTAAAAGTTCTGTGTTGATAGCTGTGACTGGAAGCAGACAATCCTTAGGAATGTTTGTCTGTTATCTGCTTGAGCAGGGAGGTTGGGCCAGATGACCCGCTGTGGTTCCTTCCAACCTGAACCATTTGGCAATTCAGGAATTCTGTGACTAAAAGAAGTTCTGCTTCCTGATAGTCCAGAGATCAAGGTGCAGCTGCCGCTGTGTAGGCTATAAATGTTATTGGCTTGGCTTACTATGCCATGGCACATGCATAGCTCTTCTGGAAGAGCTATAGACTGGTCCATGACTCCCTATTGCCTCCTCCTCTTACTGAACTTAAGAAGTTGTTCCTTTTTGGGGGAGGAGTTGATAGCTACTTCTTGTTCCACCTGGCCTTGGAGTTGTTAGAAGAGCTCTAAAAAATGTGCCTTGAGCTTCCTTTACTTTGGAGGGACTATAAGCCTTCATAATAATAAAAAGATTGCTCTATTGCTATTAAATCATATGTATTATATTTCACTGCAAATATATATTTCTATTCTGTAAGTGATAAATAATACTGTATGGGTGTCTTTTAAGCATATGTGCAAAAACTCCATAAAAGAATGGTGCCAATTCTTCCTGCAGGTGATCTTAATGGTTCCATGAAGACTGCACACCCTTAAGTTGGAACATATGTCTCATACACCTATAATGCTTTGAAGCTAATTTTTTTGCATAAATATATTGGGAGTTAAAACATGTAGCGCATTAAGCAACGGCATTACTGCTGCTGACCTATTAAAATATACTGTCTAAGAATGAAATGTCACAGTCTTAGTCTATCCTCAGAAGAATGTAAGTGATAATGAGCCTAGTAATTTAGCTATCTTTATACCAGTAGATAATTTGCAAATAGCACATAAAGCACAACAGTGTGCTGCTATTTTACATCTTTGCTCTCACATTTGCTCTGCTCTGATGAGACAAGTCATTGTAGTGAGAGTGGTTTGCAGAAAACAGGGAAATGTCTATTTATGAGTTGCATTGTATAATACACACTTTATATTCTGGGTGGCTGTAAGACTTGTGAAGCAATACTGTTCACACGGTTCCCTAAATAATTCTCTGTTGTGATGAGCTGACAGACTTAGCAGAGTGCATTACTTGAAAGAGTAAACATCGAAAAGCCTCCAGGGGTTCTCTCACTTCATTCATTTTGCATTATCCCATTTAGCAATTGTAGTTACATCTCTGCAGCCCTAATAACTGCTCAAGTGAAGTAATGTTATAGTTCTAAAAGACATGAACCTACTGGGCCAAACATAATCATATTCAAGTTCCAGTGATGGACATGCAGACTAAAATGTATGTAACAGCAAGGGGATATGAGCTTGCCAAGTAATCAAAGCAGACCAAAACTGACTCACTTCCTGATACAAGCAGCTAAGGCTTGGATTTTTAAAAAATTGCATTCTGTACAAAATTATAAATAATTGCAATTCACATTAACATACCCTGAAATGGAAGCTCTTCTGGCTGCTGCTTGGGAAAGTTTTCTTTTAAGACTACAGAGCTTCAACATTCTAGTTTGTTTATTGTTAAGTCAGTCTGAAAGGGTCCTTTGCTCAGTTGCTGCTAGGAGCAGTAGAGCTGCACTGCATTCATATTTGGCACCCTCACTGAGGTGGAAGCTCTAGAGAGGTTTGTTAAGAACTGTGAGCCTGTGTGGCTCAGGAGAACTGGAACCAGCATTGTTTCATTACTGCTGGCTGTGTAACACTTGAGTCCACCTCAAATATTGCCATTGTGCTTAAATAGAATCAGAACTTCTACAGCAAGAACAAGCTTGTGGAGCTAAGCTCAAAACAGGGCCAAGACAGGAATAAGACTAAATAAAACATAAAGAGCACTGGATATTTTAAAGGAAGTTTACATGTATGTAACTTGGGTTTATTTCTGTCTCTTTGTTCTTTTAGCTAAATCAGCTTTCTCTGTAGGTTAAAACTAAATATCAACCGTTCACATGAATCTTGTGCTGGAACCTTTCCTTTTCTTCATTGGTGCTTAATCATGCTAAGCTGTCAGGTGGGTAAGGAAAGAGTAATCAGAGGAGGCTGGAAAAGGAAATCTGTAATCTTGGTAGAAAAACTTTGCCCAGAAAAGTCCCTACAGCAGAGAAAGCTTATAAATGCCTTGTGAGGCAAGGCAGAAAAAAGAATCACTGAGCCTGCAGTGCTGGATAAATAGGCTTCTGTAAATGTTAGGTTCATCTATCTAGACCAGAAGTGTTTAACTCTTTATTTGCAGGAAATATCACAGCACACCTTTAAGCATAGTTTGAACAACTTAACTTGCTCCAGTTACTCCTCATCTCGTGTTTTAAAATCCATGAATCAGATCCTGAAGCTCTGCCAGGTTGCATTGACCAATGGATCTACCCGACCTGCTGATCAGCAGAGTCACACATCCCGTGAGCCTCTTGGCTGACCAGCTGTGGGATGAATTTTATAAATGATGAATAAAACTCTTATTTGTACCTTACCTTACTCCTTTGAGAAAGCACAGATCAAGGCAGATATTAATGGAGCGAAACTGCACAAGTCATGACAATTATTTTAGTGCATTGAAGTTAGTGTATTTACTTAAATTAAATTTCTTATGGCAGGGTTTAGTGGGACAAGGTATTTGTTGTTGTACCAGTAGTACTTTATAGTTAAAAAAAAAGTTGTCCTTCTGAGGCTTTGTTAATAACCTTAAAGGAAACTGTATAGAAAAAGTAAGTTTATTAAGAATTAAAATACATAAAAATGTGGACTTTGGAAACTTGCATTCAGAATAAAAACACTTCTTTGGATTAAACTGAAGTATTGTAACACAGGAGAAGAGTATTTTGCAATGTTAGATAAAAGCCAGGACACATGTATGTGCAGTCTGCACTTGAAGGATCAAACTCCAGAAACGTCAGCTTTGTTTCAAAGTAGAAATATGTATGCATTCATGAAGATAAACTCAAGTTTTTTGACAAAGCCTCTCAGCACATTGCTTTAGTATGAATAAATAAAAGTAAGCCAAATGCATATTTAGAAGCTGTGAAGGTGGTATCTTGGAAAAAAAAATTAAATGAAAGATAAATATCCTAAATTTTTTAGTCCAATCTATAAAACCGCTTTTAGTCACTGATATAATCTTTGCCACTCCTATTTGTATGGAACTAGTTAACTGCAAATTTTCTTTCCTTTTAATTGATGTATGTAAATAACTAAATATTTATTCCATTTCATATGCTATATCTCAAAGGGTTAGAAATAGATGTGAATGAAAATACCTTCATACTCTTTCTAGTCTGTTATATTTTAGTAGTAAACTGGGGCTACAAAACATGCTTTTTTGGCAACTTTCCTCCTTTTGGGGGTACTATAATAGAGAGAGATAGAAAAAACACTCTCTAGTAAACCAAATTAACGATGTCTCTTCCAAATGCTGGGTTTTAACAATTTAGAGTCAGTCTTCAACCTATGCAGGGTTTATAACCATAATAATTGGTTCTTCAAACTCAGAAGGCTACAGAAATGTTTATCAAGTGTTTAAATGATACTAAGCTTTGATGTAAACGATTAATTAATTTTTAGATATTGTGATGAAATGCAGTGACAAATTGATAATACAACAGTGTAAAACAAGGATCACTTTTTGTTCTGTAGAAGATTTCTGAATTATTACATTATTCACATAACTTCTCAGCAAGATGCCCACAACGCAGGGTACCAAATCGTGGATAATCAGGAAAACACTTTATCCTTTACTAAACTGATCAAATAATATGATGAATAGCAGAAGACTGCAAAGTGCTGAGTTACTATGGTGATAAAGGTGATATAAGGACTTCTATAGAATGGTAGATGATATAAAAGCACAGGGAATTCATCTTATTAAATATGCACCAGTCAAGCTTTCTGCTTTGTGTTAGCTTGCTCACATGCAGTCTCATATATTCCATTTTTTAATGTCCTTTGGGTAATTACTTATTTATCTCATACAAATCATCTAAGTAAACACAGGTTTAATATAACTAGTTACTGAAGTTTATATACCTCTTGGGCTTTTAGTGTTGTCTGATTAGATTAAGGAGAAGAAAAACATACCAAAAAATCCTAGTTTTCTCAAGTTTCCCCTTAACTCCTATAATTAAGTCAGTAGTATACATATTTAATAACACTTTGCTTTTCTATGCCCTCATATATGGTTGAGTCGTATTTCGAATATGTATATTTTCATAAGATTAAAAAAAAAGGGAGAAATGTAGATTCACACTGCATATATTGAGCTCTGTCTGTAAAGACTGACATAAGAATAACCTGACGCCATAAGGGATAAACAAATCTGGCTTTTAATACTAACTCAGGTTTGAACATTTATGCTGTATATACAATTGAATTGAATTCCCTCTCATAGCCAGCACATCCCAAATTATAGCTGAGGTTATTCTCTGAGGTTGTGTATATCAGTAGTGGTGTCACAGTGCATATAGAATAAACTGATTGTCAGAAAACTGGATCATGAGAAACACATATAATACATTATCTTCCCTCAGTCTGCTGCAGCCTGCAGACTTAGTGAACAGGCAAATGGACCTGATCTGATTTCTCACCCCTTTCACTCAATCCTGTAAACAAATCAAATGGAGCAATTATTAATTTACCATTAAGTAATTCACATTACTCTCTTAGACCCTGTTTGTTTCTCATTTCTGTCATTAATTTTCAATCCCAGTTCTGTACTCCTCTTAAATATGGTGTAGTGTTAAATTTTCTCTTGGAAATTAGCTCCAAAAAATTATTATCCCATTTTAAAATGTTTTAATTAAAACTTTTCAAGCTTTTATTGATGTCCTTAACAGAATCTTGCAACATTTGCATCTTCCTTCAAAAATATTTTTAAGTAGTATTGCAACAAACTTCCTGATCTCCTATATATATCAAAGTAACACTCTCTATTTTAATAAGAAAAATGTCAGCTGCTGTATTACCAATCAAATAGGTTCTTAGAAGATCAATAAAATGTTATTACATTAGTAATATAGAAATTTTAAATGCAAAAATGATATTAAAAGTTTTATATAATTTTTGGACACCTCTCAATATGAAAGGTAAAATAATGTAATAAACCACCATATATAAATATATATACAGTCATTAAAATTTTATTTGTGGTAAATATAGCAATAATTACATTATGGTGAAGAAAAGAAAACATACACACAGGTTTTTGTTCAGTTTGGATGAAGACATTGAAGACAAGCATAGGGACAAAATATTTCTATGTCCTTTGCTTTTTGAAAAATTAACATTATCACAGTTTTTTGGTACCTGTTTGAGTTTTTACTTTTTAGAATCTAAACATTACAAAGAAAAATAGCAAGAGAGATAACTGGAAATTGAATCCTTTTATTCCTAAAACTATGTATAGAAACCTAATTTCCAGATAGAGGAATTATAGAATTAATCAGACCCTGTTTCATTAAATTCCCAGCTCAAACCTAGAGTTGCAACCACCTGATCTATGAAGCTGTAGGTGGGTTTGTGATTCACAGGATCAGGTCCTAAAAAATCAAACTTTCTTTCCAATCCGTTTGGGAACAAATATACTGAATATCCTCTTCTTACCTGGAGTGAATTTCAATACATCAGGCTTTCTGAAGACGTACCTCAAATACTTGAAAACCAAACGCATTTGCTTTCAAGGTTAAATCACTGCAGTATAGATCGCAAAACAGTTTTCAAAAGTGATTTTGACTGATAAATCAGAGCCATTTCAAGGGGTTCTTTTAGTGCTAAACTTTGTATCACCTCAACAGTTTATGGTAATAGTGTTATTGAAATATCATCTGTTATTAAGTGGATAGAAAATAAATGGATGGCTTAAATGACTCACTGGAGGAAGTTAGTTGTTTTGGGGGTTTTTGCATGTGCTATAACGTTTTAACAAACAGTTGCACCACTGAGAATTTGTTGGGATAAGCAGTCTACTTAGCCAGCCAAGCTTCAGGCTTCTAGACACTTATTACCTCTTTGATTGGATTTTGTTTTCTTTACTGCGTTAAACTTTTTAATACGGATTAGCAGTGGAAGAGGACAAAAGTAAACAAATCATTATGCTCATGAGATTGTGAGGGACAAACACATTCATCATTTAAAGGACACAGAACAGGTAATGTGGCACAGTGTGATCACGTATGCGATAGGGAACAACTACTGTTACATTTCACAAGCATACAGACTCCAACTTCTTGTTAGGATTTTGAAGTTGTAGCATATTAATTTGCTGTTATGTATTTATCAAAGCATGACTTGCTGTCATCTTGCTGTCAGTTAGAATTATCTTTCAAATATTCACCTCTGCTGCATTCCTTACGACTCGCTCTGATACAATTCTTATATTTACTTACCTTGATAATCTCATTCTATCTGATTCTGGTGATAGAGTTGAAGGAAAGACGCACATGAATAATCTTATGAAATCATAAGTTCATAGTAACCATAGTCTGAAAATGACCCCAAGAAATGATCTATTCCATATTCCTGCTGTTAGGCAGCCCTGTCTAAACTTGTTTTACCTGCACACCCCAAAACTAATAAACATGTAAGTAAACGTATTTAACGTAGGATTTCCTAACACAAGCAGTTTTAAACATGGGTTATACCTTGTTGATAAAGTACATAACAGTGTAAGATTTTCAAGCACAGGAGTTGTCACTTCAAGGTTACTGGAAATAAAAGAAAAACTGATATCCATTTTCTCACTATACTGGTGGCCACACTGCAATTCCATTCTTACCTGGAATTCTGTATGGACTACTTCATAGATATGAAACCTTTCCTTATAGTTTACAGGATTTAATGCTGGATAACACACCTAGCAGAAATCAAGGTATTGACTCCATTCAAATGCACTTTAGAGACTGGTGAGGATATTGCCATCAGCCCTACTGGGAAAGCCATCTGAGAGGGCTGTCAAAGGCACGGAGAGCACCTCTGTCAGCAAGTACAACAGGGATGTTTTAGAAACTCCCAAAGGTATTTCTTTGCCTCATAGTAATCACCTATGCCAAGGAAAATTTAGGTTTCATAACTTCCTGTGCATAATAGTCTAAAATACATTTCCATGGTGCCCTACTCTCAAAATCTAAACGCCCTTTAAAATTAAATAAATATTAATTTTGGTATAGCTCTGGCAAGAGCTATTGTGTAGAAAGTGTGCAGCGAAGATTAAATAGGACTTGATTTAAGGGGAAAAGTGAAAATCTGAGAGGGTTTCTTTACAGAGTATTTGCTCTTTAAGGTAGGTGAACTACTTAACAACTGCCTTGAGCCCTTCTTTCCTGCCCCTGAGAAACATCCAAGACAGATGACAGGCCTGAAGTAGTGGTACCAGGTAAGACTCTCATTCCTAAAGCAGGATCACAAAGATTCTTTTCTGTTGGCTGTAAACCCAGGATTTTTTTCACACAAAACAGTACACACAAAACCCAAAGGTTCAGACACTATTTTTCATTATATGCCAGAGTGTCAGACAAGTTCTTCAAAAAGGGAAAAAGAAGAAGCTATAGTCCCATAAGGTAATGCATCCTTCTATACTTCCAATACCACCAAAAAGCAGCAGCTTTCTTTAAAGCTTTCTTTACCTACTCGTTCTCTTGTGCTGAATTTGAAAAATCTCTAGGTTGTAAGCTTTCTGGAAATGGATTAGCATCTGCAAAGCATGGTGAGTGTGGAAGGAGCTTTTTTCAATTGAAAAAACCCCCAGTAATTTTCCTAAATTCCCAGCTAGCTTGACTTAATATGTCTATCACATAAAGGATGATCCCAGATGCTCACAGGTAGGAGGCTTACATAGCTGGGTCTGCTCCCACACAATGAATTTAAAATATAATAAGACTCTTTTATATTCTTTAAATTTTCAAACAGCCTCAGAAAGAAAACATATTTCATGAGTGGTCTTACAATTTCAGTTTCATTATCATTTTAAGCTTTCCAGCCAGCAATGTTTTCATCAAGCTGATTAAATTGCTTCCCAGTAAAACTATTCATCCCTTTAAAAAAGTATACATCCCATGATTATGAACTCCTGGGACTCAGCTCTGACCACATGTGCAGGAAAGGCACAAGCTCCCTGGGCTGGATGCAGCCACGGTGGTGACAGCAGATTTGAGTGTGACACTGAGCACATGCCTTGCCTATAAGGTATATGCTGAGATTGTTCTCCCTTCCCTGCCCTGGTAAATCTATCAATGGATTCAAGCCCTTTTATTTCCAGAGGAGTGTCCACATGGGCCCTCAGTATTCACACCAAGCACAGTGGTTTGCTGCAGGAAAAGTAGGTGGATGTTCAGTGATTTATGAGGACACCCCATTCCCTAAACTTTAGGTTTTACAATTTCAAAGGCAACAGAGCTAATCTCCAAACTTTATTGTGGAAAAAGTTCTCTTTAATTCAGTCATAGTTTTGCCTGAATTATTTTATAGCAATTGGTCATGTCCCCAAAGCTTTGCATTAAACCTTACAGCATTTCTTAAACCAATTTTAGGGACAACAGCTGCACTATGACATCCGTCAGCAGAGATCCACAGAGCTCCCCTCTCATTCATGGCAAGCCACAGGTGTACAGCCATCCCTACAAATGAATCTGCAGCTCAAAAAGTCCCTACAGGGGTATGTCTATACCTCTGCTAGTAAATAGAATGGGTTCTCTGGCCCTGAGGACAAGTGATATGGAATGGTTTGCATCCACACAGCTAAAACCTTGTGTCCCCCCAGCAGGGCAGTACTGTCCATAGAACAGTTTCATAGGGTGGAACAGCCCCAGGCCACCCACGGGCTGAGCCCAGGCACTCTGTGAAAATGATGCCTGCAACAGAACAAAATCATACAAAGTAGTGCACTAGCATTAAACACTGCAGATATCCACTGGACCAGCAGCTGAGCTTAAGCCCTGTCTCTGTTTTGTTCACCATCACCAATACCACCAACAAAGCCCAGTTTACTCGTACACACTCCTGAAGGTTTGTTAGTAAGCTCAGGATTCATTCAGTTGAAGCTAAAAGCTAATTATGTGTGTTTATATAAAAGTTATATGTGACACTGAAGAGATTAAATATTCATTAGGACAGCATGAAAGGATTTCCTTTATGCCTAAATGAAATGTTTAAAAATAAATGAACAATGTATTCTAAAAATTAAATACCTGTTTTCTCCAACCATGTCCCACAGCTTAGTTATGCAATTGGGAATGCTTCATTTTAATTTTGTGCATTGATTTCAGATGGCATTAATAAAATATTTCCTTTTACTCTAAATTATTAATAGAATTTGTTAACACTGACATGCACCTGGAAACTTACAACCATTCAATATACCACCTCACCAAGAAATCAACAAGAATATTTCCCAAATGGGTTAGTGATAGACTCTTTTGCTAAAAATCTGCATTTTTAGTTATACAACAAATTCTAAATTCTTCCAGAACACTCCCCTCTCCCCAGAACCAGCTTAGTCACATGTATTTCTTTGACAGATGAGGTCTCTGGTTTTCATTGGATTAAATAGTGCGTGCAGGGAAGAGCACCGGCCGAAACAATAGCAGTGGCTGTTCCTTAATTTCACTTAGCCTGCAGTACTTTCATTCATAAGTGTTAAATTGGAATTGCCAATATTAACTTACCAAAGAGCTGGCGGGAAAAGTCCATGTGCTATTTATCCTCAAGGGCCCAATTCAGTTGCATCCCTGCAGAATGTCACTGACCCACTTCATCAATTACTGAAGGCAGGCGTGGGAGCTTTACATTCCTCCTGATTGTACCAGCCAAATATACCCTCTCTTTTATGTGAGAACCAGACTGCACAAAAAATAATTTTTGTAAGTTTATTTGCATTATAACAATGAAATTCTGCTTCTATTTTGCTTAATCACAGACTTAAAAAGAAGCAGGCCATAAAATGATTACAAGCTGAGAGACCTGTTAATAACAAACTACAGAAATCGTTGAGAGTTCCATCTACAAGGACAAAATACAGCTGAGAAACTTTAGAAGAACTGTAAAATGGTTTAATTTCAGTGTTTTGTACTGAAAAGTGACACTGTATGATTTTGTAACCTGAAAGTTATGAAGATATTTTCTCGTCGGGTAGACAGATATTTTGTGAAGCATACATGCTTCTGTTGACTATTTGCTTTTCATAGGGTAATGCTGCTTCACAGAGACTCATAATGTTATTTAATTTTTTCATATTCTGGTTTTTTGCTTCCAGGTTTCAAAAGCAATGAATTCTATTCAAATGCTGATTACACTGAGTAAATAATTACAAAGTTCGGGATGCATTTCCCATAGATAAATTACATATAGTCGATCAGCCTGGGGCATATATTTCTTGAAGCTACAGCAAACAATTAAAAATCTCTCACAGTTAAATAATCTCCTCCTGCTAGCTGGAGAGTAAGGGATATTTTCTTAAAATGTATCACAACGATGTTTTGTTCACCTCATCTACTGGAAATAAGACACATTCCAATGGTTTTTTTTTTCTGTAATTTTAGCTTCTATAAGAAAGAGATTTAATTCAAGCTCATCAATGACACTTAACAGAAAGAAGGAAGCATTTCTATAGACCAATTCCTCCCAGCCTAGGACACATGTCATGCTGTCATTTGGTGATTATTCTCCCACATTTCTTATCTGCTGCACAAAAGTAATCTCAAGAGACATGACAGATATGATTTTTCCGCGCTCAAGTTTTCTTTTGTGCACACAATTCTGAATGGGCAGCCACTTCCCTGCACCATATGGGGTATCTAAAAGGTGTGTGCTATAACAGCAATGCAGCCAGCCTGGGATCCTCTAACCAGCCATGGAAGTCTGCCCACAAGGAGCAGTTCCTGATGCAGCTCTGGGGTCCCTTATGTGACCCTCAGGAGGCAAGGAGCTGTATTACTGATGGGGCTTCTTTGGGCAGGGCAGGATGGTGCATTGCTTTCATGAGTCTAAGATAAAAAGTTGTCTTAGCCCAGTGATGATGCAAGCTGAATATCATGTGCAGGAGTTTCTTCAGTTAAAATAACTGACTCTGAAAGAAAGCAAATGTAAGAAAAAAAAAATTAAAAAGGGAAAAAAGAAAAAGAATGAGCAGTAATTTATTGACAGCTGACATTGATAAAATAGTAGGTTTTTTCCCCATGAGCAGGTAGGCAGGATGTTCCACAGCAACTGTTAGAAGAACTGTTCGAACAGCTATTAGATGAGAGAGTTTTCACTACTGTGTATTTTACTGGAGGGTCATGTTAAAGAACAAACAAATTATGTGTGAAAAGCTGTGTCAAAAAGACCGGAAAGTCAAAGAAAAAGTTACTTTCATGCATGTACTGTGAAAAGTATACTGGCCCATGTTCTACATTAGAGATGAACTCACTGATCATAATATTCTCTTCTGGTGTGTCAGTCATTTGTGACTGACTGCTTAAAATATATCCAAAATATTTTTTGCATTTTACTGAGAGAAATATTTCTATGTCTACTTGAATTCCAGTCAGTATTATATTCTTAACAAAAATATTTAGAACATGGAACTTCAGTTACTTTATTAAAAGCTTTCTGAACTTTTCCAAAAAAAGCTTAGCTTAGAAAAGCAGTTTGTTTTTTTTTTTTCTCCAGGATCGAATTTTAACATTTCTAATTGCATTGTACATACTAACACATTTATGTGAAGCAAAGTAGCTGACACAGCTTGTCTCAAATCTTGGTATATAAGGTAATGAGAAGGATTCATTTCTAAGTGTTAGTGAAAGCAAAGCTCCTTGTACTATAAAAAATATCTGTTTCTAGAAACTGTGGAAAGAAGTCCTTCCTTGGAAATTGGATGGACACTATTAACAGTATTGAAAGAAGCAGCATGCCATTGAAGCATAGGAGCTATTCCAAAATGGTTTTGAGTGAGGGGAAGAGTACCTACAAGAGTAAAGTAGACCATCAATAGCTGAAACACAAATGCAAGGGACAAAATACTAGTCTTATTTGTCTTGTTTCCTTCCAGAAGGGAAAATCTACCGTTAGCAGGGATATCAATTTTGAAAGGTTCATATCATCCATTTTGGTGGGCAGAAGGAAGTTTAATGAAGATCCTTCTCTGATTACCCCTCTGATCTCTCTTTCATCCATCAGTAACAACAGGCACTATTCTCAAAGTTGTCACTATATCTGCTTTTGTCCCTTTTCTGCAAAGGGATCATTTCTGCAAAACACCCTGTGTGGTGCAGGCAGCAGCTTCTTCTGTCTCAGGGTGTGAGCTGCCCACTGATGAACCTGAAAGAGGTAACTGTAAGTTACAGCTGCTCAGCTGGCAGATGTCCACTGCTTACACAAAGCTGTAATACATCCAAATTGTATTACACCATCTAGTTCACCACTCAGTTGAATGGCTTTGTGAAAGATGTAAAATGTAACAGTGCACAGAAAAATGTAAAATATTATTAAAATTTTTTGTGCTGAACATTGACTTGTACTTAAAGAAAAACAGGTACTAATAAGTAATTATCTTCAAAACTCTTTAAACATCTCATTTTCTTTGCTGTTAAGATCCAAGAGACAAACTTTTTTTTATGAATTCCAGCCTTTCTTTTACCAGACGTACCACAGGGGCAGACAAAAAAGCTGACACAAAAAACCAAAGAGGAGGCCTGTCTCCAAGGACTGACCAAACTGCTTTTAAATTGCTTTTAACTGCTTTTTAATGTGAATGGTAGGTATTTATTATCTGTGAAACAGGAATAGCAAAAGGTCAGGTTGTCGAATAAAAAGTTTGGGGTTAGAATAAGGTAAAAGATTTGGCCGTAGCATAAAAGCTGGCAAAAGCAAATATGAAGGACAGCTCTTTAGAGTCTTTGAATGCTCTAGAACTGAGGGTACCTGAGCCAGCAGCAAGCAGTGCTATCCCTTTGCCTACTTACTGTGTAGCAGTTCAGACCTTCTGAGTGATGCATCAGTGCAGGTCTGCTCTGAGGATATTAAACCTGTCTTTGAGCTAATGCCTATGGAATGAACATAGCCCTGACACATTTTCACTGCTTCTAGTGTCACTGCTGGCTTATGCAGAGCTAACAAAGGATATCTGCAAAGGATATCACACAGCACCAGACTTAAGGCTTTCAGCATGAGCTCATTTGTAATGCTACTGTTGCCATCAGCTGAGGAGAACTGTCCTGGACATCACAGTAATATGATATGGAAAACTGCCTGCAACACTGTGAAACTTGCAATTCTCATTTCTTTTATATTTTTAGTGCTGGGAACATGAAACCTGAAGGACTGATTATCTGATGGAATACATTCATACACACTTTTTTATGCTGTGACATATGGAGACATGAGCAAAATGTTATCCCTGAGTAATGTAAATATGACTGCACATTGCATTGAAGTCTTACAAGATCTGTTTTAACTGATGCTAGTCCCTTTAGTGTCTCCAAGTTCCCCACTGAGGTTTTCCATCACCTAGAATATGAAAGAAATTATTGTAATTTTTTGTGTGCTTAGCACTGACTAAGCATTTGCTTTTATTGATCCCAAAGATCTAATAAAATAAAAGGAACAAGCAAATAAAAAGAAGAATCACTTCTGAGTGTGTTTCCAGACACTTGATGAATCAACATTATTATTTCTACAATGTCCTAGGGGTATGCAGTGCTTTGCAATGTTAACAGTAAATTATTTGGCTTTGTCCATAGATTCCAGGTGAAAGTGAGAAGCCTGATATTGACCTCTGGAATCAGATAGCCCATGGAAAGAGAAGGCACTCTGTGGAACAGACTAATATAGTCTTGTTAGCTGATGAGGAAAAAGATATCTCCTGCTATTTTTGTGTGAGAGGCATGTAAAACAGTGGTGATGTATCTCTTAGGGCTGTTAAAATGTTGTTCTTGTCAATAGAAACTAATCAGTTCCCCTGAGTCCATACCTGAACCTGACTTGTTACAATCCTGTCTTTTGAGCAGTTCTAGCCAGCTCCCTACTTTTACAATCTCTTCTTAGAGGCTGAAGCTCATTTCAATTTTCTGTCTGCAAAAAATTTTTCCTATCAGTGTAGAACTCAAATACCTGCATAAAACAACTCTTCTTGGTAGAAACACATCAGAAGAGAAGGTCTATTTAACATGCCTAATCTTATGCTTGCGAATTGAGTTCAAAGGTGTCCACCTGGACTTTATTAGAGAGCACCAGCAAGAGTCATGTCTCCCTTGCATGTCCTATATGCTCCATTGGAAGCAAGGAAAGAAGAGATATGGTCACTACTGTGAGGCACTTTTGCCACTTCATGAGCTTCTGAGATGCTCCACTAAATCTTTTTGACTCTCGCAGGAACTACGCAGTCTCTGAGACCTCCATGCCTTTGGAACAATTATTTTGGTTCTTGCAGACAGAAAAGTCTACAAATGGATTTTCCTGAAAGTGAAAATAGACAATATATATCACCCAGGATGTATTTTTATCTTTATTTGGATTAACTTCACCTTCGGAAGAGCTTCTTGTAAACCTTTAACCACATATCATATTTTTCTCTGCAATTGGTCTAGACTGAAGGTGCTATCCTCAAAACAGTTCATTCCACTTACAAAGCTGCAAGCAATTTTCATACTACATTTTTTACATTAATCCAGCAATGTATCAGACATGAATGATGGATGGATTAAACTAATCTTTTACAAATTCTTAATGGTGACAAAGAAGAAAGGGTGAGGAGGGGATTCTAGGGGAAGGTGAGAAGTTCAGTTGTTGGTAATACAGAAGTATGAGGCTGAGACAGAAGTTTAATAGTTTAAACAACTTGTAGCAGAAATGACAGAAGAGCCTAAAATAAATAAAAAAATAATATTGGAAAGCAAAAGAGAAAGGAAATTTAAACAGAAATTCAAGGAAAGCAATGTTAAAGATGTAGGGAAAACAGAAGGCACCAACTAAGATACTACAGGAATAGCCAGAGTGTCGGCACAAGATCATGAAAAGAATGGAAGCTCAAAAGCAGGTAAGAGAAAGTAAGTCATGAAAGGAAGTCAAGGTAGAAAAGCTGATTAAAAAGGAAAGTTCTGACTTCTCAGTGGCATAATTTAAAACAATAGTCAAAATGGGGGCTCAGGGGACTTCAAGCAGTGCAGAGGAGAGGATCAAGAAGTGAAGAAAGAAAGTAGAAGTAAAAAGACCAAAAATTAAGGAAATCTGCAAAAAGAATATAGTGGAGTATGGACTACTAGATGTGTGGCATTGTGGGAATTTGTATTCAATACTTACATCCCACTTATGAAAGCAAGTTGGGAAAGATCCCAAAAACCTGCCCAAAATCCCCTACCCAAAATTCTGTCAAGAATCTCATTGTAGGAAATTTTTGTATTCATTGAAGAATTTATGTCTGCCACCTCAGGCCCTCTGTTTTCTTGCCAATAATACATCTGAACACTTACTTTGCCTTACTATTGTGCCAAAAAGCCATTTTCTTTTCCTGTAGTAAGAATATAGGAACTGATTTCATTACATTGAATAAATTTCTATTGTTACATTGAAAGTTAAATTACAGCCTAGAGATAGTTACATAAAATGTGTTGTCAACAATGGATAGTAGTTGATTCTAAACTTACTTCTTAGAGTAGTTTAAACTACTTCTCAAGTAGTTGCTTGTGTTTCTATGCAAATCAGTAGAACATAAGCTCTTCCTTCCCATCCATGGAGTTATTTGGTTTTGACATGAAGAAAACATGAATATGATACAATGTGATTAAAAAATATAACTCATTTGTGCCAAATATGGGCTCTTCCTTACAGGGTACATTGCTAATTAAAGAATTTTAAAAGAAATTAACTACTTTAAAAAATAATATTTAAAGTTGATATCTGGGAGCATGACATATTTGAATATTCCTAAAAAGAGGCAATTGTATCATAATATCTGCAGCACCTCTGTGATATTTTACGTCGTTTTTATGCCACCTGGTGGTCAAATGTCTAATAGAGTCACCCTGGGTGGAGCACCCCCGGCACACACTGTCCCGGGGGAAAGTGGATGTGGCCGCAGTGCCATGCAAAGGGTGGCTGACCAGGGCAGCCTTACACAGGGAAGTGCTGACATCCACACCAGCTTTCTCCAGGCCACAGAGAAGGACTGTGACTCCTAAAATTCCCAAACAACAAGGTAAGTGGTAGCCGGTCTGTCTCGTGCCTCTAGATACAATTGGGGTAAGATTTTCTTTCTGTCTTTTGTCACTGGGGCTTTACTCCGTGTGACTTGCATTGACACAGGAGGCTCCCACAAGTCATCAATTAACCCCAGGGCAAATTTATTCAGTTTCTTCCTGAATCACGAGAAAATAACTCTAAAAGCAGGTGGTATCTTAGAGTTTAAAACACATTCCTGAGGAGATAAAGATGAGAATTCTCTTTCTTGGACGAAGGATCCAGCTGATCTAATACCTGTTTCTAGTACGGGATAGCATCACGAGTTAAGCAGCCAAGTTTCATGTACCTACATCCTGGGAGCATACAAGACCTACCTGAACACCTCTAGTGATTATTCCTGATTCTCCACTTTAAACCTACAATTAGCTAATTAATTTTTCAATGGCTAAGCTCCCAAATTAAGGTTTCATATGATTTAGTCCTTCCCTTTCCAGAATTAAGGAGATCTTTTAGCTTCAACAAGCCTACTTTTTAATATGGATCAACATGGGAAATGCTCAAGGAATGAGCATTATAAGAAAACAGAGCAAGTATAGACTGATTTTTTCCGTGCTATATCTCACAGCTCTGGAAAATTTCTGAACAGGGGGGGTTTCATCTAAATAGTTATGTTAAAAAATATAAATTCTTAAAAATAAAAATATTAATTTATTTTATATCAGGAGACTATTTCTAGGCTACTGGGATTTTTTTTTCGATAATTCTTTGGAGTTCTAGGAATGGCTTTTTCCATAATTGTTCTTAAAAGATCATAAAAGGATGATCCATTCAATTCCAGCCCATGCCCATTGAGCTCCTCCTCACTGGGGAGCAAAGGAATATAGCTTGACCTTAGAACTCTCATAATGTCATGAAGTTGGCAGGTTGTAAGAGAGAGGAACATGCAAAAATATTTCATAACCCAGAAGATTTTCTGTTTGTGGAATGATAGTAATACTTTGTATTTACATACTGCAATTCAATCTTGTTCAGCAATGTTAGTTTAACCTCCTGTCACTCCTGATAGTATTAATATAATTTTTCTTATGTCATAAATGAGGAAACAAGCCCAAGGAGAGTAAATAATCTGCCTTTAACTATTTTGGTGAACATAAGAGAGAATGAAAGTTAATACAATGCCTCAGTCCCAGTCCTGTGCCTCACACACAGGACAGTATTCCAGCCAAGAATAACACACAATGACCATTTTGCCAGGCTTTTTATCTGACACATAATATGTGTGAATTCTATTAAAACTTGTAAATCTTAGTAACTGGAACAGTGGTGTCAGCTACACAGGTCGTTGTCTGGTGATGGCACATGAATGCAGTATTTGTCTCAAGATAGTAACATGCTACATTCTTTGTTATGTTTGTTCGTATGTTGGTTTCAGCTAATAAATCACAAACACCATCTTCATCTTGTCCTGCTTGTGAAGCTGGTTAGGTCCTCAACATCAACATCTTTTCAATACTCTGTTTTTTGGCCTTAAGAAAAGCTGCAGCATTGGCCAACAAGGACAGTAAGATAACTGCCTTCTGAGCAGTCTGGACAAACACATCTGTCACTGTGTTTGAAGAATACATCCAAGTTTATGCCACATGAGGAAGATTATACAGTTTAAAAATAGTATTCACAAACTTGATAAAGAAGTTTATATCCCTTTTCCACTGTCCTTTTGCTTTAGTCACTGATGGTGGACCTTGTCTTTTTGGAGGCAGTTTCCTGATAGAGCTGTCTCAGTGTCACAGGCACATTCTTGACATAGTGCTGGATGGCAAACAATAGCGCAACAGCTTCTTTGAATCAGATCCCTAAATCAAGAACATATACTTACTTAATTTGAATTCTGAAGTGTCACTACCAGAGCCATATTTGACATGGCACTGTCTAAATATGTAGAGAGTTCAGATGTCAAAATGTCATTTGCTCAATTGTTAGCCTTATTTCTGCAGTGGAACTTTTCCATCTGCTGTAGTTGAAAATGGATTATTTTTCTGGATGTTCATAGATTTTCAAGTGTTTCTTCATAAAACCATAAAAGTTAAAATCACATAATCATTTAGGCTGGAAAAGATCCCCAAGATCATCAAGTCCAATCTTTGACCAATCCCTGCCTTGTAAACTAGACCATGGCCCTAAGTGCCACATCCAGCCATTTCTTGACAACCTCCAGGGACAGTGATTCCACCACTTCCCCAGGCAGCCTTTGGATTTGCAGGATGTATTGGAGAGAACAGGAAATTCAGAGTAAAAACTGTAAATGTCTGATGCTCATGCCAAGCCCCTGTGAGGCTTCCTGATTGCTCTCTAGTGACAGATTTGATTGTCTGTTTGGGTGTAGCTGCCTCTTTATCAGATTAAGACCACAATGGTGATTTGTGCCATTTGGGACCTATGGTAATAGACATTGCTGAATTCATATGAGAGTCACCAGATTAAATTTTTACGTTGAGCAGCATCTTGTAAGAGCTACAAAAAGAAATTGGCGGAGATTGTTAAATCAGTTGCTTTCATCCTCAACTTAAAAATAGGTGTAATTTCTCTTAAATTAATAAAAATATCAGAAAAAAATAAAAAGGTAAGTGCCTAATCATAAAGTTAGAGTGGATTGAAGGGACCAAAAAGGCTTGAGAGGGAGCTGATATCAAAAGATTCACTATTAAGAAAGAGATGACTGGTGTAAAACCAGCCGAATACAGACTGCAGTTACAGCTTCCTCCTAGTTCCAACCCTTTGTAGTTGAGTTGAAGATGCTGAGATCATAGTGATTCTGCTAATAAAAGCTGCTGCTGTGAAATGGTCACAGACTTGATATAACTTCCCACAGTGGCCATGTTGTATCTCTTTATTTCAAAATGTAACCATCATAATCAATGGTGTTTCTCACAGCGAACACCCAACTGGCTCCAGGGACACTTTCTAACTCACAGAGATTCAAAACAGTGGTGCTATCCTAGCCTGAAGAGGAGAATAACACAATAACCTGATCTTCAGCATAGTTTCCCAAATTTCTCACTAAAAGTTAAAGGTATTTTATTTATCTCCATTTAATGCAGAATTGATTTTGTGTGGGAAGATAGAGAATTAGCTATGCAGACAAATTACTGTCACTCTACATATTGCAAGAAAGATTAATTGTCTACAATGGCAGAGGCTGTGCTACAACTAATTTATTTGCCACTGCCATCCTTAAACTTTAACAAATGAATATATTAAGATAAATCAGGCACTTCAACATGCCCCAGCTAAAGTAAACTGTTCTGATGCTCCTCAAACATTTAATTCATCACTGAACTTAATTCTGCAGTCCTTTACAATGACCAACTTAGCTTTCTCTAAAGAAGTGATAAGGTCAACCTTGAGATAAAAACAATTCAAATCCCAGGAACTGTTAATGAATTAACACCTAGTATCTTTCACATTCCCAGATTCACTTGGAAAGCTCTCACAACCCAAAAGTGTATTCCCTGAGGCCATCAGCTACCAGCCAAATATCACCAAAAAGAAAACAGGACAGAAGACATTTATCCCAGGCATCGCTCAGTTGCCCAGAAAGAAAAGAACCTAGTGTCACCACAGATAATTTTGTGTGACCCCATTGTCATCTGCTGCACTCTTACACATGTCAGTGTAGCCTCCAACCTTTTCCTAGCCCGCCTCTAACCTAACTCACAGATTTAGTAACTCATACTGAAAACTATTCCAAAGTGAGACAGAAAGTATAAAAAGGTGAAAAGTTTATATGGCCTTACTCTGTTCAGACATCAGATGAAGAAAATAGATCCAATGAACTCAAAAACTCTGAAAACATTAAATATTTTATGAAGTATGGGAAGAAATCTAGTGGGTACTGTTTGTTATCAGAAAACTACTGGTGCAACTGATTCCTTGCTCTTACAGTGACTGAAGGTCTTTTCTGAGGCCTCACAAGGGCTTACATACAAATGTCAGAAATATACTTGCACCTGATATGTCTCATGGAAAGCAAAAAATTCAGAAATATGGTGAACCTGTATCTGATGTAGGAATATTTGTGCCAAAATAAACATTCCAGTCCCCTTGACTAAAAATTGCTCCGTACTGTTGAAAACACTACTGGATTTTTCAAACTGTATTTATGGCAGATTTAATGAATGAAAACATATCCTCATGTATGTTCAGACTACATTAAAATGATACATCATCCAAGTGTGAGCCAAATGAGCATTTAATTTATAAAGATTAAACATGCAGGCCAACTGGTCAGGTACACGAGTGTTAAATCAGCTCAGAACCCTTTCACATAATCACAGAACCACTGAGGTTGCATGGCATCTCTGGAGATTATCTGGTCCAACAGTCTAAGAGTAAGGTCAGCCAGACCAGGCTACCCAGGACTGCATCCTGATGGGTTTTGAATTTGAAGAATAGAAACTCCACTACTTATTGGGGCAATCTGTTCCAGTGTCTGACCTCCCTCATGGGAAAAAGAATTTTTTCTTATGTTTAAAAAGTATTTCCTGTGTTTGAGCATCACAGAATCATAAAATATCCCAGGCTGAATGCTTTATATAGCCTAAGTGGTATTATGTCCCAGGTACTGCTGGCCATGCAAGAGACTGGCACTGAAAAGTTACCTGACACTCCTCTTCAATTGTTTGTGAAATATGGTCATTTTTCACATAAACCCTTCAAATAGATGTGAAGTCCAGAAAAAGTCACAGCACTCTGTAGCTTTGGCCAGCTTCCCACAGCTCTGTGTCCTGGCCAGTGATGTCTCATTTCATGGCCAGTAGCTGTCCATACACCTTTCAGTCAGCTTAACCTCAACTGAAGACCTTGTCAGAGACCTCATCATCTTCTGGCAGACGTAACACATGCTAGGGAGAAATTTGCAGTATTTTTAATATGAAATATTACCTGATTTCTGTAGCAAATAGCAATGATTTTTCTGTCTCCTATAAGTTAATATGTCCACCTCCCAAAAACTGTACAAATCCAGGTCCTTAATCCAACTAATTTCTACTTTCTCATGTATAAGGGCAGAATTTTAAGGAATATTTAGGAGGTACTTTATGCTTGAAAAGCTCATCACAAAAATTTCAGAGGGTTCTGCTCTTCCCTGGTACTTTAAAATCAAAGAAGAATAACACAGGGCTATAGGGATTTCTCTGTTTGAGAGCTGTTGGGGTGATTTCTTTTAGTGTAATTAAATGTGCTTGAATGCAATTGCAAAGGAGGGCACATCTTGCCCTATTTTCTTCTGCTCCTGTGTTTCTGTGGTTATTCTTCACATTTTATCGCTATTTTTCAATAAGTATATTTTTTCAATGTAAGAGTTTTGCTTTTCCAGATGAAAAACATTAAAGTACTTCCAGTAAAAGAGACATGAACAAGTTTTTATTTACTACTATTTACTGAACAAGAGGGATCAGAAGAAGGCTGAGAGGTAGAGGATACAGGATACATGACCACATATATCACTTTCTTAGAAAACTCAACTAAAAATGACATAATATATTGGCATTGCAGCTGTCTTCTCCCCTTGTTTCTATATCACTCCTTTTTAAATCAAGTATCCTGTTATCCAGACTACTGCTCACACTAAAATACATGCAATCCACATTTTCTTGTAGCCAGAACTGGGACTGCATGAATCATTCCTATGACTCATCATAACTCTTTTTTTGTACCAATGTTACAATGTACTGAATGATTTAACATAAAAAGTGGAGTTCTCCCCCTGTTCTGATAGAATCTTTCTGCTAAAGATTCAAATTGCTCTCTTTCAAATTGTTTTAACTTATGTTCTTCCTGGGATTTTGCTTTATTGGCAGCAGAAACAACAGCAATTAAAAGTTTAAAAGCTCATCTTTTAATCTTTGTGGATAGCCCTGATGAAAAAGACACAGTCCCCATACAGCAAGTGATATTCTGTTAAAAATATCAAGATTTATCAATTTCTTTTACACATTTCTAAGGCCTAAATAAATGTTTGGATTAAGCAGACTTTTATATTCCTACACCAAAGCATTTTTTCTCAGCACAGTTATCCAAGCAGTAGAAATTACAAGAAGCACTATGAAGCCTCCAGTCCAATGCACAGAAGTCATACACCAGCTATCTTTTCTTAATGAAAGACTATATGGTACCCCTGGGACACTAACTGATAGTGGGATTTGTATTCTGGTACCCTGCAGATGCTTTGGAAAGCAAAAGGGAAAATAAATCTTTTTACCACTTGGAAAAGTTAGAAGATCTACTCAGATCAGGAATTCAGGCCCCAGATCTGGTATTTTCCCCATAGCTTCCGGTGGAACATTATCACACTCAGCTACTTACTCAGAAGGATATTTAGTATGAATTTCCCTCTGGAGGGATTGCTCATGACAGCTGTGAGATAGAAGACATTTGAAGGTTGGTAAGGAGGATTAATCTGTGTTGAGTGTACAGTACAAGAGAATAGAAGTGCTTCAGAGGAAGCCAGAGGAAATCACAAAATGGTAGGAGGTGGTAGAATGAATGAGTTGTTTTCCTCAGTGCACAGATTACTAGGGCCACTCACAGGAAAAGGGTTTGCTGAGGTAAGCAAACACTCAGAGGTATTCAATGACTACAGCCTCTTACTACAAAGAGGCCAGAACTGTCCAAGAGCAGTGGGTGGTACCAGCCCATGAAGCATGTGCTGGGAAGGAAGTGAATGCAGTATCTGCAGTGAGTCCCGCTGCAGGCAAGTTACAGCAATCTAAAACACATCTTCTGAACAGGGTAGCTGCAGCTATGGAGACTGCTATTATGACCTTAAACCCTGAAAACAGCAATCCTTTTTTTTTTTTGTGTCAGTGTGCAGAGCTACCCTGCTAGCAGCTGAAAGTGTTTTCAGAAGTAAGTTGTTTGGTGTATGGTATCCCATGAGCACAGTCTTCCGGTGAGATGTCTGATGAAGGCAAAAAGCTTATTAAGTAAGTTCATATAAATTGAACTAAAGAAATGCACTTCTAAATAAAGTTCATATAAATAAATCTAAATAAACACAGCTGTAATATTTCAGAGAGTAATGTTTTTCTATGCCTCCTTAATGTATGAGAAAAGCATATCAGTGTCAGAGTTTAACCTTTTCATGCTAGATAGTGACAGTTTATCCAAAGGTTTGGTAAAACTTTTTTTGCCAATTTTGCCAGGTCCTTAGTGCCCCATCTATTGATATATCATCTACAGATCCACTGTGGGACACAGGCAACTCTCCTTTTGACAGCTTTTTCTAGGAGCATGTTCATGGTGCATGTTCCCCCTGCTGTAGCCAATGCAGGGCTGGGTCTAAGCTCCCCAGTCCTGCAGGGAGGCAGAAGATATTCAGTGTGGCTTTCAGGCACTGTACAATGGGTGAAGAAATGGCTAAATCATGAACAGATTTGCCTGTAAACTCATGATGGTGTCTCCATTGCTTGACAATACAATGCTCTGCAGCTCTCACTCATTATTTGTACTGCATGGTGGAACTCTGAACTTTGTGAAACAGATTAGCATTGTGACAGCCACAAATGCTACTCTGATGTAATTTCATTGTATTCTTGGAATAAAATGTCCCAAGTGATAATATGCTTGCTGGTTTTAAATGTCACCAAAATGCCCATAGCATCTTGAAAAAGCATTTAGATATCATTTTCATTCATTATAAAGGAAGCTTTTTTCATAATCATCTTGAGTTGAGAACCTGATTCAGTTAATATAACTGTTGATGATATATGTTGATTTAATAAAATATAAGGTGGATTTTGGGTCTGAAATTGCCAAAGATTTTCTTGCAGTCTTAGTATGTAATGTCCAGAAATTTAGTTCAAACTTCTTGGATATTACTGATGTTACGTCAAAGATTCACTACACAAGTAAATACTTCTGTACTATCCAGATTAAAAAAAAACATAATTTGTTTGGAAACCCAGGATCTTTGTAGCTGGAGAGAAGGTACCTCCAAGTAACAGTGTAATGGTGGATAATATTAAACCAGCTATCTCCTGCTTGAGGGACAGGACAGTTAATTTTGAATTAAGCTTTTTTGCTTTCTCTATAACGTATTAAATAATATTAAATTACATTATAACACTATCACAGTGCAGAGAATGCATTATGAATTTCCAAAGACCAAATAGCTGAGTGATTTCCTTTAATTCCCACCACTCTCAGAAAAGGTCATGGTTGCTTGACACTACAGCTCACTTGCAAGGAACAGTTCAAATGGGTCATCCAAGTAAGCTTGTTTAGGGAAGAAAGTTCCTTGATCCTTTATTTGAAACTTGCCCATACCATTTCTATGTATTTCTGTCTACTATTCAAATACATGGGCAGAATTAGCCATAACAATAACACACCGCCATCTCTTAGCTTATAGTCAAACAATCCAAAAAAGTGGAGTTGGTCTCACTAACAGGGATCACCTACCAATTAAAGAAATGAAAACATGCAGACTTCAGAGTCATTAAGGCCATGTAATTTTTAAGTCCTCAATGCTTTCCAGAGACCTCTTATTCTCTGGCACCCACCTATTTTGCTTTAGTTGTTTCTCAGGCTTGGTGATGTGCTCAGAGGTCTCTTACACAAACATCTTGGAACATTAAAAAGTTTTTGTGGTGGAATTACAGAGGCCAGAAAGTGTTTCTTCTGTAAGTAATATGTGGACATGGAAAAGCTCCAGATGGAGAACACTAGGTGATGAATAAGTTGGAGAAATCCTGAAGGCAGAAAGTCTCTCCCCCATGATTTCATGGGCCATGCATCCCTGAGGGTAATGTCAGAAATTACTACCGCAATTTTCAATAGTACTCATCTTGTCTGCAGCTCCTGTGTCCTGAAGGAGCAGTGTTCCAGACCAGAGTGGAGTAAGACTATCAGAATTTGTAAGTAATTTGTGGAGTAAGACTATTAGAACTGACTCAGTGCATTAGGGATGGGATGGCTGGTAGAAGCCCCTCTAATTCTGTAAAACCCTCCAGCTGCCAAGAATACTATTACCCGGATATTAGATATTGCCAGCTCCTTATCAGTTTTCCATAGAGAGGATCATGTTGTGTGCTATACATTTGAATTTCAGCTTTCCCCACCCAGGTATTCAGTTATAAATTTCATATTTCTGTCAAATAGAAACAAGGAGAAAAATTAAATTAGACAAGAGAAGGATATATCATGTCTGAAGGATAAATGCTGGAGGCAACTGAGTTAGATTGTTTCTTTGATTTATTAAATAAATCGGCTGGTATTCCTAACCTAAACAGTATTTTTATTATACTTATTCTGTCTTATATTGATGGGTTCACTGATTTTTCTGAAATACCTCCCCTAAACCTCCCTAAAGGTTTAGAAAGACCACAGGGAAATAAATAAATGACAACATGCCAAAGTCCATCACCACGACTGCTGTTCTAATTCATTTGATACAGGTCAGCTCAGATCATGGAGTTGGAAAGCTGTCATTGATTTAATTAAGTGCAGTACACTGTATTGTTTTAAAAGGAGATATTCTTTCCATGTTTTACATATAAATTTTATGACATACTCAAAGCAAGAAGATACGCTTGGAACATTGGAAAAGAATACAGCAAAACTGAGTCACTGAATAAAAGGTTGCTTCCAGTTTAGTCTGATTTAAGGAAGAGAGGTAGAGATGATCTCACTGAGAGCTAACACAATCAGAAAGTAGCAGTGAAGTGATCGATTTTTGTTTCAAACTTAAAACTTAAAACACTCTAAAACTGAAGACAATACCAAAGCTCTGAATCTAAAACTACAAAAGTCAGAAGGGGGGAAAAAATTACTTCTTTAATCAAAATCTAGGAAGAGAAACAGTACCATTTTGATGCCCAGCTGGACTTGAAACACCTGTGTTCTTCATTTATTTTAGCCCTGTTGAATTGATGCTCATGTCTGAGCTCAGATGGTCTGCTGCCACCTTGGCACTGGCCTTCCTTAGCATTGGAAGAAGTCAGTGAGAGAAGCAGCAAACAAAAGGGCAGCCAAGCCTCAGCTGTGAAAGCCAAAAGCTGATCTTAGCCAAAGAAGATCCCTATGACCCTGTGACTGGATGATCTCCTTCAGTATGGGTCCACTGTTTCTGTGCTGTGAGTAGGTACTCACATGGGATCACAGAATCATAGAATTGCTCAGGTTAGAAGAGACCTTTAAGAGAATTGAGTCCCATTGTAAACCTGACACTGCCAAGTTCACCACTAAATCATGTCCCTAAGTATGACCTCACACAACTTTTAAGTACTTCCAGAGACAGTGACTGAAACACTTACCTTGGCAGCCTATTCCACTTCTTGGCAACCTTGTCAGTGAAGAAATTTTTCCTAATGTCCAATTTAAATTTCTCCTGGTGCAATAGGGACATTTCTTTTTGTCCTATTAGTTGTTACATGAGAGAAGAGACCAACACCCACCTGGCTACATCCTCCTTTCAGGTAGTTGTAGAGAGCAATAAGGTCTCCAGGCTAACCTCAGGTGCTTACTATTAGATTTGTGCTCCAGACCCTTCATCAGCTAATGAGATAAAGTAGTAGTGAGGAACCCAAAACTGAACAGAGGATTCAAGGTGTAAACTTACTAGTGCTGAGTCCAGGGAGATGATCCCTTCCCCAGTCAAGCAATTGTCCAGCCACACTTCCCGAGACAGTAGAATTGCATACAGAAGTTACTGAGAAAAATGTAGCTCTAGAGCACCACCTGGGGCAATGCAGGGCTCATTAGCTGCCGACTGCTGCTGGGAAAGCTGCAGGAGAAACACGTTGATGGCTTTTCCCTGCCTCTCCTCTATTTACTTTCTGCCCTCCCCCAGGAGTAAGAGGAGAGGGAGCAGAAATGAAGCCAGAACTTGCACATGTTCCCTGCTTGTTAGGCTGTGCACTCATTCCAGAGGGCATAACCAACCTGTAGTCAGGCTCTGGCTGCAGCTGCCACTCTGGAAGGATGTGCTCAGGTGGTGTCTGAGGTGCTGCACCCTCCACGTTCCCTCGATCCTGCCTTTACGCCTCGGTGTCACAATCAGATGCTGCTTGCTCTGGACGCACATCTGGTGTGAAAACATCTTCTCCCCAGGAGGAGGCCTTTGGAGGTGATCCACCAATGCTGCAGGAGCATCATTCCACTGCTTGTATGATGTGCAGCACTGAGACAGACAGATTGCCACCCACAGCACACACGCACAGCTCGACCCAAGCCCACAGAGAACAAACAATTCAACAGCTACCTGGAGGAGCAGAAATAAAGCTGTGCTTCAATCCATACGGATAAAAAGGAACAATGACATTTCTGGAACAGAATCCATATGCTGGTCAAAATTAGATTAATGGATTCAAACCATGATTCAAACCAACCACTGTGGCTGATTCAAATCAATATTTTATGTTGAAGATTGGATTTTTCCCCAAATATTCACTCGTTCTAGTTCTATATTCTTTAGTAATGTGAGAATCTGGGTGATTCACTGTGGGATCCCCTTTCTATTTGAGAATGTATGTGAGCTAGCCTCAGGCTCAGATTTTTTCAACACCTGCAAAACGATATTTCCTTTTTCTGCTCCCTCTCCTCTAACTGGAATTGTTATTCCCAGTGTCCCTGGGGCTCACTCACTCACAATTAGGGTCAATAAGAAGGAGACTTAGAGTATTTAGTCTGTTCTATGAAGACAGTCCTGAAACCAAATCATTCAAAACAAAAAGAAAACTTTGCCATGGCTTAAAGCACCTTTCTCCCTTCTATTTTTCTGAATATTTTTGCTTTTATCAGAATGTGCTTGATTTCCTTTTGTAGGGATTTTCAATTTTAAAGCATGAGTGTCCAAAATAACACATACTGCAGAAGAAAAATAAATTAATTCCAAATCTAACACCACCACCCATTCAAAAACCAAGGAAATAACTGCAACTACACACATGCACATGCAGAGTGTAAATCTATATCTATCAGAAATATATTTCAGGGCACATTGGATTTTTCACATCAGCATTAACACAGTTCAACACTAATGAGATGGGAAACAAATTAAACAAGAAAAATGCATAAAATTATGAATTTTATTTTGATCTCAAGCATATAACTTCAAGCCCATACTGTTAAAATTGATAGAGATTTAGACTGTTATACTGTACATATGTACCATATACATGTATTATATCCAGATTTATACCATTATAATGGATCTGTAAGGGCTGATGATTACTGCAGCCAATTATTCTGATTGGAACAATCAGGATGCACTAAATTCAGCAGCATGAAGCAGTCTAGTCTTGACTTGGCTAAGACTGGGCTCCAGAGTGGAAGTAACATAAACAAATACCATGATTTTGCCATGTAACTTCGTTCTTGGTCTCCTTGAAGAGAAACCATTTTAAGCAAATGAGAAGGAACAAATGCCTAAATGAATTTTTGGGGAGGCATAACAGATACATGCAACAAAATGGAGTTTTGTCCAAAGAATTGCTTTGTTGTCAGGTTGGAAATGCTTTCAGTGATGTGATAGAAAGACTCAAGGTTGTTTTAAGCCAATATGTAAAAACTCATATCTTGTAAAAGTTTACAGACTGCCAGAACAACAGACAGATTTCACAACATTTAAATTTCAAAAGCTGAAAAAAGAACATGTTTAAGAAATGCATTTAAGCCTACCTATCATCTATGAGATAAAAAAGAAAAACTAGACATGTACAGCCCATGCTACCTACATGTACCACATTTGACAATGAATTTTTATCATGCTGGAAGGAGCTGATAAGACAAAACAGATGAGACTTATTTCTTTGTTCTAGAGCTGCAAAGACTTCAGACATCTTGGTAGCATTGCAAGTCAAACTGTAACTCCCTCGTGCTCTTCTGGCGTGTAAAATAAAATACACAACTCCTGCCACTACACAGAATGTTAAGAAGCAGAAAAATAACCATGGAGCATGAACTGGTCCATTTCCTGTCTATGGGTAGAGGATAGTGTTTGAGACTTCTCTTTTGGGTCAATATCCAGCTAAAAGATAGGCCTCAAAAACTGCAGTGCCAGGATCTAAATTTTTAGGAGCTGGGAAGCCTTTAGAGGCTTTTGGCAGAGACACTTTACAAATAGTCTTTAGCACCAGACATGTACTTTTGAGATTAATGTGGTCTCGGTTACTGACTGTGATGAGAGATCAGGCTGCTAGAAAAGTTGGGAAACAGCGCTGATCCTCCAAAATGGCAAGGATTTGGCAGTGTATTATTTCTGATACAGAAGGAAAACAGGATTAAAAAAAACCAAAACAAACCAAAACAAAACCAAACCAAAACAAACAAAAAAAAAATCCAGATTGCATAGAATAAGGACTTAAACAATCTGGGTGCCCTGAAATCATGTTTTTAGACAAATAGAAATTTTCAGTTTTGTTTTGTTTTGTTTTTTTTTTCCCCTCCCATAGTTCAAGCAAGCAACCCAAGAAATTCTGCAAGAAACCTTGAAATTCTGGTATGGGTTAACTCTTTATTTTTTCTAATTTATTTTGAGAAAAAAAACAACCCCAACCAAAACCAGTATTTTAGCTTAATTATTTTACAAAAATACTTCAGACTTAATGAATGATTTTTTAATGGAAATAAAACAGATGTTTTAATTTTTTGTGCTACATTTCATCTTCTAGTGACATATTACTTTCTTTACCACACAGAATTTAATATCTAAAGCCTGAGTGAAGGTTTACAAAATCTCTGTATATAACAGAAAACATAAAACACAAATGCATGGTACCAGAGACTTAATCAGATTTTTTTCTCCTACATTACCTCAACAAAATAATTTGTGCCTTTTTTCACTCCTCCTTAAATCCAAAACCTTGTGTGAAGAATATAAGAAATCAGAGAGAGCTGTTACACCACAAGCCAAGAATTAGGAAGGTGTTTGGTCTGAAATATTTTCCAAACAACTCCAGGGTCCTAGTCAGACATTAACCTTCTCTTATTCAAATACAGGTAAGTATACAGAATCACCAAACATTGATTAACAATTCCAGATAATTAATAAAGTTGAAGTAATTTGAATCAGTTGCAAACATATAGGTTAAATTTGTATTGCTCTTACTCTGGAGAAGTTCTCTGACAAACCACTGCCTTTACTGGCACAGCACAACCTAGTGAAAGGGGAATGAAATATATCTTTTAACACAAAAACTGAGACTGCATTCAGCTTTTCTGAATCCTGCTACATTGTGGGAAACTTCAAAGAGCAGCTCTATGACGTTGAATTTCTAAGAAACCTATAACAGATTTAAGATAAATAAATATGAATTATAGTATTTAAAGAAAAGGAATAAGAAGAAAATATCTGAAGGGATTTTTTAGAGCCTTTGGATAGATGTGGTCTGAGATGAGGATGATAAAGGAAGCAGCCAAAATTGTAACAAGGGACAAAGGTGAAAAGTTTCCCTTTAAAATACTTTCAAATTTTAGCTACAACTTATAAGAGATTTAAGGATTGGAGTGAAATCACTGAGCTCAAGCTGACCTCATTAGAGCTACTCATGTGAGGAAAGTGAGCAGGATTTGGCCATAAATCAGAAAGGCCTTTGGCCTTGTTTTCATTGCCAAGTATTTTTTAATTGATACTGCATGTAAACTCTGCCCTCTCTTAATACACTAAATAATCAGTGCTATCCAAACCCATGGCTCATTTTCTGCCTAAAATGTGATTTTGTTTGTATTGGTGCCACAGGAATGACGAGGGAGCCAGGAAGGGGCTGTGCTGTTGGACTGCTCCATCCCCATGCTGCACCATGTTTGTGTTATTCTGTGCTTGCTAATGGAGAGGTCATAGCCCTCTTAGCTGTAGTCCCCTGGTAAATCCCCACCCAGCTGTAATCCCCTGCACCTTGAAGAGGATGGGATCCCTCTGCTTTCTCTGAACATTGTATTATGTCCGTGAAACTACCAGTTGGCTTTAAAGAGACTGATTATCCAAATCCTTACAAATTATATGTAACTTTTGGATAGATATCTAATTAGGAAAAATGTACTCTAGGGCTTGGAAAGCCACAATGTCCTGAACAGAAATGGGGACTACTTTAGGCATCTCAAATAATTTTGGTAAACTCTAGTATAAACTCTAAAACAGGACTATGAGTTACTGTGATTCAGGTTTTTTTATTAATTTTGCTATTTTGCAGCATTAAAATCTTACTAAATATCCTCAACTTTACTGTATAATGCAAGAGTGTTTTTGCTATAAAAACTTGTGACTTAAGGCTGGTCTCTGAAGTCAGATTCTGTTTCCCAACAGTTGCTTATTCTCTGATAGTGTCCCTATATATTATGACACCTGATGTATGTAAAAGCTACTTTAATTTTATACTCACATCTCAGAAGCTGAAAAAGACATTTCTCACTTGCACAGTTCTTGGTGATGCTTGATGCTGACTCTATATTGATTTTTTTGTGCCTAGGAAATAGTGAAACTACTGAAGAAATTCACTGTATCAGGTACCGGTGATAGATAATGACTTGTGAAAACAGTTCTTTCCTTTAAGATTTTCCTCACTTGTCTTCGGATATTATTCAATAATTTTGTAATACTTACCTCCACTTCATAGGTGGATTCGAAATTTAAGGAATTATAATATCAGAAAGAGCTTTAAATCTAGCAATGTCCTTTCAGAAGAAAGCTTCTAAAACATCTTTGAATTATTTTTTTTTGAAGTGGAAAGATCTTAAAATACCCCAAGTCATGCAATGTCAGTGAAAAAAGCCCAGATACTAACAATATCCATGCATTTCTCCTGTAATAAGTCATACTTGTAGTGAAAAATGTGCACCTTATTTCTCATCTAGTTGTGACTTCCAGCCATTACAGTTTCACTGATTGCTCTTGCTACATTCAAATGGTTATTTCCCCCACCTTGTATTGCACTTTGGTAAGTGAAACAGAGTGCTTTGAGTGCTGCTCAGTAACTTGCTTGCTTTCTAATAATTCTTCCATGAGCACTCTTCAGTGACAAACAGTCAGTATGGACCACAATCCAAAACGAGACAGAGGGTGTAGGATTGCTCTCACTTAAAATACAACCCAGACAGCTCCCTGCTAGGTACTTGCACTAAGCTCTTGTTATTGTCAGTGAGGGCTCCTTTTTACATGTGATTCACAGTGTGTTTTGTATATTTGAGATGAGGTGAATATTACCCTAAAAACACCTATTTGAAGATAATGACATTATTTGGATAAATTCTTCTATTCTGGAAGCTGCAGCATTAGTAAAATTACATATGGAAATTTCTTTATCCTACACAATTGCCTTATTTTACCTACTCAGCAGTTGTGTTTGCCTATCTGTCCAGTGTTTCCAGAGTGTGCTTCATCCTTCTAATCATCCTCAGGGCCCTATTATGGACTTATTCCAACAGGTTCATGTCCTTCTTAAGTTGGGGGTCCCAGAGCTGGATGCAGAACTCAGGTGGGGTCGCATGAGAGCAGAGTAAAGGGGGAGCATCCCCTCCGTCAACCTGCTGCCCACACTGCTTTGGATGCAGCCAGGACACAATTGGCTTTCTGGGCTGCAAGGGCACATTGCCAGGTCATGTCCAGCCTCCCAGCACCCCCAGCTCCTTCTCCCAAGCCTGCTCTCTCTCCATTCTCCACCCATCCTGTATTTCTGCTTGTGATTGCCCCAACCCAGGTGGAGCCCCTTGAACTCAGCCTTGTTGAGCTTCATGAGGTTTGCAAGGTCTCACCTCTCAAGCCTGTTCAGGTGTCTCTGGATGGCATCCCTTCCCTCCAGTCTCATGACCACACCACACAAAGCTTGGTGTTTTCATATGATATCAGTCTCTCTGTATTCTTCCTAGGCTACCCATCCTAGATTCTACCCTCTGGAGGCTGAACACAGACATATACAAAAGGATAGGTGATATTCTTTCACTTATTCAGACATAGAATGCATACACATGCAGGAGCGATGCTCCATGTATGTGAATATGTGTGTTGAATTTACAGTTTCTTAGCACAGGTTTAGTCTCAGACTTCAAAACCTGTAGGTTTCATTATCCAAAGAAGGAATTTATGACATGTCCATGGGCCTTCTGATTTGTTATCTAGGTAATCAAGAGCATTGAGTCATGACACAGCCATGTGTTAACATAAAAAATGCCCTGAAAACAAGGTTGTCCTCCAGTGTCTACTATTAGTTTCAGTATGCTTTCATTAGAAAAGGATTTTTAAATTCAAATTAATTGCTAAAACATTAACAATTGCTCCATTATCTAAACCAAGAAATGGTTTAGAATAATCTTGTTAGCATTTTTTTTCTTAGAAATACCAATTTAATCAAATTGATACAGTTTACCAGAAAGGGAAACTTCTGGCAAATTTCCACTACCACTATTTCCATTGGTTTTTTTAAATTCTGAAATGGTCTGTTAAAACATTTTCTCAAAGAAAAAGACTGCATTTTTTCATGGTTAAGAGAATCTTATTTTTAGAAGGTAAGGAATACATTTAATAGACCTTCTAAAAAATATTTTTTTCAAAATTAGAGGAAGGAAACAATGCAATTTAATGTCATCTTAATGTTAATCTGAGAGCATTTTACATACTATAAATGTAAAAATACAAAAGTATACGTCTGCATTGTCATATGAAAAATATTGAACAGAAAATCTTTGAGAGCATAAAAACATTCAGTTTTTCTTCTTCAGACTACCTCTTGAAAAGCAGGATTTTGTTGCTCAACAACTACCAAATACTTAATAAGTATCGATAACATTTCTTCCAGTATGTAATTTCTTTTTTTTAACATATGCAAACTTTTAGCTTCCCCAGCATCTTACAGTGAAGCATTTTAAGTGTAACTATGCATTTTATGCCACTTGCAAGCCTCATGTAATGTTCCCAAAATTTTTCCATTTGTAGCAATGAATAATTGCCTATCTACCTTCTCAGCGGCTATCATAGCCAGCCACAGATATGTTTCCTAAGCTGAAAAGCCCTTGAAAACTCTATTTATTGTTTCTTATACAAAATCTGTTCTTTATCTTTTAATTTCAGTTCTTAAACTCTTTTGACAGTCCAATTTTTCATCCTGGTTTAGTCTGGGGAAAATGTTGAAATATTAAAAAAAATTCTTTGGGGATGGGAAAATCATTTTCCGTCCAGCTCCAACTTTCAGTTCCATTTTACTATCAAGAACAAAGCATCTAAAATCTGCAAACATGCATAGTACATCTGGAAACAGGTACTTCAACACTGAGAGATTCTTAGACAATGAAATAAATTTAATCTCCACAAATTCCTCAGGTGATTTGTTGCCACACAACCTTCTTCTACTTTATTTTCATTAAATGTATTTACCATTAATAATTATTACCATCTGTTCAAGTTGGGGTCTGATTTGTAGTGCTATAAATTAGAAGTAGCTTTGCAGAAATCAGTCTGATTTTTGCTTTAAATTATAAACTTGGTCATATTCTATTGTTTTCATTCATGCCTGCTGCAACTTTATAAAAAGAAAAGTCTGTAGAAAGAAATTAGGATAACCTCAGAAATTAAGTCATTTCAAGAAGTCACAAAGGGCCATAACATTTATAGGCACCCAAATTAAAACAAGCACCTTTAGGAAATATTTAGCACATCTACATTTTGGTTTATGTGTATATATTAAAAACCAAACAAATAAAACTGATAATTTAAGAAAATCAAATGGTCTCATGCACTGATTCTGCAAACTTACAATTCTGACCATAAAAAAACTTCTAATGTTAGTAATCAACATGATTCTAGATGTGTTATGTACTATGTGCATAAAAATTAGAAACTTATATTTTTTTGCTTAAGGGTGAAGAAAAATAAGCTAACTATAAGACAAAGCCAATTGGTTGAGAGGGAACAGCTATAGGAAAATAAACTGAAAAAAAGTGAATATATATGCTTTCTCTTGATAACTTCAAATCAAGGATATGTGCCTCTCCAGAAGCCATGCTTCACCAAGAGTAGATAACAAGAGATAGATTTAACAGTAACTATGCATTGTGATCATTGCTATGATACACACTTGACCCCTATTGCCTTCCCTTATTTGCAATTTTGAGGATTTATCCACAGGATAAGCCATTCCATATTCATGGAATATGATGGATTGAAATGCACCTCAAATATGGACGCTCAAATTGAAGGACAAAAGCAACAAAATAACATTTGAAACAGAGAAGAAAATTGGGGAAGAAACAAAATATTTTTGCATAGAAGTGGCATTGGATAAACTAAATAAATTATTATTCAGCAACTATTTCTTAGTTGAGCTCAATTAATTAATCCACAGCTTATTTAAAAATATCTATTTTTCGCTGTAAATTTAGGACACCAAGAGTGGAGCTTTCTAATGTATAAAAACTAAACATTCTAGTAATAAAATACTTCATCAGAGACTTTAGTGGTGGATGCAACTTTGCATCCTTGCTAGATTTTGTGTTGCAAAAAGTATTCAAGACAAAGGCCAGCTCTTTAATTGTGGTTAAGACTATCCAGCATACCAGAAAACAAATTCTACAAGATTAAGTATGTAATTTCCAGTAGTTTTATTAATCATCTGTCAAAAAATTTACTATTACTCTGTAGCAAAAAGGCAGCATGTATTGCAGAAAAAAAAAATAGGCAGTATAATGCAGATATTGTGACAGTGATTTTGCTGAATCAACTGCTAAAGAAAGAAATTAACTTTTTTTTACTATGAAGCTCCAGAGAAAGCAGAAGAACTAATTTACCACAATACTGGGAGAAAGTGTGCACTGTTAGAATGAGAATGCAAGGAAGGTTTTCATTTTGTCTGGCACTTCAAACACAATTTCAGTGTTACAGCTAACCTCAATTATAACAGTTTTTCAATTTCAATTAGCCCATCCTTTCCATCTGAAAAGCTTATAATTTGAGAGTCAGTTTGATAGCTTGCTTCCAGATCCCACATCCAAGCCAGGACCTAATTCTTCTACATCAAACTTATAGAATACAGATTTCCTGTTCTCCATGTCAGTCACTCCATGTACCCAACAGCCTAGTTTGCAGAGAAGGTTCTTTATTACTACTGTTTAGCAAGTCATTGAATTAACATCCATTGTTACAGCACAATTGTGATGACTTGCTGGAAGGAGCTGTGAATCCATCCGTTAAGTCATAATATACTACATAAATCCAAGGATCCATTTGATAAAATATGCAATATCACAAAAAGCATGCTAATATACATATCGAAGAGAAATACTAGGAATTGGAGGAAGCAAAGTTAGTACTAGAAACATACTTTTGATTTAACTTTTTTAAAATTAGAATTCAGTGATAGCCTATAAATTCTAAATATATTTACTTTGATATTACATGCATTAGTATATCCATCAATTCTTTTTTACATTAGCATATGCACACATATTCCTTTCAAAATCTTAATATTCTGCATGCTAGCATATGATCTTGAAATATATTTTTAATAAAAGTTTCTATTTTTAACATAAAAAATATTATGTTTAATAGCATCCCAAAGTAATTAAAATGCCATTGCAGGAGAGTGTAAAGGAAAAAAGTCACATCCCTGTCGTGGGTCAGAAAAAACTAAGATGAAAATCTTGCCTGTTTTCAATCAGTAAAAACAGGAAAAATCTTTCACAAATCATATGCAGAAACCTTTTCTTCAGCCTGAAAAACTCCATTTCCACTTTCATATTCTGTTGTTCACATGATGGCTCCACCAGATGTTTTCTCATGGAGCACCAGACCACAAGCAAACTGTGAAATTCTGAAAGCTGTTGTAAAACAGAATTGTCACCCTCTGGTTGGCTTTTCTGCCTGCAGAACAGCCATAACAAGAGTGGGGCAAAAAAACAGACAAGAGAGACAAGACATATCTTAACACTGCAAGTCTTTCTGCTAATTATAAAGCCATTTTGTGGTAGTTTGCATTTAGGAAATCAAAATGTTTAATAAGTAAACAAAGTGAGCATTACTTAACACAAGGTTTCAGCAGGACTACTGTATTGATTCAGTAGATTACACAGCGTATCAGCACCATGTCCCTGAAATATATTCATATTTGAGAATGTCCTTTTAGGTTAAAATATCTTGTTTTTTTAAGACATTCCCTTTGTAAGACAATTCCCATTTCTGGACTGCTTTTACACGTATCTATGCAATATGGAACAACATGAACAGCTGAATTACTGCTGAGCAGCCTAAAGCAAAGATGTGTGCAAGATTAAAGGCTCAGGTTCTGGAAGCAGTAAAGGCAGGTTAATGTGTCACTGCCTCTTCTCACAGCATCTCACTGGGGACAGCAACACAACTACACCTTTTCTCTTTCTAGAACTATCATGCTCAGAATACCCTACAAATACTGATGTGCAGGCCAGAGTCAAGCCTCAAAGGCAGTGAATTTCATTTTGCAGATACATCTTTTCCCAGTTCTTGTACCACAATAACAAAAAAAAAAAGTGACTGAGGGTGACATGATTTTGTGTGATCAAGTACTTAAATGTATAAAGGGCTTATGGCACATTTGTAATTCACATAGTGAAAATTATTGAAGGGGTGAGATGAGGACATTGGTGGAGTGGAAGATGAGAGACAGATTCCTTAATTTCATTCCACATCAAAGTCCTCTCCAGGCACAAACAATGGTTTATAAAAGCTTTTTCATAGACTGTGCAGCTGCCTGTACTGGTTCTTCTTATTCCACTAGCTGTTTTCTACCTCCTCTCATAAGGTTCCTTTCAAGTGAGTCTCTTCTTTCAAGAAATGTTGAATCACGGTCCGGGAGGGTGGCACAGGCCGGCTCCCCCCCAGTCCAGGGTCCCTGGTTCTTGTAATCTCCACCGGATGCGGGGCGAGTGGCCCCCAAGGTTCTGCAGCATGGCGTCAGTCTTCAAACCACGTCAATTCAAGCAGCAATATAGTGAGACGAAGGAAGAACTGGACTCCATCTCTGTTCTGCTAGAGGTTTATTTGGGGTAACGGGGAAAAGGGGGTTGCAGGGAAGGAGAAGGGGGAAGGGAGACAAGGCAGGTAGCAGATGCTAGCAGCCCAGAGATGGAAGACCTCGAGCTGATCCAGGCTCTGCCTTTTAAGGGAAAGGAGAGGGGGCAGGGGCTGGCTCTCTCTGAGCCAGTCCCAGGAGGATGAAGGGAAGATTGCCAGGAGGGTACACACCAATAGGTTTTGAGGTACAGCAGAGCATATTTTAAAATGAACCAATGTATACAAAGCAGAGGGACAAAGGAGCACATGGAATCCTAAAATCCCACGTTGCTACAAAGAAATATTAGAACCTTCGCAGAATTTCATCAGGATAATGTGCTGCATTTGTCCTCTGAAAAGTAACCCTGACTTAGAAGGCCTATGATCATTTTTTCTCTAAATATTCTTTTACTCTGATAAGAACCAAACAAAGGAGAGATCACAGAATATTCTGAGCTGGAAGGTACCCAAAAGGATCATCAAGTCCAAATCTTAAGTGAGTGGCCCATATGAAGACTGAACACACAACCTTGGTGTCATTAGCACCATGCTCTTACCAACTGATCTAATCTCAGGCTAAGACGATTTAATAAATACAAGAAAAGAAAAAAGTGAAAATTTGAGTTATTATGAGCATAGAGAATGTGGACGAGTGTGAAGGAGAAGGATATATTTGCTGCCTTGAACATTTATTTACTTAATTATATTCTGACAATCGCAGCCAGGGAGTGAATACATCCACATTGTTAATGAAATGTGTGACATTTAAGTCATAAACCTAGGCTGAGCAATGAACAGATAATTTGCATGTCAGGTTTTGAATTGCTACCAGTAGCTAGCATTTATGAAAGCTCATACCTTTCTCAGAGTGGGATCCGCTGCTGCCATCCCACACTGTATTGCTGAAACTTGAAATGTGTAACATCCCACATTTTGCCTAATTCTGAATGCTTAAGTCTCTGTGCTACTGACAAAAAAAAAAAAAAAAAAAAAAAAAAAAAAAAAACCCCCAAACCAAACATATTTGCTGCAAGCAAAATGACCAGAAGCACTCTAGTTGTAGGTCCATTCTTGTCATTTGGGAAGGTTTCTATGAGCTCTGTGTGTGTGGAAAAACTGAACAATATTCTAAAATTATAGTAGATATCCAAATAAGTGACAATCTGTTCCCAAAAATACAAAATCTGGATTTCTCCTTAGGGCAAAAGTCACATTATTCAGCCTAATGAAAATAAAAGTCATAATGTGGAGGAGTAAAGCATCTCTTAAAATTCTTAAAGCCATCACTCTCTGAGCAGTTCCTTTAAGCCCTGTTTCTAAAGAGAGACAGCTATTTTCAAGGTCTCATTGGAATATTTTCTTCAGCAGCAACTCACAGAAGACTCCCTAAATGCAACACACATGTTCTCATGTAGTCTGCAGCTATTCAAGTCATGGCTCATAACAGATTATGAAAACTATAAGACTCCTGATGAAGATACTTTCATGCAGAAAAACCTTGGGCTATTTACCAGCCTTCTGTTGTGTGACTATTAATATGACAGATCGGGTGGGCAAGGGTTTGAAGGGAAACACAGCTGGGACAGCTGATCCCAGCGGACCAAAGGGATAGTCTACAATGCATGATGTCAAGCTCTGGAACAGAGGAAAATAAGGTGCTCATGGAAATGACATTTGCATTCCCAAGTAAGTGTTACAGGTGCTGAAGCTCTGCTTTACAGGATGGGACTGGACACCTGCCAAAGGTAAGCAGTGAATTAATTCCTCTTTTTCCTTGGCTTGCACATACTTGTTTTTCTTTCCCTATTAAAATATCACTATCTTCATCCACGAGTCTTCTTGCCTTCATTCTATTTTCATCCTGTCCTTCAGGAAAGGGGTTTGAGCAAGGGGCTGGATGGCTGTTTGACTGGTAGATGCAGCCACTTCATAATGTTAAAATAGAGTGTTATCTACAGACTTTTCAGTGAATTACTAGTTCTTTCAGATTTATTTTAACAACACACTTTTTGCCCTATGCCAATTTTTATCTAATCTGAAAAATGGAAAAAGATAATTCAACTGCTCTAAGATGTAATCCTTTCTTCAATCCCAGTGCAATTCACACATATGTCATAAAAGCAAGTCACAGATTTTAAATTGTAATAATATGCTATAAAAATGTAATCATAAAATCATAAAATCATAGAATGGCTTAAATTTTAAGGGACCTTAAAGATCATCTAGTTGCAATCTCTCTGCCATGGACAGGGACACCTTTCACTAGACCAAGTTGCTCAGAGTCCCATCCAATCTGGCTTTGAACACCTCCAGGGCATCCATAGCTCCTGTGGGCAACCAATTTCAGTACCTCACCACCCAATAAGGAACTTCTTCCTAATATCTGATCTAAACCTACTCTCTTTCAGTTTGAAGCCATTTCTCCTTGTCATGTCTCTACATGCCCTGCTATAGTCCCTCTCCAGCTTTCTTGTAGGTTCACTTTAGGTGAACTGGAATGCCACAGTTAAGTCACCCTGAAATCTCTTCTCCAGGCTGAACAGTCACAATTCTCTCAGCCTTTCCTCATTGCAGGGGTGCTCCATCCCTTTGATCAGCTTGGTGGCCTCCTCTGGTCCCCCTCCAACAGGTCCATGAACTTCTTGTGCTGGAGAACACAGAGCTGGATGCAGCACTGCAGCTGGGGTCTCACCAGAGTAGAGCAGAGCAGAGCAGAGCAGAGCAGAGCACAACAGAGGGGGAGAATCTTCTCCAATTTTTTGCACAGCTTTGTTATGTTGTGAGAGAAAGTGCCATCAACTTCTGTCTTCATCAGACCGAAACAGTCCTGTCACATGGGCTGAGGGTCACTACATGAAATTCAGAAACCTTCTGGCTGATGAGAGTTCAATTGTTCATATGTAGTCACGCTGATCTCAGTCAAGATTTCAAATGAATATACAATTCTTTATTGTCTATTGATCTTATATCTACTCCAAATTTTCAGCAATACAGAAGGCCTACAAATGAAATGAGTATCTGTGTAAGATTACTAGAGGGTTTTAAGTTTGTTTTTGGATTTTTGTATCCTTTATTTGAGTAACAAAAGACTTTAAAAACTTGCCTGCTATAAACTTTTTATCTTCTTCCATGTCATATTTTTGCATTATGATAATAAAGGAGATATGCTCCTCAGAGATGATTTATAAGCAGTTAAAAAAAGCAAAAAATTCTCAGTTATTATAATATCCATCAGTATCCCCCCAAATAATTATATCTATGCAGTTTTTACATATTTTTCCCCAAAAACCTTAAAAATACCTATACTTTAAATTAGGAAATCTATTATTTTGTAAGACTTGTGAAGGCAAAACCCCATACATGTCATTTGTAAGCATACCGCCCCAAAAAATCATTTTAGAAAAGAATAGCTTGGCGATTAACTTAAAAGTCTTAGTCATCAGAAACCATGTAATCCCTAATGAGCACATCTCAAAAAGAACAGAGTGCAAACTGCCAAATATAAAATCTGTTTTATTTTTTATATATGTGGTTTTATTTGACTAACAACACCAAGTGAATGGGATTTAGGCACCTAAAGCTGCCAGTGCCTCATGAAAATCCCATCTTCATTGACAGACCTGTAGTGATCAAACTGCAATGCCCAGCACTGCCCTCTGGAGACCCCCAAAGCCCTTCACCTGTGACTGCCAGGAGATGACAGGACTGGTTCCCTCTGTATTTAAAAACAGGCCCAACTAAAATGCTTAAATTAGGTGGGTTAGGTCACACCTGCAAACAACATCTTCATATATGCCAAAGTTATTTTTATGATTGTTCACGCAACACAGGTATCCAATGGCAAACAAAAAGCTGTGAAGTGTTTGTTGAGGGCATTCAAAAAGTCATTGGAAATAAAAAAGCTCCTGACCAGCTCATCACAAGTTCATCTGGTACAGGAAAATAACCTTTGAACAAATATTATTAAGAAAGAGCTATTTGACCAGGTGTATCTTGCAGGTGGATTTCATTTCAGGTAACAGCCTCAAAATGATGATAATTATCCATTACTTATTTGCCTGTCTAAACTTCTGTTCACAGAAAATAAACAATATGGAAAAGAGCCATTGACACATTTGAAGAACTTCCTGCATTTATCAGAGCTAATTCTTGTTTTAAGCACACTTGTGGTCCAGTTTTACTCAATCTATTCAGTCATTGAAATTTGCTTTTATCTCCCAGTTATTCAAAGTGACAAGAATATACAGAACATGGAAAACTGAAATATGCTGCCTCATTTCCCTCTACATTTCTTTTTGCCCTTCCTATTTATTGACCTTTTTCCCCCTTTGCCTTCCATTACTCTTGATAGGGCTTGATACTTTAATCAATTTTTTGCTTACAGTCATTTGTCTGTGGAAGCTTTCCTTGCTTATCTTCCTTCTTATTTCCCAAATACATGGTTCCTTTTTTTTTATACTTTCCTTTTTTTTTGCCACAACAGGAACGCCCAATCAGCTCCCTTCACTTTCAGATTCCCTCTTTTTACTAGCTTTCCTCTTCCTTTTGCTTCTGCTTCAGCCCAGTCCTACTGTACTAAGATTTCTTGGGGATTTCTGGTTTTGGTTTATTTTGGTTTGGTTGTTATGGTTGATGTTTTTTTGGTTTGGGAAGGTATTTGTCTCTGACATTTGGGTAGTGCAGAAAGTGCACCCCTTTTTTCCTGTTCATTTCTCAATGGATTACAAAGAATAAAACCCTGTGTGTTGGGGAATGGTACAAAAGCCTGGGAATGATTTGCACAAGAGATTAGCAGAGTTTTTACTGTCACACGGTTTATCAGAAGGCACATAACTGCTGATCTGATGGGATTTATGCTGGGTAGCACTTTCACACCATGGGATTTTCAGAAATATTGTACAGTTATATTGCCAGGTGGAAGAAAACCCTAAAGCACGATGTGCTGCTGAATGTGTGTTATAGGAATTAAACTGTGAACTGAGCAGTTCCTTGGTGTGACTGGGAGAGCAAGGGCAGCGATTAAGACCAGTTGCCAAATGGGTCCCAGTTGTGCAATTAAACAGATGAGTTGCTGGAATTCCCTTCTGTCCTTCTTGCTGTTCCAGTCCATGGTATGAACAATTGAATGTCCTGGCAGTCATTTGTTTCATTTCCTGCTCAATTTAGCTTTCAAACTAAAAAGAAGTATGAATTTTGTAGTGAAACTGAGACACAAAAACGAAATGCAATGAATTGGCACTCAGGTGGACTCTTTATCGCTTCCCTTGTCAACAGACAGAGAAGGCAAATTGGGAATGGCAACCCATCAATCTCAATATAAGGGTGTATATGAGCCATTTTTCTGCTCCTCCATTCCACTACTGAGGCTCAGGCAAAGTACCAAACTATGACAAACTGGCTGCTAACAGCTGTGAAGTACAAGTCTTCCAAACAAACAAATCATACATAAATAGATGGTATATGTTGCCTTCTGTATAAACTTTAGCAGGACACAGAAGGAAAATATCTTCCCATCCCCAAAACTGTTTTGCTTGTTTAGATTTTCAATCAATCAAATTTTAATATTCACAATGGAGAATGAGAGTCACTTGATGTATTCTGGAAAAATTACTGTTGAAAACTTGCTGTGTTAAGAGGGGCAAGGCCAAAGATTTAAAACCAAATAAAAACCCCACCCCCAAAACCAACCAAAGAAAGATGAAGTAGGTAGAAAAAACATAATTATTCTATTTGACAAACTAATCCTTCAGAGAAGGAAAAAAACACAGAACATTTGCTCAGCCTATGTGTCAAGAAAAAGAAGGTCTGAATATTACCACAGAAAAGAAACTGGGATAACTCTTATCCAAATTATAAGTTTGATTGGTTGTTTCTACTATAGGTTGAATTCATGTAACTTTGGGAGTCATGTCTGGTATTTATAACATTTCTGCATGTTATACAGTAATGCCCTCCACCATGACATTTCTGCCCCTTGTATAGTCATTCTGAAATGTCCAAGGGAAAGTTATACTGTATTATTGCCTTTAGTAAGCTAACCAAGCCAAAATTTTAAATTCTTTTGCTAGGAGACACATTTTTCAATTCAGTGGTCATGCTCATAGCTTTCCTTGGCAGCCTCCCTCCAGTTTTTAAATCTTATCCAAACAGTTTCCGTATGTTCTGAAACCGATGTACTAGAGAAAGATTCCTTTATCCAGACACACTTGGGTAGTTTGAATAATGTGATACATGCTTTTGCAGCACACTTCTGCAAAACTTTGTGGGAAATTCAGCTGATGAAAAAACTGAACATCAAAGCCACTTTAGAAGGAAGGAACAAAGGTAGACTCCTCAGAAGCTTCTTGGAAACTGCATATAAAAAAAACAACTAAGTAAAATATGCTTATGTGGGAAAGATATCAGAAGCTAGAGCATGATTTGAAGAGTGTTATTAGTGTGAAACATCATAACAATGTATTTGGATACTTGTCTATAAATGGAGATTGACAGTTCATGGTTAAATCCATGTGTTGCTGTTCATATCACAGAAAAAACACTGCCCACATATGGAGATAACCAGGAACAGTTACAGAAACAACTCTAGCTTAAATGTGGGGCATTCACACTGCACTTGATAGTGCTAATTAGGAAGCTTTCTCCACCTTGGAGAATAAAGTTGTAGAATACACATCTCTTAAAAAACCCCAAACAAACAAACAAAACATATGGTAAATCTAATCCAGTATAAGTATCAGACTGTGGGATTCCTTAAAGAAACTGAGTTGCTAGGAAAGCTTTTAATGGCTTACAATTCAAATAGTTTTAGCATAACAAATCAGAAAGATGGAACTTATTTACTGATTGAATTCTGTGGGAAAATACTGCAGAAATGTTATCCTTGGATGTGAAAGGTTAGCGTTTTTACAGAATATACAGAAAACCCGAAGGGAATTCCAGCACAGGGAATACAAGCTCCCTTACTTATGATTTGGACTGAAGGAAACTCTGTAAAAGCACCCAGTGAATGCTCAAGGCACTCTTGCCTGTGCTCCTAAATAGAAGAATAAAAACCCAACCAAAACCCGCAGATTTAGTGACACGAAATGAATTTATTCAAAATAGTAACACCTGTTGTCTTTCATTCAAAGCCCACAATTTTCCCAGTCTCAAACTCCCATCTCATTACAGATATGCATGGGGTTTTGAACAAGGCCTTCTCATGAAAAGGAAGCATGAGATGTTGAATAAGACACTAGTCTGAAATTGGGAATAGCTCAGATTGTGGCTCATTGCTATATGGCAGAGGAGCTCAGACAAGTGGCTGATCCATGTCCATGTGTAGATCATCAGATGGTAATTTAGCATCTTCTCATGACTCCCAAATTATTACTCACTGTTTTGCACTGAAGCCTACAGTTAGGCTGTTGAAATATTTTGCCTGCCTTGTAAAGTGCATGAGCAGATCTGAGGTGCTGTCAAGGTCAGTCTTCCAATGAAAGAGAATTAATGATCTGAGTTAGTTCTGTTCCTAGGATTTTTTTCTCCACAATGTGTAACTGAAGTTATCTATGGACAGGTTGACTTTTCTTCAGATAGCTTAGGTTATAAGAGAGTAACCACACGTCAAAACAATGTTCAAGCCACACAAAATCATACACTTCTAAGGGCAATCTCTCACTTACTTCAAGCTACAGAATCCCACGTGTGTCTAGAGTCAGATAAGAAGCAACACAAACAACACCCCAGAGTAACTTAGCACAGAAAAAAAGCCCTACATCTTGAATGAAATTAATCCTATGCAACTTTACATGTTTATTCTATGATAAGAACAGCTTCTCTGGAAGGGTTGCTCTTTTCTATTGAATATAAAAGGAATATATTTTATATTGAATATATAAAATATTATTGCTTTAGCTTTGGACAATAAATATTAAATTAATTTAAATTTTAAATGTCTAAGATGATTAAGATAAATCTCACTCCTGTATCATAGTCTTCAAAGAAAAATGATCCTAGATTGTGCTGCTATACATATTGTGCTGCTATAGTTGGAGTAGCTTGGAATAATCCCAGCAGAATACAAAAATTTAGTTCCAAAAGGTGTTTTTAGGAATTTGATGAAACCCCAAATCTGCAATATCCACAGAGGTGTTAACATCATAACCTTTTCATCACTATGGAAACAAATCCAGTGGGAAATGACTGCATATTTCTTTTTAAGTACCAGTAATTTCTAACAACATAACTTCAAGTCCTCAGTTAGTGGGAACACTGTTCACAATATTTTTAATCTTACGTCACATTCAGAATGTCTTGTCAGTTTATTTATTCAAGGAAATAGCTGTCTTCATACAGATGAATATGCTAAATAAAGCATAGGTGAACTTCATATAGATATGAACAAATATAAGCTATAAAGATACAAACAGAGATAAAATTAAACAAGCTTACTAAAATACCGATATAATTGTTCACAAAAAATATTCTATCATGCTCTTTCTAAACCCAAAGACACAGAACCAGTTTCATATGCAGCTAAAAAAGAAAAATGAAATATGTGACCATAACCTGGAAGAGGTAACTGTAAACAAGTCCAGCCAAGATGTGCTGTAACAGAATTTGCCAATAAAACATGTACCACAGGAAAACCAGAACTAAAGCAGCCCTAAGTAATTTTAGTGGTTGTGGCTATAATTAAAATTTTCACATCAATATTTTCCTTAAAATAGCACAGAATTCAGATGGTCACACCACTAGAGCCACAATCAGTATTTCCCTGTCTGTCAGTAAAATCCCCTACTCTTAAACCCTCACCATTTCACTGGCAGCATGGGAGCTATTTATTTCTTATTAATTTTCCAGCAGGAGAGTGTTTGTTATGTTGTGCAGAATTCTTCATAGATTTGTCTGGGTAAGTACTGAATTGTTTTAAAATATATAACAAAATTGTGATTAATCTCTACTTTAATATTAGCCTCCAAGTCAGCAAATAGAAAAATACCTTCCCCAATAAATTTTAAAAATTAGACAGAGAGAGGGAAATGACAATATTAACAAATATGTAAATTTTGAATAGAAAAAGCTTGCGCAGTGGTGAGAAAAAAACCACAAGAGCAATTGAATAAATTAACCATAACACATGGTATGATGGCATATGTTCATAATGCAGTTTCAGAGTAAATATTTATATTCAGGGAATAAACTCCCCCTTTTTTTTTTTTTTAGCAGGAGAATAAGCAACATAACAAGTTAGTACATATCCACAGAATAAATCACAAAATAATTATATCAAATACACAGAAGTTATAAAAACTTAACAAAAACGGTAAAGAAAAAACAATTGGTACAGCTTTTGCATAATAAAACAAAACTGTAAGAAAACAGTCTTACAAAATGGAAGAAAGACTATATAAGAAAATAGTTTTATGTCAAATATACACCTGGTAATTCATTAAAAAAAGTATTGCAGAACAGTCCATTCTTATCTATATCCGGAAGTAGCTGCTGAGCATCTGTACTAATGACGTTCATTCCAGTACGTATTTTCCTTGGGGACAGCAGTGCACAGAAAAACAATGATGTGAGCACTACAATATCTCCCCACTGCAATGTTATGGTTTGTTTGTCTGATGGTTTTTAATAAAACTGTAATAATTTCTTCCATTTTCTCTGAGATCTCATAGACTCCTGGCAGCAGATACTGTATTAGCCCAGCAGCAATCTGTCTTGTTTCAGTTATGAGGAAGCATTTCATAGAAACATAAACATAAAAAGTAGATTTGTTTTAAGAGAGATCTATTTAGAAGCTGGTATTTGACTGAACATAATCAATTTATTTGTTCAGACATGCATACCTACACTGTACAGATTTTGGAGTGTTGATTCACAGATTAAATAGGTGAGTATTTACCTGAAGGTACTTTCACAAGTTGTCCACTATGTTTTTAATCACCTGATGCCACATTCTCCAAAATGAAGCCACCTGGCTTGGTCAGCTGGCTCTTAGAATTGAAGGAGAAATCCATGGAAGGGGAAGGTACTCAGAGAATTCTCACTCTCCACACTTACCAGAAAATGTATTGATGAGAAACTATTGTTTAAAATAGCCCACCTTCTAACTCAAGTGCACTCAGAATATATGCTTAGAAGCATAAGTCTGTTGGATTTCATAAAATAACTGTAAAGTCCTAGCAGACCTCCTTACCAGAGAAGAGGGTTGAGTTAAGTAAATTCAAATCAAAGTCTTGTTGGCATTTAAACAGAGTTACCCTGGTCATCAGAAAATGGTTGGCCTCAAATAGACCAGACAACGTCTTGGACATTATTCCTGAAAAGGGATGGTATATACTGGCCTGCAAAGACACCTGCATGACATCCAAAGCTGCTAGACTAGAAAAACCCTCTTCATAAAGAAGGATGCAAGCGTTTTTATGCTAGTTAAAGAATTCGACTTCAATGCCAAATCTAAGTCAACAATGTTGACTTTTATTTTCAGAACTGAAAAATGTTTCAATTAAAAATTAGGTAATTTTTTTTTTTTCACATAGAAATTAGTTAATTCAGTGTTCATGTAAGCTGTCTGTTGTGGGTTGAACTTGGCTGCCTGCTGGGTCACTATTCAGCTGTTGCCTCACTCTCTCTCCTCAAAAGGATGCATGTGTTGAGATAAAGACTGTGAGATGAGCTACCTTCAACCATCACGGGCAAAACAGATTCAACTTGAGGAAAATCTAATTTAATTTCTCATAAATTAAAAAAATGTAAGTAGTGAGGTAAAAAAGACAAAAGATAAAATACTTTCTCTCTATCCACCCCTTCTTCCTGGGATCAACTTCAGCCCTTCATTTCCAGCTCTTCTAACTCCTCCCCAGACTCAGTTGTGCCATGTGGGTGCTTCCCACTGTGGGCTGCAGTCTTACAGTATAAACCTGCTCCACCACAGGCTCTCCACGGGCTGAAGTTCCTTTGGAAAATATCCACCTGGCCCAGCATGGGGGTCCTCCATGGGTTATTGTCCTGGTTTCACCCCATCCAGCAAACAAGTACCATGCAGCCACACTCATTCCCCTGACCTGCCCCAAAATACTGGGGAGCGAATTAGAAGAGTAACATCTAGAAAACTTATGGGTTGAGATAAAGACAGTTTAATAGGGAAAGAAAAAGCCAGGCATGCAAGCAAAGCAAGACAAGGAATTAAATCACTGCTTTGCATGAGCAGGCAGGTATTCAACCATGTCCAGGAGAGCAGGGCTCCATTGATTCGCCCCAATCGAGCTCAGAGACACTTCAGAGACCAAGTCAGAGAAGTGGGTATTTGCTTTATTCGGTGCACCGGATGTGTGGGGATTGTTTCTACTAAACACACACACACCTCAGTACCCCAAAGACACAGAGTTATAGGTAAAACCATGAATATTAATTACATTCTTCAGGATAGGAGTGGTTATACAAATCATTTTTCGGAAGTTATTAATATCATTAGCATGTGCACCACGCATGCTCCGTATATCTTGGTGGTCTTTGGAGACCCCCAAAGCCTCCTCCAAGGTGACAGTCCTTCATGGGATGATTCAGCGGTTTCTGTGCTGGTTTCAAATGCATGCTTAGCTGATAAGCCATCAGGCTAGAGCTGTTACCTACAATTTGAATTTGAATTAAGAGTTCAGCCTTCAGCCCTGGAGGCTACAGACAGGCGCCTGTGCTGGTGGAAGGGGGCAAAAAGCTCAGAGTCTCACCATCACAGCTACTTCAGAAGACAAATGCCATCACTCCAAATGTCCCACCCCTTCCTCCTTTTTCCCTCTACTTCACATATGGAGCATGATGTCATTTGGTCTGGAATATCCTTCTGGTCAGTCTGGATCACCTGTCCTGGCTGTGTCTCTTCCTAACCTTCCACTCACCCCCAGCCCCCTCACCGGGGTGGCAGCAACAACAAAAACAGAAAAGGTCTTGGCTCGGTTTAGGCCCTGCTTGGCAATAACAAAAACATCTCTATATAATCAACCTTGTGTTCAGCACAAATCCAACACAGACCCATACCAGCCACTGCGAAGAAAATGAATCCTCCCTCAGACAAAACCAGTGCAACTGTGATGTGAATACCTGCTTCACCATGGCCCCGTCCAGAGGCTGCAGGGGAATCTCTGCTCTGGGGCCTGGACCAGCACCTCCCTCTCCCTCTGTTCTCACCTTGGTGCTCACGGGCTTGTTTCTCTTACCTACTTTTTCCTCAGGATTTTCTGTGTGACGCTTTGCCCTTTCTTGAATTTTTTCTCCCTCAGGTGCCCCTGCACTGGCTGTGGGCTCAGCCCTGGGTGGTTGGATCCTGCTGGAATCAGCTGTGTCCGGCTGGAACCGGCTGTGTCCGGCTGGAACCAGCTGTGTCCGGCTGGGGCAGCCCCGGCCTCCCCTCACGGAGCCCCTGCTGCTGTCAGGGCCTGGGCACCCACACCCTGGGCAGGATTACTGAATAGAGAATGCAGCACTTAGTCCACATGATGCATGTGCTGCCAGTGGCTGTAAGGGAAGCATTTCCCCTTAACCATCGTTGTTTGAGTTGACCCCAGTGGTCACAAAATTTGAGAGCCAATATCTTTCACCACAGTTTACTTAGCCTTTAGCCTTTCAATTGGTAAGACCAACAGGGATCTCAAATACTAACGGTAGTTATTTCAAAAATGTCATATTGGGACTGACCAGCTGCTTCCACGGGAGCCTGTAGACACCCATAGGGGAGCAACAAGGCGCACTTGCTGCCATCCTGACCCCAAGAGAGAGGCTGCATCCACCCTCTTGTACATGCTGATCCATTGAGTCATCCTGTGAACCCAGCCTCGCTATTTTAAGACTCCATTGAGCATACGATGTGGCCATAAATAGAAGCATGTCTGAAGGCAAATAAATACAAAATAAATTGCTCATTTTAGCTCGTTGCAAAAACTGTAGAAAATAACTGCCCTTTCAACAAGAAAGTCAAGGCAGTTTTTTGCCATTTTTAGCTAACAGTTCATCTGTTTCCTTTGAATTAAAGCATATTTCTGTACTTCGAAAGTTCTGTAATCTGAATAAATTTGAATCTATTTTGTCTCTTTCCAATATCTTAACAATTTTCCTCTTCTTTATTTATTTCAAATAATTTCCGTTTTAATTCTGTACAGATGATAAGATTCAAGTTTTCAATTTCTGGAAAAATTAGCCATCCTGTTTGGTTTCTGATGCAGGAACTGATGAAATATGCAGTCACAGATTACACCTGCTGGCTTCGTCTTCCTTGAGGTTTCAGTCTCTGCTTTACCCAGTATCAAACAAGGGTCCTAACACCATGTGAGCGTGACTCTAACTGTAGTTGACTGGGGAGTAATGGTGTTCAGGACACATATCTGATCTCCTAAAAAAACTCTGTGTTTTGGGGAGACATACATTGATGCAGTTTAAAGATATCTCTCTTCACTCAATGTAAGATCCCTTTCAGGACTTTAAAAGCATCAAGAAATTGGTGGTGCTGTATGTCTGTCATGGTTTAAACCCAGGAGGCAATCAAGCCACTTGCTCAGCCCCCACCCCTAGTGGGATGGGGAATAGAATAAGAATGGTCAAATGGAGGAAAAAAGCATTAATTAAGACAGTTTAAGTAAAGCAAACAAAAGCTGCATACACAAGCAAAGAAAAAGAAGGAATTAATTCGCCTCTTCCCACTTACAGGTAAGTGTTCAGTCACCCCCAGGAGAGATGGGATCAGCTGTTCCAGTTGTGTCCGCTCCCAGCTTCTTGTGCACTCACATCCTCCCCACTGGTAGGGTGAGGTAAGAAGCAGAGAAGACATTGATGCTGTGCAAACACTGCTTAATGAAGACAAAAGCAACTCTATTTTCACCACAAATCCAGAACACAGTCCCATACCACCCTCTATGAAAAATATTAACTCTATCTTAGCCAAAACCAGCATAATGGCAAAAACGTGTAAGGTTTGGCAGGGCTAAAGTGTTTGAATATTCAGATACAAAGCTCTCACAGCACCAGCCTGTCAATGGGACAGTTTATGAAAACTGAAGCTATTTTCCCCAAGGAGAAGCAGAATGACCATATTGAATTGTAAAGAAAGTAGTGTTAATTATGACAGGCAACAACATTACGGGGAATTTGAAAGGCAGTACTAAAAGTCATACAAGCCAATATTGACAGAATAGCAGAAGTGAAAGTCCCAAAGTAACTCTAGGCTTGCTTGGCCCAAAGGAGCATGTTAAACAATTCAGTTGGAAATCCACCAGAAATATCCTGCCTTGGTCTCCCCATCTGTTTGTTCATCCTGTACCTATTAACAACCCAAAGCTTTCCAATTATTTTTAGGTATTATTCTGGTGAAGCCTCTGCATGGAAACATGCACATTCTGGTGTGCTTGCTCAAGGTCTGATGAGCAAACTATATATTTGCAAGAACCGCAGTTTTCAACATAGAAGATTAGGGGCTCAGGCTTGGGTGTTTTCCTTCTAGTCAGAAGACCTCTTTTCCTTCTGAATAAGTCAATTACTTTTTAAAAGTTAGATTAAGTACTAGGTACTTTTTGTAATAAGTTTTGGTTTTAGTCTTCCCAGGAGATGATTCACTCTAGCCCAGGGGTGGCAGTAATGTCAACATCAGGTAAGGGCAATCCATAACCCTTTTGGAGAAATACTAGAATTAGAAATGCATAATGAATTTGGGAATCACAAAAAAAAACCTTGGGGAAGAGATCTGAATCTGAACAAAACACACACCAAAAAAAAAATGGATACAGTGTGAAGGGAACTAATGATTTTATATCGTGATTCTCTTCGTTGAAAGTGATACCCAGGATGGAGGCTAATCTTTTCACATAAAGCTAAGGAACTACTTAACACAGAAGCACACAAAGAGGCAGTTAAGAAACCAAACGGGATGGTCATATCTGGAGAGTAGTGGTCAATGGCTTAGCATCCAGATAGACATCAGTTATGAGAGGCACCCCTCAGGGACCTGTACTGGGACCAATAGTGTTTAATGTCTTCATTAATGACACAGACAGTAGTGTTGTGGTTTTATGGATGTTATAGTAGACCTTACTGGAGCGTGTCTCTGCCCAGCCTGGTTCAGCGCCTCAGTGCACCACACCCTCCGTCCCAGGGCCAGACACTGCTCTCTCACCAGCTAGCCAGAACTAGGCTAGCTCTGGTTTCATCTGCTTCCACAACCGGCGACGATAAATGAGGCAAGGAGGGTCTATATATGGTGTCCATGGGAGGTTTTATACACATGGCTGAACCAGAGGCCAAAGACCTCCCCTGGTGCATAGACCATGTGCAATAGAATAGAAATCCACATGCATAGATGACAATATGGTGGAGGGTGAGGGGTTTTCTAGGGAGACAGGGTGGCGGGGACAGCACATTGGCCCAGTGACCTCTGGGCACAGGGGAGGTACATGGGCGGAGTTAGGGTACAGGAACCAATAGGGGCACCTGAGGGAGTAGCCAGGACCATGTGGGGTGGGGAAAGGCAGAACAATGGGAGATGGGTAAACACATTAAGAAATGGGTGGGGAACCTGCAGCTTTTATCACAACACAATAGAATCAAATGTATGCTTAGCAGGTTTTCAGAGGACACCAATATGGGTGGTTTGATTCACATAACTGAGGGACAGGATGCCAGACAAAGGCACCTGGGCAAGCTTAAGAAATGGGCCCGTGGGAGCCTCATGAGATTCAGTAAAGTTAAATGCAAGATCCTGCACCTGGGTCAGGGTAATTTCAAGCACAAATACAGTTTGGGCAGAGAATGGATTGAAAGCAGCCCTGACAAGGACTTAAGGTGGATGAAAATCAGACATGACCTAGCAATGTGCTCTCGTAGCCCAGAAAGCCAATTGTATCCTGGGGTGCACCAATAGTAGCATTGCCAGTAGGTCGACAGGGATGATTCTTGCCCTCTATTCCACTTTCATGAGACCCCATCTGGAGTGCTGCATCCAGTTCTGGGGTCCTCAACACAAGAAAGATGTGGACCTGTTGGAGCGAGTCCAGAGGAAGGATGCAGAGATGATCAGAGGGCTGGAGGAGACAGGCTGAAAGAGCTGGGGTCATTCAGCCTGAAGAAGAGAAGACTCCGGGGAGAACTCATGGCAGCCTTTCGAGACTTAAAGGGGGCTTATAAGAAAGTTGTGAATAGACTTTTTTACAGGTGCTGTAGCAATTGGGCAATGGGTAATGGTTTTCAACTAAAAGAGGGTTTACTCAGACTAGAAATGAGGAAGATTTTTTTTACAATGAGAGTGGTGAAACACTGGAACAAGTTGACTAGAGAGCCTGCACATGATCTGTTCTTGGAACCATTAAAGTTGTGTGGGACAGGGCTATGAGCAGCCTGATCTAGTTGAAGATGTTAATGCTCAGTGCATTGGGATTGGAACTAGATGATTTTCCAAAGTCCCTTCCAACACAAGCCATTCTATGATTTTGGGTGATTAATGAATATTAAAGCATCCATGTCAAAACATGCCAGCTTTCCTCTGACAGCACTGAAAGTATTTTACAGTTAAATAAGTGAGCTGCATTTTTACAAAAATTAGTGACAAATTTGAAGGATTAAATCTGTGACAACCTCTAATGTACCACCAAAAATGAACAGAATTGATCTGAACAGGAAGACTGAAAATATAATTGGAGTGAGAATAGCAAATCGCCTTGTTAAAATCATATGGGTTTTTAATGGTAATAATGGTTGTAATATTTCAGCTAACAGTCAATATAGGATATCCAACTAATTTACTTGTACTTCAGAAAGCATTTCAAACAGCCCACTAAACAAGCAATTATGAAATTAAATAGACACAGGGTAATAGATAATGAACTTTGAGGGTGAGAAACTGATTAACTTCTAAAATAAAAATATACTAGAACACAATCTACAGATTTAGGTGCTTTAAACAGCCTTTTCATATACATCCACAAAATTAATTTCTGTCATGCAAGGAAGAAAGAAAGGGGAAAACTATGTAATGAAAAAGAAAATCCACAATATTGAAAAGCTCATCCAGAATGCTGCAAATTGTCAAAGAGACTTTTTTTCTTTAGAAGTTAACCTTGTTAAAAACATTCTATTCTTTGTGCAACCTCTTAGAGAGTTCTTAAGCAACTAGTTGGGGAGAAAAACAAACCCAAAAACATTACAGTACTGACATGGAAAACCGATCCATATGAAAGACTATTACAACAATGTCTTAAACAACGCCATGCCTTAGCAAGGAAGTCTGACCCAGTCACTTCAAACAAATTATTGAATAATATTACAATGGAGTTGTAAGGGAATGCACATGGTAAAAAAATAAGAGTCATGGAAACCTCTCTATTAAAGAAGAGCTTAAAAGAAAAGATATAAAATAATGGTTAATAATGTTTTCTGATTTTACTTACCTCAGCATAGTAGAAGGTGTAATTGTCTAGAAAGGAGCATAAGAAAGCATTTGTTTCCAAATTGCGTAAATAACTTATGTAATTGCCACATGGTGTTTAACAGTATAACAGTATTAAAAGCATGTTTATATGGAATCATCACAAATAAAATCACTTAAAAAGAGAATGGCTCTTATGCTTCAGGGCATAATTAAATCAGGACACAATGGGGCCAGAAAGAAAGTTGGTGTTGGGGAAATAGTACTTATGTCTGCTAAGTATATCTGGGCTTCCTGCTTCACACATTCATAAGTTCTTGTGATAAAATGTTGTATGTTGTCTCACATTGCAAGCCAAAAACACTGTGTCTGGCTAGGTTTATTGCTTGCTCTGTTCCCAAGTGAAACTTTCTTTTTGTAACTCTCTTGTTTCCTACATTATTTTAACAGCTCAGCTGGGCCCTGGAGATCCTACATCCGTCATCTCAGAACACCATCGGAGCTGCACAATATTGGTCACTCTTATAGAAATTATCTGACTTCACAGGACTCACTTTTTTTCCTCATTGTTTTCCTCAAGCTCAATACATCATTGCTTTTATTTGGTACTATAAATCTGCCAGTCAGATTTATAATAATCTCTAATTTTAATCCCTGTGTTGTTTTGGGGATTGGAGAGTGTGCAGAGAGCTCAGGACTGTTTTCCACGTGCATTCTGTCTGTTAGGCATCCCTATGCCATCTGAAGATTATCATCTCATCTACCCAGCATTGTATGTGGTAGTGAAGTCAAAATCTGGGCAAACCCAGATCCATCTAGAATCATCTCCCTGAGCTGCTGAAATTGAACAGATTAGGTTAGTGACATTACAAACTGCAAATCATGAAGAAGAGGCAGTCTCTGAATCCTTCTCTATTACACTGTGTTCAAACTGGAGCCTCTTGTTTTCCTTTTCTTTTGTCAAGTATGAAAGATCTTGACACCTATGTAGACAGAGACAAAAAACCTGTAAATACTGGTAGTGGGCCAGCCCCAAATTACTTACTCGAGTAAGGACACATTAGATGCCTAGAGTCTGGCTGTATTCGCAGGACTAAAGAAACTGTAAATCAGCTGTTTTAAAGATCTTTGGTCTTCTCTTGCTGACAGTTAACTGGGCAGTAGCTGTCTGATAACAAGTTTTTCTTTTGCACAATGTTTTATTCCAGGAGATGCTGATTATTTTTGAATCCTAATTCAAAAATTCCAGGAGATGCTGATTATTTTTGAATCCTAATTCAAAAATAACCAAAAAGAGAACTATTTTATTAACATCCCAGAAAATATATACCAAATTACAAAATGCTATGCCCATTCTGATTCTGGGAATGCTGTGATGACACAGCATCTGACGGATCTCTGGTCAGGGCATTGCATAGAGTACATAGCCTGTCTGTGGTGAAGTTGACCAGCATTACAGCCTTAATTGGGTTTTCCTACAAGTAAACAACTCTATTCATCATTTTTGCTGTTGAGCAAAAGGATGTTTATATGAAAACATCCTGTTTCACTTTGAGACAAAGACAAGGACATGCTGGTGGTGTCATTACTAGTGATCCCACGTCAGAGAATTGTGCAGTTCAGCACAGCCCTAAAGGGCAAGTACTGTTTGAAGTAAAGCACAAACCTCAACCTACTTAGGTCAGCTGCTGTGTGGATCAATAACACCTCATCCTCCAGCAGTCTTTGTTTAGGATCATGGCAGAAGTCACAGTATCTGAGATTGAAATATCAAGCACACTGCATTCTTGGAAATCCATTATAGGATTATGGTTCTCACAGGACTTGGGCATTTATTTATTTATTTATCTATCTAGGTTCCTTCACTGAAAAGAGGCATTTTGTTTTAAGGTCTGAAGAAGAGCTATGTCTTTTGGTTTATTGCACAATCCCCAGCTGACACTCTTCTTCCACAGTAAGACATACAGATTTCTGGAAATTCACACTTTTTGATAAGTTTCATATCGTTTTCAGTATGATATCTGAATCTGTAGGTATAGCTAGATGCAATACTGTGTCAGTGAATACTTCTTTAGTGAGATCTTCTGGGCAATGTCTTCCAACACTGCTGAAATGCTGCAGGGCATGGACGAATTCAGTAAAAATGTGACTTTTGCCTTGTGAGCCTTAGGCCACAACCTAAGTGATTATCATAGGCTTGTGGTTGGTTTTACTTTACTCAGAAGATAAAAGTGTTAACCTTTTTTACAAGCCTTTAAAATCTCAAAGTCAGAGGTTCTTGGGGTTAATTTTCTGTTGTCTATACATACAGGACATATGTAATCTTTCTCCTCCAAAGTAAATAACACAGAAAAAGAATGATGACCCTTTTACATCCATATACTCTCTCTCCTTTTGTCTGTCATTATATTAACCTAATGATATCTTTTCCCTTGATTAGGATCATAGGATAAATAAGGGTGAGAGGAACCTCAGGAGGTTTCTAGATCAACCTCTTGCTTGAAATCTGGATCAGCTTTGAGATCAGGCCAGGTTGTTCAGGGCTTTATCCAGTTAGGTCTTGAAAAACTGCAAGAGTGGAAGCAACAAGTGATCAGTAGAGAGGGATAGTCTCTTCCCTCATTGAGCTGTCTGTGCTTCTGCTAATGCAGCACAAGAGATGCTCTTGGCCACCACTGCTGATGGAGCTCACTGCTGGCTGAGGCTCAGGTCACTGCCCACAGGACCCCCAGGACATCTTCAGCAGAGCTGCCCTGGGCAGGCAGGCCCAGCTGGGATCACTGCAAGAAGATTCATTTAATTTTATGTACTGATAAGAAGAGTTGTTCTTATCATGGAAAAGGCATTTTAACAATTTACTGATGAATAATAATAGCATTATCCATGATACTGAAGCACACAGAAATTTAACCATCTTCCCACAGTTCATCAGCACATGAATGCATGTAGTAGTAGGGAGCTTTCATGGCCCCTAGAAGGCCTTGCGGACCTTACCAAAGGCCTGGCTTCGGCCCGCCCTCACTCCTACTCCGCCTCTCTGGCCGGCTCAGTCGACCCCGGGTTGATCCGCCGCCGGTCCGTGATCAAGGAGTGAGCCCAAGAGCGGGGAGAGAGTGACCGGCTTCTTGCCCCCGAGAGTAAAGAAAGTCCAGAGAGTGAAGGTCTCCAAGGCTCGGCTTTATTGATGGAGCAGCGGAAGCATGAGCATCAGAAAACCCTCAGGCAATTGGAGTCACGGGGAGCTCAGCACCAAACACACAGGTCTGGTCCCAAGCAGCCACGAGGCACCAAGGGCACAAACACACAAGGCAACAAGGGGTTTTAAGGTCATACACAGGGTTTCTGGGGGCGGAACAGCAGGGGTGGAGCCAACAGGCTCTGGTACAGAGTTGATGGGCAAGCGGGGAAGCAAATCAGAGCCAACAGGGGAGGGGTTACAGAACAACCAATGGGGGAGCGGCAGCAACAGAAGGTTCTAGCAGGGGGTGGCAACAGGGGAGGGGAGAAGGCGAGGTAGCAGAACTTTAACCCTGTAAACTAACAGAAAACTTTCCAGGGGAGGAGTGGGGAGGCTCAGACCTCGGCCTCTGCAGAGTCCCAGGAAAGCACGTCCTCCTCCTCATCGGGGGACTGGACAGCATTTACTGTTGGGCTTTGGGACTCGGGATCGGCCTGCTCAGGCTGCCGCACCTCAACAAATGCACATCTTAATGCTTGCCTCAAAGTACACAGTGATAAATGGATTCCTATTTCAGTCCTTTTCCAAAGGATTTTGGACCAATTTACTACTGCAACTGGGATTATTTTCGTATCTTACTTTCTTCAATAACTCCGGTATCTGAACTACACATGTTTCATCACTTGCCAACAGGTAAGACATCTATGTCCTTTAATATTGCACTCTATCACTGAAATGAATGTGAAAAGGTTTTGCGGTTTTTTTCGGTGGGGTCTCTTTATTTTCAATTATTTCTCTTGCTATGGAAGCTTCAATCCACCCTTCACTCAAATTCTTGCACGCAGAGTACTGTTAGTGTTACTGATAACCATGAAGCCTTTCTATGTGTGAATTGCTTTTATTCTGAAAAAAATGTTCTTTACACATAGCTTTGGTTTGTATCCAGCATTATAGCTGAAGACCCTTCCAACTGAGCATTTGTTAATGAGATTCTCAATGTTGCCTCAATTAACACACGTGCCTGTTTACCAGTTCTTTTACCTTTGTACACCTGATTGCAGCTCTCATTTCATTAGTAATGATTTCCCTTGCACCTAGTATTATTTTAACCATTGTGGATTATTCCCATGCATGTAGCAGAGATCACATCTTTTAGCTGGATTTCCCACTGACACTTTTTTGAAAGAAAATCTGTGAACTCCTTAACAATTCTTATATTCTCAATATCATAAAGTTTGGGAAATGAATATAAGTATTCCCTCAAGTTACTCTTTCTTCAAGAGCAGACCATTTCAATTTATAGTTATCAAATTGCTTCCTTTATTTTGTTCATCCAAGGAGTGAATTTATTTTGCTTGGGCAATTTATTTTACTTCATGATGGTGATACCTTGTTTCTCTCTCCTTATAAAGAGATTGCCTGATGTTTACTCAGAGTGCCCCTAAGCAGTTTCATTTTTCCTGGTTTTATTTATTTTATTCTTTTTACTATTGCTCCATTTCTATGCCACGGGTAAAGTTCTTTTTTTTTTTTTTTTCCACAATAGTATTTTTTTATAAACCTAATTTTTTTAAGAATGGGTTCAGTTCATATCTAATACTCTTATGGGGCATATGAGGGGAAAAAAAAGAAAAGTGTAAAAGTGTAAAAGAAACAATTGAAACTGATACTTTGGACCTAAATATGGATTCTGTATGTTGTGATGGAAACATAACCTTTTCAGGTAATCCATTGGATATAATAGAAAATCTGATTCAGTTCTTTTGGGTTTTTGAGCTACTTTTAAGATAGATGATATAGATAGATATAGATATAGATGATATAGATATAGATAGATATAGATAGATGATATAGATATAGATAGCTTTATGTTCTAAATAATAAAAACTTAGGATTCTTCTAAATTTAAAAAATGAGAGATCATGTCTCTACTCAGTTTAGGTGTTCCAACCTTGGACTAGTTGCATGGAAGCATGTGTGTATTTCTGGCTTTCAGAAACCCCACTTGGCTCTGTTTCCTTTTAGATATCCCAGCCTAATAAAATTTACCTTGCCTTCTTGTAGAATTGCCAAACCACCTGTGATCCTGTGATCTTCTAAACAAAGACTTCCCAGGTTTGAAATTTGCTGAGGCTGTTTGTCTAGGGCTTCTATTTTCAGCAGGTTTCATCAATTCAGTTTCCATAAACTTTACTCTATGGTGTTTTTCTGTCACTTATGATCATCCTATCTCTTGTAGTCTGAAACAATAACAAAATTCTTCTTGTTAACAAGACTCACACTGCCTTTCCATTTAGTTTTTTACAAGATATGTAGTTTGTGAGAACTGATTCTGTCTATGATGATCCAGACAGAGAAACCTGGGCATTTTTTTAACCTTTGTGGAAATAGACTCAGACTACTCCTGGCAGAGCTAACAGTAAAGGAAATTGCTATAGCCTAAAGTTTCTTGCTCACACTTTGTGATGTGCTAGGACACAGTCAGTGCTAGGACAGCCTCTCTAATCTCAGGCAACAAAATCTCAATCTTCACCATTCTGTGGCTTATTCAGTTGCATTCCTCTGGAAAAAATAGCATTAACTGGAGTTTTCAGTTTTGTTAAACTCAGCTATTTAAGGAGTCCTTTATTTTTATACTGGGACAGAAATCTGTTGGGTTTTGATTTATTTTTAGCAAGGTTCTCATGGATTGTGACCACCATGGTCCATAGCTAGAAGCCAGCACCCTGCTAGCTGTCACTCACATTAATCTCTGACTTCATCCTTCTTTTCTTAAAGGAACTGTTCCCAGTCCTCATGTTACTTTGTACATAACATTATTAAAAGATAGTCGATATACTGATTGCCTCACTAAAAATTAACAACAAGAAGTTCTTTGCAAAGACCTTCTGGGATTGGTCCACTCTGGCTTGCTGACATCTTTTTCCTTGAAACTTCTTTCAGTAGGATATATGTTTGTGGGGGTTTTAGGAACAATTACATATGTGTTAACCTCAATTTATGTGCACCAAAGAGAACTATTCTCAATTTATACTATTGCTGATAAAGGAATAGTTGCATCTGTATATGGGCATTTCTTCACATAACAAAGACACAATGAAATTTCATCCTGTTGAAGCTGAGAGCAGAACCATGTTTTATCAGCATGCAAATTACAATCAAAAAACCTCTCACCATGCAGGATGAAGAAGAGCATTCTTGCATTTACCAAGACAGAAAAAGTAGGAGAATATCCTTTCAGTATAGTGTTTTTATAATTATGTAACAAAATTGTCTCTGTAAAATGTACTCATAACAGAGGACAGTTTGCCGACAAACTTCCTCTAGCAGAGAGATGATCTATCACTTATAAAAAGCTTCCAACTTTCTGAGCTGAACACTGAGGCTGAGTCATATGTAGCTGTACACAAGTTCAAGGATACAGGTCCAAGTACGGACAAACAAACTATCTACTAAGAACTAGCTCTACTCTGTTATGTCCTTACCTGAAGTGTAAGACATAATTGTTGCTAACTTACCAATAAGAGATATGTTTAAAGACTGTACCACTATTCCTAGATGTTTCAGAGAGAAATCTTGATGTATTGTCTGTGCAAAGCAATGATGTGTGACATCCATCTCTCTGTGAATAGTTAGATCAAGTCTGTTTTGAGAATATGGTTGATTTGTGAAGTGTTTGCATATCTTTCTTCCCATCTAGACACTGGACTTTTTTCCCAGAGACTTCATAGACTGGGAAGACAGAGAAATGAAAGATTCCCTCATAGCCTCAAAGGAAAAAATTATCATAGGTACCTGAAATCCTCTGAGATTGCCTTGCATGCTAATCATTCCAGACAAAAAATATATGCAATATTGGAAAACACCTGGTACAGTCTTGGATGTCATTGAGGTTTTGACTTTCTCAAATATTCCTGCCTTCTGTCATCATTCCTGTTTATTTACTGCACCTTTGATTTTCATTTCTATCATCTTCCAAAGCATGACTACGAATGAATATATCAAATAAAATTATTATAGTTCTCCCCCTAAAAATATGTCCACATTTTCCTTTTGTGTTCTTGGTTTTAATCTACTTTTAGCCCTACTCTCTCTGTACCAATGATTTGATTCTGGTCTCTGCTATTTTCTCACCACTTTTTCTGTTTCTTTTCTCCACTGAATCATTCTTATGTCAAATTGCTTTCCTTTGCTTTTTGCCTAAGGAAAAACATATTCTGGATACTGTGTAGTAAGCAGAGACTTAGACCCCTGCATTGTTTGTCAGTAGTGTTGGATTGGTTCCTGCACTTTCCAGATATAATTTTGAGATGGAACTGAGAGAGAAAGACCTCAGTGAAAAGGGTCAAAGATACAACAAAACCTTTTTTGTTTGTTTGTTTGTTTTCTCCATTCCCCTTCATAAATACAATAGAGAGTCAAAAGGTGGAAATGCATTTCCTAAGTTTGAGGTCAGCAATATAGTATAAAATATATGCATGTGGTATTCAGAACATGTTTATATTTTGATCCTTTTTTGACAATAACTACCTGTAAAAATGAAGCAGGAAAAAAGACAAGTTTTATTACCATCAATGACTAGTTTGCCATGGGGTAAAAATACCAACAATGTAAGCACGCAGAAGCTGTAAAAATGTATCCATAATAGAGGTCAGTTTACAAAGATGTGCATGGTCAAAAAAAGACTCCAGGTCTAAATACAAGGCGAAAAACAATGTGCTAGTCCCACATAAAGGAGTATAGGCTCCTTTCAAGGCAGCAGCTAAGCCAGACCAATGCAATGGGAGGGCAAAAGCCCTCTTCCCTAAGTGACGCTGACCACCAAGAATTCAAGCCCAGGTCCTGTTTAACACCAGTTTGGAAAAAGAAGATGCATGGCTACTGAATTTTTCTTCTTGAAATATACTTGCGATAGTCTGTGAAGAAGTTCAACCCTTCTCAGCCATCAAGTCCTACAGTAACCCAAGGGTTCTCCTAACTCCAGAGCAGCCATCCACCCCTCTGCTTTCTGCTCTCCCCTGCAATATCCCTTGTTACTATGACTCTTAGCCTTGATGAGGACATTTAATCTGCTGAGATGACTTCTACTCCTCCCTTTTCACTCTGCCCGCCCCACCTCGCAGTCTGAAGAGACCCTCCCATGAAGCAACCCTGTTACTATCCAGGGAGAACATGTCTCCCTTCTTGCAGACAGCTCCCAGTGCAGTCCAGTGTCCAGTAGGTAGAAAAAATACCCCACCAGCCTTCCTCCCTACAGCCTAGACTACTCTTTTTGAAGAAACATAATGTACAGTAACTGTGAGTAAAACCATTAAGTAGTTGCACAATCCACCACAAATTTCAAAGACCATTTTGTGATTTTTGACCTTAATGTTACAGAAGTTTGATATGCACAGTCATTCTTGTAGGATTGATTCGTCATAGAGACATCACTGAATCTCTCTCGAGCATATTGCCACTGTGTTTCTAAGGAGTGATCCATCTCCATGTAATTTTGATGAGAGTTGCATCACACCCTTAGTCCTTTACTCTTTTATGTACTATGGTGACAGTATTTCCAGGAAGTCCAAACTGGGTAATATTCACAAAAGCTTCGTATCAGGCTTGTTCCTTGTGGAGCCCTAAGGCCTTCATAAACAATCAGCAGTACTTCATACCTATCTATGACAGCAGCCTTGTATGACACAAATAAAGTGGGATTTTCAAAATACTTAAGGGAATCTGACTTCTGCTGGTTAGAGAAACGTGTCCTAAGTTACAAGATAAAGGGCTTTTGTATACTGCTTTTCCAGTTCTGATTTGTTTCTCACTCATGATCCCTGATCCCATTTCCACTTTACCTTGCTGCATTTAATAGCTCTTTCAGGTTCCATTTCCTGATTAAATGGAGATAAAGGCAAAACCAATAATAACTAGAAAATTCATACACCAGCCATATTATAAGTATCATACACACACCAGTTAAAAGCATCTTGTGAATGAGTGTACATGTATATATGGTCTCAGTCAGCCAGCATTAACATAAGTGGAAAGGCTGGCAATGTTTTCAGTGGAAAAGATTAGGAACTGTGGGTGCTTGTTAGCCACGGGTATATGTGACACTCAGGGACATGGTTTAGTGATGTACTTGGCAGTGCTAGGTTTACAGCTGGATGTCATATGACAAACAAACCTTACTCACTTTTTTAAGTTTTGGAAGGTTGAATTTCTATTAACAGTGTGTCAGGATACCCAGAGCATTCCACTATTTTCACATTTTGCTATCCAGGAAGGAGATGCATCTTAATCTGTGTAGGCATTCAAAATATAGATTTGTGCCTTAAAATGTGGCAGCATGGACCACTGTGCTTAATGGAACAGAAATGGTGAATTACCATACCTGTACCCAGAATGTATAAGACTACGGTCTTCTGAAACTTACAAATCTCCTTGTATATTCTCTCAAAGCTTACAAATCTCCTTGTACATTCTCTCAGATTGAGAATTCATCCTTCATTCAGATGACACTCCAGACCTTATTCTTTTTCTCTGGTGTTTATTAAAGTGACGCACCTCTGCAATGACACCATCCCCTGGCGACAGGGAACACTCCATAGTGGAAGTGCTGGGAGTCATAAGGTAGCCTCTTGATAGTAATAACTTTATTATAATAATCAGTGTTCTTCTAGCTTATACACTGGTATTGTAAAATGCTTGTCCAAAGTGTTTTTAGAGTAAATTGCTAATGAGAAATAATGAAATGCTGAAAATTCTTCCTTCCGCAATTTCTTATTTAAGGCACCAAACTCCTAACATTAACTTATTCCCTTCAGAGTCATAGGACAGACTCTGGCTTACTAACTTCCTGCCTAATGGGTCTTTCTTATATGGGTTTATTTTTCCCTGCAGAGAAGATAGCCGGATTATGCTTTTTTTTGTTGTTCTTTATCTATTATTTACACAGAAAAACATTTCATTTTTTTTCCTTGCTGAAAATATGCAGTTATTCCTGGCACCAATAAAAGCGGTGTTGTTAGTGTAATAAATGATCAGTTACTGTATTTTCTCTAAACTTGTATATTACTGAAATACATGTTGAATACACAGCACAACAAATTTTGACTGATATAACTGAAGTAGGAGTTCAGACACTGCATATTTTTATGGGTGTGTCCCAGGTTTGGAGATATCCATGCATATTTCCTCTGATCCACAAGAACTATTTCTCCATGATTCTCCTTTCTATACTTGTACAACATCAGGCTTAGCTTTAAAACACAGATAATGTGAAATATTTGTTAACCACAGCTAATACATACTCACAAAACACAATACATTTCCATTTAGCTAAAAGAAGATTAAATATTACTGTGTTTAAGTATTAAAGGATGGGGTTTTTTACTGACAGAGAAAATCCATAATATCGGGAATCAAAAGGGTTTTTTTAGATATTGCTGTTCTAAATGCAAGTTCCATTAGGCCCATGGAATTTCCTCTGCTGACATTTTGCTGTTGGCAAGGGTGACCTGAGTGTCTGACTAATGCGAGTATCATGATTAATGAAGCCATTCAGTCATGGGCCCACGGAGATGACGTGCTTCAGGTGAGACTGCATCACAAGAAATGACTGGACACAAATTGACAGGAATCTGTCAATATGATGTTTCACCAGTCACAGAATCTACCAGCTGACTCCTCAGTCCTGCTTGAAGTTTAGTTTTAGGTAGTCCTGTGTGAAGCAGGGAGTTGGACTTGATTATTCCTATGGGTCCCGACTAACTCAAGATGCTCTGTGATTCTGTAAATCTTAGAGAGGTACTTGAAAGGTAGCAGTTTCCTATGAAGGAAGTCCAAATTTAACTGAATATGCATCACCCATGTGAAAGAGGTAAGAATACAGTCAGCAGTTTAAATGTGAACAAAGTAAGGCCTTGTTGATTCAATAAAGATTACACAACAAACAGGTGACAGATTCTGGGAAGATGTCTGGTCCCACTGAAATAGAATAAAAAATTTCAAGTATTGCCTCTATTACTTGAAAATCAGGAGTTCATTCCTCCTATACCACATCATTACATTAAATATCAACAGCTTACCTGACTAGGCAGACACAGAAAAATTGTATTTCTAAAAGTACTCTGAAGTTATGCACAACTGTAAGACTTGACCCAAGAATATACATGTTCAGCATGGTCTTTTTAAGATTAGGTTAAATATTCTAAGCAAAGTGTACAAAAATGCTCAATGGAATTATTACCCTATTTATTGGTCTATAGTTCAGTGCATTTGTGTTAAGGACATAAAATCAAAGTCTAAGGTCAGTCTAAGCTCAGTGTCAGCCTAGTAAAATTGGACTGGGTTTTGTAGACAGTAGGGAAACTCATTCTTTGGAACAAGATGAAGTGTAAATGTGGCAGTCATTTAGAGATAGTTCATCTTTAATAAGTGTGTGTGCAAACACCTCTTCTCTGTTATCCCCTTTGGCACTTGTACATCTTAACCCAAACCACAGCTGCACACATCTATAACATTGCATCGCTGCTACTGACTGCTTGGCCATTATGAGAGACTGAAAATTAATGGCTTAAGCATTGTTAAGAAAGACTTCTGCCCATTATGGCAATACTGTATAGAAGAGCCAAGACCACTGAAGCACACCCTTCCCTGAATATGCCTCCTGACTGGAACTGGAATGTAAATTGAACCACCTAACAGTGACTCTATTGTCCAATTATGTCAAGTCTATGGAAAAGTAAACTAGGCTGAGGGAGAAAAATGTATCCACAAGGAAAGCCAAACCCAGAAACTGTCCCAAAAATCAGCTCTGGCTGGGATCAGGGTGCGAGAGGCCATAGCCCACAGACACATTTGCTGAGGCCACGTTTGCACACATTACCTCCAAACCAAAGGGAGAGGAGGGGAATTTTCAGGTGTGTGGTGAATACCCATCCTCCCTTGCACAAACTGGCTTTCCTTACTGGCTGTAAAATCCCCCCACCCCAGGAAGGCCACATACACATGGGACATTTATGTGAGAGACAGCTGAGAAGGATCATAAACCATCAAAGACCCCCAAAGTGCTCCCAGACTCATTCCTGAGGCCTTGCACCAGAGGATGCAAAGGGATGCAACAGATCCAGAGCCTGTGGCAAGAGACTGTAAAAATTCCCCCCAGAGGAGGTACCTGGCTGTTCTCAAACAGCCTGAACAGATATACATCCATTGAACTCTGTGTTTTGTCTCCACTGAGAAGACCAGAAGAGGATCAATAGGATGTCGTCAGGATCCACAGAGCGCTAATATTTTCTACTTAATTTATCTTTCTGTCACTCTCTCCAGCCTCCCCCACACCTTTTATTATTCTTTCTCTCTCCCTCTCTTTTTCTCTCTCCCTCACATTTACTGTTAAATAAAATCCATATTATTGACTTCGGCATGTGGTCTTCTTTTCACTTTAATTCAGGCAGGGGCATCTCTCTAACAATTTTATTAACTGGTCCTTAACAGCCATAGAGGCTGACATAATTTTTATATTATACATAAAGTTCCTTATAGGATATGCTGTTTCACTTTTTTTTTTGAATATATTTTTCTATATTCTTAAGAAATTCAAGTCTTAAGAACCCAAAAAAAGAGCTTGTTTTTCACTGCTCCTTAAAAGTACAATTAATAGGTCCTACATGCTTTCACCATTCTAAAAGTCTGGTTTTAGAACTTCTTATAAAGTTTCCAAGAAAGAGTTTTTCAAAGAAAAAGATATTAAAAGATCTGAAAAACCAGAGTAATTCTTTACAGTGGCAAAGTCATGTATCAAAGAAAGAAAGAATGCAAAACAGCTTCAGAAGAACACCACAAAACTAGGTTCTGAGAATATACTGCTAAAGTGAAGAGCATGAATACAATTTTTGCTAATGCTTGTTGCCAGTACCATGGTATGTATTGGTTTGCTCATTTATTAACCACATGATCTCCAAAAAAACTTTGACATCTCTTGATAGTTTCTGTATTTCCCACATTTACAAGTCTATCAGCAGAAAAATTCTGTAAGTTTCATGAAGGCACAGAAAAAGGAATATCTGTATTTTGGTAAAACCTTTCACACATAGGAAAATTCACATAGGTAATACATTATTTCTTATCAGTTAAATCTTTTCTGATCACTGATTTTGACATCGTCAAAATTGCAGTTATTTTTTTGAGACCCACCAAGAAAGTTAGAAATAGTCCAACTGTAAAGCCCCCAACAATGAAAATATTTTGAGAAAATATTTAGCGCACTCTCTCAGATACTGTCTCTGCCCTGTTTTTTATTATTGCTCACCTGTTTCTGAACAGTAAACCTACTGTTCTTGTCTTTCATATGCTCTAATTTATTTGCTAAATAAACAGACTTTAGACTCTTCTGGTAAACTTCATTCTTGTAGAAGCTCTACCATCACTTTCTCCAGTGAGGGCTGTTTTAAAAGACTAGAATGTCTCTACTACTTAATATCAGAAATCTCGTCAGATAGCAACACACCTTTATTACAGATGGCTGGGATGAAGACTATATTGCTAAAAAATAAAAAATAAAATAAAAAACAACAAAAAAATTTATTAGACCACATGAAATTTCAGTCAACCTTTCCAAACAGTAAATCCCAACATACTATATTCGTAATGATGAGGTCAGCAGTTCTTGAAATGTTACAGAAGGGAACACAAGAAAGCAAGCTTCCTATAGTACAGGAGACCTCACCTATATCTTTTCTAAAAGGAAAGTTAAAATCACTTTGGGATTAAACTTCAGGGTTGAAAAGCTTGAAACTATTATATCAGGTATTTATGGAGCATGTGGTTTGATGAAAAGTTCCCTGACTTTTGCATTCTAAAACCAGAGTAATTGGGACAATTCTCACTCACTGAAAGTGAAATGAAATTGCTTGAGATCTGTGGCACTGAAGTGCGCAAAACTCTACTGGAGTGCAGTTAGCTGATGCAGGTAAGATCAGTGTCAAATAAAACTTGCACAATTTTTTCTAGTGACAATCCCAAATCCTCAGAAACACAGTGAAATTAAAGGTAAATTCAGGAAGACTCCTGGAAAAGATTTCTGGTCTTTCACTTCTTTCCACAACCAAGTTCTTCTCATTCTCTGACCATTTTGAGAAAAGCTCATATTATTAGATAAAATTATTTTTAATTGAAAAGACAAAAACCACAAGACAGTTACAAAAATTAAAAGGCTTTAATTTTTTTCTAAATAAGAAAGTAAAAAGCCACATCATTGGATTTTCCAGGATCATTTTCTCAGCTGAATACAACTATTTTATACAGCTCCGATTTGATAGCTTCCTGTTTACCCAAGCTGAGGCCCTGACTCATAAAATCATGTTCCTAAGTATCAGGATGGACCATTCTTTTACTGCAACAAGGTTGTCCTTAAGAATGCTAACATAGCAGAGAAAGGAAATATTTCCTTCCTTGAAGAAAAAAAGGAAAAAATTTACAGATCCAGCAAAAATATTTATTCAGTTCCTTCTGTCACCCAATGTAGAGCAGGAGTTATGTTTAAGGTATCAATATATTTCACCATTAAATTGATTCATTTTAAGTATTAGAAATCAGAAATTTAAACTGTGTCATTGGTAATCACGAAGTCCCTTAGCTATTCTGTCTCATTATAAAGAAGGAAATCCACCTACCTTCTAAATAAAAAGGCAATTAAAATTCAGAAGTGGTTTAGAGCTGAATCTGTGAAAATGTCTGAAATGACTGAGAACAGGTACTCAGAATTTGAAGCATATTTATTTAGATGTGAGAAGTTTTTATTATTTACATATGGAATATTATAAATTGTATATTGTGGAACACATATAAAACATGAACTTCAAAGAACAAATAATTCCAACCAGCTAAATTATAAATTATTGGAAAAAATCAAGTGACTATCCAAATACATTTGAATTCATTTACTCTTCCTCTTACTTTTGCTTTTGTATTGTGTCAGATACATTTAGCCCAAAAATGAAGGGTTGCTTACAAATAGACCCAAACTAATCTGGTCTTTTTGCCATGGTAAAGTAATAAATGAGGATTATCAAAAAACAACTAGGCACCCCAAATATTCTTTACAATTTACAATTCTTTACAATTGGTTATGAAATTTCAGAATGTCTGCACATTAAATCCTGTTACCCACTCCATTGTGGGAAATAATATCTGACTAAAAAAAATGCCTAATTTCAAAATAAACAATAACAAAAAATCCACATTGGCCTTAGCCAACATTAGAAACATTCATAATTTTAACACTAAATTCAGTGAATGTCAGTGCACAAAATCCAGTGAATTACCACAGCAATATGAACAATTAGAATAAGATAAATAATTTTTCCAAAAGTTTGTTATCATTTTTATTGGACTTCAATGTACTTTTTCCTCCAGGCATTTTGCTATCTTTTGGTTAACAATATAAAAAATAATTCCATACTAACCAGGTCACTCTTAAATGAAATAGCTGGGTGATACTGATATTTTTTGCTAAGCTCCTATTACAGGAGGAAATATTGAAATTAGATACCTTTGGTACCTCGGCTACCAATTACCTCTGAAAAAATTGTTTTATGGTGCTCAGTTCCATGGAACCCTATTCTCTCCTCCTCTCCCTATTCACTCACTCATATGAAGCCCCACAAAATAGTTTCCAACTTCCTGAATAAAACTGAGGAAGTACATTTATAAATAAATTCTGACACTTTCAATCTCAGCATTTCCTTGCAGGAATATTGTTCTTTCTGCTGAAGTGAAAATATGAACCTTAAAAAAGCTGTTAAAAGTTTTTCATGCCGTGGTTTATTTTGGTTTCACCATTGTTATTTCTTATAGAAGGGACAGGAGAGAACACTTATTGCAATTTAATGAAGGAGAACATTCTAAAAGTCTTGGTCAAAAATATTTTTTCACTTCTCTTAAACTATTTACTATTCCATTTTTGTTTGAAAAGCTTTTACAATATAACAAAAATCTACACAATTCGGCCCTTTAGTTTTGCTAGTCTGCTTGCAAGTTAGAGCATCACTCAGAAAGCTCATGATCCGAATTTTGTGATCTTTTCTGAATGATGTGCTAAAATTATTACCCAGTTTCATTAGATAATGCCCATGCTGAGATGTTGATCCACCTGCTATCCACAGGAGCAGCTGCTCAGTGACTGCATTTGTTACTGGCAGAATAAAGACATTTGGGACAAAGACACTCTCAACAGTGATGTTCCTCACTGTGGTGCCAGGGGAAGGCCAGGACAAAGTTATTTTGATTGTGAATCTTGCAATAGTAGCTACAGAAAGGAGAGCAGGAACTGCAAGCATGGTACTTATGATTGACATTGAGTGTCTTGAACAGTATATAAAAGGGATTGTCTTCATGTCACTCCTAAAACATCATGGTTTGTCTGGGGTTTTCCTTTGAAGAGTATGTTTTCTTGAGCAACTGATGTCTTGTTGAAAACAGTTTCAAGATTTAGCCAAACAACTGAACTCAAATGAATGCTTAATTATAAAGATACCATTAGGGTTGGGAAAGTAGTCATGCTAAGAAAGTTAACAAGAGATAAAAGTAAAGCAATTTTAGCTTATGCAAATCAATACCATGTTAGAGCCTATGTTCAACACAAAGGCCACCATGGCAGCAGATGGATCAAATTTGCAGCTGGTTTAAATCATTAAAATTCTCTGGGTTCCAATAGAGCTTTTCTGATTAAAAGCATCTGAGAATCTGGACCAATTATATCCAGATAAATTATTCACCAAATAATGGGCAAAATTGCAAATAATTAATTTTATTAATACAGTCTGACCATCTATAGAGTTAGTTGAGTAGGAGAAAACATTTTTGTGGAAATAATACTTGATAATTAATCAACAAATAAAAAAGATGTCATTATTATTCCTTCGATGAAAAAAGAAAACAGAATACACCAATAAAGTGATGAGAATAACTGCAGGATTTCTTATGGGATAATTAAAAAACATAGAAGTGGAATGCATGAATTTAACTTGCTCTGAGATAGAAGATTTATTGCTTAATTATATTACAATTACAGGTCTATTAATGAAGCTAATATGAAACAGGAATCCAAACATCCAAACAAGGAATTTCAGAAGAGAATATGGGACAAATCTTGACATATTGCAAGTGGTGTAACTATATGGTTGGAGATGAACTCATGCCTCTGAAACACAGCCTGTTTGTATTTGAGAATAGCAAGGAAAAATAAAGTAGAAGAAAATATGTATCAGATACATTAACTATTACTGGGTTCCAAGAACAACACAGTACATTATTCCTAACATCAGGCTGTGTGTCAACAGAGGAAATAAGCTGGAAATTTGAAATTAATTAAACTTGCCATGTTTCCACTGCATCCTGGATATGTCCCAAGTAAGTATAAACAAATTTAAATATATCGAATAAACATCTGGACCGTCAATATTGTCATACATAATCAAATTAGAAAACAGTTGCTTAGTCAACTTTCCCAGGTGCTAGAAGCACAAGCAAAAAAGTCTTAATTGTGTGAGCCAACACATGTTAGACATTACTGTATCACAGAATTGCTCAACAAAGGAATTAAAGATTCTCTTAGAGAAAATCACTACTAAAAGTGAAGGCTTTAGTTTTCGTAACTATCTCTGCTTCAGTTCCCAGGCAATTTACTTTTGAGATTTCTTTAGCTTCTGTATGCATCAGTAACTCTGCTAGCCTGGAAGACTCACAGAGCATTAGGCCCTGAGGTTTTGTTCAGTTGAGTATTCAGACATGACTTTAAAATAAAAGTCTCCTGGCTTCTGCTAACCTACAATTAGGGATGGCTGAGCCCCAGCATCAGCAGAATCCAATATTTTTGTCATCTTCCTACCTGAGAATGATAAAAGTTATTGCTCTTCATGCCACTGGTTCAGCTCTTCCTTTTGTCTGTCCTGTTCTGGTTCCAGGTCTACTACCTCTCCCACACAGCCAGCACAGGTCAGGCTGTAAGTTTGTCTTAACAAGGCTCTCATGTTCCTGGGAACCACAGTTGTAGGCATAAAAAGTCTGAAAAAAAGGATTTGTATTACTTCCTTCTACTCCTGGGCCTACATTTATAGTATCCTTTTATCAAACACTCTCTGTTAAATTACTATAAAAAGGAAACGAGAAACATTTTTCCTAGTCAAGCCACCTTGTAATTTCTTTCCTATCCCTTATGGCCCTTCAAAGTGCTGCACTGACACAGTGAGACTATACAAGTTCAGGACTTGGTTTCATGGAAAAGTCTGAAAAACACAAGAGTAATTTTGTTTTAAATTCTCTGTTGTTTGCATTTCTTCTGTTTGGTTTACAAATTTGCAATGGTTTCTCTTTAAATCTCAAAAAGCATGCTTGGAAATACTTTTGTGGAGAGGAAAACATTCTCCCAGTTCTCTTACTCTCGTTTTGTTCTGCTACAGTAAGTGCAGCTAATTCTGACTATAGAGATAGCAAAGGGTAGCTATTCTGACTCTTACTTACTCTTACTTTTGTACCCTACGAAGTATTAAATACCAAAACTATGGTTGTCTGGAGGGCATGACACCTGTCTTTGTGGTCTACAGCCAACCACATACCTGAGAATAACTCATCTGATTTCAATAGAATTTAATTTTATCTTCAGTGGTGCAAATAACATTGCAATCTCGGGTAGGATTAGAAAAGTGCTTATGTGCTGAATACACTGTCACTTTGGCATTACATAATCCTAAATCTCTTACAAATGACTTTCCGTTAAATAGGGAAAAATATGCATTATTATATTTCTGCCTTTGCTCAAACTGAGTAGCAGCCCAGCATTTTGGCTGCAGTTAAAATCAGAGGAACAAACTGCACATCGATTACACTGAACATAAAAAAAACCCATGGCATTTAAGGTAGAATACAGGCAAAACTCAAGGCATTTAAGGTCAAAGATGAGACCCATGAATACTAAGCTCTTTAATACCTGAAAGCTCATAGCTCCTATGTTTTCCCCAGAAAATTTTAAAAGGTTAAACTTCTCTGCAGGTATTGAACCACGGCCTTAAAACACAGTCTGGTAAGCATAAACTAATGATGACTTTCAAATGCACACACAGTCCTTTTATTTACAAACATGGTTGGAAAAGATGATAATGCCAAATTCTGGTACCCAGGCTCAGGGTTAAGATTTTCCTCAGGGGGGTCTGCAGATTGCTGGGAGTCCAGAGAAGTTAGGGACAGAAACTAACACTTCTGCACAGAAGGATGCAAAATTTTCAACAGGTGAGGGGAATGGCAAGAAGAAAACTGTGTGTGCTTGTCTTCCTAATGTAGTAGTATGTAGCTGCTCACTCGAGAAAGGGGCACTGTTCTCCACAGACTTGTTTGTGCCTTCTTTCACTTTAAAAGTAGTTGTATAGAATGTTGCAGAAATAAAACGTTCTTACTAAACCACAATTTTTTCTAAGTGAGACTGTGCATGTGTGTTCACTCCACTGCTTGGAGTTAAAGGTGGCAGAGTTGAGGCCTCTGTAAAGGAAAAGAATTTTTCTGTCATTTTTCTGTCTGTATATAGCCAGCAGCTCCTGAAACACAACTCTTTGTTTTCAAAGAACAAATGTGATTTGACCAGGGAGACTGTGTTGTGTTTTCTCAGCTGTTTAGATTGTTTCACACTTTTTTTTTGCAGCCAACTCTGCCCAACTGAGTGAGCAGGGAGTCTGGCTCACAGCCCTTCTCCCTTCTCGGTGTGTTTCAGCAAATCAAATTGCTATGACCACTGCTGAAAAAGAGGCCTTAGCTGGTCAAGAATCTGTGATGACAGAAAAGCAAACATAAGATTCATGTCTTTAAAGTTTGGACTGGAAGTGACATTAGAGAGCTGTTCCCAGGGCTTGTGAAGAAAGCTGGTCATGTGGAAACATTATGTTTAACGCAATCAACATTTTTAAAACAGCTAATTTTATACATTCAGAGCTGTCTACATAGAAACTAAATCTGTATACTTTTAGTATGACCTACAGTCCAAAAACATCTATTGTAATATGCTTCTCTTTTTTGTGATATGTGATACCATAATATAGTTGATATTGGTGTACTATGATTCTGAGGCTTATAAGAATTCTGATATCAGTATAGGCATATATTTGCATTTTCAATGTAAATATAGTCTTCTTTTTTGGAAATTTTCCAATAAACTTGATTTGTTTTCTAACTCATGTTGTCATTTTCTGTCACCATTTGATATTTCCTCATTTGTGAGCAATTCACAGAAATATTCCTCTGGTCCTTTTTTTAACATATCCAAATGATTAATTAGACTCTCTGTGGGAAGTTGAAAAGACACCCTTAAGGTCATCTGGTCCTAATGACAATCTTCATTTTTTTCCCCTCCTAAACTGGTTGCAAATGCCTTACACATGTTTGTCATAAAATCAAACCCACTGTTTGCATGAGAAAGTAGAAGTTGGTGCTGTTTCACACCTGTTGTTATTCTTGTTCAGTAAGAAAAACTATGTGTGAAATACATTACTGTAATTGTCTATTTGCAGAAGAATTTTTTTCTACTGAGCAAGACTTCTAACATCATCTTAAAGCCTTTGTGGACCTAAATTTTTGGGAACACAAAACGTTTATGAGGAATCAGAACCAGAGAGAGGGAATACATGAATTCTGTGAAAGCAGCAAAAGAAAATAAATTAAAATATCAGGCTACAGCAAGTACCAGAGGCTGCAGGCTGACTCATGTAGATCCCATACACATATAGTAAGAAATAATACCAAGAGGAAACTGAATGGACTAATGAAATGAAGGTCATAATTTATTAATATTTCTGATGGCATTGGAATAACGCAGCAGAAATGAAGCAGTACACAGCATGGATCTTCATTTTATAAAGGCTTCCCATACTGCACAAACAGTACACACAAATCAGATTTCAGAACCTCTCTGCTGAGGTAATAGTGTGCAGCTGCCAAAAACAGACTGCTAATTTTTTTTTTTTTTAATGGCACTAGTTGGAAAAAAGTAATAATCCAGAATGGTATATAGGATCATCACTACAATTTATGTTCATCACTTCTGTAGTTGAAATTCAGGAGGCTAAGAAATGAATCATCTAAGTGACTGGATGTTGGCTCAGGGGTTTACATCAGCTGGGGTAAACTCAGCACCTGGTGACTGAGGGCCACATTAACAATTCCCATTGTTTCAGACTTGCAAATTTGGACTGTAGGTGTTTGATTTAAAGAAAAAAAATTTCCATGTGAATTAAACAAAAGGTAAAGTAAAAATTTCCAACATCACTTTTATAATAAGATCAGCATGCTGTAAAATTTAGGTAAGCCTAGTCCATCTTCAAACATTTACCTTAAACTGATAAGCTTTTATTTTAGCAAATTCATTTATCTGTTGGCTTATCTAAAACCGTACCGCAATGTCTGTACTTCCCTAGGCACATGAGTTTGATGAAAATAAACACAATGACATGGTCTGGACTCCCAAGAACAAAGAAAACAAGGTCACAGTAAAGCCCCTCCCTCAAGATGGCCGCATCTGTACATGACCATGTGGTCCAGGGGACAAAGACAAGATGGCACAGAAGCTCCTCCCCAAAATAGTGGCCTCCATAGAAGACAGCATGCTCCAGGGGACAAAGGAAAAATGGTGGACAAGCCCCCTTCTCACAATCGTGGTGGAGAGAGAGAACCTAATTAAAAATAAAACAACACAGCAACCAAACCTCTGCAATTACAAAACTACCTCTTCCTCCAAACAACAATCGACAGGGAGCAAGGACAACAACCAACAGGGAAAAGAAAACCTGGAGTCTGAAACCAGTCAAATGCTGCCGAGACGTTTGCTCCACACCACCCGACAGGACCTGTCCCAGTGGCAGCAGCTCTGAACCAGCAGTGTCAATTTCTCTTTCAGCCCACTGGACCCAGGTGGTGTCGCACTGCAGTTCTGTTGTCAGGACGCTTTGGGGCAAAGAGGAAAAAAGGGGCCCTGCAGGGCACCAAAACCAGTAGTCGTGACCCTGCTGGTCCCAGCTGTAAAGAGGTATTTGTGAAATTTGCCCTGAAACAGTTTAGGATCATGAAATGCAGTTTCTTGGAGGCCTTTGCCAGGCAAGGAGTTTAGAGAGAAACCAAAGGCGTCTGCCTTGCGCTGCCTTGCACTGCCTTTGCTCAGTGAAGCAACTCTCTTAGCAGCCCTGCAAGAATGAAAAGAAAGCCGTCCTTGAGTGATCCTGACTCTGAAAAGAACCCCAACACTATCCACCTCCAGGAACCCAGGGGAAGACACTCCAGTTCTGGTTTTGGCTCCTGGATCTCAAAGGCACAGTAACAATCTTGGGCAGATTGGTGTATGAAAGACATGGAATATAATATACATCTTTTGGTTTACCCAGGACACAATGTGAGAAAGAAGCCTCCTACAAAAGTGAGTGAACAAAATAATTTCTAAAGCATTACTCTGCTGAAAGTTAACCATCAAGAACAGCTCCATATATGACAGCACAGTCAACTCCACACTCGGATGAGAAAATTCAGAGATGCATCTCTTTTACTGCATGTAATCACAACCTTTGATCATAAGTTGTCTTGTGTTCTCGAGTATTCCTTTCAAGGTTCCTTAATGCTGTAAGGAGCACATGTAAACAATCACACAGTGCATTGGAAAATATTCTTTTACTTACTGGACTGATAATCTAAAAAAAAAAGATATATAAACACCACGTGAAGAAATTACCAGAGCATTCCATATTGCCATGGTTTAACCCCAGCCAGCAACTAAGCTCCACACAGCCATTCAGTCACTCCACCTCTTGTAGGATAGGGAAGAGAATTGGAACAGTAAAAGTGAGATAACTCATGGGTGGAGACGAAGACAGTTTAACAATTGAAATTAAACCTAATAATAATAATAGTAATGAATATCATTATAAATTATAATTATAATTAAAAAATAAAAAATAAAATAACAAATAGGAACAAAATCCAAGAAAAACAAGTGCTGCAAATGAATACAATTTCTCAGTATTAACCAACCTATGCTTATTCAGTCCCTGAGCAACACCTCCCCCACCAATCTTCCCCATTAATTTTATTGCAGAACATAATGTCATATGGTGTGGAATATCCCTGTGGTCAGTTGGGATCAGCTGTCCTGGCAGTGTCCCCTCCCAACTCCTTTTACACCACCAGCCCACTCATTGTTGTGGTGGGGTAAGAAGCAGAAAAAGCCTTGATGCTGTGTGAGATCTGCCCAGGAGTAACAAAAACCTGTATTATCAACAGGTTGTGCTGTTTTCAGCACGAATCCAAAACACAGCCCCATACCAGCTGCTGTGAAAGAAAGCAACTCTATCTCAGCCAAAATCAGCATGTACATATGTGGCTGTTGGTGCCTTTTCCATTGCTCCTGTAGAAGATATACTGCCTACTGGAAGGTTCAGGACCAATGTGTGGTTTTCAGTTCCATTGACTAATTGATTCATCCAGAAATGAGACACCAGAGTTTGAGGCCTTTCTCTGGCTGAGAGTCAGCTCTCATCTTGCAGCAGACAGCTGGGATCAGAAAGTGGGTGATCAGAAACACCAGAAGTAAACCTGCTGAATTTGGACAACACATTAGCAAACCTAAGATGCTCAGGGAGACCTTGATTACTAACTGCAAAATGATGAATGTCAAGCTGTTCCTACCATCCTCCAGTGCAGAAGGTGCTAAGAACAACTCTTGTCTTTTGCATTAAGGAATACTTGTGCAAAATGTAGTGGCAAGTCAGACCTAGTTCCCCGAGAATTTTTTTCCTTCTTTGGCTGCACTGATTTCTGCAGAGATCCATGTCAGCTTCAGCAAAGAGGATAGGGAAAGTGTTCAAGCACTGCAGTTTGGCTTGGTACAACCAAGACATGCTGCCACATGACTTTCAGCCTTGGAGATTTGAACCAAAGGTAGCCTAAAATCCAGATCTCCCAAGTTCTGATGGTCCTGGCATGCCCTTCATTCCAAAGTCAGTGTTACCAGCATCTCCTAGGAGACTCTGAGCACGTGCATCAAGAAAGACCCCTTTGGGAAGAGCCCTAGCAATAACTAGTTTGTGACTACTTAACAGCCCTGATGTCCCTTGTCAGACAAAGTGGTGGTGTACAAAAATTATGGACATCAAAAGATACTAGGGGAGGTAGGCATGGAGTGTTCCTTTTATAGCTTTGTTAAAAGTCAACATGCCTGAAGTAGTCCTAAGGCATTTATGTTCTTTTAGTCTTGCTTCAAAAGATGATAAAAATATAAGGCAAGGAAATACATACTTAGGACTGAAAAGACTTTTGGGGGAAGTTAAAATTGTGTTTCTGGTCAGGGTTTTCCTCATAATCTTATATCTCTGACATTTCTTTAATGTTTCCTTTCATAATATATGTTAACAGAACTATGCAGTGATTTTATTCTCTTCTTTATTACTCCAGTGCCAAAATCTATGAAATGAGCTAAATAATTCAGTAATCATGCCCTTTAAATTAAGAGATGTTAAAAGGACCAATGCAGCCAGGGATTTCTTCAATTATTTAATCCATCCACCTGAAAATATGATATAGTCAAGTAACAGGGCCGCCATTTGAATGCTCATCTAAATTATATCTGTTTATTTAAAATGTTTTGCCATCAAGTAGTACTAAAAGTGGTATAGTTCTGATTAAAATGACAAATTTTATCCTGGAAATCTTCCTCCTCTCCTAATATATTTCAATTACTTATTGAAGGGTTTTCCTCATGAGGTAAAAAATAAAATACCAATGTTAGCTGTATTTCTCCTTTCTCTCCCATATTTGCATCGCTGATACTAAATAATGTAATTGCTGCAAGCATCATAAATTGTAAAAATCAATGTTCAGCAGGGACTCAATCCAGCCCTAAAGCCAGAGAGCATTGCAGCCCCAAAAGCTGACAAAACACAAGTGAACAGAGCCAGTATTATGAGAATTTTCGGTTGGTGCACTTCTGTCCATTTTCATTCTGTGATCTTCACATTCCTACTCTCCTTCCCCTAACAGTGGTTGGCAATGTAGACATGGCTTTATTGTGACTTAGTGGTTTTGTGGATGGTTTTGACAACCACTTCTGGTTTAAGTACTCTTTGTATGAGTTATAGCAATAAATAAAAGGCCTTAGGTAAACTTTCCCAGTCTCTGGAGCTTATTATACATTGTTTTGGTGCAGACAGTATTAATACTTTTATTTTCATCATCTTGGTAACCTGGTGCTGTTAGCATTTTAGTAAGGATTGGTTTTTAATGTCAGATCCAACGTACAGTGTGCACAAGTCGCTGCAGTTAATTCACACACAGCCATTCGCTCGCCAGAACTGAGCACACGTCTGGGATTTGGCACCCTCTGTGTGGAGTTTGCAGATGGTTGGTTCCCCTGTGGGATCCTCAAGCCTCTGAAGGAGAGGTCAGCTCACCTCCCCCCTTCTTCTGCTATTTGAGCCCTTTGAGGGACAAAGAGGCCTGACCTGTTCATCTCTGTGCCTCTCCTCGTGAAACTGTCTACAATGAAAAGAGAATTGCTAGAGTCACAGACACAAAAGATCAAAGAAAAGAGAGTGTGGCACAGTCTAATGAAGAACACATCTGGCTAAAGGATGGGGAGCATGGGTACTGCTCCCTGGTAAGAAAATATTTCAGATCTTTTTTTTTCACCTGAGATGCAAAGGCATTCCTCAAACTAGGACCCAAAACTGGGCATTCTGGTAGCAATTTCCAGCTACTAAGCAACAAAATTCTTCTTGTTTATGTTTGCTGTCATTTGGTCTCTTGCCTTCAAAAAATGGAAGAAACATCTTTATCATTTGAAAGTTAAAAGATGGGAGCTTTGTCCTAGCCTCTGGTTTCTTTGAATATTTTTCTATAAGACTTTGCCACCTACCAGGCCCTTCTAATTCAAGTGCAAACAGTAAAAGTCTCAGCAAGTGGAATGTTGAAATTCAACATTCCCAAGAATGTTGAAAAATGTGTTTTCTCTGCAATGTGGGAACTTAAGGAATTAGTGCGGAAAATACAAAGACTGAAAATGTTCATCACTTCAGAGCTGCTCACATTTCGTAGAGTTCTTTTTCTTTAGTTTAAAAACACTTTAAGATACTTTTGTTGAATCTTTTTTTCTGTTTAACAGAAGCAGCAATGACAAAGCTTCAGCAAATAATAATAAATTTATACTTTTTTAATTTTTTTAATAACAAGGCCATGGTGTGCAGCTCTGCAAAGTATACTTTCTATTTATATTTATGGCATATAATATGTTAGTAATATAAGAATGTATTTCAGACTTATGAAAAAGTCTAACTTTTCATTATCCTCTTCCACAAATCTGTACTATCATACTAAATGATTGTATATTTCAGTGTAAAAATTTGGCCAATGGTCACATGACTAGAAACATAAAGAAAAATATAAGAAATCAACAAGTTTAGATTGCCCTTCTACAATATGCTAGTACAGACAATCCACATTATAACTTTTACTTAAAATTACCAATCTGGAATTTAAAAAAGTAAATGTTTGTACGTGTGCAAAAGGGAAACTATAGTACCAAATGTCTGGCTACTTTATCAGACTAGCACTTTACATCTTTTAAGAGGGCATCAGGCTATTACATATGACTAATAGATCAAGTTTCAATGCAGCATTTATTCAAAATTTAATAGAGATAATAGTAACATAAAAGCTACCCTCTGAATCTTATAATTAAAAGGACAAGAGCCTGAGAGTCATAAGAAGAGAACATAAAGATAATTACTTGCTTGTGTACAGAATAGGAAGTCTATAATCTTAAGTAGTAGCCAATTTGTACGTTTGAATTCCTGAACATTAATGTATTAGGAGAATCATTTCTACTTCTGATAATTTCTTCATATAATTATGATTAGACACTTAGCTGTAGTTTAATTTACTATGCCACTTCCCAACACGCCCCTTTCTCTATGGTTTTGTTTACCAGAGCAAAGATTTCAGACACGGATATTGTCTGAAAGCTTACAGTAAATCTAAACAGTAAATATGTTTTACAGTCAGCTGTAGCAGAAAATAAAAAGTGATAGTACTGAGTATTTCTTAGTAGATATAAAATCCAGTGGGGGTAAATTATATTCTGAAATATTAGTTTTACGCTCTTTATGGGTAAAATTAAAGTTAAATTTAAAAATAAATACCCATGTTTTCTCCAGAAATAATTTTCAGCTAAATTTTGGTGTCTATGACAATTTTCCAAGCTTTCAGTATCAACTCTTCCGGGAGATTAAAAGTAGTCAAGAGGGGCAATGCTGAAAATGCAGAACCTGAACACTTTTCCAAATTGCTCTTGAGAGTTTTTTATTTCCTACTGTACATCATGTACCCTATTTCTTTCCTACTGCTGCTAAATTACAAGTCAGATATGAAAAACCTATCTGGAGCTTCCTTGAGCATCTGGAAAAGTGGTGCAGCACACAACAAATAGAGGGATGAAAATGTATTTGGAAAAATATTTCAGGATTAAAGCAACAGCCCAGATGGCATGATGGCCAAACTGACAAAAGTAAATGAAACTTTTTAACAATAAAATGGAGAGGAGAGGAGAGGAGAGGAGAGGAGGAGAGGAGAGAGGAGAGGAGAGGAGGGAGAGGAGAGGAGAGGAGAGGAGAGAGGAGAGAGGAGAGAGGAGAGAGGAGAGAGGAGAGAGGAGAGAGGAGAGAGGAGAGAGGAGAGAGGAGAGAGGAGAGAGGAGAGAGGAGAGAGGAGAGGAGAGGAGAGGAGAGGAGAGGAGAGGAGAGGAGAGGAGAGGAGAGGAGAGGAGAGGAGAGGAGAGGAGAGGAGAGGAGAGGAGAGATTAGCCTAATGACCCAGGTATGAAAGACCATCTAGTCAGAATCCCAAACTGAAGTGTATGCTTTGCTTTCACATTCAAGATATTCAATCATATTGTGCACAACAACAAAGGCTGAACTGTTGACTGGAAGGGGATTGTATAAACAGAAAGTATCACATCTGAAGTGGGAACAAATTTTAAATCAAATATATTTAAAATCAATTCTGAAAGCATAGACATGAAATCTAAGAAGGAAGGAAGGGGGAATGTAGTAAACTACCCATATTTCAGAAGGTGTTAAATATATTGTGAAAAACTGCAAGTTTATCAATTTTCTATGACTAACAGGCTGGAGACAAGACCTTGTTATGTTTTAATTATACCCTTAAAATTAATTCAGACAGAGAAAAACCGCATGACTTTTACATAATCCTGAATAATGACAAAATAGAAACATGTTCATCTGTGTTTATTTCTAATCAGATGCACTGATATTTCAGCATGATTACTGCAACATAGGTATGCTTACTATGTCTTCCAGCAGGACTAGATAAGCTTGCTTTCTATGGCATGTATTCCTAAACTTTCTTTCCTGTCAGTAGTTAAAAATCTCAATAAGCATCATCTAATTTTCAGGACAAATTGAATTTAAGATATGTGTCTGTCCATGATTGTTTCATGGGTAACATACTTTTGAAATCCTCATGTAAGTCTGAATGTCACCTAACATTGCCAGGAAATAAACAGATTAATTTAAAAGTACCATTACATTGAAGTCTCACAGATCTTCTACAATTCTGATTCTAAAATAAAGTGTTGCCATCACATCTAGTTCAAGATAAAATGTGAACACAATTATAGCTGCATAATATGTTGGATTAAAGTCAAATTAAATAAAATAATGTCCCAGAAGTGACACACCTTGTTGGATCTGTGTGCAATACTAAGTTCTTAGGTGATAATTATAGACAGCATGATGTGTAACACAGAAAATTCACATGATGTTGTGAAAATACAATTACTGACATAACATTTCCTTTCCCTGAAATAGACAAAGACATAAGAAATATATTAAAATATAGGGTTATTCTTTTAGAAATCATTTAATAGTTTACTTTCACTCTTCTACAGATGTATCCACAGTTAATGTCATTACGTAACGATTGATGTCATAACCAGTAACAATGGCTTTACACAGAATTTGCATATGCAGAAGTTCTTTAGAGCTAGGCATTCCTTTGCACAGTGAAGAGACAGGACCCTATAAGGGATCCCTGTTAAAATAAATAGATCTATTACCTCGTGGGACTACAAAAAGGTCTTGATCATTATTTGTATTTTGGTTAGTAAGTGATTAAAATGGACTAACACATAGTTAATACAATTTTAACTAATGATCAAAGAGTTAGAGTATAGGTAAGGAGACCCCATCTAGTGTCTTGTATGGCTTAACCGTGCAGGAAGTGAATATTTGTTCTTCTGATAATGGTACATATTTGTTATGGGTTTATATTTGTAATAAATATTTATTTATTAAAGACTTACAGCTGTTTCCATAACTTTAATACAGACTGCAGAGAGAGGATTGATTTTATTCCATCAGAAGAGTCCCTGTGTTTGACAGACTTGTAAAAATGTATCAACTGGATTCACATTAAAAATTATTTTGATGCAAAATTTTAAAAATCATAAATTGAAGACCACTTCTCACTGGGTTTATATCACATTTTGGAATAAAGATGGTGTAATGGCATGTCCTAGTATCAGCAAGGACATACTAGTTTTCAGAGTAAAAGAAGGTATTTCACCAGAGAAACATACACAATGATACAATTGCACTTATTCTTATATTCACCAATAAATAATAATACTAAAAAGAAGCTTCCTTTTTAAAGAGAAAACATATATATGAAACTGATAAAAATTCACACAAATTTAGATAATTGCTCTAGGACATCAGTGTGAGTATAAAATTATCTTGGAATGACTTGCAGTAACATATGCTTGCAGCACATTTTCACAAGGTCCCTCATACTCATTCTGTCTTCCACAGGACAGGATGAATATCTGGGTGAGCACTACAGCCGCACAGCTGCCTTACCAGCGCCTGCCTCCAAATCAATCAGTACCTTTCTTAAATCAGTATCTGTCCTAATCATGGCAGCCCTCCAGTTTATCACTCCAGAGTAACACACCTGTAGTGTGATATTTTCAGTGGTCCTATGCTTCTCTTCATTAGGTACAATTCCACTGCTGCTACTTACTGTACATGGATGAGTACCTCTCCTTCATTTTTTTTCTGGCACTCAGTTTTGCAACTCAGCAGGGTTCATTTCTCAGCAATAGCAGTGGAAGGAGGTGTGAATCTGATAGCAAAGGATAATTTCAGCCACCCACTGCCTTATCCTCACAGAATAAAGTAGGAAATAGTATAGTAGAGGAGGTATACTGTCTTGGAGCAATTGATTTTGTGGTTCTATAATGCAATGACACGTATTTGCTGTATATGTCCAATAATGTACTTTCTGGAAACACTACTACATGATCATCTGGTTTAGTTTCATTGATTCTAAAACTGGATTTGTATTATTGTCTGGACTGCTGGGTCTGGATCTCAATATGTATTTCTAAGAGTGTGTAGTGTACTTTTATTTGGACATGAGGGTTTGGATCCATCCTTATTTAAATCTTCTTTTATTGAGGTTAAGATACGGAGCCAGAACACTCTTACAATCAATCTCTTAACATTCTTAAATCTTGAATGTTACATCAACCAACCTGATAGCCTTCTACAAAGAGATGACTGGCATCATGAGCAAGGGGAAAACAGCAGAGAAAATGCTGCTTGCCACAGCCTGGAGAACTTCTGAAAAACAGAAGGCTCAAGTAGTGTAGATCTTATCACTGTGCATAAATACATGATGGGAGGAAAAGGAGAAAAGAGTGACAGGCTCTTCTCAGTAACACCCAACAACAGAAAGAGTCAAGGGGCATAAACTGAAACACAGCACATTCTGAATGAACATAAAAAATCTCTTTACATTGTGACAGTGGTACAGCTTGTCCAGAGACACTGTGGAGTCTCCCTTCTTGGAAATGTTCAGAAACAGACTGGACATGGTTCTGAGCATTATGTTCTATGTGACCCTGCTCTGAGCAGGAGGTCAGACTTAAACAGTCTCCCAAGGCCCCTTCTGATCTCAGCACTTCTGCAATTCTGTGTGTCCATCCTTCTTTCTTGGCTCACTCACATCTTCTGTTGGCTTGTACTAAAATCCATCAAAAGCAGAATAATTTTAGGAGACTTTCACTGTTCTCAGAGTCAATTAAATTAAAGCATTACTTACTAAACCAAATTCTCCAATTAATATGCTAAATACATACATTGAATAGAAGCACATGCATAGCTGAGGGTATAAACCACCCCAGGTACTGTACATTATTTATGATGGAGTTCAACAGCTTTTTGTATTTAATTTCTCCTTCATCATTTTAACCGGAGTTCTACTACTGAAGGCAAATGAAAATATTTACAGTAGAAGATCAGGAGAGAGAATTTTTTTGGGCTCATGATAAAAAAATAATGCATAGTTTTATGCTTTGGGAATTCATCTCCCATGTCCTGCAAAATATAGTACTGAGACGGGTTATAATGGATCTGGTTTATCTGGAACAAATACTGTAAGATATGATTTCCCCTTCAGCTAACAAGAATTTGCTAATTATTAGCATGGATGATTAAGTGTTTTGAAAGAACAGTGAGAAGGAAATTGCAGTGAAAAAAATCATATTAGAAACTTGCAGCAACACTTATTATTCCCATTAAATATGAATCATTTATTACCAAAAGTGACTGTAAGTGGTACACATGCATTCACAGATAACCCAGTGTGAGGCTTATGAAATTAATGGGAAATAGAGCAATCTTTGTAATGTCCCGTTTAATGGCTGGATGGCTAGTCCCTGCTAATATAGCATGAAGCACTTTGAAGGGTCATGGCCTTTTCTCCTTGCCTCACTTCTGGTCATTGTACAGCAAATTTGGTACTGTGACTTGCGCAGAAATACCCAGGATGTGTGTATTTTCCTTGATTAGATACATTCTGTAGAAAAAGCACAGTCAGATCTGGTTAAGAATGAAGGAAGTTAAAACGAGTAAAAATTAAATCTGTTGCCCTGGAAACAAACAGAAATGCTAGTGAGTAAGGTCCATATCACAGCAGACATTTGGGTCCCATTCCTTTTATTTTAAAAAACAGGTATAAGGAAACCAAGTTAAAAAAAAAAAAAAGAAATTATTTATTCAAATCCTATTTTACTAGTTTTATTAAGAAAGAAGATCATAGAATCAAAGAATGTTTTGGGTTGGAAGAAACCTTTAAAGGTCACCTAGTCCAACCCCCCTGCACTGGGCAGGGACAGCTTCTACTTGATCAGGTTGCTCAGATCCCTACCCAACCCTTGAATGTTTCCCAGGGATGAGGCATGTACATATGAATGTACCATGGAAATGGTAAATATAAAGATTTTTCAAAGGTTATAGTGTCAAATTACTCTCTCTGCATCTAATAGAGGGTGGCCATACATCTGCAATATTGAAGTTGTATTTAAAAGAATTATGAATCTTTTAGATTAAATTATGAGGAAGATGTTTTCCCTAGGTTATCAAGCACCACACTGAGGCTTTCTCCTCCAAAAGACAGGTGAACATTGGGATATTTGGCAATACTGTGGAGGGCAGCTTTTTATACGTTGAAAACACTGGGCTATTTCCTTGCCTTTAATCTCCTGTTCTCTGTACAGTTCCTGAGCAGACCCAGTAACAGACCTAAGGACAACCTTATCTTCTCATGAAATATTTATAGATTTTGATAAAAAAACCAGAAGAAGAAAATAAAACAGAATTTAAAGTAAAGCATAAAAAAATAAATAGCATGATGATCTGACTTGAGCTCAGTGTAGTGTTTGTTAGAGAAGTTATATTTGGTTTGTTGCATGTGTACATCTGTACCTGTACGAGGTGCAGGTGCACAGGCTCCAGCAGCAGCGGGGCTCCGGGGGGGGGGGCTGCCCCAGCCGGACAGAGCCGGTTCCAGTTGGACACAGCCGGTTCCAGCCGGACACAGCCGGTTCCAGTTGGACACAACCCGTTCCAGCCGGACACAGCCGGTTCCAGTTGGACACAGCTGGTTCCAGTTGGACACAGCCGGTTCCAGCCACATCCAGCCACCCAGCTCACGGTGCAGCTGGGCCCACGGCAAGGGCGGGGGTGCTCTGAAGATTATTTAACAATGGGAAAAGAAGACTGCGCAGGCAGTGAGGAAGAAAAGGTGAGAGAAACAGCCCTGTGAGTTGGGGAAAAGAGGAGAAAGAGGGGAGAAGTTCATCCAGACAGCAGAGCAGAGATTCTCCTGCAGATTGTGGAGGGAACATGATGGAGCAGACACCTGCACTGCAGCCCACGGAAGACCCCACATTAGGGCAGGGGGATATTCCCTGGAGAGCTGCAGCTCATGGAGACACCACACCAGAGCAGACTTACCCTGAGTGTTCAGCTCATGAAAAGGACCCATGCCAAAGCAGAAGAAAAGAGTGTGAAGGAAGGAGCAGCAGAGAGGAGCCAGCATTTACTGACCATGGAACGCTGCTCTGCATTTCTCCTATGCTTCTCAGGAGGCAAGAGAGGAGTCAGGAGAAGGGGGAGAAAGTGTTAGTTTCATGCATGTTTCTCACTATCTGAATCTATTTTTATTGGCAACAAGTTGAATTATTTTTCCTCAAGTCAAACATGGTTTGTCTTGCATGGTCACTAGTAAGTGATCTTGAATTTATCTCAACCCACAAGCTCTCCTTTTTTTGCCATGTCCTACTGAGGAAGGGAAGTGAGTGAGCAGCTGGATGGGAGTTTGGCTGCTGGCCAAGGCTAATTTGCCATTGCATGGGAGTCTTTTTCATCTTAAAATTTAGCTGACAGATGAACAATCCCCGAATAAAAAAATATTCCCACAAAGATTTTTCTGTAAAATCCTCATTAGAACATGAATACTTTCCCTTGTGACAATAAAAAGGTAGATATTTTATGTCCAACTTAGACCCCTTTCTGCAATCTAATTTGGTTTAGATTTCATTAGAGCTTTCTCATAAGCTTTAGTTTAAGAAATAGTAGGGTTGAACAGTCAAGAATAACAGGGTTATGGTGTCTAAAAAACATTTCTAGCACAGGAATTTTGTTATCCATAAAGCTTATCCTTGATTTCATTTGTAAATCCAGATATAAAGCATACCTTCATTCCTTTCCTTTCATTTATAATATCCAGATTCTTAAAAAAACCAGGAGTTATTATGCTATATTTTATATTTGTTAGTCTATATTTTGTATCTGACTCTTTTCTTCTGAGTAGACTCTGTTTACATTGGTTTTCCTCTTACTATTATACACCATGTCTTCAGTTTATCAAAATCATTATGAGTCTCCCAAGGTTCTCGTGATCTCTCCAAAACTGGCCTTGTCAGCAAATTTTATCGAGCACTTTCATCTGTAATTCACCACACTGAGATATGTAAGAAAAAGTATAAACTAGAGCTTACAGCTAGGAATTCCTCTGCGACAATATAAGGAGGAGGTTTCTGTTTCCATTAAAACCAAACATTTACTTTTATATTTAACTATAGTCAAAATTTGAATAAAGGTGTAACATAATTTGTTAGAGCTATAGGCATAAATGGAAAAGTGGTAAGGTATGCCAAATTTTTCAGTTTTTGAAAGAATTATACCAGTCAGATTAGTGGTCTTGTATATTCCCTCATCTGGTTCTTCATTAGTGCTTCAAGACTACATTGACTCCTTTAACAGACTGAATCATAAAATAAATAACCAAAATAAAGCAAAAAAAAAGTACTTTATTATAAATTTTGATCCTTCAACAAATGCAAAAATCTTCCCTTATCAGGAATTTGGGAAACAAATTACTTTCCATGGCTTCCAATAGTTCCTCATTCATAATCTGAATCTTGAAACAATTATTAAGTGGAAAAAAGGTGGGGACAGAATAAACTCGCAAAACCCAGCAATGAATACATGGGTATGTCTTTTGCTTAGGGAATCTACACACTCTGAGAAGTCCCAGTTTATGGGTAAATGCAACTTCCTTCAGCGTAAAGACTAGTGTGTGCAGATGACATACCCCTCTCTCCCTCCCTTCTTACCAGCTGTTCCTTCCTACCCCTGAAATGTCTCTCAACAAAATCACAGAGCTGTTTGTGAGGCTTCATGTTCTATCAGTTAAAAACCTGGCACCAATGAAAAATAACCCTTTAAAGATGACTAATTCAATGAACAATTGCTTCTAGCATTATTTTCTGTCTTTCACTCAATCTACTCACAGTTTAACATTCAGGATTTGTAGAATGCTGGCCTCAAGTCAGTCCATCAAAATGTACAAAGAAAAGCTGTTCCATCTGAAGAAATTACATTCACATGCACAGCAGCTAGGGAAGTCTTCTTCAGGGGCATTAAAAACAGGTTTCAATTCTCATTCATAAATCTTGCCTCTGTGTGATCCACCACTTCAGAAATCCACAGATCCACTCACCAAAACTTGATATATTTAGTATTGAACAAAATTAAATTTTTCCATCACATGCATATCAAATTCCAGTGTCTATTCATCTACAAGCAATTCAGCTCTATTAGAACAGACAATTCAAGGGCACATAAGTGTGTGTATATATATCTGTGTGTGTGTGTATATATGCACATATGGTGAAGAATACTGAGAAGAATAGGAAGTACATCATGGTGTGGTTCCAGCTAGCAAAAGATAAGGAAATTTGAGTAATATAGGAAAACTAGACAGGGAAATGGGAACAAAGGAGGCTGGTGTCATCATCAGGATAAAGGAAATCCAAAGACCTTGACAAAAACTAAGCGTAGAAATTGGCAGCAGTGTACCTTCCAAATTATTTCCAGGGACTTCAACTAAATATCCTGGGAATGATTTTTATATGTTTCTTAGACATGTATACTATAACCACAGACATGGTGTGACACATATTTAAAATAAAAAAAATATTATGCTTCAATGCAATTAAAGTATAATGCAATAACTTAAGAAAATGAAGAGCCAGCCTTATAAGAGATGCCTTCAGTTACTCTGATATTGTAGCAGAGATTTTAATGACATGGAAAACACAGCTAAGTATTCAATTGCTTTTTGTTTCAGAATCAACATTAGCTATAACTTAACCTGTCTTTATTTCACTTCTACTATGGCCTAGTTTTCTACACACATCCATATTTGTCTGTACTTCTAAATATATTTACCTGCTTTTTTTCCTTATATGTGTAATTTAAACCACCACAAAAAGCATACAAGAAGAATTTAGTGTAAAGAAAAATATACTCAGAGCTTTTCCACTGAAATTCTGGTTCTCAATTATGTCTTTAGTTGAATGACTTTTACTTTTTTTATCATTCTGTAATCAATACTTCAGTCAATAATATTAAGCACTCAGAATTTTAATGATGGAATTATTAAGGTTTTCTTTGTTTCATACTGCCCAATTTTCATGGATATTTATAGGAGGAGAGTCACTACCTGATACTCTCCTGAATTTGGGATATTTATTTCCATATCCTCTTCACCTCCCCAATTACATTTTCTTCCTCTGTCTCTGATACTAACCCCATTCTGTTTCATTTTGCCTATGATAGAACAACTTCTTCTGTTGAAATCTATGCTAGTTTTGGGTGGGGTAGAATTAATTTTCTTCCCAGTGGCTGGTATGGGCTGTGTTTTGGATCTGTGCTTAATACAGGGCTGATAACATAACAATGTTTTCAGTATTGCTGAGCAGGGCTTACACAGAGCCAAAGCTTTTTCTGCTTTTCATACTGCCATGCTGTTGACGAGGCTGGGGCAGAATGGGAAGTTGGGAGAAGACACAGCCAGGACAGGGGATCCAGACTGACCAGAGGACTATTACAGACCATCCTGGTTAATATATAAAGTGGAGGGAAGAAGGGAGAAGTGGGGGGACATTTGGAGTGATGATGCTTGTCTTCCCAAGTAACTGTTTAGTATGATGGGGCCCTGCTCCTCTGGTGATGGCTGAACATCTGCCTGCTCATGGAAACCAGTGAATTAATTCCTTGCTTTTCTTTGCTTGTGTGAGTGGCTTTTTCTTTCCCTATTAAACTGCCTTTATGTCAGTTCATGAATTCTGTACCTTTTACCCTTCCAATTCTCTCCCCAGTCCTGCAGGTGGGGGAGTGAGCGAGTGGCTGCATGGGGCTTGGTTGCTGGCTGGGGCTAAACCATGACAAAATCCCAAAAAAACTGCTTAAAACACATCCTTTGCTACTAATGAAATAAAATTACAGAAGCTTCCTCTGTTGATAAAGCAAAGCCAGCACTATAAGTTGGATGCAGGAAGATGGCTGCACTTGCAGTATAATGATTTGCCTCTACTTGCATTCAGATAAAAGCAATCCTGTTTTTCTCTATGACAAATTTATATTATGAGTCACTTTCTGTAAGGTCGCCATAGGTGCATTACATCACAGGGAGAGGTACAACTCAGCATTGCATTTCTGTATTATATCACTGGAACAATTCTGCCAAGTTTTGTCAGCAGGCAGAAGGGTCAGGTTCAAAATCTGTGAGTTCTTTGTAAAATTACAAAACAAAACCAGATGAGTATTCATTCAAGCACCTGGGAAAATTAAACCCTTCTTCTCAAGGCCAAAGGTAGTCAATACATTCCTATTCTCAAGGAGGGCATAATTTTGTGCATATAATAAAACAAACAAAAGTAAAACAAACCCAAAGCATTTCTCTTAAGGTGAAAGAGAGCACAAGCAGCAAGGAATTTGCAAAATGTAATGTATAAAGCACATATAGCCCAAAATTGATTTTGACAATAAACTTTTCCCTTTGCTTCTTTTTTGTGCTGACACAAGTATCCATTGACTAAATATCCTGTTGACACACTTATTTCTTGGTTTTATTTTTTCATGACTGGGATTTATTTCTTTTCGATAGTGAACGGTCAGAATCACTTTGATGGGTACATTTTGAGCCCCTCGATGAAAACCCTCAGTGACTTCTTTGGACATGCATACATAGCTCTTCTGCTCTCATTAGCAGAGGTTTAGTACTAAAGTACTTAATTTATGATCAGGTCAGAGCCATTTTGTACATGGTCTGCTCAGACAATGGACAGAGGATCTTTCTAAACCCACTCCAGGACTACCCCCATTAAATGACCTCTTGACTTCATCTTCAAGCATCTTTGTAATAACCTGGTGAACCAGGAGGATCTACTTTCAGATTTGTAAATGCTGTGCAGAAAATCTGGTTTTTTTTTTTTTCCTAGGGGAGCTGCTGTGGATAACAATCTGTAGCAATCTGCAGCAAAGAAGTGCCCTTTTATTTTTAGTGCCAAAACTATGCTGATTTTAGCCCTGTGCTTATTTTGAGAACTGGTTTAAATTCTCATTCAGCTCTTGATGCAACCTAGAGCTTCAGCAAAATGTGTCTTCCATGTGATTTCTCCTCTGGATTCTGCTGTAAATTGCAGAGTACTCATTTGGTTTTGACCCATTAAAACAAATGGAGCAAAATTGTCTTTAGCCACCACACATTTGTTCTTTCTCATTTCTTTCAGCTGTGTCTAGAAGCTAGAGGATGGCAAATCTAGTTTCTTTGTTTAATGTGGAAGTATGACTAGTGAAAGCTGAAACATTAGCAGCCTTTAAGCCCTTTAGATTGGAAATGTAGGATCAGCTCTAAGGTTTAGTGTTTGTATTTGTTGGTTCATATCCCCATTGAGGATCTGGACCACAGTCTAAATTAACCAAATGTGATGCTATCATCTAAAAGGCGTGGCAAAAGACTAAAAAACTGAAATATCATTACTTCAAGTTTCCAATAAGCCATAACCCATATAACCTCTGATACTAGAAATGTAGTTGACAGCTTTCTATCAGAGAAGGTTGTCCAAGTTAAAAACAAAGCTACAGTTGGTTTCAGTGGTAAAGACCTAACTGTAGATGTTTAAATCTTAGAAGGGAAGTTCTGTTTCTCTTTGACCTCCAAGATGACCTAAGTTTACAGATGATTCAAAACAGATGATGCAGAAAGAAAAACAATGATACCACCAACAGTTAAAGACTGGGAATGAATTGAGGGTTTTGTCCATATGTTCTTCAGGAGGTAAAGGCAAGGTTCTTTTACTTACTAACCAGCAGATCTGTCCTACAGGGTGGATAGTTTAATTCTTCATTCAGTTCTTGACTTCATTTGGTGGGTCCTTGTTTCTAGTGTGATAATCCTTTTTCTGTGTAAATAAAATGAAATGGCATGAGGCAAAAGAAATAAAGGGAGTTTTAACAAAAATATTTCCTTAAAAGTTCTCCACTTATCCCTTTTGCCTTTGAATTTGAAAATTTTTATCCCTTTGAATTTGAAAAATTCAAGCATATTTTTCCCATGTCATCTCATGAACTTGTATATAGAAATGAGAAATTAGTCATTTTCAAATCTGTAGAAGGATTTCACTCCTAAAAAATAAGAGATCTCTCCCTCAAAGTAAAAGCAAGAAAAACAAGACTAAAAAATGAAACAATATGCATGGTTTTTGGTTAAAATATGTTAACAAAATACTGATTTAAAATCAGAAAAGCCAGGAGATGCTACAGGTGTTCATAGTTTCACTAAGTTTCAAAGAGTCAAAGAAAAGACATTTTGCTTGAAAGCTGTCCAACACTAGAATAAGACAGGTTGAGCCCACCATGCCTGCATCTCTCAGTACTCAGTAGAGGACATAACAGGCAAATCATATGTCTTTAGAAGTTATTTCTCACTTTGATTTATTAGAAACACAGCTTTGTATCCATTATGGCTGAAAACTTCCAATACAGACAGACAAGGTCCATCAAGACAAGATCTTTGATAAGGATTCTGTTTGTTAGATGTTTAAAAGTTGAATATTCTGTTTTGAATTAATAAAAGGGATGTTTCTGCTAACAGCAAACAGTATCTATTCCCTCATTGCTGATAATCACAAAAAGCTTTCCTTCTATGCTGTTGCTCTTGAAAAAGAGCAGGGTACTACCATGACACATTTCCTAGGATTTTTTTCCCAATCTATTTCCCTCTTTCCTAAATAACATGTAAAGCTAGCAGGAAGATTAATGAGAAGACATGGTCTATGAAGCATATTTGGCATTGTATCTCTTCTACCAGATCTATCCAGAATTTCAGAGCGACTTAGAATATGGATGAAACTGGACATTCATGAAATGAAAAGGGATCATCTGTATAAAACATTAGAAAGCTGAAAGAATTGACAAAAGAGATTGTTCTTGTCCCATGAACCACTTTGCATGTAATTCAGTGAGTATTTCAAGTGTTTGTAGGCTGCAGCCCATTGGCTTTTCATCTTCTGGTAAAGATGGTTTAGAAACAGCTCTGCATATCTGTAGTCCCTATATCAGAATTAATAAATTTCCGGGGTAAAAAATTGTGCCAGCAACCTCCCTTCCTCAAAATACACCCCATTCTATTGAAGAGCATGTCTCCACAGTAACTAAAATAATTTTGGATAGAGGCAGACTGTTAAAGCTATTCAGGTCTCATGTCTTTCTGCTGTCTTGACATTGTCTTCTTTCACGACAGAAGGCTAAATTTTTTTAAAGTGTATACAGCCTGTTGAAGCAAGATTTTAAGAAAACTCTCAAACACCTAAAAATTCTCAAAAAAACTATTGAATTATGTACAAAATTTCAACATGTAATTCTGACTTCGAAGATAATTTTATTTATTTATTACATATTATCTTTATCTCTGTTTTCAGGTAACTCAAGATCTATACAAATCTTGATGTTGATTTCAGTCTTGGTTATTCAGCTGATCCCACACTTCTCCAACTCTCACCTCTTTTTGCCAATAACAAGTTATATTAAAAATGTTGAAGTGTGGTCTAAATTTTCAAGAGTGGATAGTGATTTAAGATTGCTGAAGCAGCTGGGAATCAAGCACATGAAATTTTATAGATGCAAAATCTATCTTTCAACCAGTGAATTGCTGGGTCTTTTGGGGAAAATAAGCTTAAAAACAACACAAGAACTGAATCATTCAAATGATGCATTAGAAAATGCTGAAATACAACTGAGCTAATCTTTTCTGTTCTTTATTCTTGCTCTGAATTGCTGTGCAGTTCAAATTTACCATACTGACAATAATGGCAATATCAGGATATAGACAAAACAACAATAGACCTCATCTTTGTGTTGAAAATGCCAATAGCAAAAATTAGAGATCAGCATAGTTAGCAGTCCAGTCCAATCCCATAAGGTATACACTTATCTTAAGCACAGAATTTTGTAAGGCCAAAACAAACAAAAAAAAAAAAACGTAACAGGGTGTACCAAGTAAAGCTAGCAAAAACTTTGTAAGAAAATACTTTTCTCATAATAAATGCTGTATGGTCAAACTGTAAGGGTTCTTTCCTTCTTTGGAATTTTTTTTTCTCTATGGCTTTGAAATTTCCTTAGTAAAAAATGTTACTTCTCTGTTTGATATCCCTTCTGGGTTTTAAATGCAAGCAAATTAGAGTAACAGCCTTTTCAAAACACAGAACAATGAATGTGTGCAGTTAATTGTAATTCACAATGGCACTATATTTTTAAAATTTTTATTTTCACAGCATGGAAAAAAAATGCTGTTTATCTCCAGCAACAGGAAAGAATTCTGGCATTTTTTCAGTGCAGAAAATAAAGACTAGAGCTACGTCAGTCCTTGGGAGCCATGGAGAAAGTAGTTCTGGATACCTGAAGGAATGTAAATTGATCTACCCTTTGGAAGGCATCCCCCATTCTTTTCTTAAATTGGTTTGGCAGGAGGAAGGGTTAGGGGCTGTGACTCTTCCCCTCTTCTAGACCCACTGAGATTGGCATTACAAAGATGAATGCAGATAAAAATCCATACTGATGGTATCTGTTTCAGATCCTTCACTGGTAGAACTTGAGGAACAACTTCAGTTCCAGAGCAAATTCACCTCCACAGCTAACCCAAATTTAGGAGCACATCAGATTCCTTACATTTATATACTCAGCTAAGATGGCTGTTACCAGATGGCTTAGTTATCTAATCATCCAAGACTTTCACTTTCAATGATGAAACGAAATAGATGCCCATAGTAATTTACTCTTATCTGAGAACATAGATCAGAGTGAATTGCCTTCTGAAAATATCTATCATTTCCTCTCTCCACTGAACTGCAAGGTTCCTCAGTTAAGCAGTTGAAATTAGGAGAGAGAAATCTGGGTCTATTAGTTGCAGAGGCACTTAAAGTGTTAAGGGTCTGATTTAAAGTTATGCTAACGGAGAACCATGGTTTTGCTATTCTGCTTGTACAGGGTTATATTGCTTTTGTTAATGGTCTTCTTTCTGGTTAATAAAATTTTAGTTTAAAATTTTATTCACTCTTTACATTTGCTAAGTTTATGCTTTATACTGGATACTAACCACATGTGTTACTTTGAAGTCCAATACTGTGAAAAAGTGATGGTAACACAGGATAGGATCTTCAATTTGGTGGGATAAAGTGCCAAATCAAAGCACTCCATTTTACTAGCTGAGATAATCAGTAATTGTAACAGTTCTTATTAAGAGAGAACAGAGATGATTCTTTGACAGCTATATCTAACATGTTCACATCAAATTGTACTGGACTCCTTTTTGAAAGTTGAACACTAGTGAAATAAAGTAGCTAATTGAAAAAAATTCATAACTTAAATTCAGTTGCCAAGGTTTGTCCTTATAATCTCAAAACTTAGTCCAAAAAGGTTGTCTACATATGGAAGAAGGAAAACATACCATCTTGGGGAAAGTCTAATGAAACCACTGTTAGATTAGATTTTTCACACTAATCCCATCTATCCTGATTTACAACATCCATTTTTCCATAACCATAAGAGTTTCTGAGAGATGATAATCAATTGGGCAAGTGGTGAGAATACATTTAGGCTTTCCCAATCCACAGCATTGTTGCTGATAAAGAGCCTCACCAAATAACTTGGTTTTCTCCACAGGGGAGCAAGTGATGTATTTTTGGTTGTTCAATCAGGCTGCATCAAATACTTCATATTTGAAACAAGGATTTTTTTCACTCTTATGTTCTGCAGCCTACTACAAATAATAATAAAAATACAGTTTTCAAAGAACTTTTTGGATGACATATCTGTTCAGGCAATTTTACAGTTTTACCTCTGAATTGAAAAAAGACATCACTGAAATAATACTCCCTGTTAATTTGACACTCTCCAAAATTATGAGCATAGTCAAAAAATCACAAAACTGTTAAGTTTGGATGGCATCTCTGGAGATAGCCTAGTTTTCCATTCTTTTTTCAGAAATATCTAGTGAATGAGATTGTAACAATATTCTGCTTGCGCTACAAATACTGCAAATCTATGTGCACCCGTGCACTTTCATTTACCTATATAAACATAAAAGATTAAAAAACAGGATAACTTATGCTAATCTTGAATGAAACTGGTTTTCTGATCCTTACTAATTCTTTGCTTTCAGAACGTATTACTGACACTTGGCAACAAAGCACATGCTTCACTCACCTCATGTGCTAGCCTGCATAAAGATGAGTAATCTGCTATTGCCTAGTGTTAATGAAGACGACTGTATTACTTTGTTGCTTGTTGTTATTACTTTAGATTTGCATAGCTTCCAAAATGTAGTCTCACCTGTTAATATCAAAGGGATGATTTGTGACTCATCATATCTTTTTTCCTACTTAAAGTGATAGAAAATTGGAAAATAATCTGTGTTCAGACTCAAGTTGGTAAGAACACATTTTTCCATATATTACCATTAAAGTACATTAAATTTAGGAGAAGTTTACCTAGGTCCATTCACATATGCTGAGAAATTCCGGCTTAGTGTTTTGTCTCAATAAATTGATGAGAAAATAAAACCTTCGTAGATTTTGTTGCCCCTTCTCATTTGTCCTGTATTGTAGCTGTATTAGTAAAAAACCTCAGACTGTATCATCTCTGTCTGTAATGTCCAAAACCATCTTTACCTAAAAACACGTATCCAAAACTTTTTTTCAAACAGTTAAATCTAGTATGCATCATGCAGTAGACATCATGAAGTAAATAAAGAATTACATCTAAATTGCAATGCATTTTTATGGCATTTTTCAGACAAAGTATGCTCATAAATCCTGTCTGCTCAGTCACGAAGAACTTCCAGTTTAGCAGTGAACAAAACAGCAATCAACTTGAAGCTTAATTTCCAGAATGCTCCCCACAAATAATTTCTGTTTATGAAGTCTTTCTATCAGATCAGCAGTGTCACTGGCTACAGCAAAGCCAGATAGATTCATGAGGCTATAGAAGGCACATGGCCTCTTCCACCTGCAACAAGGCTGCAGTGCATTGCTACAAAAAAAGCCATGGATTTCTAACATTCAGGCTCTGAAGAGGTTTCATTTTGTACCACCTTTTGTCAAGACTTGATAAAAAAATAAGAGGAAGGTGACAGAATCAGATTAAATCTAAAGTAGAGAAGATTTTTCCTGCTAGCAAGACAGCAAGAAATGAGTCAGCTGAGTAGAATGATCCTACATCAAGTTAGAACGAGCTGCTGGAGATACCCAGTGTATCAGAGTCTAACAAGCACTTAAAATTCTGGCTTCTTCAGCTTTGAACAAGAATTGCTTTTCATCTATAATAAAATTGAGCAGACAGAACATCACTACTTTCATTTACCACAATAGCACATGTGGCAATTGTAATTCTCAGAGAGGTTTCAAGAAATATTAAAGATATAATTAAATTTTGGATTCCTTACGCATGTCATTGGAGATAAATCTTTGATCACCAGCAAACCCCACAGAGAAAAAGCCATGTTTGCTAACAGGATAAGCAATGGTCCTGTTCTATCTAAATCATCATGTAATTTCTGGATGTAGATAGTCTAAGATTGAGAAGGTCACTGTGATGTCTGAAATACAGCATATCTGTGGCCACCAGGTTTACCTTAATTTACATGTTTTCGTTAACTAATTGTTTTCTTGTACCTAATTCACTCAAGCCTTATGTCTTAATCTGGATTTTAATTACCTCAGGCTCTGATCTTTGTTATAACGTGGCCCGCTAGATTTGGAAAGCTTTCAACTAGCAGTTTTCTCTTCCTTCTGTAGCTACTCACAGACAAAAGTCGTCTCTCTTTAGCCTCTTCTATGGGCAACTCATCTCAGCATACATCAGAAACACCTGAGCAAGCCTGACATCAATTAGTTTGAGCTCATTCTTACATACTCTGCTGTGGAATCATGACCTGATTTTCCTCTGCTAATTTCTGTTTCTAGAGTACAGATGTGCATCGTCAATTATTTTTTTAATCTCTTGTTGATAGCACAATATAAAACATTGTAAGATTTTAAAAGAAACAAACAGCTAACTTTCTCTTCTAGAATTATGAAATTTTTGAGTCCAAACCCAGACAATTTCTGTACAAATACCTTTTACTTCCAGTATTTTCTTTTTTGGTGTTTGTCTTCCTCTTGTTCTTTTATTTCTTCTTTGGTGGGGAGGAAGGTGTTTCATTTGCAAAACCTGTCCTTTCTCAGATTTCCCCTGCCTCGAAAGTTTTCAGTCTGTGATTGATTCAGCAGCTCTTAAAATCAGTTGAAAAATTAAGCTCATCTTTGGTGGGTTTAAGACCAAAAATAAAAGTCAATGTAAATTTACACTACGATGCTAAGTTACAATATTAGTTTTGAGTACAAAGACGATTGATTTCACCTAAAATCTGTGTCTAAAAAGTTAGATGTCTAAGCCTAACTCAGTTACTCCCTTTATACATAATGGTGTATAAGAAGTATCTTCACCAAATGACTCATTGCATCATAAAATGGGTGTCTAAGATGAGTTAGTTACCTGAGTCACCCTCTCTAAGTATATTTTTCTCTTCACTCACTATAGAAAGGATTATTATCCTAGATTTAGAAGAACAGTTTTTAGGTATTTCAGGAATGATTCAGGTGCCTATACAGACATGCTGAAGATTATCCTCATAGAGGTAAGAGAGACAACACAGAAGTGGAGGCCCACATACACCTGCAGCACTGTGAGCACTCAAAGGTGAGCCTTCTGAGGTTTTGGGAGGGTAATTTGACCAGAACCATGAAGGCCATATGCATACTGGATGTCTTCAGATGCAGGTTTATGTACCAAACCAGCCACTGAGCATAGAAGTGCAAAAGGGTGCAAGTTAAAATAACTTAACAGTGGATAAAAGCGAGGGTATGTTTCCTCAAGATTCGTGCTCCACAAACGCAGTCGTCTTCTCTCTGAGTGGTGATATTCCACAGTGCTGTGCTCTGCAGATCTACCAGTCTCTCAGACTATGCACTACATATTAGTTCAACTTGAGACACATAAAATCAAGCATTAGAACCTCAAAAGCTCTTCCAGATAAGGCAGATTTCTTGAGAAACCTGCATTTCTATTAATCCACCTTTCTTGAATTAAATGACCAGAACAGTGAAGCAAGGACTAAAAAAAAAACTCATATTTCAAATAAATTGTCTAATCACTAGAACAATTATTCATTTTTTTCCTTTTCCTTGACCTTTCTGCTCAACAAATAGTAATTAAACAATGTGAAGTAGAAGAGTTTTGCATTCCCTTCTGGCAACAAGAAGAATAAGCTTAAATGGACACATTTTGGTCTCTTCTCACTCAGGGAGGACCAGTTCTGGTTTAGGTGCTTAAATCATGGACCTGATGAATAAAAATAAGCTCTAACTCAACATTATTGTTTGAAGTTATGCTAAGGCACATGGAGGACAGGAGGTGATTCAAGACAGCCAGCACAGCATCACCAAGGGCAAGTCTTGCCTGACCAACCCAGTGGCCTTCCTTCAGTGGAATGACTACATCAGCAGACAAAGAATGAGCTACAGGTATCATTTATATGAACTTTTGTAAAGACATGGTCCACACAACATCCTTCTCTCTAAATTAGGGACAGGTGGATTTGATGGGTGGACTGTTAGATGAAAAAGAAAGGAGCTGAACAGACACATCCAGAGGGTAGAGGTCAAAGGTTCAGAATCCAAATGGACATCAGTGAAAAGTGGTGTCCCTCAGGGGTCCATATTGGACCCAACGTTTTTAATATCTTCATTAATGACATGGATAAAGGGATCCGTTGCAACTTCAGCAAATTTGCAGAGGACACCAAGCTGAGTGGCGCATCCTAAAGGACAGGGTGCCATCCAGAGGGACTTGGACAAGCTCAAGAAGTGGTCCATGGAAATCTCATGATAAGGTCAATGCAAGGTGCTGCACCTGGGTCAGAGCAACCCCCGATATCAATGCAGGCTGGGGCAACCAGAACAGATCCAGAGCAACCCTGGAGAGAAGGACTTGGGGCTGCTGTGGGTGAGAGGCTGGACATGATCCAGCCATGTGCCCTGGCAGCCAGAGAGCCAAACAAGTCCTGGGCTGCATCCAAAGCAGTGTGGGCAGCAGGGGAGGGAGGGGATTCTGCCCCTCTGCTCTGCTCTGCTCTGCTCTGGTGAGATCCCACCTGCAGTGCTGCATTGTTGCTGTTGAGCAGCTAGCCGAGTAAAGAACTCAGTTCTCAGTGGCAAGAAGGAAAGACCTTTATTGTTTTGATTTCATCATATATATAGAGTTTTCAAAAGTCACCCAGATTGGTTAGTCAGAAACCTCCCCCTAGGCCTGATTGGCCAGGCCTGCACCATCCAGATCTTGCGACACTGTTTTTAATAACATCCAAACTTTATCTTTATTTATAAAAAACAAAAAGAATTCTCATGGGAACGACCTGCGCTAGCCACACTGCATCAGCTCTGGGGTCCCAGCACAGGAAGGACATGGAACTGTTAGAGCCAGTCCAGAGGAGGCCACCAAGATGATCAGAGGGATGCAGCACCTCTCCTATGAGGAAAGGCTGAGAGGATTGGGTTTATTCAGCCTGGAAAAGAAGCAGCTTAGAAGTGACCTAATTCCAGCCTTCCAGGAACTGAAGGAAACCTGCAAGAAAAATGGGGTGGGACTTTTTACAAGGGTGTGTAGTGGCAGGACAAGGGGGAAGTGGCTTCAAACTAAAAGAAAGAAAATTTAGTTTAGATATTAGGAAAAAAATTCTTTACTTTGAGGGTGATGAGACACTTCAACAGGTTGCCCAGAGAAGCTGTGGATGCCCCATCCATGGAGGCATTCAAGGCCAGATTGGATGGAGCTTTGAATAGCCTGATCTAGTGGAAGGTGTCCCTGCTCAAGTCAGAGGGATTGGGATTGGAACTAGATGATCTTTAAGGTCCCTTCGAACCCAAGACATGGTTTGAAGATTGGAGTGAATCTATGGCACTGAGGTATCCAACCCTATGTGCATTACCAGCCCATCTCAAATATATTTAAAGTGCATTAGATTAAAATACTTTCACTAAAACTTAATACATTTTTCTTACATTTATGATGAATTAAGAGCATGTAGGTGGCAGCATACAACAGATTGTTGACAATGGAGGTCTCTGCAGAGATTGTCTCTACCTGCTACCCAATCTTGAAGGAATTCAGTTCAGAATTGACACATAAATGCAGGTGTTTACACATAAATGCCTGTAGGTAGGCTGTTTCTTAAATTCTCCTTATATGCAATGGACTATTATTCAACAGAATCAATCAAAATTGAAAGAGTTACTCAGCTCACCATAAAATAGATATCTGGTGGTATAATCTGGAGCTGAATTTTGAACACTATCACTAAATATCAACAGCTGAACCACCACCATTAGGTGATTATTTGTCTATACTGTCAGCAGAGAAATCCTAGACAAAAAGAATTAAGCTCAGAAACCTAATTGTTACATGGCTGGAATTAGATTAAATCAATCTCACTGGTTTTATTGCAAGGTTTTTCCTTTGTCTCACTCTCATATTCATTCTTTGGCCATTTTTTCTGCAAATTTCTCTGCTACATTGTGAATAAGCTGCTAACATTGTTAGCAGTGGTTGAAAAAAAATAGGGACATACCCTGATTATTTTAATTTTCAGAAAGAAAGAGGTAAATAGATCTTGGCTTCTCAATGGAGAAATAATCTGATAAAGAACTGTTTTCCTAATATATATTTTTGGTTGCTCAGTACAGTCAGACTAGGGAAGAAAATTTCTGAAAGCAAAATGACTTGTAATGATGAATCACAGCTGAGAAAGGGGATATACCAATCATCTTCTTGGCTGTATTGATTTCAGTATACAGACAGCTCAATCTCTGATGTAATGGGAAGCACTGTCCATAGCACTTCCCTAAGGACTAAGAGGCTTTATGCTATTACATGAATGTCTCCTAAATGAGGATGAGGATTAATTTTCAAAACTCTGAAACAAAAACTGTAAGTTTTGCTCTCTCACACTCAGTTGGATCTGTTACATAGCAACTCCCACTGCTTAATTCTCCAAATTGCAGCAAATTGGCCCTGACTTTTTAAGAGTTGGCCTTACCTCATGCAACCCACAGATAAACTATTTTATTTTGTTTTGTTTTTTTTTTAATTAAAAGACCAAATTATACAAATTAAAGTCTCGCCAAAGTATTCTGTTGAAATATGCACCTAGACAGGCTGAGTTGGGAAAAAGATGAACTCTTGATCCTTTTCTCAAAATCTGACATAGACACCTGAAGTCAACAAATTTTGGTTTTGAGTGAGACAGGGTTTAGGATTATGTCTTTACCATTGGAGAGTCATTGATTAAATTAAATACAGTGCAATTTGAGATCTAATCAAATCAAGCACAAATCTTTTCCATAAAGAAATTCTAAGAGTCCGCTATTTCCTTAATGATGTTAATGTTCAAATATATACGTACCATGTATAGTACCTTCATGCTGAAATTCTCTATCTCCATTTGCCATCTTTGTCTTTCTCATTATTTGTATATAGTTCAGAAATTAGAATATAATAATATGATCTGTTGAGAGCACTGAATCCCCAAGTAAAATGTTTCAAGCAGCATGATTTTTTATTGGCTCAGCACTACTGAACTCGGACTTGGATACTCATCCAAATGTAGTCTGTTAAATTATAGGTTCGTGTTTGATATTGTTAACGGAAATACATTTTTAAGTATGCATAAATATGGACCAATGGCACACAAAATAAAAGCCATATGCTACTCAGATTAAGCATTTATGTGAGTTAAAATCATTGTGTTATCCTGAAACTTGATAATTTTTCTTTTGACTGAAATTTGGAATGTTTTCTTTTTGTTGAATGTTTCTTGGTGGGTGTCTTGTTAGAAAGCCTGATGAAGCAGACTTAAGCAGAGTAAATTAAAAGCAAAGAGGAGTTTTCATTTTAATATACACAGATATTGTTAAAATGAGACACCAACCATGTTACTGTGAGTCTTTCACTAATAGTGTGTGAGTTGTCTTTCAGTATTACAGCAAATACAGCTCAAATTCATTCAATATGCAACAACAGCCTGATGCTTCTGTCTCTCCACAGGAACCATGATACAGCTTCGGAATTACATAGAGCTTCATATATTTATGTTACTGAATCATTCTTTTAAGACACAAGTTTAATCTTCATCGCCATCTTCCTGTTTAAACAGGCTGGCAAATTAAAATGAATGCTCTTTGGAGAACATCTGAAGAATACAGTAGGAAGTCCCAGGTGAGTTTCTGATCATGCATGAGATACGACATGACTGACAGGCTTGTTCTTCCTTCATGTATGATGCATATGAAAGATCATGTTGGGTGACTTCAAACAGTAGGTAACAGTCATTCCGAAGCTAGGAGATACAGATCTGTAGGAGTTTCTGTATTTATGGCACTATAATAAGACCACACTTATCCATGCTTGGTATGGGCATGGAATTTAGATTCTAATTTAAAATCTATCATATTAAATATATGCAACTAAGAAGATATATTGTACTGAAGTTATGAACTGGCCAACACCTGACAGTTGCTATTTAAACCTTAAAATAGTGCCCGCAACTGTCACTTCACATACGTATCACACAGGATGGAGAGATAGTGACATTCCTGTCTGACCACTGTCAAAAATTATCTAACACAATCCATCTGGAAATCAAGCATGGAAGACCACACATATTTACAGCAGCATGAGAACTTTTCTTCCCATATTCAGTGTGTTACACACTTGCACTCTGAGACAAAAGTGCTGCAAGGAAGTTTCCTCTTACATAAATTTTCTTAGAAAATTTAAGATAGCTACAAAAAAGGAAGGGATTCTATAGTGGTTTTACATTAGTTTCATCTTCATTTTAATGCCAGAAAAATCCAGTATTACTACTTAGATTGATTAGTCTCTTAGAAACTTTGTCTTCTGCAGCATCACAAAGACTCAGACTGAATAAGACAAATTTGGGAGAAAAGACCTTGCTAAGTATCTTTATCCTGCTACAATGAAGAACATTACTACAATTTTTTGGCTTTGCCTATTCACTTACTTAAGTTCTTCAACATTTTAACGACCTACTTTGTAACTCAGATCCCTAAAACTTTGATTTCCAGTCTTTGCTGCAAAAAGCAGGTAGTAATTATAATACTTTCTCTAAAATTCCGTTAAATATTCAACTTTTCCATCTAAGAAAATCTCCAGTTTATAAAGGAAGAAACCAATATTTTAAATTTGCCAAGAAATAACTTCCACATGGGCTGTGTTGGGCTTTTAAATGTCTGCCATTTATTTCATTATATTAATGATGAACTTGAGATATTTCATCTTCCAAAACTGGCTTGACCTGACTGTAGGACTTCATGAGAGGATGAGCTAAGACTGTAGGAGAGAAAGAGGGAATTAACAAGGGCGGAAAGATTGTTAGGGGTAAATTAGAGGACATTGAGAAGTTATACTTGAATTGCAACAAAAATTATAATGGTATGAGATGTGTAGGGTAAAATACAGTTGCTGCTCCCTGGATAGAATGCAGCTGGCATGCTCAAAACTTATTCCAAAGTGATTCCCCACACATACACACCTGCTAAGGGGATGGAATGGAGGGTGGAGCAGATTGGAGACATCGCAGCCAGACTCTGTTGAAATCCTTGCAGGGAAAGGAACCTGATGGTACTTTGCAGCTGATAAACCACATAACACCCGTCAGCCAGGGCAGATAGGGGAGGTGGTGTCTTGCTGCTGAGCCAGCAACTGTGGGGAAATTTCTCTCCTCAGATGAACTTGGTGCATTATAGCCTAATTGTAATATTACTGCACACCTCCATCCCAAAGTTATCCATCACCAAGGTACAACCACTCCCCACTGGGCATGCAATCGAAAGTGTTTTTGACTGTATCTTTAAAAGCAGAGCGAGAAAATTTTACATCAATCAGTGACAAAGATATGTATGACTAGCGTCACTCAAGCTCCACCTAAACATGGAGAAATAGTGTAAAATCAAGTTGAGAATGGGGAAAAAGTTAGAGAAGGCTCCATTGTAACTGTTGGGATCAGTCAATGGGCTGAACCTTTCTTCTCCCCCATAGGGACACCTATTGTGTAAAAATCACACTCTGTGTGCACTAAACATTTTACTGGGGATTAGAGCTAGTCCATGTATTGCTTTGAATATATTTTTGCAATCAGATGCAATCACCAGCAATCCTCGATCTTTAAGCTGTCACAATTTTATATTAACAAAGAGTGATATTCCATAAACTATTGGTATGAGTCCTTCACGTGCACTGGTAGTCACCAGCAGTGGGGAAAATACTGGAGTAAAGAGGAACACCTGCTGAGGGGTCTCCCTTTTGCTGCTGGCTCATTTCCCTGAACAAGTCAGTCAAAAACAGCCTCCAATCCAGCAGGACTGCTCAGTGAAGGGTCCCCATACTGGGACACTGACAGACTGGATGAGAACAATGGTCTTGGCTTTACTGGGATGCTGACAGACAAATCAAACACTAAGGGTCAAGGAAACCTCCCCTTTTTATGTGACAAACAAGCATGACAAGGGATTTCTTTCTGGAACTCCAGATTTAGATATGATGCTTTTGGGCTGGTAGAAGCTAGAGGAAATAATGATATATGGCAGTGGCACAGAGAATATCAGATAAAGGTGAGAATATGGCAGTAGCAGTGTTAGTGGCTGGGGGAGTGGTACAGATATGGAAAAGACCATATCAAAGAGAGCAAAACCTGGAAGAGAGACTGGATGGGTGAGGCCAAGGCAGGTAGGTGTAGGTCAGCAGAGGACAGAGAAAAGTAGCTAAACCATGCTATTATGTTTTCGTCAGGGCACAATGTCTTTGTGCACAGATTTGAGAGCTGACAGAACAAGACAGGCTGTGATGATCCCAGCATCAAATCCTCTTATTTCTCTGAGTGTCTTGGACTCACTAGAAAGGCTCAAAGTTCCCTCTTGTCCCAGGCATCTTTCAAAAGGGATGTGACTGCCTCTGTGATTATCGATTGGTTCCTGTTTGTGCATCCCCAGACTGCCTGCTGTCATGAGACCTACAAAGACCAACTCTACATATGGGTAGAGCTGAGTATTCCTGGGTCCAGACATCCAGACGTTTTGTACTCTGGGTCCAACTTCAGGCACCTTCTCATTGCTGGTAACATGATGCCTTATTAGAGTGCACACTCTGAGGGTCTGACCCTCAGACTAAGTATCTTTCTCTTTATATATGGACATCAGGACTGTTATTTTCAAAAGAAACATTATCCATTAATAAGAAGTCAACAAATGCTGTTGATATATCCTGCTGACTGAATATCATACCATGCATCAGAAGCATTCCCTGGAATTTGGTGACAATTTGGGAAATATCCTACATTTAGTGTCCTAAATTATGACATTGCACTCCTTTAGACCATGCAGAAATGCCCAGAACGTAGCCAGAATATGTGGCCACCCATCTAGGGAGATGTTCATTTTCTACTAATGAAAAAGATCTCAAAAAGACCACGAAGTAAGCATCTCATTAGCTAAAATTAGGGCCTGCCTTCTTAAGAACAAAGCTAAGAAATCATAAGAAATGGTTTGATTGTAGAAGTTCTGCTTGAAAGTAATATGTTCAACATTTTGATGACAAGTCATCTGAGATAAATGAATGAAATTATGTCTATTGTTTCATCAGACAAAACATCCCCAATAAAACCAGGTGCACTAACAAAAGATACTGTATATACCTACAGCACATCTGCACCAATTTCTCCATATGAAAATAGAAACGTGTGGGCGGCATTACATAATTAATTCTGTAGCTGCTTCTCAAATTTCAGTAGTAATCTACAAAGATCTATGAACAGTGTTTGACCACCTTATGTGTTAACCATGTACAGTAACATCCTGCATTTTAGACAACCTTTTCTCCAAACCTCATAAACCTATAAAGTCCTTATGCATATAATTAGTTTGATAGCCTGAGGAAGAGATGGAGAACCATTCTTTTCAGAGATTCATCATCTCAAGAACAATGATGTTCTGTCAATCAGCAGTGGGTTCCATTTGCTTTTAACATTGTAATTTTTGTTTTAATCACATGCCAAAGAGGATAAAAATACTCAGGGTAGAATTAGAATACACAAATTACAGAATGGATGACATTGCAAAAGACCTGTGGAGACTGTCTAGTTCAACACCTAGCTCAAAGTTGTGCAGGTAATTCAGGACTATTTGGCTTTGAATATCTTCAAGGATTAAGCCTCCACAACCTCTCTGGGCAAACTGTTGCAGTGCTTGACTCTCACTATAAAAAGGTTTCTTTCTTATATTTAAACATAATTTTTCTGTGTTTCAATTTGTGCCCATTGCCTCTTTTCCTGCCAGCAGGCACCAATGAGAACAATGTACTTCTCTCTTCTCCATTTCCTCACATTGATAAGATCCCCCTGAGTCTTCCCCAAGCTGAAGAGTTCTAGCTCTCCCAGACCCTTCTCTCCATCTGACAGATGCTCCAAGCCCTAAATCATCTTTATGGTCCTTTGCTGGACTCTCTCCAGTATGTCTGTATTCTCTCTTGTACTAGGGTTACCATAACTGGACACAGTACTCCAGGTATGGCCTCAGCACCACTGACTCAACCATGACAGTCTGCTAGGCCCATTTCTCCAGCCTATCTGAGGTCTATCTATCTGGGTGGAACCAGCCCAGTTGGTTTGAATCATAAAAGTAAATGTCAAACAGAAGTGGGCCCAGTATCAATCCACAGGTATGCTGCTAGTCACTGGTGCCCAGGCAAACTTTGTGTTGCTGGCCACAAGCCCTTTAAGCCCAGCAGCAGTTTTCAGTCCACCTCACAGTCTATTTCTTTAGCCTATGCCTCATCAATTTTTCTATTAAGATGTGATAGATATAGTGTCAACAGCCTCATAAAGTCAAGATAGGCAACAGTCACCACCCTCCCCTTACCTTCTGTCACAGTCATTTCATTGTGCAAGACTATGAGGTTGGAAAGGTATTATTTCCCTTTTGAAAATCCATGTTGACTACTCCCAATCATATTTCTGTCCTTGATATATTTGGGAATGATTTCCATGAGTGTTTACTCCATTCCATTCTGAGGCCTTGAAGACAAACTGCCTGTCCTATAATTCTGTGGGTACTTCCTCTTGCCCTTCTTGAAAATAGGAGTGTAACATGCTGTCCTTCTGTCATCCTAAATCTCCCCCAGTTTCAATGGCCCTTTCTAGTGAATTCTTCCCACAAAGGATATAAATATTATGTCTCAAGCCCCCTGAAGAAAACTGAGAAAGTAAACAATACTGTGTGGTTACTCATTAATGAATATATCCCTTCTTTAAAAAAAAGCTTTCTTCTATTTGAATGGGCAAAATAACTAATCTCTGTGCATAACTGTTACTTCCCAATTCTGTTTTGTAGTCTTTGATAGAGAATTCCAGCTGCTGGAAAGTTTTATCTCTTGCCCCAGTCATGATGTGACCACCATCATCACCACTTCTGTACTTACTACTCTGCCCATTTTTTCCAGCAAATGCAGCAGGGTTTCCTTGTAGAGGAACCAGGGGCACCTGATTAAATTCTTGGCATGACAAGGAAAAGAAACTGGGGTCTCCTTCACATTTTCTCAATTTTACTCCTTTTAAGCTTGATCCTGTCACAGGCTGCAGCATTTATGGACCACAAAGACAACTGGCAGATCTTCCAAGATAAGGCAGAAACTAATAAACCCAACTCAGTGCTGAAATCAGCTCCAACTGGGTAAAAGGTAATTCTGGTAGGGGGAGATCTGTAACCACTGACTCAGGGGCCACAGACACAAGAAACCTACTGACCCAAAAGAAGAGAAACACTGAGCATGGGGACTAATTAGCATGAGAGGCGAGAGAATCATTAACCAACAGAAGATAGAATGCTAATTAATAAGAGAACTATGCCACTTGTATCCAATGAACACTACCTCCTTTGTTTGCTAAAATGTATAAACAGTAAAAAGTTTTGATTTTTGGTGTGCTTGATTTGTGGAATTCCACAAGCACCCAGGCTTGCACAAGTCTGAAATAAATAATCAGTGTCTCACATGAGTGTTAATTTTTGGCTTGTTGCACATCAGGTAACAAATCTGAGTTTTGCAGACAACATGTGAACTGAGATGTCTCACCAAAGGTTTGCAATCTGAATAAAAATTCCACCCTGAAAACATATTGGAATGTTAAAAATGCCTCAAATCCTTACATAACTTGCTTGCAAATGAGGATTAGTAGCTACCTTTACTTGCCAGCAGATGCTGGCAGAACACTTTTTCCCTGGGGAGGTTTCTCTCCATCTGCAATTTTAAATAACTTTGGATTCCTCTTTTGATCCACTTATCAACAAAGGTGAAAAGCAAGCTTTTTGTTTAATGTTTCAAACCAGCATCCTAGTAGGCAAAAGGGACATTATCACTGGGTAGTAGATATGCATGCTCACACATCCTTACTGTTTTTCCCACTATAGTCTGTTGCTTTTGCACAGCCAGTGGCACAACTTCTGGAAGATAGGGAAGACTCTTTCATCTACTCAGTCTTATGGCTGGTCAATCAGGATATTCTACTAGAAAATTGAAATAGGATGTTAAAAATTCTGGGAAGAACAGAAAGTCAGTTACTCAAATTCTATAGATGTGCACATGCTCTAAATCCTTAAGTTGTAACCTTTAGCCTAGGAAGTATTGTTCCAGGTTCATAAGTAACACCTGTATGGATCTCTTCTTCTCCTCTCTGAGTATCTTCCTGAAGGACAAACACTAGCAGTGTGAGTTCTGTGTTGGACTCTAGGCTGGGATCACATGCTAAATGTGTATTTTTTCCTATTGTCTAGCTAAAGACAGCCAGGCCTAGAGCATGATTCAGTTGCATCAAGATAGGACAAGCAAGAAAATTACTGTGAAAATGTTCTTCCTTATACCTTTTATGTGCCCACTACTTCCTCATTTTAGAGGCATTGTGAATTTCAGATAAACATCAAGATAAATCTACAGCTCTGGCATCAGCTACATCATTTACATGTATACACTACATGCAGCTATGTTGTACTTGTGGTAATTGATTCTGTGTTTATAACATTCCAGCTGACAGATAATACTGTTGAACAGATTGGAAAGATATTGTGCCCTTAACAGTCTGGCTTCTGTGATAAAATTATACATTAGATAGATGACATACTGTGTTTTTCACTGATGTCTCAGCACAGCTTTATACTTTCAGTATTATCATTAGCTAAGCAGCCTTCACAGTATGTCATTATTTACATACATGCAGTATCTTCGAGGGTAGCATTCGAGAGCAGATGTCAGACAGTCTAGTCTTGCAACAAAAGCCTCCAGCATAGGATAAACATACAAAAGGAAATGTTCTTAAGAAGGCTGTCAGGTCCCTGCCTTTCTGGAGCCTATGAGCCACATGGCACCCAGTGGAGTCAATGGAAATCTTTCCATTAACTTCAGTAAGCTTTGGATTAGTACTTTGAATTTCTGTGGTAGTCCTGATCAGCCACTGTACAAATGTTAATGAGATGAACTGAACAACACCCTTCGAAGCTGCAAAGACAGAACATACTGTTTCATCCATCCATTTCGGACAAGGGTGTAGTGCCCTGAGGGAGGAATGTAAGGAGATACCACACAGTGTCTCAAAATGCTCATTATACTCTTTAAAAATCCAAAGGCATTTAGATGGATGAGTTTCTATTGGCTCCCTAATAATTCCTCTTGAGGATAAATCCATAAGCAGAATTAGAATGGAGATAACGACTGAGGTTGATATACATTTGCTTAAACTTCTGTCAGGAGCATGCCTATAGGCTTTTAAGCATTTTAGCACCACTCCTAAAGTTGAAAATCACAAATGAATACTTAGAAGTATGTAAAATAATCACAGATGATCACTTGGACTTTTAATAAAACTCCTATTTTCTCACAATGCTAACTCATTGCTACAGCAAATTCCAAATAAAGATGTAAAACTGAGTTCAAATTGTTGGCATATTTTAAAAAATATATTATTCTTGCAGTATTAAAAATAATGCTATGGATACTGAGCCTTGTGAAGTTTCTATGAAAAATGTTCATGTCAGGACACACTTAGGAATACTATTTCCTAAGCACACACTCTTGGCCTCCATCACAGAATGGCTTAGATAAAATGGATGTCTTGGCTTTCGGTGCAAACACAAAACAGTCTGCTACTGGGTCAAACAGCACATCTTAAATTTTGTGACTTTCAGGTAGGGAGAGAGAAAACAAGGAAGATAGAACAAAGACATTTAAGGACATAAACAGAGGAGTTGTGCATTAAGTGAAGGTGTCTCACTGACATACATAGTTCATGGTACTCTTTTGCAACAGTAAACACCATGAAAAGATAGCAAAAAACCATCTTACTGAAATCAATAAAACTTGAATATAATTAGCATCAAGTTTAAGGCAAATAGTCCCATATGTCTATACTTGGTAAGCTTTTATCCATTAGGTTTTCATTTGCCAAGGTCATATGTCTTGAAATATATACGTTGTTTATATCTTGGAAAACTTACAAATTGCTGTGTCCCTTCTTCAAGCAGGAAAGCCTGGGTGGAAGAAGTTTCTCACTGTTCTCATGTTAAAACTTCCTGTGTAAAACCAGAAAAATACCATGATACCTATTAACTTTGTGAACCCTCAAATCCTGTCCTAGCATGAAAAGAGGACACTTGAGAAAATACAAAAATCTTCAGACAATTATAGCATAAAATATTGGTGATTCCATGCTTATTTATTATTGATTTCATGTGTGTTTATCTGTACACTTCCAAATTGATTTTTTTCAATATGTTGTATATTTTGTAGTATAAAAATATTTTAAGCTATTGGAACAATCTCTGTCAAAATGGGGAGAAACTGAAATCGTAGCTTTCCTTTTTGAGCAAGACATAATTTAAAAAACTTGATTTTAACACAAGAATGACTGGATGAAATTCTGATATAATTACACTGAATACCAGATTGGATTAATTTTGTAAGTTTGTTGGAATATGATAGACTCCACACAGGAAAATTAATTTTGAAATTTTAAACATACGGTGATTACCATGCCCTGTTGAAAGGATTCACAAAGTTACATCAAAAATTTGGGAGCACTTTTTGAGTTCCAACTAGTCCCTTGATTCCTTGACCACTAGAAAGAAAAGAAATTCCTATTAAATGGAAAACTACTGATAAGTTTGATGTAGCCAGAATCACACTGTATCTGCTGCATATGGTTATGCAATTGTAGGTGTATTTCCTTTTTTATAAAATAGTCATATTTCTATTTTTTTCCTCCTGTGTCTTCTAATATTTTGCATAACAAAACCAGATGCATCTTTTAGGATACTTGTCATATTGCAAGCCCATAAGTGAAGTATTTTCACAAGAAGTTAGTATCAGCACTGAAATACATATTTTTCAATGAAATTTAATTAAGAAACATAATATTTTTCTCCAGAATAATTAATTGCTCACCTTAAAATGCTTATGACCATAATTTAAAACATAACAGCATGATAGTGATCTTGGCATTTCATTAAATCTTTTATCTTTTTATGTATTAGTTTTTCCTTGTTTTGCAACTTAGCATCAAGGGTTTTGCCATAATTTCAATTTTTAGAGCCATATAATTTGCCCTTGCTCTTCTAGTGAACTTGAAAATAAAAAGCCTCCAAATAAATTGTCCTTTATGTTATTGATACCGAGTCAGACATCTGTTCGGAATGCTCTTTTTGCACACCTAATCAGAGTTTCTGGTGGTCATTTATTTACTTATTTCACTCAGAAGAGCAAGAGCAAAAGGATATACTGGACATCAAATCTACTTTAACATACTAATGCCACAACCTGTTGGTCATCTGTCCATGGATGATAGCTAAGTCAGTATAATCATATCATAGGACTGTCTCTTCTCTATTTCACAACTTTCTGTTCATCTACCTGTGATTTGCTGGTTTGCTCATATATTACATAGTTATTTGCAAATTTTATAGGAAGTCAAGTTTTGGAAATAAGTAATTTGTCCTACAGGGACTTTGTTGCTGTTGAGCCGCTAGCAGAGTAAGAAGACCCAGGTTCAAAGTGGCATCAAGAAGAAGGTTTTATTATTTAATTCCATCTTATATAGACTTTTCAAAGGTCACCCAGATTGGTCAGTTCGAAGCCTCCCCCTAGGCCTGATTGGCCAGGCCTGAACTGTCCACATCCCGAGAAACTGTTTTTAATAACATCCAAACTTTATCTTTATTTATAAAACACAGGAAGAAGAGACAGAATAATTCTCACGGGAAAGGTCTGTGCTAGCCACAGGACTTCCCTGCTGTGACTAGTATGTAAACATCTTTGTTTCCATGTGCATCTTGCAGGCAGGCAAAGGATTGTGGTGTTTTGACTTTGGCCAGCAGAGACACCCCACCCAGCTGCTCTCTCACTCTGCCTCCTCAACAGGATGAGGGGAGAAAATAAGGTGGAAAACTCATGGATCAAAGCAAGCACATTGGGATCATTTAACAATTGACACCACAGGCAAAAGAGACTCATCTTAGGCATAATTAATTTAATTTATTGCAAATTCAAAATATAGTGGGATGGTGAGAAACAAAGACCTCACCACACCCTCCCTTTTCCCAGGCTTAATTTCAGTACTTCATTCCTGATTCCTTTACGTCCTTCTCCTAACCCCAAGTGGCACAGGGGAATGGGTAATGGGCACTGTGGTCAGTCCATATGAGTTCCTCTGTTGCTCCTTCCCTCTCCCACTTTTCACCTCTGCCAGTCTTTCAGGGTAAATGTGCTCCAGCATGGAGTCCCCACTGTCAGCAGCTCCTTTAAGGAGCCTTCTCCAACATGGAGCAGTTTATATTCATGGTTATAACTTCCTTCAGAATACATCCATGTGCTCTGTGTGGTGTCATCCATGGGCAGACAGCATGGTCCTCTCCATGGGCTGCTAGGGAACCACCTGTGTCATCACAGGCTCCTCCACAGGTTGCAGGGGAATCTCTGCTCCAGGGCCTGCAGCAGCTCCTCCACTTCCCTCTGTTCTCACCTTGGCGTTCACAAAGTTGTTTGTCTTGTCTGTTTTTTCCTCAACACCTTTTGTGCAGCATTTTTGCCTTTCCTTACACACACTGTCCCTGAGATGCCCCCGCTCTGGCTGTGGGCTCAGCCGTGCCCTGCACTGGGTGGTTGGATCCAGCTGGAACCGGCTGTGTTCGGCTGGAACCGGCTGTGTCCAGCTGGAACCGGCTGTGTCCAGCTGGAAGTGTCTCTGTCCGGCTGGGGCAGTTCCAGCCTCCCCTCACGGAGCCCCCACAACCCCCAGTACTGCCAGAGCCCAGGCATGGGAACTCTGTAGTGTCTCTGGAGAACATCAAACCAGAAGCTCTAAGCACAGACACCCTCTTCAGACTGGCAAAAGCCACTTCCTTGACAAGTAGAGCTCCTTTAAAGTATGCCTTTGAGGGTTACATATCTTTTAGACACCTTAAGGATTTTCTGTCACTATGGATACTACTGTCTACTACTGTCTGTCTACTGACAGACTGTCTACTGGCCTGTCTACTACTCAGTGTGGATACAGTGTGCCCAGAGAAGTGAGGCTCTGCAGTAAAAACCAGGGTGATTTTTTTGTAACAGGACTGCCCACTGTATGATGGAGTCTGGGACCCAGGATGTTGTCAGGAGACTCTCATGACTTGTCAAGCCCTCCAGCTGTTCCCCTAATGACTCCAATGACATGGACATGCTGGTCAGTAATGACATTACCAGGAGAGAGCCGGAGTGTACCAAGCAAGACTACAAGGCTCTTGGGGCAATGGTCAAGGGCATGGTGGCCCAGGCTTCTTTCTCTGTAATCCTCCTGGTGAAAGGGACAAGATCAGGAGGAGTGGAAGGATCCTGTGGGCAAACAACTGTTTGCAGACCTGGTATCATCATCAGAAATTAAACTTTTACGGCTATTTTTGAGGATTTGAAGACTTCTAGGAAGATAGAGAAGCATCTGAGCAAGTGCAGCAAAATTGTCTTTGCCAATTGGCTGGCCAACCTGCTGAGGAGAGCTTTCAGCTAGGAAAGATGAAGAAAGGAGGTGATGATCAACAATCAGATGAGGAAATTTTAGATGGGTGGCAAGCAAAGGATGTAGGGTGATGTGGTCAGAAGAGATATGGTAATCAAATCAAAATCATCATGGTAATCATCAAAACAGGGTTGAAGACACTACTTATGATGACATAAATAAGGGAATGATGAGAGGGCTGCATTATGGGAGAAGCTCTCATACTTCTGGGAAATCACCACAACTCTGTGCTGATGATCGGTACACTAATGCATGTAGCATGGGGAACAAGCAGGAGGAATTAGAGGACTGCATGCAGTCTCTAGGCCTCTACACCATCCATTAAAATAAACCACTCATTCTGATGATTCAGATGTACTTTATAACTTTGTTTCATCTACAATACTCTTTTGAAGATATATTGAGGTAGTGGTGCTAAACTAAACGGTTCTAACTTCTTAGACTCTGATCTAGCTTCTTTTGTTATCTGATTTTTTGAATGATTTGTCTGTGGCTACAGCTCAGGATGAGCTGTATGAGTGCTGTTGAGTGGAAAAAAGAGATAGTGGAAAAGAACATATGTCCTTAGAGACAGCATCCTTTTAAAGTTAGGAGGACTATAACAGACATAATAGAAAAAGTTTAAGTCACAAGAACCTTTCTTCAGATTTAAACTAGAAACTTTAATCAAAACAACCTCATCCCATTTACACTGTCAAATATACACGAAGATACACGAAGATGTCTAAAGATACACGAAGTTCACACAAGAGATCACATCTATAAAAAAATAGGGCTTTTGCAGTTTAGTCTAGATTTTGAAGCACCTGTTTTAAAATGAAGTTCATTCTTTATCAGTGTATTGGATCTGACTGAGCTGGAGCTCATTTTCCCCATGGCAGTCCTCACAGTGCTATGCTTTGTATTGGTACCTAGAAAGGTGTTGATAACACACCAGTGTTTTGGCTACTGCTGAGCAGTGCTGGCACACCATCAATACTGTCTCTCCAGGTGAGCAAGATCTTGAGAGGAGAAACAACCAGGATGGCAGACTCAAACTGTCCAAAAGCATATTCCATACCCTATGATATCTGCTCAGATGCAAAATCATTATTACAGTGCTCGTCTTCCAGAGCAACAGCTACATGTATTTAACCCCTGCTTCCCAGAAAGTGGCTGATGGGAAGTAGAGAATAAAGCTTTCACTTTTATTAAACTGCCTTTATCTTGATCCATGAGGTTTTTCCATTTTATTTTATCCCCTCTACTCTCCCTCCTGCTGAGAAGGAGAGTAATACAGCAGCTTAGCGGATACCTTGCACCCAGCCAAGGTAAACCCATCACAATCAGCTACCTCCTGGACATTCATTCTATGTTTTTGCACACTTACAGCCTTGGCTTCCAAACTTTTATTCAATAGTGCACATGAAGGTATGAATCCCAGTACCTCATTCAGCAATTCAGTTTCCAAAACATCACCTAAAGCAAAACTCTGGGAAGGTAAAGGCAAAAATTTTTCAAGCTGTTCTCTGCCTTTTTAAATGCTGCCTGTATAGTATACTTACTATAAAAAGTAATATAGTTTGCTGCCTAAAGTATATTTATAAATACTTTTATTGTATTTGATAACTTCTGACAACTGAGGTTTTTCATTGATTACTCTGAATATCTCATTTAACAATTAAAATTAATGAAAAATTTGGGCAAATATGGGTATATTCTAGGAAAAGATATGGCAATAATATTCATGTATCTTCATAAACAATGCAAAATAAATTAAAATTAACTTAATTTTCAATAAAGGCTCAAATAATTATAAAATGATGCAAAATTGTGAAAATAAATTCAAATACTTTTATGACTAGGTAGTTTCAAACCAGTACAGTGAAATCTGTTCCAACAAGGTAAGAGGTCATTTGTATTTGTAGCTTGCCATATTGCAAAGCAGAATAGGTCTACCTAGTCACTACATAGTTTATATCCAGTAACTTTCCATTAAGTTACAGTGACATTAACTGTAATGGTCCTAATGAAGCCAAATCAAGTACTCACTGTATGTCTGTAACACAGCTCTCTCCCTTCTCCATTCCCACTGAGTTTTCTTAATGCAACAGAGTCTCTGAATCCAATGCCAAAATCCATTACTATGAGACTGACTTGATTGCTTCAGGAAATGTTTAAGTTGCCCTGTTAGACAATTATTGCTAAGTCAGGTAAGTACATATTAGTTAGATAATTTGAGAAATTTCCTCCAAAAGGGCTAAGCTTTGTCAAATTGTTTTTCATTCAATATAATAGAACAGATTCATTACCAAGTCAGTTTATAGTTTAGCTATGTGTCTGAACCCTTAACAACAGACTGATGACATTTTTATGATGAAAGTTGCTTTCAAAAGAGTGATTTTCCAGAACATTGTAGCTTCACCAGCTCATAAAGAATGCAGTAGAAACCTGTCCTCTGTGGTGTGCAACAGAGAAGGAAAAGACATTAAAGTGTTCTCATCACTTCCCCTTAGTTCCCAAGTAACAAGCTGAAGTGCAGGATTTCCCTGAATTTGCCTTCTGTTTTGGCTCTAGTTTGAGGAATCCTTGTTTCATTGTGCATGCAGTTAAATAAAACTGCAGAGATGATTTTTCACCCTGCATGACCTAAAGTAAAGCAAATTATGTGAAAGGAGGAGAATCAAAGAGTTTTTCAATAGACCACCAATAGTCACCTGGCAATACATGGTTATTCTACTAATGCTGCTGTATAACCCAGAATAGTAGAGGTGATTGGAATAGTTTGGTAGCATAGATAATCAAATTGTAGATACAGGTATCTTGATGTGTTAAAGGATGGTTCTCACATCTATTGTACTTTGTCTTTTTTCTCCCATTAGAAAGTAAAACCCCACATAAACTAGTTTATTTAAATAAAAGGCAGCTAAGACCCATTACTTCCTGAAGAAAATTAGATCACATACTGTGAGGGATTTGGAGAAAACAGTCTAAATATATTTTTGCATTTTGAATAACCAAAACCAAAATTCTGCCATTCTTTTTCACACTAAAAATAGAGAAACTCCTATTAGTCTTATGAAGCCCTGCTCCCATAACACATTCAACAGATGTCTTCCATTAGGAAGAGAATGCCCTTAAGGTGATAAGTCCCATCTAGTCAGACTTCTTTAAACATGAATATATAAGGAATGCAAATACTTTGCCAGCATTATCTGTCTCTTTTTTATGTTGGAACTCCAGTGAAAATTTACACAGGAATGAGGGAAACAGGAAAAAAAATTCATTTAGAAGACATAAAATATTGAGGGATATCAATATATCAGTTTGTCAGGTTCTCTTTGTGTTATTGACAAAAGTAACTTGAAAAAATATACAAATCTGAAAATTTAACTTTTGGTTTATTATTTACATTTAGATAAACAAAAGGGCATTTTTTACAATCAAGCCAATGTTAGGTCAAATAAATTTTACAGGTAAATTTTAGATGGTTGAAACTTAAACTCAGTATTTGTGGATTCTGGCTGCCTCAGAAAAGGATCCAAAATATGTAACACAGAAGAAGCTATCTTAAAGCAGCCCTTACAGAATCACAGAATGGGTCAGGTTGGAAGGGACAACAGTAGGTCATCTGGTCCAACCTCCCTGCTCAAGCAGGGTCATCCCAGAGCATATTGCACAGGATTGTGTTCAGACAGTTCTTAAATATCACCAGTGAGGGAGACTCCACAACCTTTCTGAGCAATCTATTCTAGTGTGTGTTCACCTGCCCAGTAAAAGAATGCAATTTTTCTGTCTTTTCCTGATTACTGTAGACATGTGCATACACATCCCTTGTGAAGTGTGGAAAGGACTTGACTTTGTTCCTCAGTCTGAATGGGCATCACATGGACACACACACACACACACCCCTTAGAGTGACTCAAGCAACTCCAAGAGTTGTCATTTTGTATGAGGAAAGGACACTTTTCATGTCTTTTATAGACCTTTTCTACATTGAAGAGTTTAGGTCATCCATGATTCCAAATTTCTGAAAAAATAAAGATTTCATCCAAGAAGTAAAGACATAACATTGATACCAGGTGGCTAGGACAATCTTCTGGAAATGAGGAGGATTGTTTATCAAACTGGTAACAATCTAATATAAAATGTAGATGGTGAACAAGGAGCAGAATTAAAATGGAGTTGCCTTCTCAGCAGTGATGCCTGGTCACTAAACCATAAAAGCACAGTCCATCCTCTGGTCCGTCTCTCACTCTCTTAATCTACAATGGAAAAACAGCTTCTGAAGAGATACAAAATGCCCGGTCAACACCACCCAAAGCAGCCTTAAAATATTATTCTCATTGACATGTATCTCCTGGACCATATGATTTCCCTTAAATAGCATATGGCATACAATTCAGGTTCTCTACTTTCTTGATGGAAGCTGTAGCTATGGTCAATATACAGAGGGGAAGAACTCAGATTGGGCTGAACTTGGTTAAGCTTGGCACAAAATTGTGCTCATGTTTGCAAAGGCTTCTCTTTGTACAGGGCACCTTGCACCACCTCAGCATTGACCTAAACCACACAGTGGAACACAAGTAAAGGTTTGTGCTCAGAGTTCTCTAAATTCATCTAAATGTTTTAAGCATATACAAAATTGGAAAAGTGTAGGGAAAGGAAGACTGCATGTTAATTACGCATTTAAGCTGTTAAATTTTGTCTTTCCTAAATGAAAAAATATATGAATGCATAAAAATACTTGAAAACAACTAAAATTAAAAAAAAAAAAAAAAAGGTTTTGCACCAGGCTACTGAATGTGAAACTGGGGTCAACTGTGAATTTAAATACAAAAATTTGATTGGGTCAGTCTGGGGAGTAAAATTGTCTACATAGAGGTAGGTAGCACTAATACAAGTATTTTACAAGTAAGGACTAACTATGATAGTTGTTACTGCTAGTATACAGTTTTGCACATTTAGACTGTGATGGTTTCAGTAACTTCATCTCATCTGCATACAACTGAAAAAGCACAAGTATTTATTGAACAAGTGTGGAGAAAATATTAAAAAGAAGCATTTTTATGCTTATATTTTTAAAGAAAAGCTCTCAAGTCTAGGGGGGTTTTGAAAGTTGCAGGAAATTTTTTAATAAGCTTTGGTAGGAAATGAGCATTTTTATCCTCTGAGGGCTACATGTCTTACTAAATGGTCTCAAATCCAGAGTTTATAGGCAAGAGACAATTAAAGAGACCCCAACTATAATAAAACTGCATCATGCTCAGAGGCTCAAAGAAAGAAACACCCACTGTGCTTTAGGGTCTAAGGTAAACATGAAAACAGAACTCAGATCTCCACAAAATGAATTCTGTTGGTTCTGCTTAAAGATTCAGAAAAATCGAATACAAATGAATAACTTACTAAAAAGAACTACAGAAAAAACCCTTATTTTGATTACAAAGTCAAAAACTTGGAAATAGCTACAATAAGGTTTCCTTGCTCTCTCAGTTTAACTGCTTTCTGTTTATTAAATGATATTTTTTCCCTAAATGCATTCAGTTGTAATCAAAGCATGCAATGATACATGCAATTATTTTTAAGTACAGAATTAACAGATATTGGTAGTAACATTTTTTTATTAGTTTATTGACTCTGAAATTGTGGGTGGAAAGCAGTCTTGGGAAAGCAGTCTTTCTTTTCAGCACCTTTTATTATGCTAAGACTGAGTTCATATATTAATAGGTCCTTCTTACAACTGTGTTCTGTTGTTTAGGATAATTTATAGGGAAGGCATGTAGAGAAAGACTAAAACTGAAATAATTTTAAACTAAAGAATGAATAAGAAAATGAAATGTTAATAACATCTTGTAATATTTCATAAAGTCCACAAGCAACTTTGTACTTGGTTCAACACACCAGAAAGTAATTTTCTAAAATGTAACATGTATTGGTAACATAAATTAACATCTCAGACTTCAAAGCTCAAATTCTCAATTATTCAAAAACAATGAGTTGTTTTTAACTGTCACATAATAAATTCAAAACTGGTTTAGTTACACAATCTAGGGTAATGAAGGAAGTATTTTAGAATTTGGTATTTTATCATAGCACATAATGTGTATATACTATACCATAGTGAAGTGTAAGCACTTCGTCTTCACATTTTATCTAATAAGCATTTTCACAGAGTTGACAAAGGAAAAAAAAAGAAAAAGAAAATCAAACCTACATGTTTATTTTGTCCAGTAATTCTGAGATTGGAGTTACTTTTTTTGTTGTTTTTTTTTAATGAGCAAGTAAAAGAATGTAAGTATTTTTAGCAAGGCTCAGTTCTGGACTCTGAAGTCTCCTGGGCATGTTATGTTATTTAATAACTCACTCATGAATAGAAAATTCAAGGAAGCATCTGTGAAAAGATAAAAACTTAACTCTGATACAGAAAACAAAACACAAATTTAATCAAGTTTGGCAACTGAGTACTGAATTTTTATTGTAAAGGTGAGCAGCAAAATTGTTTAAACAGTGAATAGACAAAGTCTATTATTTAACGCATATGAGAAGTATTCATATGAAGTTTCAGAAGTTTCAGAACTTTCAGAAGTTTCAAGACTTCAGATCATGGAATATTTTAAAACAATCATAGTACTATGAAAAAGAGACTTGTGTATTTTGTAATGAGGATATATACACATATATGATAAAGATGCATATATAAGATAACCCCTGTGTCTTACATTTTAAATAGACTTCGTCTGGGAGGGAACCTCATGATGCGCTTCAGAAGTAAACTTACCACACGTCACATATCAGGCAAGTCCTGAGGCTGAGAACAGAAATCAAGCTTAGTGCTAGCACTGCACACCCTGGAGTAGCACTGGCAAACTCATGAGACTGATGCCAGCTTTGGTACCAGCACAGATTTATACTAGCACCAAAAATGCTTAAAGCACATTTAAAATAAATTTTTCATTATACATTAAAAATCTTCACTATTTCACATTTCTAGATCCTAGAGAGAAGAATCTGAAAAGTTAATTTATTTGCATTTGCAAGGCCTGTAAAGTTGGTACAACAGTGAAGGCCAACAATAATCCTAGCTAACTTCTTATCTTTTTCAGATATTTGCCTAAATTTGGGGTTACAGTTATAGTTGGACTGAAGATCTAGTTTTATTTTTGGATTCTGAACACAGATACCAGAGAACATGAGAAAATAGCTTTAAATGAGTTAGGGAAGGGAATTTAGCCTCTTAGTGAGGCTAAGGCTGGATTAGAAACAGATTTAGTGTCTCAGAAGAGAAGGCTGAAGATCTAGGTTAATTTCTGGATTCTTCAGTGCCTAGAGAGCTAATCCAGGGCCATATAAACAGACAGTGGCTTCTGCTTACTTTGGAGGCAGATGTGAACTGCAAGTTTAAGAAAAGCTGTAAAATCAGAACCGGGAGGAATGAAGGAGCATAGTGTTATTGGCAGCACTTGAAAAGCACAAAGAGCTGTGAAAGACTTGGTGCTAGAGCAGCAAATTGGTTTTGGTTAATTGTCTAGATGTTATTGGGTTCTGGGTGCAGTTATCAATAAGGATAAGATTCAGCTCTGAGAATATGAGCAGAACTCATCAGCAAGTGAAGGGTTTACCAGCAATGCTACCTATGACAAGTATGAATTAAGTATATCTCAAGAAAGCTTCAAATTAACCTTGAGAATATGAAAAAGTGAACAAGATTTTTTTCAGGTTCCTGCAGCTCTGCACTCTAGAATGCACAATATCAGAGGCTTGAAGTGGGTCACATACACAATATGGTATAGTGCACAACTGTAGAGTACAAAAAAAAATTTGTATTTTGTGTGACAGTTTAATTTTGGAAGGAGGAAATGAATTTTTTCTGTTTGTTATGTGTGATTTACAGGCCTAGGGTGATGTTTTGCAGAGTCAAATAGGTCAGAATGAAATGGATCAGGCCAAAAAGTGTATTGTTTGGTTTATATTTCATTTCAGTTCAGAGATTCAGACCAAGATATACTGAAGATGTGGGCTACATGTAACCCATAAGCCCGACAGAGTCAGGGACAGAAAGTGTTAAATTGCTAAGACTATTTTTGGAAGCAGCAAAAAGACAGAAAACAAGATCTGGAAACTGCAGAAACAAATTTCTTATAGTTGACCTTTTGTCTTTAAAATCCTAACTGTAATAAATAACCGCCTTTTACCAACAATCAATGTCTACATTAATATTAGACAGGCTTTCCAAGACCATCCTTCATCTTGATTTAGAAGATCCTAAACTATATTGTTACCAGTTTAGCCCCAGAGCCCTTGTTGTATAGCACCATGAAACAAGCAGAAATTTACGTGAAGCACATTTGAACCAGAAATAAAACCGTTTATCAAAGCCAGTTGCGGGATCACCCTAATTCTGCAAGAATTAAACCCACACGATTCCCAAAAGTTTTCAGCACCTGTTGTACAGAACCTACATTTCACTTTCAATTGTAGCCCTTGTCTCAGCTATGCTTTAAGGGCCCATAAACACCTTCACAGAACATCTTGGTCCTGTGTGCTCTGCTCTCAATGAGCTTAATTTCTTCCTCTGTTCATCTCACCTATTTCTATTCCTGGACCTCATTAGAACAGTAAATTCTCCAATACAATCATCATAAAGACTCAAAAGAAGTACTTCACAGCATTCACCCTCATTCTGCCTCTTCAAATTACATCTTAAAAGACTTCAGTCCCTGCTGTTCTTACTACTACCCCATACCATAAAATTAGCCCCAGACTCTACCTTTTACAGAGAACTATGCTCCCTTCCCTTTCAGAACTAAACTTCTCATTCAGACCAAACTCACCTACAATTTGTCTGGTCCTACAGATCCTGCAGGAAAGATAAAGCCATTATCCCAACTCTGTAGTTATTGTTACTATAATCCTTCCTAATTTTAAACTTATTAACAGTAGTCTGTTCCATAGGAAGGAGTCTCTAAAGAGTACCTTCCAGGAGATAGCTCTGTGGCTACCCCAGCCTGCTACTGTGCAGTTAAGAAAAGGGAAAATATTGTGGTTATGGCAAAATTCATTTTATTGTCAAGAAATGCTTCTTGGCAAACTGGGAATTGGGATGGAACTGGCAAGGTCCTGTATCTTACAGGTAATTCCTAGGTGATTTCAGGCTGATGATAAGTCAGAATAAGATTTGACTTTGGTGTTGCTAGTACTATTGGGGAGAGGAGATCATGGAAATTTTAGGATATAGCCATGGTGCTTTCACCTTCTCTCCTGGCACCTACAATGCCCTCCCTCTCCCAGTTTTGAGATTAAATTTAAGAATAGGAGTGATGGATTTATTGAGGTTATTGCTGGATCTTGATAAACATGCAAAAATTTGGCGAAGACTAGCTCTGTAATTCCTGTATTCCTTTTCTTCTTAACCTGATATCAAAGCATCCATCTACCTTTAAACAGAAAAAAAAAATAAAGTGCTTCTACTCATCTTAGGTCTGCATGGCTTGCAAGATGTCTTCAATATCAAGTTCTTCAGTACCTCTCCTGCCCGCATAATTGCATCACTGTTCCTAATCTTTGGTCTCACTTTGCATCTATTAGTCATAACTGCCAGAGAATGAACCATGACTCTCCCACTCCTGTTGGCACCAGCTTTAATTCCAAGAGTGTGAGCCTTTTTTCCAATACTGTATTATTAACCATAAGGTCTCACTTTATAACACTTCATAATATGGTGGGCACTATTATCTTACATAAGGATTTAGGAAGGAATTCAATCGCCTGGCTAAGTGTCTGTGCTTTTGGAAAAGGTGTGAGGTTCTTAAATATAACACAGTAAAAACTCTTCCTGAGCTCTCAAGGGCCAAAAAAGTAAAACTTGAAATGACAGAGGTGGATGGGTTCAAGGTAGTAATTTCCAGCCTATAATTCCCATCTATTGAATTTCCAGTGTTATTGATTTCTTGAAAAATCTGTTTATGGTTTTAGTAAAGGATCTACTTAAAAGCAGAACAGATATAAATTCAAAATGAGATGTGCTGGATGTGAAACATGCAAATGTTTTAGAGCTGTTTATCTGGCTAGTAGAAGTATCCTTTGCTATCATAAAGATGGGATAGAGCTGAATGTAGGGGTTTGATAAGAGCCAGGGACAAGGGTCTGAATTGCAATTCAGCCCCTGAACCAGCTGATGCCTCCAACACAACTTCGTGCAGCTCTTTCACAAATCCTTTTGCAGCAATCTGACCCCAGGTTACACAGCTGCACTGTCTCAAAGCTGGCCTCGACCACAGGTGGTCAAGCATCTCAGAGAGGGGAAAGGCATGAAGGGGCTGTTGTTGGGTCTCAGGACCCTGACAGCAAGAGTGGGTGGGGAACACCTCTCCAATTTTTTAGCAACAAACTCTTACCAAGAGAGCTGAATGAATGAAATGCTAACAGAAAAGAGGTGCCTAAGAAAGCAGATCAGCCTCACAATTCATTTCTCAGTGTTATTCACTGTCAACATTATTGCAGTCCATGCAAAAGAGAAACCCCCAGGTTAGCCTGCTGATACTTCATCTGAGATAAAGACATCAAAAAGTTCCAACATACACAAAAGATAATTGTGCCATGGTCAATACACAGTCAGATCTCCTGTCACACTTTGTAACTAATACGGTTGAGCTAATCTATTCCAGATCTAACTCTTCAATGCTCTTAACACCCATCTTTTGCCATTCTTTTGCTCTATGATGCAGGCTTTCTATAGTCAGAAGTTCTGCAACCACCTGTATAGAAGTGTTCAAAAACATGCATGTCCTTAATTCCAAAACAAATGTCTCTGGATACTTCTCAGGAAGCTGCTTATATTTTTTATTATCCAAAGGAGAGAATCTTCATGTCTATTTTTGTGCCTCATTCCTGAAAATCAGGTGCCAGTTAAAGCATCAAAAACTTGCTAAACGTAATAGATCCAGGCCTTGTGCATTATAGTCATCCATCTTAATATGCCACAGAATTCCATGAAGATCAACAACTTCATCTCTCTTAAAGAAGTGAAATACAGTCCATGGTCCATGGATACTCTAATAGCTCCTGAGAATGCTTTTCATGCTCCGATCAAGCAACTAGTAAGATCTAGCCTTCGCTTTTAAGTCAATGCTAAACCACATTTGGACATGTGATGTCATATTCCCTGCATGTATTCCTGCAGCAGGTTTGGGATTTTCCAAACTGTCTTCCACAAACTGGACAGCTTGACAACCCAAGGGTATCTGGATTACATTAAGACACTTGAAAGCTCTACAAATACTTCCAGTTTATCCTCAGGCTGATTTTACTGGGAGACAACCATTCCCTGTGAGTTTACATCACTGTACCTACCCTATGTGCTGGCTTCCTTTTTGTTGTGGTCTGCTAATCAGAGCAACAGTTTTTAATCCTTTTTCATAGTCCTGGAGCCTCTTGTTTTTAATGTTCCTCCTGTAGCAATCATTCTTACTTTGCCATAAGTTCTTGCAAGTGGTCACAGGCTCTCAAAGCTTCTACTGGGTCTGCTGCTGCCACCTTTAACTGCACCTGTAGGTACATTTGCTGCAACTGTTCCTGGTGGTGTGCTGCTTCCTTTTGCTTTTCTTACCAAGGAACTTTGAATCTGCATTTTCTACTGGCAGCAGCCTTGCTGCAAACATTCTCCCTCTCAGGTGGTCCGGCTTTGCCTGCGGTCACCTTAGGATCACTGGTATCAGTCCACTGAACAACTCTTTATCACTGTTTCAACACAAAGCAAATGCAGCAATGCTACCCAGGGAATAACAACAGACCCCTTTTTCCTTGTGTAGACATAATTTTTTCACTTACTACGGAAGAATCAAGACCCACACAATGGCAACCCCACATAAGATGCACAAATACTTGAAAAATTGGTATGCAAGCTCTTCTACTCCTTCACTAAGGTAGGAATTGACAAGCATGTGTGTATCATTTTATTATGGAATACAAACAGTCAATTTGCTAGATTCAAAAAAAATAGACACATGAACTCTATTTGAGGGAACTAACAAAATTAGTTCTTGTGAGTCATCACTGCATTGCTGGTAAAGTGAAAGTATTCAGAACAGGAAGAATAGATTAATTAAACTTGAACCCCGCAAAGCAGGCATGGCTAAGATAAAACCAGGAACCAGTAGGCATAGAATGGGTTTTATTTTATTTTCTGGCAAGTATTAATGGGTGGTTTACAAGGCTACCAGAGCTGAAGAATAAAGCATAGTCTTCTACAAGATTATAATGAAGGTCAGAGATCATAGTTATTATGGATCTTTGATCCACAGTAGCGTTAGTTCTGCTTCCAATTAAGGTTTCTCAACAGAAACTGCTAAATTTTTACTTTTTTTTTTTTTAAGAGGGATTTTCAAGATCTCCAGGGATAGCTGTAGGTCTGGAGCCATGGTATTTATTTCTGAACCAAGTATGATCATTATGTCATATAAGAAATATAGCTGGTTTTCAAAAACTCAGTATAGATTATAGTGCACGTGATGGCATCCTGGGTTACGATTAAGCAAATGGTTTTCTCTGGAAATTGGCTAGGGTTCAGGACTGTGAGAAACTGAGATGAGTGCTCTACAATTCAAATATTTGGTTGAGTGGGGTGAAAGCTGGATTTAACAAACATGGGTTTTTGGTCTTTTTTTGGCACCCAGTGTAAGGCAGCGGCCACAGGTGTCAGGACTTTCACAAGGGAAAATTGCCCTTGCCTATCAAGGAATTGCTCTTGCCAATGAGGGACCCACAACCTGCGATCACCTCATCATGAAAATAAATCCCTGTGACCTGTCAAAAGTCCCTAAATCCCCCAGGAAGGATGAACACCAGAAGAGAGCAGAGACCAAGGAACTACCTGGTGCAAGGAAGCAGGACTTGAAGAGGAAAGCCACAGACACTCCTGAGGAGTTCCTTTGAAAGAGAAAGAGAGAAGACAAGGAGAAGAATGATAGAAAATGAAATCAGGAAAGGAATCAATATCATTATAGTCTTTAGCTAACAGACTTCAATAAACTGAAAGCATCAAAAGCTTCATTTGACATGCAGAAAAAAGATCTGCTGCTCCTGCCACTGCCACATATGTCTATTGCACAGTCTGCACCAAAGTCAACCAAGACAGCCCTTAAAGAGGCACAGAACTGAGACTGACAAGCTTCCTACCATGAATAACACTGCCAGGAACAAGAGCAACCACAAGAATCCTTTGTTCACCATGGAGAGGAAAGTGAAGAGAAACCACACAGAACTGTCAAAGGGTGTCAAAGGGTCTGCAGGTCTTACAAATCATTTCCCAGTGCCTTCTTTACCAGATGGTACCTTCAAGTCAAGGAGGCCTCGAATCAATTCTGAAAAACAGCATTCAAAGAAATACTGCTTAGAAAAGACCAAGAGGCTGAAGCACAAAGCTGATGCGACAACTGAGAAGGCTGGAAAGGCCTTTCAGTACCAGGCAGAAGCGGCCATACTATTCATCAAATATGGGATTGCCTTGAAATCGGATGCACTAGAACCAAAATCAGTTTATGGCATATTCAGTGGTACCAAATTTCTCATCAAATTCATCATGACATTGAAAACCATTTGCAAACTCTTCAGTATCTTCACATGGAAAAATCTTTGCCATGTTATGAATGTGCTGACAGTACATTTTACACATGGCAATGTTTGGTTACATTATTCCAGGCTCTTGAATGACCACTTCAAGACTTATTCCACAGTAAAACAAGCTTCTTCTCCAGATGTTGCAAGAAGCACAGACTTGCCTTCTGCTCTTTCTCCAACACCCTCTCCTGTCAGTTTTGTGAGTTCTCAGCTGGGATTAAATGCCAGCAACAGCATTGGCAGAAATGGCATTGTCTAGAATGGCTTCACGTCTGAATACATTTAAACTTACCATTTGGAGCAACCTGTGTCAGGGTGTTTTGCAGAAAACACAGATTAGGAAGCACTTCCTATCATCTGTTTTGAATATAAGGCCCCTAGACCTTTCATTTGAAGACACAAGCATTCCCTATTCACTAATCGACCAATAGCACTCTTGATTTCATAATCCTTTACCACATGCCTTCACTCATAATTTCCATGTTGAAAGTCCTAATGCATTTAGCTGTTCCCTGTATACAAACTATTTCAAGTATCTCATCATCTCTGTTAACTTGCAGAGCCTCATGCAGTCGTAATATGTATTTCTGCAGTGGGTAGGGAGGCAGGAACACAGCTGCAGACAGATCACAATGCTCTGTGGAGAGGGAAGGAGTGGTTTCCACCACTTCTTTTTTAAATAGTTCTCAATATTGACTTGATTTTGAGCAACACGTTGACATTTTTAACAGAACAATATATTTTAATTCAGAGACAGCATTCAGAATAGTAATAAGTTCAATTTCCTTTCTGTGTAAAATCGAAATTATTTTGCTGAACATCAGATGTATCTGTACTGAGTCTCACCTGCCATTGCAGTGACCAAGCTATCTTATATGGCTCTTTCCTACTTTTTTCATAGTTAGGCTCTCCTGAATAACTTAATATCAGTAAACACTGTCACATTTCCCAAGGAATGTCTCATTTCTGAATATGTTGAAAATTACCAATCTTAGCACAGATTCTTGAAGGGCTTTATCAGTAATTTTACAGAATCACAGAATCGACGAGGTTGGGAAAGATTTCGGAGATCATCAAGTCCAATCTATGATGTAATACCACCTTATTAACTAAACCATGATACTGATTGCCACATCCAGTCTTTTTTTAAACATTTCCAGAGACAGTAACTCCACCACCTTCCTAGACAGTCCATTCCAATGCCCAACCACTCTTTCTGTAAAGGATTTATTTCTAATGTCTAGCCCCTGGTGCAGCTTAGGACTGTGTCCTCTCATCCTGTCACTGGTTGCCTGGGAGAAGAGACTGACCCCCATGTGGCTACAACCTCTTTTCAGGTAGTTGTACAGAGTGAAAATTTACTGCTTACTCTAATTTATTACACTGTGAAAATTTGCTGCTTACTCCAGTTTCCATTTTATGTATTCTATACATTTACATGTGTAACATGTTTTGTGCTTATTCAGTGGATGCTTTATTTGTGTAGGATCTATTTGGGATAGCATGTTGACAATATCAGTCAGATTTCCTTAATACATGCTTATTTCTCAAACAAAAGCACAATAGGTATTATGTTGTGTATGGTATGACTTGTGTAGTGTAAGGTATGGCTTTCCTCTGCAAATTTTGTGTTATTAATATTGAAACACAAAAGCCACCTGAACTAAAACCACCTGAACTATAGGAAAGCTAGCACCAACGGAAAAAAATCCATTTGCAGCACAGCTAAGAGTGAGGAATTCTAGTGCACTGAAAAAGAAATGAATCATAGCAACAAAAAGGCCTTTTAACTAGACACGGATTGCTAAATTATTAAAAGTGCAGAAAAGGAATTTTTATTCAATTAATACTTTTGCTCTGTTTTTTAAAGAAAGCCTGGTAAGATACATGGATCACATAGGAATAAAGGAAAGATTCTTAATTCACCATCAACTGAGGAAGATATTAGACAACATCAAAACCAAATAAGCATCTTACAGGTACATAAGATGTCCCCAGTAACACTTAATTGTTTGCTGAGGAAAAATCTGGCCTCCTAATTTGAATTTTATTTATTTATTACAGTGACAATAAAAGTGTAGAAGACTGAAAACACTGATTTTTTTTTTTTTGGCCGCCATTCAGAATGAGGAAATGGAATGTTAATTGATTAGTCTGATTCCAGATAGAAGGATATTAATCAAAAGTTATTTCAGAATCAATAAAGAATTAAAAGACAGAATTCTAGTTAATCTCAGTAAACAAATATTTTTAAAAAAGAATACATTTTTTCAAACAAGATGGGATGGATTTTTTTTAGATAATACAGATCTAGAAATAATACAGATAATTAAATATATATATATATATTTTAGATAATATTTTAGATAGTATCTTTTTGTTAATAAAAGTCTGTTAACCAAACGGATACTGTATTGTTAAGGAATTAAATATGTACAAGTAACATAATAACTCAATGCCATCCTGTAGCAAAATAACTGAATGAATTTGCACTTGAGTTTACTAACAAGAGATAAGAACTGGAAGTTCAGATACAGCAGTGGTGAGACTGTTACTGGCCTCTTGACGTTATGTTTCCTTTTACAAAAGGATATAGGGAAAAAATAGAAGACCCTAAAAAAAGGGAACATAAAAATAATTTAAGGGTTATAGAAAGTGTGAGAAGAAACATACTACATAAATTGGAACAAGAGTCAGGTGCTTTTGCCTTGAATGAAATGAAAACCTGTGAAAATAGGCGAACACAATAACTTATCCCTGTAATCTTCCACTAACCCATGATTAATCCACTAATGTTTGCATAGTTAATTGGGCTAGCTTCATTTAATCCTTTTCTGGAGGCATAAAGTATATGGATATTTCATCAAATGAAAGAATTAGGATCCAGGTTAATGTGGTTTTACTGAGTCAAATATCACTTGATTTTCTCTATGTATACCTTTGGGTAAGATAAGAAAGAATCATTCAACTTCCTTCTCACAGCAACAAAAATGTACCAGTTTTCCACATTATGTGGAGCAACTAATCAAAGCATCCATTTGCTCTGGACAGATATATGATCAATACTGGAATAGCGTTTCTTTTCCAAAGTATGCTATATAAAACTGCCAGATCTGCTTGCCATTCTTGTGGGATACACTGCTGACAGGGCCATCTCACCTTGAATAGAGATTAGGATGAATAAAATGAAAATACTGATTTTTTTCCATTAACATAAAAGCATAGAACTTTTTCTGATGTTTCTTCATAACTTTCTGTTCAATATGTATCTGCTTGCCTACACAAGGACTTGCTTGTTCAATACAGTGAGTTTTGTCATGTCTGCAGAACAACAAAAAAACCCCAAGCAAACAAAAAGCTGCAATATTAAGTGTTCCCCTACTAAGAAATACCTTAAATGGATCATGCTTATTTAATTTCTGTTCCTTCCCCCAGTTTTTCAGACTGAGAACTTCATACTACATGAAGAGAGTTAGTAAGCAGTTTTCAAACATGGCAATATTTCATTAACGGAACACTTCTTTGTTAAAGAGCTGCTAAAAATATTTTGTTTTCTGTCAACCTGTGATGAATCACAAATGGCACTTCCTAGTAGGTTGCACTACACAGATCATTCCAGAGTCCGGCAGCTGGGCATTTAACAGATGGAACAGCCCAGCTGAAGTTTCTTGGCACAGTCAGGAGTTACACAACATCATTGAGCCAAGAGCACAGCAGCCTTGGAAAATCTATATTCCAGCTTTAAAGAACTTGGAAACATCTCCAAGGCATCCTGCTCCACATGTCCTTTGTGCTAGTCCTAATTCTGGGGAATTCCCAAGAATGCTCCCACTTCTGAATGAGATGTGTGCACTTTTTAATTTTGGAGGAATCATAGGATATTCTAATTTCCTGAAAGACTTGTAGTATTTATTTTCCACTGTCAATATCTTTGAAGGTTTTTTATTTGTTTGTGAGATTGTCTCAGGTCAAAACTACATGTTTTGAAATGTTGCACTTTTTCAGAGAATGGAAGTTCTGAATTTTATCTAGCTTCTAATAATTATCACTGTGGTTGTGACCCTTTTCCTTTAAGTACTGTTCTCTTGCTCCTCTAACATGTGAGGAATGGACAAAGAAAAGGTGACAAATAGCTCAATCTGAAACAAGGTGTTTTTCTTTCTTGTGTATCTCATGTTCTCAAATAGAATGATTGCAGAGCTCACACTTTAACTGAGCAACACTGCTCAGGGAACATTCTCGTTCTATGACAGCCTCTAACAGAAACATCTGCCTGCAATTTGTGACTTAGCTAAATTACTAAACACTAAAGTGGTGTTTCCACTGCAGAATAAGAAGATGGGCATAAATATTGATATCAATGTGCAGTACCTGATGGCTGTGACAGGAGTCCATCTGCATTCCTTTAATCACAGAGAAAAATTCTTTGGTATATTAGAACAACATTTTACAAAATTTGTATATAAGAGAAATAAAATCTTCATTGAATATCTTAACCAGAAATTAACATTTTAAGACAGAAACCCTTCTCTTGTGATATTTGTTACTACATCTTTAAAAAAATGCATGAAGACTTCCCCAGATGAGTATGCCAACAGGGTAAGGGGAAAACAATTCTGCTGCTTCTGTTATTCAGGCTGAGCTCAAAGTAAAATTTAAATCAATGGCATAAAACAGGGAATTGTCAATTCAAATTTTTTTTTTTTGTTAACCATATGGGTACTAATTCAGCAACACAGGTTTTTCTCATATCAGTACCTGTTGCTGCTGCTGTTTGCTAAATAGAGTGAGAATTGTAGAAAAGACTTTCATGATGTGATTTTTTGAACATGACACTTCAACACCAACAATAACACAACCCAAAAAAATTGAAGATTGGTTACATTTTATGATGAATGTCAAATCCAAGTCAATTTCCAGTTTCAGAACCATTTGGCATTAATGTTCTGAGACAAACTGGAACACACCTGACATTTTAGCTTAGAATAAGACAAAAAGAGAAGTGAATACTACTGCTACAAGACCCCTCAAATGAATTTAATGTTTGGACTGGTCTCAAAATGGTATTATTCTTTTATGTGTGAAAATTTCTCCATTAAAGAATGTATGAGTAGTTTTGGGGGGGTGGAGAGGGGATCATGTCTGGAAAGGGGCCAAAAAAAGCAGTCACAATAGTAAAACATTCAGCAGGTATGCCATACCTTTTTAAAAATAATGTAATGTGAGACAAGGTAATTTTCTATCTTAGGAGAAAGACCAGCTTTTAACAGTCATATAAATTTTTTTTTTAATCTCTTCTTTTTCTTTGAACTAAAACTAAAGATAATGAAAATTTTGGCCCATTGCCATACAAGATCTAACAGATCTTGCATTTATAAAAACAGTGGACCTGAGGGGAAAAGGAAAAAAAAACCAACTTTTTCTTGTTGTTTAACTAAGTTGGTTTTACCGTGGTTCTGCCCAACTTGCATTGAATCTTTGCTGCCTCCAGCGGAAGCCATGTATAGCTGCCTGACCATAAAGACATGGAACTATTTTTTTAAGCTGATTTCAAGTCTTGATGCTGCTTTTTGAAGCCTCTGCAGTTCCCAGAATCTGATGCTTATTTTATTCCCATTTAGGCCATGACGCAAAAAAGCTCATGTCAGTTCCACCGACCAGTAGGAGTCCCCAAAGCTTTTGTCTCTGCCCTTTGCAACACAGGAGGGACCCACAGGTTGTGACTGTAACAGAAGAAAAATGTGAAAACAGCCAGGGAGGTTTCCTGGCACTGGAATGCAGCCATCAATACTGTTAAATTGTTAGGGCAGTCCCTGGAACACGGTTAGTCTGTGACAACTCTCCTGATCGATCCTTGTGTACTGTTGGGAAGCCAGGCATCCCAGGAAGTGCTCCTAATGAGTAGTTTGCGTAAGGCTGTCCTCTTGCTGGCAGTAAGAAGGATGGACAGAATGGATGTGGCCTAACCTGTGCCAGCTGGCTTAAGTGCCACAGACTTTATCAGTGCTCTTGAACGCATTATATTTATTCCTGCAGATGTAGCCTGTGTATTCCAGGCCCTGAGCTTCCTGCAGTTCACCTGAACCAGGATATTTTTTCTCCTCTAAAGGACAGCAAATTTCCATACAAGAAGAGATAACATTCACGACCCTGGGCTTGTGGATGCACAATAGAGTATATTGAAAATATATTCTGCACTTTGATATCTTTGCATCACTTCAAGTGCAGAATCAAAAGCTAGAAGTTGAACACTGAAATCTAGAGATAGCTCTTCATAGTCTTCTGTTACTGTTGAATAAACTTTCAGTCTTTACTGTTAAGACAGCTTAATCTCATTATGAAGCTGGTTATGAGGATGCTGACTGGGTGCAGCTTGGGACTGCAGCACTGGTTTCTGGAAGTAGAAAACCTCTGGTCAACAGTGAACATGTGTAGGGGGCTCAGTGCTGCACAGTAGTTGTAGAACTGCTTATGGCCTGAAAGATAGGTGCCTAGAAGGGGATTAACCTCCCTTCCTCCCTCAGCAGCTTTTGTAGGCACCTGATCTTCCAAAGGGTGTGCTTGCCTCCAAGAGGTCTCTGGAATACACTCTGGCCAATGGGCCTGCTCTACAGCTCATCTGTAAAAAGTCATCCGGGTCTCCACTGGGTAGTCATGAGGCCTGCTCACTAAACCAACAGTGTGCCTGCCTACTGATGACCTGCAGAAGGAAACAACTACCTCTGCTTTTTATAGTTCTCGATGCTTGTACTTAGCATTCAGATGCTGATAGTGAGTCATATGGGATATCCTTATGTTGCCTGAGATGGCATTTGTTTTTCAGCATAAATTTTTTAAGAAGTGGTGCAAAGACAATGTGAGATAACATTCTCAGATTTAGAGTACACTATCAAAACATGTCATCATTTATCAGCCATGGCTCTGAAAAACACATATGAAACACTTGTCTCTTCGAGCTAAGAACCATGGCTATGATGAAAGATGAAGCTACTCTGCTTCTAAAATTACTAGGTTCTTATGCACACTGAAGCCATCCTCTTTCCTTTGGCACAGAAAGACCAGAGTAAGCCAGAAAATGTAATACATTCTATCAGCTAATGAGACACCAGCTAGGGCTTTTACTTGTAATCCTAATTTGATGCAGAAAGAGTTTCTGTGGCTGCAGCTATATAACCCTAAATAAACAGATAGGAGCCCACATGTAGCAGGCTCAGTGCTGCACAGTAGCTATGGAAGGTCGTTTCCTAGAATGGCATTAATCCCCTACCCTCCCTTACCTGCTTAAAAGTTTAGGGTCTGGTCTATGTTAGTATATTTCTGTAGGCAATAGTCCACACTCCAGAGAGGTTTGACTTCCTTCACTGGGGCATTTATCTTTACTGTGTAAAAGAAAGTATCTCTGAAACCCTAAATACAGAGTAATTCTGAGGGGTGGTCTCTGGACATTTCAGGAGGTACCCTGAAGACTATGAAATGCATCTAAAAAAGAGAGACTATCCTCTCAGGACGTAAATTTCCTTCTGCTGGTTCAGTAGGATTTCCAAAGCCTTGTGTTGGTGCAGCACTGTTGCCCTGCTGCAGCACTGCAAAGCTGATTGAACATAATTTTAAAACTGGCTCAATAACTGATGCATTGGCCAACTCAGAGGTGTCTTCAGCCTTGAATTTACAGGCAGAGAAAAGTTCTAGCCAAAAATCTGGTTGGGAATTTTGTTGTGGTTTCTTTTTTTAACTTACTACCAAACATCAAGCCGGCCCTGGCTGCAATTCTGATGAAACATTTGGGAAATGTATCAAAGTTCTTCAATTTTGGTTGCAGTGATGATTAATGGGATTTTAATCTTGTTGGCATTTGCATCAGGTAGGAAGTGGGGAAAGCCCTTAAAATGCTCAATTGGCTTTAATACCCCTAACATCTGTTGAAGTTTTTGTTCTAGTTATATATGTTCTCTGGCTGATTTCAGCGCTATAGGAATTCTTAATGCCTCATCTTTAGTCTCCCCAGCAGCTGTCATTGGGCATTGCCTCTGAGAGTTGGAGGCTCACAGAGATGACTCGGCCAGGTGCATAAATATTATTTTATACTTATGTACAATACATTATATTGAAAACATTCTGCATTTTCATTAACTTGGAACAGAGATTTTAGAAAGTATCATCTGTTGGATGCAGTGTATATATTTTTCTATACAGATTTTAAAAGCAACTATCACACATGCAGATTCCATGTGTGTGGTCAACATTTTATAAATTGAATTGCCATGTCAACCAACTGATACCCACTCAACGCAACAGAATTACCAGCCCAATCTCATTCCAGAGTACTAACCTCTACTGGGATTGGCTTGTAACCTGAAGATTAAATGCTGCTTTTCTTTTGTGAGGAGTGAAAAGTCTGGTTTTTAAACCAGGAGTTTTGTAAGTTGATGTGATGTTTAAGGGAAAAAATGTATTTTAAAATATTTTTTGAGGTTCTGAGGTCAATAAAGAGCAATGCAAAATGCATTTTTTTTAGCCTAGTCATATGAAGGTCCATTGGAATTTTCTTCTAAGCATACACTCAGTTCATGTATTGGTTATGAGCCTGATTTAGACAATCAGCTCTGCTCTGCAATGACTCCAGAAAATGTTGCACTTGCTTTTATTAAATATAGATAGGGACCCTTATGTCTGTTATAATCAGCTGAAACAAGAGCATGCTTGAAACTGTAGGGCTCTTAGCATGAAAATTTCACCAGTCGTAGACAACAGCACCACAGAGAACACATTTTCTTGCTTTCATGTACACCATGTAAGTAAAGGAAGCCAAGATATCTGTCCTTTGCTGTCTTAGCATGGCACACTAGAATGGAATACTAGAATGGAATTGGTGAAAACAGTGACTAATGTGCGTTATTTCACAAAGCTAGAAATTCTGCCTGGCATTTGTTCCAAATCCCAAATGTAGAGCCTCTGTTTCATAACCAAGGGAACAGGGTACAGTGGCTAAAACTATCCACCAAATGCTGCATTTGATCTCCTCATTTGCGTATGCTTATTTCGCGAGGTTCTTATCTGAGGATCACGGTATTTATTTGAAAGACAGGGTATTTTTAATAACATTGTAGATCGATCTACACATAGATTTTGATTGTGGAAAAATGAACTAACTTGACATTCTGTAAAAATAAGACAAAAAAAATCACATCACTTTTAAATGAAAACCACTCCTCCAGGACAAGCCAAAAAACTGGATTGCATAGCATTACCTCTAGGGATCTGGTCTCTCAGGTACATGCTGCTTTTTGAGAATGAGTTTCAGATCTCCCTCTCCACCTTCTTTGAAGGAAAGCAAGCAGGTTTTTGTCCTGGCAGGAAAGGTGTGTTCATCTTTCGTCTCTGCCTGAAGGGATTAAAACTTACATCTTGTAAATCCTGGAAGAATGCTTTCTTCACCATCCTGGCTGTTTAGTGTTGACAAGAGTCAGGCGCTTCCCGGTATCCAGGGAAGAAGTCCAAGAACCTGTGAGTGGTCATGGCAAAAAGTGCACCTACTCACTTTAGAAGCCTCAGGAGTCACATTGAGGGTGGGTGGAAGCTGGGGATTGTAGTTTTGACAATATATATGCAGAGTAGGAGCTTGGTAGCACATAGGCAGTTACCATCTAGATGGCTAGCTTAGATGAAGCACTAAGAAAATGGACTTAAGAAAATATAACCTGTTTGAATATTAAATTACCATCCTAAACCTATCAGTGGGAATTTCAACTCTATTCAAGTTATGGGAGCTATTATATATCTTTGTATATGTCAATGTAAACAAATCAGAATAAATCCTTGTCTCAGAGTCTGCATGCAAAAAAACCCAAACTGTTCCTCTACCTCATATCTCTGATAATACCTTCATTGTGCTTTGAGTCTGTGTTTACATTAGTAAATTTAAAAGGAGTATTCCTGAGCATTGGAATTCAATTGTTTATGACATTAACTTGTCCTTGGTGTGTCTTTGGCCAGTTCCAGCTGTCCCATTCCCAGACTTATGTTCACTTATCCCATAAAAGGAATTAATGCAGTTTCTGCTAATGTCCACTGTCTCTTCAAAAAGAAGACAACTACACAAACCATATTATTTAACAATCTGCTGGTCGTTCCTTGACAGCTGGTCTCCATGCCAAACAGGCATCTCTGGGTACATCTAACATGGTAGGAAAGATGCAGCCAAGCATTCCTGACTTGAACTGGTGTGTACTAAAACCACAGATCCTTCCTTACACGATGGTGACCAAAACCGACATGGAAGTTGTAGCTGTAAGGAAGGGGAGGATCCATCCAGGTGTTTCGCTTAATTCCTCTTTGAGTTCTGCAGCTGTCTCTCTTTCCCAAAGAGATTACTTCAGGTGAAGGAATACTTAAAATGTAATCTTAGTAACACCAAGCTGTGCTCTGCCTGCCTCGTTTTCCATGTTCCCTGTCTCCAATCGGTGACCTCAATGTGTCAATATTTGGAATGACTAACATGTAAATACAGCCATACCAAGTTATGTCATGCAAGGGGACATTCTTTTTCACTGTTGAACTGATTGTTCAATTTCTTTTTTCCCCTGAGTCTTAAGGTGACTGGAAACAAACCATGAAGCCAAGAGGAGGAAGGATTTTGGACACCTGACAAAGCAGTCTTGTTCAGTCTTGCCTCTGGGTCTCTTTCTTCATCATGTGGTGTGTATTTTTCTTTTCGGTTTTTTTAATGTTTTTGTACCTTCACTGTGACAGCATGGGCTGAGATTTTTGTAGTGAAAGACATTTGTGCAATTCATATATCGGTTTTGAAGATAAATCTATTAAAATAATACTTCGGAAACCAACTGCATGCAATACAGAGAAATAGAGGAGGTGACTGTGTGGATGCCGCACGTGAGGAAGCGCTGCAGGCCGGGCCGGAGGGCGCTGAGGGCTGCCGGGCCGGAGGGCGCTCAGAGCTGCCGGGCCGGAGGGCGCTGAGCGCTGCCGGCTGCACGGTGCCGCTGCCCGCGGCCGTGTGGGGCTCCGGCCGGTCCCTCAGCGGGACGGCCGCGGGGCGCTCAGCGCCACCTGGCGGCGGACGGTAGCAGCGCAGGGGGCGCGCGGGGCAGCGGCCGCTGGGGGTCGCTGTTCTCGCTGCTGTGCGCGCGGAGCCGGCGGCGCGTGGCCCCCGGAGAGGCGCCCCCGGTCCCGCGCGCGGAGCAGCTCCGCGTGCGCCGCCCGGCTCCTGAGGGACAGGCTCGGCCACACGGCACGGCGAACGGGGAGACTGCCGCGGGCCGGGTTTCAGCCTCCCCCGCCGCGCCCCGAGGGGCTACGCCGAGAGGGCGGCAGCGTGTGTGCCCTCTGGGTAAGGGGTCTCGTAGGAAGGGGCTCGGCGCTCCCCGCAGGCTGCCCCGTGCCGCCAGTGCCTTTCGCTCGGGCTGTCACCTCAGCCGAGGGGCCGGCAGCTGCGGGAGCGGACAGGGTGCTCCCGGCGGTGGCACTGCCTTCGTCCTCCTCCTCCTCCTCTCCCGGCACCGCAGGGAGCGCTTCCAGGCAGCGCCGCGCCGGGAGCCCAGGAAGCCGCCTCGCCACCCGGGACCTCCCGTGCCAAGAATCGGCGAAAGAGGCGGCACACCCGCTCCCTCCCTCTACTCAGACCCACTGCAGCTGCCTCTCCGCGGGCTTCCCGGCCGGCGGGAGCAGAAATAGCCTTCCCCTTCCCCGGCAGCTCGCCCCCGCCCCAACACCTCCCTTTCCCCGCCGCGGCCGGGCTCGGAGTTCCCGGTAAACAGGCGGCTTCCCCGCCCGCCCCCCGCGGGGCTGTGGCCGCGGGCCGGGGACCCGCCTGACGAGAGCTGCGCCAGGGACATCAATATTTCAGTGCGGTTCTAATTAAAGGCTCGGGCGATGCGCCCCCCCCGTCCCCATCTTCCCGCCGCCGCCCCCTCCCACTCCAAACACACACACTTGGGACCGTCTCCTTACGTCGGAGAGCAGCGAAGGAGTGACTGAGCCCTGCCCGGGAGAACCGAGCAGGGGGAGGGACGGGGGGAACCGGGGCGGGAGGGGAGAGAGGGCGGGAAGGGGGGGCTTGTGCAAGCAGCGACGCTCCCGAGGTTGCCAAGTGGACTTTTATTGTTTTCCACCCACTTCCAAGTCGATACTATCTGCCGTCTCATGTCCATCCTATAGCCTATATAAGCGGCTGCGCTGGGGCTGGCGGCGATGGAGTAGTTTGTGGATACGGCGGGAGCGCAGGGACGGGAGGGGGGCGGGTGGGCCAGCCGCGGAATACTCGGACTCCCTGCTGCTCGCGGGCTGCTGCCGTCGGGGAGCGGCTCTCTGGGGGAAGACACCTCGGCTTCTGGGACGGAGACACAGGTAAAGCGGCCGGCGAGCGACAGCAACCTCCTTCCCCTCTGTCTACCTCCCCACGCCCCCATCCCTCCCGCCCCGCCGGGCCAAAGCGCTGCGTGCGGCGCGACCGGTGACAGCCGCGGGCGAGAGCGGCCGCCGCCGGACCTCGGCAGAGTTGGCAGGGCAGAGCCACCGCACGGAGCGGCCGTGTGTGAGGGGCGGTCAGCCGTCCGAAGGCGAGCGGCTCCGGGGATCAGGCTGGCCGCCGCTCCGGGCTGCTCCTGTGGGGAAGGGGAGCGGTGAAAGGTTCAGAAAACAGGAGACTGGCGGTGCTGTCCCGTGACCCCGGCCGGCTGCCCCCCAGCCGCGAGCCTCCCGTCCCGCCGCTCCTGCCCGCAGCCCGGGCACGCAGCCCCGCAGCGAGGGTGGGGAACCTCTCTGTGCGCAGCTGCCGCGGCTCTCCGGCAGAAACTTCGGGGAAAGTTGTCGCCCCTCGCCCGTGTTCCTCCGCTCCGCGGCGGGGCGGGGAGAGGCGTACCGGAACGCCCGTCCCGACCGGGGATCTGCTCCGCCGGGGCACCCCCAGCCTGGCCCCGCTGCCGGGCTCCCCCCCCACCCCCCCGCGGGGCCCGACTCCGGGCGCTGCCCGCGGCCCTGGGGCGGCTCTGCCCGCGGGGCGGGCGCTGCGGGGCGCGGGGGCAGCGGCGGAGCTTCGCGGACCCCCCGCCCCGTCCCCCGCCGCCAGCCCCCGGCAGCCCGGAGCGGTCTGTGTGTGCCCCCGCCTTGTGTAACCTATGAAGCGCTCGCCGCTCTTTGCTCCACTAATGTTTCCGATTTCACCCCCACGAGTCTCCCCACCTTCGACCCACCCCCGATTTTCTCTTCCAGTGAAACGGGAGACCTCCCATAGATAGCAGCGGATCCTTCCCCTTCATCTCCTCATGTACTCTTCAGGTCGAACTGCAATGAGTGGACTGAGGTCTTCTGGGCTGCTGGGGCTGGTACTCTTAATGCTCTCAGCAGGATACTGCAAAGAGAAAACGGACTCCGCAGATTTGAAGGACAAACAAAGTCTCTTAAATCTCATCATGGAGATCATTCAGGAACTGAAAAAGTACCACCTGGAGAAGGACAGTGGGGTTCAGTACTTCTCCAAGCATGACTATAACTTGGATCGAAGGGAAGTGGCTGACTACGGAGGATACCAGGACGAGCAGAGAGTCGGTAAGTCACAGTCCGTCTTTTTCTTTTTTTTTTCTCTGGGGTACCTTGCTGAATGAGATAGTGCACCAGGTTACTAATTTTGTACTAAGAATTCACCACTCAAAATACCTGCAGATTCTCTTTGGTATCGGAAACAGACACAAATGGCAAATTTGGAATAGAAAAACTCCATTCGCCTCTCAGAGTCTTTTACTCTCTGGATAATGTAATCTACTGAAAGTCCAACTTCCTGTGGCTTTGAACAAAACCTGTTAATAAGGGAATAGACTGAAATGGGCTGAGATCAAAGAAACAAGGGATGAAAACGGTTTTTCCTGGAAGGTTACCACTTATTATCATGGGCTTGGTTTAAGTGTTTCTTGGAAATGACTGTAGCAAGAATTCTCCTGCAGGACTACAGTATGTCCTTCCCTGCAGCTCAGCTTCCCTGAACTGTTCACCCTGCTTGTTAGTTCCTTTTGTACTCCAGAGGTTGCGCCTTTGAAATACTAGGGAACTGAGACAGGACTCCTGTGTCACTGTGCAGCCTGTGGCCAGTCTGGGACACTGCTGCAAGTCATCCTTGTACTCATTTGACTGGCTCTTCTCTAACCTTCAGTGAAGCCCAGGTTTGTTCATGAGATGTTCAGGGTTGCATAGAGCAGTCCAGAAGTATACACAGTGATGGATAGTTACTGCTTAGTTTGATGATGTGCTTCTGTGCATCCAGTTGAAACTTGATTTAGTTTCTACTGCTGCCATGTCTAATTTAGTGTTCCCTGTCACTCCCAAACCCCTACAGCATTACTGCTGCTCATCTGACCCCTCCAATTGAAAGTGACTTTTGAATATTTTCCAGCAGATGTCTACTCACCTTTTCCCAAATTTGCCTTCATTTTGATAGTATACTATTTATTTTGCCTTTATTGATCTTATAAAGCTTCATTCTACCTTTTTGTCATTCTCATTCAAATATACTCACAATTTGCATTTATTGGTGGTTGTCATGAAGATGTTGCTTCTCCATTTGGATGATTAATGAATGTACAGAGGAAGACAATTTTGTTCTACTTAAGGTCAACACAGGAGAGAACATTTTGTTTATGAATGTTAAAAAGTCAAAGAGGCCAGACTAAGCAGGGAACCAAGATCTGCACAACTCTAAATCTCATCTTGGAATGTGGGCATAGTTCTTGGTCCCCCTGTTGGTGTGAAACATCTGGCTTGTGTGGAACAGTTATTTCTGAAATTAATAAACCTGATTCAGAGCAGATTAGTTGGTAGTGTTGTTATTGGTGCCTAAGCAGGATTTTTCATTCTGTTATTATAATGGAGTTATTCCCAGCAACTCTGAAAAGGACCTACTAGTTAGTCTTTCATTTCAGTTTTGGCATCACTTTCCAAGTGAGCCTGTCCCATGGGAAACTTCTGAGTGAAGCATGTGTGTTTTTAATGCTGTTCATGACATAATTAGGTCGAATAGGATAAGGTCAATTTTACTTACACTGACTAAAGTTAGAAGTAAATGAAGAATGACTTTCGAGAAGTGTCTAAATTCACAAGTGAATCGGATCTGGATGGAAATGCTCTCTGCTTTATATCTGATAAGAGGTGCCAGGGGAATGGAAAAGGCTGCTCAGGCATTTATGGTCAAGTAAATAAAGCACCATATAGTGTATCATTCACAATCAGCACTAAGCTATCAGCATAGAGTTTGTAACGGAAAGCAATCAAAGATAGCTGTAAATCAGGAAGTCACAAGCAGGGGTTAGGGCTGAAATGGATTTCAGTAAACCAGTTTCATTTTGCCATCTGCTGAACACAAAACACAAGGCGGTAAACCACAAACACAGGGAGCCAGAAGAGAGCAATTTGCTTGGAATAATTTCCTGTGAATTTTATTTACTGCTAGAGGGGAGGGGAAAAAAGATTCCTGTAAGTAGATCAATCCAGTTTTCATGATTACAGCAGAGCAATGCTTCTACAAACATACCTGGGACAGAACAGTGGATATATTTGCATAAGAGAATTAGAAGACACAACCCCAAACTTGAATATATCTTTGGATCTCTATCACTAGTGTAATATGAAAGAATTTAAATCTAGGTAAACTTGATAATGCAGTTCATAGAGAGCTAAAATCTGACTCTTAGTTAATAACCGTCATCATTAATGTTTTCTTACCTAACAGACATTGTTTCATCAGCACCGTGTTTCACAGAGCATTTTTCAGAGTCTCTCTATGTAAAGCAAATGCTTGCATTTTGGCCTACTGTATGCAAAGGACTTTTGACCTCTGTGCACCTGTCAAGACATAGTGGTGATGTTTGCTGGACAGAGTATTCCCTGTTCTCATACTGTGCTTGGCAAGCATAGTTCCAGTGCAGCACAGTAACTATTCCTTTTTCTGTCCAACAGAAATAGTTCCAAGAGATCTGAGAATGAAAGACAAGTTCTTAAAGCATTTAACAGGTACGTTTTAATTTTGCATTAAAATACATACATATTCTAAGCTGCACTACTCTACCTGTGAGCTGTACTGATTCATGACTTACTTTTTTCTTTATATTTCAGGTCCACTCTACTTTAGCCCAAAATGTAGCAAACACTTTCATCGGCTTTATCACAATACAAGGGACTGCACCATCCCAGCATGTAAGTGACAAAAGCAGAGACTTCCCTATAACAAAAGGAAAGTCTAAAATTTATTAGCTCTATCAAGTATCAGTAGTGATAGAATGTCGGAATGCATTCCTTGCAAAGAAAAATTTGGAGTGCTCTGAAATGTACTAAGTGTTCTCTACAGCATTGCTGGAACAGCATCAGCATTATAGAGAGGAAAATGGAAACAAAACTTTTTATCATTGCAAATACATTGTGTAGAATGGCTGTAAACACTGCATCCTTAGGTACTGGAATATTTGCCTCATGGGTACCAAACCAAGTGTTTGCTTCTCATAGGAACATGACTCCTCTCACAAATATTCACAAATATTAATTTCTAGTGCTCTAAGTTCAAGACAGGATCACAAACACAGGTGGGGCTATTTACTTTTCATTGATTATTTATGTAGGACATATTTTATAGACATTCTCTGTTTTGACTATTCAGCTTCCAATCTACCAGTGACATTGTCAATGAATCTTTTTAACACTTGTCTTCACTGAGTTACAAAAGTATAACTTCATAAGGCTCAGGAAAAAAATAAAAGTGCTGACGGACATAACTAAGGAAAGGCACCTTATGATTCCTCATCACTGTTGGCAGCACAGAGAATTAAATAAAAATCAAACGTTGACATTTATCAGTCAGTGGATGTGACTCCAGATTCATACTGAGGTGGACCTGTTGAGTAAGCAGATGCTATTTTAGTATAGCCTTTTCAGAATGGAAGCACACTTTATTTTACTTGTCTGAGGTCAACCAGTTGGGTCAGTAGCAGAGCTGGGAATAGAAACAAGAGTTACAGATTCCAAGTTTCAGCCCAGTGAATTTTAAAGGCATATTTGGTAAGAATTGTGGACTTTTTCGCTATTTGTAAGGCTTCAGATTAGGAATACCTTGGAAAGACAATAATTTCTAGATGATAGGTAATCAGATCACATTCTGTTTACATGGGTGGAGATGTAAGTTGTTCATAACTTGTCTGTTTTGAACAAGCAATGGTCATACTACCTTTATTGTAAGGATGACAACACAAACATAATTTGGCTCAGCACTAATGAGTACTCTGAGCTGTGAAGCTAGAAACTAGTTGGCCTTAAAGTCTAAATTAGCATTTTCCTCCTGACAGGTGACATATCCACCAACATAATGTCTGGTTAATGAAGGATAATTTGTATGGCAATTATAGCATAACTATGCTGTGAGGCGGGGATTGTTAACATTTCATCTCTACAAAACATTAGATGTAGTTACTCATTAATGAAATAATGCCTAGCAAAAGTGAACATCAGTTACTGGACTGGATTGACTTGCATCTCTTTAAAGTAACTTGCTTCCAGGAAAATGACATGAACAGCCTGCTTTAATTCTTCATGCACAAAACGATGTTACTTTTTGATAATATCCTGAATTCAAATAATATTTCTCCTTCTGCGTAGAAATCATAAGGCCAAACAGCAAAGAAATTAAAATCCTCTATGATGCTGCAGTACAAAAGCATTGTGTTGGCATACTTTCTAGTACTTTGTATAGTGTAATAGCATTGGCACCTGAAAAATAATTCACTTTTCTCTCTGTCCATAACCAGCTTTCACAGTATGTGCTTTCAGATTTTCATGTAAATGAAGAAAGAACCCTTTTGATTAATTTTTTCAGTTTTGCATTCGTTCTGTCCCTTACTATGAATGCATAAAAAGGTTGAAGGTACCTAAAATACAAACAACTAACAATAGGACTACTGTGGAAAAAGCAATTTTACTAGTGTTAAGATAAAACTTGATACTCTTACGAATGTTTATGATATGGTCATCTACTTGGGCTAGACTTTACATTCGTATAACTACAAGATGTTATTTATCTAATTTAACAGCTTTCTCAGGAAGAAAATCTATTGGAGAGTGGCATTACTTAATATTGACAGACTTGCTCACTGAAGGCTGGATTTCAAAGGTGGATCAGCACTACATATTCTTTCTCTAAGACAGAAACACTACAGTCCCATGTTTAGATCCCACACAGAAGCACAGACAGAGATGTATAAATTTTCATACATACACACACTTGGAGAGCCTCCAAGCATGTTGATGCTGTTTGTTTACAGATAGAACATGTGCAGAAGTCAGTTGCATAGTTACACGTGCCATTAGGCATGGCTTTCAGTTAACACAGGTTTTACACACTCCGTTTTTAAGTTAAAGGAGTTGATTTTTACTCTGCTGCAAATGAAGGTATATATTGAACTTTGCTGTGACACTAATTTGCACACTGATACCAATTTTGATTTTTAAAGGCAAAGTTGATTACTTTGGTAATCTAGTCATGCTCTTTTTTTTTCATACAGACTATAAAAGATGTGCCAGGCTTCTTACTCGATTGGCAGTAAGCCCTATGTGCATGGAAGGATAAAGGTAAGCTTTTTCTTAGCAGTAATGACATTCCACTGCATAGCAAAGCAGTGGATGTTGTGTTCCATACATGAAAATTCATGGGCATATAATAACAGCTGTCCTTTAGATAAGGTATTCCCCTCTTAGAGGACTTGAAGCAACTGGCTTAATCTGGCAAATTTTGGCATTAAGGAAAGTGTACCCCCTACTGGAAGTCATTACATAAACATCCATGTGCATCATCCGTGAATTATTTATAGCAGCGTACAGTTAGCAGTGAATTTGTTGCTACAGAAGAAACACAACAGCTGTGGCTTATTTTTCAAGAGTTTACTCAGTACACAATTGCCTGTATCGGCAGCAGCAGCCACCCTTTTATGTGTGCAGCTGTAGATCTGTGCTGTGCTCTCTAGTATGAGTTAATATATACATAGCTATCCACATGAAAGCTTTACAAATGCAGATAGGTTGCAGGTGCTTTTATAGTAATTCAGTTAAAATGTATTGTTAGTAGCATTGATAAACTAACTTCAAGCTACTCGGATTTCTTGGGATTTCCTTGTGTACACCTCTCATGCTTATAGGTTAATTCCCTCCTTTTTTGCCTAGATGTGCCTCTGTTTCCCCTAAATACTTCAGAAATTTTATCATGCACCAAAATAAAATGAAAGCAAATCAACCAAAACAAAAAGTACTCCCAAACTGTCTGTATTTTTAGAGAACTGTAACATAAGAACACAGAAGGACTAACTTACATTCTGTCCTCACCCTCAACCTGAGACAAAAATGTGATCTTGGACAAAAGATAAATAATAACCATGTAGATTTGTCAGTAACAAATGCTGTCAAACCAAGATACTTTAACTCTGTGATAACACACACATCTTCTGGAAGGAGTCAGTGAGAAAAAGTAGTAAGTATTTTATTTTATTTCTTCTTAAGCATTGACACTGTTTTGCACTTCACTCTTATAAGCAAGCTGGGGAAATATGATCGAGATAAATGTAAAAATATCTGGAAAAAGATGTAAGTTGTTAGCGCTTAATTGTCAAAACTGGAAAAATGTATTGAGCAGTGTCATACAGCTTCATTATGGGTATGATATTGTTCAATACTTTCATTAATAACTTGGGTGATAGAATACGGTATTTATGTATTTTAGTAGTACAGGAGAAGCAACCGTGACAGTACAATCTTGAAATTAAAAATAATCTTGGAAAATGAGTCTAAAACCAGGATAACATAAAAAGAGGAGAATTATGAAGTCATGTAGGAGTATTCAACTGCAGAAATACATGGAATTTGGTGAACAGTTAGACAGGTAGTGCTGCCGAAAACATAGAGGTTGTCACGGACCACAAACTAAGCAAGTCAGCAGTGTTACACTTGAAGAAAATAATACTGGAATTTATAAATAGAATCACTGTTTATGAAACTCCTGATATTAGTGTTACTGAAATAGTATATTTAATTAAGGGCTCCACATTTGAAGACATGTGAGTTCTTCTTGTAAGAGGCCAAAAAAGATCAACATTGATGTCCAAAGGCCTAGAAAACTCAGTATATGAAAACAGTTACAAGAATTGGGATTATTTAATCTGAAAAAAAGACATGGAAAAACATGGAAAGGAAAACATGAAGGAGCAATTCAATTTCTCAATTTCACAAAAGGTTGCTACAAGTTATTCTCCCTATCCAGTCTGGATAAATGAGACATAATCTTGTTTAACTTTGCAAATACCTGAATAATGTTATTACCAATACCAATAAGCAGATACATCAGAGTATGATATTCTTTTCTTCCTTTAGAAAGTTTTGTCTGTATCTTAATAACCTGTCATGGAAACATGAACTCGTAATATGAAGGAATAGCAAAGTAGTTCACATCTCAAGCTGGGAGTCTGTTTAAAAATGTCTGTCTCTCAAACATCTTTGCTCAACTAGCAGGCATGTTTCAATGTCAGCATCAGCTCTCATTCACACAGACACAAATCAATAGTGGCAGACTTCTTAAGCAGCCTTGTTAGTAGAAAGGGAGACTATCCTCTACCACATGCATCTGGAGATGCACAGGTGTCTCCATAAGATTAAGCTTCTTTTCTCTTTAGAGCTTTTCCACTACATCAGTTCAATTTGTGTGAAACTAGGTTTCCTGTTTTGCTCCATATCTGATTTTTGTTTCCTTGGAGTTTTTTAAGTGGGCTGGGCTACAGATGGACTATTACTTTGGCAAACTGGTAGTTTTGGTGGATTTTTCAGATCTATGGACATATATCCATGTTTAGAGATCAATTTGGAGAGGAGAAAAAAAAGATGGATTTATTTATATTTGTATATAAAATGCATTTTGGACTATCACAGCTTTAAAGCACACAAGACATTGAAACTCAGAGTTAAGATAAAACAAGAAAATAGTATGTGAAAAAAGGAATTAGACATCTGTTAACTGTCACAACACATACCTAAGTGGGCACATGTGTGTTTATGTTACAATGTGTTTTATGGACCCTTCACTTTTCTCATTTATCCTACACATATGTAACTGAGCTCCATATTCTTTTTTTTTAGTGTATGTTCCCTTTCTGCCTGTCCTACAGACATGAGCAATGCAGGGACACAGTAACAGCCCTTCAACTTATTGAGATTGCATGAGTGAAGCCAGAGCAGCAGATTTGTGTTACCACATCTCTCAGTAGTCCTTTTTTTTACAGTCAGCTACCCAGGCTGTATTCCCTGGCTGCCACCTGCACCATCTCTGATTAATTTTATTCTACAACCCCTTCTCATGGTCAACACAGCTATGCTAGAGTCCTGTCCTTGATGCTCCTTTTGTTTTGTTCTGTTCTTCAGCCTCATTCTTCTGCCAGCTTCCTAGTAGTTCCCATATTCCATGCTTGCTTTGCTCCACTCTGTGCAGATACATCCCAAATTTGTTATGTTTTCCATATCTGCAGTAGATAAGAAATGCCAGGAACAGGATTCCTGAAGTCTTCACCTAAATAAAGTTCACAATTCAGATCATGAGCATGTCCTATGACAGACAGTGATGAATCTGAAAATCCCTTTGACAGCATTTGTCACAGCCACTTTAGCTACAGTCATACGGAATTTACTGCTTTTGGTGGAAAACTGCAGTTGCTACTGTTAGTGCCTTCCCTTTTCCATTACCTGTTGATCATGTGTTTGCTAGAGACCAACACTGATCTTGTACTTTATGTTGAAAACTTGTACTGTGAGGAGTAGTTCAGGGACTAAGGACTGCATTATCACATGTTGTTACATACTTCTGTTTTGAAGATTTCTTCTAATTTCTATACTGACAAATATTAATGGAGTTTTTAAAACTTGTTTAAAGCATCTGCAGTTATTTCAAATGAAGTAAAACTAATGACACACTTTTACACTAATAAATACAAGACTGGTGTGGGTAGTTGGAGTCTCAGGCTAAGCAGAGAAAATGAGGTTTATATACTATAAAAAAAGTGTATTAAAGAAATCTACCTGTTGCTTGTTTCCTTAAGAAGCAGATACAAATAATTAATATTGGTACATACAGATCAAATATTCTTTACAAAACTCCTAGTAAGCTTAAAACTGACATTTCCTTTGGAACTCAGAAAAATCTGTATAAACTCCTCAAGATTTATTTGCCATACTAGTAATGTGTGTGACAAATGCTGAAAATCCAAGATAAAGTTGGAAACTTAAAATACATGAAGGAAAAAACAAAATACCCCACTAAACATCCCATTCCTATACACCATATTATATATCCATTTTTTCAAACTATTCTTAAACCATGTTATTTGGACACTTGAACTTTGCTTCAAGTGTTTTGTAACAATGGAAACAACAGCCCTTAACTGCATTCTCTCTTAGACTGCTGCTTACTCAGAGTAACCTTGAGTGCATTCAAGAAATGTCAGACACTTGAATTGCATAAAAGTGAAGGTGAAATTAAGGTGAGGGGGTTGTGTATTATTCAGTGAAGGCCTTTTTATTTCTAGATAGTATAGCTTGATCTGTTACACAGCTGCTCAGGGCATGTTCAATCACCTCTTGGTGCCAGGAAGTGGTTCCCAAGGTAACTAATTTAAGACTTTTATCAGAACTACTACTTTGAGTTAAAAAGGCAGTCAGTGTACATGGTTACTACTGTGGCATAGTCCAGGTTTATTAAAAGGCAGCTCATAGTTCTCCTTGCTGTGGGATGTCTGTGGCTAGGACCAGATGGAACATTAACAGCTTCATCGTCTTCAATGCATGGATCTCTGTGATCACATTACAGCAGAATTCCACCTGGGTGTGCACACTAGTGAAAAGAATTTTTTACACAATTATCTGTAAGCACAGGGAGGTTCTGCTACAAAACCCTACTCGCACAGAATTTTAAAGTTTATATTGACATTTAAACCACTAAATTCTTCTCATATAGATTAGCTTTTTCTTACAGAGTTTATCATCATGCGCAGATAATAACTAGAATCAAATTTGGAAAGCTGTAATATGCCTTTACAATAGCTTTCATTTGTCCTTTTAAAAATTGGAGCATTTGGTTGGCAATTTGTGTCGGTACCTATGTTCTCAACAGAGGCTGTATTTAAATTGCATTCAGGATCTCCACTAAGACTACCTGTCATCCTTCAGCTAAGTTCCAGTCTTATTTTCCTAGGCTTATGCATATAACAAACTATATGAAATAAAAAATTATTTTAAAAAGCACAACAGATTTATCAATGCTAAAAATCTGGGGTCTATTCAAGGATTTCTGAAAATGCCAGGGGTTTAGAAAACTGTAAGTTAGCTGATAAAAACCTGTAAATTACCTATGCAAAAGCAGGTGTAGATGACAAATTAGCATTCTATCCACTGTTTTTCACCCCCAGTGAGCTGCATATTCCCATTAGTAATGAAAAAAGTTTGTATTACATTTTCAGTGTTTAACTTGTGAGTTGGAACACTCACTGATCAAACCAAATGTATGTAAATTTCTTCTAAACACTTTTAAACATCATAGCTTAAATACGGTGCAGTAGGAGCATACATACAGAAAATAAGCTAGATGAAAATGCAAGACAAGGAAAATTTACGTTTCCCTTCTAAGAAAGGATAGTAAAAAAAATAATTGTCCTATCTGCAAAGCCAGAACAAAACCCCTAGATTACATCACGCTTTTTTGTAACATTACATTTCCTAATAGCTTTCAAAAATTGCAAAACTAAATGTTTAAATACTACTAACAAGTATTCCTGTATGCACCAATAGCTTGATTTTCAATGGATTATGTCAAGTTCAACTGACTTCGCATACAAATGATTCTATTACAAATTATACTTAAGCAGTAGAAAATGTAGAGAAAATCAGAGTATCAGAGAATTCACACTGATCATGGGAAAGACAGTCACCTATGTTCAGACAGACAATATGAAAGTTTTAACTGTGGAAAGTGTTACCAGAAGAATTGTAGTATCAGAGTGTTCCTGGTTTTCATCTCCCACATGAACATTTGATGGCTGTAAGACACCCAAGCTTCAGCTGAATCTGTTTGCATGTAAGAGTCTTTCAGCTGTGTAGTTCCTGCTGACTAAAAGACATCATATGTTTCTTACTTTTAAATAAGAACAATAGCAGGCATAGAAACATGTGAAACTGGGTGGGCAGACTTGCAGCATTCAGTTCTCCTGTCTAGAAGATATATGGAAGATGCCACCTGTCCAGAGGAGGATGGGCTTCTAGATACATGTATATGCAGTTACACTACATTTTCTTACAAGCTTTAAAGGTGTGGGGAATAGGGTTGTGAAAACCTTCACTGCTCACCCTTTGAATCAACATTTCTGGAATAGAGACAAAATATATACATAAGCAATGTGGAAACCTGTAATTTTGTATCAGTGATTTTGAAATCAGTGTCATAGGCATGGTTGTGATTTCATTCCAAGAAACTATTCTGGGAAGAGTTAATTGAACAGGCATCAAATTGAACCACTGCAGCTCCTGCTTAGTTCACGGTGGCTCAGTGCTTGCACATTCCAGGGGCTATATTTATATAACCAAATCTAAAAAAGTTACTTCTATTTGTTTCTTGTTTATATGAATCCAAGTTTCTTCACAAATGGGCCCAATGAAACATCAAATCCTTCCCAGATCCTTCAAACTGGACACCCTATCAACAGCTTCTGACACCAAGGCATTTAGACAGAATTTTGCAATCTGTTAATGCTATTTCTGAGGTTTATTCACTTTTTGACTTCACAGATGCAGTCTTTGGAACTGGCCAGACTTAACTATGAGCACATTTCGAATAGGTAGAACTGGATTTTCCTAGTCTGTCTACCAAAAATGAATCATCAAAAACACGATGCTTTCCAGAATTTCAGCCTTGATGAACAAAGAAAGCCTTAATGTAACAGTCAGGATGATATGAACTGAACTAAATCTGAAATACTGGTCTTTCCAAAGTTATTACCAAATTCTCCAGTTTATTTACTATTTTCACTATGGTAAACACATTCTCAAACATATGTATGTGAGTATAAAAATGATGAAAGGTAATTTTCTTCTTTCTTTTAATCCACCAGATGTTATTACTATGACAAGAAACACCAAGAACCAAGAGAAGTGCCTTGGAAACCAACAGGGAAATAGAACTTACTACCTTTTAGTGAACTCCATTGTGAACAAGAGATTTATTTTTGCAGATTGACAGATTACTTCCCATAATTCTTTTAACATGCATTTTGTATGCCATCAACAGTTTGCGGATTGACATTCTTTACAGTAACATAACTGCTAGTACTTAAAAGCTCCATACTTAAAAACACACTACAATTGATGTGTAATGCTGCCAAAAATTATGTAAACACAAATATTTCACCAAGAAAATTCATGTTCTATTGCTTAATTCTACAATTTTAAGGAATGTTTGTTTGTATATCTAGAACTACTAAAGATCTGCTCCACAGTAGTTGTGGTCACTTGATAACCTTCATGCTTATGCAATTTTTTAAAAGTTTGGTTAAAACAGACTTGCATTGGGGTCACATTGTACCCTGGAGTACAAATTGCATGACAAACAGGAACGTAATTCCAAGTAGACATACTTTTTGGGACAGTGGAGCATGGATTTTGTACACAAACACAAGCTGCCATTAATTTACTTTATATAATAAAACATTCCAGCGAACGTGCAATATGTAAATACTGTAAATAACAAGCGTAAGTAATAAAGTGTTTGGTATTAAGTTGTTCTCAGTTTGCTTTCTGCTCACTGAATCAGGGTAAACAAGCTACCTTCTGCTAGTCACTATCATTTATCTACACTTGAACCTCTCTCCGCTAAGAGTTCACTAGTTTAAGAAGGAAACGTACTCACCTCAGAGTTCAGTAATCTGGACAGCCCGGATTTGTGAGGATGGATGGATCTGTGTGTTTCAAACCCACAAAATGCCCAGACCACAAGGCTGCTCCAATTCTCTACAGCATTATAAAATGGAATAGTTTTAAAGACTAACAGTTCTTCTGGGGTTTTCATTTGGGATTTGGGTTCATTTTGGGGAGGGACTTACTCTTTGTTATTTTAATAATATGCAGTCTGTTCATGATACTGCAAGGCAATGTAATCAGAGAACATCCAGGAAATCATTTTAATATTGTAGGATTTTTAAGGAGTTGGTGAACACTTACTCCAGAAGCCTTGAGACACATTTCCCTCTCTTCTTTAAATCAGTTATTAAATCCAGTTGTCATAGTAAAATGACTCAGAGGAAGAATATTTTTATGTGCAACCTATAAATGCATGTATTGGGTTTGCATGGCCAGGTTTTGGCAGTGCAGGGCCTACAGGGGTGATTTCTGTGAGAAGCTGCCAGAAACTTCCTCCATGTCTGGCAGAGCCAATGCCAGACAGCTCCAAGACAGACATGCCCCTGACCAAGGCTGGGCCAATTAGAAGTGGTGGTAATGCCTCTGTGATAACGTAGTTAAGAAAAAGAAAAATTGCATAGTTGTAACTGGGGCTAGAGTAGAGCAGAGTAAGAGTGAGAGGAACAGTTCTGCAGACACCAAGGTCAGTGCAGAAGGAGGGGCAGGAGGTGAGATTCCCCTGCAGCTGAGATTCCCCTGCAGCCCATGGTGAAGCCCATGGTGCAGCCCATGGTGAGGCAGCTGTGCTCCTGCAGCCCATGGAGAACCATAGGAATGCAGAGATCCACCTGCAGCTCGTGGAGGATCCCATGCCAGGATGCCTGAGAGGAGGCTGTGACCCTGTGGGAGGCCCCTGCTGGAACAGGCTGTGCCTGAAGAACTGCACCCTGTGGAAGAGTGACCCAGAGTGACCCCCATGTAGCAGTTGGTGGAGAGCTGTTACCTGTGGGATGGACTCATGTTGGAAAAGTTCATGGAGAACTGTCTCCAGTGGGGGTGATCAGTGGGGTCCAGTGGAGGAACCCCAGGCTGGAGCACGGAATGACCCCTCTCCCTGAGCAGTGGCAGCAACAACCTGTGATGAACTGATCATAACCCCCATTCCCATCTCCCTGCACCACTGGAGGAGGAGGTAGAGTTCAGAAAGAGGGAGGAGTGGGGAGAAGGAGTTAAGGTCTTACTTTACTTATCATCCCGCTATGAATTTTTTAGTAATAAATTAATTTAATATCTTGAGTCTGTTTTGCCCATGATGGTATTTGATGAGTGATCTCTCCCAGTTCTTATCTCAACTCATCGACCCTTCGTTGTATTTTCTCTCCCCTGTCCAGTTGTGGAGGGGAGCAAGAAAGAGGCTTTGGTGGATGTCTGGCATCCAGCTGGGGTCAACCCACTACAATCAACCACAGGTACTTTAATACTAGCATTTATAATTTCCATTCTATCCTCCATTTGAACTGATGCTGGATGATTTTTGCCTTTTTTTCTTTCATATATGTTTGTAGCCTTCCCTGTACTTTTCCCTACCCTTTTCCCCAGCTAGGAAGACCAAACACATTCCAGAGCTCCAAGCCCTGGGGGGCACAAGGCCCCTATTGTATCTTGGTTCTGCCTGGGAACCAAGGTTGAGAACAAGGTCTTCAAGACACATTTTCATAAACAAGTACAACTAGTACCAAGGGTGGAGGGCTCCAGACTAGGGGCTTGACCTGGGGGGGAATTGTATCACTTGTCCTCCTAACTGGTGCTTTTTATCAATTACACTGATGTCCTAAAACCTGAAAAACTGTATTCACTCCTCTGGGGGTGGGCTTTTGTGGATATTCTTCTGTAACTGCCCCTGGAGCTCCAATAAAAATCTATTTTTATGTTACCTCCTATACTAAAATTATCTCAAGGTTCATTTCTAAGCTGAAAAAGGCAACAGAACCACAAAATGTAAAACCAAACACAACCCTGAGAAATAAAGGAGCTTAAGTTCTGGAAACCAACGCTTCAGAGCCTTCAGCATCCAACTCTTCAGAAGAAAATGACAGAAGTACAAAATCCCATCCTGGAATGTGGCTGTATTTAGCAGGGGAGAAGTATACATTTTTATTTGGTTTCAGTGATCACTAAATGCTGAAATTCCATGTCTCAATGGATAATGCATGCCTGCAGAAAAACCTGGCTGTTAAGGGAATGAACTACAGGATTCACTAAGCTGCTCATCTACAGTAAATGTGGATGGAACTCTGTTCTTCACTGTGCTTTCATTCCACTGACCAGATCACAGCCTACTACGTAACGTGGGTTTATAATATTTAAAATATTGTAAAGCTTTCTTTTTCTAGTATGATACCTGAAATCAGGCTAAACAAAAACTTTCTAGAAAATTTCCTTGTAAAAGAAAAATAGCAACTTATTTAATGATTTCATAAATTAATCCCTTAGAAGTTTTCTAGATTTAGCAGAAATCAACATGCTCTGACAGAAAATACACCTATACTATAGCACAGACTTTTAAATTTAGTCTTAACTTTACTACCTAAAATATAACAAGCCATGGGGGAGGAAAGGGAGAAATAGGAGTCAGTTCTGTATTTTTTCATTTAAAATTAAATTTTTCATGAGAGGTATTTTGGATGTGTGAGCTCTTAGTCATCTGTATGATACATGATTTGTGCCTTAATCCTGTGTTCACTGTTTCTCTTTAAACCCAAATAATGGTTCTGTGCAACTGACCTTCCCAAGGGCAATCCCTGTTCTGTATTTTGGGCTTCTGCAAATTTGTATAAAACACCATAGTGATCTCCTTCCCCTCTTCCAGAAAAAAACATACTGATTATAAAAATAAACCAATCAACTTATTCCTCCTACTAGAGATCGTTAATTATTTAGTCAATAGATCACTATTGTCAATAGATCACAAAAGCTGAAAATCTGTCTCAAGGCTTAAACTTTTAAAATCTGAACTGAATTTAACACAAAGAGCTTTGACTTAGTATCACTTTACAGGAAGATTCCTAAGGCTAGTGAAGGTAAACAACCATATCCTCTTATTTCCTTTGTTACCCTGGCAGCTCAAAGATAAAGATTTAAAACCTTTCAATCTTAGCTTTAATACACAGGAAACTATAGGCTGAATTCCTACACAGCCATGAATGTGAAAGCAGCACAAACCACCATGTTCTCAAAATCTTTTGAGTTATTTTACTTTCACTGGAATATTTGCAATGGTCATTCTGGCAGGGAATAACATAAGATTATGCCTAAATACTTCCACCTTTGAGGTTAGTGCATCAAACCATATTTAGAATGTTTTGTCCCTAATTGCCCATCACTTTCCCCCATTTACTTTGAAATGGAAAATAATTTTTCTAGAGTCAGTACTTAATCGGATCTGAAATAGCGTATTACTTTGTGCCTGAGAAGTGAAGCAGCTATTACCTTGCAAATTCCTAGACTGTTTTTCAGAAGTCAAAACTGATGGTAATGCAATAATGCACAAAGATTCTGATTTCTGTATTTAAGTATTCCCTCTACCACCTGCCTTTTGTAAGCAGACTCCAAAGTTTTATGTCTGATTGAAATTTTAGCACAAAGCAGTAACCTCACTAACACAAACACATCTATTCTACAGCAAAAGTTCCAAGAAACTTAATCCCCACTGTGAAGCAATGCACACAGAGTGACACCAGGATTCCAACCTCCCAAAGAATAACAGGATCTTCTATTGAAATCCATCTCTCTCCCAGAAGGTTGAGCAGATGACAAGTACAGAAACTACAAGTTCAGAAGGCAGAAAGAGACAAAAACAAGGCTAAAGTAAGAAACCAAATTTTATAGATCCAGTTTTATAGATAATATGGTAATGCTAGTTCATACCAATGCTGATAATATTCAAGACAAGAAAATCATCATGGTATCACTTACATTACTGATCTCAGCACATTTACGTGTCTAAGGCAGACAGAAAAGGTGATGTTCAGACAAGCAGGCATAGACTTTTACAAAGCATTCAAATTTTGTCCAAGAGCAGAACTCTACTTACTGGCCTTCTGCTAACTTAGTATTGCATTACAGATGGACTGTTTTTACATTGAACTGTACTCTCAAAGAACACTTTTGACAGGCTGTACATTGTCCTGAGTAAACCTGGGTATACTATCTGACCATCATATAGGATCTGGGATAACAGCAAATTTCTTATCTTTTATATTGCATGGACTTGAGTGTTTTACTACTGTGAGATACAAAATGTGATTTCACATTTCAGTTTTTAGGCTGGTATGTCTTCTCCTCAAAGTAAATGTTATGTTACATGTGCTTGTGTCAGTGTGCTAGGAACTGACCAGAAGACCAAAGGAAGACTTACTTAGTTCTATCAGACAGCAGATCTTTTAGTCTAGCAGGCTCTATTTGAAACAGCTTCCATCCAAAGGCTGCCTAATGATACTGGGATGACACACCTAGGTTACACATCAATGATTATCTCACAGACTACCATTGAAAGTTGATTGAAATTAACTCACTGAGGACACAATGACAAGACCTCAGTTCAGTTAGCACAGCATATAAAAAAGCAAGGTGTTACTTTTGCAGTGCTTGTGAGAAAGCACTGGAAGAGTTTACAGATAAATTTATCCTGAATTATATGCTTTATTACTACATTGATGTGTGACAAAATGGCTGATCATGTAATCCAATTAAAACTGTTCTATATTTTTTCATTGGATTTCAGAACAGCTAAAATACAAAAATTAAACTGAATAAGTATTGAATGTGGAGGCATAATTTTACAATTTAAATACATCAACCAAGGAAATTTTACATATTTTAGGAGAAGCTAATTACTTTCTTTTAGAAATTATATGATGAAACATTAATGAGACTTCTCCAAAAATGCTTTACAGCATCTAAGACACTGCTCATAAACAGTTTCAAAGTCCTTTTCGTTTCCCTAGAAAAGAAGAGAGGAAAAAGATGGTAAGAATAACAATACTGGTTAAAGAGAAAATAATAATAATTGCAGACTTGTCTCTCCACTGTCAGTAATATCAAACAACAGACATTAGGAAAAAAAACCAGTGCAAATACTTGGTGATAGCTTTTGCATATTTCTCTCTAATTTGAACTCGGGAATTTCCACAAACACTGTGACTTTATATTCACCGGTCCTGTATGACTTTCCTTCACTTATTTCTTCCAATCTCTTTTGAGCCTTTTAAGTATTTTCCTTTTTTATGTTCACACTCACCTGTCATATTGAGTTTCACAGTTTAATGAAGCACTGTGTGGAAAAGAAAATAAACCCAAAACAAACCTCTTTTTGTTTTGAACCTGCTTTCCACTAATACCATTCGATATTCTCTACTTCCTGGGTAATGAATAGCAATTCCTTATTCAGCTTTTCCCATTATATCAACATTTTATAGAACTCTACTGCATCTTCACCCACTTCTGTTTCATAAACTGAAGAATTTTAGTCTAATTGTTTGCTCTTGCCTGGTACTATCGAACTTTTTTGACCACCTGAGTCACGTCTTGGTCTCTATCTTTCCTGATCACAACCTCTTTGCAAGGAGGCTGATCAAACAAGGCATCACCCAATACTGAAAATAGAGTACTTAAATTTAATAATTTATTTAAATTATTAAATAATAATTACATTAAATTTAAATAATTGTTATAAGCATAATAATGTTCTCCTTTCCTGTCCCAGTAATTTATAGTTTTCTTAAGTCATTAAAAAAAAATTTACACTTTGCTTTGTATAAAGTGATGATATATCAAATTACGTATCACATGCCAACTGTGGGATCTGGAAAGATTATATACTACACACACACAATTTTTAATCAAGCCACCCAAAGAATTTCTTACACATACATAGTACGGATCTTCAATGATAAGCTGTTTCTGTGGATCATAAGTTCCAAGTAGCTCAATTTTGGCCTTGCAGTCTTTAACTTGGTTGCTTTTCCTGTTCAAATCTCTGTAAAAGAGAAAATAAAAATTCCCCTGAATTTCCCCTCGGAATTTTGGCACCAACACAAGATGCTCATGACCATTTCTAGACAACACAGGAAAATAACGTGTCTGGACTCAGTCAATCCTGTGGACTCTATGCTGCTGCTTATTTTTGTTTTTCTTGCTATTTGGGGTCTTGTTTAACAGAGTTTGGAGGACAATGCAGAGCATAAACAAGCATTCAGACACTTAACCTATAGATTAAAAAAACTCTGTAACACTAAGTTCATAAAGTTCTTCCTCAAATCAATCATTAGTATTTTAATACCCACCCTTAGCTTCTATTGAACAAAAAATAATGGAAATTATCCAGGTATTTCCTGAGAAGTACATGTAAGATGCTCCCATGTGCTCAAAGCCAGTGTTTTAGATTGGTATGTTACAAGTTCTCTCAATATTACCTCTTTCTAATGTGAAATCCTACCACATTCAGTTAACAGAGAATGGTAAATCAGTGAGCTACACCTGTTTTTCTTTTGATATACTGCAACATTTCCTCAGTTGTCACATTCTCTTCCTTCTACATTGCCTCTCATTGGCAAAACATTCTGGTTTTGAGATGGCATTTTCCCTATCTGCTTAAAAATGGTCATCTATTATCCCAAAGGCATTTAAAATGCACCTCACATCATCTTCAGATTAAAGTCAGCTCAGTACTATAATTTTCACAATGAACTCCCAGAACATACTAAATTATTTTAATATTACACATCTCCATACCAGATCATCGTTTTACTTACTCACCATTAGAAAAGGCAAAGAAACCCCCTGTGAACACTTAGTCATAACCATATCAGTTTTGAGAAATTAAATTCTATTTATTAATTCTGATTAAGAAATTAATTTCAGATAGTTCAGAATTAGCAGTGAGACCACAATACTGGTTTTGATTGAAGAAAAATCAGAGCTCCTTTATCAAGTTATTGCTTGAATTTACAGATTTTTCAATAAATTCTCTAGACTTTTATTATTAAACAAATGTCAGACCATCTTCTTAAAGGCTTTTGGCATACCACTTAGTGAACAGGTGAAGGCCAGATAGCTCTGCTACTTAAGAAAGGACATGTCCCAAATCTTCCTTTTCTGATATTACAGGCATTCCATCAACACCTGGAATCCTAGTGCCACTAATAGGCATTGCTATGCAAAATGGTTGAACTCAGTGCAATTTAAAGGTGAAACTTAAGCATAGCAGTAGCAATATCCCTGTTGCAGTTCCTAGCAGTTTCTTCTGCTCTACAGCTCATAACATATAAATTGTTAATTCAAATTTCTGTTTAAGAATTCAAGTGAAAATAGAAGTAAGCCTTGTCACGTCATTGCCTGAGATGCTGCAATCAAGTCAAGTGTTATATACACCTCATTCATGAAGACTGTGGAAGAGAGCTTATTCAAGATGTTCTAGAAAATTCAGCAAAATCATACTTATTTCAGTTAAGTACTGCTGCTTCTAGAAGTCTTTATGTGCTACTAATAGGGTCTTTATTTGCGTTTTGTTGTTGTGGTTTGGGCCTTTTTAAACTAACTTTACAACAGCCCTTACAAACACTTTGACACATTTGGAGTTTATTAAAATTCAGCTCCTTAATCCTCAATATATATGTAACTAAGTAAAAATTTTGCTAGTGATATCTACATTTTTACACTAGGCAGCTACTTCACCATATCTTTCTAAAGTACACTTAACTAGAGCATAGCTAACAATAAAACAAGACTTCTCCAAGCTAACAACCTTGCTTATTTCAGAGCTCCCTCTATTTCTATTAAAAAAAAGTTAAAAAATCCACACCATATTTAATCCCTTAAAAGTTCCCACGGTTTGTCTTTTAGCTGGCATGCAATTAGAAAAACAGATCACTTCAATCAAGATAGTAAGTACATCCTCATTCTTAATTACACAGGCATCAGCTGTATACTGCACAAAGTAACTAAATTTCCATGTCTTTAATCCTTGAGAGGCATGTATCACAGAAATAAACCATTGAGTTCTGGCTCATTAAACTTATTAGAAGTGAAGAATCCATCCATTAGCTCATCATTCACATACATGTAAAAAGAAAAACAAAAAAAACCACAAAAACCCCCAACACAAGCTAAGCAGTAAAATGTGACATCTGTCTTCAAAGTGACTTATGAGACATCACTACAAGCAATCCATATGAATTTGTTCCATTTCTTTATACATTACCTTAGATTGCTCTCATCCATACAAAGTATATGATCAAAGGTCTGGAAATCCTCTTTAGTAATCTAGAAGTAAAAATAGGTGCTTTAGTCTAAAAACTGCATTTGATTAATAAAAAAGGGGGAAAATTTTCAAATTCTGTAGCTCTGATTTATTAAAAAAGACACAGGTGGAAGAATAAAACGGCACCTTCATCAAATTTTACAATAACTTGTGACATTTAGAATATACTCTATCATGATTATTTACCCATTTCTGCAGGTATTCTACAAAAAAAAAGTCAGCTATTTACATTTTTTTTTTTTAATTCATGCATCAACTTAAAACATCATTACAAGCAACATTTCTAGTACTTTTCAACTACTAAAACTACAGTAATTTCGAATCATGGAAATATACAATAAAAATGGTTAAAAATAAAACAGAAAAATTACTTTCTTGATAGGACAACAAAAATGTAGGTAACCTGGAATCAGTTCCAATACTTCTGATCTAGAAATTTGCCACTGCACAGAAAAAGATACCAAGTGAAACTAAAAGCTGAAGTACGATGGTATGAGTTACAATCTCTTAAAAACAAATGCATCCACAATATTTTAGACCATGTAAATTCACAGAATTTGTAGTACGATGTGAAAAAATCTGGGATCTATTGTACATCTTCCTACCATCCTATGATGTGTTCTTTTTCTTTCCTGTTATTTACTGACACCGAAACATGCATATCAATTAAATTCAGAGATCTGAGTTCACAGTCATGTAGGCAAATATAGCAGATCAACCACTGACTTAAATACTAATGTCATCTGTGCTGTTATAAGGATGACTGCAGATATTTGCCAGTGTCATTTTATTTCAGTTTACATTAAAGCACTAGCTCAGGGTAAAATCCTCCTAGACTATGCCACAATGCTGGTATAAGATTCTGAACCAGGTGTCCATAATGAGGATGAAGAAATGGAATAAAATCTCTAATATTAGAGTTCATATTAAGACTGCATTTCATGCATAGTCCTATATGAAGCATCATAACCAAGAAACTTGGAAAGTTTGTTCAGAGCAGATTCTCTGGCAGGCATCTCTTCAAAGGAAGGTCTAGAGAAGTTCAATAAGCAAGTGGACAGACAGAAAGGCAAACCACATTATCCTGTAAGTGTTTTGACTTGTAAAACTTATTTCTGTATTAAAAAAAAAGTTTAGATGGCAAAACAGCCACTATTTTTTTGTGCATATATCAACTAGACACTGCCTATTATGGAAGCTTAATCAGTAAGAAAAGACAGAAATTATCATCAAAATAAAGCCATAAATAAAAAATTACACACAAAGAGAATTGAAGGGGTGAGGTGTGTCATGAGTGCATGTGAAAAGGAAGGGTTAAGGGTGAAAACTAACGCAGACTTGTTTATTTTCACTGTAAAAATATTTGCTGTATTCATGCAGTGCCTTTGACCTATGAAAATATTTTTGCAGTGGAAATAGCTCTGTTTTCCTGGCAAATCTAATCAGAACCTCTACAAGCTGCTTCTGATTGCTCTATATGACTAAACACTGGCCCCTGTGAAAATATGAGGGCACAGATCTCTTTGTTGTACAGACAAATGTAAGAATAAACTAGGAACACTTGACAATGTGAGAGTTATTGCCCTATGTGAAGCACTAACACAGTTGCAAATGTTTTTAGTTGCAGCCCTGAAACCAAGGTTTCCATTTGGCTTGTGTTCTTAAACCTTAACACGAACATGGTGTCAGCTAAAAAAAGCTTTAATTGACCAAACTCTTGTGAACTCATGGTACTCCTCAAAACTATGAAAACTAGTACTTTGGGGGATGAAATTGAGGACAGAAAAATTTACATACATTTCGAGAAGAGCAGTGAAAAGTTCAAGTAGTCAACTTTGGATGAAACTACACAGACCACAATAACTTTACATTAAAAAAATGCATATAACCATTATTATTTTATTAGTGAAACATTTCCCTTTATTTACAGAAGGGAAATCTCATTTTCTCTACCTAAAACCCAAAGAGAGGCAGTAATCCTCAAATTTATCCAGTTGTGAAACAGTGTTTAATACAACCTTCTGCTAATCTCAATTTCATATTTAAGGCAAATGCATGGTATGAGTCATACCAAAATCAATTTTGGCCTCAGCATGAATAAAAGTGAAACTGATTAAAATCTCTCTGGTTTGTGCATGAAGAGTAAGAGCTTAGAGAATTTCAGTGCATACATAAACATAAAGCAACCCACCATCAACTGTTAACAACTCTTTATTTTATATATAAATATATACATTTATTTTTATACTTCACTTTTAACTTAAAAGATCACTGTATATGATGGTAGGACACAATCAATTTAATATTCTCTTTACATAAACCATTCTTGTAGTTTTGAATTTAAAAAATGCTTAAATCCATGATTATCATAATTATGCAAAAATTACATGAAAGAAGGTGCCTTTCACTGGGTAGGTAATAGTTTTCCACAGGACTGAAGAGGATAATTGTACAAGGTACTTATCTTATGACAGTATTTCAAAGGCAACAGAAGATAAATCCCTGCTCTCCATTTCTGTAGCTTCTGTATTAAATCTTCCTTAATCTGCTCTGAAACAAGTGTCACACAAATTTCTCTCCTTGAGGTTGTTTCTAATAGAGAAACAAATACACTTCCACTTGTACTAACCTGACCACTCTGAAAAGTCCTATTCCACTCTTTTTTCAGAAGTACTACAAAACCATATCAGGTCTGCAGTTCAGAGAATCAGCAGAGACCATCTGACAGAAGTTTGGGGAAAAAAAAATTGGAGTTACATAGTTTTGACATCAGTGCAAAATGAACAGTTACCTGTAGTTCAGGGATTTGAAGATTTTCTTTACAAAATGAACTGTTAACTTTGTTGAACTATGAACAACTATTTTGTTGAAATGAACTGTGGGATGATTTAGACAAATTTTCATCCTGGTAGTCTTTCCTTTAAGTGTCTCATTCTTTTAATTTTCTCTCCCTGTACATGTAATATTTTAGGGCCTTCTGACTAAAAAATCTCTTCATTTGCCAGAATGTATAAGCAAATGTCTTCACTGAAGTGTTCTCATCCCTTCTCTGCCAAAGGAGGATACAAAAATTTGCTTCAAGACAGAGGATCAACTTGGTTTGGTCCTTTGCTTTAATTAAACTGCTCATAAGCCACTCTATGAATGCCCAAAACAGTTCTCAAGTTTCCAAGGTGTTTTCTAAGAAGACAAACATGTTACACTACTGTGATGACTGAAACACTGACTGAATAGTTTCAGTACCATCTAGCTTGTATACTGACAAATAACGATGTTTGTAAGCATTGATAAACAGTAAATCAAGAGGTTGTAACAGGAAAAGATTACAACAGACTTTTTTTAGTAATTATACTAATAGTAAAATATTGAAAAATCTGAAATGGTGCTGTGCTTAATTCCGTTTATCGTACAAAGAGAGATTAACATCAGGAGAGGTCAGTAGAGGGCAACTGACTAATTGAGAAAATTTATTTTTGAAAGTCAAAAAAATAAGCATGTAGTCTTTGAAAAGTCAAGAAAGTAAATATTACCTCAGTGAGGTCTAGTAAAATTCTGAAGGGAACAGAAATGTAAGATAATAACAAGACTACTTGATCTTTTTGTCAATACAAAAGCTAGTGGCATAAACTTAGACTAAGTAAAGGTCAAGCCCTAAAGGAATATCTTATATCCAGAGAATAGTTAACTGAAGTAAATTATGTGCATTTATTTGAGTGTCTGAATGATTTAAATAAATGCAGACACATTTACTTCCAATCTCTTTGGAATGCAGTATGGAAATACATGTTCTTTTGTTAATGAAAACAGATATGAGTTCAGGTAAAAGTTTGAGGATTTCACTAAATGATAAACCTGCTTTTGACTTAAGGATGATTCAAGGATATGTTGTCCTCTTAAGTTACCACCAACTGTGCTACTGATCTTGGGTTTGAGTGCTTTCATTCTAATTTAGCACTCCATGTATTTTTAAAAGATCTTCACACAAGCACAGAAGCCTTTTGTGACGGATGAACAGGTATTCTACTTCTTTTTGGACATGCTGAATAAATATATAATTCCTTGCTGAAGGATGCATCACAGGTTACCAGACTAAGTACATTTTTAAAAAGTATTTTTAAAATGCTCAAAATACTAAACATTTGGAGGCAAGAACTTTCTATAATGCAGAAACCGGTTCAATGCTTGCTAGTTATACTTCCAATGAAACTTAACAAAAAACTGATTAAGCCTAACTAGAAGAGTTAGGCCACTTTGGAGTCCTTTAAAAAACTGCACGAAGTATCTATTACTTGATGCTTAACCATGCATCGGTCAAATGACTTCTGTGATTGCAATGGTTAGGGCATGAGTATGAATGAGAAAGAAAATATACTCTCTTCTACCTGTCGTGCTTTATGTGCTGTCTCAATGCCATGATTTCTTAGACAGCTTAAAGCCCTTGAATCTGGGAAGCGCCCCACGTTCCAGTCTGAAACAGCGGCACTGTCTGTCCTCCACTGTAACAACAAAACAAATATATACACAGGTTTAAAGAAAATTAAGGTACAGTACCTGCCTGGCAATATGACTCATGGGAATGCCATGCTTCTTCATGCAATTCTGTCCTCGATAGTCAGGAGGGCTTCCTATTTCATAGGCAGATGTCGCTGCACTGTCTATCCTCCACTACAGAAAAACAAATTTATATTTTTATGTTTTTTTCCTCACTACTTATATTTCTAACTGGCTAAGAGACAGTTATGTCTTGGAACTGAAATAAATAGCTTACCTTATGTTCAAGCTTTTCATCAGTTACAAGTTTTCTAAAAACTGCTTCAGCTATTGGAGAGCGACAGATGTTTCCTATGGAAACAGGAGATTAAAATGAATTTTCAGACTATTGAAAACAAAAAATCCATAATTGTGTGGAATTTACTACCCCAGACTAGAATAAAGCTTTTTATTTATGTAGATAGAACGAGGATTGCGTATGTGAAAACCCAGAGTTCTTCATCTGGGCTGGGGCAATCTCCAATATCAGTACAGACTGTGGCACTGAGAGGAGCCTGGTGGACTGGGGACACCAGTGGATGAAAAGCTGGATATGAGCCAGCAGTAAGCACCTGCAGCCCAGAAGGCCAATCATATCCTTGGCTGTATCAAAGGCAGCATGGCCAGCAGGTTGAGGGAGGGGATTCTGCCTCTCTACTCAGTTCTCATGAGACCCCACCTGGCTAGTGTACTGATTTCTAAGGCACCCAGCACAAGACATGGAACTGTTGGGGTGGGTCCAAAGGAGGGCCACAAAGATGATCAGAGGGCTAAGCATCTCTGAGTGAGAGCTGATGTTGTGCAGTCTGAAAAAGAGAAGGACTAGGGAGATCAAATCTTGCAACCTTTCTATATGTAGAGGGGACTGTAGTGACGGGACAAGGGATAATGGTTTTAAACAGAAATGAAGAAGACTTGTATTGGACATAAACCAGAATTATTTTTTTTTTTACAGTGAGGATGGTGAGACATTGGAACAGGTCACCCAGAGAAACTGTGGTGTTCCATCCCTGGAAGTGTTCGAGGCCAGGCAGGAGAGAGAGGGCTTTGAGCAACCTGGTGTAGTGGAAGGTGGTCCTACTTATGATAGGCAGGTGGTTGGAACTGGATGAGATGATCTAGCTGATGATCCAAATAATTCTATATTATCCAACTGTCTCTTGAAATGCAAACTATTGTAACATATAACCTATTAAATAGGAGGAATTATGTGTAAGCACATCACTCTCTTCTTCATAAATGGTATGTGATCATGGAAGACAAGACAAAACTACAGAATTTAAATGGCAGAATATAATTTTTATCTTCTAATCTTCCTACACACTGCCAAATTTCAACTAATACCACCTTCAAGTAATGCACGAAGAATCTTGAATATTTGCCTGAAGTATTTATATTACTACCTACCTGTGAGCAAAAACTTTTGGACAACTCCAAAACACAGCCATCACCATTGTGAAAATGTAGTGGAATGGCTGAACAACCTGCAGTAAAAATGCTCTTAATCGCTGAAGTCGCTACAGGTCAAACTGAGCCTTTACCAAGAGCTGCATCCAGAAATCAATTCCAACCCACCACCCCTCCCCCAAATGAATTAAATTACACAAGCTCTAAAACATCACAGGAAAAAACAATCCAGACTTTTTCATCCAAAATGAGGAGGATTACAAACAAAACCCAGCACACGGCAAAGTTGAAGTGCTGTCAATCAGCCAAGAAACAGTTAAGGTATTACACAAATACATCATCAGTTTTCCCCTCCAACTGCACTAGTCACTTGATCTGACCTTATTTTCAAAAAACCTATTTCAACAATGCATTACAGCCCCATTAAAAACTAAAAATAATGTATCTACAGCAAATTTGTTCTGAAACTGTAACTAAGTTAACAATCTATGGTAGACCTCTTAAAAACACATGCAGAATTCATATTCTTTGAGAAAGAATGAAGCATCTCAACAAAAAGAAAAACCCTTTATTATTACCCTTCAACTATTACTTTAACTCTTTCTTTTTCATCCTTCCAAAATTTTCGGTAATTAGATGGATATTTACAGTATTTGATACGTCACCCAGATGGCAGTTACTCATATGCACAAATCTTCACATTCCATCAAACAAAATGTGTAACTTTGCTCATCTCTGACTTTTGAGCAGGTAAGTATAAAATACCAGAAATGGCAAAACTCATCTCTGTACCCTTAAATAAATCACTCTCCTACCACTCATTAAATTCTTTCCATATCTCAAACAGTAAAAAGAAATAAATGCCCATGAACAAAGTTAAATTTCCACCAGCAGAAAGAAATTTTCACATTAAACAATCTCATTTTCATGCCTATATTTTCAAACAAAACACCAAGGTAGACACTTCATTACTAAATAGAGAGAAGCTGCTGTGACCTGGGCATTTAATAACTTGCTGTCACATTCAGGTCAACTATAAAAATCACAAAGAGGGAAGGAAGTGAAGGACTGAAGCAACGTAAATTGACTGTCAAAGATTTTGAGAACATCAAATCACTAAATGGCAAAAGGAACAGGTTAACCACTGAAAAACTGACCTTGCTGAAACAGAGAATTCTGACATCAGTAGATCTTCCAGGAGAAAACATACTAATTCCATTGTTTGAATTAGTTTATTTCATGACAGAAATTAAATTGGTCTTGGAAGAAATACAAAGCAGGAAAATTTTGGCGTTCCTTATGTGGTTAAGTGAGAAAACAGGTCAGTACTATTAATTATGAAAACGTTTAAAATATGGTAATAAAGTAAAAAATCTCACTTTTGAGTAAGCAAGTTAAGCATTAAACAATACAATTTCAAAACACACAGCACAAGACAGAAAATAACCTTCATATCAATGAACCCAATCCTTTCATATTGCAAGCCTATATAGCATCACTCCTTTTACAAACACACCAAGCTCCATTTTAAAAAGCATCACCTATCTTAAAAAGCTACTCCAGACACTAATTTCCTGTGGTAGCATAAGACCTTCCAGTTTCAACTTAGTATTTATTCCTGGAAGTCTGCGCTCATCAGATCTTGGTTAACATCAGTCTCTGTCCTTCCTTCAGCAGATACAGAACCCTTGCAAGCATAGCTGTGCCAAAGTAAACAAACCAAGCTCTCAGTCTCCTCATGAAATTAACTGACCTTATCTAATCACTCCAGTTAAGTCAGCTCCGCACTTTCTAATTTGAATTTACTTTTCTTAAGTACTGACAAATAAAATCACAGACTACACTACAGGAAAAATTTGTTCCAATTTGTTTTTTAGATTTAAAAAAAAAAGTCAGAAGTAAGTAGTTAGTTATTTTGAAAATAACCTCAGAATTTCTATACTCATATTTGACTCATTCACGGGGTATCAAATTTATTATTATAATCCCTTACTTTTCATTTGTCCATTTCCTCTTTCTGTTGCTTCAAATAGGTGATCTTTAAGTCTTTTCTGCTTCCATTACACCAGCTGTTGAGGCCATCCATTTCTTCCTGTACAAAATCTTTTCTCTGTACAAAATTTTTTCTCTGTATAAATGACCCCACACAACTGTGCATGAACAGTAACTTTCATTACTACACTCAACATTTCAGCAAAAAACAATGATTAATACTGCTGGTCCTAGTAAAACACTAGCTAGCTTCCAGAATTTCAAAATGGTGCTTTTGAAATAAATCCCTCAATGCTTTTTCCATTTGTTTAACCTTCTGCTTTATATGGATTGAACTTGTTTTAAATTTTCACTCTTCTATAGCTTGCTCACTTCTTAAAATAAATGCCATAAATATAATCTTTAATGATATAATATCAAATACTACAATGAACAGCACCATGATCATCCTTAATTAAACATATTAACTACCACTTCTAGCAGTAACTAGAAACTACAGTTGTATCATTTTTAAAACAAACACTTAACCCAGTTTGTGACTTAAAAATTAATGTGTTCTCTGATGACACATCCCAGATATTACCAGAGGTATTAACACTGTTAGGGAACTGCAATCATCATTCAGATCTATTCTTGGGAACTATGGACAGAATCACAGAACTGACTTAACAGAGGCTCTTTTCCCCACATATTCTGCAATATTATTTTCATCCTAATCAACTTTTACCTATGCTACTCCTTGCAACTGTTATCGTTCATCTCAAGATTGATATAATGCCCTATCTTATTCCACTGACATATGCAAACCTAATCCTTGTTTTCCAGTCACTTTTCTCACTAAATTCTATCCATTTCATATCCAGTTTTACATCCCACATTGGTCTTTCCAGGCTTTGCTGAGGTTCCTCACAGATGTAAGTATTTCCTAAGCTATGGATTGACAGACACATTTGGAGAGTGAAAGGGGAAATTTCACAAGAATCATAGGGCAATTACCTTCCTCCTTGGACTTGAACCATATTTTCCTTAAATGCTATCTACACCTTATCTTCACTACCTATCCTCTTCTGTTGTTCCTTTCTTCTTTGTTGTATTTCCAATTTATCTGATCATGGCTTTATTTAGAAGGTATCAGTGTTCAAGTTCTTACAATCTCCATCTTCTCCCTTCCTTTTTTTGCATTTCAAGTTCTTTAAGTTGCAGTGGCATTTTCAATCATAGAACACTAATGCCGCAGGTACCCAGTCGACCCACTGAAATTAATCCCACAGACATCTCTGAATACGATGATTCAAGGACAAGAGATTTCAATCACAGAATCTGTATTGCAACCATTTGTCAATAATTTTTAAACAGTCATGTTTTCTCACTCATTTTCTAAGCACAAGGCCTCCACTAACACTGATCTAAGCCAACACTTAATTTTTTGAGTTCTTACTCCAGTCTGCACTAATATTTGACCCATTCCCAGACAGAAATGGGAATTTCTGCTTCTACTCGCAGGAAAGACAACTTGCATCCATTTCATGCTCAGGTCCATTGGTCATCTCTTGAGTATGTTGATCCAAGTATCTATTCTCTTAATAGTTTTTGTATCTTAGTTGTTTCTTATTTGGCTCCCTAATGCTTTCAGACCTTCCCCAAATGCAAGCAAATGCTTTTCTCTTGTCCCTTTCTTTTTCCATCAGCTGTTAATAACAGAAGTTTTAGTAGCTTTCATCTTCTCACATGCAAAAACCTGATTTTAATTCTACTTATCTTTTCATGAATGATCACTTCATCTGAGTGACTGGAATAATGCCTTCCAGCACCATTTCCTTCATTCATCAGGTCCCTTCACAAGCAAGTGTTTAAAACTGACTGGTCACTTTTATTCCATTCTGTACTCAAATTCCTGTCAGAACTTCTTCACAAGTCCTAGTTCTTTCCATCTTGTCACACCCAACATTCAACTACTTTTGTAAGGAACCATTCAAGGCACTGATTTTAGTTCAGATTCCCTGGTCTTCACGTTCATGTGTATGTCTCACAGAAAAGTTTCCTTGCAGCAAGAATAATTATCCTGAGTTACTCAACTGCTGGTACATTATGCTTTTCTAATGAACCTAAAGGTTCATCAGGGAAACACAAGTTTTCAATACATAAGCACCTAGTCACAACAATCAGACCCTTAACATGTTTTAAGCACATATCTTGTTTTTCAATTCCAAGATTACTTTTATAACCATGCTTTCAACTCTCTAGTACTTCTGCATCATTTTGAAACACATATTAAATAAAACACTGTATTCTTACAGCTGTATTACCAATACTGAAGGGAAGAAAGGTAATTTTCCTTACATTTATCTAACATTCTCTTCTTTATTAAAAAGAAGACATTTTTTTGTCAACTTGCCAAGAATATTCATCACAGCATCTGTTTTTCATGACTTTGTCCATTTCTCACCCAACCTATTGCTTTCCCATTCTGCAGTTATATAAATAGCATTTTGTCCTATGAAACCTAGTATTTGGCTATATATAAAGACATATAATGGATTGTGACAACTGAACCAGAAACTCAAATCTCTCTGTAACTGTCAATGTCCTCATACCAACTAAGTTAGTTGCCATTTCAGAAAAGATTTTATGCAGTGTAGATCTCTGGTGATAATACTCACACTCAGTGATTCACAACAAGCATTAATCTTCTGAAGATTTAGCCAAAACCACTTTGCTCAACTCATCTTACACTCATGTTACAACTGTTCCCTCATCTGTGGAGGAGATCATGGTCTAAGATGCCCATTTGGCTTATGTTACAGTGGTGAAGACATCAGAGGGAAAGAGGTTGACTTATATAACGCAGCATCATATTAAGCGCATTTCTGGAGCTCAACTATTAATTACGTGAGCTAAGTAAGTGTAAAATGAGCAAACTGCGTTTTGATTCACCTCCACTTTTAATTATTTCTTTGCTTAAATTCTTTTCTGGTGCCTTTTCATATGCTGTAATTACATATGCTGCTGCGTATTTCAATTATTTCTCAGTGATGAGGAGCCCTTATCACTAACATAGTTAGGCACATTAACTAGATTGTATTTTGTTGTGTAATGAGTATCTGCTTATTTCATTACAAACAAAGAACACAGTCAATAGATGTTTCAGTAATAAGTTTCTTTCAAAACAATGTTGAAAGAAAATGTAATTTTTCATGAAGGATGAAAAATCCCTTTCTGGGATCCACTCTCACTAGATGTGGCAAACTTCACTATCAATGTACTGCATTACCAGCAAAGAACACTACAGTTAAATGCAGTTCTAGAAATCTGTTTAGTTCTCTTTTCAGCACTAATCTCAGCTATCACTCCTAATAACATTTAGGAGGAAAAAAGTATCACTCTTGAAGAATAAAAAAAAAAAAAATCAAGCAAATGTAAAAAAGGAAGAAGAAACAAGCTGCGTACAAAATTTAACTGAAAAGAGTGTATATCTCATCGGAAAAAAAAGAAGTGCTTATCGTATCAATTAGCTTTTCACACCACATACCATTAAGGTAATTCTTTTATAACCCAGTAACACAGAAGAGGAAATTTAAAAGCTATGTACAACATTTGATTAAAAAAATCCATCCCATTAACATTGGTACTGACTTGTCCAACCTTTCCTCAGGCTTAATAACTAATTAATAAAAACTACTTTATTATGTTACACTAATAGGGAGCTCCTGCATTAGAACCTTGTTATAGTGCACATCACTGTTGTGGACTTAGAAACCCACCTGTATGAATTGTTTCACAAAATCATAGCATAGTTTAAGTTGGAAAAGATCCTAAAGACCAAGTCCAACAGTCAACCCAGCACTGCCAAGTCCATCACTAACCCATGTCCTTAAGCATCATGTCTATTTGTCTATTAAATACCTATAGAGCCTCAACCATTTCCCTGGGCAGCCCCTTCCAATGCTTGACAACCCTTCTGCAATGAAGTTTTTCTTAACACCCAATTTAAAACTTCCCTGGTGCAACTTGAGAACTTGAGGCTGTTCCCTCTCATCTTGTCTCTTTTAACTTATTTCATGTATTATAAAGAGTGGTAAGGTTTCCCCGCAACCTCCCTTTCTCCAGGATAAAAAACCCCAACTCCCACAGTCACTCCTCATCACACTTGTGCTCCAGACACTTCACCAGCTCTGTTGCCCTCCTCTGGACACACTCCAGCACCTCCACGTTGTTCTGACTGAGGGGCTCAGAACTGGACACAGCACTTGAGATACAGTTTCACCAGTGCTGAGTACAGGGGGACAATCACTGCCCTGGTCCTGCTGGCCACACTATTGCTGATCCAGGCCAGGATGCCATTGGCCTTCTTGGCCACCTGGACACACCCTGGCTCATGTTCAGCTGCTGTGAACCAGCACCCCCAGGCCCTTTCCCACAGGGCTTTCCAGCCACTCTGCCCTCAGTCTGCAGTACTGTATGGGGTTGTCGTGATTCAAGGGCAGGACTCAGCACTTGGTCTTGTTGAATCTCATGCTGTTGGATTTGCTCCAGCCTGCCCAGATCCCTCTGCACAACCTTTCTACTCTCCAGCAGAGCAACACTCCCACCCAACTTGGCGTTGTCTGTGAACTGACTGTGGTAGTTCTCAATCTCCTCATCCAGATCATTGACAAAGACATTAAACAAGACTGATCCCAATACTGAGCCATGGGGAACCACTACTCATGACCAGCTACCAGCTGGATTTAACTCCATTCACCACTATTTTGGGCCCACACATCCAGTTTTTTACCCAGTGAAGAGTGCACCCATCCAAGCCCTAAGTAGCCAGTTTCTCCAGGAGACTGCTGTGGGAAATGTTGTTAAAGGCTATAGTGAACTCCAGGTAGACAACATGCACAGCCTCTCTCTCCTCCACTAGGTGGGTCACCTTGTCACAGAAGATCAGGTTGTTCAAGTAAGTCCTGCCCTTCCTAAACCCATCCTGGCTGGGCCTAATGCCCTTGTTGTTCTGTATGTGCCACATAATGGCACTCATGATGATCTGCTCCATGACCCTCCCTGGCACCAACATCAGGCTGACAGACCTGCAGTTCCCCAGATTGTTCTTTCAAACCTTCTTGTACATGACTGTCACATTTGCCAGCCTTCAGTCAACCAGGACCTCCCCAACTGACCAGGATCAATGGTAAATGATTGAAAGTGGCTCGGTGAGCACTCCCAGCAGCTCTCTCAGTGCAGGAAACATGGCTGGAAAGCAACCTGGCAGAAAAGGACCTGGAGGTGCTGGTTGACATGCCTAGGTGGCCAAGACGGCCAGGGACACCCTGGCTTGTTTCAGCAACACTGTGGCCAGCAGGACCACAGCAGTGATTGTCCCCCTGTACTTGGCACTGGTGAGGCTACACCTTGAATCTTACATTCAGTTCTGGGTACCTCACAACAAGAAAGACATTGAGAGGCTGGAGTGTGCACAGAGAAGGGCAACAGAGCTGGTGAAGGGTATGGAGCCCAAGTCCTGTGAGGAGCGGCTGAGAGAGCTGGGATTGTTCACCCTGGAGAAAAGAAGGCTCACAGAGAACCTTATCACTCTCTACAACTACCTGAAAGAAGACTGTAGACAGGTGGGAGTTGGTCTCTTTTCCCAGGCCACTCACAACAGAAGAGGAAATGGACTCAAGCTGCAGCAGGGGAGGTTCAGATTGGACATCAGGAGCAATTTTTTCACTGAAAGGGTGGTTAAGAATTGAAAGCAGGGTGAGAGAGTCCCTGTCCCTGAAGTGCTCAAGAACTAACTAGATGTGGCACTTACTGCTATGGTTCAGCCAATAGATTGATGTGTGGTCAAAGGTTGGACTTGATGACCTTGGAAGTCTTTTCCAACCTTAGTTGGAAGTGTGCCAATCTGTTCTCCAGCTCAGGGGGCTGGTACACAGAGACCAACTGGTCCTACTGTTCAAGACTGAGAAAAAGAAGGCATTAAATACCTCAGCCTTTTTCTCCTCCTTTATCACTGTCTCCTCCTGCATCCAATAAAGGATGGAGATTCTACTTAGCCCTCCTCTTGCTGCTGATGTATTTATAGAGTTTTTTTTCTTTTCAAGTGGCAGTAACCACTTCAAATTCTAGCTGGGTTTTGGATCTTCTAACTTTTCTCCCTGCATAACCTCATGACATCCTGTTGTCCTTCTGAGTTGCCTGCCTCTTCTTCCAAAGGTCACAATCTCTCCTTTCTTCCTTCATTTCCAGTCAGAGCACCCTGTTCATCCAGGCCAGGCTTCTTCCCCACAGGCTGACCCTTCAGCACATGAGGACGGTGATCACCACTGTCTTTAGAACATCATGTTTGGGAAGGAGGATTCATATTAATTAAGATGGTTTTACACAAAAACATTTGTAAAAACCACTAGCTTCCAAACACACAGCAACTGATAATCCCTTACTAAAGGATATTTTCCCTGGATTATTATTAGGGGTTGATTTTATTTTAAGGTAAACATCAGAACATATTTCACAAAACTAAACTCTCGTTTTACTATTCAATGAATCTGCAAATCTCATATTACAAAAAAAAAAAAAAAAAAAAAAGCAGATAGTGAAAAGCCCAAACATTAACTAATTGGTTTTGCAACACACCTGGCAGAATGCCAGGGATTCATAGCACATGGGTAAGATTCTGTGGGCTAGGAAGCAGGTAATGTTAACAGCTCTGCAGATAATGTTAACAGCTCTCCCGGATCAGAGCAGAGAGCCATCCAGCTTGTTATCCCCTGAAGAAAGCTGAAGTTTAGAGAAAGAATGTACAAAATGGGGCATGGTTCTGTAATCTATGTAGACAAGTTGGCTATTTATTGGTTGTGATTATCTTATTTACCAGTAATCGATTGTCCTAAGCTTCAGAAAACATTCAGGTGATTTCTGACCCCATTTACACTTCTGTTTTCTATGACTTTGCATGACAAGATTTACAACTTATACAGAATATCAGTGAAAGGACGTTTTCTATTTCTTCATTTTGGTAGCCTTTCAAAAAAGTCTTATTCTTTTCACTAATTTTCATAACAGATCAAGATTTCATTATTAGATCATGATGGATCAGGCTCTACCAAGTTCTCTTCCTTACTTAAAAGTCCTAACCTTCTTTCTCTCTTTTCACAGTGACTGTTACACTAACTTCAGTGATTCTTGTGGTTTTCTCTCCCTTTCCCACATCAGGTGCTCCCAACAGCAAACCTGCAGGCAGGCCCCCCGTTCCCATTGCACTCTTCCAGAAGCTAAGTGCTGCACAGCCCATCTCAGAAAGATGTCCACAGCGACCTCTCCGTGCTGCCCCCAAGCAGCAGCCTTAAATCAGAGCTGGCTTATGCATTTTAGGTGTTGCTCTTCCCCACACACAACCTTCATGTTTGTCAACATTCGATCTTATTTCCTTCACTATTTCCTATTGATTTCGTAGAAACACAGAACTATTAGGATTGTGAGGGACCGCTGGAGATTATCTAGTCCAATGCCCCTGTCAAGGCAGGGTCACCTGGAGCAGGTTACACAGGAACGCGTCCAGGTAGGTTTGGAATGTCTCTAGCCAGCGAGACTCCACGACCTCCCCGGCCAGCCTGTTCCTGTCATATGCCACCCTCAAAGCTAAACTCTTCCCCATTATTCCTATCGCAAAAAGGGCACGGGTGCATTCCGCTTTCTGCCTCCCTTCCTGGGTACTACTCCGGCCCTCCCCGAGAAGGGAAACCCACGGAGCCGCCCGAGGTCGAGACGCCTGCGGCACCGCGCCGGGCCTGCCGCACTTCCCCGCTCCCAGCCTCGCCTCACCGCGCTCGCACCCCATCCCGCCGGTGCCCCGGGCCGAGAGCGGCGGGCGCAGAGCGGGAGCAGCGGCGGGCGGAGCAGCGCAGCGGCGGCGGAGCAGCCCCGCCGTCCCTCGCCCGCTCACCCAGACACACGAACAGCACCGACTTCCCCTCGCCCGCCGCCATCTTCGCCGGGAGGACCTCGCAACTGTCGCACCGCCCACGCCTCGCTTTGCGGCACCGGCTGTTATAGGCGGCCAGGGCATTTGCCTGTTTTGAGGTTAAAAGGGAGCGCGGTCGGAACGCGCCGGGACAGCGGGAAGGGAGGGACGGGACGGCAGCGGGCTGTGTCGGTGCCGCCGTGGAGCCGCGGGCGGGAAGGGGAGCGGGAGCTTCGCAGCCGCCCCGGCCCCGCCCGCCTCACCTGCGGCAGGTGCGCGGCTCGGCGGGGCTGCCCCGGCGCCGCCCAGTGAGGCTGCGGCGGCAGGAGGAGAGGAGGCGAGGGGGAGCGGGGCGCCGCGGCCCGGGCAGGAGTGAGTATCCCGCGGGGGCAGGAGCGAGGATCCCCGGGACAGGAGCGAGGATCCCCGGGGGCAGGTGGGCTCCTCAGCGGGGCAGCCAGGCGGGCTCGGACTCGCCCCGCAGCCCCGCGGGCGGAGCTCCCCCAGCGCGGGCAGCGCAGCGCTGCTCAGCGCATCCCCTCTGGCCCGGGTCTCAGTGTGCTGCGCCCTCCACGTAGAAATCTTAGAAGCGTCGAGTGCGGCTGTGGCCTCGCCAGGCTGCTGGTGACATCGAGCACACGGGCGCTTCGCTTTCTAGGGCAGCTCGAGTGTCTGGTTTTTTGGTTTGTTTTATTTAGTTGTATTGTATATCTATGTATAATATAGATAGCATGATATATATCTACTATATATTGTAAGGTACATAGATGCGTATTTATATTTTAAATTTTTTAACTTTTATATGTATTTATTTCTGTTTTTTGCTGGGCTATCTTGTACACTGTATCTGCGTACCTGGCTGGGTTTTGTAACGCCAGCAGACACAGCCCCACCATGCAGGGTGTGGCCGCGACTGGATTCCTCTGCTGCTTTTTAAAGACTTGTTTGGCTGGTCTTTTGGTCAAAACGCAGCACTTTGGAGAATAAATAAAAAAGTGCTAGATTCATAATTTTGCGCCAGATTTGTGACTTTGAAATGAAAGCTGAAGAGCTTATATAACATTTACTGTGGACTGGAACAAACTTCACATTTCGTTTTTTGCTGCTTGAAATGCTATCCTGCATTTGCTGTTTCTTTTGTGAATGTATTTGTACAACCAATTTGTTGAAATTTATCTAATTAGTTTACTTCGCAGTAGAAGTGATTGATAATCAGCAACATAGTTTCTCTCTCCAGCGTTCCCCGGTGCCTTCAGCGTCCTGCTGTAGTCAGGCAGCTCCCAGGTGTGGGGAGTTCAGGATGGTGGAGCCAGGCAGGGCTCAGCGCGTTTGTCAGACATGGCCTTGGTGAAGGAGGGCAAGATCAGTCAGTTGTGTCATTCTCACGTGTGGCTCTGCCATATTTTATAACTGAGCAGTGCAGAGTACCTTTAGTCCTGCTTTCTGTCAAGCGAAGTCCCATGAGGTGTTGACACAGGAAGCAGATTCCCCTTCTGCACCACTCCCTTCCTATGCGATTGTGGGTCGAGGAAGTGAGGCTGTATATAGGAGTGCTTGGAAAGACCATCCTGGAGTTCCTACAAAACCCGCTGTTTGTGTCTGTGTATGTTACATGTAGGCACATGGCCAGCTGTAATTTTGAGGCAAGGTCTTTAATGTTTCCCTATCTTGAGGAGGGGACTGGGGAGGATCCTTACCTTCAGTGTTATCCTGCATTCTTCATTGAGGGAGTTATTAAGCGTTTGAACAGGCTGCCCGGAGCGGTGAGGGAGTCACCATCCCTGAAGGTGTTCATGGAACAACTGGATGTAGCACTTAGGGCTGTGATCTAGTTGACAAAGTGGTGTTTGGCCAAAGATTGGGCTTGATGATCTCAGAGGTGTTTTCCAACCTAAACGACTGTCATTTTCAGCCCTCAACAGTGGAAGAGAGTCTCAGTTTGTGCCTTCTTCAGCTAAAGGCAACTTCATACCTTTGAAATGAACTGTAGCAGAATTCACTGTTGTTCTTTGCTTTTTGTCATGGTTTCTCATTAAGAATTGTTTCTGTTGCAATAAGCTCTGTTATGTTTACAGAACAGCTCATTACTGTTTCTGAAGTAATAAGCTCTCCATATTTTGGGGGCTTTTGCAACAGTTATTGCAATGTTGTAGAAGAGCCTGTAATGCAGAGCTGCTATGAAGGATAACCTGTATGACTTAGTGGAGGGGAAATGCTCCTGTGAACAAGATAATCTAAGAGCTTAGACAGAACTAGGGCTCTTCAAACTCTTGATTAATAAATATCAAGCACTTTCACTTTTTAAATGTTTATTCCTTTTAGTTTGAAAAAAAGGTTTCTTGTGTGATTAATTGTAGGAATTAATTCATTGTGGGAGTTGGTAACTTCTTAGATTTGATTCATGCACATAGTGAGTTGGGACATCTATGACGTGGAAATTGATCAGAATGATGGTGACAGTTTTCTTGAGAGAAGTGTTAAGTATTTTCATTGGGAAATGAGTCTCGATTTTGTTAAGGTAGTTAATAGGTTTTCATGGTAGCATAGAGGGCTTTTTTGTAGTGCACGTCTGGATTTCATCTGTTACATTTTTGTTCTCTCTGTACTTCTGGCCCTGGTGAGAAGATAAACAAGATGTTTGTTTAGGATACTTGTATAAAAACAGCTTTGTTTTAGTTAAAGCTTTCATGTGCAAAGGGTAATAATGTACTTGTTAATCTGCTTGAGTTGCCTTGAAGTTTATTCTTCATGATTAAAATAGAGCTAACAAGTCAAAATTGGGATTCCCTTTGATGTTTTCCCCTTACACCCATGTCTAAATTTCACATATTATACCAACTCTTATACTAAGATGAGACAAGACAGGTAGAACTGAATTTGTAGCTTTGACTTAGCTTCAGTCATGCTACTTATCTTGCTTGGTGGGTAGCACGCCTTTGGTGCCAATTGTTTACGCATCCAACATACTATAATACATGTATATGAAGGACTTGCTAAAAGGGTTTCAAGTAGACTGTTTCCTGGGGCATGGGTGGTAGTGTGGATAGGTGTGGTGGCATGTTTTGAGCCAAAGCCTGCATTGTAAATTCTAATTGCTAAAAGTTACAAGAATTTTTGAAGACTTTTAGCTACAGGTGTTCCACTACTGTGTCTCCTGTGCAACTGAACAGATGTCTAATGTGCTTTTTGGAACAAATCCTCTGTGCCTCAGGCTGGTAGTGACTGTCTTCACATGCCACAGTTCCTTAGAAACAAGGTATATCACCTAGTTGAAAGATCTTTCATATACAAGGGGAACACATTTTTCTTCAAAGTACATTATTCAGCTTTGTCACTACCATTTTACCCTCAGGTATTTCAGCTCTCATCAGAAAAGGAGATGAGAAGAAATTCAGCATTTCTAATTAGACTTTTCTCCAAGCTGTCTTCAGTACAAAAACTGCTGGGAGCCCAACTTGTTTAAATGCTTTTAATAATGCAGGAGATTGTGTTACAGGACTTCTTTTCCTTGACTTTTCTCAAGGAAATAGTTAATTCAAAGTGGGACTGAGGACTGATACCACATAAAGTTACAAAGTGATCAACTTTGTGGTTGAAGTTCTTTTCTCTTTGTGGAGAAAAGTAATAAAAATTATGCCACAATGAAATAGGGCATGGGTTTTTTATGTTATAGGGTTGTTTTAGAATTAAGAAAATGGATATTCCATGTGAAAAATATTGAGCTCCTGTGGTCTAGAAGTGCATACATAATTCGTAGCAAAATTTGAAAAGGCAGCTTGTAAATCCTAGAGCTGACCAAAACTCTGTATGCTTTTGGACCACTATACATGACAGTAGTCACACTGACACAGCTAATAAAAATTAATACTTTTATCACATTTCATACAATTTCATTTATATCAGCTTGTGCAGAGCTTAAGCTTATTTTGGATGTGTTATCTTAAATAATTACAGCATTTTAAATAAATTTTGCTTTGCTTTCAAAAAGGTCATCAGCTAACATCTCAGTTTCTATCTCTGTAAGCCTGAGCTCTGCTTAGAGGACAGCAGCCTAAAAACTTGACCATGAAGACATTTACTTACTGCTTTAAAAGAGTTGTAGCAGAGAGCCTTAAACCTAAGTTCAGTGCTTACCCTCAGCAAGTTTGCTGATGACACAAAGCTGAGCAGTGCCATTGATGGAACAGAAGGACAGGATGCCATTGAGAGGAACCTGGACAAGCTTGAGAAGTGGTACCATGAGAACCTCCTGAAGTTCAACAAGTCCAAGTACAAGGTGCTGTACCTGGTTCAAGGCAATCCCAGATACAAGTACAGAGTGGGAGAAGAACTCAGTGAGAGCAGCACTGCTGAGAAGGACTCGGAGGTTCTGGTGGACAAAAAGCTGGATGTGAGTTGACAATGTGCACTTGCAGCTCAGAAAGCCAGCTGCACCTGGGGCTGCATCCAAACAGTGTGGGCAGCAGGGCAAGGGATGGGATTCTGCCCCTCTGCTCTGCTCTCATGAGACCCCACCTGGAGTGCTGCATCCAGCTCTGGATTTCTTAGCACAAGACAAATGTGGACCTATTGGAGCAAATCCGGAGATGGGACACAGAGATGATCAAAGGGATGAAGCACCTCTCCTCTGGAGACAGGCTGAGAAAGCTGGGTTTTTTCTGCGTGGAGAAGATTCCAGGGAGGCCTCATTGTGGCTTTCTGGTACTTCAAAGGGGGCTTATAAAAAGAGGTAGAGGTGATGCCTAAAAGGGGACTTTTTGCAAAGGCAGATAGTGATAGAATAAGGGGTAGTGATTTTAAACTAAAAGAGGGGAGATTTAAATTAGATGTTAGGAATACATTCTTTACTGTGAGGTGGTAAGGCACTGGAAACAGGTTGCAGAGAGGTTGTGGATGCCTTATCAGTGAAAGCGTTCAAGGCCAGGTTTGGTGGTACTTTGAGCAACCTGGTCTGGTGGATTGTATCCCTGGCCGTTGCAGGGGGCTTGTAACTGGACGATCTTTCAGCTCCTTTCCAACACAAACCATTCAATGATCCTATAATAAAGGCTTTGAAGAGTTACTCAAGCCTTAGAGAACTAGGTAATGGTAGACATAGTGCACATGCACTTAGTTGGGGTGAGGCACTTTGCCTCTCCACGTTTAGAGTTACCACATTTACATGCCTCTGGTAATTCTGGCTTCCTTTGAGTTATCTTCAGAAGTATTTTGATTTCCATAGCTCACAGTAATGTACTAAAAAAAAACCCCAAGACCACAAACACACAAACCCCCAAAACTCAAAACTGCAGACTTTTAGAGACGAGAACAAAGGAAGAAATCTGCTCATCTATCTCCATTACTTCATTTCTATCAATGGAAGGCTTTCTGTGTTTGAGATGATTCTTTTTTCAATAAAGACTTGTGATTCTTTATATTTCCGCTTGATTTCATACTGTGTATTTGCATGCCAAAATCTGAATGGAGATGGCTTTGTTTCTTCTCATTGTCTGACTTCTTAGCTGTCTTACAATAACCATACAGATGTGATGCAAATTTGCGTAAACGTTTTTGGAAATATTAATCTCAATGGCATTTGTTATTCCTCCTCCCACACAAATTGTTGTGATTTTAATGTAGAAAAATATATGTAATTGTGGAAATACGAGCTTCACAAATTCTATAATAATTTCTTCATTAAAAATTCATCAAAATACTGTAAATATCTCAGTTTTCTATATTGATAGAAATGTCTGTGAGATTCTCCTCTTTGAAACAGAATTGTTGGGCTGTTTTCCTTTCAGAGAAGGTGCTGTCTTCTGTTATGTGTCATTCCTTTTGCATATTTGAGTTCTTGAAGGCTGAATTTAGTTGTAACTTCACTATGCTCATCAGGCTTTTCCTGGGCACAGGCTTTCGTCAACAGCTATCTTTAGCAGGTTATTGCAGGTAAGCCAAGGAAAAACAGGCTGGTTTTAACAGGGATAAGAGTGGGTTTTTTTAAATTTTCAACTTTATTTTTCAGCACTTTTTTACTTCCTTCCAATGCAGTGTTTGGACAGAATATATTTCTGTCTTAGGTAAACCTTAAAATACTTCCAGCTCCTTGCTATCTGTATGCTGCCAGCTGCAGGTTCTGCAGACCTTTCCGGTCTGTTCTGCCTCCCTCACCACTACCAGCATCAGCTTAATGCAATACCATCCAGTAAACAGCTTGTTATCCAGGGTGGGGAAGGAGGAAAGTGTAGTTACATTAATTCACAGTGTGAAAACCATTAGCGTTGTGAAAGCACACATTAGAGTCTTTCAGTGCAGCTCAGCTGACACTCTGCAAGGCCATGTAGTGCTTGCAGCAGTACTTCTACCCTGCCAGAACTTGTGCTGTCACTGACATGTCACTGACTTCTCACACCAACGTTGTTGATGAACTGTGAAGCATGGAATTTGGTAAAACTTCAGGAAGTGATGAAGATTGTGGTAGAAATACATGAGCTTAGTGCAAAGCTTCACTGTGCAGAGACTCTGCTTTCTACTTTTCAACTCTGCTTCCATTGCCTTACACTCATGTATATTCTGTTGTCTTCTGTCTCCCTTGCTGTTCTCCACGTGTCTGTGTCAGAATTGTACAAGATTGCCAGTTGGCATAACCACTGTGTCAATAATGTTTTTGCATTCCCTGCTACTGCTTTCCTAGACTCCCTGCTATACCATTAGTCCTTTCCAATAGGATGATCAAAGTGTATGTTCTGAGCCATTCCTCATTCATGGTCCTTTAAATCTCGAGGAAACAACATCTGCTTGTTGCTCATGGTTCCAAAACCAGGAGTAAGGAGCTTAGGCTCTGACAACAGTTGTCTGCTGGATTCCAACTAAAGAGGGTGGTTATTGCCTTTAATTTTTAAAATCCTTTTCCTCTAGGTTCCTTTTCAAATTATGCCACTGTTTCCTTGAACTCTGCAGATCTTTTCTTGGCATTTCATTAACTTTAACTTGGCCTCTTTACTTTCAGTCATTGGTCCAAGTGTTGGAAATTGTAAATGGAGAGAGACTGATAGTGACGTGTTTAGCATGAGCTGCTGATTTTCATCCACTGCTCTGTATTACATCACTTTTTCTTGGGCTGGGCAAAATGCTTACAATGCACATCTTGCATGCTGTTAATGGAATTCCAAATACCAGATGAATCCCAAGGCTGGAGCTGGCCACCACGATACCATGTTGTTACACATTTGTGAAACCAACATTGCATTAATCTCTCTAATTGTAATGCCAAATTGAAATCTCTTGTTCAAGTTCTTTTCTAGTGCTGCACAGTCTTGTTTTTCAGGTTTCTCTTTCTCATTAGAATGTTCTTAATTTTTTCTTGACTATACTAGTTCTCATGTTTATGAATGTTCGTAATTTCGAATGTTCTCTGTTCATACAAGCCTTTTGGCATTGATGTTCCTGATGTAACCATGGGTATTTGCAAATCAGCCATACCTTAATGTATTCTTGTGCTGTTTCTGAACTTTTTAGCGAAGTGGAAGTAAAGACTGCTGTATGAGGCTCATAGTCATTGTTTTTTATTCTTCATGTAGCCAGAAAAACCTATAAAACCACTTTCTGCCAAATACTTCAAAATTCAGACATATGTGGGCAACACATTTATGAAATCTGCATGCGAGTCTTTGTCTCCCCTTTGTCATCCATTCTTTTAAACTGTACAGTTGATATTTGAGTTCTCATAATACCACTATGCTTTATTTCATCTGTTCATATTCAGCAGAATTTTGATTGTATCAGAATTAGTTATAGCTTTTAAATAAAAAAGCTTTTTTAATTCTTTAATGTACCTTGCTCAGATAATTTCACCAGATGTTCAGCCAACAAATTATTACTGTTAGTCAGAATGTAAATTAGAGGCTGACGCACTTGCCTCATCAGCTTACAAATTAAGCAGTTAATCAATTTTGGTGTGATATTCCCCCATGGGGTTTGTGTTGCTGACTCACATATGCTCAATATCTTCTCCTTTCAACAACAAGCCGGAGTGCAAATGAAGCTTGCTCCCAGCTGAGCATTCGCTGGTCACGGCATTCCAAATCCATCAGTCAGTGTATCCTCCTGATAGATATTATTGTCTTATTGCTCCTGGTTACTTCTTTCCTGAGCAGTGCTTGAATACAAAACAGACAATTATATATGCATACTTAAAAACCAATAGTGAAGACAGTGCTACAGGGTTATTACGTATGTTATTGATGGGGTAAACTGAACATGGAAATTCTGCTCATGTCTAAGTATTTGTTAAAAAGCAGATATGTCTATAAGATCTTTTCAATAGACTTCCAGTATTAAATGAGTTTCTAAGAAACTAATTTTCCAGTTCAAATCCTAAGACAAGCTTGAGGGAGAGGGGAGGACAATTTGGTAGATGAACGGAAGTTGAAATCACTTTTGAGGTCACAGAAATCCCACTTACAGTTTTGTCTGTTTATAGAGTGATCAGATAAATAGAAGCAAGAATTTATTCCTTCATCTTCATTATAATATTTATTTATTTTATTTCTATTGTATTTTAGGACAGATGCCACCATTTCATAGTGCAAACCTCCATGTCCTCTTTTTTAAAAGTGAATAACTAGTTTTGAATTGTCTGACATATTTGTGCTATTTTCAATTTATTAGGTTTTGGGGTGGTTTTGTGATTTTGGGGGCTTTTTTACTGAAAAAACAATAATTTTCTTTGCCTTTGGACAAAGTTTTATGAAATTGATCTAAAATTCAATAGTTGGAGTCAGGCCTCAGCCATACTATATATACGCTATATATCAAAACATTAAACTTTGCCTTTTTAGTGTTGATTGTTGACTCTGTCCTTATATAATCCTGAACTCTGTCAACAAAATCTTGAGTGTGGTGTATCCCAAGAGGGAGAGCCAAACTTCCCCCTTTCCTCAGTGATAAAAATACTATGTTTCTTCTGCTGTGGTTCTAATAATCACCAAAATGGGAGTCTAGCCAGGCCTTATCAAGCATTATATTACACATAATTAAGGTCAGGGTGTGAACTTGTTTGGGTTTTTTTTTAACAAGTCATCAGTTCCTCAAGGCCTCTGTAGGCATCCTGCCAGTTCCTTAGTATCTACACATTATGGAAGTAAATAAAGGAACTGAAAGTGAGCCACTGGAGGGAGAATCATATGGTTACCACTTTGGGTAACTATGTTGGTTTTCAGCATGAAAGTTTTTAATCAGGTGGCTTATTGATCCTGCCCATTGTTAAAACCTCTCTGTGCCATGTTTGCTTGCCAGTTAATGTCACTTTTTCATACCTGCTACTGTCTAAATTAAAATCTTACTTGCAGCCTTTCTCTACAAGGTGTACCTCTGAGCTCTTCAGTTGGTAGCATGTTCAACCTCTTTCTGTTTTCCTGCTGTTTTCCCCTCTCTGTATCTCTGTTGAACTTTAGAAATATCACCCATTTCTTAGCTTCTAAAAGTGCACAAGTCTAGCCACATGCAAACAAACTGGCAGAATGTTGTCAAATCCACCTGCATGTCTTAGTCCAGCAAAATAATCCTGCATTACTTCAGTCTGTGGCAGGAAGGGAAAAAGCAAGAGATAATGGAAGAGTGAATTCCTGTAGCTACCCAAGGAATACAGAGCAATACTGATGTAGGAAACAAGTCATACAGGGAGAAAGTGAAATTTCTATTAGTTTAAGGGTGGGGAGTGAAGCTATTCTCGTGCTTGCTGTTGTGGTGTACAGCTAGATGAATGTCTCTCCAGATTCTCTGTTCCCTGGTAATAAAGGTACCCCACATTATGAGGCACCAAAAGAAAAAAAAAAACCAACAAAAAACAAAACAAAACAAAAACAAAAACAACAACAAAAAACCCAAACCAAAAACAAACAAACAAAAAACCCCATAAAACAGCCCTTTTAGAGGGGTTGGAGTGGAAATACCTAATTTTCAATCTGGTTAAGTAATGCTATATTTCTGCGCAAAGTTCGTAATTTAGAATACAGTTTTTGGAATCATAGTGCAGGTAAGTCATAGAATGTTTTGGGTTGGAAGGGAAAAGGACATCTAGTCCAACCCCTTCTGCAATAGGCAGGGACACCTTCTACTAGAGCAGTTTGCTCAGAGCAACGTACTGGGAGGTGAAGGGACAGTGAGGTAGTAACAGTATTACTTTTGCTGACTTGTGAAGGTCAGCCTTGAATTGTCTTCAATTAAATAGTAGCTCCTACGTGCACAGTGGCATGCACACGGTGTTTTCTGGCAACCATCAAATCTTTGTGAGGCAATTCTGAATCTGAAAATGCTTACAAAAACTGTAAAATCATTTTATTCCCCCCCCCCTCTATTTTTCCTGTTTGCAGACTTCTAGGTCTGAAAACACCTCATCTTTTTCAATGGATTTAGCTGAGGGATTTCTCTTCTAATACATACAAAATATGATTTTTTTAAAACTTTTTATTACTAGGAGGATTAGTTGGAGATGTTTCTCAAAATTCTGAGATTAGCCAAAGAGAAGCAATGGGGAGGAAGGAACACATGCAAAGACAAGGAAGAAGAGTATGAGAAGAGCACAGAAGTTTATTTTGTTTCTCTAATCTAGAAGCTGGATAATGCTTGCTTTTGCTCAGTAATGTTTTTTAACTCCCCAATGTTTTTTTATCTCCAGAGTACATGTCTTATTTTCATTGTGTTGATTACTTTGCTGGAAGTCCTGCATGGTCAGGTACATAACTATCCATTTTACCACAGTTTAATCTTACCGAACCATAAGAATAATTAAGTACCATGAAATGTGTATTTTGGGTAGACTGGGTAGGTGACCCTTCCCAGCTTGAGACCTCTAGACTTGCAAAGTATCTGGAGTGAAAGCCTACATATAGAAGTGTTCACCTGATCTTGCAAATGGACATGTATTGTGTATTACAATGTTAATTATTAATTACAAATTATATTATGCTAAGTTTATTCTTCGTGCCTCTTGAGAAGAATGGTGTTGCAATATGCTTTTTGGGACTGCATCTATGTAAGTCCCTACAAAAGCAAAAATCTTATTTTTCTCTTGCAATGTGCCGGTCATGTTTGCTCTCTGACCTTGAAAATGTAGCTTCAAGTACAAACAACAGAAGTAATGGAGGCATTTGCTTTAGCCCAGGTTGTTAATCTGCCAAAATCAGTTGTCGGTTCATGTTTTATTTAGGCTACAGTGGCCATTTTTGCCGTGTAGCCAGATTCCAGCCTGGGGAAGCCTTCCAACCACAGAAGAAATGCATGTCCAAAACTCCTGCAAGCAGTTTGACAATTTTAGTACCATAACAGTCAGAATTCACATGCCAAGAACTTTTTCAGAATGTCCTGAGCTCTTAGAGCTTCACCTTTTCCTATCCTTTCACACTCAGGGTCTTGGCTGTCATGTATTTCTGAAAAGAGAAGGGATGATTAGGAGATAGAAATAGTATTTCTACTCTGATACCACAGTGCGGTTTAGAGTCTGTTGCATTCTGTGCATCTATTTCCTTTTGTTCCCAGAGAAGGCAATATTTCTGCACAGCCTTCTGATGACACCATGTCAAACTCTCCAAGGTTATACCTGCTGCATCTTCACCAAAGCCAAATGTTGCTGCAAGCTTGCTCAGGGGATGCTAGTCCAGACATTCAGCTGTCAAAATCTCCCTTATTCTTGAAATCTTTGTTCTTGCCTGGAGAACATACTAGAGGAATATTCTTCTGTTTAAAAAGTGGAGGTATATCGTATTCTAGTCAGTGGAGCCTAGGCAGAAACTTGGCTGACTTGCTGCTATGTGCTTCACTTGGTCTGAGTTGAATTGCTCTTTAAGCTTCATTGATGTAATCTCGAAATTTATTTAGTCCTCACTCTCTTGGTTTTGGGTGGGAATGTTGCCCAGATTGAAGAGATGGATGAATGTTCAGGGAACGCCAATTAAAAAAATAGTCCACTTCTGACTGTTTTTTGTCTATGCAGTCTTTTTTATGTGCTTGTGAATTTAGGAACAATAGAATTTTATGGAAATGCTGTCGCTAGCTTTTTTCAGGGATGCAACATGAGACTAGATGCATCTTGGGTCTGGCAATATATTAATGTGTTACCTGGATAGTTTGTTGCTGATAAACTTGGAAATAGTGAGTGCTGTTATGCCCAGACAGGAAAACAAGAATAATATAAGTGATAGGTGTGAGGGATTTTAGTAGATGTATCAATCACGACTCTTATCTCTTTAACTGCACTGAGGCTTCTTTTTGCAAATCTACAGGTGAAACATTACTATTAATACATAAAATGGTATTTATAATGTTGCAGAGTACTAACATTTTGTAATATTTGATTCTGTCCAGTCATTGACTAGTGACAGCAGATCTGGTGGATCAAAGTGGGATAAACACACTTCAGTAGACTTTATGATCCTATGGGTTTGGAGGGTAGATTTCAAGATTTTGTGTGTTTGCTACTGTACTCTGCAGCTTTATAAAGCAAACATAATTTATCTCTAAACTGTGCTTTTTTCTCGGTTGAAATATATGAGGAGCTTATATTAGATCACATTGGAAAGAAAATATTGATAAGACCTTCAACAGGAAATAGATTTCTAAAGGAAATTTCTTGCTCTGAAGGAGAATTTTGTTCACTTTCATAACATGCCGCATGTTTACCTCTGTAAGAGAAGTGTCCTGAAGAGGTGTGAAACCTTTAGTGTTCATGAGTCAACAGTTGCAGGTCTGAAGAGCAGCAGAGTTGATGGTCGTATAAAGAAGAGCAATTAGAGTGGTCAGTGATGGAGCAACTACCCTGAGGAGGGACTAAGAAGGTTGAGACTCCTGAAAGAGTGGAAAATTCTGGGGGCTGTGACTATTTATGCATGAAGGTAAGCATGCATAAATTAAAAGCATGAAGGTAGTAGATAAGTTGAATGCGTTAGGTATTCACCAGAACCTGTGAGACTTGAGCTAGCAGGCATTCACTGTAAGTAGCAGAGTAATTTAAAATTGAGCACATATTTCTTTAAGTAGGAGGTGACCTGCTACTGCAGGAATTCTGAAGGCAGAGTATCAGTGGGTTTGAAAAAGCATTAGACAAATTCATGTGCAATAAAACCATAAGTAAATAGTGACAGGAACAGCTGAGGATGTGTCTTCAACAGCTTTGCTGTTACCAGTGAGGATTCTGGACACAAGAGAAAGAGATTGCATAAAAATGTCAGGCTTGTGTGTTTTTCTAAGTGGTGTCTTCAGTTAAAACTGTCAGAAACAAAATGTGGATCTGATGCAGAAGATAATTTCTTATATTTGCTTTTTCTGTGTTTGATTTCCTCTTTATTTGTAGAGAACCACATTTCGTATACAAACGATACTGTTTTTTTATATGAGATATTTTAAACTAACCATAGATATAATTTATTTCTTTCATGTTTTACAGTGAACAACCCTATACCTTCCAACCTGAAGTCAGAAGCTAAAAAGGCAGCTAAAATATTACGAGAATTTACAGAAATAACTTCCAGAAATGGACCAGATAAAATCATACCACGTGAGTAAAGAAAATGCTTTGATTCAGCTAGAACCTTCAGCACTCCCATGTGTTGCAGTCATGTTCCCTTACCAATTCCCTCTATTTTCACTGACTACAACTTAGAGATGAATGAAGATTTCGGGTGCCATAACTTCTTGGAAAATATTTTGGAAGTAAAGGTTTTCAGTTTGCTGTATTATTCGCAGGTGTCACTGGGAGAGATCTTCCCTCTGGGGTGGGTGAAGTGTCTCATGCTCAACCTTGTCAATGCATGTTCTTAAGAGAAAACCTGGAATAGTATCTCTAGCTCCGGAATATCTGTGTTTATTAGAATTAGCTAGCTGAAATTGACGCAAAGTGATCAGGGTGCATTTTCCATTTGATACTAGTTCAGCACTCTTACTTGCTGCTGTCCTCTTTGTTTTTGCAGGTGTTCTTCAATTATTTGACTCTTGTGTGTTCAGAATTGCTAAATGTTGAGTTTTGTTTTCTCCTATTCTTAGAACTTCTCTTACAAGGTCTTGAATAAATGATTTTGCTATTTCAGCTCATGTAATAGCTAAAGCCAAAGGCCTTGCAGTTTTGTCTGTTATCAAAGCTGGATTTTTGGTGACTGCTCGAGGTGGAAGTGGAATTGTATTAGCTCGTCTTCCTAATGGAAGTAAGTGGATATTTTCCTTTTGTACTTCATGAGAGAATTAAAAGAGGTAAAGATATATTTTTTCCATTATTCTTTTCACAGCATAAAACAGGAGATGTGTGATGAGCCAGGCAAGTAGGTGACAATGTTTGGTGTGAAAGCTGTTTTCAAATCTTTGTACCTTTGACCAAATGTAAATGCTTTCAGTATCTTTGTGGAAAAGGATTAAACATAAAAACACATAGTATAAAATTCATTAGAAAAACTGATTATATCTGATTATGAACAAGTGTATGATAAATAATTTGTAACAAGGAATTGTTTAGATTGTCAGGTTTGTATTTCTTAAATTCCCTTCTGTAGGATGAAGCATTATAGTTACGGTTCTGTTGTAGTGGTTTGAACATACATTTAAATAGAGAATTTGTTAGCATTTTTAACTGTAATAATAAAATTAGTATTGCTTCTAATATATGGTTAAAATTCCATAAATTTCTCTTGTTTTACACGACAGCCTGGTCTGCTCCTTCCGCAATAGGAATTGCTGGTCTTGGTGGTGGATTTGAAATTGGAATTGAGGTATGATTTTGTATATGTAATATTTGTTGGTAACTTTTTTTGCAAGAAATTAAAGTACATTGGCAAATATCTAAATGTTAGTGAGATGGTAAAATCTACTTTTATGTACAAAGAATATTATTATGAAATCCATTTATGCAAGACAAACAAAAGAGAGGGTTTGATCTTATCAGTCAAATAGTTAGGAGACATTTAGATGAAAAGAAGTGACATGACACTTATTTCCTTGATTTCTCACTTTTTCACTTATGGAGAGCTTCCTGTCAGTGTTCACATATAAGACAATTGAAGTTAATTAAAAAAGTATCCTATACATAAAACTGTATCAAATGCTTTGCTAAAGAGCACAGGGACTCCATCTGGCAAGAAGCAGGGAAAAGAAATCCACTTAATGTTAATGTACTTCGCACATTTCCCACTCAGACTTATGGTTACTGACATGACCCTTCAGTTTTAAAACACCAGAACTGGTAATGCCTCTTCTGAAGGAATACTATAGAAAAGGAGCCAATTTCCAGCCAGCAAAAATGCTTAAGTGAAGGACTCCCAATACATTCAGAGAAAATCTGGTGAGTTGAGCCCTGACAGTGCTCTGCCTCTGCTTCCCATTTGTACTTCCTCACATCTCCTTCACACTTGTATGTTTTCACCTTTTCTCCTCTTCCTGACCCTAGCCTCTAGACTTGTCCTTCTCTTTTTCTCTGTGTGTAGCTTCTGTTCTTCTTATTCCCACAGAATATCAGAGTAACAATATGCTGCCAACAAGATCTCTTGCAATGGGCATTCTGATCAACAGAAGAATCCATGTATAGCTGATCTGGGTGATCCATGTCAGCCCTCAGTACATCTACAACTGCCCAGCTATCCCTGTCCTGGCAGATAGTCAGACAGCACTCACATTATGAGCAAGAGATCAATATTTTGCTCTCTTCTCATTGTTCACTGTGTGATCTCAGGCATTATTGCAGTGCACTTTTAAAGGATGATGTGAATACAGAAACATTAATTACTGTAAGGGTTTTTCTTCGGTTTTCATGGCTACGGGATCTCAATGCATTATAAAGTGTTCAGTTTGAGCCCTAGAGTTTGTTTTGTTGCGTTGTTTGGTTTTTTTTTTTCCTTTTTGGCCTCTTCATGTGTTTTGATTAATCTATAAAAATTTTCTTTTAATCATCCCCATCTGATATTTTAGATAATGTAGCCATTTCTTATTGATACTTAATCAGATACTTTCAGTACAGAAGCTATTTGTGAGAGGGTTTTTTTTTCTGAGTAATACTGTGCCTTTCATCTGAAATTTTAGTCAGCTTACAAAATGCTGTTTCCTTACTGGTATTATTATAACACAATCTTCTTTTTCTTCTAGAAAATATATGTTATTCAGAAATACCTGAGTGACTTAGGAGCCCAGAGTCCAATTTCAGTGTTTTTCTAGTCCTATATAAATTTAGATGTTTTAGAAAGTGGGTGAATTTTATTCCTGTAGGAGAATAGTTGACAAAGTTGTAGTGATACCTATGGATGGTTTTAAATAACAAGAAGGAAATCACAGACTTCAGAAGTCACAGTGACTTGGTATCTCTAATTAAAGACCAATTTTAAAGTTCATACAAATGCTTTACTTGAAGGTTTCTCACTATGGAATTACTTATGGTAAGCAATGATTAAGAGGAGGAAGCAATATCCTGAAAGACATTCTCCCTCCATCCCTGGATGATTCGGAAACTACTCCTGTAGCCATCTTTTGTTTGGGATGGGGTGAAGATTACCAGGGGCTAATAACAAAGACCTCTCTTATGCTGTGTGTAATACTTCTAGGCCAGCCTTGTTTTGCAAATAATCTGGTATTTCCTCTTGTATTCCCTGCTGTCACTGTTTGGAATTTGGGGTAAGTTGAAAGTTTTTTTTCTGAACCTGGCTTTCAGTCAAGTCCATCAGATGAAATATCAGGTGCAGTAGTCCTTGGGTACATTGCTACCTCTTCAGTTATTAGGTTTAATAGGTTCTTGAAGCAACTGACTACATCTCATATTCAAGTCTTAAAAGGTTAAATAATATTTCATACACACACACACACACACACACACAGACACATATAAAACCCCCATCATGAAAATAAAGTTTTATCAATAGCACCTGTATCCTTTTTACCTTTTATTCTTTGGGTAGTAATTTTTGTTTAGTAGGTTTTGTCTTGCCTTTTAAATTAATTATGGAAGGACCAAAATTATTTATATCTGAAAATGCCTTCATAATTGTGTATAAGCCATAGAAAATAATAAATTGTTACTTGGGAATTTTGAATTAAGATAGAGTTTCTGTTATAGTTGTTGTTTATCACATACTGACCATATCAGCACTTTGAAAAAACCAATCAGTCAAATTTGATAAAAAAGTAGTTGAAAGGATTTTTCATTTCAAAATACCTTGCAGAAAAAGCATCAACTTTGTCATGAAAGCCATTTCAAAATAATCCTTTACAAGAAGGGAAGTTCTCCTGTGCAGTTCTTTCTTCCTAAAAAGCATAGTACTTTATTTGTTATTTTTTAGGTCTCAGACTTAGTGATAATACTGAATCATGAAAGAGCAGTAGAAGCCTTTGCCAAAGGAGGGAATCTTACACTTGGAGGAAATCTTACTGTGGCAATTGGACCTCTGGGGAGGTGGGTAAAATGCTTTCCTAGTATGGTGTATGTGGAAGACAATTTTTAAAAGCCACATTAATGGTCCCTTTTCTTTTAATATGTTACAGAACAATCAGGGCAACTGTTTGCTGTCTGGACCATATTGTTCTTACCCATTTCTCTTTTCTCCTCTCTTCTCTTCTCCTCTCTTCTCTTCTCCTCTCTTCTCTTCTCCTCTCTTCTCTTCTCCTCTCTTCTCTTCTCCTCTCTTCTCTTCTCCTCTCTTCTCTTCTCCTCTCTTCTCTTCTCCTCTCTTCTCTTCTCCTCTCTTCTCTTCTCCTCTCTTCTCTTCTCCTCTCTTCTCTTCTCCTCTCTTCTCTTCTCCTCTCTTCTCTTCTCCTCTCTTCTCTTCTCCTCTCTTCTCTTCTCCTCTCTTCTCTTCTCCTCTCCTCTCTTCTCCTCTCCTCTCTTCTCCTCTCTTCTCTTCTCCTCTCCTCTCTTCTCCTCTCCTCTCTTCTCCTCTCCTCTCTTCTCCTCTCCTCTCTTCTCCTCTCCTCTCTTCTCCTCTCCTCTCTTCTCCTCTCCTCTCTCTTCCTTTCTTGTCTTTTATTGGTAGAAGGAAAGTGTTCTAAGATTTGCTCTTTTTTTGCTGGAGACTGCTTGGCTAGGCTCAGTGAAGAGCACAGGTGCTTCTGTGCCTGATAGAACTTTGATTTTCAGTAACATATGGGTCTATGCTTTCTGTAACCACAGATCTGCCCAACAGTAAATAAAAACTACACCAAATAATTGCTTTTAAACCTTCAAGTGGTTAAGCCTTTTTGCTTTGAGGGATGAGATGAAATAATCACTGAAAAATTTAACTTGGAAACGAACCTTGAAAGATTGCTACTCCAACCTCCTGCTCAAAGCAAGGTCTGTTATGTCTTTAGATCAGGTTGCTCAGCTCTTTTTTCCAGTTGGCTCTTGAAAATCTCCAAAGATGGAAATTGTTCTGCAGGCAACCTTCTCTACTCTTCAGCTCTCCTGCCTTACATCCAGTTAAAGTTTTTCTTCTTTCTACTTACATCAATAGTGTTTTGTTCTTCCACTGTGTGCTGTTAAAAAGAGCCTGGTTTCATACTCTCTCCATAGATGCTTGAAGCCTGGTGTTAGGTTTGCCCCAAGTCTTCTCTTCTCCAGACATACCAGCACCCAGCTACCTCAGACTCTGCTTATGGGATATGTGCCTCCTTATAGCTTTTCTTTTTTTTGATGATGATGATGAAGTTTTTACTGCTGGTTTTTAATCTCTTCTAACAAAATAAAAGGATGATACTTATTCCACAGAAGAGAGAGACATGCAAAGGCATTTAGTACACTGTCCTGCAACATCTCTGTATCCAATCTGGGACATAGGTGTCAGGGTGGGGAGACAAGGAAACAGGTGAAGAACCAGATTATCTGGTTTGAAGAGCAGTGGTAAATGGGTAGTGTTGAAATCTGAGACCACATTTCTTTGGAATTCCTCAGGAGAGTCTTCTAAGACCTCTCCTGCTTGGTATTTTTGTCAGTGACCTAGAGGACCTGTTGCAAAATATCCTCTTCAAGTTTGTGGATGACTCCAAACCTGGGGATGCAGCCAATGCGCTTCAGGGTAGGGCCACCATTCAGAGTAATGGACCTGGAGAATGTAGAGGAAAGATCCAACAAGAAACCCCAAATCTTATAAGGCCTTACTTGAAATGTTTTGTGCTGATGATAAAATTTAGGAGTAGTTGGAAATATTGAATAGAGTTTCAGTGACCAGTCCAAACATAATCAGATCATTTAAAAATGTGATTAAAAAGTGGCTTAATAGTTTTCAGAGGAAGCTGTTAAGATCCAGTTATGAACATTATTACAGATATGCCTCTGCCCAAATTAAGGTGCAAACGAGGCCGTATGCTGAAGTCAATAGTATGGATTTTATTTAAGAGTAAATGGTGAGAGGGGGAGAGAGACAGAGAGAAAGAAATAGAAAAAAAGGAAGGGGATAGAGAAAGAGTGACGGAGACAGATTGAGTAGAAAATATTACCACTCTGTGGATCCTGTTGATCCTTTTCTTCTGGTCTTCTCAATGGTCAGGGTTCCATGAAGCTTGGAATTCAATGGATCAATATATATTCAGGCTAGTTGGGAACACCCAGGTACATCCCCTGGATCGGAAGTTTGATGCTATCTCTTGCCACAGGCTCTGTATCTGTGGAATCCCTTTGCATCAGGTGCAGTCCTCTGGTGCAAGGCCTCAAGAATCAGTCTGGGGGAGCTTTGGGGGGTCTTTGATGATCCCTGCTTAGACATGACAGCTGCCTCTCTGGTCAGTGCATTGAGTCAGTTATGCCCCATCAGACCTTCCCTGGGAGAGGGAGTGGGAGTTGTGTAAGGGAGAGCAACTACCATGATGAAAGGTGCCATCCCACCTTGCAGGATTTGCTTCTTATCAGCCTCAAAGGCAGGCTTGCAGCCCCCACTGCTGTCTTGTGTGAATCCCACTGCACACCCAAACTCACCTCCTCTGGAAGGATGCAAACCTGTCCTCAGCAAATCACCCTGGAGCCTCCTTGATTGTTTTGAGTCATTAACCATGAACAGTCCAGTCTCTCAGGGATCTAATGGGGAGCATTCACATGAGGCAATGTTCTTCTGTGCTTTTGTCTGAAAATAGGGTTAAAATAAAATAAAGGATTAAAAGAAAAAGACAATTGCTCTTCATACTACAAAACCATATTGAAGAATATCAACCAAAACTTTTTCCTTCTAGAAACTTGGAAGGGGATGTTGCCCTGAGAAGCTCTGCTGCTGTCTATACATACTGCAAATCTCGAGGACTCTTTGCAGGCGTTTCTCTGGAAGGAACCTGTTTAATTGAAAGGAAAGAAACAAATCGCAAGTAAGCTCTCTTCAAATCTAGAAGATTCAGTGAAGGCATGGTGACAGCATTAACTAGGAAACATTCACTTGGGAAAAAGAGTTTTTTTGAAAACATGCTATGGTCAGTTAAGAATTTCTTGGGGGATGTCTTGGTTTGAAAACAAACCAATGGGAGATCACAAGTCAAGATTGAAATTAAAAATAAGTGAAATAATACAAGGAAAAGCACTGACAAAGTCAGATACAACCTAACACCCTGTTATGGTGGTAGTAGCAGTCCAACTGAAGCAGTCCAGCTGAGGCGGCGATCCTGTGAAGGTCCGGTCTCCAGCCGAAAATCCAGCGGTAGCTCTCGTCCTCTGGGAACCCAGTAGACAGGGCTACCTCAGGCAGTTCCAAGGCCAGGTTATATCCAGGTGGGAACACCTGGCTCCTCCCTCCTCGGCAGAGCATCCCACAATGGGATGAGATAAGTCCATGAGTCACACGGTGGGTCCCTGATGGCCCATTGCCTGTCATGCAGGGTGGGTCATTAGCAAGTGATGATAGCTAACGGATGGCCCATTGCCTGTCATCCGGAGTGGGTGATAGCAGCTAATGGCCCACAGCTGGTGGTAATAGAATACTTAACTACATCAATATTGCAACCTAGGACAGGGGACAAGGTTTTCTTCAATTTAGACATCTTGCAATGGGTATTGAGATGATACTAAATGTTTAGAGATTATTTATCTGTGGCAGGTTGACCTTAGCTAGCCACCATATGCCAGCCCAGCTGCTTTGTCACTCCCCCTCCAAAAAAACTCCAACCTCATCAAGAGGAGATGAGTTTAATTTATTTTCAATTAGTAAGATGATAGGATAATGAGAAATATGAACAAATCTAGAAAACAACACCTTTCCGCCCCACCCCTTTCATCTTACTGGGCTCAACTTCAATCACAGCTTCTCTATCTCCTCCTCCCAAGTGGTGTAGGGGAATGGTGCCTGTGACCAAATCTACAGTATTGAACTAGTTCTGTTATTTCTCTATATATGATCAGCAGGAAAAATTAAGGGCCAGGGATGGAGATAGGGAGCATTTGCACAGAGTGAATTTATCTAGAACTTGAAATGTAATAATAATCAAATACCTGCCATCTTTTTTTTTTTTTTTTGTATCAGGTTTTATGGCCAGGACATTCGTGCTAGTGCCATCCTGCTTGGTGACGTGCCTTTCCCTACTCAAGCAGATGATCTTTATGAAACTCTAGCATCCTTCACTGAAGTGTATGAAAATGAAGAGCAAAAAAATAATCCAGGAAAATCTGTAAGGGAAAAAAGAAGGGTTTGTGCACTTCTTTTTCACATAGGCTTTTTCTGTTCCTGAGCTGTTCCTAGTCAATTTTAATGCTGATGTTCATGTCGCATTTTTCACTTCTCCATTGGATGACACAAGATGTAGCATATGTCAGATACTGCATGTGGTACGTGCACTGTCTGACAATACCCGTTCAAGTATTTCCCTGCTAGGCTCTTGTGGACAAGAATTGTTTTTATGTTTGCTTTGCATCTTCCAGAATAACAGGGTGTATCCTTGTTTTATAACTGTGCATTATCAAATCTGAGGCGATGATCAGGAACATTTGGTCAAGTATTTTTAATTAAGTTCATTGCAAATTGGATACTCTTAGTTTTTCTACTTTTTCTGTCTTCCATTCAAGCAATAACATTAACAATGTAATACTGGGACCTTAGAAGATATTGTATAATAGATGCTGATGTTACTGATACACAAGCATTTACTTTCAGCTTTGTTAAACCCATGGGGAATTACTTTAGTGTCATGTGTATGTCACTAGTGTTTATTATGCTTCTTGAGTTCCTACAAGTTCAGGGGAGAAAAAGAGATTTTAAAATTTTTTTTCAGTGTAACTCGACATACTTCTAGGCTCTGCAGTCACAATCTATGTCCAGATGTGATGCAACATTTTTTAAAAATTTGTGTATTTTAGGTAAATGACCCACCTGCTAGACCATCGTCCGGACCACAGCCACCTAAACCCACTGTTAGACCTACACCACCAGGTGAAAACTTTTGATAATGACTAAATAATTCTCTTCATAAAATTTGAGCATTAAAGCTAATTAATGCTATGCAGTTATGATAGCAGCTGCCTCTATAAAAACATTTTTTGAATACCCTCCCTTGGACAAACACTGAGGGCATGTTGCTATAGTACCATGAATGATAAAGAGTAAAGGATTTGTTTGTTTTATATGAACAAACCTTTTCTCTCTGACAGATTTGTTATAGAAACAGTGTTTTTATAGTTACAGAATCAGTGTTTTTATAGTTACAGAATCATGTAATAATTCAAAGGAAATATTAATGTTATTGGATACACAGAAGCTCTATGGAACAATGAAACTTCTTAGCAAAAAGAACAGTCATATTAGAAACGTCTAGTCCTAGTTCTAGAAACTTCTGGTTTCTAGAAATCAGTTTCTCTTTTAGGTTGTCATTATCTTTTAACCATTACAGGTTTTGCAGTAGAGAAGAAGAGGCAGAAATTTAGCTCTCTGACAGTTTGTCTACCAAAGGGCTTTCATTCAAAGTGCGGCTTTACTGTGCAGCTCCTCTTGTTAGCTTACTTCTCCAGTTGAGAATATGAGGCAAAGTCCATATTTCTTCTGCACTGCACCTTAGTTAACTCCAATAATTTAATAACTACTGAACTTAAATTAGAAGAGCAGTAGACAAAATATAACAAGGTATGTTAGCACGTCATATAAGTTGCTACTATATTTTCTCTTTCAGCTAAAAAGAATACAAACAAACTTTATCCTGAACTTCCCAACAATTATGCATCTGTGGGTAAGTATGAAGCTTACACTTATTAATACAGTGTAGAATCTGGGAAATCCTAAAAGTGCTTTGAAAGATATGCAATAATATCTGGCTGTTGATATTTTTCTTTATTGTCCCTGTGTTAAAAAGAGATTCAGGTCTTGTATGCTCTCCTGAAAATATTTCGTAAACATTAATCTTATTCCCTGGCTTTACAGTCTAATGATGATGTTCTTTTTCTGAGTAGCAAAAGTTCTTTTGTTTTATTCTGTAAGCTTGAAAAATGCACTTGAAGTAGTAAAATTGTTTTATGTTACCACCTAATTGAAATGAAAAAGAAAGCTGATATAACAAGCTTCTGTCCAAGTGCTTATGCAATGTACTATAATTCCTGTTTTAATTTTAAAAGTGCTTCCACCGATCATACCTGATTATGCTGGCATAAACAATGATTTACATTGCTTCTTGAAGTTTTTATATTGGAATAACTCTGCATGGTACTCAAGTTATTACTTGTTTGTTGTTCTATTGATTCTCTTATGTTTAAAGCACTTTCAGCTTTAAGATTTTCAGAATCTTACTGTGTAGTATGTGAATTCCATATTACATATATATATATATGAATATGTACTCATATTTTCACATATTGCATGATCCACTTGAAAATTAAACAAAATATCTCTTTTTAACTTTTGCAAATAGAGCTAAAATTTAGCTTTATAATAGATCACAATGGAAAGTCTATTTCAGGCAAAGAGTAGTTAGAGCTTTTCACAAAAAATTAAGATAAATTATGTGTCATTGTCTTTACATTCTTTTTCATATCTTGTCTTCATACATGTTCTTGAAATGTGTTTCTTTTGAAGGGACCAACGTAGGGGTATCTTAAGCTGAGTTGTTCATGTGACTTCTGCAGATCAGAGACTTCCTGAGAATCAAAATTTATGTTGCAGGACTTTTACCAGGAAAAGAAGGATGACTCTAGTGGTCTGTACTCAATAGCTGTCATCTAAAAAGAGAGAAGAATTGGTCTTCTCACCATTAAAACTGAGCTTTCCCAGTCTTACAAAAGCCCTGATAAACTGAGAACAGATTTCCAAAGCTTGCACACGTTTGCTATATTGAAAGGACTGCTCTATACAGGTGCAAGTGAAAAGGTAAAAATATTCCAGAGCCATCTGTTGAATCTCTTTCAAGATACTTCAGAATCAAAATATAGGCTCGATCAGTCTGCTACTGGGGATTTCTAGAAATTTCTAGAAATATACATGTTTATCTTTGAGGAATGCAAGAGGCATTTGGATCTTGTCTAAATGATGGCATGGTATATTTTGCTTTCTGTTGCAGATTATAGTTCCATAGATGGCAGTTCAAATGCTTTCTGGATCCACAGAAATACTCTATATTTCTAAAGGCTACAGATTTTTTTTTTATCGCAGGGAGCAATTGAAATTGAAGTCAGTTTCTCTGAGCATTTCAACTACCATAGCCTATGTGCATGTGGATAGGAGGCTGGAAAAGAGTTGCAGTCCCTTTCACAAAGGGTATATTAATACTGGGGAATGAAACAGACAGAACCAGAAGGCCATACTTCCTGTAAATAATCTGTTTCTTCCTAATTATAGTCTAAATTGCTCCAACAGAGGTATCTGGCAGCTATAGCACATACTGGTCAATCTTTGTGGCAGGAGTAGTTGCTGCAATGGCTACTCTTCAACAGTGATCTGTAAAAAACATGTTCAACATTTTTTTTGTGTCTTTCTAGTTTAAAAAATACATACAACCAATAGAAGAGTGAATTAATCTTACTTTTAGGAAGCTACATTTTATGTATAATGGCTGGTGTGGAAGTAGATTTTGATGTTGAGCAACAAGCTTCTGGGTTGCAAGTAATAAGAACTTGCCTTTGCTTATGGAAGGGGGAAATTGGCATTGTGTTACCAGCATTTGGTTTTGCAACAGTTATACAAGTAGTAGCAAGGTTGAAACATTAATTCTTCTCATTAGATGAAAGAAGATCCAGACTTGTGGATGAAACATTTTAAATTATTTTCTGTGGACTTGAATTATATAGATAAGTAATGTAATATAATCTATTTCAAATGCAAGAAGAATGATAAGTGAAAAACATGCTTTTCTAAACTGATAACATGAAACTTGAACTCAGATGCAAGGAGCTTGTTTTCATGTAACTGAATAATGCTTAAGGTAATGCATTTAGTTGTAAAATGAGGTTTGTTAGTGTCTTAAATGTTTCCAGAAACCTGGGAATACCACACATTTTATTTAAAAGCAATTTAAAAATTGCACAGACCTTTTAAAATTCTGGGAAATAAGACCCCTAAACAACCACAGCAAAAAACCGCAATAGCTGATACAGTTATTGTGATTCAGTGAAGAATGAAGTTTCTACAGTAGTAGAGATTTTTCTGGAGGCTCTTTAAATAAAGAAATTCAATTTGCTTATGAGTATGAAAGTTCATGCCTTCTCCTTGGCTACAATCAGGCATTTGCATCTTCATTTTTCTGCTTGTCCCCTCTTTGTTGTAAAATCTAGTAAAAGGGCTGTCTGGGCCTTCCAAGCTTTATTGCCACAACTTAGCTTTTCTTTTTCTGGATGCATGATTCTTTGGAGTTTGGTACCACATCTATAATATAAATGACCCTTGATTCTTTAGTGACTACTTGGACATTGTAGATTCCAGAGTTTATTTCATTAGGACAATTTCTTTAGATACATCAGGTTCATAGTTTGTCAACTAGAATATCTAATCCTAGATATTGGATTTTCATTAGTGTTATGATTTCTATTTTTTTTTCTGCTTCGGAGTTCTGCCATGGAGCAGCAAGTAACCAAAAATGTTGATAAATGGTTACTTACCTGCCTACCCTCCTAACAGTTTGCTGAATAGTATGCAATTCTGAAAATGTTATAGTGGTGTGGTTTCCCAGCTGAACTGGTAGCAGCAGGAGTAGTGATCCACTAGTAAAAGTTGGACCTGGGTTGAGGTGAATGTTGGTGAGAATCAGCAACAGGCAGTTTGTTCAAATCAGAAGTCAGATATTTTTTTTTTTACTTTTTCTTCAGCTCAGCTAATCAGAAAAGGATTGTTTCACATGTTTGGAAAAGAATCACTTGAAATTGCCAAGATGCTGAAACAATCATTAAACAGACTTGAGGCAGGAGTGGGGATGAAAATGGAATAAACTTTTTCCCTTCAAAGCACTGTTCTTTCACTATTCATTCACAATTATCAAAACTCACCATGGCCTTGAATTCTTACAATACTGTAGGACAAAAAGCTCGTATTAAAAACAAAACAGTTCTTTTGATAACAGTGTAAGTATTTTATGATAATTTGGAGAAAGTAATGATGCTGTCTGCATTTTTAAGCAGTCATATGACTTGCTTAAGAAACCCAAAGGAACTTGTGGCTATGGAGCCTAAATATTCAAGGGTTATTTTTTTCTTTATATTTCTCTCAGAAACACTGCCTTTCTTACCTTCCATGGGTATTTGACTAAATATTTTTAAATTTTATCTTTAGAAAAATATTTGCTCTCTTTTCTGGACTTTAGGATGGAGTAAGTTACCTGCAGCCATTGAACTTTTTAACTACTGTGCATAAAATCAACACATCCCAACTCGATTACAGTAAAACTAAAAAAAACCCCAAAATGTAAATTGTAACTAGGTTTTTTCAGCAGAAACCTTTCACTTTGAAAATAAAATAAAATGTTAACAGTTTGTTATTGTCCCATTAGGCATATATTTATATTCTTGCATACTGAAAGAAGTGCTATATCAAGCCTACTGATGAAGATATGGAGGCAGATGAGAAAATTGTCACTGTTTTTAAAAAGCTAAAAAAAACTCTTCTTCCTTCAATGATGATTTGAGTGATTCATCAACCTCATTATTAAAAATTCATGCCTTCCTATATGAATTTGTCTGCAGCTTTTAGATAATATTTGTTGTGGCTTTCTTCACTATATTAAAGAGCCATTTGCTACCCAGAGGAGCTTTGTTTTTTGTTCCACTCTTGTTCTCTTTGAGACACTTGTGCTGTAATCAAATCACTTTTTGGTCTGCCTTTATCTTTCTTTTGATTGCCAAACAGATTGATGAGCTCTTTGTCAAAAGTCATTTTCTCTTTCCTCTCAAATTTTAAGTAATATTACAAATAGCAAATTCTGAGTTATGAGCTCACTGAGATCAGTAAAATTTGGGCTCCTAAAAGCTCTAATGAATTTGCACTAAACTCCAGTCCTTATATTTTTTATTATTTATTAATCCATTTTTTTATTTTAACCTTCTTGCACATTACTAATCTATGTTTAAAACAGTTGAGGCAATATCAACCCTTTTTGATTAGGTGGTACCATGAGGTTGTAAACTCAGTTTGTGTTAGCTAAATGCATCACAGAGATGCTGCTTTTCATGGTTACAGTTCTCCAGGAATCAGGTCTGGCCCACTTCTCTGTAGTTTCAGAGATGATCTCAGTGTTTCTTTCGGTAATCTATGAATGCCAGATGGTTCAGTAGATCTGTGAAAATCTGTTTCCTCAGAGAATTCCAAGACAGATTTTCATGCCTCCTGAAGTGTATTTTGTCAAGGAAACTAGAGGATCTGTATGTGAATTTGCCTTTGTTAGTACATTATGTATTTTTTGTGGCCAGTTAAAAATGTGTTAACTAAGCCAACACAATTATATGGACTAAGATGTCATAGCTTCTGAGGTAAAAAGCTTTAAAAAAATCTGTTTCACAGCTCTCTGAGGGCAATTGCATAATTTTTACTTAAGATTTCACCTCCTGTTTCGCTTATTTTACTTCAAGGCCTGTTCTTCACTTCAGTATCCCTTCCACTTACTATCTTTTCATTTCTAAAGCTACTACCCTCTAGGATAATATTGATCAAACTTGGAAAAGAAAATATAACCTGGAATGTGGACACCATTCTAGCAGTCACTGCGTTAATTAGTACCTCTAGTTATGCATGCTGCTGAGCTTTTTTGTCACAGTATAATGAAAAAAATGGAATTTTTAGTTAGAACTGCTGAAATAGAGCATCACTCTGTATCTTAAAATGTACTAGCTTTAGTAAACATGTATTGAAGCAATCACTTATATTTCTCAACTTAGGTTTAACAAAACCTAAGTACTATTTTGGAACAGCTCAAATTTAACTGGAAATCTGACATACAACTATTTATGTTCACTGTGCAGTTCCATGTTTAGAAATGCCCACTGGAAAAAAAAATTCTGACAACTGTGCTCCAAGAGAAATGTAAGTGTGCCCAAATCTCCTCTTGATGAGTAACTTTTGACTTGGGCATTTTTATTTTAACTAAGCCTAAACACCACAGCAGGAAAGTAAAAATATTTCATTAATTTTGAAATAAAAAAAAAAAATCAGCTATCTCTGTGGTCTCAGACTAACTTTTTCCCACTGTAATACCTGAATTTTTTGCTTTTCACTTGTTGTTAGAAAGCATATACTATAAGTCTGCCTTTCTAGGATATTTTCAATATTTCATTATTTGTTTCTTTCTGTCTGTTCTGGACCAAGATGATTTAAAAAGGTTTCACCATTCGGAAGTTTCCTTTGCCAACTTAAATTCTAGTAAAATGGAATCAAAAGCTTTTAGTTAAGCAAGACTATAAAATGTTTTTTTGTACCTGATATCTGCATAGACCTGGAATGGAGAAGGAATCCAGAACCTCTTGTTTTTAAGGATGGAGGAAGACTCCGTGGTTCACAGTGAGGAGAAAAATGCATTTTGCTTTTGAACTGGAAATCAAATCATCCATGAAAATATGATAAAATCAGATATGTGCATACTCCTTTAGGTACTGTGGATATGTGCTGTGTATCTGAAACTGGATAAAAAAGCCACTTTTCATTCTTCAGTTTATGAATTACTCCTTTTCCAAGAAAGGAAGAGATTTGTTGTAGGATCAAGTAGAACTATATCACATTGTAAGGAAGAACCCTCATCAAGCTGTGCAGTAATCTGTTCCTTCAATACTATAATTTGATGAGGAACTCTAGCAGATTATAAACTATGAAATCAATAAGACAGCTCAGTGTGACAAATAGGTATTTGTTTTAGAAAATTTTTACAAAGTGAGACATATGAAGTTTCTGCCATAATCCTTCATTACATTGTGTACTAATTTGGTAAACTAAAGTATTGGAGTTTTTGTTTTGTTTTAAGAATTTTAGCTGAGCTTGGTCTATTTTTGTGTTTTTCGTGGCAAGACTTGTGACGTGTTTATATTTAGTTACTAGAAAAATAAAACATCCATCTGGTGGTCCCCCACAGTATTAATTTTCTTGCCATTATGAGCTCTTTCTTAATACTAACCAAACCCAGGAAATCCCAGGAAATTATTTTTGAGACTATTTTTATCCCTGACTCACTTTTACTAGGATTGTACTATTACTATTGTGAATGTGATAAGTCAGATAATCAAGCTGCTTATGGCTTATGTTGTGGCAAGCTGAGAGGAAAATATGCAGCATGCAGGTCTTCACTGGTCATACTGAAACAAATAACTTGATGCATGTAATCAGCTAACTCAAAATACAACAAGGCACAGAGAGATTGAGGTCAGACATGCTAGAATGAAATTGGGGTCTTTCTGTATGTGTGTATGCATGGGCAGAGAGCTGTTGTGCTAAGTATGAACCAGATACTCTGGCACGGGTAACAATATCTTTTTCTTGGCATTTTTTAATGATCTGGGACAAAAATTAGGAAATTAGAGCCAAAACACAGGAAAATTATAGTGCAATCTATGCTTATTTTTTAATTGTAAAGCACCACTAAGGTGATAATTCTGACTTACAGAATTAAAACATGAAGCTGTTCATGGGAAGATACAAATGTTAAATGGTGTAGATTGAAATCTTGTCTGAAGCCATTGTAATACATACAGATTAATGCTTTAGCATATTTATGGATACATGCTTAAAAAGTTGTTACAAAGCTGCGTACTGCATATTTTAATCTGTGTTGTTCAAGCAGTAGGATTGAAGCAAGTTTAAATTGCTTTCCTATCCATTATCCAGAAAAGCCTTTTGGAGTATGGGAGCTTCTGTTTCATTTATAGTACTTGAAGCCAAACAGAAATTTTGACTACCTCAAGGAAGGTATATATACAGGATTTTTCTCCAGAGTGTGGTGAAATGTGTTGTGCATGACTCACTTGAGACAAAAGCTAACAACTGTTCTTAGTAATGGAGATCTTTTTGCAGTAATGGTGGGCTGATGCCTTACAGATCCATCCTTACAGCAGGTACGAGAACATCTGCTTTATACTAAATGCTAAAGGAAGACTTTCCTTTCATGGAAACTTATTACTTTTACCCTGATGGAACACCCACTTTAAATATATTTTCTTATGAGCAGTAAAATTAAGTCCCACAGTTCCCCAAAAAGTGATGTATTCTCTGTCATGGATGGACCTGGAGTCCTGCATCAACCTTGGCTATGCTGGTTCAGTGTTACATCATGCAGGTCAGCCAGCTGGATATTGCTGATTGAATGACCAAGAAGGTCATTCATCTTTTGTGGAAATACTGTCACTCCCTGAATAAGAAATAGGAGGCCTTGGAAAAAGAAATCAATAAGACAAACATTAATGTAAGCTAAAGTAGTATGACAAATAGCTGTTCAGAAATGGTGTAATAATGCTTCTCATTTCTACAAAAAGACAAGGTTTCAAGAAACTTCTTACCTTTTCATGGGGAGGTCTGACAAGGTTTGCACTGAGGCTTCTCTGGTTATATTTCATTGGCTTTTTCTTTTTCATTGGCAATTTTATTGCCATATTAGGCAACCTTCAAATAGTCTTTTCCCAGTTGTTGTTTCTTGAAGAAGCTCAGCTAGAAGTGACCTCTGTCTAGACGTGGCCTCTACTCTTGTGGAAAGGAAGTGAAGTATTAACTTTTTCATACACAGTGAGACTTGTCACCCCTCTTCCCCTTTTTCTCTTTCTGGTGCATTTTTGTTTTTAGCAGCTCCTTTGCCCTTTAGCAAGGAAGGTGGCAAAAGAAGGTTAAAAATAGGAAAATAGAAAAGCCCTCTGTAAGGAAAAATAAAATGGGAAAACTTGCTCTGTTACACAATGTCAAGTATTGGTCTCTGACATAAGGTTGAGACTGTGCCTTCTCTATTCCTTTCTGCCATTTCTGCTTCTGTCAGCAGCTACAGAAGGATGAGACAGAATTTGAGGTTAGTGTTACAGCTGCATATTGGACAGCAGAGTAAGTTCGGAGATACTGTTGGGGAAAAAATCTGCCTTCGCATTTGTTGCACATTGGACAAATTTGAGCTAGGGACTGAACCCCATCTGCAAGCCTGAATTTCTTCATGCTTGAGCTAAGAGATGTATTTATTGTTAGCTTTTTCCTTTGAAAGAGCATCTACACATCCAGTATTTCACATGACTTAAAAGCATACGTATGAAGAATACTGTTATTACCATTCTCAAATTTCAACTGAAAACTGAAGTACTGATTGCTTTTTCATGTCAAGATCTCTATCATAACTGACTAGGCTGATTTAGGGAGTATTCTGTGAAGTTTGGTTGTGCTTAGCTGGGAAGTGTAATGTGAACACACCATGGGTGATAATGGCTGTCCAAGATGCTTCATCCATGTGATGATAGATGTTGCAGGTTGCAGCATTTGCACTGATCAGTTTAGGCCCCAGTTCATGGTTCTGTGTCATTTCTAGCTCTTGCTGAAGTTGTTCTGTAATGAATGGGGTATCTACCTTTCTCCTACCAGTTTAAACTGTAATCAAATAATTACAGGATTGTGCTATGGGATACTGTAAGTGGAAGTACAATTGCTTAAATCACCATTTGGCAGAGGAGGGGAATATTGAACACCTTTTGAAATTGTAAGTTGATCAAACCTGTGGTATAGGTAGAATTAATAATGGCTGTACTGCTAGTGAAGTAACATAAAAGCAATGAGAATGAGTAATTGTGCCAAGAATAAATCCTAGCATGGATTTCAACAGTGCCTATGTCCCTTAGTGCAGCTAAAGTTAACAAGAGTTTTCTATGTATTGAAGGTGTTCATAAAATATAAATGTAATCATGAAAGTGCTAGACACTGTATTAAAACAGTTAAGAGATACTCACTTGTCCCCTTTACAGAAAACAATTTCTGAATCTTTCACTATGACTTGTAACTTCTTGCTGCTTTTCATCTATACTTTTTTTAGCAAGATTAATCATTCTTTTCTCATGCTATCCAGTTCTCTAGCAAAAATACTTTTCTGTCTGATAAATACTTCTTTGTCTGATTCCTTTGTCTGGTAGTAGTGACATGTTTTATCTCTTTTATTCTGTGAAGCTCATTTTCATTTTGCCTTGAAAACAGGCTTTCTGTTGTTGGTCCTCTATTTTCTCAACCAGTTTTAAACATTGATGATAAGGATTGTGGACTGACCTTCAAATGAGGCCTTGCACAATATTATTATTTTGTATGTTTCAATATGAGATATTCTTTGTCTCATGTAATTTTGTTACTTTAACCATTTTTCTAACCAGTGCAGAGAAGTATTTCTCCATGCAAGGCTGAAAAAAAAAATTCAATCAGTATTATACAAAGCATTACCCTAAGAAACTGGCAGAAACTATACAGAATTGTTGCATTTACTACTTTTTATTTTAGTTTGGTTTTTCTTTTCCTAAGGCTGTAGATTTTTTCCCAGACTGGCATAAAAGATAAGACTTCTATCAAGTGAACCAGCTTATGGGCCAAGAATAGCAATGGCAGAACTTTTGAAGCTGGCAGTACAGAGATTTGAGAATCAAAATGCAGATACAGTGAATTGAGATTGACATGCTAACTCAGCATGTGTAGAGGAAACATGGAGAAGCTTGTCAACATAGAAGAGCCCCAGATCATTCCTAAATCATCGGTTTCACTTGAATGAAACAGAGCTCAATTCTTGCCACTGTACCTTATTTTTCAAATTATGACAGTTATGCTTAGCATTGCATCTCAGCTTTTGTAGTATGATTTCAGCACAGGCATTTGCATTACTGTAGTCTTGAGCATGATAAAGCCCTTGACATTGGTTTATTTGATATGGTTTATTTGACCTTTTCAGTTTGAATGAAAATCTAATTGTATTTTGAAAAGGCGGAAAAAACCAAAAAGTAATCAGCAAAAGTTATGGAATTGACTCGGGCAAACAGGAGGTAGGGGTTTTTTATATCCTAAATATCAAATACATCCACAGATGCTTAACAAAAAAGGCACTTCTTTAATGCAAAAGCTGAGTGTGCTGAAACAAAGATAGAAAGCATTCCATCAGCAGATGAAGATGATGAGCCAGCATGTTCCCTAGTAGGCCAGAAACTCAAAACCAGCGAAATATGTTTCATACTGAATGAGCTAAATTTGCACAGTAACTTAAACTTTAAATATAGTCAGGTCTGTTTTAATCACCAATTTTGTTTGCTAGACATGACACTGTTCAGTAACGACACAAGTTGGTAATACTGAATCTGCTTTGACATGATCCATTTCCAGCTTATATAGAAGAGATCAAAAATACAAAAATACTTTTCCTGGGTTTTGTGAGTCCCTTACCAAAGTGTGTATAATATCTCCATTCCATACATACAGATTTGCAGCTGATGATGAGCTTCTTACCTGTTGAGGCTTTATAGCAAAATTGAGGGTCGTGTACCTTGTGTGGAACATCTGTGGCTAACTCTGGATAGTTTTTTCCAACCACCATTTATTTGCTAATGGAGGATGTAGTTATTAAGTTCTATTTATAATGGTGGCTGGAAAAAACAGTCCAAAGTTATATCAACTGGAGGGCTTTGTTACACTGGAAACCTGGACAAAGTATCCAGTTATAGTAATACATAACATCTAGCTCTGCAGCTAATTCAGAAAATAGGGTTTGCTGAGACAGTCCTCATGGAAGTGCAAGAGGGCTTCACATTTGGTTTTGCTCTCCTTGTAAGAACTTGGGTGTACATTTAGTACCAAGACTTATTAACGAGTGTAGTTCTCAGAATGACACAGGCCTTCCTTGATATTCTCCATGTACCTTGAACGCATTTTCGAGGTGACTGGGAAAAGGTAAACATTGTACACCTCTTCCTAAGACCTGTACTAAAGTACAGGGGGACAGGGAGGTGATTCAAGACAGCCAGCATGGCTTCACCAAGGGCAAGTCCTGCCTGACCAACCCAGGTGGTTCTATGGTGGAGTGACTGCATCAGTGGACAAGGAAAGGGTTACAGATGCCATTTATCTGGGTTTCAGGGCCCTTCCAACCCAAGCCATTCTTTGATTCTTTGGTTTTGAAATCTCCTTAAATTTACAACTGCTGTAACAAAAGAGCCTTCAGGTGTTCTAGGTATAGAACAATTCTTTGCCCATAAGTGAATGTAGAATAGAGCAATGCAACTCATGTCTCCTCTCCCTCCTCAGAGCAGGTTCATTTAACTGAGCACGAATAGGCATTTGTGGGGCATTTAAAGAGTACTGTTTTACCCCAGTGACAGTGAAGCTGTCTTAATGCAAAAAATCCATCCTTGTTTTCTTAGTCATGAAGAACTAATTATTTACAGATCTCAATGTTGAGTTGAAATAACTGAATTTTTAAAGAAGCTTTTATTTTGAAAGTAGAGGAAGACAAGTGATTTTGTTTACTTGCCCAAAACAAGCCATAATTATTGGCAAAGAAACAGCTAAGGCAAGAGATTATTTGTTCTGAGTGTGATTTGCTGAATATCATGTCTCCCGACCTTTGATCAGATGAGCATTATTGGAGATTATTTGGATCAATGGTAGCATATGACTTACTTCAAGTATCTGTACAGAATATATCTGATTATAGCAGATTAGTACCTGTAGATATAAAATGTCAAATCTACAGTGCATATTTAGGCCTTCCCAAACATCTGTTTGGTAAGATCTGAGGTTGTTGTTTTGTGTATGCTGAGGGTTTTTTGAGGTGAGTCTACATTAAAAAAAAAACAAAATTAAAAAGGCCATTAAGGAAATTAGTAGTTTAATGTGAGTAGGACATTTGAGATTTCACTTGTAATGCTGAACAAACAATTGGTTTGTTACTTGTCCGGAAAAAACTAAAATTAAATTTGTAAGTAAGTATACATCTGTTCTGCTCTAGAAGCTGACATAAACCCCTTTTTTCTTAAGCTAAAGGCTGAGAGGTGAAAGGTAAGAATATGTGAAAGGAACACATTGGGTAGAGAAAAGAATTCATCTGTATACTGGTGTGATTCAAGAACTAAAATTATTTTTATGACTTTTAGTACTTAGGATACAGTTAGGCTGTTTTTCTTTCTAAATGGGAGTTGCTTAAAAACTGTTTTTCTTAAGTAGCCATTAGATTATGCAATATTTTGTTTCCATATAGGAATTGAAAAGTTAATTTCTTCAGTCACAGTGTGTAATACACTGCAGTATGATTCTTCTTTTCCCTAGTCCTCACTGGCTAATGTTTTGTCTTGCCATGAGAGAAGAAAGCCATGACATCTTTTAATTTACTGCCCTCTTATTCTACATGTATTAATTCATATGGTACTTTCTTTCTTCCTTTCTCTGACTTTCCTTACTTCATTTCCTTCCAAAGTTTTTAAGCAGATCATTTGCCACTTTCCCAAGGTGTTGCTGTTTTAGGCCTGTCACCAGGCATAGTGAATTATAAAGCCTGGAAATAGACATTGCCGAATAAGGGCCCTGTAAGTGAATCTCAACATTATAATGTGTTTTATTTCTGCTTATCATGACATTGTAACTTAGATAACTCAGTAATTTGACTTAACTTTTGTGCACCCTACCTGTGAATATGAACTCAACATCATCTTTGTGGCTCTGAGCCACAACTTCGAGCCAAAGCTGACATTACCTAAATTTGTTAGAAACTGCTTACAAATAGTAAAGGCTTGAAATTCAAATATCAGAGCATGGACCATTAATTGCATTAAACATCTGCATCCATAAAATATTAAAAAGTATACATATCCAGTGAGCTACACTTAGTGATGTCTTAATCTCCAAGATGCCGATTTCCAAAAGTCATATGGAATGAGATACTGTAACTGTCATGTTCCTATTATTGCATGTGGTCATAAAGGGGACATTTTGAGGTAGTGTTGTTTCAATATTTCATGACTTTGGAATTTTTCTTTCTTTATTTACATTCCAGGAAGGAAATGAGCCAGTCCTTTCTCATAAAAGAATTACATAATACATGCGAGAGGTTTTTAAATTTGGGGAGATAGTCAAACTGGTAGTCACATCCATTGCAAACTCTATATTTTCTATTTCAAAAACAGCATACTGTTTTCAGTTGCAGTTTTCATCATTTTAATTGCTTTCTAAAGTAATGAGTGGAAAAATTGGTTGTAAAAAGATTTTTTTTATGTGCATGTAATAAATGTACAATTCTGTACTTTTGTAACTTTATTTCTTTACATATGAGAGTATCTTCTTCCTGTGCAAATTTGACTGTTACAGCATAAATGACATTGTTTCCATTGCTTTGTTGCTAAGGAGACAGGTTTAGTCATATACATGTATGCTTTACTTCTAAGATTGCTTTTAGAATATCAACAAAGAATCTTCAACTGTTTCTTTGTTCTAACTCAGCGTGCAACTCATTAGACTTACCGTGATGAAGACTACTAATATTTTTTTTAAATTTCCTATCAAGTCTTCATTGTTACTGGCACCAACTATCATTTTTTACTCAGAGATTTGCAGTGGGCCCATTAATTAACCTAGTTCTTTAACCTACCTTGGATTCTTTCCTGAACTCTGATTATAAACTCAATACTAACCCTTTCTGAGCAAAAGCCTATAATGGGTAAAGAATCAATATTTTTGTATGTTCGCTGTTACCTCTCTCATAATAAACCTATGAGCAATACCTGATCCTTTCAATGCCTCTGAACAGTGTCCTAGTATACTAAACCTTTCTGATACTTGATATGTTTGTTTTCAAAAGCACAGATTTTTGCATCTGCCTAATCTGTTAGTTGTTTTCCATCACTTGGTCTGTTTCTTGGTTTTATCTTACTTCTGCACAAACAGGGTCCATGTGATTGCTTAGTTTTCTAGGTCTCCATTTAAACAATGAGAATTCTATTGCTTTTCTGTAAGATGACACTTTTTGGTGGACTTTTATCCCAGCTGACTTGTAACATTTTGTGGCAGTCCATTCACCAAAGTAAATATTTAGTTAAAAATATATCATGTATGGACATTCAGCAACAAGAACACCCTGGCAGTGACCTGTACCTTTGATCAGATGGCTCATTGGTGCTGACAATTGAGTCACAGGGCTCTTTTTTGCACGCTCTTTAATATGATTTAGATGACCCCAAAACCAGCAGTAGTAGTTTATGTTAGTTCACTTACAGTTGCTATCATATAGTTTGTCCTGATTTTTTCTGGGGTAGAGCCAATTTTCCTCTTAGTAGCTGGTAGTGTTAATAGCTAGTAGTGTTGTGTTCTGGATTTAGGATGAGAATAAAGCTGATAACACACTGATGTTTTAGTTGTTGCTGAGCCAGGGTTACCCTAAGTCAAGGACTTTTCAGCTTCTCGTGCTGCACTGTCAGCAAGTATGCTGGGGGTTTGGGGGGAGACACAGCTGGGACAGCTGACCCCAGCTGGGTAAAGGTATATCCCACCGAGTCATGCTCAGTATATAAACCTGGGGGAAGGCTGCGTGAGGGGGCCACTGCTTGGGAGCAGGCTGAGCATCATTTGGTTGGTGGTGAGAAATTGCTTTTCATTTGCATCACCTTCTTTTCTTGGCTTTTATTTATCTCTTTTTTTGCTATTTTCCTTTTCATTCCTTTTTTCAAAAAATATTATTTTATTTAAATTATTTTACTGTTCTTATCTCAACCCAAGATTCCATGAGTTTTCTTACTTTCAGCTCTCCAGTTCACTTTTGCATCCCACTGAGGGGGTAGGGAGTGAGGTGTATGTGGGACTTAGTCACCATCTGGCATTAAACCATGACACCGGTGCACACGTGACCCATAAAATTGTGCTAGTTCTCAAATTACTGACAATTAGCAAAATTTGCGAAGTGGATATTTACTAATCTCACCACCAACTTCAAGTTCATGAAACTTATTTCAGTTTTATTGCTGTGTCCGTGGCCAAAAGCAGCACATCTTCTTTCTGCAAGCTGTTCAGCATCAGGCATTTGGTGGCTGGGGGATATATGCATTTATGCCACTGAAATTAAATTTGAAGCCCACAGCTGAACTGTACTATTCTGTGTTCCAACTCAAACTTGGGTTTTGAAAGTATAATTAGCTCAAGCCAAAATGATTACAAATGCCTGTTACTCTCTAAAAACCATTCTTAGAAATAGCCTATGGCTTTACTAATATTTTATAAGTTCACATTAGAATGTGAAACTAGTGGCTACTTTATTTACTAGTAAATTAAATAGTGTGAAAGCATGGGCCCAAGCACTACAACTCATTTATTTATGTGATTGTGTTGTTAGAAATCACCTTGTCATTATTCTCACCTTGCACTTTCCCAAATAATTCCAAGATGTGGTTTGGTTGTTACTACAGGATAGCAAGCAGTAGGCAGTTTGAATGTGGCTGTGCTCTCTGGATGGTCAGTGTTTAGGGGTGTGTATGTGGCCAGCCTGTGCCACCTGGCTTGTAGTCACACTGGCACCCTTAAGTGAGTCATAGAAGTGTAGACAGTGCATCTGTTCTACAGTGACTTTATAGAAAATGCTTTTATTCCATGTTAAATATGTCATAATTAAAAATGGTTTTATTGCTGTTTCACTCTGGGGCTGGTATTGCAGCACACCCAAGAGGCCATAAATTCACTCTAGTTTGTACCCCACCAAGCCTTTTACATGTAGCAGTGGTCCTTCACAAAATCTTCAAATCATTATGATATGTAAAGATGAATAAAATGAAAGGATATTGTGGCCAGAGAAGTTTGTTATCAAGCATATGCCATACCTGTGTATGCTGGAGCATTGAATGTGTATGCTGGCCACAGCACTAACTGATCTTCAACCAAAATGTCTATATTTCTGTATCGACCACTGCGTTTGTGGAAGTGTGATGTGTGTATTCAAATACCTATAACAAATAAGGATTTTCCACAATGTACTTTGCTTTTGTTGCAGTGTGCATATTAATAAATCTCAATGATTTCAGTATTATATGCTGTATGTAGCACTGTAGCACCATCTTGTGTGAGATGAAATTGTGGTTTCTGTATATGCATTCAGCAGTCTTCATGTGGAATATAACAATTTTATTTAAAACCCTTTTATGTAAAACTGAAACTGGGAAATGAGAACACAAAATAGATCCTCCTTATAATTGACGTGGTAGATTTCAACAGTGCATTCATTTAAGATACCTCATTATTAGGATGATTCATATAAATATGAAGCATGGGATGCTGAACTCTGGAGGCAAGAAATATGCATTCTGTTTGCTTTGTGCTACAAAACTACATAATTAAAGCACAGAAATTGGAATCTTTGTGAGAAATAAAATGCAATTAAACTGTAGTATAGGAAAAGGCTCCTAGGGAAAAATAAGTAGAAATGGCTATGAAGGAGCTGACAGCAATAAAGCTGTAAAGTGCTTTTAAATGATTGCAGGTAGCAAATGGGGTAAGGACACAGAACTGAGCATTCATATTCAGCTGTAGTGCTTTGAGGTTTCTCTATGTTTGGAAAGATGCATATGTACAAAAGTTGGGGCAAAAATGGGAAGAGAAACACATTAAAAAATCTTGTTCATATGACACAGCAAACAACAATTGGAGGCACAACTGTGCTGCATTGAATACACTCCTACCCTTTGACATCTCACACATGGATCTTTTTTCCACCTTTTCATGCTTTAATTTGTGTCTTGTTGTTATGATCTAATTATTAAGGTTCTTTAGAAATACCTCTGCCCGAATTAAGGTACAAACGAGACCATATGCCAGTTAATAGTATGAGTTTTATTTGATAGAAAATATGAGAGAGAGAGGGAAGAAAAGAGAGAAAAAGAGAAGTAAGAAAAGAGGTGGGGGGGACAGAAAGAGGGAAAGAGAAAATATCACCATCCGTGGATCCCAACGATGTTGCGTTGATCCTCTCCAGCCGGTCTTCTCGGTGGTGGTGGTCCCCCCCGAAAAGCACAGGATGCCATGGGTTAATATACACTCAGGCCAGGGGCAATGTCCAGGCATGTCCCCCCGGGGGAGGGAGCAGCCTCTAGCCGTAGACTCTGCTTGCATCACGTGTACTCCTGTGGTGCCAGGCCTAGCACTCTGGGGGGTCTGTGATGGATTGTGACTCCCCCTCAGCTCCTCTCACGTGAAAGTCCCATGGATGTAGCCAGTGAGGCTGGGGGTTCCACAGCTGGGCCAGTCTGTGTCAACCTGGCTTCTGTGAGCTGTGCTATGCCCCCACCCCAAACTCAGCCAGGGATGATTCTCAGCACAGCTGGTGGCTTTGGCCTTTGTGTATGCATACCTTTCCCTCAGCTTGAGATGATTGAACAATAGGTTTCCCTTTATCTAATCTCAGCAGTTTGACTCAGTCCAAAGTCCCAGTCAGGTATCTTCAGGGAGGTTTCTTTGATTGTAGCTTCTTTATACACTTTTTGTTATAATGAGCAAAACTTTATATCAATGTTTGAGGCATGAACTATTTTAGTCTCTGACAGCCACCCCGTGACTCAAACATTGTAATAAATGTCTCTTTTTTAGCAATCTTCTTTAGCCTATGGGTTGTCCACGGAGGTGATGAAAAAAAGGATAATGGGAGAAAAGATAGAAATAGTAGAAGCAATAACATGAGCAATTATACTAATAGGTACAATAGTTCAAAGCATAAATTCAACTGTAATCATTAATTTAATTTTCATTAGTCAGTACCTCCACCCCGCGACCCCAGGAATTAGTGTTTTTAAATGGGTGGTGGGTGTGAGGGGTATTTTTATATTGTATCTCTTAGATGTTAGCTTAATATGTTTGGAAATTGGTTATAGAATTATACAGCTGTTTTTTATTTATTTTTTTTTTGGTATAAATGTGGATGGATTTAGCAGGGATGTATGTTTCTTTTTCAACTACATTTACATATAGTTGGTAGAATTTTATAGGTAATATTTCTTTTTCGCTGGACAATTCTATAAATCATGAAAATTACTTTTATGATACAAAATTAACATACAAAAGATTTTATAAAAATTATTGTTAAGCAATCTTATCTTTACATGAGGGCTATGCTCTGTTTTTTAAGATTCAGATTATAGCACTGTTGTAATTTAGCCTTGAAACAAATTAGAAATTATAGCTTTACAATCAGTGTAATTAAAAAATGAAATTGATTGCTTTTCAAATTCAGTTGTATTATCTCAACTAGTTTTTTTTTACGAATTTTTGAGGCAGAGTTAAAATACTCTCTTAGGATATATGGCAGGAGATTTAACAGCCATTGGTTTGAGAGCTGGTAGAAGGCTTTTCTGTTTTTTATTTACGTCATTTTATATAACGTTTGTGTTTTGTTAAGATTTTTTAATTCGCTATTTAGTAAATTTGAAAAATTTAGCCAAATTATAATAATTTTAAATTTTTCTAAGGCAGAACTGAGATGATTAGTGCATTTTGTATAAATTCTTATACCAACTCTCAGGATTAAATTGGTTGAGACAAATTATGCATCTATAACAACTTTTGCCACATTATTTTTCAGTAAAAAGACAAAATAAGTTAGATAAAAATCAAACATAAGAATATATAAAATATTTTAACTAATATTTGATCTTCTAGCAAGTTACTTGCAATGACAACACGAATAAATTACAAATGTTAACAAACTGACAATGCAAGCAATTATGGTGACATTTTAAATTTTCACTGGCTCTCATGCAGCATCATTTCATGTGTTGGTACGTTCCTATAAAAGAAAAGTGAAAATGTGGCCCACCAGGCTAATTATTAAAATGAAACAAAACTTCTCGTTGCCAACACTAAGCGACAGAGTTTACATGAAGAAAAGGTCATCACATTTAGGCATGATTTTGCTGTTTGCAGATTCTCTGCTCTCAAACTCGTTTTCCTTATCTTCAATGCAAGAGTGTTTGACATTCCTGGAAAAGAAAAGAAACAAGCTTCCCCGGCAATACTTTTTTTTGGACATTATTAAATTTAGTGACAAACAATGCCATTGTTTAAAACATTTTGAAGAATTAATCACCTTTTTAGTAACCAAGCATGTTTTTAGTAACCAATTGCTTCTTATTCCACTTTTTCTTGCACTAAGTCTAAGCTAGGGTAGACAGGCAAGTAACAAATTAACTAAAGAAAGACAATACAACATTATCTTTCTACTGGCTGCTTGGGATAGGAATTTTCCCCTAAACTTTTTCTACAGCCTCCCAACAGGGGAAGCTGCATGAAAAATACGTAAGCTTGTACAGGGACAACACCATCTTCACAAGGCAGCAGCTTAATAATGGGCTTCAGGGTTAGAACCAATTCTAGTTTTCCACACAAACCACAGACTGGGGGGGGAGGGTGGTGGGGGGTGTTCCCTAAAAGACAAGAGCTGCAGAAGTGACTTCAGGAGTGAAACCTGTCAATTCTGGCTTTTTACAACAAAATACACACACACACAAAAAACACAAAGTAGGGGCGTGGGTCCCCTCCAAACAGGAGTTTTCAGGCTCCGCACAACACCACGAACAGGAGCTTTCCAGCTCCGCACAAAGTAGGGGCGTGGGTCCCCTCCAAACAGGAGTTTTCAGGCTCCGCACAACACCACGAACAGGAGCTTCGCTAGCTCCGCACAAAACACCAAGGTGAGGCTTTTACTACAAACTACAGACAGGAAGGCCTCCCCACGAGACACAAGCAGCAGAATTGGCTTCAGGACTGAAACCTGCCAATTCTGGACTCGCACAACAAAAGACACTAAAGGGAACTAGAACCCCCATATCAGTTTACTATAACTTCTGGCCCCCAGAGATGACACTTTAATTTTCACAATGTACTCAGAGAAAATTGCAGTCAAATTTTAAGTGTTTAAACAAACTAGAATATGCACAACCCATCAAAGAAAGTTGGTCTAAGAGAATTGTTATGGATGGAGTTATAACAACTCTTATCACCCTTTAAAAAAAAAAGGTAGTGTTTATATTTGTTAGTATATAGTATACTAACATAGTATTGTACAATTAATAATTATTATATCGTAAATAGTATAAAAGGAAGAACGTGAAATTATTTGATGAGAGAAGACAATAGTATTGTGAAAGGCACTTCGGGTCAGAGAATGTTATCCTGCCGACTACGCCAATAAAATGTTATGATCCAATTATTAAGGTTCTTTAGAAATACCTCTGCCCGAATTAAGGTACAAACGAGACCATATGCCAGTCAATAGTATGAGTTTTATTCGATAGAAAATATGAGAGAGAGAGAGAAGAAAAGAGAGAAAAAGAGAAGTAAGAAAAGAGGTGGGGGGGACAGAAAGAGGGAAAGAGAAAATATCACCATCCGTGGATCCCAACGATGTTGCGTTGATCCTCTCCAGCCAGTCTTCTCGGTGGTGGTGGTCCCCCCGAAAAGCACAGGATGCCATGGGTTAATATACACTCAGGCCAGGGGCAATGTCCAGGCATGTCCCCCCGGGGGAGGGAGCAGCCTCTAGCCGTAGACTCTGCTTGCATCACGTGTACTCCTGTGGTGCCAGGCCTAGCACTCTGGGGGGTCTGTGATGGATTGTGACTCCCCCTCAGCTGCCTCTCACGTGAAAGTCCCATGGATGTAGCCAGTGAGGCTGGGGGTTCCACAGCTGGGCCAGTCTGTGTCAACCTGGCTTCTGTGAGCTGTGCTATGCCCCCACCCCAAACTCAGCCAGGGATGATTCTCAGCACAGCTGGTGGCTTTGGCCTTTGTGTATGCATACCTTTCCCTCAGCTTGAGATGATTGAACAATAGGTTTCCCTTTATCTAATCTCAGCAGTTTGACTCAGTCCAAAGTCCCAGTCAGGTATCTTCAGGGAGGTTTCTTTGATTGTAGCTTCTTTATACACTTTTTGTTATAATGAGCAAAACTTTATATCAATGTTTGAGGCATGAACTATTTTAGTCTCTGACACTTGTTTCCATTTATTTTTCTTCCTACTTTTACAGAGCCATTTTCAGAATAATCAGTAGTTTGCGTAAAAGGAATTATAGTCTTAATACAGGTTAAGGCATGGAGGTGGTAACTATTAGTTACTGCCATTGCTATGAGTCCAGCATATCATACTGGTCTTGACAGCTCTTTTTTTCAATGTAGTGAAAAGAAGCTCTCACATCACTTTTAACACTTTCAGTATTTTCTTTTGCTCTATCAAATATCTAATTTTTCCCTATGTATTTGGGGCAGTTATATAGAAACTCCAATTCCGTTTGAGTGATTATTCATTTAGGTGATGGAAACACATAGGTTTAAGAACTCAAAGTATAGGAATTTGTTGCCTTCACTGTAACATATAAATACACTTCTACCCATGTGTGCTTCCGGAATGTGGAGCAGGGGTAAAACACACCCCTTCTTCCTTTTTATATGCAACTGAGTCATAACTGTTTTCATGCCTTAGCACCTAAAGAGTCCTGGGCCACAGTATTTTCTGATTATTATTCAAATAATACTAGGAGTAAAAAGCTGATCTTTTACTTTTGTGAGTTTTGCTACGATTTACTCAATCAAAATATCTAGCTTCGAACCATACTGTGCATGGGAGCACATCATATCATCCCAACTGCATCAAAAGCTGGAATTCTTGAAGAAAAATTATGTAATTGCTGAATATTCAGTCTGTCAGGGTTTCAGATGTAAAAAAGCTATTTAGAAAAGCTGCATTGCTGCCTTTTTTGGTAGGAGTAACTGCTGGAGATATGGACCTGATAAACATGGTTTTATTTTCACATTAAAAGAAATAGTGTTGTGTGACTTTATATCATGACTATAGATACCAGGAGGGAGAGATTGTGTGATCAAGAAAGATGGCATTTGACTTCTCTGCAATCAAATTTTTCCCAGCTCATGGCCAAATAATTTTGCATTAGTCTTTAATAATTGATAAAAATGCAAATCATGAAGAGAAAGCACTAGCCTGTAGAATGAACATATATATTGTCAGATGCTGGGGGAAAAAAACCCTGTGCTGCTTATGCATACATTTGTTGTCCTTTGTTCTTCTCTGTCCTCTTTTGACTATGGTTTGTGTTTGTGAGCCTTAGGGAAAAGAATTTTTCATCTTTCTTTTGAAATTATAAAAGCAACCAGAAGAAAAGATCTGTGGGTATCACTTGTTGAAGACAGACTGGGAAAAAAACTTGTATCAATGCTTCTCTCACCATCCTTTCTAGCTCTGTGCTTGCAATGTGTAGACTAATAAGAGCTTGGGTTTCCCCTTTTGCGACAGTTTTTACAGCAAGAAGGTGCAGCTAATGCTAAAAGCCTTGAATCTTGCATGCCTGAGCCATCATGTCCACATGAGCAATATACCCCGAAGTCTCTCTACCTGACTGTGTAAACATTATTTCCTCTTACCTAATCTTCCATTGCACCTTCCATTTTTCACTTTTAGATTCACTCATGTGGAAGATTTAACTGTTTTTTAAATCAACATTAATCTAATGCAACTACCTTCTATAGCTCAGACAGTTAAAGGAATTGAGAATAATTATTATTAAATTGAAAATATTCACTTAGATTAAAAGTTCAATGGTAATAAACATTGAGATATTGGCTAAAAATTTTTAATAGGAATGGAGGATGGATAATAGTATCCAAGATTTTGATGATTTTAAAACTAGTTTAGAAGACTGACAGCATGATTCCAACCCCAGCTGAGGACTAAAAGAGTTGTTTAAGAGACCAGTGTAAAGAGAATAAAAGCCATTTATGTATGTGGTTGAAAACACTACTATACAGACCAAGTCACTTCCAGTACATCAAACCATTACCAGTTCATTCCACTGGCACATTTTGTGTGTTCTGTTTAACATCTGAGATACACAAAAATCCCAGGCACTGCAAAACCTATGGAACAAGAAGGGAAGTGCTGTGGATGGTTTGTATTTTGCCATCCTGTGTCCCAAGTTTTGGTTTAAAAATCACATATTCTCCTTTGAGATATGCAGTTTTTATGAAGAAGCTGTCACAGAGAACACTTACCAAAACTCAAACCTGAGCAGTGGCTCTGACAGCAGTCATTTGGGAAACCCTCATACTTTCTTCAACACACCACTTTTGTTCCCACTGTCTCTGACTGTATGAGACATACAGAAAAATGGCTGATCTTTGTTTTGTATTTTATTAAATAGATTGTGCTGATAGGCTGGAATTCAAATTTCACTTACCTAAGAATATAGTGGAAATGGAGAGGGTTTTATATTAGTGGTTTATATGCTCAAAGAGATTATTTTGGTGTCTTTGCCACCCTTTTCTACTGTCATTTAAGAATATTCTATTTAAGAATTTAGTGCATGTGCTGTAATTTTCTTTTAATAATTTCCTTTTTATTTAATTTCTTTAATTTCAGATAACTCGAAGAGTGATCCAGTAGAAGTGACAGCGCTTTATTCATTTGAAGGACAACAGCCAGGTGACTTGACTTTCAAAGCTGGAGACAAAATCACAGTCACAACTAAAACAAATTCCCAATTTGATTGGTGGGAAGGAAGAATTGGAGAAAAAACTGGCATCTTCCCAGCCAATTACATTGCCATAAGTAACAACTAAATATGTACAGAATAAAATGTTGAGGCAGTAATATATTTACACTGAAAAATATATTTTAACTTTTCAGATTTTATTAAAATGAGATTTTTGATCAATACTATTGTAACAAAAAAATGAAATGCTTTGAATGACCATAAATTTCCCCTAAATTTATTTCTTAAGTATAAAACTTAAGTAGGTGATAGTCAATTTATGAGAGTTTTATTTTTGAGCAAGTTGCCATATAAAAAGTAATCCAATTTGTATATAGTTTCAATTCTGTCTTGCTATACGGATTTATTTTTAAATGAGGGGAAAATTGGAAACAATTTAGAATTAGACATGCTGAAAAAAATGTTGATTTCAATAAAATTGTAATTTATGATCTTTCTTTAATAAATGCTCTTAAATTTGCTTCAAACCATGTCTGACTCAGAGTTCTTTACTTAGTAAATACACATATTTTTTCACAGGTATGAGAGATAAATTGCCTTCATACTTAGTTTTAAAAATCACTCTAGATATTGCAGTTTTTTAGTTACTACTTTAGATCTGGTCTGTAATGTTTGTCATTGTTAGGTATACAAGGACTTTTTTAAAACAACTCTGTGACAGTTAAGCTGTTCAGCTTCTCTGATAGCCTGTCTTATATTGCCCTCACCTTTGGAGAATTTAGGCACTCCTGAAAGTTGTTTTAATAAAATGCATTAATAGTCCCTCAGAAAACATATAGGCTTCTCCTTGATTCCTGTAGGAACTTGTTCCATGGATCTCTCTGTCCACAAGATAGAGACATTTCTAGTTCACAAGTGAGCTTGAATTCTTCGTGCTTCTTCCCATTTAAGACTTTTTGAATGATTAATCTTTAAGGAAAGAGTAACATAGAGTAAACTAGAGAGTAAATAGGGTACATTTATAGCAGTAAGAAAGGGAAGCTATTTCTCCAGGATAGATGTGATAGTAATGTATAGCACTATCATTCTCAGATTTCAATTTCATTTTGAGCATATTTGTAAATCAACTTCATTTTACAGATACAGATACTGCCTTTTAAAGTTGATGTGGCAAATCAGAGCAGAGGTGAGAATGAGACTTCAAGTTTTTTAGAACCAGCCTAGTTTCCTTCTCGATGCTGAATATGCTGAATTTGCCTCTTATATGGAGTTAGTGCCAAGATGGTAATTATGTTCCATCAGTCTCAGGTTTTCCCCACTTGGAAATGTGTTTTGTTAAGTCCTTGTTTCTTCTAACAGTGCCATGAGGACCAGAAAAATAGTATGTGTGGTCTTTCCAGCAACCAAGTTACAGCTGATCTGTTATGATCCACTAATCTATCAGGTAATCTTTAGCTTTTAGTTATCCCATCTGAACGGTAAGGCTAAACCTAGTGTAGATGAAGACAGCATTAGGAAGTTTCTGTATTTCTTTCAGACTGGGGCAAAATGCATTTTGATAAACAAACTCAAAATGAGACAGAAGAGACTGAAACCATAGTCAGATGCATTTACAACCTTTCAGTGAAAATCCTTCATATGCTTTGCCTCATAGATCAGACAGATACCTGTCTTCAAATACATACCACCACCAAACAGTTCCATATTGCTTGCAGATGTTTTTTAAAAGTATTTTCCGGCTAGTAGGAAAGAGTAATACTACCTCATGTAGCTGCAGTGGAAATGGTAATATATGCCTTTAGAAGTACTGTAGTAGCATCTGCCAGTTTGAGGTGAGAAAGCAGGTTCTGTGCTTGCCTATCTTTTACAGACTGCATCTGTTGCTTCTTAAGCCAGAAAACACTAAATAAGCCACTGTCAGGACTTGGTGAACAGGATTTATGCTAGTGTGATAGACAAAAGCTAGATATTGTCACATATTCACAAAGAATAACTTGTGCATTGATTATATCCTATTGCTGCACTTTTGTTGCTGTATAAGCTGAACCATCCACTGGCAGAATTCTGCTGTAATACTTCAGTAGTAATTTCCACAATGCTGGCTGCTTTTTCAGCCAGTGTACTTGCCTTCATGTAGAGTTGTTAAAGCTTCTTAACTCATCTCAAGTGTCTTCTTCCATGAAACTGTCAGAATTTATGAACTTGCACAGTAAAATCTTTTTTATGTAAATTCAGTTTCTTGGATTGTCTTAGCTGAGTTTGGGGTAAAATGAGGATTTTCTAATCTCAGTGTTCATGATAGTCTGTAAGTTTTTCAGGATATCACTGATTAATTACTAAATCCAAGCTGCATTTTGGGGGAGAATATTAAATGGAAATCATATCTTATACCTGGAACATGTCTTAGTTCATTTAAATGCAATATAGCAAAGAGCAGATTCAGCAAATTAGCCTAATGCAAGAAAAGTCATTGGTTGTCAAAAACAAACCTTGAAGCATTACAGAGCACTACTGCCTGGATCCAAATGTCATTGACACAGGCTGGATCAGCTCACATCAGTGGGCTTAAGCTAATTGTAAAAATATTTTTACAGTAAAAACAGTTTATTGTGAAAGTCAGTCTGCACATTTCAGTAAACGAAGAGATCTGTAAGGAACAGCGATTGTATCTCAGGTTCTCTGTAGTGAATCTAGGAACAAAAACCTGGAGTTACACAGAGTCACCCATGAGACCCATGTTCTGGTAAGAGAGGTTTTCCATCAATGCAAATCCATACTTGTGTTCCTTTGCTACAGGATGCCTGACCAGATCCAGAAGAAAGATACTGAAGAAGATGGTGTCTCTGGCACAAAGTATTTAATGAGTTATGAGGTGCCTGGTATCCAGCTGTTAGTCTGGGTTGGGAGCATAGATGTCTGCAGCACCAAATCAGTGGGAATCTGCACTGGAAGAGAAATAATGAGTTATGGAGCCATGGGATTCCCTCAAGGTGATACTTAGTAAAAGGTACAGAGATTACAGGTGAAGTACTTCTGCTGTGAGTTGAGCAGGTTCAATTCATCATCCTACTTTTATAAGCACTTACCTGGAGTGCTGTGTCCAGTTCTGGGTTCCTCAGGACAAGAGAGACATGGAGCACCTGGAGCAGGTCCAATGGAGAGCTACAAAGATGATTAAGGGTTTGGAGCATCTCTCTTATGAGGAAAGGCTGAGGGAGCTGGGTCTTTCAGCCTCCAGAAGAGATGACTGTGAGGGAATATGATCATTGTCTGTCATTATCTGAATGGAGGTGTCAGAGGATGTTTCCAGGCTCTGCTCAGTGGTACGAAGCAATAGGACAAGAGGCAATGGGCAGAAACAGATGTGTGGGAAGACCCACCTAAACATGAGAAAGAACTTCTTTACAAGTGATGGAGCACTGGGACAGGTTGCCCAGAGAGGTTTCGAAATCCTGTGCAGTATGCTCTAGGATGACCCTGCTTGAGCAGAAAGCTTAGACCAGGTCACAGAATCACAGAATCAGCTGTGTTGGAAGGGAACTACAAAGACCATTGAGTCAAACTCCTCTCCCTGCACAGCACCATCCCCAAGAGTCACACCATGTGCATGAGAGCATTGTCCAAATGCTTCTTGAGCTCTGTCAGGCTTGGCTGTGACCACTTCCCTGGGGAGCCTGTTCCAGTGCCCAAACACCCTCTGGGTGACAAACCTTTTCCTGATATCCAACCCAAACCTCCCCTGACACAACTTCAGGCCATTCCCTCAGGTCCTGTCCCTGGTCACCACAGAGAAGAGATCAGTGTCTGCCCCTCCTCTTCCCCTCACAAGGAAGTTGTAACTGTAATGAGGTCTCCCCTCAGTCTCCTCCAGGCTGAACAGAGGACCCACTGTGGTTCCTCCCAACCTGACCCAGGTGATTCTGTGATTCCTAACATATCTTTGGCAGCTTACATAATTTTGTCCCTTTATGTATGTTTGTGACACTTTAAATATATGGCCATAAATATAATGACAGTGTTCAGATTCTATTCTTTATGGTACATTTAAAAAAATGTGTTCGTTTACTAGTAATTCAGCTTTAACTCATGATTTTAAAAGTTATTTTCATAATAAGTAGAATTACAAAACTTTTCACATCCATTCATTTTTTTTCCTTGCAGGCCATCGCAAGCCAAAAAAATATTTCTGTTATGTGCAGGTGTAAAGTTCCATCATGGCTAATATCTCCAGGTCTTCAGCAACAAGTAAATACGTAATCCCACTCTCCCTTCTCATATCAGGCCAAACACTCCTGTTTGTTAAACCTTTCAAAAATTTTTTTCAGGCCGATCTTTCTTGATTAAGTGTTCTGTTTCACTTTCTTTATGCACTCACACACTCACTCACACTCACACACAGGGTGGTTATTTTGGATCTGTGTTTGGATAAGGACCAGCCCTGTCTAACTGCATGTCTTCCTCTGTGATGTTTGTCTTTATAAATTGGGAGTAAAATGGCAGGCAGAATTCCTGATTGAGTCCTGACTGGCATCTCCCTGAAAAATGACTGCATTTCTCCTTTAAAAACTCAATAAATTTCTACAGTAGCTGTAATTACATTTGTATAAATTTTGGAGCTAGATTTTTACAAATCAGATCAAATTTTACGGACCTAAATCCATACTGCATGCATTTCTGTCAAGTATATATATAACCTATGCCCATAGGATAGTAAGAAAGACAGAAAAAGTTGTTCATGTTTGCAATTTATCTTTAAAAGAATTGTCTGATCCAAAGGGAGCTAAACTACAGCTGTTCATGTTGATTTATTGAGGGTACTTAGTTGCACAGGACTTTTGAAATTTAGATATTTCTTCTGTATTACCTAAAAATATAGACATATCATTCTACCTGTAAGCATCCATTTCTAAAAAACTTGGCCAGAACATTTTGAAATCAAATTAGTTTTTTATTGGGAATCTAAATTTATCCAACACTTCAATCTAAAAGTTCATGGGAAACCGTTTGACTTTTTAATTGGCTCTTGCTCTTAATTGAATTAGAAATACTACAAAGAAAATCTCTTGGGCTTTTCCCATGCCATAACTAATGTAAGAAAAATAAATAAAAAGAAATGGTAAGCCTCATTCTTTGGAAAAGATTTTTAGTTAATTTCATCTAATATTAAGTGCAAATAGTTCCTTAAATGTCAGGAGTGTATAAACTAGTGTGTGCTAATCCTTGTGCTAGATTGAAATCCACATATTCTATATCTGCTTTCCATTCTGTTCTTTGCCTACATCTGATTTTTGACAGTAAAAATTAAAATTTGGATAACTGTAGACTGCAGAGGAGTTCTGCCATCTGCATTGCTAAGGTGGTCCTTTATATTTGTCTTTATAAAGCCTATAGGTAGCACCACATTGGAGTTTTCTTCAACGATTCTTGAGCCTTTTACCTGGGAAAATTCACATCTCATTTGACATTCTGGAAGAGGCAAATACTCTTAGCATGTTTTTATGTCTGTTTCCAGCCTTTGGCTTGAGAATTTGTTTTTTACAGGAGTGTCTTTTACAGGCAGAGAAAGCAGCCTGGGCAGGGCCTGGAGGGGCTGAATGTGGCTCTCTACCACATGGAAGATCTGCCTCGCTGAAGAATGAGGAGCTGCTTTGCTTGTCCAACCTGAGGGCATTGTCTGTAGTGGTAATATGAGCCTAAAGGGCATTCTAACTATATGAAGTGTTTCCATGGACTACTTGAATACAATTAATTCCATTCACAAAAGCAATAATCATAGTTAAAGTAATTTTATGGTTTAAGACATTTTGAAGCAGAGTTTATTCTTTTTCACCTGTGTATCCTTCTCCAGTTTTGTGCTATTCCTGTGCTATGTGTGGCCAATTAGTATCTGACTTGCTGAATACCTGAGGACTGTGTTTGACAGTGTCCAGGGCAAGTGATCCTAACCTTCCTGTGGCCTCCCTCTAAATATCTGAGTAATGCTAACCACTGTAGCACACAGTTAATTTGGGAGGAAAAAAAAACAAACTAGTCACCTGGCTTTAGCAGCCTAAATTCTTGCATCATTCCTGTAAATGAGAGTTGTTGTTCTGTCAAATCAGATACATGGTTTCACAACAAACGTTATTAGACTTCTGAGTTTCTGAACATTCTGTTTTCACAATATTGCAGTGCCTTTTACGCTTTCAGACATTTTAATTTGATTTTCCAAATGCAAATGCTAGTCAAATCTTTTTCTCCAAGAGTTTTTAATCTTTTTAGATTCTAATTTCATGCCAACTAAATGTGAGTTTATGCCTCACAATAAATTTAGATGATGCTCTTGAGGCAAACAAACAAAGCACCTGGATGCCGAAGTATTCTCACGGATTGACAGTTCCAGCTGCTTGGGAGACATTTTTGATTACTAAAGTATCAAGTCACTTAAATATGTGCCATTCTGTAATATTTTATCAACTGCAAAAATTTGGGTCAAAATTAACTGTTTTGAAGCAGAGGGGATGTCTGTTAAAATACTGGGTCTAATTCATTTCAAATATTCTGTGGTGGTCATTTTTTGCAGAAACTAGATCTGCCCATTACCTTTTAAAACCTGCCTCAGGCTATTACTTGCTCTCAGCCTTTTATTCCCTTTAGTGTGTCTTGTATTTTAATTTTCCCAATTTCCTTCTGTCATATCTGATGTCAAAATTAAGGCCACAGTTAAGCCAGAAATTCAAAACATCAGTCTCTTATTCTAATTGGTTTCGTGTCAGCCGTCAGATTCTTACAAATGTGAACCAGGACAAGCTGTTTTAAGATTCTGCAGCTGAAGATTGTATTTGATGTGTTTTGGATCATTCCTCTGCATATCTTATTTCGTGCTTTTCAGACTAACCCCTTGTTTCCTTCTGGGAAAATACTTGGGCCTGTTCCAGCTGCTTTTACATCAGTGGGATTCTTTTGGTAGCTTGAGATATACTAAATGTTGAATGTTGCTAATTTACTTAAAATCTTCATTACTCTCCTGAATTTTCTAGGAGCCATATTGTTGCACAAATTACAGTGTAAAACAGAGATTATTGATGTATTTATAAACTTCTGAAAACAATCGAATCAGTATTTTCTCTGTGGCCATCGCACTCTCAAGCAACAGGTTCCCTTAATGTAGGTTTCCAGTAGCTCACATTCTTACCAGAAAGGATGCTTGCTTTGCATCACTCTGTGCTAAGATCTCTTTTTTTTTTTTTTTTTGTATGTACCATCTATGTGTTCTTCTGGTCAGTTACTTCTGTCTTTTAAAAAGCCATAAAAAGCCATCTCACATATTTAAAGTCTGTTACAGCTTAAGCTGTGAAGCAGCCCTGAGCTTGGCAGAATCCTGAGCAGAGCAACAGCATCTTTTCCTATAGTTCCCTTGGAGTCTGGTCATGAACATGGCAGCCAAAGGAAACAGATTTTCTTTTTGAAGATTCCAACTCACAATTGGTCTTTTGATTGCATAAAAAAAGAATTTACTATATAAAAATTAAAATCCTACAGCTACCTCCTCGTTTTGCCTTCTCAAGTTTTGGAACATTAACTTAGCTTTACTTAGAGTGTTTCATAATGTGGAGAATTTTCCTCTTGTAGCAGGGCTTTGTCTTCTGATGCACACAGGTCCCCTTCTATAGAGTAGGATTCATTGCTATAGGGCTGATAAATGCTAAAAAATAAAAGTGGAAAGAATGAAGAATCATAGAATGGCTTGAGTTGGAAGGGACCTTAGGGATCATCTAGTTCCAAACCCCTGCATGGGCAGGGATACCTTCCACTAGACCAAGTTGCTCAAAGCTCCATCCATTCTGGCTTTGAACACTTTCAGGGATGGAGGACCCACAACTCCTCTGAGCAACCAGTTCCAGTGCCTCACCACCCTCATGATAAAGAATATATTGCTAATACTTAATCTAAACCTACCCTCCTTCAGCTTAAAGCCATTACCCCTTGTTCTATCACTACATGCCCGTGTAACAAAGCTCCTCTCCAGCTCTCTTGCAGGCTCCCCTCAGGTACTGGAAGGTGCTCCAACTTCTCCCTGGAGCCGTCTCCAGGCTGAAATGTGGGCCAAGAAAACAAAGAATGCTCAGTATTATCGGAACAAAGACTGCTTGGTTAAGAAGAACAAGTACTATCCAGTCAAGGCAGGAGAGATGTAACAAAGTTTCTAAAATGTAACAGGTAACAGAACCACAGTAGTTTGCAGAAAAGTTGTTTGCAAGTTTTTGTTCTAAGGAAAAAAAAAGGCTGATGTGAATGTTAGGTGTATGTATTATTGGCTATCCAGACATGTGTTATTCTAATCTGATAGTGAAAATATTAGAAGTCTATGTATGCTTTTAATAAACATTTCTGGTTACACCATGACTGGGGACCGTGCATCTTTCACACACCGCACTGAACCACCCCAATACTCAGCCTGTCTTTCTAGGAGAGTATTCTCCTACCCTGATCATATTAGTGACCCTCCTTTGGACTTACTCCAGCAGGTCCATGTGTTTCACATGTTGGGGCCCCAGAGCTGGGCACAGACTTCCAGGTGGAGTCTCACAAGAGTGGAGTAAAGGGATAGAATCACTTCTCAAAGATTGCTGGCCACACTGCTTTTGAAGCAACTCAGGATGCATTTGTCTCCCTGGGCTGCAGGTGACATTGCTTGGTCACGTTGAGCTTTTTGTCCACCAACAACCCCAAATCCTTCTCCCTGCAGCTGTTCTCAATCCGTTCTCTGCCCAGCCTATACTTGTGCTTGGGATTTCCCTGACCCAGGAGCAGGATCTTGCACTTGACCTTGAAGTGGAGGGGAAGCATATTCAGCACCAACCAACACATCATTCAAAGAGCATTTTTATTTTTGAAAATACACCTAGATTTGTGCCATTGATTTCCAGGCACCTGTTCTTAAAGGTTTAGGAGTCCTCCCAGTTTGGATGTCTGTTTTTCATGAGCAGTCAGTTAAAAGAGGTAGGTTGCATGAAGTGCTTTCTAGAGTGCTTTCTAGAGTCTGCGGTACAGAACATTGACTTGCTCTGTGAAACTGCCATCCTAATGTCATTTTGTAGTGAATCCCTCAGGATGAACTTTCTTTATAAATCCTTTATACTTGCATTTCAAAAATAAGTATGATTTTTTTCTCCATGACCTGCTAAATTAAGGAAGGAGACACGATTTCAAATCCTATTAGCCAGTGTTTCCATACTGGAATGTGAACTGACGCTATGGATCTCTGCCACTGGGAATGAAGAATGAAAAATCTAAGAAAGGGAAAGACATAACTAACAGCAACATAAGTTCATATCTACTTTGGTAATAAGAATTAATATGGGGTATTAATCTTAGTTCCTAATTTTGACACACTCAAGCTCTCTGCTTATTTCATCATTGCCTTTTTTGGTACTAAGACAAATGCCAGTTAAAAATATGTGTCTATCTAACTTCGTATTCAGTGAAATGGTTTAGATTAATATAACACCCTTCAAGTTATTCTTCTTTGATCAGTTTGGAAATATTCATGGCAGAGCAAAGAGCTGGAAAGAGAACTTCCTGATCTGCACAAAATAAAGATCTCATGAAAAGTTGTTATTTATTAAAACTTTTAAAATCATATATTGCTAAATGTGTTATTTTAATTTAGCAATATTACTCCTTGATATTATCTAACAACAGTGTACATTCCAAGCCTAAGAAACTCAGGTAATCTGGAATATCTTTCTTTCACATGATATAATATAAAAAATTTATATTTATATTCTTCTCCTGAGGATGATGTTAGAATAAAAGACTAATTCTTTTACATTTTAAAATGCCAGTTTTCTTAAATGTGAAGTGTTTGCTGTTAACAACTGGGCTCCAAAATCCAAATGAACAAATTGTTTAACATGAAACTCAGCAGCTCCACGTTAATACATCCTGGCTGACAGTATGAAACTGGGACATTATTGATTACAATTCCAATGAGATGTACTAGCTTTAATAGAGCTTACAAGCAACATGTGCAGGCAAGCCAGATTCAAAACTGAAACATTATCTAAACAGAGTTGATTTCAAATGTTTCAAATGTAAATAACCCACCGGGTGGTCCTTGAGACTGTCAGCAGTCATTATTTTCTGTAGCATAAACAGGGCTGTCAGCTGGGATTTCTGTCACAGAGATAAAAAAGTCATTCTTCCCTTGCAAATCCCAGGCTGTTTTTAAACACCTCCAAGATAGATTGAGAGTTCCTTTCTAGATTTTAGTGAAAGTATCTTATAAGGTGCTGTGAAAACCAGAATAGGTGTCTGAACAGTGTAGTCTGTGAGCTAAGTAAAGGATAACAGAGTTAGCAAGTAATAAGCCTTAAAATTTTGACATGTCTAATTAAATGCATAATTTCCATAGATTCTGTATGTTTGTTTTTCAAAGTTTTCTGCAGGTAGCAAAAACTAAACCAAGAATCATAGATATTAATAGATAACAAATGTAATAACCTTGGATGAAAAAATCATTGTACGTTAGAGGCTACTGCTTCAATTTAACATAGAAACATGATCAGTTTAAGTGACCTAAAGTATTAGTTGATCACAGGGATTTATATAAAGGCTTTAAGATTTAAGTCAACCAATCTGATACAGATATTTCAGAAGAGTGTTACTGCTCTGCCTGCCTCTACTTAGTTCAATGACAGCCGAGCAATTAAAACATCTTAACAACTCTGGTCTCACATCTCTTAACACAAAATTGATTATGTAGTACTATCTTCTGTATCAACAGTTACACCTTTGTGTGACAGCCACTGAAATCCACAAGAACATTGCCATTGGCTTCAGTGGAAAGTTGGTTTTGGACAGTGCAACACATCAGAATTTATTTCCAAAATCATTGAAGAATTTTCCAACTGATTTCCTGGAAGAAAGTAAAATTTCCAGGTTCGTCTCCAGACCATTTTTACACTTCCTCCTGGAAATGGGTCATCAGGGGTCCATGCTTGCTTTCTGTAATGGTCCTGTGCACTGCTCAAAAACTAGAGAACTTCACTGTTTACTGAACCTCAAAGACCTCTTCTTCTTATGCAAGTATTTTCTTTGTGCCTGGGAAACCGAATATAGATTCTACTTTCCATAGTAGAATCATTCTTTGCAACACATTTATACTTGCTTACATGGTGCAGTAAGTAGAGTCAACAGAAAGCATGAACAATGGGGTTAATCCCTCCTGGTGCCTTGAATCCTTGATACATATTACATCCTTTAGTAATTCTTGGAAGAAAAGGAAATTCTTCCTCTGGAGTGTTACTTGAAACCTAAAAATATATGGAAACAATGTATGATAAATTAAAGCTTTTGAAAGCAACAGTGGTTCCACGGTGAATCTGAACTCTCATCCTTTTCTAGCAAGGAGTGTCATCACATTTTAGTCTGAATTAATGAACTGAATCCCACGGTTGCACTTTGTTGCTTCCAGATGACATGGCAAGATAAACTCAGCTGCATTTGCGCAGAAAAAAATATCCCTTCACCTAAGAACCTGAGACCAGTCATGTGAAACTGATTTTTTTTTTCAAGCAGTCCCTTATCATTCAAAAATACATGCAGAGAAGGGTTAAAATATCAAGAAATATTTATTCCTCTCTTCTACCTAAATCCTTTTTCTTTGCTTGTATATCCTATAAAGTCTGTGTGTAGTGTTGCCTGTGTGCTTGTCAGATTGTCTGCCTAGACTTTTTCCTTTCTCCCTTCTTTCACTGCACTTCCCATGTTCTCTCAAGCAGCCACCAAGTATTCACTTCACCCTTCACCAGGGGATTTTGGACAGTCCTCTTGATCCTTGAGTTCTTATCTTGGAGAAACACCTGTATAACATGGCTAGCATCCTGAAAAAAGCTCCTTCCCTTTAAAACCTAGTACTTAACTCTCTAAAGTTGTCTATAGTTGTCTTTATCTTTTTGTCACTGCAGAACCTTTCAATTTGCATAACTGGGTAAAATACTGTGAGCATCCCACTACTTTCTACTGCTAAAAGGAATTTGGTGGCCAACTCCTACTGAGATCAATGAATTAGATAAACATAAAATATTACAGGAATATTGCATATTTTTCTTTTGTGTCAGAATTAACTTTATTTGGAATGATGGTATATTTTAAACAGTTTTTCATTCAGCAGCTGAGGCCAGCAGATACTCTGAGTACCTGAGCTAGGAGTGTCTTTATCCCACATACGCTTCGGGAGGTGCAAAGCTTTCCCGGTGTTACATTTTACTAAGCACCGCCCCAGACAAATACCACGTGCATGTCACATACCATGTGCAGGCCTACATAAATGAAATTATGACAGCAAGGGACTGTCCTTGCATAAGTATTGAGAGGTGGATGGAGGTCAGTGTCCCAGTTTCTGGGTGCTGAAAGGGGAATGTCCTCTCCTTGGTATGTGTTATGTCCAGAGGATTCTGCTTCTTTGAATCACAGCTGTGAATTTTGTTTTTGCCAAAAGTCCTTTTTTCAACAGAATGCAATTTTCCACAAAACACTCCCTTCCACAAGAATTGCCCATTTTTAAAAGTCTTTGAAATAGGAAGTGTTTAGATTAAAAATTTAAAAAAAATTCTTCAAGTGTTTTTCAGGTGTTCCAACCCCCTGAGACTTTTCTTCTACTCTTCCCCATAGGTTTTTCACCCTACAGTGTTTCAGTAATTTTCATACATAATGCCCTTACTTTTGTGTTTGTGCATTTCATGGGCTTTCAGAGAAAAGAAATATAACTCCTGAATTAAAAAGGAATTGAAATCCCTGCAGTAGAATTGTGCATCAGAGATACCATAAGCTGTAAATGGGTGCTTTATAATCATAGTACTTCCCTTTTTTCTTCACCTGGCATTATTTTTCTTATAGTAACAATACATCAGTCTGGTAATTGTCTGTAGTAAAGAAAATGCACTGACATGTCAGATTTGAATGCTAAAGGAAAACACATGGAGCATGGAAGTCACCTGAAACTGGTCGCAGAGAAAGAAGATTCTTTCAAATCCTGTTCTTCAGTATCTTTCTATAAACATTCATTGTATTTTTTTAGATTAATGCCAAAAGGCTTTACTGTATCAGTCAGTAATAAAGTGGAGCGACTGAGTAAGCTAGGGGTAGATTCTGTGTAGAGGTTCAGTGAGTGCCTCTGCACGTGTGTCTGTCCATATGTGGTCTTTGGTGAAGAAGTAGTGCAGGACTGAACCACTTTGATTGGATTATATTGTGTCTTGCCCTTTCCATCATTATTATATTATTAGCTGCTGTTTATTTTCATAACTGTGCTTTTACTACAGCTGTAAAAAAAAAAGAGAGCCTTTTTTGAAGTTCAGGATTATATTGTGCTGGGAATATTACTTAAAAATTGGCTAAAATACAGTAATGGTGGGAGGGGGCTGATCATGGGAATTTTAAGGCTGAGTGGAGCAAAAGCCATAGAAGTTCTGAAGCCCTGGTCCCGTGACCTTTAATCACATAGCTTTGCTTTTCTTCCACTCCACAAACAGCACTGCTGATTTACTTGCATGAATAAGATTTAAAAGATCAAAACTATAAATTGACACTGGTGGATTTATTGGCATAGTTTGGTTTAGTCTACTGTAAGATCTAATTTTGCTCTGATTCAGAAGAGAAAAATTAGAAGAGCAAACTCCCTACATAGTCACTGGAGAGAGGTAAGTGCTTCCAGGGAGGCCACTTAGGCAGTGTCAGTAAAATGGCTAAAGCAGACAGCATAGATAACATGCTTCTGAAATATAACCGTACCATGTGGTCCTTGGAAAGTGAGACAGAGACTTGGGTGCATGTTAAGATTAGTCAAAGAAAGATAAACTTATGGTGGAGTTCTTGCTACTTTCATTTGGAATGTTAATAGCTCAAATTAAACAGTGTAGAGTACTCCAAATACCAGAGCAATGAAAAAGTTTACAGCAATGATATCAACATTTGGAGAGTCCATATTTTTTCAAGGTCTGTTCACTTCCCATGACTTTCAACATATTTGTACATTGCCAAGTATAACTCAGGGTGCAGATATGATGTAGGCCTGATTTAACTTGAGTGCCTGGGTATAATTCCTTCACCAGTGTTACCCCATTAAACCAAAACAGAATCAAACCAAATAATGTTGCTTTCTAAAGTATATTTTGTCCCCATATATGAAACAAACTTCCACGTTTGTGTACTCAGAAGGAGGCCAAGGAGTGAACCAGGAGGAAAAAATTCTCCCTATGAGTAAGAATAAAGTGATTTTCTAAGGTCAATGTAGAAATGTAAGTAACCCCTGCTAAAATTATGCCTTCTTTAGGCAAACATAGGTAAGTTTGTTCTCAAAGTCTTGGCAACCTTGTCTATTATCCTCCTGAATTCAGATGTTATATGCAGCTTTCACATGAGAGATGTGGCATGGAATTAAACAGGAAGATGAAGTTTTGGTCTCACTTTTTTGCAAGCAGAACTTATCAAGGACCAGGCTGCCAGATAGGAAATGGCAAAGCAACAGACAGAGAGAAAAGAAGCCGGGCATTTGTGTCCATCCAGCTCCTCAGTCTGCTGCTTCCTGGATGCAATTTCTTGGTCGTGCCAGCCTTGCCACTTATCTTTCCCCATGTGCAAGGTGAGGAACACCCTGTGTTTAAAACACTGCAAGGACTAATAAATGGAACTGAACACGGGCATGTTTGAGAGAAGGAAGTCTATTTCTAAACCACTCCTGTTAGATTCTCTGTGTTGGTACCTTGGCAGCCCTGCTCAACTTACTGCTTGTGAACGCTGGTTTTGGACCAGTCCCTAACTTAAAGGGACAGCACAGTAACATGCTGAGCTCCCTGTAGTGTCCATGGTGTTAAAGAAAGTAAAAACAAATTATTTGTAATATTGGTATGTGCCCACACAATAATTGAGGCTGTATCCTAAAGACTTGCTGTCTTGGATGAACCCCAGCTGTCCTGGGCATCTACCACTCCAAAAGCAAACCTTTGGCCCTTTTATATTTTCCCAATTATATGTATGTTATCAAAAAGAAGCAAGAACGTGGGAAAGGGGAAAGAAAAATGGTTAAAAATAAGCATCCTTACTGTGGGAACATGGTGGGGGAAGAATGGTAAATGCAGCAGCTCTCCTTCACAGCAGAATGGAATTCTTTGCAAGGTTCTGTTGCTTACATGCCAGTTTTTTTCAGAAAGGGACTGTTGCCTAAGCACCTGCCTGACTTACACTAAAGCAAACAGACAGCAAATAGGTCTCTCTCAGAGACATTAAAAATGGCCACAGTTTGAGCTTACTAGGTCCAAAGCCAACAGGAGACCAGGCCAAGCAAACACACCTTCTTGTTTGGCAAGTTTGGGTGCTGGCTATTTGCTGGTGAGAGTCCACAGATGCTACATATCCTATCTGATTTGAAACATCTGTGAAAAGAAGTATCACATGAATGATAAGTACAGAATCGAAAGTTCTCATTGCCAACTAAAAAAAAAAAAATGCAAGAAAAAAAGGGCTCATCTTTGCTGCTTTTCCATTGTGGTCCTTTAGTAAATGCTAAAATGAAAACAAAATGAAAGGAACCTACATTAAAATACCTTACATGCTAAAAAGGTTTGATCCAATTGCTCTTGAAATCGATAGGAATTAACTTTAGAGAGCTTTGTATTGAATGCCTGAGGAAATCCTTCTTTTAAGAAATTAGCTGCCTCATTGAACAGATTTGAAGAATTTAGGATAAAGTAAAGGGCATTTAAATTATAGAGCTTTTGGCTAATGTGGCAACAGCCATAGGGTTACAGCAGCCACAGCCCCAAGCAAATCACAGATTAAAAGAAACCATTAATACCAGTAAGAATAGCAATGGGCTCTGTATTAGCTGAAGAGTATCTGTGTTTATCATCCTCTAATCTTTGAGGGATTTTTCCTAAAATTTTGTACATTCTAAATAAAATTTATGTCCTTGGGACAGTATGAGAAGCCGACCAAGGCTTCTTCAAAAGTGTTTGTGAGACACACAAGACATTACTGCCCAGATAGTTTTCTCATGCACATAGAGCAGGAAGCATCAAAGCCCAAGCCTTGTTAGGCACAGAGAAAGGAGCAAGGGATAGGTCCCTCCTGGAAGAAGAACTTGTAATTCCAGATAAATGCAGAGGGTTAATAAATATCTAACGAGCTAATATGGCCCCATCAGTCTGCTTCAGTAAAGAGGAACTGCAGTGGCACTGCCAGACAACACTGGAATGCGTGAGAAAATGAGAGGTTAGACAAGTTAAGGAAGGGACAGTATGAACATGGGAAGAACCTGTAGAATAGAGAGTTAAAAAAGATTTATATCAGAAGACTGGTACCACCAATTAATTAATCCAAATGTTTTGTGGTTCATGCGTCAACCTCATTTTATTTTGGGAGTCATCTTTAGTGACTTTGGAGGAAGACAGCAGAAGAAGTGAAAAATCCATTTCCTCCCATGAACTAAGGATTAATGGAAGAGATGTCTGTTGTTCTTTTGAGTTCCAAATTATATTAAATATCCTTTTATTTCTCTTTATCCTCTTCCCATAGAGCCAAAAGCCTAAAATTGGCACAGCACAAATATTAACAAAGCCTCCACACAAAAGTTGCACAGAAACCTGTGAAGTATTCTGTGAAGCCAGAAATACAGTTAAAACTTGAAAGCCCTCTCAATAAATATTCTGTCACAAGCAAAGCTGTTTGTAATTTTTGATAGCAGAACTTCCCCTCCTGGGGATTGTTAAGACCCACCTTGAATGCTGGGCAAGGTGAGCCTGTGGCAGGAATGGCAGCAGCATCAGTCAGAAGCATTCAGCAGTGAGAAAATGTGTTGGCAATGGACTGTGCAAAATTCAATGATGCCTTTTGGCCTTTCCACACCTATCCCCGGTGCAGGTGATTTCCAAAATTCACCAGAACCAAGCAAAAACACCTATTTCTTTGCATTCACTGTCCTGGAATTTTTGTTTTCCCCCTTGCCTTTGGGCATCAACTCATTACAATAAAAAAAAATACACTTTTTAGCTCAATACAAAATCCAGCACCCAGGCAAGAAAGGGACAAAGATGGTCATTGATATTTTTCTTCTTAAATATTTGTGTGGCACATCACTACTATGATACAGGGGCTGCACCAAGCTACCCAGATTTTTTTGAAAAGAAACACAAGGAATATCTTGACATCTCAGGTGATTCTGTAACTACAGAAAATCAACACAATTAATTTATTTACATGACCTGATGGTCCTTTCTGCAAATTTACATGATGTTCAAATGCAAACATTAGCATGAGTTCCACAGATTTTAATATGCTTTTACATTTTTATGTTTACCTGATCATTAGGTGAGCATCTGTCCTTCATATTATGGAATAAAATTTACTGAGGAAATGATAGAAAGTAGTGACACTATTCACGAAAAAGTACATTTTGAATAAAGTTTGGCTGACATTCAAAAATGCAGAACTCTGATGGCTCAGTCCATTTCAGTGGGAGTCCTGCTCTCAGACAGGCTAAATTTTGTCAGTGGCAGCCAACAGAGCAATAGCTAACTTGGCTTTTGGTAGATAGTGGTTCTTGTTAGCCAGTTGGGTTAATATGCTGTTTTGAAAGCAACTTTATCTACTGTTACATTGACAAAAGTTTATAATCATTGAATCTGAAAGCCTGAATTAGAAAAGAATCCAAAACAGAGAAAAATAACTAAAGCAATATACTTTGCTGCCACTAAAGTCAAAAGACCTGAGCCAACAGTAGAAAAACCTGGAGTGATTATTTTTGATAGGGGCAGTGGCAATCTAAAATTCACAGTCTGATGCTCTGTAGGTGAAAGAGCTATAGATATATTCCATTTTTCTTGAGAAATACATATATGTTGTTAAAGTCACACTGTACTTCAATAAAAGTTTACTCTAAACGGGGAATTAAGTTTCTTTGCTGAGTTAGAGGCCAAATTAAATGGTTAAAAAATAAACCCTGATTTTTAGTCTTGTAGTTTGTTAATATATTTCAAGAATAATCAAATTAATAATAAAAATTTAAAATATAATAATTACAATTATAAGCAAGCAGAACAGATGGAATTTCAATATTCAAACCAAAAAATTATTACTTATTTCCCCATTTCTCCTTTTGTCTTTTTAAATAGCAATCCCCACAGACTTTTAAAAGGAAGGACAAAAATGACTGAAAAGAGTGCCTAAGGAGTAAAAGTAAAGAAATTGCTAGAAAAACTGACCTTGAGCCAGATTTTTGGAATGACAGGCTGATTAAGTTAAGGGACCAGATGGCCAAGAATATTGAAGATAAAACAGAAAAAGTCCTCAGCCTTTGTTTTAAGCACTTTTAGACATTTCCCCTGCCATTATCTTATTGACCTAAAGAAAATGTTGACTTCCCTTGATTCCTAATTTCTATAAATTAGGGGGGGTTTATAGAAGAACAATGTCAGTTTGATCATACACAGTGTTTACAGTTGGTAATGGCTACAAGGAAGGAAGGTAACTTACCAGATTGCTTTTCATAGCATTTTTTCTGGAGATGAGGAACTACTAGGTTAACAGCTGAATGATCTGGGGTGAAATCGTGGCCAATGGGAATTTTGCCATCAACTTCAAAAGATTCAAATTTCATCCTAGATCTTATTTGTTTAGCAAGAGAGTGCTTATTTTTCTATTCTTTTTTTGTGCACAAACTGTCAGCTTTGCATGAAACAAACCATCCTGATTTCCAGAGTGCCTTTCAAAAGCCGGGTGATTGCCAAAATTGCAAATCCAATTTGTTCACAGACTGACCAGTGTGTGATCATTCCAATTATATTTGGCACATGTCAAGTGGAAGAATCAAACCTCATTCTTTTTGGATCACTTATAAACACTTCAAAAAATAAACTCCCAATATAATTAGCTGCTGAAATGCTTGGCGGGTTGCCCTTAAAAAATGCCCATCGGAAAACACACCCCTTGATTCTTCCTGAGCATGTTCTTCAGTGAGAGACTCAGACCTTGTTCCCTGCACCTGCACTGATTAGTGTAATCCTCCTGACTGCCTGTGGGTACCCCCAGAAACTAGTTTTCCCACAACTGAGGGCCAGGAATTGCGTTACATGAGAGCTGGATGATGTGGCAAGGTCTCTCCCCCCCACCCCTCAAGCTGCTGCTGAGTCCATCTGCAAGCTGAATGTGTGCAGCAGAGCTCACTGGCTCCCTTGCCCATCAAAAACTCTGCTACTGATACATGTTTGGGGTTTTTTTTTGCAGTGCATCAGTGAAAATGCATTGCCCTGTCAAGCTTTCTGAAACCCTGTGTAGGAGTTACCTTTTCCAGCAAGAATCTGCCTTAACTCTTAAAAACAGTTTGCATAATCCTGCCAAAAAGCAGAGGAAAATTCAGTGAGCCAGTTACCCATTTTTGCTGCTATCTTGAAACACAAGAGCTTTTTTTCTTTTTCCTCTTCCTTTTTTTTTATTTTTTGTTTTGTTTTCCTTTCCAATGATTGTCATGAGAATCACTTCAAAACACTCAGAAGCTGAGAAAAAGAAAGTCAGTGCTGAAGAAGGAAAGCAGAACAACAGGTAAATATATCATGAAACTCAAGCTTATTCAGCAAAACTACATTTTTGAGAACAGTTTGGCAAGAAAGAAAACATGCATTTCAAAGTAACATACGTTGCAATCAGAACACTAGGGATCTCCCAGTCTTTAAAACATCTTACTTTTGAGGCTAATTCATAGTCCCCTGGTGCTTTACCTCTACTCCCTGCTGTTTTTAGCAAAGTTTGTGGGTACCCATTTCATATGGGAAGACCATCAACTAAAGTATTTAATCAGCCTCATCTCACAACCCAAAAGCCCTTTTCAGCTCCATAGATACCAGCTCCAAGCAAAACCTCATTTTTTCCTCATGAAGTATTTCCATCCTGATGATTGCTTTCCATTTTCCTCATTTTCTCCATCTTAGTTCAGCTCTCATGTAGGACATGACCAAAGGCAATAGCAAGTGTTTTAGACAAATCTGGATGGTTTGGCTCTGGTTCATCCCCCTCACCCAGGAATAGCTTAGCACAAAAGTTGCCAGATAAGCCTTGCAGAATCCATATTTGGTAAGTATTGTTGCATTTCTTCCACATCTCTACTCATGTTTTTCTTCAAAATTGTTCTGAAATCATGAATACTGACAAATGGCTCAGTAGATGCCTGCCTTATGTTTTTCTTTCATTAAATATAGCTCGGAAGTTTATTATTCTCTAGTCAAAAGCAACCATAGTCAATGTGATGGGTGTATTTATAATGGTTTCTACCAGACTTCTACCTCCATGTGCCAGTTCTCTCAGTGTTCTGGCATGATCTGATCCCTCTGGCTGAACTGTGAACTATTTAAGACTGTCTGCCATCTTGTAGTCAGTAACAATCATATCCATAGTTCAGTTTTTTCTGTTTTCTAACCATAACTTCCCATTGAGAGATGGTGAGCCACTTCATTTTAAGAGCAGAATTTATGTTCACTTTCACCATCTCATGAAATTTTGTGAGATTGCTGCCAAAAGTATGTTCTTTTGGGAGAAAAATAGTTGTACTTGGAAGGATATGTAAACCCTAAGACAAATATTATGAAAATAGGGTTCAGACAGGTAAACTTGATACCTAGTAAGATACTGGATCTTCCTTACCCTTTTTAAGGAAAAAAATTACTTCAAAGAGAACAGATTAAAACCTTACTATTAATGTCTTCTAGATGATTTTGTTTTGTGTTGTATTTCTGCTTTTGAAGGCACTGCAGCAATCCCCACTTTTATGTACGGTGTTGGGACACACTCCCTCTTCTTTATAAATGTGTATTTCTGGATCTCTATAAATCGGCCACTCAAGATTGCTCCAGACAGATACTTGGCTTCAAGACTCTCGATGCAGAGAAGAATGGTTTTCTTTTCTTCCTGTACTGACAAAAGTAGACGTGATAGCGGGTAAGCCACACCACTGGAATGCATTAAGTAAACAAATATTTAAAGGACATTTTAGCAGCCTCAGCCAGTTTATTTACCTAGCTCTAACTCAAATGACCTCTGTTTAAAGCATAGTTCAGGCAGTCAACTGCACCCTAAATACCTGCATCCTGCCCCCTCAACAAGAACAAGGAATGTGAACATAGAGTGTCCTAACATTTGGGAGTATGCAGGAACAACGGGCACAACGAAGCACCAAAGCATCAGGACTGCATTGGCAAGCTTGAATCTCACATATTTCTGGTGAGACTTTGCCAATAGTTCCTGAAGCACAGCGTACACTGCTCCCAGAGCATGAGATTCTGGGCAAGGAGACCCAAACCTCCCCATACCAGAAGGAAAGAGATGGTAATGCTCAACTGTTATTCCATTCTTGGGTAATTTTTCTAACTGGGAGAAAATGCAGGCCACAAAGAAAGAAGGTAATGGTCCCAATATTACAGAAATTCCCCGCAGTCCCTTCCTTTCAGAGGGCTAAGGCTCCAACACTAATTTCACGCCATGAAATTCTCTTATTCCTGTTCCTCAGCTGCTGGGGAGTGTCTTTCCTCCAAGCCCCTCCTGGGGTCAGTGCTATGAATATCGCCTCCAGCACAGCAAGCTGAGGCAGGCAGCAGCCACGGATGGCATTTGTCTTGGGAAATGTTTAGTTATGTGAACATCAGCTTTCGCAATCTGATTCATAGCCTGAATAAAGGTTGCAAGTTTTCAGGCTGGTATGCACCACATTCAACATGAGATCACAGCCTTACCAGCTCTTTTATTTAATCTGAAGAGAGTCAAGTTACAATGAACATAACCAGTCTTTAGAATACTGAATACACTTGATTTTCCCCCACTTTCTCCCCATTCCATGTTCCTTTCCAGCAGAAATGAGAATTTCAGTTTTTAGAGAGATAACAAAGGAAAACAAATATTTATGTATCAGTTGTTCCTCCAGGGCCACATGAAATTGATTGCTTTAATCAGCTAAAGAAAGAAAACACTGTCTGCTATCAATGACTGAGTCACTCAGGAATCCCAAAGGAAAAGTTTATTGTAGAAGAGGGAAAAAATTCAGCCCCTGTCCCTTCCTCCTTGTACCTTCAACACTTAACCAGCCTCCTCCAGCTTTGCTTGGGCTTGTGTCTGAGGCATCCAAGCCCTCACAAGGAAATGAACATATCTAGAGGACTGTTTTAGTGGTCACAGCAACTCAAGCCATTAGGTTCTTGATTCAGTTGATACCCTAAAATTAAGAAGAATTAATTTAGGCTACAGTTTAATGTAAGTAAGTGTGTGAAAAAGACTGAAAAATCTCTTTAGTGCAGGCATGGGTAAATAAAAGGCATCAACTTATTTAAAATTATGGTGTTTGCACAAAAAAGATTTTCTGATGTGATGAACAAAAAAAATGGGTAGGGTTTGTGTCACAAGTGCATAGCTCACCCTGAAAAAATGCTACTTAAGTTTGGTTGGGATTTTTCCCCTCTGAGAAAATCTTCTTTTTAAAGTATAAGAATAGTCAGTAATATTCTTATATATCTTGTTTTCCATTCCTCTCAAATTTTGCATAGATCCCTAGTGTTGTTTTGTGGGGAAAAAAAAAAAATGGTTATTTAAACAGGTGCCCAGTCTCTATGAGATGCATAGATTATGTTGAGTTTAGCAAATGGCCATGAAGTCATTGTAGCTGAGACTGTTGATCAAAAGGGTTACAAATATGCTTTTCCTCTAAAAAAAAAAAAAAGAGGTAATACATGGGGTTGTCTTAGACTGAGATTTGGTTTTAATTACTTTAATTATTTTATTCTCTAATAAGAATCCAAACATGCAAGGAGAGATTCAAGTCCTTCTGTATCCTCTTTGCGATGCCTCAATGGCATGGGGAGATGCTGATAACTGTGACAATGCCTGCCAAAGGCTGCCATCCATTTCTTTTTCTCCAAGGTGCCTAAGGCTATGGTGACTTGGGTGAAGAAAAGCAGGGATTGAATGGCTGGAGATGGCATTCACCTGCAGCAACCCCTCCAGGACTGGGGCTGCAGAGACGATGCAGTGTGCCATCAGTGGCTGTCAGCAGCACAGCTTTCCCCAAGTGCCTGAGCTCTTTGTGCAGTGAGGCGCAGAGGTAAAGGGAGCATGTGAAGCTGGAGCTAGATCTGTGTGGGGTGCAACATCGAATGATGCCAGCCTAAGATGTAGGGGTCAGCTATGACAGGTATTTGACCACAGGCACTGTTCAGACATTGGTGCCTTTCTTTGGCTTTAGTAAAGATGGTGTGCAATGGATTCTATTAACAAGACTATCAGATGGATCCACACAGCAAAAAATTTTTTCAGAAAGGTAAACACAAGGCAAGAAGCAGTTTTTACCCCACTTTACCACTCCTGAAACATCTTTCAGAGCTTTAGTGACCACCAGCATGATGTGGCAGCCTCTGAGAGCAAGTTTCTCAGTTGGGCTTCTGCTGCTGCTGAGAATGTAAGTCATGCATGAAGAGAAGGTCATGTACCCACATTTCAAGCTGTAAAGCAAGCCAGAAAACTCTCACAGTTTTGTGTAACTGTGTCAAAAGCTAAAGAAGTCTAATACATGGGAGAAATCACATTTCCTTGTGCCTGTGTGAGAGAGAAGGACCTTAAGTTGGTGGCAGTATGTGAAAATATTTGCATTTGCTCTCTTTAAGATAAAATACTAAATACCTTATTTTCATTTGGGTTTTTTAGTTGGTTGATTAGAGATTTTTTGTTGGTTTTTTTCATTATTTTTGTGTATTGTTACAGCCCTAGCAGACCGGAGACATGGAAAAAACAAAACCTGTAGGGAAATATGTTGTATTTTGAGATGCAAAATTATGCCTGTTAAGTGTTAAAATCAGTCAACACCATTCTTCAGCCATCACAGTAAGTGTCCCTTGCCAACAGAGCTAAAGAAAAGTACAGACACTTCACTGATCCTCTTCTAAATATAATGTGCTTCATCCAGGCATCATGAGGGCAATAGTGCTATCAGGACAAAACTAAGCAGCATACAACAAGGTGAACACACCCTCACTAATATACATAAAGATCAGGTTGGGAGAATATTTTTCATGAAGTTTGAGCTCTGAGTCCTCTTCCCCTTCAAAAACTGAACTTAAAAATTCATAATTCCACTTGCTTTAAAGACAATAGAAAAACTTCATCTTGAGCTTTCTTTTCCACAAATGTATTTCTTTTTATTCTCCTAGGACTAATGGCCTCTGTCCTGTTCTAAATCCTTTACTTCTCTACTCCTTTTTTTCAAATTGTCTCACTCATTAAAACAATTAAATTAAACTCAGAGCAGTTGTTCTGTTCTCAGCCATTCTTAATCTGTTCTTGACCTTCCTTAACTTCATCTTTGCTTCTTCTACCTAAGACACAAAGAGGGATCACTTATCCCATATGCTACATGTTTGTTTCACCTGTGCAGACACACAACCAGCATCTTCACATCTTTTTACGATAATTTCATTATTTTAATAGTACATATAAACCATACCTCTTAAAATACAAGGAAAAATTATTTTACCAAATAATAGAATCATGGAAAAGCCCAGGCTGGAAAAGACCTTGAAAGTTCATCTGATCCCATCTTTCATGGGAAAAGGAGCCCAGATGTTAGTTCCTACAGCACCTGAAGATTATAAAGTAGTGAAAATAATGGAATAATCTTGTAAATAGAGATGCCATTGAGTAGGCAAAGTAATATTTGATGTTTAAATCTGTCCTTTATAGGCCTTCTGCCAGTGATGATCACAGATCTGGTTGCATAGTTCACTAAAAGTATCAGTCACTATCTCTTTTTAAAGGAATATTTGTCTTTCTAAACTACTGGTTTCATGCAGCACAAAAACCTTTGGGCAGGTTTTTACCCTGGAGCTGGATGTCCTGCACTTGCTGTTGCCTGTGCTTCCATGTGTGTTCAGTCAGAAATCCCTCATGTTACTTTTTCTGGTTTTGATCATCAGTATTCCCAAAGAGGACAGAAAATAGAAGTGTATATGTTTAAAACTTTGTCAGTATCATTTCTTACTTTGGGACTTGTCATTTTTCGCTATGTTTTTCTGTGATAATCACCTCTTTAAGACATTTGTTTCTATAATTTTGTTTTTCTAGTAATTTCCTGATCAATCTCTCTTCATTTTGCTTTTTTCTTTAAACTCTGACCATTTTGCCACTATTTGAGAAATTAGGAGTTATGTCTACATGCACAATTAATAACTTGGTTTAGTGGCTGACCTTTAAAATATGGGTTAATGAAAGTTTATGGCTGGCCTAATAAAATTATTAATTTTGAGATGGAAATATTTTCACATTTTTTAAAAGTGCACTTTTGATCATACTGGGCATTAATCCAACTCAAAGAAATTTAATTTTTTTCAAACTAGGTTTTATCACATTGGCATTTTTTCAGTGGGAATCAAATTTTAATTCATCAAAATGCATCAGCCTGGTATTCTAGGTGACATCTTACTGGAGCAACAAGGTAAGAATAAGAAGTGTCTTCCCGAGGGTGCAGATTTGTGTAGCCATCAGAGATGGTTTTCCTGAGACCAACATCTGGAGCTGAGTGAGCAGCCAGGGGCAGGACTGACAGCCAACTTTCCTTTTCCTGTTGGGACAACAGAAGTAGAACCTTCTGCCACAAGGCATTTTCCATCTGATTTGAAGCTGAAAGATTTGCCTAAGACTCAGGTGGGATGAATAAAATTTGATACCAAGTTGGGTCACTCACTTCCATGCTCTGAGAATCACCTTAATGGTTAGAAGCATATTACAGAACCTAGGAGGAAATAAAAAATCTGTACAAGAGAGACTAGAGATCAAGTATTTTTCATGGCAAATGTCAGTGGTGTTATAGATTCAGGTTCTCTGGGTAAAACAGAGATTCATGGTTATAATAAGGCTTCCCTGCATTTTATCTGTTCCTGCTGTTCTGGTGGCAAACATTTTTCCTCAAAAATCAAATAGAAAAGACATCCTTCTGAGTGTTAACTTGTCATAAACAGTACAAATTATTGGCAGCATTTTCAAAAATATTCTGGGTCAGTCTATCCATGACTTTGGAAATAAAAAATGCTTCTGTCCCAACCTCACATTGACTTCAGTGAAGCTGCTTTTATATCCTTTACTATTTTCAGGTCACTGTCATTATTCTGTGGATCTGAAGGTAAACTTATCTCCCATTGTCTTACTAGGCTGAGATCATTCTAACTGGGTTTTGAATCAATAATTTTCCCATCTTTTCCACATACAAAATGGTTCTATTTTCTCTTTAGTTTCCCCATAAATCTCAAGATACTGTCAAAATGCAATGTGATTTATATTCATTGTGCTTCATGTATGTCTCCCAAAGGTGCCAAAACAATAAACCCTGGATAATAGATAAGTTATTGCTGATAACTCAACCAAGAAATATATGACAACTGTGATAGCACAGTTTGTTCTCAGCAATTATTTGTATTCTCTGAGAGATGGAAACTATTGCAGAGCCTGAGAGCACAAAGCCTCTAATCCAGCTGTTAGGAAGAGAAGATGGATTCACTAAACTGCTGGGCCACAGAGATTGCTTATCTCTTTGTCATTACACTGGGGCAAAGGCAATTATTTCTGTTGAGCCTGGGCACAGGTTCCTCTCTGAAGGAACCGCAAATTGGGAGCCTTTAATTTCTCCAGGGAGAAACATAATTTATCCTATTCATAAGCAAATAAGTAGGTTAGTAATTAACATGAGAAAAGCCCATATGAAACAGATGGCAGAAAGGTGAAGAGCTGGAGCCTCAAGTGACCACCAAATGGCAGGACAAGGGCACATGGACTGGTGTCTGCAGCCTCATGCCCTTTCCACCTCCATCCAAGGTCAACCAGGAAAAAGCTATTTTGTTCAGGAAGGCGCAGGAGCCATGGAGCATGGGCTGGTGTAACACAGCCACTCTCTCAGTGACACTGTCAGTGGAGCAGCAGGACAACAAAAGGGGTGACAAGGCATGGGCCTGTGGTGTAAGCACTGCCCAGCTGGGCACTCCAGGCGTGGCAGCATCGCCACAGTCTGCCTGGCATGCACTGGAAACAGGGCTGTCCCTGTGAAGATGTGCAACAAAATTCAAAACAGAACAGGGTTATTTCATTAGCACTATGTTTGTAACAGCACAAATGGCTTCCTCATCATAAGCACGTGCAGTAAATGCTTTCCAGCAACCAACAGAGAAACCACACATCCAAAAACCTCAAGGAATGAAAAGCACTGGGATCCCTCCCAGCAGCATAGTGTTACAGGCAATATTCAAAAAAACACATCAGAGTTTAAAAATAAAGCAAATAAACAAGTAAGCATGTCACATTCCACCACTCCTCAGTACATAATTTCTTACTGAGAAATGAGCTGTCAGCAGAGCTGGTCCAGGTTGCCACCCCAGAAATGTAGGTCAAAGTTCACCACCATTTTTTTGGAGATCAAGGTACCAGCTTACATATCATCTCAATTGAGCTCCTTCGACAGCCAGAGGAAAGTCTGTCCTCAAAATATCCAAGTCATGTTCTGGAAGAAATTCTTCCACAGCTGAGATAGCTAAGAATCTCTGGAATGCTCTGTCATTCCTCAATAAATTGAGAAGGGAAATAGATAGACAAGATCTCATGCTCTTATATAGAATGTGCTCTGTGACCTTAGACTACAAGGTCCTTTTGTACCCTTCTTTCTATATAACTAGTAGACTTCCTGGCTGGAGCAGCCTTGGGTACATTTACCAGGGTTTGTAGGTTCTGGAAACACAATTACAGTGACAGTGTAAAGTCCCATAATTCTGCTATGGCTCATGGTCCTGTTCAGTCCACCAAGCAAGGACTTGTTTGCCTGTACAGCCTAGCAGGCTTCTTAGCAAAGTAATCCTGAGTTTGAATGAATCCTGTCATGAGAACTAAATCTCCAGAGTAATTTTTGTGCAGAACAGTATGACCCCTTTGGTATCTGGGGTTTTTTTGCATTCATTTCTGTAATCCCAATCAGGTTTGGTGGAAGAATGGGAGGAATTGTTGGTAGAGTTGCTTTAGAGTTGCTTTGGAACATACTTTGCCCTGTTCCCATTGTCTCCATCAGCAGCCTGTTTCAGGAAGGCACTGACAGCCCCCAACCCCTGTGGTGCCCACGCCCTGCTGCTCCTGTGCTCCATGCCAAGTACAGCTGGCACCCTGCTCCTCCAGCTCACCAGTTGCTTCCCAGGTGCCTCATGCCTAGAAATACCAACAAGGTATTGAAATACCGACAAGGTCCTTGAAAAGCAAATTGAATTAAAAGCAGCTTTCCTGACTCTCAAAAGGGGGATTGAAAGAGGAAAAATGCTGCTTCTGAAGAAACTGCTGCTTATTCACTTGCAGTTGTTGAATAATAAAAAAAAAAAAAAAAGATAAATTAGTCAACAAGAATCTTGTTTCTTAACCAGTCATACTGTAAATTAGTTCATAACTTAGATACTCTAAAATGTGACCAAGAACACACTGCCTGCACCCCCCTATATTTACTTTGTATTGAGTAAATAAATCTCCCCCTGGCCATGGGGCCTTGTGGAGGGGTGAGCAAAAACTTTATATTCAGATGAAAACCTGCAATATTGAAGTAGCTCACAATATTTCATTGAAAATATAAAGTTGTGCCTCAGCATTTATCTTTTTCCACAGGTCACGATTGTTGCATTTCTCAGTGAAGATGGAAATGCCTGTCTGCAGACTTCAGCAATGACCACTGCAGTTGGAAGTGAGGCTTTAGGGTTCAAACTCCCAGCTGCTGTTTGAAGGAGACACATGGAGATGATGTGCTTTCCAGACAATGCAATTCTCGAAGGCAGTCCCTAGATGTCACTGAACACCACGGCTGGTTTAAATATAAACCAAGACAGTTTACACCAGGCAAGTCTTTCTCATGCTAGAGACATGGTGTATTTCTGCTAGCTAGAAAATGATGGCTGCCAAAAAAATTTTTTTATACATTCAGTCCTTCAATTTCAGTGGTGAAATAGTTCCACATTGAAAATTAGGAAACTTGGAGCATAACGAGCTGCTGAAGCACCAGTGCTAGGTTTGCTCCTGAGCTCCAGCAGACCTGCAGGGTGGTTTGTGTCCCCTTTGGAGGTGACTTAGGGACCATCCAGCAGCTTATCCATTAAGAGGGAAAATAGTCTCTTTCATGCCCTGGCTGCCTGATGAGTATCCCCATTATAACATAGCATTCCCTATGAAGACTGGCTGGGAGAGCTGGGGTTGTTCAGCCTGGAGAAGGGAAGGCTCCAAGGAGACCTTAGAGCAGAGACCTAAAAGAGGGCTTACAAGAAAGCAGAGTACTGCCCCTCATACCAAGAACTTCAGCTAAGAGGCTGTCTTTGATAAACAGAAGGCCTGTGGGGAAGATTTTCAAAGGTAGATGTGACAGGTAATATTTTTGATCATCTGCCTTTGTGCTATAATATATAGCTATATATGATGCTATAAACTGTGCTATATATAAATTGGTATCACAAATTGATGTCTAGAATTTCTTCAGACTTCCAAAGCAGCCCCAAAAGGAGTGATCTTTTTTTTTGTCATGGACTGTGTTAGACAAGTGGCTTTTTCCTTATAAAAACAAAAAATATTTGTAAACATTTAAAGCACCCCCAAGTGGAAAAGAGGTTCAATTTAAAATGGAAAGTGTGAACGGTCTGCATTTAAAGTAAGAAAGAAAAGCAACAACATTTCTTACAAAAGAGGTCTCATGGGATTTGTGCTTACAGAAGAGAGGCTGTAAACCAGAAACATGCTCCACCAGTAAATCCAGGTCGGTGCTGCTGTTGCTGCTACAGACTTCCTCTTAGTCAAACAGCACTGCCTTGTCTGCCAGAAAAACACCTGAGTCTCAAGATTTTTTTTCAAGGTTAAGAAATCTGGGAACTTTCTGCAATGGTTCAAGTATTTTCTCCCAAAAGCTTTCCTGGTAGTACATTAAAAAAAAAAAGTATTTCATATTTTAAATAGGCAGTACAATCAAAAAATAGAGAGCAATGGAGCAGAGTTGTGGCTTATAAAATACGCATAATATACTGATAAAAAATGTATGCAGTCAATTATTGTATAGTTATTTAATGAAAGGAAGGATAAAAGGAAGAAAAAAATCCACAATGTTAAGGTGTTAAAAGGGTGTTATTAGAACAGAAAATCTTGTCTCACTTAAGCAACTTTATGATTTTTTAGTATCTACAGATAAGAATAACCGCACGAGCACAGCTACCAAATCAGTACTGCACATACTTTTCATTAGCTTGAACACCAATATAAAATCATTTTAGTCTACATAATGTAAGTGAATATGATAAGGTAAATGAGCACAAAAAGGGGAAAATCATACCTCTTGACTATATAACTGACTGAGTTTCTGGTTGTTTGCTCACAGAAAGCCCTGTGTCATTTCTGCCTCTGACTTAGGGAGTTCCTGTGGCATCTCATTTCCCATTATCCTAACAAAAGCTGTGATGGCAGAGGGTGCTTGCAGTGGTTGCCCTACTAGCCAAAGTACTGCTCATGTTGCCTTATTTTAGCACAAACACTGTTTTCCATGTTGCCTAATAGTAAACACTTCACTTAAGCTTGCTTGGAGTAGGGTGAAATACCATATTTATACCTTGTGCTGGGGTATGTATGAAAACCTATCAAGGACGAGGAGACTGTTAGACTTGAGTAGTATTTCAGGGAGGAATTTTGTCATTTCAGTTGAATAAAGGAAGAAGCACAAGCCTGTGTTGTTAAACATTTTGACATTGCCTCCTTTCTGCCCTTCACCAACAGTTTTGATGAGCATTTTTCAAAAAGCAATTTCCGAATTTCTGTGGCTCTGGGAATCATGCTATCTGTGAACTAAGCATCCAACTTTGAGGGCCTGTACTGTTTGAAAAGTGTTTGTATAAATCCTGAAGAAAAATTTCAGGTCCTCAACTGAGGCAGAAATAACCAGCTCCCCACATGAGGCAATGTGTAGCAGCCCAGAAAAAGAACAGGGGCTTCAGCTGAGCACAGGCTGAGACAATGATGTCTTGCCATTGAAGGAGAAGCAAATTCCTGTTTGAACAAGAGATTCACTTCCAAAAAATCCAATTTGCATTAAGGCTTCATCTAGAATTCTGACTGTTGCACTTGGAGATATGCTATCCATGGAGATGGCTGGAAGAAAAGCGGTGAGAAGGGTGAAAAGTCTGGAAACTTCCACCCTGTGAAAAAAAGAAAAATTGAACACTTGAGGTAAGAATGTGCAAAAAAATTGTTGCAAAGAAGAAGTGTGGTCAGTAGGTCAAAGGAGGGGGATTCTGCCCCTCTACTCTGCTCTTGTGAGAGACCCCTCCTGGAGCACTGCATCCAGCTTTGGGATCCCCAAAATAGAAGATGTAAGAACAATGTGGACCTGTTGGAGAAAGACCAGAGGAGGTTCTCAAAGATGATCACAGGGCTGGAGCACCTCTCCTATGCAGACAGGCTGAGATAGTTGGGGTTGTTCAGCCTAGAGAAGACTCTGAGAAGACCTTAGAGTACTTTCCAGTACCAAAAGGGTACTGGAGAGAGGGAGCAAGAGAGCTGGAGAGGGACTTTTCACAATGGCATGTAATGAATGGCTTTGAACTGAAAGAGGACAGGTTTAGAATAGATATTAGAGAGAATTTTTTTACTGTGAGGGTAGTGAGGCACTAGCACAGGTTATGGAGTAGTTATGGATGCCTCATCCCTGGATGTGTGCAAGGCCGGCTTGGATGGGGCTTTGAGCAATCTGGTCAAGTGGAAGGTGTCCCTGCCCGTGGCAGAGGGGCTGGAGCTAGATGGTCTTTAAGGTCCCTTTCAACCCAATCCATTCCATGAGTTTATTATTATATAATGTGCTGAAGGGCAGCAAGAAAAAATTACATTTTCCATAAGGAATTTCTTTTTTTAATCATCAGAGTGGTGAAGCACTGATTATGTGAAGGTTTGTGAAGCCTGCATGGTTGGAGGTGGCTTGAAAGAAACATCCATGAAGAGAGGTGGATAGACTAGATGACGTCCTCCAGACCATTTCAAGTCTTGTAATTATGATTCTGTGATTTATCATGTCAAATAATTGTAAATTTAAATTGTTTTCACATTTCACTGCAAATCTCATAATAACTTGACACCACTTCTATATTTAAAGAGAAAATATGTCAGCCCTAAGGAAATTGATCAAAACTACAGTTTGCTGCTGTGGCTAGCACAGGTCTTTCCCATGAGAAATCCTTTTGTGTTTTATAATTAAAGATAAGGTTTGGATGTTATTAAAAACAGTGTCCCAAGACTTGGACAGTGCAAACCTGGCCAATCAGGTCTAGGGGGAGGTTTTTGACTGACCAATCTGGGTGACCTTTGAAAACTCTATATATATGATGAAATCAAAACAATAAAGGCTTTTCCTTCTTGCCACTGAGAACTGGATTCTTCTCTCTGCTAGCGGCTCAACAGCGACATGCTTCTATCTGTAGGGGCTGCTTTTCTTTTCAATTTGACGCCCATATTATTAAAGCCTTACCTTATCATCACTTCAAAACACTTTGCAAAAACTAGAGGATTATATATATTCCATCATTAAAAAAAGAAAAACAAAACCCCACAAAACCCCCACACCTTATCCTTTACAACTGTTACCTTTCCTCTTTTTCACCACATGGCCCTGCCAGTTCTGTAGCTTCACTGCACACGAGGTACTTCATTTAATGCTGGATTGCAAATCTTCAAATCAAAACTGTCTTTTTATAGGCAAAATCAGCCATGCCACTTAGAGGCTGCAGACGATCTGCGATCAAAGACACAACAATATAGTGACTTTACACCCACCTGATTGCTACAGTGACAGATTAGATTTGTCTTTCAGTTCCAAATTCATCATGCAAAGGGCAACACCATAATAAAAATTTCATTAAGCAGCTTTACTTTTTCCATACAACAAACTTCAAAGGAAAAGAGAATTTGGGGGAAAAGAATGCATGATATAAGAAAAAAAAATACAATTCCAAATGAAAGGATACTATGGATAACTGGGACATTCCTTTGCAGAAGTATTAAATGCCTGCAGCTGAAAATCACTCCACAGCCCTGAAAATCAGGCTGCTGTTATTTAACCAAGATGAACCATTTTCCACATATCATGTATCAGCACGAATCTGTAATAAAGGTTACCAAAGAGTAACTAAGTGCAGAGCTTGGCCTTACATATTTCTGTTGCAATAATTTCTTCTGCTTTTTGTGGAGACACTACTTCTCCCTATGTGATATTAATGCTGACAGGAATCTGTGAGTCCCTAATTCCTAATGAGACTGAAGATGGCACAGATTAATTTGAAAGGAAACCACCTTGGAGCTTTGCCAAGAATGATTCAATTTTTCTTTTTGGCTTTGGGGATCTGCTAACACCTTTTAGTTTCCCATTAGCATATTTCATGGGGTGAGGTATCCTGAGAAATGCTCAGTTCCCATCAAAATCTCCAGAGGAAAACAGTTCAAGCCTTTATGGCCTTATAGGTAGAACATTCACACTGATTATGTGCAATCCCCTGAATTCATGTAATGGAAGACTGATTGCAGCAAATAATTAGATGACAAAAAATTTAAAACTTGCTCAGAACCTGCAACCTTTTTTATTCCACGTTGTGCTTCAGCTAGAATGGCTATTTAACATACATTGTGCCCTAGAGATTTTATTTTGATTTTTTACTTTTTATTTTTTTACATATGCCAAGCAGATAACTCCCACTGGCTTGCTCTTAACCATGTAAAGTAAATGTCAGATTACAAATTTTGTGTTTCTTTTTTTTTTTTTTTAAGTGGTGTATTTTTTTGCTTTGCAAGCAAATATAGTGGTTTATTCTTCCCCATAATTACTGGTGTCTTTGTTCCATACTATTTTACACCTGTCAAACAACAAAGAGTCTGTCTAGCAGACAATAAAAGGAAAGAAGAAAACCAAACTAAGACAAAAACAAGGTTAGAAGAAAATAAAACACAGGCAGTATTTTTTCAGAGCATCCTCTTAAGATGAGTACCAGCAAGTGAATATAGGGCCATACAGTAACCTAAATCCTGTCTTTCTCATCAGGACTGGCTTCTAGGAACAGATTATCTTCCATTTTAGCCATTTGATATTTCTACAGTTTCAAATAAGACAGATACATAAATATGGAAACAAAGGGTTTTTTTTATATTCACAAAGGGGTTTTTTATATTATGTATGATTTTATTGCGTACATGTATAGCAAATTCAGAGAGTACCCATCTAATGTCCATAACTACTGAAATTACATCAAAAGTGGAATTTAGACTTCTAATTTCCATCTACTAAAATACATGCATGGTACAAAATCTCATCTAAATGTGAAGTGCAGCAAAGGTGAAAAGCCCTGTGACCTTGGGCCCCAATTTCAGCTCATGATTTCATTTTGCAAGGCATGTGAGTACATGTTTGTTTAGTTGTTTTTTTAATGCTATTATTGGATAAACACTTGTGGTTAATGTTTGGTCTAAAAATGTCTTTGGCAAGCCTAGTCAGCAAGGACTAGTTTCCCCACCCTGAATATAACATATTCAAGAGATGTCTGGTTTTAGTATTCAGAAGTCCCAACACCAAAAATTGTATAAGGGAGCTTTCCTATCACCCAGAAACTGTAATAAATCTGGTCTGTAGATACAAGAGAAGGGGAAGAAACCTGGACTCAAGAGAGGAGTGAGAGACACATCTTGTTGCAGAACTTGAGATATTTTCCATCTTGCACTGGCCAGTGAAAGAGCTTCCCATAGTGAAATCACCATTGTTTGCATTTAAAGCCAGCACTTTGGAGGCAAATTTTCTTTTAACATATGTCAAATAGGAAGAATATTATATGCTTCCTATGCTGCATACAGTATACCCTGAGCACAGGAAGTACATTTTATGTCATTCAGTGTTCCTGGTGAGCCAAATCACCTCTACTGCAATTATATAGTACTCCAAGAATTTTGACCATGGATGAATTGTGTCCAGTCACCTGATTTTATACCTTGCAAGCAGTAGGTTATGCAGTAGGCTATGCATTCTAGTACTGTGGAGGGACCTCTGTTAATCCAGACATGATCTGGTGGTACTTAGATTACTTTTGGCCTAACTGCAGTTAAGAAATCTGATGTTCAGTCAGTTTTAGAGTGTGTTTTGGTCATACTTTCTGGTTCTTCTCTTAAGGCATGAGTCTTAAACATTTCTGGTTTTTCATAAATGTTAGGTTGGTTTGGCTTTTTTTTCCATAACCCTATGACTTCCATAGCTGAGGTTTAAGAAAGTTATCATGTACTAAGAAACTGAAGATAAAATTACAAGAGTTGTTACCTCTTTAACTGCATGTACAATCAAGGAAATAGGTTTGCCATTGATACTGACTTCACAGTCCTTCTAAAACCATATTCCAACTTGTCACCATACCGTATTTTCAAATTAATTGTTTAATATTGTCAATCACCTGTGAAAACCATATTTATTAAGGGGGTTCTTTGTAGCCCGTCCTTGTTTCCCTGAGATTGACCAAAGAGTAATTCAGAATTTTTCCTTTACTCTTACGTTATCTCACCTGCAGAACAGTCTTACATTTTCCTATGGGCTTCTGGGTTTGAGTTAGACAGCTATGAATATGTCAGTAAGTTTTCATTTTAGACAGTTCTATTTTCCCTGCACAGTTCATGCTGACATTAAAATTCTGAGCCTTAAATATACTTCATACTTTCTGGTTTTACTTTTAAAAGTTCTTAAAAAATATTTTGTGAGTTTTACTGATGCTTTTCCACATAGTCAGGAATTTACTTGAATAGGAATCACATTTTATAGGTGACTACTAAAATTAAAATTAATCAAAAAGATAGAGAAGTATGCCATCCCTTTCATACAGATTGCTACCATTGCAGATGTTCTTATATCAATTATGTTCTTTAAGACAACTCCTGGATCCCTCAGAAGCTGTCCTGCTCCTTGGTTTTGATGAGTTTTATGGAGAGGTGGTGCCTATCTTACATTCAGAGGAGGGAGGAATGTGCTGGGTCTGGGGTGGTGTGAAGAGAAGAGATCCCTGATAGGACTGTGGCTACCAAGACCTCAGAGCTGTCTAGTCCTGTAAAGACTTAAAAGGAATTCAGATGCTGGCATGATGGCCAGCTTCAAGTCATCTGCCAGCCTCAGAGAAAGAGATTCATGATTGCATGGTGATTAAACTATCTCATTGCTAAATCTGTGAGGTACCCAAAGGTAGAAAAGGGAGTGCAACATCCACCACCTTTAACCAGAGCAAAAAACAGGTTGTGGAAGAACTAAGCTCAGGGCCATTGCTGCTTTACCTAACCAGCACATCTAAATAAACTGTACTTTTCACCTCTAGCTTTACCTGCTTCAGACTGTGAATTTGCCTTAACATGAAGAAGCCTCAGCCTTGCAGCTTGAAGGCAAGGTGGGGTGGCTTCCTCTTCACCAACAGAGACAGTGATGGAGGAGATAATTTCTTTCTGCACAAGAGAAGCAATAGCTTTCCAAGTATTTGAACATTTATTATATTCAGAATAAATGAATAGTGAATGTCATCTAGGAGGTAGATGAGCCTAGTTCTGCCATAGTCTTCCTGAGAAGACATGACAAGAACTCCATAAAGAATTCCAAGTTGAGGGGTGACATGATTAAGTTCTGTTTCTTTCTTTTCTAATAGCACCAAGTAAGCATTGTGGCTTTGCAAGCAAAGCTGAAGACTGGGCTGATGTCTCAGGAGAGCAAGGCACAACAGTTCCAAAACTTCATTTTCTGATCAGCAGCAGCAGCTCATTTAGAATCCATCACTATGCATGTACAGTTGTGGATACTTTTTCCCATGTGAACTCCTTTGTTTTTAATGACATTGAATTTCATCTGTGATTTTGCCATTTAATATTGCGAACTCCTTCAGTGGCATTCTGTATTCAGTTTTAATTTTGAACCACTGCAAAGCTTCACCTCACTAATAATGTTGTTATTGCAGCCTGATTCTGAACATGTTGAGCAGTACAAAATCCAATGATTTCCAGAGACTTTCCCTGACAGTTGCAAAAAGCTTTTCTTCTTATCCTTAGTCCAAAACCTGATCTTTTTTCTAGGCCAGTAAGAACCTATTATGTCAAAGAGTCAATTGAGAGGAATTATCATCAAAATATTTTGAAAGTTAAGGAACAGCTCATCTCTTATGCCAGGTGTATTTAAGCTCTCAAAAATGTGATTTCTGTATGTCAGACACCAAAAAAAAGAGGACAGGGACCAGAGGCAAGGAAGAGAAACACTTTGTGGTTTATAGCTTTGCTTACCATTAGTATTCTTTATTAGGTGTACCTTGTCTCATAGTGACTTCTTAAAACTTTTTATCCTTGCTCCCTCCACTATTACGCTAGAAACCTCTAACCTCATGCCAAATCCCAAACTCCTAGCCCAACACCTAAATTCCCTTAATGGCTTCCCAGGCCCCTGCCTCCCACCTGCCCTAGATGACTGCCTGGCAGAGTTTCTCCACCTTTTGCTTCCCAAAGACTCTCCCACTGCAGAACTTCACCCTCCCACTTAAAGTGAGACAGGCAACTGCTTGAAAGGTAATGAAGATCAGTTTGTGCTGAAAATGAAAGCCCCCCAAGCCCTTGGCCACCAGCAGCCCCTCCAGGAGCAGTCAGCACCAGTGAGCTGCAGCTCTCAGTGCTGGTATTCCCCACTTCAGTGCAGCTGACCTTCAGTGAGGTCTGAATTCCTTTCAGTGCTTCTCCTAGTAACTAAATATTGCTCTGAAGAACATTTACCTTTCGGTGCTGTTGTAGTTGCAGCAGTTACAGTACACATGCCTTGAGGCATGCCATCTCACAGAAGCCTCAACGACAATCTGGGAAAACCAGTGAAACCAGGAGCAACTTTTCCATTTAATATGGGAGCCTTTATTTTAGTACTTTGAGTGCTTTATTTTTACTAACATATAACAAGTAAATGATACCGTTTCATAAATATGCAGGTTTAGTAGTTATAATCACAAATATCTATAATTATTCCATATAAAACCATGATTTTTCTTCTGAGATCCACTTTCAGATGAAATGTTATTAACAATAATTGGCATAATTCACCAATTTGCAATTTTTAAAGATTACAGTTTTTGTCTTTTTTCTTTTCACACTGCAGATCAATACAAAGTTTTACTACTTACATTTCCCTAAAAACTCTTTGACTGTACTTTTCTTTAGATTTTAAGGCTAAAAAGGAAGAACTATGATGCTCCTGCATACAATGGACCATTTTTTTCCAGTGCTGATAGTTTTGGTCAGCCTATGGCAACATTTCTCACTTGGTAAGGTTTGATTCAAAGTGGCCCACAGAAGTGAAGGTTTGCATAAGGGATTTCAAATTGTGTTATCAACTTAATATTACTAATACCAAAGAGAGGATATTGACAAAAATCTCACCTAGACCACATGTTGATTTCATAGTCTTGTGATTAGCATCGGTGATCAAATTATTAATTTCTATCATGAACATAAGTAGATTCAGTCTGTTTTAAATTTGAATAGACAAACAACAACCCCCCGCCCCCAGACTTTAAAACTTAATCTGAAAAGAACAAGAAATGTTTATGCAGAACCATGTGTTTTAGCAAGGATTTCAAAGCTTAGACCCTCCCTGTGCTAGGTATGTCCATGAATATTAAACTTTCAGGATGTACAGATTTCACCTGCATTAGAGAGTTTGAAAATAGAAAAGGACTAAAAGATGTTTTTAAGGATCTCCTAAATGCAAAATTGCATTTAGATGCTCTCAATTAGCTCAATAGCATTCTGCACTGACTAGGCATGAAGATGCTCTGACCCATTTCCACTGGTTCCCATTTTAGGCATTTATATATAGGTATTTAGGTATTTGTATACCTAACTCTGCTCAGTTTTTATCTTGCTGTAGAAAAGCCTCTTTTGCAACACTACTTCTGTAATTCCTCACAGTTTCATTTTGTCCCTTCTCAAATATCTTCATAAAAATAGTGTTACGAAAAACAATTGCCCTCTGATGGCTAAGTTCAGTATAAAATCTGAACTGATACCATATTTTTGTAACTACATTTTTAAAAATGAGACTCATCTGTTCATAATGGTTCTGTTGATAGAATTACCACTATTACAGTGGTAGAAAAGGCTGTTATGGGATAATACATATAAAATATTCTTCAGATAAATAAAAGATTAACTTCTCTATGTGGGACTCTGCAGAATACAGATAAATGAAGTAATAAGAATGAACTGAACCTGAAGCACATTTTTGTTCTTCCCACTTGCCTGATATAGGGAAAAGAGTAAAGATGAAAAGAAAGGGGAATCAATAGGATTAGTTTCAAAAACATTGCACTGTGTTTCTGATAATCCTCTCAAATAAATTGTTACTTTTTCAACCCTTTTCACCCTGACTTTGCCTCCCATTTGGTGCCATTAGACATGCTGATCCAGTGCTGCTTGCTCTAGTTGCAGGAGTACTCTACATATCCCTTTTAAATGATGCCCCAATGGATTAGCTGAACAATTTCCTTTTGAAGGCAGTGAGTAACCACTGAGTGCTGAGGTAATATAATTTCAATGAATCAGTTCCATCTGAAATGTCAGATAATGGTCAAACTAGATAATGGAAATGGAATCCAGCCATATCCCTTTGTGAAATGGCAGTTTGACGTGAAATAAAAGCCATTCATCCTTTCCACTCCCTAAATCACATCAGTTGAAAGAAAGCAGAAATTGTCAATGCTGCAATTGGGGTGAAAATGTAGATTTGGGGAAGTAGGTAGGTAACAGCAAGCTGGGTGGTGTGATACCTTAACCCTGAAGGGAATATGGATTGACTGTCTCACTGATGTAGAGTATGGGGATTCTTCAGAACTCCAGAAAGTATTGGCCCCCATATTTATTTAGTGGTTTAATGGTTTTAACTACGACCAATGAATAAAAGTTTCAGTCTCTGCCCTCCGTTTTTTTGCTACTTGAGGGCAAATAAGCAGGGACAAACCCATGTCTCTGACCTCCAGAGGGAGCTCCCTAAGTGTCTGGTTATGGTGTAAAAAACGGGCTTGAAGATGCTTTCTTCTCTTCCCAGTGAGGAGCACAAATTCCACAGGAGAGAGAAGAGAGCTAGCAGAAGTCTCCCTAACCTGGGGCTGTGGTTAGGACACAGCTTGGGAAGTGTTGGGTGCTGATGTGAGCCTTTTCAGGTGTTGGAAAACATTAATAATCCCCTCTTTGAGGGAAACAGCCAAGTCACAAACTGCGACTGAAAGTGAGGTTATGACAGAAAATTTTGTGAGACACCAAATGATACTAATAAGAGGACAAGTCACCTCTCCCCCTTCACCCAAGTATTTGCCTAGGTCCCTAACCATCTCAGTGTGGGGTCTGCCAAAGAAATTACGTAGGAGAATATCTGTACTGCAAGATGGTCCAAAGACAGACATGGAGCTGCAGAGCAGATGGCTCAGGGCACTGGCAGAACTGTAGAAGAGTGGTAAGTCCTCTGCAGGCTGCAGGGTCATCTTGGGTGTCTTCAGGAATAGGGGCTTCTGAGTAGAGGGGAAGGGTGTGAGAGGAAAGGAGATTTGTGATTCACATCTTGCAATTTAGGTATCTGAAAGCTGCCTAAGTGCTAGTTTGGCTCCCAGCCCAAGCTCTGTTCTGAATAACAATCACGTCTGAAAGCTTAACACTGTAGAGCAAGACCTGAGATGATAAGGAATGAGGTCCATGGAGTCTGGAAGCCAGACCAACATTTCAGGGCAGAAGACAGTGTTAGAGGCTCAGTGAATGGAGGCTTTGATGCTACTCAGATGAGCAGGCATGAAGAATATGGAAGAGGCTGCACAGTTTAGGTTGTGGTGTTCATTTTAGAATTCATTTTGGCAGTGAAGATTACTAGGAAGAAACACATTTTTCAAGCTGAGGTTGGGAAAACAGGAACAATATTTTGTAAAGTCTTTGCTCTGGTAGAGGAGACAGAAATGGCTTGTAACAGTAGTAACAGTAGTGTTACCTAGTACAATCTATCCACTGTTAACACAGATATTTGGAGAGAGCATAGACAACAAATCCAGACATCATTTTGTAAGAGTTATTAGAAACCTAGTCAGGTAAAACAATGAAAAATGAATTTGATTAGGTTAAAAAAGCTAGGTGATGACTAATGTGGAGATGAATATGCATGCAGACATCTTCCTGGGTGTATAAACAGGGGGAGGTTCAGTCTTGCAAGCTGATCTTGCCTTGAAAAATACACAATGACTTGGATAATTCTCTGGCTAATGAGACAAAATGGTCAAGGGAGCAGTGAGGGGCTCTGTGATTAGGATAAACTCAGACTATAAGGATAACCTTCCACCCTCAATGTCCTTTTAAGCACAAAAGGCATATTCTGACGACTCATTGCATGGTTACCAACCTTTGTATCATCTCAGAGCCCACTGACTGGGCTGGCATCCACATGCCCACCAGTGCTACATCAGCTTCTGGAGCCTAAAGGGTCCATTCAGTGCCATCACTGGAACATCATTTTATGGGTCACATGTAAACAAGTGCAAGAAAGATTAAACTGATCAGTCAATAATCAGGAGTAGGCCTTTGATGATTCTTTTAGGTCCCTTCCAACTCCATACATAGGATTCTGTGATTCCTTTAAATAGAGTTGTGCTAAAAATTCATACATGGGTAAGCTTAGAAAAGTAAACCAGGCATTTCAATATACACCAAATGAAATTGCTCCCCCTGAAATAGCTCCTTGGGGAAGATCTTGGTGGGACAGAGGGGGTTTCTGCTGCAGGTGTCAGTGGTGGCTGGAAGGTCCCTACAGTGCATGCATAATCCAACTCAGTCACTTTTTGTTTAAAAAACAGCATTTCAGAGGTTAATGCTGGGTCAGATTCTTCAGCTTGAGTCAAACAGGTGCATGTTTGGAGTCAGTCTTGAAATCAGAATTAAAAAAAGGCTGTAGGGTGAGATGAATGGAAGCAGAACTTGACTCTACATCAGAGCTTTATGCACTTCACTCTCTAACACTTGGGTATTCTTAGCAAACTAATGGCATTTTCTCAGAGAGCAGGAAGTTCAGAAAATGAGAAGCACTAATCACAACAAATTGATTTTAATGCATCTAAAAATAAAAGACACAGTACTTCTTTCAGATACAGCTGCAGAGAAACTGATTCATTGCACTTAATATAAAATTGAAATTCTGAACTAATTCTTGAGGGCAAATGTAGCTAAGGAGCTAAGGAAGGATCATCACCTCTCTATTTAGTACTCCAAGGCAATGTATTCCTGCAGCACTGACATTCTGCAACAAGCTGTGCTGTGTTTTGTTGATGGATTTTGTGTACATATGTGTTCCTTTAACTGAGAGGAACTTAGATGTTCAAGCTCTCATCAGTTTATTACACTTTCCCTTTCTGACAAAGGAGAGGTGTTAAGTCCATTGCATCCCTGTCAAGTGTCATGACATTCAATTATATACTAATTTTGAGCAAAAGATTCTTAGAAACCTTTTTAGCTCCACCAGCTGATGAAACAATCAAAGGCCTTATTGATGTCAGCATTGTGTGATTTTCTTCTCCTTCTGAAATCTACTGTACCAGTACATTAATTCTCATTATGCACTCAGAACACCTTGTACAAAAAATATGTGAAAATTCTCAAGATGCCAGGTTAATCACTCAAAAATTAATGGGTTACAGATTTAAAATCATTTGAGTAACAACTTGCAATATGGCACAGCTATAAAATTATTTCCTTTATCACCTCTCTCAGTTTTATTTACCTACATTTGGGATATAAAATAGAAAATAGATTTATAGGAAAATCTAGGGTAGAGTGGACCTCTGAATGTCATCTGGACTCATCCTCTCCTCAAGCAAGTCTAACTTCAAACTTAAATCATGTTGCTCAGGGTCTTGTTCAGTTGAGGTTTGGAAGATTATGGAAATCATTAGACACTTTTTCTTCTCCCAACACCTTCAGGGGAATCTCTGAAGCCCTGAAGCCAAATTTGAGAAAATCTGAAAAACTGAAGGTATTCAAAAAGAATGGAGTATTGCCACTGCAGCTCAAATAATGAAATTCTTCACTTTGGATTTTATCAAAAAACAATTAAAACTGAAAATATAACTCAGGACAGCTGAAAATATAACTCATGACAGCCAACATGGATTCACAGAAGGCAAATCCAGGGAAAGGATCTTATCTTTTTCTTTTTTTTGGTGCAGCAGGTTGTTAAAGAGAAAATAACTAATTTTTGCAATATAATTTTCTACTACAGCATAGAATTTTTGCACTTTTTTTACTAGAGCATAGTACTTTAACCAAAATGTTTTCCTTTCAGAACACACCTCATGTAAATATATAAATATATAAAATGTAAATGCTTTGGAAGACCCTGGCACTAAGGCAGGGCCCTCTTGCACCCACTGGCCTCCCTGCAGAAAGCCAAACCCTGGTGCTGTAGCAAAGCAAAGAGAAGTAAAGTCTAAAGATAGAGAGATTTGATAACAATTCAGCTGAAACAACCCCCTTTTGTTTTCCTGATAAGGGTCCATCTTTTTTCTCCCTATAGGATGGAAATTTTAAATTTTTCCTTCTACTTCAAGAGTCAGATTCCAAATATTTATTAAACCAAAGCCAAGTACAAATCAAACATTTTAGTCCAGGAGTCAAAGCAAAATCTAGAGTTTGCCAATACTGCAACAATAGAAAAAGCAATCCCAAAGTCTTCAAAACAGCTCTGAGCCTCCCTGAGGCTCTGATCATTCCAGAGTCCTGATTCATGCTGGAGTTACGTTTGCGCCTTGGGTCCTGCCTGAGATAGCCTCATAACACTAACCAGGGATTTATGCTGGATTTAATCCTGGATTAAAACCAAGATGCCTTCTCTGCTTTACTGAACATTGAAATTGGGCAGAGGACAATCCCTGTAAATCTATGCATGCTAAGCAAACACAGAGATTATATCAGAGGTTGTAATTCTGCAGGATTGCATTTACTAAGAGAGATTAGAACCCTTAGGATTTCACTTCTGAAATGACTGCAGTGTAATTTTCATGTCCCCAAAGAAAATGAAATTAAAAGAAAAATCTCTTCTTTTTCCTAGGAAACACGTTTTTGTATGAGCATTATCCACTACCAAGGTAAAAGAAACTCTGAAAGAAGCAGAATGGAAACTTTCAGAGTACAGTCTTGGTGAACTAAAGCCAATGCTGACATTTAATTTTGCATCATTTTCCAACTGGTCCAATTAAAGACCAAATCATGTGCTTTCAAGTGTATGCTAATTGTGGATGTCCAAATAGAAACACTGGATTTTGCTATTTTAAGTCTTACTTTGTCCTCACCAAAAAAAAACCTCAAAACCAGCCAAACAAACAAAAACCCCAAACAAAACAAAAACAAACAAAAAAACCCAAACCTTGAATGTTGTTGGATGGGCACTGCAAAATGGACATGGTGAAGATTAGTGAATTCCACAACATTTTTGACCTAATGACCTGATTTGAGGAAGTGCTTCAATTTTCATAGACATAAAATCCTCTGTTTTTTTGCACATATCTCTGGTGATAAGGAACTTCAGGGTCTGCTTCAAGTTCCTGCTTTGTTAAACCCCAAACCATACGAAAGTAATACATGGAAATAAGAGTTCTTGCAGGTGAAGTTCAGATAACAGTGAAGTCCTGCTCACTTTAGAAACCTTAAAAGAAACAGATCAAATTTCAATTAAAATTTTTTTAAACGATTTTGATTATTATAAATTTTTATTTGTGATATACATAAAGCACCTTCAGCTATTCCCCTTAGTTTTGATAATATACTTCTTCAGCATCAAGAAAAGTATATTATAGTAAATTATAGTCTGAGCTAAGTTCTTGTAACCACAGCTTCATTACTTTTCTATTAAATTCTGCTCTCTTTCCCCTTGGCTTCACCCTGCTCACTGTTGCTGCAAAAGGAATATCAGATCTTCTGAAAATGTGTTTCAATGAGATTTGGATAATTCACTGCCAAAAGCTGGGCTGTGCTATGCTGATGATTATTTCATACTTTGACCCCTTCAGCTAGAGCCATTATTCATATTTAGGGAAACATTTCAAGCCAAGCAGCTGTTCACATTTGCAATGTAGGAAAAGGAAGACCTTCACTTTCTTCAACCAGTCTACTAGTTATTTTTTTGCTAGGGAGAGTAGTCTGAGAAAACACAGGTATATTTTTTTAACTTCAATTTTATACAAAACGAGTTTAATGTCCTATCCACAAATCAGTTTTGATTTATTCTAAGCATCCATAGAATGAGATGAATGTCTTCCACCTCAGTACCACAAGTTTAAATAAGCCATAAATCTCTTTTTGTTGCAGTTTGGATACACAATAGGTCAAACTTCCTTAATGTTTGTGTCAGTCTGTCATAAAAGCACTAAAAACCTTGAACTTTTATACCCACTCCCCCCATCCAAAAATCTTATTTACTCAATAACCTTTTGTTCTTCTATTAGTTGCTCATGCTTGTGAGACAAAACATACGCAACATTTATTTTTAGCTTTGCCTTTGACAGTTCAGAGTTTAAATCTCAAATGTTTAAATCAAGTCATGATGTCCATAGCAAATCTTAAACAGTGCAATAGCCAATCTATTGGATTCTTGGAACTGAGCAATGAAAGTATAATTGGAATTTTTATAGTATTTGGCAGTGTAGAGTAATATTGATGCTTTTGTCCATTGAAATACAAATATACTCTTTCCAGAGTTTTGTTGCCTTATAATTTTTAGGAGTTTTACTGAGTTAGGGAGCTGTGAAATAAAAATGAACGTCTGAAGTTACTACTGTTTATTTTGTTGGGAAACTGCTTTAGCTGTACATAACTTCACCTCCAAAATAGTCCTGATTAACTACTAAAGTTTGTAATCTTATTTTTTTTACAAAAAATGTTTTCTTTTGCACACTATCAATGTAATTAATACAAACTTTTACTGCTTTGCTCCTGGACTCTACCCATCATGTACCCCTGGAGTCTCAAAACCCTTTTTGGACCTCAACTGCATTTCTGTTAGATGAAGAGTTGTGAACTCAGCCCTTACAGCAGGTCTTTAGGATCAGGGGGTCTCCAGACAGCACAATAATTCTGGCCATGTCTCTCTTTTGATAAAAAAGATCATAATTGTTTTGGTAAAAACAAAAATCTGGATTTATTTCATAAACAGTATATCAGAGACCACTCCCAAGACATTTTAGGAATTTGAGAGTGGTAAGTCTCTGTCAGCCTAATATGGGAGACAGAAGGAGGAAACTAGGTTGTTGATAGGTAATAAACTTCCTCTTGCTTTTTCTTCTGGAAGAAAGCTGTGGTTAATTATCCCAAAACTATGGATGGCCCAAGTAACTAGGAAACAAGTCCTGAGTTCTACGTCTATGGAGACAGTAATTTTTTTTCTTTTATCTGTTTGAATAAAGTTCCACTGAAAGAATTTAAAACCAGAGATTTTGTCCAGCAAGTGCTGACACCTTTTAAAAATCAAATTGTCATTTCTTTATCTTGTTGGTAAGTTGTTGTTTTGACGTCATACCCCTCTCCTCCCTCCATTCTGGGGCTTCTTACACCATTTCAGAGCTTGCCTTCTGTCAATGTCAACACCACAAACCAGTCTTACAGTTTTCCAGGAAATTGAAGTAAGTACAATTTGTTAATATAGTTCTAGTTCAAGAAAAACAGGTAACCCCTTACTGTGAATAATAATTTTATATTTAAAAAAGAAGTAGTAGAATACACTTTTTATACCCTTTCTCAAAATAGAATATTTTATAAGACATTTTTCTATATTAAAACTTACTCCACAGTCTGTTTTAAAGTTGTGCTTTTTTCTCTCTGAATGGATGACAATCCATCATGTACACACACAGAAATCTTAGCCAGGATACAGTCTTCAATATGAAGATTTCTCTAACATATATCCCTAGAGTTAAAGAACAAATAAATAAATTAGACGGACAGTACACGTATCCAAAATAGCTACAAATTAAGCTTTTTAATAATTGCAATCAATTTGTTTGTATCTGTCACTTATTCATATGTAGGATAAAGAAAAGGTAGCAAAATCATTTGCTCTATTATGTCGTTTCATTACACTGCATTATAAAATGTCCTATGCAAGTTTTGGAATGCCAACTAACATTGCATAACACCTTAATTACTTTTCACAGAACATGGTACATTTCAATTCAATAAAAAAATCATTTTGGTCCCATGCAAGGCCACAAAAGACCTAAAAAATTGATTTCAGGATAACTCAGACAGATTTTATTGAATCTGGCCCTCACTAATACATCTGTCATTGTTAAGGCAATAGCAGGGTCATGGTGTTGCTTGTGTAAGATCCATGGGCAAAGCAATCTCTTCTCAGAGATACAGCTGGTATTTATCTGCTGCTGGTGGCACCTCAAATGTACCAGATATTTTCCAAAAAAACCCAAAGGAATACCTTCTGTAGCTGTTCAGCTTCTTGCTGAAGTGCACTGAAATAGGGCAGAGCTAAGGGGAGGAGAGGAAAGAAGAGGCAGCCCAGCTGAGAAACAAAGTGGAGCAAACCTGTACCTTGTGGGTCCAGCTGGCTTCCAGGAAGGAAAAGCATGCTCCCACATCTACTGCAAGAAATTACCCAAGAACAGCTCAGAGATGCTTACATGAGATCCAAGGACACAAATTAACTTGTGGGTGATTTCTCATCAGGCATAAAATCCTTAAAACCTATTGAAATCTCTAGTAGAATCTCCATCCTTGGGAATACTCAAGACTTTGCTGGTTTTGACATGTGGCCCTGAGCAACATGGTCTAAGATCAAAGGTGGATAAGACTTTGAGTCCTGCAAGGATTGGATCAGATGATCTGAAGTGATATCTTTGCATCTTAATTTTTGTGTGATCCTGTAAAAAAGGTAAGATGTAAAAAAGGTAAGACTTTATTTATTCAGCTGGTCTCAACAGAAGGTCACCAGGCACCTGTTCAGGCCCTGGATACCTCCACCACCTGTTGCAGGCACAGTGCCTCCAGCAGCAAAGGTGGGTGCACTCTGCTCACCCCCCTGAGCAGCCACGATGGCACAGGGATGCAAAGATGCCTGGGGCATTCGAGACTGTGGGGCTTGTAGTGAGGAAGAGGTGATGCATGAGAGCAGGGAAGAGCCACTCAGCTGAGGACTCCTTGCAGGCATCACCCAGGGACAGCTTCCCTCTGCTTTATGCTGACAAAGCATGGATTGAGCAGCTCTGCTGGTCTCAGCCCCATCAAGGACTAGATCAGGAGCTGTTTCAGATTCCAGAGCTTTAAGTTAATGCCCTGGATTTCACCAAAGAGCTTACCAGAGGGCCCAGCCAGTGTCAGCACCGTGGTGTCTCTGTGCTGCCAGGGCAGCTCTGCTCCAATGCAGCCCCCAGCCCTCGGCAGCAGCACAAACATGTGGATGTTCCCAGGCACCACACTGAGCATGGAGCAACCCAGGCTTCAGTGGATGTGAGAAAGATAACTGTGATGGGCCACAGTAGCAGGGAAAGGGGGATGATCTCACCATAGCAAAGGCTTCTATCTGCTGGATTTTGACCTGACTGTGCTGAGGGACAGCCTGGCTCTGAGACTCGAGGGGAGAAGCTGTTGTACTCTGAACCTGGCTGCCAATAAATATTCCTCCTGCTGCCTCTGCCCATCCTGCCACAGCTACTGTCTAGACAGGGGCAGAGATACCACTTTTATATAAGCATGGTTTGTAGCTGGCTTTAAATGAGCAAATTGTCACACAAGCAACAGTGTGGAGGGTGACTCTACAGCAAAGGAAACTGAGGCAGGTTACTGATAATGCTGATTTTAAAAGGGGAAATTAACAGCTGAACCTGGTCTGTTTCCAGGCAAGCCCTAGGGTTACTTGTAAGCACAGATGTGCAAAATAAAAATTATAAAAAGAGGTATTATAGGAAAATTACCAAACTTTCTTTTATTTCCACTCCAATCAACAAGCATATCAATTTTGAACAGTTTGTTGGACTTCAGGATGACACATCTAGAAAATCTGCACATTACTGATCCTGTGAGATACAGATTGAGTTCATCTTTGTGTGCCCAGCTGAACACACGACTTTGAGGTATAACGGAAAAAAGATTAGGCAATTTTTTTTCAAACCAGTTTCCTCACTGGGAAAATATTCCTTTAGGTCACAAAGTACTTATTTACTCAGTCTGTACTTTGACAGTGAGATTTACAATTATATCATTAATAATACTGATTGACGAAGAACTTCCTCAAAACTCTTTCAACTCCAGACAAATGTGATATATGAACAAAAGTATATAGTTACAGATTTACAGTCAAACACATGTTTGGTGCAGGGGTGGGAAAGGAAATGGGGAGGAGCCCATAAAAAACAACACCTGATTTTTGTTTCCCTGTGATCAGTATTTGAGGCTGACTCATATTTGTTATGAATAGTTGTTGACTTTTTCCATTGGTTGCTTAGGGTCCTTTTGATCTCTTAAAGGATGAACTGGAAAGGGACTCCTCTTTCAGAGAACTTTCACAATTCCTTACACTCAAATGGGCTTATGATAAACACATTATTTTGTCCATAGCGAATGAACTAGATGATAGCTCTCCTTGGATTTGGTTAAGGACCAAGTTAATACTTTTTCCTGTTTTTTCTGAATACATCCACTCCACATCTCTCTTGCAGGAATTGTGAGGGGAAAAGGGAGACCTTGGTGGAGATAAGTGCAGTTGCTCCAATGCTCCTGTTATTGAAGCTATTTTGTATTTAATGAGTCTTTTCTGTTTGTGCCTCATAATAGCTGTAGGATTTTTTTATTTATTGGTACCAATTACGCTTGGTCTTCTTTTTAATAAAACAATTTTCCATTGCAAAATGACCTTGTGTCCAAGGAGAAAGTTCTGTGGGCCCAAGTTAATTGAGATAATTTATTCTTGGGTAAAGATGGCCTAAGAAATACATTTCTTTTGTCATTTCGAATACAAGATTTTTACATTTTTCTAACTTCACTATTCAGATTTATTTTTTGACTTTATGTCATATTTAGGTGTCTTGTACACTGTACTTCCTGTCATAAATCATAGACTTGAATTATAAATAAATATAGAAAGTAATTTACATTATCTGGCTATCTTTAATATTAGATTCTTTAGCAATTATCTGCAGCTGCTGAATCTAGTAGTTTCTTTTACTCTGCAGGTTTATGCTGAATCTTTAAGTATTTCCTTACTAGCCTAATTCCAGCAGATGAATATTGAAAAAAAAACCCTTTTCCTCTAAAGGCAGCACCTGGATTTTCTGTATAGTCAGTGCAGAGAAGGAGGTACTTAGACCCCCACTGGGAGTTCTTGTGTGTCTTTCTTCTGTGCCTCACATGAAAAAAAGAAAGATTTTGGAGAGAGGTAATATTTTTTATGGGACCAACTGCAGAGGCATTCAGAAGTCCCAGCCCCTTTCTTGATCATCTATACCGGGAGTTTGGGTTTTAACTTTGGAGGAGAATTACCTCATTAAGCAAATATTGTTTAAATGCAATCTGAATTAAACAGCCAAGTCTTGGCTGGTGGCTGCAGCAAAAACCTTGAAAACCTCTTCTGAACATGCACATGAACTAAAAAGAAAGGCACTAAGGGCTTTAAAAAAAAATCCCAGGGCTGTGCCAGTCTCATGATTTTGAGGGTGTGTCGCCTGCTGTTTGAACATGTGGATTTGACAATGATACACAAATTGCTTGGCCAGGTGATTATGTCTTGCTGTCCACCTGGGATCTCTTCTGTCAGCTTCACTTCTAGTAAATCCTGTCCCGACTGCTGAAGGACTCCACAGAATGAGGGGCTTCTTCACACCGTGCAGAGCCTGTGCCACCATCCAGACAGGAAGGATATCTACTGCAGCTCTGGCAAGCAGTCAGGCCATGCTGATGAACATCTGGGATAGGGCAGTTAGAGTGCAGCAGGAGCTGCAGTTCATCCCTGGCTCTGGAATGGCCATGCTGGTGTCTGGGAGATAAGCTGCTCCAGGGCTGCAGCACCACACCTACCCACCAGTGATGGGACCCAGATCTTCCAATTGTGTTTAATGGCAATGTACTCTGAAAAATAAAAAAGAATTAAGCTGAGTTGCGCTGTCTCTGTCTCATCCTGTCTTCCTCCCTTTTCTGCTGTGCATGTATAAAGGCACTGAAAATATTAACTGCACCACAGAGGTGAAACTGAGCTAATAACTGTACCAACACTGATACTTGTAAGAAAACCAGATGTAAGTCATCAGCACAACTGCACAGGCTCGGGTGAGCTCCTGTGGTGCTATTCTGCACAGAGATGCCCACACCTATTTGTTTGAGTTAGAGTTTGTACACGTGAATAGCTGCAGATTTACCAGACTTGGGTGCTGACTGATGGGCTGAAAAAAGGCTGGTGTGACCAGGACATACCCAGGAAGACACAGTCAGGGCACCTCACTCTGCTGGGCAGAGCTGCACACTCCCAGCACCCACGCTGGAGCCAGTGGCAATGTGGTGGGAAATCCACTAGATGTAGATACAGCGTTAGGCTGTCACTGATCCAGGAAAACTGGAATCTGTCTTCAAGGGAAAATTACCTTTCAGTACCATGAGAGGGGGCAGGTGCTTCTAAACAGAAATTAAAAACCTTTTAAGGATTATACTGATCTTAGGTGCCTCCAAAGCCCCCCTCCCCCTTGCAGCAGGGTTGCTGAGATTTGTCAGCTCACCAAGGCAGCGCTGTTGGCAGCTCATGCTGTGGAAAGCATTAGTGTGCTCTTGGGGGAGAGCAAAATATTGGGAAATAAATGGTAGATAAATAATGCTTTTGTCCTGAGATAATCAGGCTCTTTTTTGGAATGCAGATGAGGAATTTAAAAAAAAAGAAGGCTAATGTAAACTTCTAAATGTTTAAATCATCTAAATGGTGTGTGAGAAACACTGGCAGGTTATCCTTTGTCCTGGGCAATAGAGCAGAGCATCAGCTAATGTAAATCCATCCCAGCTACAGCAAGATATAGCAGTGCTAGACCATGCACGGGGCTGGCATGGCCAAGGAAAACACCCTGTAGAAAGAGCACCCTGCTTCCAGATGGACAGGTAAAGGGAAAGAAAGGCTATTGCCAAGGGCGTGTTAGAGACAGGTCCACTTTCTCTCTGTCAGAAAGGCACTCACTGTTCAGACTCTCCATTCATTTTCCAATGTGATACAAAGTCAGGGTAGCAAGTTTACCCTGCAGCATTTTCCTAGTGTCGAAGAGTAGCAGAAAAATATACCTAGAGAGGAATAAAAAAATAAAATCATTAGCCAACTTATAATCATTTTAAAGATAAGAGAATAGCAAAGAGGAAAGGCTGCCTGCAGGCTAACGGTACTTGCAAAGAACTGAGCACTCAGGAAGGCTCAGAATGAAAAAAACTGGCAATTTTCAAAGACAAACATCAGATCCAATGGATAACAACAGATAAACAAAACAAAATTAAATTAAAAAAGAATTCAATAAATAACACTTGAAAGACATTTTGAGTTTTCTTACCCATGCCAACACCTGCTGCCAAGAGCAGTCCCATCCTATTCCTCAACGCAAGCATCACAATATCCACACCAACAGCTCACAAGGCCAGGAGGCAGGTTTGAGCAGTGGCCCACCAATTATCCAGTGTTTGGATGTGAGTGGTGAATGGTTAACATGCTTCCAGGTGGGGTTTTGGTGTATGCCACATAAAATTTTCCCAAATCCTGCTTGAGCAAGGTTTGGGAGAGGCCGCATGTGAGGCCCAGTTCCCAGCAGACAGGATGGGTGTGATTGCATCAGGCTGGCTCCCTCTGCTCTCTCCTCCACCTTAACCCTGGGATTCACACCCACAACTACCTCCACATGCCAGCACACTACACTGCAGGCTTTGCAAACTAGCCACCACCTTCCTACCACAGGAAAAAATGAAGCTGAAAAAATCATCACATTTTTTTCAGGGACTTTAAGGAGAAAGAAAACCAGCTTTCCACAGTATGATAATGATGGCACAGGGACACAAGATGAAGTGCTGAGGAGATGCAGGTCAAGCGCTGTGTAAAGTGCCTGAGCTGCTTCCCCACCTCCAGGCCAGCTAGTTCCCAAACTTGTTTTAATTTGCTGGGCAGAGCCTTAAATCCCAATGAGGAAGTGTATGGTTGCTCTGTGAATTCCCAGGTAGAAATAAAGCGATGCACATGAATAAATTATGCTCTGTGTCACAGACTACACAGTAGGGAAAAACGGCAGGATTTGGGTATAATAGGAAAGGTCTCTCTGCCTTGGGTTGGGGTGGACTTGTCTCACCAACACTGAGCAATGTTCAAGCAGCTGCTGGGCAGCAACACGAGACACAGAGTGGAAAATGGCCCTCACAGCTCAGGGCCAGGCTCTGCATTGCACAGGCTGAAGGCTCTGAGATTTATGAGCCACAAAAGACAGTTGGCTTTTTCTCAATAAATTACTTTGGCAAGAGGTACTTTTTCACAAAAGAAAACAAACCAAACACTCTCTGCAACACAATAATGATAATATTTTTCTTATTTTGGGGAAGTGTTGAGCTGCTTAATTGTTTTTCATCCAATATTTTGACATGGTGTTACCAAAATAGCTACTAAAATGTTTACCTGCTAAAATCTCAGTCTCTGATAAATCAATGGAAAAGAAATTAAGAGACACTATGACAACATCTTCACAAGAAAGCCCAAAAATTAATAAACACAAGAAATGCTAATTTGAGAGAAATCAGAGAAATTAATTTGGTTTTAAGCGTTTGGAATTTTAAGACTTTGCTCCTAACAACAAAGTTGTTTTTCAGCCAGCTTTTCTCAGACCTGCTTTCAGGAGTTATCCACATGCTCAGAGTTTGCTGTTGCCTTCAAAGATTATAATCTCATTCAAGCAGAGACTCATCTTCTCCCATGTTTGCAAAGCACTTGCACAATTCTGAATGTCACTGGAGTTAGGAGCAACAGACCCATCAACACAAAGATCAAGCAGAAGATAAAAAGCAAAAAAAATGTCTTTATATGGCATTTGAGAGAAAATATGTTTCCAGAAAGGAAAGATGAATAGTGCAATCTAAGATTCACACAGTAACCCAGCTGAGTGTCTGGGCAAGCTCCAGGCAGCTGTGGGAGCAGCACAAGCTCTGTGCCCATGTCTGTGGCTGTGTGGCAGCACTGTCAGTGCACAGCCCCAGGTCAGCCTTCCCCTGCTCGCTGTGGCACACAGCCCTGGCAGGTGGCTGGGCAGGCTCCCCATGGACTCCTCAAATGACTAACATTACCCAGAGCCTCCCCACTGCTGTGCTTTTATCTTTTCTCTGCCTGTGCTAAGCTGTTTACAGCCTCAATATCATGCACAGTTTGCTCACTTTAATAAACAAAGGGAAAATAGAAAGAGATTGCCTGCTAAAATGTACTTACTGCAGGAGCGCTTGACCTGTATGTGAACTGAAGGGGCTGGCTGAGGAAAGGACATTCATATATACAAAACCTACATCTGGGACACTTGGGAAGCTGTCTGTACCTTTCCTGAAATATTTCAGGGCTTCCAAAGTGAAAAAGGTTAAAACACTGGAAACAAGGAGCATTTATATGGCTCAGTGCTGTGTCATGTATCAAAGACCTAGCCAAGAAGTCCTAAGCCATATAAATGCCATACTTCACTTGGATTAATTCAACCTCTGTCTCACAGGGGTTAGAGGGCAGTTCAGGTACTTTGGTACACTGCTGCAATATGCTGGGCAGACATAAACTACTGTTTAAAAGGGTAAGCACCAGATGAAGAAAGCTATGCAATTTGCTCGAGGTCAGAAAAATACCTGTGGAGACAATCTCCCAAATATCACCCCAATGAGCCATGCACTCACAAAGGCCATCTCCCTTGTGTGTGTGTGACATGCAGCGGGAGGAGAGAGGCCAGCAAAGCACCCAGCAAAGGGGGAGAACACATTGATACATTCTCTGCAAATTTAACAGTGGGTACTGAAAAACAAAGCCTAAAATTTGGTGACAATCTCCTCAGTTCTCTGAACTCCTTCACAGATGTCATCCCTAGCCTGACCTTTTAAACCTGGTAGTAAATGGGCAGGAGAGCTCAGCTCTTTACTTCATGTTGTTAATGAGATCCAGCACAGACAGATCCCTCTTACCCCTCCTGATCATTTGTCAGATATGCCGATGTCTCATCCGCTACTCAGAGCAGAAAGAATCCAAATGTCATTACAGCCTGCCCTTACTGTCCGGGGACAACTGTTTAACAGAGCAGGTCACAAGGGCAGAGGGAGCTTTTAGACACTGCCAGGTGAACAACTGAAACAGCACCAACTGGCAGGAGACAAATTTTAACTTGTGGCATAAGATGCACAGAATGGGATATAGTTACTGGACTACTGAGACAAAGAGGACAGACACAAGAGATAAAACTAATGGTTTCAGCAGAAATTATGGAGCAAAAGACCAGAGGTCTCTTGGCTGGGGCCACCAAGGCAGGGGTTTGCAGCTGATGGGTGCAGTGCTCCCCACCCCCTGACTGAGGGCAAGGACTCAGGGTTAAAAAAACCATATTGAGGTGAGACTACAAACAATTTCTAGCTTGCTGTCCTCCATCATCCCCCAGCCTTCTCACCCAAGGAGCTGTATTGCTTCACGCAATGTCACTTTAACATGTATTCATATTCCCAAGTTCAGTAAACTGACAGGAATAACCAGTCTTTGGGCTGAGGGTTTTTTCTTTTCTGGAAATTTCACAGTGCTCTTCTGAGTGTGGCTGCCTTTCAAAAGCACAAATTCTTGAGTGCAAAGGACTGGATTATATCTACTGCAGCCTGTCATTGCTAAGTGCAGTTGACCTCTTTCACTCACTCTAATTCCGAAACATGCATGCTGTTGCGCAGTACTAAATATTTTTTTTGCATACAGTGTGTAACAGATATGTTATACAGATTAAGAAAAACAACAAACAGTCATTCAGCTCTTCCTGGAGAGGTTTCATATGTGATGAGTCTGTCACATGTCAGTTATTCAAAACAAACCCAGGGAGTGCCAATGTGAAAGAAAACTTACTTGATCCAGGGGCCTCACCAATGCATGACTGAAACATGTAGAAGTCACAGTATGGAAGAGATGCCATTTCAGCTTCCTTTTCAGCGTGTCCACATACAGCTGGGGCTTCACAGCCTTCCCACAAGCACTGGGACTTTCTCTTCCCACCTTCCTACAGTCTCTGGTTCTTCTTCATCCCTGACATGTAACCCTCCTCACTCTTTTTCACTCTGCATTACCTTTTTCCCTTCCCTTCTTCCCCCATGCTGTGCTCTCCTGCTGGGCCCCTGCTTCCATGATGCTTGCTGTGTGTAGCAGAGGGAAGAACAATGGGTGGCAAGACCTTACAAGCAGAGGGGAAGGAAAATGGAAGAGGTCATTAGGTCTTGCAAGCTGCCTCTCCCACTTTAAGGAGAACTTTGGCTCAAATAAAGACAGGATCCTCCCAGGATCCTATTTCCAGGTGAGATGCCTCATGCATGTTGAAGATACTGTTTTGTCAAGCTGCAAGATATCCTGAATGATGCCAACAGACATCAGTTGTGGGGAGTGGGGACCAGAGTCCTGAAGGCTGATACTGCTCACTATTTGGCACCAAGGTGGTGAGAATCACCAGGAGTTGCCACCACTGGAAAAAACATCACCAGAACAAAGCCACCAGAATTGTAGCTGACCCTGCTAAGAAGTGTAGGGAACACACTGGTGGATATAAAGAAAAAATAAATAAGATTTTAAATTGGAGCCATCATTCTTCTGCCGAAACCTCTGTCCAACATATACTGCTTAATGTGTGTATGTTTTCCTTTGGATGAATGTAGCCATACCCTTAAAATTTTCCTGCATAAAATGAAGGCATAATATTCAATACAGCAGGTTGAAGATATATTGAACATATTTACTACGTTCTGCTTATGTATATGGTGTTTGTTTAACCCTCTTTACTCACAATAATTAACTGTTGCATTGCAATTGTCTTTAGCACCAAATAAAAGTTGCTCTGTACTTCTTTACCGATGTATTTTTAAGCCACTCAGTGCTTAATACAAGTCTGTCACCTGCAGGCTCAAGTCTTGTGGAGACTCATGCACATTAATTATTCATAAACTAAGGAACCGTGGCTATTAACATCAGTAAAAGTACTTGAAAAAGAAAAGTAGCTCACGCTTCATTTTTGTTCAGGCATTGACCTTAATTTGCTCTTCAGATGTAGACTGTCTTATTAGGAAGCTTTCTTGTCTGTTTCTTTATTCATTTTATACAGGTAGGAAACAGATGAAAAAGGTCTCCTTACTCTATAAATCTTGTAAGTTAGATTGAACTTTCATGACAGTTGTAACACTGTGGACAGCATCTTAAACCAAAGGGTCCCTCTGCCTCCCCCACTGCCCCAACATTCAATACCTTTGTATGACTGTGAGGAGGCAGACCAGATGACTCAAATGCCATTAATGTTTACAAGACAGGTCTGTGAAGCCTTAAATCAGTGAGGCTCAGCTGTCATCCTGTGCATTTGTATTTGTAGTGTAAAAGCAAATTCCTGATAATTCCTTGATTTTCCTTAAACAGAGAGAAAACAGAATATTTTAAAGAGCAGTGAAACAGAACTCAGCTGTCACATTCGCAAAGTGCCACACATTCATCTTGCTGTTAGGAACTGTAAGAAAAAATCTGATAAGAGCAAAGCTTTCCCTGCTTACAAAGTAAACAGTGAAATATAAACTGGATTACCTGTCATATCAGGAATATGTCACTGTTTTTTCGGGTTTTCAGATATTTTATTCCAGAAAGCCTTCACCAATTTCACTAGATTCAAGCTGTAGTAGAAGCTATGGTAAAGTGATATTGCCTAAGGCCCTTTTTACTTACTATGTGCTAGAAAAATTCAGAAAAGGATGGCTCTTACCAAGTTAAAAATTTGTCAGTTGGAGTTGTGACTTCCACATTTTAAGGAAAAACAAATAAACAAAAATAATTTTGAAGATTTTTTGCTTTGTTTAGAGTCACCTACCATCCTGTTACCATGTGAGGTGGCTGTAGCACCACAGAGCAAGACTCACTGCAGTCACAGGTTGCAGCATGAAGACTCACTCCTTTCTCTCAGAGCTGGCAGATCATTAGCAGCCAGTTTATCACCTTACCACAGGCTGTGAGCCCTCTGAATTTTTCATTATCTCTTCCCCTTAAGAGCACAAAACCCATAATTTTTTCCACACAAGCAACAGACCATGGGATTCAAGGGAAAAAAAATTTGGACTTTGATCAATGTCTTTGATGCAGTTTAAGAAATTTCACAGATTGAGATGCATTCCTGCACTTCCAGTCCAAAAATCCCTTAGTTTCAGACAGGGATGAGCATTCCTCACTGTCCTCTCTGGGTTGCCCCTCAGCTGAGGACACCTTTTCAATACAGAAGGTGCAGAGTGGCCCAACTCTCCATAGCTCTGGGCATATGTGATTTTGCATCTTCACCTGGGTTGTGTGGGCAAAGCAGTGTCTGTGTCATCTCCTTCAGATTAAGAAACCAAAATTTTTTTCTCTGTTGTCTCAGGAAGCACTTGTGAACATTTCAGGACACAGGAATGCAGCCTGGCTTTCTTCTTTATGTTATCGAGGTGTCCTGGCCACTAAGCTCTGCCGACAGCTCCCCTGCCACAGGCTGTTGTGCATCCCTGGCTGTGTGTGTGTCTGGCTCAGCAGGATGGGTGGAGGGGGCAGCTCTTCCCCTGCATAAGCTGTTTCATGTCAAAATCTTCATTTTCTGGAAGCAGCATTTCCTCCAGGTTTAGCAGGCCTTACCTGCCACTAACACCCAGTAAACTCTGCTAAATGCATCTTTCCTTACTTTTGAGTAAGGCTTTGGAAAACAAGTTTGGAAAGATATATAAAAGAAAACCTAAACAATTTACCCAGAGTCAAGTCTCTCTTAAACATATTCCAAGGCAGCTAAGCCAAACCACTGTTTCTTAGATGCTGATGGACCTGGATATATGAGGAAACAGCCTTCCAGTGTCACCAGGCTCTCTCATTGCCTTTTCAGTTCTTCAGGACTTTCTTTTTCCTCCATAGTACACACCTGGCTTGATTCAAAGTGAAGGCACCACTGTGATATCCATCTCAATACTTAGTAACATTTCAGAATCAGGTTGTTTTTTCCTTTAATTCACATGACATGAAAATAATTATTCATGCAAGGCTAATAGAAATTTTGTGCTTGTGTTCTGCACATCCTGTAGTAATCTCTCAGGTTTTAGTAGAGATTCAGTCTTTTTTTAGTATTATTAGGAGGATACAAAAATAAATTGAGCCCTGGTCATTTCACACTCAAGTTAACCAGTATCATTTTAAGCTTCTCTGCAATCATACCAGCCTTAGGAGCCTGGACCCCAAAGGAAATTTGTCCATGGGGAAACCCTGATTCTGGCACCAAATCACTTACGATGACTATGTGCTTTCTACATCAGCTCAAAAGCATTTTATCATGTGCTATAAATGCATCCTCAACACCCAGTTTAGCTTGCTGGGAACATATTGCTGGAGCCAGAGAGGTCTGATGGTTAAGGAAGTGCAGAGCTTGCAGCCAGGACTTACGAGACCCTGGTACCTTGTATCAGCTTGCTCTCTGCTTTTCTAGTGCAAAGCTGACCTTTTGAAGCTTCCCTCTCCCTTTGTGCTATGCTCCCTTGTACTTTAGTCAGCACAGCTGCACGACAAGGAACAAGCAGGGCAAAGCACGAACCTTGAATAAATAAACGGCAAGGAGAGAAACGAATCCTGACTGACTTCTTGCATCTCTTGACGAAAGCAGTAGATCCTGGCAGCCCGTGTGTCTCACAGCTCCAGGGGGATTAGCGTGGTGTTTACCTGCTCTTTCCCAGGCTGAGCAAACGTTTGATCTTGCTAATGTGTACACGAGTTTTTGACAGTTGCCATAGCACAACAGGAACCCTCCCTTCTCTCTTGCTGTTTGTAACCTTTCAGGACTAACCAGCCAAGCTTTCTGACAGCATCAAAAATGCAGCTCATTTTAAATTAACTTCCAGGGGAAAAAGGGTGGCTTTCACAGGTTCAGTCACTGACTGAGTTGGATATTCCTCCATCAGCAAGCACCAGATTCCTTTTCAAAGGAGGAAAGGGCTTTTCTACTCCCAGGGAACAGGCAACTGGTTGGCTTTCGGGGAATTTTATGGAAGAAGAATCTGAAAAGTGGTACTGTGGTGCCTACACCTGCACTGGAGAAACAGGGAAACACTTCCCTCTCCCATGGGACCCCATTTGGGTTCTATTGACTATTATTTTGAGCATGGTATTCAATACTTGTCTTGTAGTAGAGACTAATGTTCCATTGTGTACCTGGGCACTTCATGTCAGGCGGCATTTAACCACAATTAAAGCAAGGTGCTGCCAAGAACCTGCACGGGGAGGTTGCAGAACCTTGGGAAAAGTTGGGAAAGCTTCCTGGCGTACCACAGGTAAAATAAGGGTGGACCTACAGCACCAAACTGTGCACTGTGTATGTCACAGCAAGGGCCCATAGCATTGATGTCTGCACAATACTGCCTTTTCTTCATTTTATCTTCACCATGCCATCTTCCTTCATATACTTGAATGGGCATATATTAAATAGGATTTATATGGGTCAGGTGTCAGAACTATCTGATGTGATGGTTCAGCAGTGAGTCATGTTGCACGACTGAATGCCTTCCCTTACTCCACATCATCAACAGTGTCCAGTGTATGGGTAGCACATTCACTAAGTGAGAGCAGGTAGAAGCCTAGACAGCCCTTTGGGATTGTGTGGTGGGAGGTAAGCACTGCTTCACACACAGGTGTCATGTCCAGTGTCAGAAAATTAAATCTAAGGAATGAAAATGGCCTTTGCTACCATTTCCACACTCTGTGAAATGCTGATCATTCAGACAAAAACTTTAAAAAAATCTCCATCTTATATTCTCAGTAAGCTGAGTGTGCCATCATTTAAATAAAAGCTGAAAGAGGAAACCATTTTTCCAGCAGTGTGCTTTTAATGGCTCCACTTATCTCGATCTTATTTTGGCTTGGCACTGCTGGTGTAACGTCACTTCCCAAGCATTAGCATCAGCATTTAAATTTATCAGGTTCTGAGGACTATCAGTTGAAACAAATTCAGCCTATCCAAAGTGGAAACATTAACAGCATTGATGGAGCCTCAAATAGAATTGGTGGGTCCTTTGCAGTGTTAAATTAAATAACAACAGAAAATTCATGCTGTAGACATCACTTGCCATGTAAGCAAACTGAATTCCCACAGCCCCATTTCAGGTCCTAAAAGTCTGGTGAGCAGTAAAGAGCAAGATAAGTCCCTTTCCTGTCACAGCTAAAAGTCATGTCCTGGTTTAATCCCTTGATCCCCATTAAAAATCCTGGTATTCAATTTCTTAATCTGGGAGTGGAAAAAAAGGAGGAGAGACAGAGACCAGAAGTGTTCTCAATCTTTTATTTACCTACTTACATAATTGCTGCTTCTTCTTTGGACTTGCACAATGAGGTTAAATCATAAACAAGGAGGAAGCCAAATACTTACTCTGTTATTCTGTGACTGTTTCAGAGGTGAGAGTGAGAGGTGAAGTGAGAGGTGAGATGAAGAGGCTTTGCTGAGTATTGATCAATGTCCTTCATGAAGTGGAGGGTAAAACCTCTGGTGCACTTTTATTTTTCAGGTTATACTTTTAATCAACAGCTTTTATATCTGTTTTTTCAATCGCACTGGAAGTGCATGCACAGAAATTTCATGTTACAAATCAAGAAGTCACACATTATATTCACACAGGTAAAAGAGGTAAGATTCCTCCTTTTCTCCTGGACTCTTAGAGCTCTACCTTTCTTCAAGGAATTGCCAGTCCTAGCCTTTGTTAGCCACAGTATGCATGGCAATGTGCAGTCCATCTCACCTGGAATAACCATAGGTATCCTATAAATACTTTACTGAGGAGCAACCACCTGAACTGCCCAAGCTGCTTTTTCACAAGCTTTCTTATCACTTCCGGGAGCCCTTAATTTACTATCTAAACATGGCAGAATGATTTTGCAAAAGACAGCTAGCAAATTGTCACTATGTAAATCTGGATTCATATTCTTACAGCTGGTTCGGTAAGACTTCTCTGGCTTAAAACTGGAACTGATAATACTATCTGTTTTCCTGAGTGCTTGATTAAATTAGTTTCTTTTCTTGTTTGTGAGACATTCACAAAGGACTCCTGTTTCCACTCAGTCTGACTTTTGACTGGATGCCAGATAACTTACACAAACTAACCTGTTTGTGAACGGTTGATTTCGACTGGCAAACTGAGCTGCCTGGCCTGTCTCCAAAGTGCTGATTGGAACTCTCTCACACAGGTCTCCTGTGACAATGAGCAAACAACACTCCAAGGTTCATGTGCTTCTCCCAGACAAGGGCCAGTATCTCATTTCACAACTGCACAGAGGATTTGCCACTTGGCCCTGCCAGTGCTACACAGGCTGTGCCAGTGTGGCCATTATGAAAGTACAGCTTGTACTTGCCAAAAGGTTCTTCAGCTCATTCTAAAATTAACTACAAATGCACAATTTGTCTGCCTTTTCCAACTTTGCATTTTGCTGGCCTAAGTTTTTTTTTTTTAAGCTGAAGAATCATATCCTCTCAGAGAAAACACCAAAGAATCATTTCTGGTATAGACAGGGTTAGAAAACTCATTTACTAACAGACATTTGTAGCTTGGCTGGATTTAATGAAGTGACATGTCAAAACAATAAATATTAAAAGAGTACAAAGATTGATAGTAGAAGAAAGTTTTTTCATTAGAAAGCATCAGAAAGCTCTTGTAGAGAAAGAACTCCTCTTGAACTCTATCAAAGTCTGTGTGTGAGGTCGATGCATGACTATGAATTTTAATTTATGGACTGAAGGGAGAAGATTGGTAGAGGATCTTGGAGACCCTAGCTATTGATTAGAAAGAAGGAAAAAAAGAAGGAAAGGAGGGCAGAGAAGAAGAAGAACTGGGAGAAAGAATGATTCTTGTAAAAGTCATCAGATAGAAGGTATGGTTAATGAGTTTCCATGTAGGAGACTAAGAGATAGGAGTGAGAAACAACTGAGAAATTGATGTACAAGAAGTTCAAGTACTCCAGAAAAGAAAATCTGGGAATTGAAACTATTGTACAGAATGTAAAAATAAATACTGTAGAGAAAACCAGACCACAATCAAATAGCAATCAAGACTTGATCTCTGAGATTGAAGCATTTATGATAATCAGGAAAGAGAAATAAAGAGCAGACTGCTGTAATCTCTCCAGCAGTGGTGATGGCTTAGAAAAATATTCCTTAAGATTACTAGTACAGGTATTAACAATATAGGAAGATAAACACTACAAAAGAAAATGGAAGGTTTTTAGTTCCAAGATATCAATTAGACATAAAATCAGATATCTAGTTCGGTAGCCATGACATTTGTTTGCAATTGAGAAAAAAGTTCCTGAACAAAGAAAGGCTTTGTATCTGGTCTTGTTACAACATAAGCCCATCATGGAAGTTCTGGCTGCAGGAAATTGTCTTGGCTCATGTGGGGTTAAATTAACTGGAAGGACCAACAAAAAGAGCCTATATTAAAGATTATTCAGTTCCAGAAGGGAAATCTGTTGGATACTGGAAAAGCTAATGAGTGAAGGCACAGGTGCTGAGGAGTTCAGAAAATTGAACGAGACTTCGGTGTTGGAGATAAAAAAAGTGCTACTCAAACCTTCAAACCAAGAAAAGGAGAAAATTTAAAGAAGGGTCCTAAAATTGTTTAGGTAATTAGCCACATAAAAACTGGGGATATGTAAAAAAACCTAAACACCAGAAAGAAAGGCCTTTTACAAAATGCAAAGTTACTCACAGACCAATTCTAAAAGCTGAACCTGTGTCTCTGTATAGCTATTCTGCAGTTCCTATCCTCGTATTATAGACAGTCTTTCACCCTTTCATCCCACAGATGGCAACTCTTGGACAGAGTTCACATCCACTTCCAGAGATGATGCTGGGGCAAACCTTTGTTCTCAGCTTGCCCCAGCTGTCTTTAACAAAATGACTTAGTGTGTCCTTCTCCACCAGCCAGATGGAAGGAGGGCAACAAGAAAATGTGTAGAACTCAACCAGCCATGAGCTCAGGTGGGACTAACTGGAACCAACCACATTCCCTTTTAAGTCTTTTCTCATCTTTGATCTGTTGCTGCCTTCTGGCTTTGCTGTGTAATAAGGATTCTACTGTTTTTAAATATTACAGGTTTCTGCTGCTGTTTCAATGCTGCCCCGAAATTACTGAGCAGAAGTACCACAGTAGCAATTTACACAAATGGTGGAAGTGCAAGTTATACTCCCCATTTTCTTTCATTTTCACTCATTGTTCAATAATTCATATATACTCAAGATTTCAAATTACTTTCGAGTTCTATGACTAATAGGGTGTGGAGCTATAATTTACTTACATGAATGTTTCATTATTTCCTTTCCAGTGAATTTGGTGAAGGCATCACAAAACCTCAATTCCTAAGCATTTTAACAGGGATCCAGGACTGAGATGAAATTTGACTCAAATTTAGCATGTAAATTCTGACCCTCTGCAAAAGGGAAAAGCTAGCATTGTAGTTTCTCTTTATCATTACCTTCCATTTACCAGGAGTGCTTCAGATGCATTTGAAGAAGGCCCCAGTGCAAAGAAGAGCAAATTAGGGCATGTGAAACATCAATTATTAAAATATAATATTCATTACAATGGATGTAGTCACTAGGAATGGCTAATGTGCTCAGAGACACATGTTGGTCTTGATTTACAGATATTAACTGATGTACTGATATTTAGACAGAATAAGTACTGGGTATATAAGGACTGGTATTAAAAAAGCACCCATTTAGACTCAATAAAAAAAGAAAAAGAAATGCCATGTATTAATATTTCATTCTCTGCCATTAAAGCTGCAAGGTTGAAAACTCATCCCTTAGGTTTTCTCAAAAAGCCCTATCATTTCTGTATTGTAGCATCTTAAAAATTTACAAACTTTCAAATATTTTGTTTCCCTCCTATTCCCTGCTCACTCCTAAGACTGCCCTTCTTGCTTCCAAATCTAGCAGGGCTCTCGCTCTCTCAGAAACTCTGAAGTTTCCTGGCTTGTGCAAACCCAGAGAAACATTAGCCCTGCACTCTAGCAGGGTCAGAGCATCTTATAACTTCTGGCAAAGGGCTGTGGCTGCCAGAATTTATGCTGTGTACACCTGCATGCATGCTCCCAGTTTACATCCATCCTTCACCAGCCAGTGCAAAAGCTGCCTCATTGCTCCAGCTCTTATCCATGGACAAAACACCCTGGATGGCAGCAGCCCACACAATGTCTTATCTCATGGAGTTTTGTGAAGACTAGCCACAAGAAGTCAGCATGTGAATGGCAGTTCCCCAGAACTGCTGCAATGAAAGGCAAATCTGGAGACCTGGGATATACGGCCAAGTTCCCAGGAGAGATTGCTTAACGAAAGGAGGGGATTGCCAGTGTCATTTTTTAAGAACAGGTTGGACAAAAAAGCAACAGAACTGGCAGAGTCAAAGATAAATAAACCTGTCTTTGGGCAGCAGTAGGCATTCAAAGATGTGGTACATTGACCTCTGCTTTCTGTCATCTGCCTAGGTACACTGATTTCTGGCAGCTTTCTCAAGCCTTCTCTTTGTGCCCACACCAATTTGGATGATGAACCAGCAGAGAGGTGCTGGAACAGGAATCAGGATGAGCAGGGCATGTTTTCTCCTTCAGTACTGCTCCACTGTTTGACCTTGAGCTTCTCACATCCTGCTGTGTTAGCCAAGACTGTGCATCTACAAATGAAACTCATGGTAATTCATCTGCATCATAGTGCTAAGATTTTGGATTACAATCAATGTGGAAAGAAATCTCTTTTCTTTTCTTCTTTATGTAAAAGATTAATCATATGAAGCAAGAAGAAAATAAATTCTTACCTATGGGAAGAATTACTACAGCAGAATTTGAGGAGCAGTCACAGAAATGTATGCTTACACTGCATAAAATCAAACTGGGCTTTGCAGTGCTTTTCAGATTTTATGATGGACACACCAATACATTGTCCCACATGTCTTACTTGTGTTGAAGTAACCTCCAAAATACCCTCCTGAAATTGTTGGAAGACTAACAAGAAGTAGTGAACAATCACCATTTCAATTAAGTTCACCTGGAGTGAACTGCTGTCCTTGCCAAGAAAACACCCATTTTTCCCAAGTGACCCCCAAGTGAATGCAAGTGATTTTGACACCTCCTTGGTCTGAATTCTTGAGTATTCAGAATATGTAGAACAAGGAATGTTGATAGTGCAGTGGCATTTTAAAGTGGTTGTCTTCTCCACATGTTTCTCATTATCAGGACTAAAATTTTTTTGAAAGTGACACGATTCCTCATGGAGAGAAAAATGTTCCCTATCTATCTCCACAAATTTTTGAAGAACTGAGAGAAGTAAAGAGAAAAAACCCCTGTATGTATAAATAACTTTCAGTCAGATGAAAATGCAGCCAGTTATTGGCAACCTCGGTAAAAAGCAAGGCTACCAGTCAGTAACCAGAAATATAAATTCAGTTAACATGTCTGTGTGTACAAATTGATAAAGAAGAACTGCTGTACTCTGTAAATGACAAGATTGTGGTTCAGACTGAGTTAAGGGCAGAAGTAACTTCTGTGGATTACTTTCTTACTGGGCAATCAAACATATGCCTTCCATGTTCACACAATTCCAGTCTAACAGGCTGAAATACATGAAGTAGAACCACAAGCCCCACAAGGAGAAAATGTGACTGTACATAGTATAGAAAACGGTATTTTCCCCCAGTATTTTCCTTCCTGAATCCTCTCCTAAATAGATTAATCCATCCTGACATCCCTATCCTTCTCATCTCTCCACTGTCGGCTGGATCACCACTGGCCTCCAACTCCTCTTTCCCCTCTCCCAGCTTGGTGCTGGAAAGTACCTCATTCAAACATTTCAGAAATAGCAAAATAAGGATGTTTCTGAGTGGAAAGTGAAAAACATGTAAACGCCTGTTGCAACAGGGGCTCTGAGTTCCCCTGAGTTCTTCACCCATTTCCATTCATTCATGCTAACAATGGACCTGTTCCAGGCAATCTGCTAGCAAGCTCCTACCAAAGTAGAATTAAAACATACATTTATACTGCAATATCATGTTATAAAGTTGGAACTTGGAATAATTATTTTTGCAGAGCCAAATTATTTTGTGAGAATGTATACTATAGTCAACATCCTCTCCCACTTTGTACTGTGTCACTGTTCATTTCTCAAAGAAATATTAAGTGGGAAGAAAAATCATGACAAGCAGTGTGACCGCTGTTCACCCTAAAATATATTATTCAAATAAATTATCTTTGCTGTTGATCAGTAGCTCCAGCTCCCAATGTTAGCAAGGCTGAAAGTCGGGGACAGAATTCGTCTGTTTCATCAGCTGCATTTGGTCACTCCAACCACATCAGAATTCATGCTATAAAAAGACATGAAATAAAAGCAAAGGGTGAATGTGCAATACAGAACTGACACAAGCTTTCTGCATTTTCAAATGGTATGGAAATCTAAAATCATTAAAATGTTTGTTTTCATCAAAATTTTAGCAATATGAAGTTGTCTGGGTTATATTTGGGTTTCACTCTCCATGAGGTCTAGATGATTGTAGATCCTACTTCTTTTTATGTCCCCTTTACTCCGGTGAAATTAAATGATCCTCTAGTTTAACAAAAGAGAGTGTCTTCTTTTAAAGCACACAGTCATTTGTGCATTTCTAAAATGGCAGATGCCAAGCTCTGTTGGGCCCAAAATCAGATTTGATAAAGAAGACTTTAAAGCCCTGTGCACAGTATCAATTAAGTCTTGTCTGTAATCGAGTTTTTTTTGTTGCACAATTATCTTCAGACATGGTATTTTAATGTGAAAGGACATAGTCTGTGTGAAACCTTGACAGTGGAAAATTTACTAATAGTGTCATGCATCCTCCCAAGGAATAAAGCACACAAAAATTATAAAGTTCCTACAGCTGCACTGAATAATCTGTTTCTCTTTGGTTAAAGGAAAGAATAACAAGAAAATCTGGGCAGTAATGATTATTAAACACTTATTTTCCACCTTACCTTCAGTCAGCTTGCTGGTTTAAGAAATCAACTATTTTAATTTCAAATTTCTCAATACACAATTTATGAAATGCAAAAGCATCCAGATTTTGAAATTTTCATTTTGTTAAATATTTGTATCAGTGTTCTAGGCTCCATTTTTGCCTCTAAATCCTGGTGATTATTCTAGCATAATTACTGAATTTTGGTTTTGTTTTGGCATTTATATCTTCTTTGTGTTCTGCAAATGGAAGTCCTCTTTGCCTCCTTTGGCATCTCTCTTTTCTTTGGTCCCTCAGTCCTACATCAGAAACATAGCAAGACTTCCTTCTGAAATAGGAATAGAGATACAAATCAGATTTAATTATGGTGTCAAAATTATGGAGTAGAATTATATGCCAGAATGTGTGTGATTTTCAGGTAATTTCTCTTCCCTGGAATGCTTCTGTCTCATTTAAAACATTAATTTAAAGTCTGAGGGGCCAGCCCATCCTGCACACAATGTACTGGGCTGAAAATTAAATTCTTAACTAACAAGGGGCAACAAACCCTTGCTGCCAGAAGGCAATATATTGCTGATGTTTGCATGTTTTGTAGCTTTAATCCAACAGCACATTGCGCTGCAGGCAGATGCTCCTATTTAAATGAGGCAAGTCAGGAGAGAATGTATTATTATTAAATATACATAGGAACAAAGAAACATCCTGATTGTATTTCTTCCAAGCACTTGTGTATAGGTATAATCCTGTGATTGATGTTTCTATACCCATGCACTAATAGCCAAAGAGATTTTCAAATTCACAAGAGCCACTGAAGAACATCCAATTCCCCTCCCTTCACCTGGATGTCATAAAAGTTGTAGAGTGATGGCTGACCCTGGACTAACTCTTAAACTAAAACAAGTGTGCTTCTTATTCTTGGTAGTGGTGTTCTCATCAATAGCAGGAGGGTTCTATTAAGAAGTATTTGGCCAAATAGACCAGATTTGTAGCCATGTGTAAATCTCTATTAAAATCCTCTTTTAGAGCATTGTCAGTACCCAGTAAAAGGTGTAGACCTACTTCTCATAAGTGAAGAAAACACATACCTGCTTTGTATCCACAAAATGTGGTTTTTTTCAGTGTTCTCTCATCTTACTGTATTGTCACTCAGCTGAAGGGAGTTTTTAGTGTTTCCTCTGTAAGCAAACTCCCCAGTGAGACTTGAGCCTACTTCTTACACCTCTCTTAACAAAGACTTTTCAGTCTATGCATCCTGTTCTTTTGCTTAGCTTTCAAAGAGAAAAGCCTTTTTGATAGCAGTTTTCTGGGAAAGTAGGGAATATTCACAGAGTGACCCACAGTGTGAATGTACCTGTGGATAATCACATGAAGGAACAGAGGGACTTTCTTATCCCAAACCCCTCTCCCTGATGTGCTCCTGATGCACACAGGCACAGCCTTTGCTCCTGCCCTTCTTTTCAATCACGGTGCATTTTGTGATTCTGCATCAGGAGGAGCTGCCAGGATGCCCTGATCTGCCCTGATCTGCAGCAGCCACAGGAGGTAGGTGCAGAGGAGGCAGCCTCAGGCAGCATCTGCAGTTACTACTGGCTAGAAAATCCTCCAGGTCACAGTATTGTGGGAAAGATCCCCTGCTGCCAGGGTGTACATATGGCTCACATACCTCAAAAGATGAGTAAAATAAATCCTCTTTGATGGACAGCTTTATTCAGCTTCCTTCATCAAAGAGTAAAGATATAGCATGAATATATAAGAAAGTTATATCAAAGTAACAAGCTGAAAATAAACTTGCTTTAATTAGATGGATGTAGTTTGATTATGCTCGGTCATCATTTTCTAAACTTGATCTTAATTTCCCTTCATATATCAGGTTCCTACTATATAAAATTGTATTTGCTTTCCTGCCTTCATCCCTGCTGTCAGCTTTCCAGGTTGCTTTGTAATTTACTGCAATCCTCCTGTGGGTGAATCACCCTTCATGCTGGTGTCTCCTGCCAGGAATAATTTTTTTGTCCTGGTGCATTTTACTGAACTGTGCTCTTCCAGAAAGTGACTGATGACCCCAGTAAAACTCAGAAGTAGTTTACAACCAGTAGAAAGTTTTCTGTGACAGAGAAATAATTTTAAGGTCCATGACAGCTTTGGAGGGCTCTAGCAAATACAGTTTAAGAGCCAAACAATTTGGGAAAAAGCATGTAACACAAATATTGTGTCTCTTCAGTATCACTTGTATTCCCAGGGTATTTCTGGGAAAAATGCCAGCCAAAGGTGGCACATACACCTGCCACAGCTGAGAACAGAGTGCAAAGTGACTCCAGCTGGGACTGGATCAAGAGCTGTAGCTCCTGTCAAATACCCTGTGAATAAAAGACCAGCTTGGATCAGCTCAAACACTACTAGAAGACTGTGTAGGATTGACACTGCTGAAGAAAACTCTTTTTTTCTGTTTTTACTTTTTGCTGTAAAATGTCACCCTCCTGATGACCATTTGTCACGTGATTCTCAAAGGCGAGGACCAGCTGAGAGGTACAGATCCAATTTAGATGTTGCTCAGGACCAGGTTAAGCTCCCAAAGCAAAACTCCCTGGGCCTGAATGACCCACAGCAGCTGTGAGATTTATGTGTATCAACCAATTCACTGTGGGTGGCTCAGTGATGGCAAACTGTGTGAAGATCACTGCTCCCAGTGGGTCTGTGTTGATGCAGTGCAGTCTCTTCTCTGGAGAAGTATTCAGCCTGGGATGAGTGAAACAAGAAAGGGCTTTAACTGAGCAGTGGGTCTTACTCCTTCTGATAGGTAGAAGTGCTAAAGCACAGGGCAAAGCTTTAGAAGTGGAGATGTGGCCATTCTGGCTGCAGGAATGTAATGGTTTGACCCTGGCCAAATGCCAGGCACACACAACAGGCACTCATTCGCTCTCCTCTGCCATAGCTGGGCAAAGGACAGAAAAAAATTAAGTGAAAGGCTCATGAGTCAAGATAAGGACCAGGAGGAAACACTCCAAGGGCAAAACAGGCTCAGCTTAGAGTTACAAAGTGAATTTATTACTAACAGAATTAGAGGAGGATAACCAGAAGTAAAATAAGCCCTTAAAACACCGTTCTTCCCCCAACCCTTCTTCCTCCTTCCTACTGACAGCCCAGGGAGACAGGGCATGGGGGTTTGGGTCAGTTCATCACCAAGATCTTCTTCCCCTGCTCAGGGAGAGGAGTCCTTCCCCTGCTGTGCTGTGGGGTCCCTCCCACGGGAGACAGTTCTCTGTCAATTTCTCCAGTGTTGTTCCAATCTCACGAGCAGCAGTTCTCCCCAAACTGCTGCAGTGTGAGTTCCCTCCTAGGGCAGACAGTCCCCCCGAGACTGCCACAGCATGGGTCACTGTTCCATGGAGTGCAGTCCTCCAAGGACAGGCTGCTCCAGCATGGGCACCTCCCCACAGGCTGTGGGTGGATCCCTGCATCCCCCATGGACCCCATGGGCTGCAGGAGCACAGCTGCTCCACCATGGTCATCACCACAGCCTGCAGAGCAACCTTGGCTCAGGCACCTGGAGCTCCTCCTCCCCCTCCTTCTCCACTGATCTTGGTGTCTCCATGTTGTTTCCCTCTCATCTTCTCACCTCTTCTTCCTCTTCTCTGGCTAGGAAAAAACTGTCCCCTTTGTTTTGATTTCCTCTTAAATATATTTTCACAGATGGGTAACTAACATCTCTAATTGGCCCAGCCTTGGCCAGCAGCATGTCCATCTTCAGAGCCATCAGGGATTGGCATGGTGGAAGTTTCCAGCACCTTCTCACAGGAGATGCCTCTGTGGCCAGCCAACTACCACAAACCAGGCCAAGCAAAACCAACACAGGGAGTCATGAAACTCAGTCCTAGGCCTGCGGGCATGGAAAAGTAGGTTTTCTCTGTAGCATCAAAATTCTTGGAAATTGCAGAAAATTGCAGTCAAACTACACAGCCCGGTATCTGGTATTCAGTCCTCTTTCCTGTTCAATCTCTGGCAGTACTCAGACTCTTGCTGGAAGATTCCTATTATTGTGAAATACCCCTGAGACAATAAAAGACATGAAAACTCCAGAGGTCTTTGAATATAAACTGGAGAAATATTCTCAGATGTGAGCTATCACAGGACAGCTCTCTTTTTCTAAAGCTAACCTTATTTTAAGGCATTTTTTGCATTTGAGTGATGTACAGATGAAATTTCTACAAATTTTATCTATTGCCTCTGCCACTGGTCATTGAACATGACACTGTTTGTAGTTACAAGTAACTCACATAGCATGGAAAAAGCCAAGCCCATGGCTTGTGTGGGTTGATGGAAGTAGGCTGATCCCCACATGCTGAGGAGCTCTCGTGACACCAGGCACCACCATCCTCCAGCTTTCACACCAGCAGGCAAACAGGCAACAGTCACTCCAGGGGCACCTGGAGAGGCTTTTGAAAGTCTCCTTCAAACAACAGTAAATTATTTTGTGCTATTGTGTTTTAAGCTCTTAAAGAGCCTCTGCTTTTTTTAAATGTCAGAATATAAAGCATAATTAGACAATCTCCATATATGTGGGTTGTAAACAGAGCTGCGCTAAAGTGTTGGCTCATAAGGCTTTTTAATGGCTTTTATTTACAGTCAGAAGATAAACTATAGAACAGACATTATTGTGAGATGTTCTACAGCATTGAACTAGCCAAATCATTTCAAGGATCGCATGCTCGAATCTTTATTAGCACAGGATGATCTCGTCCCTGAATCAGGAGCCTACAGAGAGGTAAAGAGAAACAACAATGTAAAGCTTTCTGGAAGCACTGGCATATCAGTACAGTACAGTTATTATGATATATAAGGCACAGTGTGCTATAATGAACAAGCTGTCTTACTGTTTATCTCACTTAGATCCTCCCTACAATAATGATTTTTTTGTAAGATACATCTTCGTAATCTTTATTATATCTGTTTTCTTATAAAGAATTTTACTCTCACCTGTTTAGCTGCTCTTGGCAATTCTCCTTTAGGTATATGCACACAATGTCATATAAAAGAGCTGTGTGAGAAGGTTTTGTAACTGAAAATCATTGTATTGAACCTCATCCTGCAGCTGCCCAGCTGTGGAGCTGGTTCCACCTCAGACAATGGCTCATTCCACAGCCAAAATTTATTTTCCTTTTTCTTCTCCAGTACAGTTCTGTCTCTACTTTTAGGCACTGCATGTCCTTTTTGAGTCGTGCCCTACAGGAGCATGGCTTTCCAACCCTGAGGCCACAGAGCAGAAGTGTTTTCTTATCCTGTTTCACTGCTTCCTCTTTTGTTGTGTTCCTTATTAAGTAAACAAAACACTTTCAAAAGATGATGGTAGGAACTCAAATCCATAAAACTGGGAGTCAACAGACATTTTAATGGAGCATTTTTAATGGAACATTTTTAATGGAACGCTGTGGTATCTCTCCTTCCTCCCCACATTAACCTTCCCCTCCTCCTTAGGCAATGCACTACTTGTTCTTTTATTTTTCCTTCAGTAAGTGATAATCACCTTCTTATCTTATCTAGCATCCCCCATGTAATTCCTGAGGCTCAAGCTGCCCAGCCACTCTGTGTTGTCTTAAATGATTTACACATCTAATTAAATACAAGTAGCTAGGATTTAGCTCTGGAGTTTGAGGATTCAATTTTACATCTCAAATATATATAGAAAGTGTATATACAAAACTTGTGTTCCTGAAAGCTTATCTGCTTCTTTCAAATACAGAAGTTATTCTTATAAAAGATTATTCCCCAGCCTTGTCATGTTATATGTTTACAGTGGTAAACATATGTAGGATGTGGAGGGCAGAGATGAGAGCCCAAAGAGTTCAGAGGGAGGAAAATGTAAGTGAGGTCTCTGAGGGGATGTTGTCCCACAGTGGCAATGTTTTTACTCACACTTTGTTTGATTATTTGGTTAGAATTAGCTCTGATAAAATTACCCATCTAGTCTGTGTGGGATCATAAAATGTCAAAAGTGAAGAATAATAAATAAGCACCTCGGTCCAGGAGTTCTTCACAGGCTTTTATCTGATGGTAGAAAAGCATTAAGAACTTCCAAGTTTATGAACTTTCACCAGTAGAAAAATGTATATTTTTACAATACAGACATCAGAATTCCTTTTGTAAGCAACTCAATTTCCCTGTCTGAAGTTTCAGTGAGATAAAGAAAATGGTCCTCTGTAAATGGCTCTTTGGAATGCATAAAGGACTTCTGTTTTCTTTTCCCTTTGATAAGAAAATGTCCATAGTAGAATTAGATAAACTTATGAAAATTAATAATATTTATGAATAGGTGAAAAACAATTATAGTAGACTAAAATCTTTCAATTTTTTTTTAATTAAAAAATTTAAAAGCCAGCCAACATGTTCATTGATAAAACTGTACAATTTCCCTTTAAAAGGCCAAACCTCTATGGCAGTCATTCACTTTATTTTGGGTGTGCTGCAACAAGAATCCAGTTTATATTTGCTGCATAAAACAGTGGACTTAATGACCATAGAGAATTCTACCTAAAAATCCTTCAAAAAATAAACCACAAAAACCCCACCGACCAAAACCCAAAACCAAATTGAAACAACAAGCCCTCCCCCCTCAAACACACAAAAAAGAAACAAGAAAAAACAAAACAATACATAGCTTTGAAAAGCACATTTTGGCAAATTAGATACAGAAACAGCTATTTGAAAATCACTATTTTTGTGTTTTTAAAATCATTGCATGAGATTACAGAGTCTTTTCATGGGGAAGAAAATGGGGTGGAAGGTACATAAATGTTTAATGATATAATTAGCAAATCTTTGTTCATTAAAAATAAAAACTTTTTGGCCCAGTAAAGTCTCAACAGCATCAGAAACTGGCCATAGGCAAAGGGCAGATAAAATGCAAAGGGCAGGGCAGATAAAATGCCTGCAACCCTGCAATAAAAACATCTCCAGTTAAGAACAGAGGAATTGTGCATTTTGACAAAGGACTGATGGATGCATCAGAAAAATATTGTTTGCTGCACTCCTCAGAGCTAATGGCATAACTGATACCAGCAAATAAATAATAAGTCATTTCTCAAAACAGAATGAATCAGCTCACTTCTGGTTCTTCCATTACGCCCTCCCTCCTGCTCAGCACTTTGTATTCAGCAGGAACACCATGATGGCTGAGCAAAGCAGAACAGGGTAATTAAGTTGCCCTTTTCTCTGACAGAAAAGAAAGAGCTCCTCGTTGGAATTTGAAGTTTCCTATTGCTTCCTTCCAGAGGCTGTGATAACTTCGTAAACTGCCTGGTACAGGTAAAATTAAAGCCCCAGAGATGAGAGGTATCTTTAGTTCTGTGTTTATTGTCAGTCTTTCATTCACCATGTCCTGGGGCGGGCTACTCAGCTGTCCAAAGGAAAGGCTCTGGGTATCTACTTACCTGCTTTCTGCTTCAGAAATCTCTGTTGTCTCTTGCATCTTTCCAGTAACTACTTAAGAAGTCTCATTCCTGGTTTTTAAGGTCAGTAGTTGGTTAGAGTTCTAATATACTAAACCAAATAGTTTTGCCAGTGTGATTTCCCAGACCCTTGTTTCCTACTGACCGATGTACCTCCAAGAGCAGGTCTGGCCTCTCCCTTCCCTCCAGCATAATCCATCCTGAATAGCTCCTTCTTATATGTCTCTTTCCCAGTGTCACACAACCCAACCTCCATTCCCATCAAAGTCTCCATCTCCCAACACACCAGTGTGGCAAAAGACAGTTTTTGCCATGCCCTGCTGGGAGTTTTACATGTGCTGGACAGCTCAGTGATATATGGTGATAATTATGGACATCCAGGGGGGCAAACTCCTACATTGGGTACAGCCCAGAATCCCACCCCAGCTCTGCTCCATGTGCCAGCTGGATGTGCAGGAAGAGAGGATCCTGAGGCTTCTCACTCTCTGTCAACTGCCATGGACAGAGAGCAGTGGCATTTTCATCCAATTCTTCTCCTTCAGTAATTAACCTAGGAGTGAGTCCTGGTTTGAACAACCTATAGCAGGAATGTGGTAAAATGTCATGTGCAGCAACTGTTCAATATTGAATTTAAGATGTCTACCATTAGTTTCTGGGGTTAATAACCTACTGTGATGCATGGGGGAGGCACCAGCTTGTAGAGTGACTGGAGCTACTTGTTTAAGATTTCAGACAAAAAAGCTGGTTTGACCTTTTTTGAAAGTGAAAGAATATCATCATGCTGTCAGACAGAAAAAAAATGACTGGAATATATATTAAAGCCTATCTAGAACATACATAAAAAGAAGATGCAACAAAAACTGAGAAATTATATGAAATAAAAATGAGGTAGTTTAACCATCATTACAAAAATAAAGGTAGTTTTACCATATACATATATTAGCGGGCAACTTTTATTTTGTGGTCTGTCTTGGAGCCAGTGACTATTTGACTCAGACTGCTGTACTCTTCTCCAGTCTTCAGCTTCCCTGCTCACTGCCACATGTTTGTCACACATGACACTTGGCCATTGCAAAACAATGCTGAGATAGGTGAGAGACACCTTTTTCTGATTATGGATTCTTGGCAGCAGCAAAATGCTCCAGTTTGAGCAGGGTTTGGACATCCAAGTTTTGGGAGAAGTAAAATCAGTAAACTGGTGACCTTTATTTTAGTTTTGGTTAAAAAATACTTTCACAAATAAGTAATTCTTTTGTGCTTATATTTAGATGTAAATACATTTATGATGTCAACTTATTGGAAAAATAAGGGTCTACATTATACTGGAAACAATTCACATGAAAAATACACTTTTAAAGGAGTATGTCAAACTTTTATATCTTCTGAGGCTAGTTAATTCAAAATTCCTTGATTTTTAGATAAAAAACATTTTAAAAACAGCATTTAAGACTTTCCATCTCTTTCAGGATGTTTTCACATGTGCTGCATTTTTAGATTATTCTAAATTCTTTCTCCTGAGACTCTAGAGTTCTGTGTATGAATTAGGCAATCTAAACATTAGCGTAATTGATAAACAATATAGTTCTTTGCAATATCACTGTATTTTAAAAAAAGTCCAAAGGTATGATGGCAACTTCTGCTGGCAAGTATCATTTGAGCTATCTGAAGAGGAAAAAGAACATGTTTTCATCCCTATTAATTATTTTGGAATATAAAAATCAGGAAAAATTGCATGTTATTTTATGTTCATTTCTGTATTCAATTTAAGCATTTGAAAGCCTCACTCAGTTTCAAGTTCCCATTTTCTACATACTACACCATCCCAGTATAGCTGCTCCCTGAAAAAATCCATAGGGAAGACTGATGATATAAGGTGGTGGGAGTGTATAATCCTGTGAATGTCTCTTTCATTTCCCGGATGAAATATCAGGCTTCACGGATCAGTAAATTATTACTGGGTTTTAATCCATCAAAGCTGCTCGAGTTTGAAAGCAGCAGCAGCGTGGGATGGTTGCAGGAGTGGGGATGTTGAAGGGGAGGGGGTGTCTTGCTCTGCCCTCAGTGCAGCTACAGCTCCTCCAGGCGCTGGCAAAGCGAGGAAGGCAAGGAGAACTGGGGGCTGCTGGGGGCTCCTGCCCACCCAAGCTTGGTGGCAGCAGAGCACAAGGGACACTTGTGCTTTTCAAACTCCTTTCCACAGTTCACTGCACTCATTTCAGCCTTGCCAGCCCAGGTGTGAGTGGAAGGCTATAAACCCCAAAGCACACATAGATCTCTAGTACCATTGGGCAGGAAACCAAAGAGGCAAAGAAGGGCAACCCCTTGTATGAGCTGTCACTTGTGTGTGCAATGCTGAAAAGCCACTGCAATGTACAGTGGGTACTGCATAACACTTGGTGTCATTTGGAGTGAATTTCTGTATTTTTCCCATTGTCTACCTCATCTTTCAAACCATAAATTCCTTAGCTCACTTACTTTCTGTCATCAGGTATCTACACAGAACCCAAGACCACCAGCTCCAAATATCCTACTGTTTCACTTCAGTCAGCAGCACCCTGACCTGCAGGTGCACATACAGCTGAGCAGCTGCTCTGCCTTCATCTCTTCTCCTCCCATCCCACAGACATCAAATACTTGTGATCTGCTGAGGCAGGGGAAGATTCCTATATGCAAGTAGTTTAAAATACAAAGCACACAGAAAACAAACAGCAAAAATACAAACTATTTTGTATCCCGGGACACTATCTCAATACAAATTATAGCACAATGTGGTTCTGCAACCTTTTCTGGGGTTTCTTCTTCAACAACCTGTGCTGTGTACAATCACTTATTAACGTTTCGTGGAAGTCTGTAGGGTAATGTGAAATTAAAAGTCACTCTGGCTGGTGTGCACGGATGAGAAAAGCTCATTTCGAATTTCAAATAAAGCTTGTAGGACTCATGTAAGAATACTCATATAAGCAATTCCCATATTAGAAGGCATCTTCCAGGAAAGCAATTAACATTCCATCTCCTGTATTTTCACCGCTTGAGAATTTGGGTGCTGACAACCATTGACATCTCCTTACTTACTCCATTTCCCCCTTGCACACCTAGCTCCCAAACATGAGTGCTGTTTCCCAGCTCCAGGCCTCTTATTAGTGATAATAACAATGCTTCAGTGAGAGCAATTACAAAGCAGCCTCTAGAGATTTGACAGTCATTTCCCCTTGCACTAAATATGTCAGGATCTGTGTCACCTACAATTTGACCAAAAAGTAGTTTAAAAACTTCCCCACAGCAATGTGTAACTCTGATTCTATCAATTAGCAGACATCAGGACAGTGATGGGGAGGCTGCATACAAGCTCAGCAGGGGAGGCATGAAACAAATCTGGCAGGGACTGGCATCAGTGCTGGATGGGTGCTCTGACAGTGCCTCTCAGCAGGACAAACCCTCTGCCTGTCTGCTGCTGGGAGAAGCCAGAAACACTTTTCATAGGAACTTTCTATACAACATGTTTCTAAGGGTGGTATCCATGAACTTTTTGTGATCATTATGCTCATTAAATTTAAAAAAATGCACCATGATAGTAATGAAAATTATGAAATAACCAATTAAAAACCTTATTTTTAAAGGCTCAACCAACCTACCTCAAAGCCTCTTATGTTAAACAATGGAAAGAGGGGCAGAGATCTTGCATCATATTTCCAAACAGGTGCATTAATAGATCATACTCTTTTCAGGTCAGTGGACAATTCTGAACATAATGTAATTTGTGGTACTGAATAACAATTTACTGGTGTCAGAAAGATCATTGCAAATAAATAAATTGAATGAGTGATGAAAAATACAATTTTAGCTTGCTGAATAAAGTTATACATACCAGTCCTGTTTTTCCTGCCTTAGATTCTTAAAAAGATCTCTGGAAATATTCTCAAAAATTTATTTCAGGTAGAAAAAAGGTTTAGTTCTGAAATCCTTGGCTATATTACAGATTTATGGGCATACTTGACCACAACACAGTTATTATTTTGAAAGTAAAATTCATCTTCTCCATTATTTACCCTTCTTCTACTAGCAGGACCTTTCTTTGTCCTTCTCTTCTTTCCCTGCACATACCACCAATCATTTTAATGAAGTTGCCAAGGTTTTTCCCCTTTCTTTCTCTAAACTTTGCTGTGTGAGTGAGCTCACCCAGGATTAGATTAAGCACCAGAATATATTTTAGTAAACAGAATTTACTCCCGGCCTTCAGCTCCCCATCCACTGTTACAAACCAATCTTCCATTCCCTTAAGGCAACATCTGAGGAAGAAGCTTCTGTATAAAAGAGTTACAACTCAAACAGACTCTGAAGGATAAACTGTCAAAACAATGCATTGAAGGGGGCACATCCAATAATACTCTTGTCTATTCAAACCACATCCAGGTTTGTATTCTGCGTAATACTCACATGTCAGATCTGAATCTTGTTTACTCTTTCAAAAAGTGGAATTTAGGTATTTTAATTACCTGATGATGTTTTAGCTACACAGAAAATGCAGTGGTAGAGGAACCCCTAAATTTGAATAAGAGGCTTTCAGACATGTGGGATATCCTTTTTCACCCTCAGCAGGACAAGCAGCTTCCACTGAACACTTCATCATAAAGATCATTAAAAAAAGTCTCCTTGGCCCATGTTTAACAACAAAGCTTTGGCCTTGTACCTGTGTCTCACCAAAGCTTTGCACTCTCTTTTATGCACTACCACAATTAGGACAAATTTTCGAACAAGCTAACCTGGAGCAAATAATAACATTTTTGTATGCCAGAGTCACTGCATTTTGCCTGATTGTGTAGAATCTTAGCAACATTTAGGTTGGAAAAGACCCTTGAGATTGAGTCCAGCCATTAACCCTGCACTGCCAAGTCAACCACTGTATAAAAAACTATACGAGGGCTTTGTAACATCCCTCTGTGCTGACCCAAATTAATTGCTGACATAGAACATGATTTTGGCCCTAAATTTGAATGAATCTGCTATCAATTCATACAAAATAATTGAGAAGAAGGAGCACTCTTCCTTTAATTTTTCTTAAAACTCTGTGCATTGGGGAATGCACAATCCAGACCGGAGAAATCATCAAAGGAAAGGATGCTACATCTTGTAAGTCAGGACAGAGCTAAATTTTAGGCTTCTAAAACCTCTAGTCAAAAGTGAAGGTGCCAACAAAACAGAAGCCAGCCCCAGGACACCTGCAGCCCCTGGTTACCAATATGTTGTGCAGGCTGCCTCATCCCTGGGCCAGGCAATGCTGTCCGTGCTCTGCAGGACCCTCTGAAACAGAACCAGAACAACAGCTCAGTGCCAGGACTGCAGACCTTGAGCCCCTGGAACAGTCCCACACCAGCACTCTTCACACTACAGCATCTGTCACTCAAGGTGGAAAATCTGTTTCCTGCCATGTCACTCTCCCTTCACAGCTCTTAAAAAACATTTTTTAATCCTGAAGCTTTTATTTATTTATGCAAAAGAAAGCTGATCTCACTGTAGAGTTCCTGGGGGCATGTAATGACATCCTGATGACTGCAACCTGTGAAAGTGCCTATACTTGTTTAATTTTAATCACATGAATTGCCCTGCTGAAGTCAATGAGATCATATTCCAGACATAACTTAAGTGCATCTGTTGTTTCAGGGACAGATACTACATCTGGAGCATGTACACTCATTTAAGTGAGAGTATAATTTTTTGTATGTGGTAGAGCAATGCATCTGGTGTGCCAATGTGCAAAAACCCCACCTTTTTGCAGTAAGCATTTTCAGTTGTTCTTTAAGTCTGATTTTCCAGTGTAGTGCCAAAGATCCAAATGGGTGTCAGAAAGTTATACCACACTAGGTAGAAGAAAACCAGAAACTAGATAGAAAGAACAGAAAATAACCATACTCCTTCCACCATGATTCACTTTGGAGAACCCACCAACCAGAGAGGTTGGTGACATTTTCCACACTCAGATGAGTGCAGAATTTAGAAATGTTCCAGTAGCTTATTAAAAAAAATCCCATATAATTTAGAATAGGTTAATTCAATTCAGTGGATACAAACACATTTTTCTCCCTGTGTAATGGTATCACTTTTGGAAGAGTTAAGTACTGGTGACAAGTACAAGACAGTAGCACAAAGACATTGGCTCCTGAACTTTTGCATCATTGTGTATTGGCACAATTTGGTACTCTGTATCTGAGAAACACTGAAGCAAGATTCAGTGGTACCTTTTGTTGTCATACACCTTTTCCCAGAGGTACTATATGTCACGTAAATATAGCTTGAGTCATCTAAGCTAGTTTTTTATCTCAGAGGTGTAGAAATCAATGATTTTAGGCAATTTAAAAATTGAAATAAAAATTGAATTAAGATTACTGTATCTGCTAGACACTGTTATTATTCTATTTACCAGTCTCCAAGTTATTTCCAGTTTCATATAATCATTCAACTTTTATGACCCTGATGTCGTTGCAGAAGTAACACACTGATATTTTCTAATACATACCATTTGTAGCTATATGAAATATTCAGCAGCTAAGTTGTTATTTTCCTGTGTTGCTCCTGTTGCTCCTTTACTTTAGAAATTGTTTGTAAACTTCTATACCAACCCCACTGACCATTACTCAGTCACATGCCAAAAACCAGTGCTGGGTTAGTTAAGGGTGCTGCAGACTCACAGGTGCTAGCTGTAGAAAACAGCCACTAAACACAGACGTCACTTCTGCCATAGAAATTTCATGCTCTACTAATACATATCTCACTAAAGCCCCAGGCTAAAACATTTAATTGTAAGTGCCAGATTTTGGTGGAATTCTATGTAAATGTCAAACCCCTGCCATCCTGCGCTCCCCTGCGTGAAGACATTGACTTCTGCAATCTGTATGCCTGTTCTTTTCCTAAGTCTTGTATTTGATGTTATCACATTCTTTTCTCATCTGTACTTACACCAGGATTTCCCCCACTTTTATTTTATTTTAATTTTGCTCATGAGTGCAGTTTAGGAGAATTTTAGAAAATTTCATTTAAAAACATTCCTCTAGGTCGTCTAGAGAAAGCTGCATGGTGAGCATGGAACGAGCCAGTTGAGGAGAAGCACAATGCAGACAGTCTATGCCTTAATGAAAACAAGTGTGTTTACACCAGAAGGACACATATGCCTGGCAGAATTCCAGAGCCAGGCTCCTGAGTGGGCTAAGTATCCATTATGGGACCCAACTAGTGGGAGAATACTTGGATTTTGGTCTGACCAAGTATTGTCCTTCACATGGTTTTATTACACCCACTTTCATCTCCTGCTAGAACCATCCTTCTCCTGTGTTCACTAAATTAAGCCTCCTGCTTTCACACAGCAGGTCACTTATGTCTAATTTATACCACCATTATATACTTCACCTATGAATTTGGCAGAGAAAATACAGTGGTTTCCATCCTACCTAATTATGAGTGATACTATACATCAAATTTTCAGCATATTGGAGGAGAAACTAGAAAATATCCTTAAATATCTGACACCATGGTCTGATTTGTATGTGTCTGCACACTACTTAAAGACACATACTGCCTTCGTATATGAGAAGAAGAATAAATGGAGTCCTGGTGGTCTTATCATCTACTTAGGCTTCAGCTAAAGAAAAGAGCAATTAACTATCCAAAGGATGTAATTAATAATCCTGGCCATGATTAGCAAACTGGCAGCTCCTAGCACTCTTTACTTTCTTGTGTATACTCACTCGAGATGTCTTTAAAGACATTAATTACCTGTGCTTTTTACCATCTAAAGATCCTCTGTTTTCCATGGTATTTTCTCAACCAGCAGATCTAAATTCGAAGAACCATGAAGAATTGTAAATGGAACAATGTGGGGGAAAACCCCCCAACACACTATGTTGACAGCACTTTAGGCCCATTAGCACATCATTTTGAAACTCAACAAGTAGCCAAATGTAAAGCATCAGCTATTTTTTTGTTTGATTGTGGTTTTGCATTTTTGTTGATTCGTTTGTTGTTAAAAAATACAATTTCTCAGAATGAACTAAATACAGAGAGAGAAATTGTAAAGGTGGAAACATAAAATATTAACTCAAGGAAGCAAGATGCAATGCATTTTAGATTACATAGAATATATTGTAGTTTGTATTATGCAGATTTGTGAAAGAGTTTTGGCACTATGTCAGAGACTGAAATAGTTCATGCCTCAAATATTGATATAAAGTTTTTCTCAGGAACCACATTAGCCTGGAGAAAAAAGCCTGAGCTTAAGGGCAAATGTAAAATAATAATTTACTGTATGTGCACTTAGTGTAATAGGCAGCTGCAATCTCTCCTTGTATTAGAGTCCACCCCTATTAGACATATGAGCAAACCAAAACAGGCAAAACATTACTCATTGCTTGAGCAGCCCTGCTGCATCCAAGGTGGCTTCTACTCTTCAACCTGTCTCATTAAGAAACTGAGTAAGCAGCTGGGAAAAAAGACCTTTCACCAAAAGGCAGAAATGTAAGCCTTGACAGTGGAGACAGACAGAAGAGAGAGTCTCATGTGTACTGCCAGGGCAATATTATCTAAATGTATAACCAGAATAAACAGCAAGATTTGGATTCTAAGCCTGCCACAAGTCAAGGCACGGGAGTACAAACTTCTCCCTTAGATACACCATCAGGGTCTCACAAAGAAAAAAAAGAAATATCTCAAGTCCTTTTTCACATCTGCAAAATAGTTGGCTGTGGATGAATTGGTTATGAAGAAAGGTTACACAGGAACCCTCAACCCCCTTCATTTTTATGATACAGCCACTGAACAAAGTGTCTTCTTGGTTTTCCTAGGAAAAAAGTGTGATCCTTTAAAGTTCCCAAAACACAGTTAGGGGTTTTTTTATGCAATTAGTTCTTTATCTCACTGACAGCTAAGTAGAGTGACTGAGGTCTTCCAGAAACACAAAGACTGGAGATCTTCTCCTAGGACCTCTCTTTATGAGAAGATGGTCCAGAATGATACATTGTGCTGACTCTAAGGTCAACAATTTGTTCAAAAAGTTCTGTCTCATTTAGCTTAGTGAATTTTGGAAATGATTGAAGTCAATGTGCACAAAGCACACAGGGCATGTCAGCACAGATCAGCACCTCAGTTTGTGCTCAGTGCTGCAGCAATGGGCTTACATGACTTGCAGAACAGAAATAGTCTCTGTCTGCCCAAATCAAGCATGGACAGGAGAACAAGGTATCATTGACCCATCAGTTTAGATGTGACCAGGATAGGGAACAATACCGTTCAAATGGAGAGACCCTTATGTTGCTGTTTGCACTGCAAATTCAGATCTTGACTTTCTATAGAGTACCTTTTCCATGCAGTTTTACCCTTAGACAGAGCATAAAAAACACTCGAGAGGACTTCCAAGCTGGTCAGCCATAGCTGAAAACATGTGGCAGAGGAAATTGTAGATGTTTATTTTAATATTGACACAGTCCACAGGCTGCAAGACTGTGTAATTGTCAGTGCTTCTGTTTTAAACTCAGGATAATACATAAAAACAAAACAAAAAACCAAAACAGCAATTATGCTGTCATGCTGGCTGTTTGCTGAAATTTACCTTCTCTGAACATTGTTTTTTTTTAGAAGTTCAGGCAGGAGTGCACTAACCCTGCCCATGCCACACCCTGGGTGAACTTGGCCACAGTATCAGCCAGAGGTATTACAAAACTGCCAAAAGTTCAAACCAAAGGGCATAGGGTAGTCAGATGACAGGAGCATTGGTGTGGGAACAGGCTGTGACTCGAGAGCTTTTTCCACACAACACCTGGGCTACACCCAGTGTCATCCTCCGCAGGCTTCTCCCTCCTGGAGCAGACATATTCCCAGGAAAATCTGCAGCAGTTAACATGACCTGGGCAGTCCTGATGCAGCAAAAGAGGTATTACAAGACACACTTCAGCTCATAACAAAACAGATGTCACCAGCAAGAAACAGGGGAACAGAGAGCGGACACAGAAGGACCATCTGAAATGTAGACGTTTTTAGTGTTGATGTTACATGGGAACTGAGTTCCCTAAGCATAGGCATCTGGTGTCATTTGAGTCACAACAGGAGGTATAAAGTGGCATCATGGAGCCATCAAATATGGCACATATCCTATAGAGTACCAATTTACTTCCAGATCAGCAGCTAGAGATCCCATGGGTTGACCGTCAGACAGCTCAAATGGTGCAGAAGTCTACATCTAAGCATCTGAACTTAGGTGGGCTTTAGGGTGACCCCCACAATTGTCTAGTGAGTGAGATCACTAGACCTCCACCGGCCATGGGCACAGTTTAGACTCATGGCACCTACATGGGAACACTTAACATTTTGTTCTTTGCTGAACCCCACTGGCACTGTTAGATGAAAGGAATACAGCCTCAGAGTCAGCGTGTATAAATACATAGATTATTAAAAATTTATTGATCATAGGATTTCAATCTCTCCTGGTTGGAAGGCTTGATGCAGCATAATGGAGAAGTGGACAAAGACTAAGTGATGGTTTCTCCTCTCAGATAACATGCCAGGTTTTCAAGATTTAAAGTGAATCACAGAGCTCCTGATCAGAAAGAGCTAGTTTACAGATTTGCCTTGACAACATAATATAGCTTAAACGGGATTTGCAGAAATCATATACTATTTCTGCTGGTTGCATTCCAGCACAGCACTGCATGGATAAATAGCTCAAAGGAAATGTTCAGCAGGAGTGTTCAGTGCTTTCTACTAACCTCAGTTGTTTTGATGTAGTTAAGTGATATAATGATTAAAGCCATATTTTTCAATATTTTAAGACTAAAAAAATTCAAGTGAAAACACTTTTCTCTCTTTTACCATTATTCGTTTCCAACCCACATGCTCAGGAGAACTCATACTTGACAAAAACTTGTTTCTGCTGGCTCATGAGAAAGCTGGCATCAGGCCCTATCCAAGGTGGAGCTGTCAGGGTCTCTGTGCAAGTGTCTTTAGTGACCACAGACCAAATGGCCACAACCTGCTCTACAAACAGTGCACTAAAGACTAAAGACCACCAACTTAGCATTCCTCTGCTTGTAAGGAAAACAAAACCTCAATGACTTCTTACAATGAAGTCAAAACTTCCCACAGATTGTTTTTAAACTAGATCTGTTCCCAGGAAGGAATGATCTAATCAACAGGAGTGAAGAAACCACCTGGAGGATGAACAGGATTGCAGCTGTAGTGAGTGTGGAGCCCCTGCAGCATCCTGCTTCCAGCACAGTAATGCTGCTGCAGTCCCTGGAAAGGCTCTGGAGATGCTCTCCCTCCAGCACAGTGCACACACATAAACACATGTGCACAGCCAGAAGAGGTACAAGCTCTGTCACGCCATCAGAAACGAGAGGCTGAAGGCCAGTTTCTTGCTACCATCTTGGGCAAGTCAGACCAGAAGTGCCTGTTCTGGGGAACACACGGGTAACACACAGCAGACAGCACAGCCCAAGGGAAGCACATCCACTGAACTGCACCCAGGCTGGACCAGATCCAGAGACTGCCTCTCAGTAACTGGGATGTAGGGTGCCCTGGTACTTCCATCAAATAGGATCCCACACAGGAATCTGAGATCACACTGAAGTACAAACCAAAGTGCAGTAAAAGGAGATGATTAGGAGACTGGGTAGAAAATCCCATGACTGAATTGAATAAAAACTGAAACAGAAACTCAAACAGGTTACCCCTGTTACTGAGGTCTGTGTGCATGAGGTCCTGCCTTGCCCTTAGCCATCAGATATGGCTCTTTTCAGAAGCAATGTTAATCACTATTTAAAAACAAACAAACAAACAAAAAACGAACACATTTTCACAGCAATCTTTGCACTTATCCGTGTGCATTTTTCAATAGAGACGCTATCTGTCCTTAGAGGGTTCCTGTTTTAAACACTGAGACCAGAACACAACTGTCTTGCTTTATTCTGTGAGAGAAAACGATGATTTTGCAGCATAGGACTCTTTCTGAGGAGCAGGGTGATGGTGGAGGACTCCAAGTGTCCTGGCTGTGCGGCACGATGCACAAGCTGGTTCGTGACATGGCAGGGATAGCAGCTAGCTGTTCTCTGTGGGGGAGCAGGGAGCATCTGCTGTCCTCCTGTAGCAGCCGAGACACATGGAAAGGGCAGAGCCAGCCAGGGCCCCAGCTGGGGAGCCATCAGCACGGAGGGGAAAGCAAATGCCTCTCATCAGGCCCCAATTAGCACAAACGTGATGAGGGAGACCGCCTCCCCTGCAGGCTGCTGAATGCTTGGGCAAAGACAGCAGTGAGGGAGAAACAGTGGGAAGAGAGGGAGAATGATAACAGAGTGGGAAAGCTGAGAGGGAGAAGGGAGTGGAAAAGATGGACAGCAGGATTTGTGTGCTCTAAGATAAAATACCAACCACATCATGTCAGTAAATGCATTTCAGCCTTTCCCAGCTGAAAGATTTAGTCCAATGACTTTGCCAGTAATCCAAAACCTCTCACCTCAAGTCACACAGAGCTCAACTGAGCAACTCAGCTGTGTCTTGCTGGCAAAGGAAACAAACTCTTGCTGCTGTTGTACTAGAGAACACAGCCCCCAACCATTTCCATGTGCTTTGCTATCATTTCTCATGTTGAGCTACAAAGAACTCCATGCTGTGAGGCCAGGCTTCAAACCTGTGCAGTGTGCACCAGGGCTGTTGCTTACACCCTCAGCACGAAGCTAAGGACAAATATTGTTCATATAAATGGAACTCCAGTTTCAAACAGAAGGAAAATTCATACTTATATGGAAGAAAATGCATTCTTCACTGAAGAGGCCAGTGCTGGCTTTGGAGAGTGGTGAGCCCCAGTAGGAAGGTGAGGGGGGCAGATGTGGACCACAGCCTTCATTTTGTGTGGTGCCTTCCAAGGGGTGAGCTGCAGCAGTGTTGTATTTATGATAGAAACACAACACCCTCACTAAGTAACAGCTCTGCTAGTAGAAGGATTTGCAAGTGCCACCATTTAAAATTATATGTAAAAAGATTTAAGTGTTCATTAAAAACATTGCCTATTATATCTATTTTTTTGTCTAGAAAAGGAAAGCTTTTTGGGGTTTTTTTCCCTTACTCTGTAGAGCAGTGTGGAGTTGGAAGCTGATTTTGCCAGCTGACGTCCTTGCTGATCATTCTTCTTCGATCTCTAAAATCCTTTAAAACATAATAAGGCAACTTAGTCATCAATGTGTAATGTCAGCCTTTTCAAAGAATTGTATAGAATAGTAAAAGGCAAAGGACTGACACTGAAGCTCAGAGATGCAACCTCACACTTTGATGCTGTATCCATTTACAAATTCAATATTAAGGAATGCCTAGACAGTATTAATAACATGTAAATCTCTCAAATAAGACAATAGCAAAGACATCCATAATGCATCCATATTTTGTCTACAGTACTTTTAATTCTAAAAAGGTTAAAGAAATATTAAATTATATTTTACTAATTAATTTTTTAATTTTTTAAAAATAAAATATAATTAGTCAAGTGATAAATTAAGTTCATCACGCTATTTATCTCATTTTAAAAGCCTTTGTAAAGGTTCAATTGAGCATTGACATCTCCAGCTAACTTGACAGGATGCAAGTTATTTTTATTTCTTCAGTGATTGTATCTCTGAGCAAACAAACTTGCCTAATGCTTCATGTCTTTATCTCTGACTGAAGCCAGTGGGAACTGGAGCTGTTTATAGCTTAGTAGTATTCACTGATACACTGAAATCTTTCATTTTTGCATGAAAAACCTATAAGGACACAACTGATTTTCACCATCTTAGCCTATCCCTTCACCTCTGCCATGTTCAAATAATTTCAGTTGGCTGAAGCAGCAGTCTCAAGAAGGAAGGAAAGAAAAGCCAGGAACATTGTGGTCTGGCAGATGACTTTAGTTTCTCAACAAGTCTGTGCAAGTGTCAAGTGATTCACAAATGGTTCAGCAAATGTTGTCTCTGCTGAAATCAGATAAAGGGCACTTCCAGGCGCCACACGAAACACATGAAGCCAGAGCCAGTGCTGGGATTGCAGGGACTCTGGTGGATGCACACTTCTCAGGGTCCCACTCTTTTCCCTGGAGAGCTGCCCCCCTTTCCACAAAATATTTGCAATGGTTTGGCTTAATAATTATTAATAATTATGGCATTTTGGAAATATTTTCCCCTCATAATCCAGAATGCTAATCTGAATTACCAGATTGCCTGTTAATTCATTACTTAGTACCAGTCTTCAACCAAAGGAACAAGGATTTCAACTAACTTTTATTCTACAACATACTGCCTAACTTGAGTCTGTGTCTTAAGTCTTAATTTTTTTTCTCTTTCATAAAATGTTGGACACAGATCCTGAACAGGACAATAGAATAATCAAATACTTTCAGAGAATCACAGAACATTCTGAGTTGGAAGGGACCCAGAAAGATCATTGAGTCCAACTCCTAAGTGAATGACCCATGCAGAGATGGAATCCACAACCTTGGTGTTATTAGCACCATGTTCTAACTGAGCTAATCTCATATGAAAGAGAAAAAGAAACACAACAGTCTAATCATTAAAATATTTTAAAAGTGGTGGTTCAGAGGGTGAGGGTTTCTTTGGTAGGTTTAGCAGATAGGATAATGGAGGCAATTTGCTAGGAGAAATTTAAAATAATTATCAAGTTACTATCTGCAGTTACTCTTTAAGAACAAGGAATGAGTTCTATTAGGCCTACATTACAGGCTCCCTCTAAGTTCAGCTGGTATTCAAATAATACTTACTATTCAAAGCCAAATAACAATAAACTGAAGTAATTTTTCTCTCCAGTGAAGCCTGACTTTCAGTGGGGATAAATAATTACTTTATACTGTAAATAAATAGCATATCACATTTCTTTGTACATCAGTTGGTTTTAACATTGCTAAAATTTCTTTATTTTATGCCTAAAAATGTTTTAAGCAATTTATGGACCAATTAAATACACAAAAGAGAAGCCTAAAATCTGTATAGAAAAACTAAATGAATGGATCATGTTAAGAATGGAAATTTAATAGGTGTTCAAAAATATCATACTATCAACTATTAATTTTTTTCCTTATTCCTCTTGTTCTGCCAAATCTGACTGGTCTTCATATAGTCCTTCCTTATAACACTGTGTTTAGCTCTAGGCCATAACCTGCTCTGGTCTCACAGCTGAGCCTCCTTGGAGCAAGAGTTTGGACTAGAGATCTGAAGTTGCTTTCAATATGAAATTCCCTCTGATCCTATGATCTGGGCTGGCTCCAGTTACTCCGCTCGTCAGCCAAAGCAACCCGTGGGCTACACCTACACTGCCAAATCTCTCCAGATTTGGTCCTGGGCTAACCCCAGTGCCCATGGTGGAGAGGGGCATCAGCAAGTGAGAATAGACCATGAGTGGGTACCATGTGTGTACCCACACTGCTCCTAGAGACAATCTACACCCACCCCACACCTCTCTGCTCCAGACTCCTGTGCTACTCCTGAGGCATAGTTACCATCTGTGTGAGTGGGAGAGGGGTCATTTTGTCCAAAACAACTGAAAAGCAAGGGTCATGCTTGTTCCACAGGGTGAACTATTTGTGCTGGAGACCACATGTTTTGTGCCTGAAGGTGTAGGGTGAAGGAGACTGAGGGCAGAAGGAGCCAGACCTCGGGGGGCCCTATCCATGTATCCCTTCAGAGAGGCTCTGGGGGTGGAATCTCTCTGAGCAGCACCCTGGGGACTTGCCTGCTCTGGAGAAGAGCAACTGGAGGCTCTAAAGGAAAGCCAGCGTGGAAATGAGGGGACAAGTGCTCACCTTTCCCCCCTGACCTCCTCACACTCATTGGGTCACAATCCTTCCCTTGGTTTAATTCACCGTCTTGTAACTCAGGCTCTAGTAAAGCCCAAATGGCCTTGGCTTCTACTTCAATAATCCAGGAAGATCTTCCGGTTTTATATTTGTCAGTAAAAGTTCTCCTAGAAAGATTTATATAGGCTAGTTTATAGAGAGGGTGCCATAAATAAGATGTCTGTACCAGTTGTACTTGTAAAAAAGGAAAGTAGCAAGAAATAGGTAGAAGAACATTTTCTGACAGGTAAATTCCTGGATGGACACTGCATAGTCACATGGGATGAATGATTAAAATCTCCAAACACTTTTCTGCTCATTGAATCTACTTTTTCAGCTAGGGTTTAGCATCTTGCTAGCACCTGACTTAAAGTTTGCGTGGCAGGGGTGGAGCTGTCCATGGAAGAGGTCTGGACTATTGTTTCCCAGAAAAAACTGCAAATAAGAATAACTGTGTGATTCTGTCCAGAGCAGCTGCTGCAGCATCAGCATGATAAGATCTAACTGAATCTGTAATTTTGTTTAATGTAGCTGTTGCAACATAAACCTAATGAGGCTTGAATACTGGGGCTTATGTTTATTTGTTTTGTATAACTTTGGAATTGATATAATTATACAGAACAGCTAAGCTATTTTACTCTCTTTATCCAAGATGTTATTTAATCTTCAGAGTCAATCAGATCAGAACAAATCTGTTACAACTTTCAAGATAAATTCATGTACATCAAGAACTTGTAGTCAGGTCATTGCAAGAGTATTGTGAATGTTCTTTTGTTATTATGTGGAGCTCAAGTGATGTTGGGGTGCATTTAGAAGGACTGAAATGCAAAGGGCAAGACAAGGCTCCATTTCACCATGTGAACAACTGTGTCAGAGAACCCACTTGCAACACAGATGCTGCCCAGCTTAGTTAATACACAACTCAATAGTGTAACAAAAGTTTACTCATCTTCCTAAATCAAAGCTGAAAATTATCAAACAGACTCAGTCGAACTCAGAATTAGCCTACATATAAAACTGCTGCATGTCATGGTGAATATCTAGAGAAGGTCAAACAGATAATTAATTAAATTCATCGTGGGGATTCAGAATTGCATTTGTGGGCTCAGATTTGCTCTCTGGTCCCAAGACTAAACCAGACGTGATTTGACAACATCTACACTATTTAACTCACTTGTTAGCCAAATAAGATAGTTGGGAATAGCCAATAGCTTGTGCTGATTCCCAAAGCCAAGCCAAGGAGACATAGTCTATCTATCTCCTCTGTACATACAGACAGGGCAGAGTCCAGGCTCCCTTTTAAGCTTGGAAGATATTTGCCTTTTATGTCTGAACTGTACAAGAGTCCTTTAGAAAGTTAACAGGACAAACCACCACACCTCCAGAGGTATAGTGACTGATGACTATTAAATGTAAACGTTTGTCCTTGGCAGGGCAACTGTCTTGATAAATTAGTTCATTTTCCCATCTAAACTCTGAAAGGAGCTCTTGCATCAGCAAACTGAAGGACACCTGGAAATACTTAGAAGGGGGAAGAAAAAATGCTGCATGAATACATAGAAGCACATTTATCAGTTTTCCTACATTTGCATATTTCTCATGTCTAAACAGTAAAAACCAATCACCCTTTGGAGTCCTTAAACAGCCTGTACTCCAACAGTCTGCTTTAATTATCACACATCCATCAAGAACTGAACTGCCAACCCACATCCTTAGGGATCTGGGAAAGATTCTAAGCACTGAAATATCATCAAAAACCGCAAGGTATCTCAGCAATGAAAAACATGGGCTCCTACAGTGGAAAGGTAACATGCAGACTTCATTTGCCAATGACTCTGCTAGAGAGACCATGCAAGAGCTCTTCTAGCCCCAAATTAATACATAGGAAGTACAGATAAAACATTGGTCAGTTCTCCATAGATTTCATAAGGACAGACTTTTAAATTTGCAATCACTGATAAGAAAGATTAAGCAATTGATAGCTGTATCTTCAGAGAGACTACAAGAAATCCTTGGGAAAGAAGCATCATGATCTCATCCAATTTGCTGTTAAAACCTTGGACAGAAGATGACAGACTTCACATCTTATACATATCTGTACATTCCAAGTTCTGGTACTTTGCACCTCAGGTGATATTTCTAGTGTTTTGGTGTTTGACAGATGAGTTTCTTTAAACATTAGGAGCTGTGTCCATCATAGTGTTGGACAAATTTATTCAGTTACATTTAAAAGGAGCTCTATGATGGGCATTCTCTCAAGGAAAACGTATCAAAATTTTTGCCTTAATAGAAACATTTTGAGTTTAGTGACTCATCCCTTGTTATAAAATATTTCATATAATCTACAGAAAATGGATAAGACCAATAGGGAATGGGATTTCCAGCAGTCAGTGTCTGAGTGGGTGTAAGGGTCGATCCAAGAATCGAGTTCTGTCTCAACATTTCTCATCAGAAATTACAGGTGCAGGACTTATGCAGAGAATGCTGTGTACTTGCCTAAGGCTGGTGCGGAGCGAATGCTTCGTGCCTGCCTAAGGTGGTACAGAACGAAGACTTTGCACCTGCCTGAGCTGATACAGAACAAAGGCCTTGTGCCTGCCAATGTGGGTATGTGACGAAGGCTTTGCACCCGTTGCCCTGACACCCATTGTGAAAAACCTGCCGACCATGCCTCGGACACTCCTCCCCTGACCCTGCCAAGTGGAGATTGGCAAATCTCCACGAGAATTAAGGGGGGGCAAAGGCGGCTGGCAAGGAGGGACCAGGTGTATGGACTAGCATAAAATACAGCTTTGGAGTGGCTGAACTCCAAAGATCTTCCCCACCGAAAGATCACATCGATCTTTGCAGAGGCCAAGGAACGCCGACTGACCGGGACTCCAGGGACGCCGGACGTCTGTGGACCCGTGGTGGTAGCTATAGCCCCTTTCCTGCCCTTTTCTCCCCATCTTTTCCCAATTTTCTCTCTCTCTCTCTCTATCGCAGGCCGCTTTACAGGCCAAATTAATAAAGTTCCCCCTTGGATTGAAATTTAACTCCCTTGACTTGTTGCATTTTGTGTTTTCTTTTCCTTTTTGCACTCTGAGATCGTAGCTGGTATGAACCATCACGCGTCTGCTCATGAGTGGACCGTGACAGTGGGCCAACACTTCCATAAGCTAGTAGGACACTCAGAAGTCCGAAGACTGCTCTGAGTGTTGTTCGGTTCCTATGTATCACTGGGATTTTCAAATATGAATATTATCCTCTTGTTTATTTCTAAACTCAAGTCTGTATAATTGAAAATGAGACTGGCAGAGCTTATAACAGCATGTCAGCAAGTACGGTAGAGGAGAGGAAGTTTTTAGATAAAATTTTGTGATTTGAACGCACATCTCCAGTGAACACCTTAAACAGCAGCAAAGGTGAGACTTTTTCAACCTTCCCTGTTTAAATTCTTCCACTTTGCAAGAGTAACTAAAAATCCATGCACTTCCTAGCTGCATACATTCTGTCCATTACCTTCAGTAAATTTCTAATTAGACAAGCAAAACATAAATGTTTTCAGCAACAGAATCTGAGTGACAATGAACTAAAAACTCCCATTATAACTACTGTGTTGGGAAGCAAGAAATCCAATTTTGAAAGTTTGCTCCAAATCTGGGAGAGGAAGATTGTCTCGCACACTTGCCAGGTGAACATCCCAACTAGCACAATACAAATTATATATAACAGACAACAGGCAATTCTCTGTCAGAATTTCAATAATTAGTGACCTTTCAGCCTCCTAATCTGCCTGTGTGTGAACACACAGTGGAATTCTTGGGACGTAAGCATGCACTGTATCTCCCAAGTGCTTAGGCCCATGGATAGACATGTACTGCCTTGGCACAGCAACAGCAAAAACTTTGCACTGATTGTTTTAGGCATCTGCCAGGCAAGAAGACAGCAGAGGGGTGACACACAGATGCTGGAAGTTCCCTAAAACAACAGGGATCTCTATGGCTTTAAACCCTTTATGGGTATTCGCTTTATATTAGGTGAAAAGATTTTGCTATGACCAAAGCTAACAGTACATGAGACTAGGCTAGCAGGACCTTTACAGAGGAAAACTGTGTGGATAAATATGCTGGTGAAATGCAGCAATGCTGCCTATAAAATCCATAAAGTATTTAAGAAATGCCCTGACCCATCCCTGTGTTGGGTGAAGAGACTGTGTATGAGCTTGGTTGATTGGCAGAGGGTGTTGCAACCACTGAGAGAGGCAGCTGTACAACTCCAAGTTATGGCTGTGCCTATGGGGAACACTGTGGGAACATTTATCCAACCCATACACGACAGAAGCAACAGTAAGAACCTTTCACTGAATGTGAAGTTTATTTTAACACACATAACACACATTCACTTATGAAGTATCTCAATTCAAAAATCAAGGAATCTGTTTCAGGATCAGAGTTGTTCTGGGAGTTAACTTACATCGTTTACAGCATCATAGCTGTATTTTACTGTGAAAACTGTGGCTCTTCCTCTCTTCCAAATCACTCAGTGAATTTGATCAGACAGAATGATAAACATGTCAGTCTTTTCAAATCAAAATATTCAATCTCTACATTTTAACATACACTTAAATATGCTACAAGCAAACCTGGATTGGATTTTTTTCATTTTTACATTTTAGACATGTCAGAGGTGTATGAAAAAAGGAAGTAGGGTAGGCTCAGATGTACTGCAAGAACAAAAGGGCATAAAAAGGGAAACAAGCATGCTATGGCTTGCACCTTCCCCATTGTCACTGCCTGGTGTAATGCATGTTGCATTTGTTCTCCCTTTCATCTCTTGCTCTCACTGTGATATTCCATCATTTTTCTTATGCTCTTTGTTCTAATAAGGCTCCCCATATGTTGTCATGAATCACTGTGGTGTAAATTATGCAGTCCTGTTGAGATCCATCATGGTTGTTCAACCTGGAAAATGGTACACCTGGGGTTTCCAAAATTCTACTGAAAAAATGAAGCCCACTAATGACAATAGTGAACAAGCTGGATTGATTTTAGGAGGAAGATGTTTTCTGATTAAGATGCCAAGCTGTTTAAGGAAGGAAATAACCCAAAATCACAAGGATGGAAAAGGATGCTAAGCAACCTGATAGTGGTGGGAGAGGCTAAAAGAAGACATAGAAGTGATACGGGTCTGCCTCTGCCATACAGTGCTCAAGCCCAGACTCCTAAAAGTCTGCCTGAAGATGTACAGGCATGCCTGTATCTTGTAGTGTGTGAATCTGGGAGTGAATTGGGACTGTCACTGATTTCATGATGAAAGGCCTAAAATTTCCCCACTGGAGAGAGCTGTTTGGAAACAAACTGTTCATTTCTGTGTTGTGGCTGCTTTCCATCACCCCAATGCAGCAAACAGGACACTCAGTGGCACCACTCAGTGTCCCAGAGGAAGAGAACCACCCTCTGATGTGGGCTGGAATACCTGCACCCAGCACTGAGAACTGCTGGCGAGGAGAAACCCCAGTCCTGGGTCACAGTTGTTCTGGTAGTCTCCAAAATGGGAGCACCCCATTTCTGTTAGGGCTTGAGATCCCCTTTCCTCCTTGCCTTTACCTCCCACTGCCACCACTTCACTTTTGCCCTTTGACCCCTATAAATTAGCATGTCACTGACACTGGCAATGGGGTGGGAGCAGTGACAGCAATGACCTAAGCTTTGCACACATTGTACTGTTTGCTTGCAGTGCCATTGCACCAGCTGTTTCTGGCTTTCCTCTGGCTCAGTCTCTAGCTGTGCCCTGAAAACGTCTCTTATTAATAAAAACAGTGAGAAGTGTTTTTTCTTACCTCACATAAAATTTAGCTGCTTTGTGTTTAGTGATGATTTTAAATGCCAGCTTACTCAAAGGTGTTCTGTAGAACTCCCCTCCTGTGGGAAAACTCGCTGTGTCAGCTCAGGCTTCATGTGTGCAGGACTTGTTTCTCTTCCTTTGCCTAATGTATTGGTGCCAGAGGGAGACTGATGGCAGCTGACAGGCTGAGGGATGGGTGCTGCTGCACCCATTTTTATTTCCATTTTATTATCTGCAAGCATGTCCTGGGACAGGGGCAAAGGTGGTTTGCTTGGGGCTCTCATGAGACACTCTTCCTCTCTGCTTTCCAGAAAGAAGAAATGCAATGGCTCCCTCTTCTTTGAATACTGTAAGAATATATCCATAAATAAAAGAGCTAATTCCAAAAAATACAAATATAAGTAATTAAAATAACAGAATCATATTTTAAACTGAAATGCATTTAGGTTTTAAAATATGTGACCTCAATATATTTAAAATACCATGTAACTTTGCAGCTGCTATATTGATGTACCTTATTAAAGGGAGACAGGATGATGATAAAATTTTGTCGCTCGCAATGTTTTCTGACCTTGGGAAGACTCCTCTTCCCCTTAAATGTTGTTGTCATCACCCAGGATTCTCAGGGTAAAGTGTCTCACATATCTGAAAAGACAGCTGAAAATTGCTGTTGCAATTTTTCATGAGAAATTTCTTGTGACATGCACTTCATGGAAAATCAAAACTTTCATCTTCTTTTGTCAGTGAGAGGGGGATGAAACTGACTGAAAAATGAAAATATTCCATCAAAAGTGTCCAGATTTGTCTTTCATGCGTTTAAAACCAAGGACATTCTAAGAGAAAACGTCTCAATTTTTTAAATGTTTTAAACCATTTTTTTCCATCAAAACCACGTTTTTTAATTGGTTTTGTAGATCAACTCTAAACACAAAGCTATTGTTTACTGAGAAAAATGATATAATATTGCAAGGAGTGAATGAACAGTTTTGATAAATTAATTGTAGTTATTTAATAAGACCCCTCTTACTGATACTTATGTGTGCTCATTTTTTTCATTATTTCAAATGTACGCAAATGGTATTTTTTGTAAGTTCTTAAAGCTTCTAGAAGACAGCAGAATTTGGGACAAACACCAACTAAAATGCAGAGAGAAATGTGAATACGTGTTATTACATTATGCAGTCCCACAGAACTCCAAGAAAAATGGTGAAGGAAAAAACTGAGGCAGATTTGTCTATATGGGAATGAAACATTAGTATCTCCTTACTAAATTCATTACATCTATCAGCTTATTGCTCAGATTCATTGTCAGAAGACATTAAACTTCTCTATATGCTCAGCATCCCATGAAGCATTTAAATATGTAATGATATTAACTACACTCTGACACAGCTGTGTATGAGCCACTTTAACAGGAAAGTGTTCCCTAGTAATTAACTATGCTTAAACTTTTATTATTGTCTCTCAGTTTTTGAGAATATTGATTTTTAAGTGTCACGTGAACAAGTTCTACTTGTACACCTGTAGAAGAAAAAAGGTTCTTTCTCAAAAAACTGCACCCATTCTACATATCAACAAGAATTTCACCCTAAGTGATCTCAAAGCATGTCACAAGTTTCAGTCCTGATTCAGGCAAGCATCGCATCTGGGATCCTTGCTGTGAACAGGAGAGGCAGTCGTATGTGTTATGGGGCTTCTAAAGTTCACATCTACATGTCTAGGAACAAAGATAATGTAAAATTAAGGGGAAAACCAGCAGTAGAACCACGTTGGCAAGAGAATACTTCTGTTTTGTATGTTTCTAGGTCTTCACTGAAGAGCTCACCCAAACTCAGAGTCCAGGGTTGCTCATAACCTTTATCTTGTCACAATGAGAATCTTGCTGGTAGCAAAGTGGTGTACCCTGAAACTTCATAATGAGGACAGGGAGGCTCATCCCTTCCTTTCTAAACTTGTTTGCTACCATTTAGTGATTGTAAAGATGAAGTATGGACCAATAACCACAAAAGCATTCTAGTATTCCCCCAGAAGTAATAGACAAACTAAAGCCAAACCAAACCAACAAAAAATATGCATGAAAAAATTTGCAGATATAAATTGGCTTTTGTTTGCCATGTAAGAAGAAAAGTTATCTATAATTCAGTTATTATTGGCCTCAGTGCATCTCACATGAGATCACGAGTTAAAGTTGGACTGGCCAGGTGATTACCTATGACTTACACGTCTCATTTTCAGGTGTTTACATAACAGCCAATGGCTCTGCCCTGCCTGCTCAGAATTGCCAGCCCAAGACGGGAATTCTGCCCTATGCTTCCAAAGGTTTGCAACACGCAATTCAGACTAATGTCATTCCACAGCACTTTACTCCTGCACAGCCTCAACACAGCTGCGGGCCAGGGACAAAGGTGTCCCTGCTGCCGCCGATGCCCCGGGAAAGGCAGGATGCTGCTATCACAGCTGGAGGCACAGCTGGAGGCACAGCTGGGGGCACAGCTGGAGGCATATCTGTGCTGCCCGTCCGGCGTGCCTCCGCTGTGCGCTGGAAGCCCGAGTCCCGTCCTTTCCCCATCATTCCAAAGCTTGCTGCTGGAGCGCAGCAGCCGGCACGGCCGGGCAGGGAAACCAGCGGAGGGGCCGCGAAAGGAGCGGGGCGAGGTGGTGCCCTCCGGAGGGGAAGATGGGCTGAGGTCTGCTGGGTCAGGCTCTAAAGCAGCGCCCCGTCCCCAAGTGGGGGCCCGGGAGAGATGTTTCCGAGGGGAGCAAACCTTCCGAGTGCCGCGGCGTCGGAGCAGGAGGCTCCCCGCGCCCCCGCAGCGCCGTGCCCCGCAGCCCCAGCCCCGCGGGAGGTGGCGGGGGCCGGGCCGCTGCCACCCCCACCAGGGCGGCTCCTGCCTCCTTCCCTGCCTCCCTCGCTGCCTTCCTGCGGGCCGGGATTGGCTGTGCCGGCCGGGAGTGGCGGTGCCGGCCGGCGGGCGGGCGTGGGGCGCGGGCGGGACACGCGGCGCCCCGACGGTGAGGGGAGCGCGGCCCTCGGAGCAGCGCCGGCTCCGCGACCAGCCTGTCCTACACCGCGTTTTGCCTTTTTTTTTTTGTAATCCCCCTTCCCTCCCGGGACTAGAGGCAGGTTCCGCGTCCCTGAAACTGCTATGCCAGCTGAAGTCTCCCGGGCCGTGGGAATGCACGCCATCTCCGACCTGCACTCCTCCCTCCCCCTGCGGCTCCTCAACAAGGGGCCCGAGTACCTCCGCAGGCAGCTGGAGGCCGGCAAGCCGGGCAGGAAAAGTGCCGTGGAGAGACTGGCCGCCGATAAGGCCAAGTACGTAAAGAGCCAGCAGGTCATCAGCACCAGGCAGGATCCCGTCATCGCGCTCAGCTCAGCCTCGGAGAGCAGCAGCGAGACCTGTTCGGTGGAGAGCAGAGCAGTGAGCGGCGAGCTGGGCAGGGGGCCGGGCGCGAAGCCCCTGGAGCTGGGCAAGGCGGTGAGCTCCTGCCGAGCCCCCCTGCAGCACGGCCCCCCCATCGCCCGGCGCAGCACCAAGAGGCAGATGCGGCCGGATTCCCTGGTGATCTACCGTCAGAAATGCGAGCTTGGGAAAGGTCAAAGCCAGGACAGCTCACGAGGGAACTTGGTGAGGAGGATCTTCCATGGGTCCGTAAAGGAGAAGCAGTTGGCTTCACCTGAGTTGCCCAGAGTCATGGAAGACATCGCAGCCACCGAGAGCAACGAGATTCTCTCAGCAAAAGATGGTGACCGTGAGCCAAGTGAGCATGGAGCGGTGCAGGCTGTCCCTGTGAGCACTGGAGGGGCAGGGGTATGTGCAACAGAGCATGAAAGACCCTCAAAACTCAGTACACTTCCTGAAGAGGTCAAGGAGGTGAAGAGGAGAGGTCTCCATCGCTCCCAGTCGGACATCAGCTCTCGCTACTCCAAGTCCTTCGCTGAGTTTGAAACATTTTTCAAATACTGTGGCCTGGAGCAGGAGGTCATTGAGGATCTTGGGAGAGAGAACTTTTCAGTAGTGTCTGACAATGTCTCCTTCAAGATCCGCAGCATCAGCGTGGCAACATCTGAGAGTGAGTTCACGAGGCACAGCGGCGATGAGGGGCTGCTGGAGGATGAACTCACGGAGCAGGTCCCCAGCAGCACCTCCGTGATTGAGCGCAACGCTCGGATAATCAAATGGTTGTACACGTGTAAGAAAGCCAAGGAGACTAACAAGGTGATGCAGGAACTGGCGTGATGGCTTCATTCAGCATGCGTTGCAGCCTGGTGAACTCAAGGTGTGTGCAAAGCCTCGCCCTGGCAATTTGTGTTTCTCTTTCCCTTTTAGGGAGCAGTTGACCTCCCATGGTTTATATTAGTCTTTTCAGGAAGGGCTGAAGGAAAATGTATTGTGTTTACCACATGTTCCAAGTATGGCTTTTTTGCAAAGCAGAAATCCGTGTTGTTTCAAAAACCAAAATACAAACAAGTAAATTTGCTTGCAGCTTACCAGGTTGCCAGGTTTAGATCAGTCTCCCCACAGGAAATTAAAAGTCAGTGTCTGTGAAGGATGCCTGCACTTTGCAGATTCCTGCTTTGCAAATAGCTTGTTTCCTCTAATTTCTGCTGTAATAAATGCTAGAAAAAAGCTTTAGAACAGTATTCAACCCTTAGTTACAGTTATTTGAATTACAGACTGAATGGACTACTACTAATTAGGAATACACTGTGTTTATATTATACTGTTGAAACTATTACTCATCAGGAGTGTACCGTATTTATACTACACTGCTACAGTTTTCCCCTCTTTACTTTCCTTGATTCTCTCTCCTTCCCCTTACACACAGGCACCCCCCAGTATCAGGAAAGCAAAATTGAGTCAGTGCCCCTGCTAGCAATCTTATTTCCTCCACCGCTTTCTGTTGGGACCATAAAAGTTTGTTCCAGGTGACCTTGTAGCATTTCAGGGACTTTGGGTTTTCCTCTGCAATGGGTTTTGCCATGTGGTTTGGTGCTGGTAATTGGGAATGGGTTGTGTGGTTTAACTGGTCAGAGGGATACTTCACAGTTTTACTCTAAAGATAATTAACACAAAAGTGTAGATCTAGGCTTAGAAATCAATTACTTCACAGACAGAAGCAGGACAATTTCACTGCTGGTAAAAGTCGATGTCCTGGGTTTCATAAAAGCAGTGTTTATTTTGCATATGATCTCCTGAAAAAGAGCTATATTCATGGAATCTTTGGTATTGATAATTTAGGAGATAACAGTTTTTCTCCTTCCAGTACATAAAGTCCCTAGGATAACTGCCCCAGCTTACAGTGAGGTATTTAAAAATTGCATGAGTAGGTCTTGATATGAAGGGTTACATGCATATTTTCTGACAGTTCGTAATTGATGCGTGAGAAGGACATCATTTGGTGCAGATAGAGCTGTTGATAGAGCATGTGGGCCTTATGAATGTGGAGAATTGTGCTTGAGCCTCATTCCTATGTGGATGTGAGGTTGTCACTCTAAATTCCTTTAATCCCTATAATGCAAAAATCCATTTGCTTACTTGAAACTGGTTTTAATGATGTGAAATTCGGTTCACTTTTAGAATTAGAATTTTTCTCAAAAGCCTATTTTCTTCCTGCAAGAGGAGGAAGACAGGGAGAGAGCAATTTTACACAAACTTTTCAAGGCCTTGCAGATAAGAATGTTCTCAGGTATCCGGCTGACAACTTAAAAGAAGTGTTGTTATGTAACAAATCCTTTCCCAAATAACATTAGAGAGAAGAAAGAGCTCTCCTGAACTAATCATTTCTTCTCGATCATCCTTCTGTGATAAAAGGCCAGGGAGATACATAAAACAAAATGAGGAAGGTGGTGGTTTTGTGAAGCTCCTTGGAGCTGCCAGCCTTGCTAAATAAGAGGCAGATTCCAGCAAGCATGAACTATGCGAGAAAAACAACCCGATAAAAGCCTGTTTGCTCCTGAATGCCCCGGATGGGGGTAGGGTCCAGGGCCAGAGCCACGGTCCTTACCACAGAGCTGGCCCCAGATGGAGCAGCTGGCCCTTTCCCCATCCATTTGCAGGGTGCTAAGCACGTCCAGTGCTGCAGCTGAGGCAGGAGATGCTGGTTTGCACCCCAGGGAGCATGCAGGCTGCATACGAGGTGGCTGCACCAGGGCAAAGGCAAGGGTAGGGGGTAGGAAATACCAGGGGCTGAACCAGTGTAACCTCATAGGGGCTTTTTCAATGGCATTTTGTTTTTACCATGTAAGATAAAATGGTAGTACATAGCCTAACAAGGTGGTGAGAAAATCTCCATGAAGTTTATTCAAGTGACTCTATGTTCATTCTGCAATGACTTTAATACCTAGAACAAGGGAATACTTTACACTGGTAGCAATTTCCTTCAGCACCAAAATTTTTGACAGCCTAGGAAAGACTAATCAGAGGGTCCTTATTTATAAAACTAATTTTAAGACTACTAGGGCTGACTTGCAGCTGTTGGATCTCAGCTGTAGGGTAATTTTTGAAAATCAAAACATACTTGTCATTTAGGCCACAGAAGGAGGAAGTTCAGAAAGGTCAGCTAAAAATACCTGTACACAGCACTCAGAATAAAGGCCAAAGGTCATCAACAGTTACCATAAGTTAAATATTACATTTACTGGACAGAATTTAAGGAGAGAGTTGTTATCACCACGTGATTGCAAGATTAGTTTTGTAGTTCTGATCAAAATTTTCATTCAGTCCTACACTTTCTCTGACAATAGAGCATCAGGTTGGATATCTGTATGTTTTTACAATATCCAAGTATTTGGCTCTGTTTAGTTTGCTTTTTAAAGGGCAGTGGACTGCTGTGCTGTGCTGGGGAGCAATGTGCTCTTCCTGGTGCTCCCAGGCATATCCTTGGAAGTTCCTTGTTTTATACAGAGGCATGAAAATTGTTGCACCTTCTTTGGACAATGAGGCAGAAACCTCATTTCTGAAATCCCAACATTTGTTACGTATAAAGAACCCTTCAAGAACTGCAGAGCTTTTATGGGCCAGTGATCATTCCATTCATATTTTATGTTCTCTGTTTAATTTTTCATGAGCTCTCCGGGACCTGGTGGAGCACCACGTAAATAAGAGAGCTGTTTGGAGGATCAGGTTCTTTAGCATGTTTCATCAGAGTAAAGATTGCAGAGTGTGGGTTGTGAGCTTCAGAAAACCAAGGTCCTTGGCAAAATGGACATTGCTGTTTCTTGGTGGAAAGCTGTCTGGGTTCACCTCTGCAGTTCAGTTTCTCTCACTGTCAGTTCTACTTTATTCTTAGAAAAGGGTTCACTCTGCATCCTCCTTGAGTTTCTCATCATTCTTAAATGAATGGGCATTATTCAAGTGGAAGTCTCCTGGGAGGGTAATTTACTATGTTGGCAATAGCCATAAGCAGCTGAATAAAATCTTTAGAGTATCACCTTGTGTTTGTCTGATATAAATAACAAATGACAGTATTTTTCTTCTTTCTTCAGAATTGTTGACTTGGAAGTTGAACAAAACCAGACCCAGGAAGATACCTTTTCCTCATCTGGCTTATGTCTGCTTTGTCCAAGTTTTGTATTTTATTATTGCTTCCTACCTTCTCCCCCATCCCCTGGAATCCTCACTCTTGTTAAGCCCAAGGATGTCCAAGACTGCAATGACAAGTGGAGATTGTGAACTGTGCCCCAGCGAGACAGCAGGAAACAAAAGCCCCTGGAAAAGCAAAGTGTGGCAGCAGCTGCCATCCACAATACTCAACATCAGCTCACTGCCTCAGGATGTCAGTCCAGGCTGTGACAGAAGGTCTGTGTTGTGCAGCCATCTCTTTCTAGCAATGAATTTGTCAACAGGGGTGGGGGAAGAAAGTGGGAATGAAGTGGCAATAACCTCTGGGTCAGGTGTTCCCTTGCAAACAGACTCCACCTGGATGTTCCAAGTCTCTATCTCACCAGGGCTGTTTGATCAGAGCTCATCCTGACATCATTCAACATCATTTGCTTGGCTGGTGAGGACTAACTGTGCCAGCTTTGTCTGAGATACTTGGCAAACACGTTGTAAGCTAAATTCCTGCCAAACCTCTCTTTCTCTGAGACTGTTCAAGCCAAATTGATGTACCTTGTATCCATCTAGTTTGCTCTTGCTAGTTTGTCACACAGCTTGCCTCAGCCATTGGGAAAGAATAGCAAAAATACTTCAAGGAGCACGGCTCCAAGAAACAGGTATTGAGGGAGGTTTTGCGTTGTTTCTGCCTTGCAGAACAGTACAGTTTGCAGTGTGTGCCTGAGTCTGACATTGCAAACATTGCAAGGTTTGGCAGCTTGTGGTGTAACCCCTTTAGTTTTATGCCGTGAGTGAGCAGGCTCTAGCAGAATCACGTTAGGAAACTGTGCCAGTCTGTGAAAGCCACACTACCCTAGTGTGGGTCTGCAGTAGGGCTGTGCAAGGCTGCACTGCAAGGCAAGAAGGCATGCTGGGGCACAGCCAGGCCAAGGAATGTCCTGATGGCACCCAGTGTAGACAAAACCTTAATATCATCAGTAAAATGCTTCCTTTGTGCTTCCTGAGCTAAGCATGTTTTAAAAGGTGATACTTTGGATCCTTAGTGTAGTGAATGAGGCCTCTGCAATAACGCATGGAATTTGCTGGCTATGCCTCAGACACCCCAATCTGTCATTGCTTGCTAGAAAATCAGAGCATTTCCATGTGAACATTACAAACCACAAAGCAACACAAAAAAAACCAACCCAAAGCCACTTTCCCTTTCGTTTGCACTGATGCCTGTCTGTGAAAGCTGCCTGACTGGCATAATGTTGACGTGACCTGTTGGTCCTGCAGAGGTTAAAAGCTGACTTTGTGTTATGGTTGTGAAAGAGTTGCCCTCGAAGAGCTCATCAACATCAGCTAAATATCATTAGAGTTGCATTTCCATGGGTTTTAAATTTGCTTGTCAGTCCTTGGATGGTTAGTTCTCAATTACAGCACCAGGTTGGAAATGCAAGGCATTTGTCTTCTGTTTCTAGTGTTAGGTACCTAGGTCTACATGTCTGAAGTTCTCAAGATAACTAGATAACAATTCCAGATAAAATAATTGCTGAAACCACTTTTCAGTTAGGAGAAAACTAAATAGTTTGTGTGAGCTCCTTCAAACTTAGAGAGAAGGTAGTGTATGTGGATATTTTCTTTAATAATGAAATCTCCTTGTATATTTGTTACATTGTTATAAAAAGATGATTCTCAGAAAACTTCAATTCAAGATGCTGCTAATAGGATAAAATTTATACACTTTAGGGTGCAGATTTTTTAAGGGACATGGTCTAGGTTTATTAGTCAGGAACACAATCTGACGTATCTGTTCTCTTCATGCTCCCTTTGAAAGATGCTGTACCACATATATATTTCTATATCAGAGCTACAGATTTTACAGGTTTCTTTGAAAACATGGATGACTTTAAACAGCTTAGAGTGCGAAAAATCTTTTGACTTACCATCCAGTGCCCTGCCACAGGAGAAGAGAATTAATTTATTTCCTAGGAAATCTTTGGTTTGATTTTCAAACTTCTGTTTGTTTTTGTACTTTCAGTTGAGCAGCTCTCAAAAGTTAAGATAAAAGATGTATTGCTCATGAGTTTTCAATATTAGGAAGAAATGTGTTTAATTTGCTTGAAAATACTGAACATTAGCCTTTCTGGAAACTCATGAGGGTTTTATGGCAGAAGTTAGTGAAATCAGACCTGGACCCATTCTGAATACTTTTTTAATCCCACTTTTTATCTTTGTGAATAGTTCAGTAGGGTTCAGGTGACTTTCCACACTAATGTGGCAAAATTTCTATGGCTTTGTTCAAACTCTGTAGGAATCCCAAGCACTCCCATTTATTTCAGAGATTATGTGGACCTGTCTAAGATCTTTGCTTGATAAGCTATATATTCCCTTTTTTTAATAATACCTTATGCAGAGACTAATAATTTACATTTCCTATATGTCAGAACAAAAATAGATTACAATCTTTCTTTCTCCATATGTCTTGGGAATGGGTAATTCAGTGCTTTTTCCAAATGATGAGAGCTCTGGTGTTCATTCAGCTCCCATTATTGTTACATGTAAAGGGTTTTCCTTTCTTCTGCTGGGTCTTTTAGTCATACCCAAAACAAGAAAAACTTGCTAATGTTAGCCACTACCTGTCTTTTTCTAAAAAAAAAAAATCATTATTTCTTTTTTATCATTTCTATTTTATTTTCTTTTTAAAACTATTTGATTATAAAAGACATGCTTTGGGAGGGGTGAAATTCTGCAGCTTTAGCGTTAAGCTGGGGAAAAAGCAGGCTGCTGCAGTTTGAATAGAAGTTTTAACAACCAAGTTGGTTTTCCAGCCTTCTAGGGAGCCAAAAATGGTGGCTGATGACAAAGGCAAGTCATAAATTGGATTATTTTGTTTGATTAGAACTGTGTAAACAAAACTAGTCAAATGGGGTGCAAGCGTGCAGAACAAACTGCTGTTCATACCCAAGTGTTTCATGGTTCTCCAGTGCTGTGACAAGGGACAATGTCTGCAGCTGTAGCATGACAGGAAAAAGGTACAAAGTCTGGGGTTTATGGCCTGGAAGCAAGTATTTGCAATGAGATAAAACTGAAATGTTTGCAATATATTGTAAATATTACTGTACAGAAATCTATAAGAAAAACAGATTTTTCTATATGTATATTACTTTTCTAAGGGGTATAAGTCTACACGTTTTGTGAAATTGGCCAAGCATTACATCCGTGGGGATTAAGCAGAAACTTCTGGGAGCAGTTTATCCTGCTGTTACTTCCTGTGAAGTTTCTTGAATCTGCTTTTGAGTCCTTTGAAATGGAATGCTGGTCAGATCTAATATGAACATGTCACTATTGTTATGCTTATATTCCTGTGAAAAACCCTGTGTGCTATTGAATGCATACAAATAAAACTATTACACTAAGAGGTAATGTTTGTTTTTTTAAAGTATACTTTTATTTTGCTGTCTCCATTAAAGTACTATTATTTTAAAGTTGGAATCCCATTAGGGAATTAATTTCTCTGTGAGTGAGGCTGATACTAGACTGTGAACATCTGAGAGTGCAGTGCATCCCTGAGCCATGCCCAGACCCCCTGGCTGAGAGCTTAGGCATGGAATCTTGCAAGGTGGTGGTGCAGTAACTGTTGGCTCTCAATATCAGTAAATTTGAATTATATGAGGCTAGGGCTGTTCTGCAGCATTCTAATATTTTTCACTTCAGAATATGGCTGAAAGGATAGAGTTTATTTCTGAAAGGTACTATTTTTTTAAAGTTTTTAATATTATATTTGGTTTTGCTCACTGTCAAAAGCTACAATGAGCTGCAGGCAATACCACATTCATTGGTATTGCCAGTGTCCAAAGTGGAAGCTTGAAGTTCTGCTTGGAAAAAGTACTATCTCCAGAATCTTATAAACAAGCTGTTGACTGTTCTTTGTAGAAAGAATTCAATATATTATGCTAAATCCCTGTTCATTTATTTTGTGAAGAAAACAGCAGAAATAATGGTTGTGTACAATAAGCTTTTACCAGAAACCAATGCACATTTCATAGTAATCACTTTGATATGGTCGAACCTGCTCAGACACAAGTATTTCACCAGCCAGCATTTGAAGGCAACTTGAGGTAGAACTAAATGATGCTTGCTGTGCAGATTAGGATCTTCCACAAAAACCAAGAGCAACTTTATTATCATTAACATGTAACCTTCCTCTCCCAAGTCCTGGGTGACCTATGTCAGTGCAAGGTACGAAGCAAGTCTGGAAAGGGTGACAATTTGTGCTTCCCCCTTTCTAAGGAGGTTAATCTACCACAGCAAGCCGTTGCTCATCTTGCTGCCTTAGAGAGAACAGAGCCATTGTAATCTGAGAATGACTTTGGGCTACAGCCCACCTTAGCATTTAGGAACATTGCTCTCAAGGAATTTTTCAGATAATATCTTTATCCTGTATTTTGTGAAGTCCAATGGTTTTCTTCCAGAAATAAGGTTTGGCAAGCTCCTGCTCTCGGGCTTTATGGTACAAGCAACCTCTAAAAATCCACAGCTTACTGATCCGCTGCTTTGCTTCTGATTCGTCTCAGGGTAGTAAATAGTTATTGGAGAGAAACCAGAAAAAAGGCCTTTTCAGGTGTATTGTAGATGTTGAGGCATTCTGAACACACAACTACAAAAGTACTTAGTTTCTCCAAGAGCTTTTGCCAAAGAACAGCCTATGTCAACAGCAGGCAAATAAGCAAATATAAGACTTGGCTTTACTCTGCAAAGAGATGCCTTCAAATTTTGAGGAGGTTTAGTGACTGGGCTGTATTTATCCTGGCTTTGTCCTGAGGGACTGAGGAGGGCTGTGTCAATTCACTTAAGTATGTTGTAGAGAGAGGTGGTATATACCCCATCTTTGGAAATAAAACGGGCTTAGAAATGACTACGCAGCTCATTTGCAGACAGTGATGTAACAGCAGTCTGTGGAGATCTCAAATGACAAAATGTATTGAGAATTTTGATCACTTACACTTGCCAATAAAATTTGTGATATAACACAAATACAGTGTCATAGAAAACCTCCAGATCGAAGTTGGTTATGTATATCCATCTCCAGGAATCAATCTGATTAATGAAAGAACATGAAATCCTGTAAAATTAGCTTGCACATTTGTACTGGATTTGAGTGGCCTCAACAGTGTCGATTAAAAATATCTAAGAGCTGTGGTTGTCTGGGTTTCTGAGTTTGCCTCAATTATCAAGAGCTCCACAGGAGTACCAATGTTTATGTTCTTTTTCATAGTCAGTAGCAAGAACTAGAGGGTAGCAATCATCACCATTTACCCACAACACCACGTGATTATTGGTTGATTATTGATCGGCAATAGAGTGCTGAACCAACAAGCACTGAGACTTAGAGTCAAACACAGAGGCAGGCACAGCTGAGCATATGATGGGGAATGCTGCTCCTATTCCTGTTAGCCCAACCTCTTCTTGCATCACTATGTTTGATGACCAGGAAGTCTTAACCACTTCCGCAGTTATTCATCGGTCTGAGTTGCTCATCTTACGCTCTCTCTGACAATCCCTCTCCATGTTTACATTTCCAATGAACTCATTAATGTACCAATCCTTACGCAAGACACTATTCTATTTATCCTCATTTTTGTAGTCTTTTTTTCTGAATAATGCTTTTGGTGAGCTTTTACACTCTTCTGCTTGATCTTTCTGTTTCTACCCTAAGGAAACAAAGAACTAATCATGCAAAAAGTCAAGATATGAATTTGTTGTGTAGTTAAGCAGAAGCTTACAAGATCAGAGAGCAACTCTTTAGTCCTTTTTCATCTATATAGCTCTTCCTGCATAGTTTAGCATATAATTTTTCATTGTTTTGTTCTTTGTTTGTAACATCATCTTTGTCTTGGTTTATGTTTTCTGGATGATAAATTATTCAGAGCTGTGGTGACACTTTGTTTTCAAAGAGCTCTAAGCACAGCTACTACAAAATCAAATGCCAAATGACAAGTCTTTTCATGGTGTAGTATAGTTTAAACCTTCTAGGAAGTTTGGTGTGGCCAAATAAGAGCATTAGGACAGGGAAAGCCAGTTGGGGAAGCTTTGCAGTAGCAGGAGTGAAAAAGAAATGCCCCTGAAGCTGTTCTGTGAGGGACCCAGAGCAGCAAGGTATCTCTTGAGCTTGTTGGAAAGATGCAGATTGCCACTCATTTCTTGGGAACACATCTTCACTCAACATTTATTTCCTGCAGGAAAATAAATTTAAGAAGAACTTTATCACATGCAAGAACCAACCATCATCAAACAGTGATGTCGTCTATTTGGCTAACCTGCAAACACAAGCTGAAGTGACTCTCCAGGCATCTACTGAAATTAAGAAGAGCCTCCGCAGAGCTGCCCTCTTCTGCTCTGACAGTAGTGAGAATAGTTTCTGCCATTGTTTCTCCATGTCATAAAAAGGGATTTCATTCCTTGATGTCAATTACTATGAAGAGGCTGTGTCATTTCTGAGAACAAGCCTTCAGTGTGACATTCCAAAACAGACTAATTGTCTGGAGGCTCCAATTTTCCTAAATTTTCAGTTACTTAGATTGTATAATTTTACTACCCTACAGTTGTTGGTAAAAAGATCATTATTCCTCCAGAGCTTGAGACATTCATAGATCATCTTATATTTGCTAAAACCATTGCAGAAACAAAGCAATGGGATGGTAAGGAGGCTTCTCTGCCCACTGATTATAGAATAATAGAATATGCTGAGTTGGAAGGGACCCGCAAGGATCATCAACTCCAACTCCTGGCCCTGCACAGGACAATCCCAAGAATCACACCACGTGCCTCAGAGTCTTATCATTCACTGTCCAAGGGGATGGTTTTCTTCCATGGCCACTTTGTCTAAAATCCCCATTTACCTGTGCTTGATCTCAAACTGTTACAAATAAATTCCCCTGATGTTCACATTTGTATTTACAACTTAAATCAGTGTGGTTTGTATCACGTAAGCATCTTGTTTTACCTGAGGAATGAGGCTAATATTAACAACAGTCCTCATATGTAAAATGTTTGTGCAAAAGCAGGAATACATAAAAAAATCTTAAATCTGCTGATAAAAAACACAGTACATAGGATAATCTGTAAGATATGTTATGGTAAAAATTAGTATGATACAATAAAAAATAATGTCCTGCAAAATGGAAGGAAACAGGGAAAGATAATTTGGAGGAATGTTTAATTCCCAAAGTTACATAATGTGATGTATTTTTGTCTTTCTTCAGAGTACCCTAAGAAATACAATTACAGCCTATCTAATGGTTCAGCAGAGCTGGCAAGACCTGGGAAGGTTGCAGTAAATTACAAAAGATATATTTCCTCACAAAATAGAACTCAGATTCTGTCTGCTGTTGGGAGGCACAGAAAACTGTTGTTTTAATTAGAAGTATGGATTTAAATCTATTTATATTACTTTAATTGTAAAATAAAATTGATTGAAAAAAGTGTTGCAAATGTCCATGTGCTCAATTGTCCTTCAGCAGTCCTCCCTCTGCTTCATTTGTGTCAGCTTGCCACAGGGCTCAGCTGAACAGAAACAACTGAAAAGATTTGAAACTCTGAAACATTCATTTAGTTAAGATATGGCCATGCAATGAGATCCAGCTATCAAATGCTGTTGACCATCCATCAGCTGCAAATCCAGCCTCCAGCACATGCTGAGGTGCACAAGAGCAGAGCTTGACCATTGCTAGCCCTGCTTTAGTGCTGTAGCACCTCTGGGCATTTTCTTGAGTTCTTGTCCATGTGGCAGGAGGTGTTGGAGGAGTGGGGACTGCTGGGAAAGGAGGCCTGTAGGAAGAAGAGGTGGCTGACCTAAAAGTGCTTGCCAGGGATCATCATGTTCCAGCCTCAGAGCATGTGCCTGTTGTGTAAGGAGAATATGTACTGGTAAGTTGGAAGAGGACAGGTTTTCTTTTCATCTAAATGAATGCTCTACCACTTCAAACAATTCTATATTTGTCCCTCTAAATAGACCACAAATACATATTTCCAGCTTAAAATTATTTTGCTTTTTCCTAAATTACAACAAGCACTGATCAAGGACTCCTGTACTTCTTCTCTGTTGATTTTACTCAACAATCTTCTACACAGATATCTTTTCAAGTTATATAAAGGTGTATTTCTATAGAAATTAAAGCTTTTCATAGTTCTGTAAACACAGTTATGGTCCAGATTGAAACCATCCAGACATTTAGGATAGTTCAGTTACTGAATGTGAACAAGAAACAGAAGGACACCAATTTTACACTTTACATTTTGCTACAAGCCTGGTTTTCATCTAGATTCACAGCCCAGTGGAGGAGGCAGGAGTGTCAGGAGGAACGTATGGCATGTAGCATGTCAGGTCATGGGTAAGTGCCGTGTTTTGTTGTAGGTGTATACATGTAGCATGATAACATCCTGGGAATGACTGCAAAGCATAAACATTGCCCAGTACAAACATTTCCAATGTCAAGAACCCTCTGATGTCCATTTCCTGCAGTCTTTCCAGCCTTCTCTAGTGCTTCTACTCAAAGACATAGTGATGAACCCCAAAGACATAGCTGGAGACACAACAATGTTCTCTGCACAGTCAGGATCACACCTTTGCCACTGTGATCAAGGATGAAATGGAGAGCAAAGGTCCCAAATTCTATCCAAGTAAGAAATAAATGTGGGTAGTTCTGAGTGAAATCAAATGGGATGATGCAATGGAAAGGCAAAATATTCAGTCATAAACTGATGTGCTTCACAGGAAGAATTGTGCCACATAGCAACAAATCCATCAGAAGCATGAGAAAAGGCAGTGTAGCTAAAAAAGGAGGTGAAAATAAAATAACTTAAAGAAAGATTCTTAAAACATGAGGAATAAGGTGAACTAGAAAGCTCCCAGATTGTGGAAAGAAAATGTAGCTGTGATGATGGAATTTTTCATTGTGAGGAGGAGGCAAGAAAAATTCATCAAGAATAAAGTGAAAGATGCGTAGACTGTCTAAGTTCCTTATTAATAATGAGGTTGGATCCACTATGCTGTTAAGTCTGATGATCTTCTAAGGTAAAAGAAAGCTCGTGTGAGAATTACATTAATGAAAAGATCACTTTAATGAAGTCATAGATTTTGTCTTTATAAAATGTTTTGCTTTTCAGGATTAAAGATTCTCACTGTATTTAATTGAGTAATTAATCAATTATTGGTAGTAGTTACAGCTAGAAAGAGCCACGTGGTACTGCAGAAAAGAAGAGGAGGTGCTAAGATACTGGGTCATAGCTTGAGTTTTATGAAATGGTGTAATGTTTCCAAAGAACTCACAACCTTTGCAAATAATAATTCTCTTTATCAGAAGTATCTCAGAGCCAGTTTTGCAAACAGATGCTGGTACTAAGGGTTCAGCCCCATGACTCAGCTCTGGCAGCCCAACCTGCCAGCACTTGTCCTGTGAGCTGCTGTGACTGTCCAGGTGTGCGCTCCCAGCCCGCTCCAAAGGGGACGTGATGCAGCCTGTAGGTATTTTAGAGCTGGGGCTGTTGCTCTGTTCTGAGGTCAGGCTAACACAAACCATGCCCAGCAGCACAGTACATCTACCTCACTGCCTACCCCAGCAGACCTACCTGCAGCCATGAGTCATCCTGTCATCAGATACACCTGGAATGAATCACTTCTGCAGCTACCTACAGTTCACTGCTGACTACCGAGGAGGAATGGTGACTGATGTAGGCTGGACTACTAACCTTTGGCCAGATAAACTTGCACAAGAGAAATCCCACCCTCATTTGGTGTTCATAACCTGTAACACCATGAATTCAGTGTTTTTCTGAAGTTATAAAGCCTACTGAGGTTTTTAGAGAGGGCCTGCCACTTTTTTGTCCTTTATTGAGATAAAACATTTTGGCCACAGTGCCTACTGTTTCTGAAAATCCCCATACAGGTGTGGCTGGAACAAACTTCAGTTTGGTAAACCCCAAATTTGTCAAAACGGAGGGTCCCTGGAAGAAATGCAGCATAGCCAACTTTGTCATTGGCAGAAAGTCCCAATAGTGCAAAGAATGTCAGGTTCCTCCAGGCTAGATAGGCTCGGGAAATGTGACACCATAGTGGTACTCCAGTGTCAAGAGGAAGTGTAAAAAATGTCCTTACTTATCTAGGAACAGGCAAGTTAGTTGAATATAAACTTAATATCTAGCATATTAATTCACTTGCATGGAGTGTGGCTATCTAGAACAAATTCTTCATTGTCTGCTCCCTTCAATCTCTTATTTGAAGACTATCAACCTCACAACCTGAAGGTTGAAGTGGTGCTAACTGAGCCATGCTGAGATTTGGTTTATTCTTTTGAAAGAGGGCTATCAAAACACAGAAGGCTAACCTGAAAAATCAAGCAGTTTGCTCCTATTTCAGAAAATATCTGTGTCTTTAGCCAAAAAATGAAGCAGTTGCTGGAAAGGCAGGGAAGATAAAGGCAAGGATTGATGCAACTGTCTTTGTTTTATTTTCAGAATGAAAGAGGAAGGAGCAGTTTATGAAAACAATAGCAAATGTGTTGAAAACCAGTGGACGAAGGAGATGTGAGTCATTAGTGTACATAAATCTAGATATCTGAATGGTAAAGTTGGTAAAAAAAATTCCAACAAAAAAAATTTCAAAATGGAACATGACTTTTATGGAGTTCATGTTTTTCACAGAAGTTTTGTATTAATATTCCGCCCCCTTCCCTCCCCCTCTCTCCCAAATAAAATTTTATACACCAACAAAATTAGAAATTTCTGAAAATTAATATATTTTTGCCAGGACGAATAGTCTAGGTCTAAGCAAACCATCACATACATAGTAGAGGAAGCAGTGTGCTCAGAGCATCTGGTGTATTCAGAAATAGGCTCGTTTTCAGTTTGGGTGTTGGGTACTTCTTGGTCTTGAGGGGGATCATGGAAAAGTTGAATACAATTAATTAGTGATTGTTCAGCTGAACAATTTTTTGTTGTTGTTGTTATAGGTAAAGGCCAAAACTACTGACAAGAGTTTTAGAGAGCTCTCATTAGCTCTGAAGTCTATTGATATTAAAGTTTAATATTCAATACTATTCCAGTCAGCCAAATATGTTCCAGGCCATTAGAGTGCAATATAAAGAGTAATTTCTTTTTCCAGAAAAAGTGCAATGCACTAAAAGGAAAGTTTTCATTTGAACTCTAAACTTGGATGATATCTTAATATGTGAATGTACAACTGTTGAAGCAGTTAATGTGTAACTAAGTGAAAGATTCTTTGGAACAATACCTTGAGCCTCTGCAGTTTTCTCAGTTGTGTTATTGTCAGCAACGTGTGATTTGCATGTGCTGTGATAAAATATTTTGTATATAACAAGTACCGTGTGCGTCAGAGAGGAAATTAAAGGCAATTTCCCTTCTAGCTATCTTTTTCTCTTTTCTAAAGGTCTATGTACTCTCTCTAAATATTGCTTTATCCCTACTATAATGAAAAACAAGTATGTTGTGAAACACTCCTAAATCATCCAGGAAGCCTTAAAACACCCTTTCAGGTTATTTCACAATGATATTTTTATTTCACTGTGGAAAACTGAAGCAAAAAGAAATAATTTCATCAAAATTGAGAAAACACATGCTGTTGCTAAAGGGAAATTTTTATGTTTCTGAAAGAGAACTATAAAGGAAAAATGGTAAAAAAATAAGAGGGAAGGGAAGGGAAGGGAAGGGAAGGGAAGGGAAGGGAAGGGAAGGGGAAGGGAAGGAAGGGAAGGGAAGGGAAGGGAAGGAAGGAAGGGAAGGAAGGGAAGGGAAGGAAGGGAAGGAAGGGAAGGGAAGGGAAGGGAAGGGAAGGGAAGGGAAGGGAAGGGAAGGGAAGGGAAGGGAAGGGAAGGGAAGGGAAGGGAAGGGAAGGGAAGGGATCACAGGCAAAATCAGGCTGAAATAAAAGTGTCCAGAAATTAGAAATCAAAAAGCCTATGACCTGTTGGTAGCTCAGCTATTCTTCCTAAGAAATTACACACTTCCTAGAATCTTGCTTACATGATTTTCATAATCTGCCTAGAAGTAATTATTTTACACTTTGCTCCTAAATTTGTCCCCAGCAGTCTTCCCCCTCATATCTGGTCCTTTGATTTGTCATTCTGCTTATGAAAATAAGGCTGCTTGCAAGGGTACATGACACTAAACAGGGCATTCACGAGGTGTACCTGAAAGTCATGCCCTGTATTTGCCTGAGGCTGCTCCTCCCATAAAGGGGCAGAGATTGCATTTGTTTGCAGATGAAATCTATATTATTGATTTCTAGCCATCAAGGTTCAGGCAGCTGCTGTTTTCTGAAACCCTAAGGCAAACTATGAATTGCAGCACCAGAGAGACACCAGACAATTTTTCTTGCTTCTGCCATTTCCTTGCACTAGCATTTATGTCTTTTATCTTGACTTTCTGCTTTGGAGACATGTCTAAGTCATATTTCATATAAATGTGTTTTGTATCCTGAGATTTTCCTTGCTCTCCTAAATGCACTAGTCCTCCAAACTCTAACAGTCTGTCAAAGGTGATCAAAGAAGGAGCTGAGAGGAGACACTTTAAAAGGGAATTGCTGATCAAAGGAATGCAAAAAACCTTTTGACCAGAGACGTGTGATATTATGTCATAAGAGAATTGGCATCCAGGGAATGATGATCTGTTATATTATTAAGATAAAAGTTTGCAATAATAATAATAGGTTGTTTAAAAAAAAAGGTAATATCTCTTATTATCTGATAAAAATTAAGCAGTGGCTTTTTGATAGCTTTTCAGCTCCTTTCATCAGCTCTTCAGACCTAAGGGCTCTTTCCTTTTTGGTATACATTTAACGCTTTTGCTGAAGTCCCTTGAACTGTTAACTTTTGAAGATACGACACAGGACTAAATGGATCGATATTTATATTTTATTGGCTTGTTAAAACCAAGCATGTTCTGAGGAAGAAAAATTGACAAACTGGCAAAGATTAAAAGCTGTGAAGGGCAGAACATGTAACTGGGACAACTTGCAGTATTTGTGTGAATCTACCAGGAAGCCACCTACTTTGCACCAGGCTTGTGCTGTGGGAAATGCACCCACACAGCTCAGAATCTACCCAAAGCTGTAGGATGGTGCTCTCTGCACCAGCACAGGGGTGCTTTCAAACCCTGTATCCCCAAGTGCTTGACAAGGCACAAACACAAACCAGTAATATGTTTTCAGCAAAAGCAGTTTACAGTCTAGTAGCTGTCAAGAAATGACTGACAGCTACAGTAAAGACAACGAAAGCAAGTCAAAACAAAGCCAACATTTTCAAAACACTGCTAGTATCTTAATCTGGAGTTGGGCAACTTAATTACTCAACCACAGACCTCATTAAAGGCATTAACAGTTATGAAAGAAAAGAGGTCCCATTTTGTTGCCTGAACACAGTTGCAGAACCAAGCTTTTCCTAAGAACACAGGGACTGATTCAGAAAGGCCAACTTCAGACATGCCTGACAGTCCAGCTCTGCAGAAACACCACATGAGAACCCACCCCATATTGGCAAAGTGTCTCCTGCAGTTGGTAATTCAAAATTCTGAGAATTTTGGTTTGGATTCCTGATTATAAATACAGTATTTTAAAATACACATTCAACATGCACTGAATATTTAAATTTCAGAGTAGACTTTCACTGTTCTTTCAATACTTCAATATCAGCAGTGCTCAAGGGAAAGTACTACTAAATGATTGTATGGATTTGAACATACCTTTAAAAAAATCATTAAGAGCATGGTTTACAAAGTCTTTCAGTCTCTTTTTTGATAAAGATTCATTGTTCTAAAAAACACAGGTACACAACAGAATTGCAAAATACATCAACATTTCTCTTATTGTCTTTTATTTTGGGGAGGATTGGAAGACCTGATTGTAAATATGCATCCCTCATCCAATTTCTGATCTATCAACCAATAAAAAGTTAATAGCATTTAAAAATATTCACAATAACCTGAAATATAAAACAGAGCTAGATATGGATTCTTGTCTTCTCCAGAATTAGACACCCTGTTCATTTTTTGGAGAGCAGTATGAATGAATAGATGAATAAGGAAAAAGAAAGGCAGACACATAAATAATTTTAAAACATGACTAATGTTCTAAACCATTAAATGAAGATTTTGTCATTTTATCATATCTCTTTCCATTCAGTTGCATGGATTCTCCCATTAGGAGCAATTTCTCTTCAGAATTCCTCAGTGTCTTTCCAAAGAGAGTTTCACCACTGTTGAAGATGAACTGACAGACCAGTTACAAAATAGTGGATTTCCCTAATACTGTCTGGTTAGACATGAAAATGAATATCACAACACAAACATTTCTGGAGTTTGCAGACAGTGATGATTTAATAATCATTGCAATATGTGTAGCCATTTTCGTGTGTGTTTACATAACAGAAGCAACAAGGCTTGCTGAACTGGAAGTTGATCAAAGTCATATTCCCAATTAGGCATTAAGTCAAGGGAAAGGGCAAATTTATAGACTTCACAGTATTCATATACCTCTTAAATTCTAACTAATCATGGGATTATTGATATGAAATACATGACACTGGCAAAAAATATTGAAGCTTTTATCTTAGAACTATCAAAAAATAAAATTTTGATCTTGGAAAAAAGAAAATTTTTACCATAGACATTCATGAAATAATATTAATGGGTCTTATTTTCATTTTGTACAAGATCAAAAGGGTGGAACCACAGAAAATTTGTTTTTAATTATTTTTAAATATTTCAGTGGACAATTTTGAGAACTTTCTTCTGAAAATAGCAGTACAATCTACAACTACAGAGGTTTCCAACCTCACTATCATTTCAATGAAAGAAGAAATAGGACTGCAATTTCATTTTTAAAAGAAAAATAGAAACAAATGTAAAACCTGTTCTCTTTAGTGGACAATGATGACTAGGGCTAGATGCCAGAATATTGGATTTGGCACTGAAGGGATTCCCTCAGAGTTTATGAAGAAAAATTATCTTTACACACATCACCGAAGATGGTGGAAACAAAACCTTGAATGCTTTTCTCTAGAGTAAAGTAAGCCATGGACCTACTCAATAGTGCTTTTCTGAGGACAACTGGTTTTCCTATAATTGAGCTACCATGATGCTAAGAGCAACACAGCAACACAATTGGGTGCTGCCTCAAACCAAATTTTTTCTTTTATAGTTACTAATAAATGCACCTTTTCACTTAGTTCCTCCATTTGCCCCATAATTAGAGAAAATATAAAGTTTATGCAATTTTTAGCTTTTGCTTAAAGCAGGAAATATGAAATGGATTGAATACGGCCTTTTAGCTCCACAGTTACACATCTTCCCTGATAACTAGAAGATGTCTTCAATTCTTTTTTCCTCTTATGAAGGAATGTAGGGTTTGATTTGTCTTTATCACAGTAAAAATCATAATTTCCATGGAACAACAGAAAATTCATATGAATGTCTTTGAGGAGTTTGGTTTGATTTTCCCTGGTATATTCAAGAACACACCCCAGAATATTGCAAAAAGATGCTTTGAACATTCCCTTTACTCATCAGTACTTTACTTAACAAATTACAGGCCTCATATATTCATTGCAAACGAGAAAAACCAGAGCTGTGCCAAACCTAGGTGCAAAGCCCTACTGTGCTAGTTTACTATGTTACAAGTAATCTTTTTCTCCTTTTCTTTTCTAAAAGGTGATTTATCTTGTTCTGACTGGAACTATCACTATTTGTTGTATCTTTTTGATACAGAAAACTTTCCTAAAACCTGAAACAAGCTGATCCTTCATGGTGTCAGTGAACATTTAGAATGCCCAGCACTTTCCAGGCTGGTCTTCCAGTGCAGCTGCTCTACTTGTGGTGCTGCTGCTGCAAGCCAGGTGCTGTTGGAGCAGCTGGCAATTGTTCATGGCACAGCAGGTGAGCTCTGCCTGCATGTACCTGCAGTGCTTTGTAATGGTTTCTGTAAACCCTCCAGTATGAAACAGAAAATGTCCATTGGCAGATGGCAAACACAGGTAGCAAATGCCAGTAAGAAGATGGACTTCTTGGCCGATCTTCATAACATTCAGAGAAGTAGCCCTTCAGGAAAGGATTTTTTAAAATTCCATTCCTGGGAGAAACTGCAAATATACAAGTTCACCACACCCCAAAGCAAACTTAGAGCCACTTCTATTTGACTGCAGATGTTTTTAGCTACACAAGAGAAAACATGATTTCATAATGCCATCCCATCACTTATTCACTCTTAGCAACCCCAGCTCATGAAGCAATTTAGGTCACACAGATGACTGCACTCAATCCCTAGCAGCAAAGCTGGTGTTTAAGAACTCACCATTAATCATGCTATGTAATATTCAGGTATGTGCACGTTACAGTGCAGTCAGTGCCATGCACAAACCTGTACATACTAACCATGGCTAATTTAGGGGAGGCATGTAAAATAATTAAACACCAAAGCACAAGGCATTTTAAGAGACTGGTGATGCTTCTTTGAGATTTTCAAAGTCTGGGTACAACAACAGAGCCTCAAACAGCACAGGGAGTGCAAAACTCTTCACAAACTGTACTATTAATCATCTTTTATATATTGGATCAAGGTGCAGAGATACATATAAAAATTATTACCATGGTTATACACCAGTTCTGATCTCTCAGCTTAGCTCTCACCAATGGCCCTGGAGTGCCCCACACTGACAGCCCACATTGCTAGGCCACCAGGTTCAGTGCACGTTGCACTTGGGTCCTCATGTAGAAAACCCCCAAAGATATGGTGGACGTGGTGGAGGAGAGGTTGGACATGACCTAGCAATGTGCCCTTGCAGCCCAGAAATCTAGCTGTATCCTGGGCTGCATCCAAAGCAGAAAGTTGTATCCATGGGCAGCAGGGGAGGGAGGGGATTCTGCCCTTCTACTTCGCCCTGGCGAGACCCCACCTGCAGTGCTGCATCAGCTCTAGGGTCTGCAGCACAGGAAGGACATGGACCTGTTGGAGTGAGTCCAGATGAGGCCACCAAGATGATCAGAGGGATGGAGCACCTCTGCTATGAGGAAAGACTGAGAGAATTGGGATTGTTCAGCCTGGAGAAGAGATGGCTTTGGGGTGACCCTGTTGCAGCCTTCCAGCACCTGAAGGAAGAATACAAATGAGCTGGAGGACTTTTTATAGGGGAATGTATGAATGGCTTCAAACTGAAAAAGAGTACGCTTAGATTAGACTAAAAATTTTTTTAAAATCCTTTACTGTGAGGGTGATGAGGCCTAGCTGGACAGGGAGGCTGTAGATGCTAGACATTCCTAGACATCTTCAAGGCCAGGTTGGATGGAGCTCTGAAAAACCTGGTCTAGTGAAAGACATCCCTTCCCACTGTAGGGGTGTTGAATCTAGATGATTTCTAATGTCTCTTCCAGCTCAAGCCATTCTGTAATTCTGTGAGTTATGCTATATCTGTGAATCTGCAAGAAGAGTGTGTGACCCAGCTCAGCAAGGGACAAAAACTTTTTTCTTTACATAATTCAAAGCCTGAGGACAGGAAAGACCATCTGCCACTACTGCCCCAGTAACACATCAGTCTGCAGAAAGCATGTCACCTTGTTGTGATGCCACACAGAGTCAAAGATTTATTCAGCCAGGGCACAGAGGACATTCCCCAGAAGGCGAGTGATTCAGCAGGGCCTGTGAGGCTGTGACTGAGTGCATCTATGAGAAGTGTGAAAAACTAGTGAGAATCACTGCCCTCATGAAGCCCTCATTTCAGCAGGATTGCTTCACCAAGCACCAGGTGCTTAGGTACAGTTCAAGAGCCTAGGTTAGGCCAACTGAGTGCAATCAGGAATTAATTTCCATATAACCTGGTGTTTTCAATGAAAAGTAATATTAGGCAAAGACTGAAAAGTATGGTTACTATGCTGTTATAGCATGAGATGAGAAAATCAAGTATGAAGAGAAGTTAGAAAAGGAGAAACTTGTTAACAGTTGGGAAAAGTGTCTTGGAAGAAGTGGGAACAGGAAAAAGAAGTGAGCCTCAAGACCAGGCAGAAGTACTAGTGTTAACAGGCTTTAACATGGCATATTCTATCTTGGACTATGAGGGACTATGAGGGAAGCATGGTGACTTTTGTGATAGACATCCAGATAGTGTTGGTCATACTTGGAACAGATAATTCAGTGTCAGTCATACTTGGAACAGATCATTCAGTGTCCGCCTCTTACAACATTCAGTCTGGAAAGCCTCTCCTGTGTCCTCAGAGAGTTCTTCTCAATGGCACAGCATGATGCTTATGCTTTGGATTGGGCAGTGAACCAGATGCAAATCTGCACCCTGTTGCTCAAACAGTCCCAGAACCCAGCATGGCTCTATTTGTGGAGAGTCGCTTTTTGCATCTCACAGTTCAGCAGCCCACTGCTTTTCCTCCAGCAGGTGCTCATCCAAAGCACTCACAGATCTATATAAAATGACTGAACTGATCCCACAAATGAAAGCCTCCAGAATTTCAAATGTGCTTTCCATGTATTAGTCTTGATCTCTGACATAAGCACTGTAAAGCTCCCGGGTTATCAGGTTTTTCTGTTCCTGTAGCTAAAGCTACTCAAGCAGACGGCTTTGCCTCACACTTTCTCAGCCTTACAAGTTCCTATTACATGGGACAGTTTGTGAAGCAAACATCTGGGGCACAAGGCCGCTGCCAGAACAGCCTTGCTATGGATGCCTTTTGGGGAAGTTTGGAAGCGCAAATTATGCAAGATCATTTTGCATCGCTTTCTGGATCTGTGAACCAAGAGCTGAGGTGGGGAATGAAGCATGTGGAGGAATCCACCCTGCATCTGCCATGCCTCTGTATCTGTGACTGGTGCCTGTAAGGTTTTCCTCATCATCCATCCTTGGGCTTTGCCAGCAGAGACCCAAGTGTCTTCAGGTCCTGAGGGCTATGCAGTTAAGATGAGAATCAATGAGGGGAGGTGCTCTGATGGACTTCATGCTTACAAAGGAAAAGAATTTCACAGGAACATAAAGATCAGGGGGCAGTTGACTGCGGCAACTGCAAGCTGGTGGAGTTCAGGATTCGAAGAGGAGGAATCAAGGCAAAAAGCAGGATCATAACCCTGGTCTCCAGGAGAGCAGAGTTTGGCCTGTTCAGACAGTTATGTAGCAGGTTTTTATGGGATACAGTTCAGGAGGGACTCTAAAGTTAAAGGTGATTTTCTCTCATCTAAAGAATGGTCCATCCTCACAAGTAGGAGTAGAAGCAAACATGGCAGGAGGACTGCCACGCCTCTGTAAACTCAAGCATAAAAAGGGATCAAAGAGGATGTGAAGCTGGGACAGGTAACCCAGGAGAAATATATGAATACTGCCTAAGCATGCAAGGATGGGGTTAGGAAAGGCAGAGCCCACCTAGAGTTAAATTTTCATGTGGGGGACATGCTGGACAACAAGATCTTCAGCAGCTATATTGACAACAAAGGGAAGATTGGGAAGGATGTGTGTCTGCTGCTCAGTGGGGTGGTGCTCCTGGTGACAAAGGACAACGCAGTAAATGGGCTGAGAGATTGAATGCTCCCTTCAACTTGGTCTTTACTGGTCTTATCCTTCATCAGTTCCAAGGCCTTTAGACCAGTGGGAAAGACTGGAACAAAAAAAGACTTACTAAAGCCTTACTGTAGGAGGATCATTTAGGGAACCTGTGAAGACAAGTTGGATGCACCCATGAGTGCTGAGGGAGCTGACCAATGTCACTGGAAAGCTACTTTCAAAGGTCATGGCAACTGGGAAAGGTTCATGAGCACTGTTAGGGAGCAAATATCTCTGTCTTCAAGGAAGGTGAGAAAGACAATATGGGGAACTACAGCCCAGGCAGCCTCATCTCAATCACAGGGAAGGTGATGGCGCATGTAATCCTGAAAAACCTTTCTAAACAGAAACAGAGCAAGAAAGTGCCTGGGAATAGTCAGCAAGGATTTGCAAAGAGGAAAAAAATGCTTGAGCTGATAGCCTTCTGCAATGAAACTGAGGAAAAGAGGATGTTTATCTTGACTTTAACAGGGCTTTTCACCCTGGCTCTCATAACCTCATCAATGATCTAGATGTTGGGGCAGAGGGAAGACTCAGTAAGGCTACAGAAAATACAAAGTTGGAATGAGTGGTTGACACACCAGGGAGTTGTTTGGGCCTTCCGAGGGACATGACATCACCAGGCTGGAGAAATGGGCTGGCAGGATTCTCATGAAGTTCAACAAGGGACAGTGAAAAGTCTTGCACCTGGGGAGGAGAAGTCCATACACCAATAAACTCTGGGAGCCACCCAGCTGAAAAGCAGATCTGCAGAGAAGGACAGTGGGGAACACTGGTGGACAACAAGCTGACCATAACCCAACACTGAATAATTGTAGCAAAGAAGGTCAAGAACCTCTTGGGCTGCATTAAAAGTGGTGTTGCTAGCAGGTCAAAGGGTGAGACCCTGCCCTCTGCTCTACTTACAATTGTGCATAAACAATCAACAGAGCTGTAAGGAATATATGGGGGTCAGACAGGACACTTCTGGAAGTCCCTTTCAACTCATCTGTTCTGTGATTCTGGCAAAACAAATGAGGAAGAAAGCACACTTTTTAGTCTCTCAGTATGGAGTAGAAGAAATAGGTGTTCTGGTTCACATGGCAGTGTCTGTCCTATTAGCTTATCCACTGATTTTAACATAAAGCTCAAAAGAATATGCTTGGCCATAGTTCTCAGTGAACTGACACAGTCACAGCTTTCCACTGCTGTAATGGAAATGACACCACTGAAGTGGATGCGACTATGAAATAACTGATGATGTGCTGCTTTACATAGAGAAAAAAAAAGCCGCATTTTCAGAACCAACATCACTGCAAAACTGTGCTGGTAAGTTTGAAAATCCTTCTAGTAAGAAACATAACTGAAAAGAATGCCAAAGCATGGCTAAAACTGCCTAGTTAAGATACATTCTGTCCCACTCTGTGGTATTAACTACCTTTGTCATCCAGTGCATTATTATAGACTCTGACTTCAAAGTCTTGCTTTAGGTTCTTTCATTTGCTCAAAATGCCCTGGTCTCGATGTCCTCTGCCAAATTCCTTCCTGCAGAGGGTTGATCAAGCATTTATGAAACTTATATTTGGCCTATGATTTTTCTTTCCTAAAACTGGGGGAGATATGAAACTCATCCAATTTTAATTAGTTCTTTAAATGGGTCATTATCATATCTGAAATATCTGAATGAGATTTTTGGAGCTGGCACATCTCAGAGGGTAGAATATTCAGATGCTTTACATAACATGGTTACAAGGCAAGAGGGAGCTCTATAATTTTTCCCAAAGTGGTGCAATGCAGAAGGATGTATGCTAGATGAAAATTCCCTGGGGAGACCCAATGCAAACAAGTGCCTTTCATGCCCACGAGTTTCAAGGACGTTTTTTTTTCTTTGCTACATATAGAAGGTATCAACAAAAGATGCAGAGGCTTGGACTCATGCCTCACTTCAGAAGCTAAGACAAAGCTTCACTGCCTTCCTCTGCAGTCACTGGGGAAGGAGAAGCAGGGTCTCCCCAGCCTGTCTGTGAGACACAGCTCAAGTCCCAGCCACCTCATTGCAAAAATTACTTCTTGCCAGCCAATAACATTGTGAAGAAAGCCTGAAGGAAACAGGCCTGACAGCCTTTTCATGCTCCTCCTGCATACATATATGTGGTTTCCCTCCACTGCTTTTGGTCATCTCATGGTGTTTGATCTTTCTTACCTTCCTGCTCTGGATGAAGGCGTGACCTTCAGTGCCAGTTCCTACTGCAGGTCAGATTGCATTTCAAAGTCCTTTTAAATACAGCCAGGCAGTAAGCAAGCTACATCAACTCTGATGGCTTTACCATCATACCCTGTGATGTCCTTTGGGGAAGCTGGATCCTGGCACTCTTATTTTCACCCACAGGGATTCTCAGCTATGGTGGTAAAAAGGATTGAAAATAAACAGGAGAGAGTTTTGGTGCAGAGAAGCATCCACCTCTTGGCTCCCGCCTGCTCATTTGAGTAAGCAAACCGTGTGTGATCCCCTAATGATCTAAGTATATTCTACAAAGAATTTTTTACTCACAACTATTTATCTCATGTTTAGTTACTGGGTGGCAACCTCCAATATGAAATGCAAGGCTGCATACAGAGGAGAGTAAATAATCTGCCCAGAACGGTCCCCTGCAGTCCTCTGATAAAAGGAAATGTGAGCAGAGGTGCACCTTGACCAGCTGGAGTTTTGAATTGTGTTTGCAGAAGCTCAGGTTGCAGCCTGTGTAAAATCTTTTCTAGCATAGTGGTTAGATCAAGCATTAACAGCTGCTGTTCACTGGTGCATATGGAATTAAAGCCAGTGACAAGTAAAAAAAAAAAAAAGCCAGAAAGAGAAAACACATGCAACAGGGTAAGGAACAAGGGCTGGTTGATGTTATCACTCAGCTGCAAACATCAGAGCAGGGGAGGGGAGGGAGGGCTCCTCATCCCAGTTAATCCAGCCTGCTGCAGATTCAAAGGGTCTTTGCTTTGCTTGTAACTCCAGTTCCCAGAACAGTGACACAAGGAAGAAAAACAAGTTCAAGGACTTTTTTGGTGGGCAAGGCAAATAAAATACAGTAATGACAGTGTCCTAGAGTGAGCTAGGAGAGGAAACCGTAAAACATGTTCTCATGCAAAACAGATGGTTAGCTTTCCACCTTGAGCAGCAATTACCTGTTTCTTCCAAAACAAGTTTAGTAGCATTCATGTTAGGGGTGGTATCACCTTCTGTTTTCTCCACGCTTACCTGCATTAGAATACACAAAACTTGGTAGCAGATAATATTTCAAACCTAAATCCAGCTAAGTACTGAAACACCGCCTGAAAATGAGGCACATCATTAGTCCCACCAAAGTCAACAAGGTATTGATTTGATTAAATTTTAACAGGTACTTGAATGCTTTGCTAGACTGAGCTCTCCCAGATGCTTTTACTTGCTAATTCCCTAAAGTGCTGAGCAAAAGATTCACCCAACCCTCTTCCTAGGCAAAGTCTGCCTGCCAGCTGTGCTCTGGCTTGGGAGGCTCCATGTGCACACATCCATCGTCACGTCATGGCTGCAGCAGCTTCTTGCCTGGGACTACCTGTGTGAGACACTGCCCTCTGACCTCCTGCTCAGCCCAAGGGAGGTGAACCAGGGTCCAAAAATGGACTGGGCCTTGCTTTGAGTGATGGAGGTCAAGGAGCCTGTGCCGAGGTAAAATGTTTGGGAGGATGGTACCTTCTGTCTTGCCAATGATGCTGAAGATCTCAGCCTCTCCATCTGCATGCCTGAGCCCCAGGGAGGCGCACATTAGCTGCCAGGATGGAAATGTCATGGTAAAACAGTAATTTTTTTCATGCAATAATCAAGGGAATTAAATACAGACCATTCTTTTCCTTGGGGTTACTTGACTTCATATTCAGTTTGTGTCACAAATTGTCAATGACTCCTAAAACAGAAAAAGTTGATGTGGGCACCTCCTCTGCGGGTGGAAATTCAGGGCAGAGTTTCTGTTGTCAGAAGTCTCCACTTTGGAGTCAAGCCATGAAGTAAAGTCATTATTTTTTTGGTCTGAGATATTTAATGCCCTCCTGTACTTGAAGAAAGGAACATTTCTCAACCACAGAAATATGACTGTAGGTGTGGACCAAAGCTGAAAGTTCCATTCATTCACACAAGCTGCCTGTATAAAATTAAGAAGGTTGTACAGCTCCCTTAAGCTATACATGTCCTGGGCTTCAAAGCACATACAGGAAACACACCTACATAAAGACATGGATTTCTGAAGCCCCAGGTTAAAAATGTAATACAAGGCTTATTGACTTGGTGTATTATGCTCAGTCTAGTAATTCTGTACCATGCTATGCAATTAAAAATGTCAAGTTGCTAGGGGAAATTTAAACTATCCTTCTGAAAGAAATACCCACACCATGACTCAGAACTGGCTTTGGGCATAGACAAAGTAGAGAAGAAGACTGCTGGAAGGCAAGTCTGTCATGGGTAGCAGTGTATATACCAGAGCTTTGAAAAATCCTTTAACAGGTGCTGAATTCTAGATGCTTTAGTCAGGGCAAAAGAATTAAATTTTAGAGAAGATGCCCTAATTTCTTGTCTCAGTGACTGCATATGGGGTTGGGGCCAGGAAGTCTGGGCAAATTTCTCACCCCACCACTGAACTCATGATTTGCACTGCCTAAATGCCTTGTAATGGCTGCGAAAAAAAGGCTGTCAGGGTGTGAGGGTGTGGTGAGCCTTTTTTGTAACTTTTTTCAAGTAAGCAATCAAACAAAAAAAAATCCTCAGTGCATTGTGGTTTACTCTAAAACTTCTTAGAAAATCTAGATTGTTTCTGTCTTTGGCTATTAAACTTGATTAATATGGCCAAGCAGGTGCAAATGTAGTAGTAAATGTTTAAAAAGTACAGTTGTCCTTCTCTCTGCTATTTTCCAAATAACTTTCTTCCTTTCAGACTGTATTACTCATTAGATTGTATTTCACAGACCACTAATCAGGCTCAGTGCCTATGGCTCTCAGGGAGAGCTCCAGTTTAGGAAGCACCCAGTGTACAGCCCCATCTGAGCAGTGAGATGAGGTGGGGCATTCCAGGTGTAAGCACCTCCAGGACTTCTCAGTGATAAAAATACACACACTTCTTGAAATGCTGATTGCAGTGCACTTGCACAAGGCTTTCTGGGGGGGGAAAAACCAGTCTTGGAACTGCTATTCATTTATCACAGCTGTTGCTTCTCAAATCAGATGCTGTAAGGATTAAGAATGGGATTGAAGTAAACACAGTGGGAGTTTGGACCTACCTTTGCCCATCAACTCTATGATCTCTAACCTCAGTGTAGCTGGCTGCTGCTGAGCCATCATTCATCACAGCACCTCCAGTTCCCTGCACCAGCAGGTGCCAGTCCAAGATCAAAAGAAATCACAGCAAGTATAGTTTTTCTGCACTTACTGTGAACATGAAGGGGCATCAGGGCTGTAAAGAAATGTGAATAAAGACAGCTTCTTTATCTTTGTTCCTGTGACTTATATGGTGACTCAAGGTATTTTCGAGAAACACACACAGAAAGAAGAATAACCTTCAGCCAGACACGACTCAGCCCTTTGCTTGCAGAAAAAAATGCAACACAGGGTTACTTGATCTTGTTTTCCTGTCCAGACACTGTCAAGACCTGTTTGGACTGCCTTGTCCTATTGAAATAGCTGTGTGCTCTGCAGAGCAAAATATTAATCTTCAGCACTACTAGTGTGCTTAACATTTTACCAGGGCTTCACAAATATAAACTGAACTGCAAGTCATAACATTGATATGTGAAGTAGTAAGCTGACAGCAAGGTAAGATAGCAAGCACTCCTCCCCTCCTACAGATTGATACCAGCCTCACTCAGAAATGACGGTGTCAAAGCAAGTGTCCATGATCACAAATCTTGACAGTGGTCTGAATTCTATGCACTGATAGGTTTTTTTTGTAAAAGTCCCTTGGGAAAAAGTGTAGAAATATCACTTTCCATGGTTAAAATGACCTTGAAAAGCAGAAACCTGCCAGGTGTAGAGGAATATGCCTCCCAAAGAGCTTGCAGGAACAAATCAGCCACAAATGAAACAGAGCTGAAAGGCAGGGAGGCTGATAACAGTAGATTTATACTGAAAGGTTTGATCCCTCAAAGATATATGGACATGGTGACCTCTATGCACTGGGGCTGGGCTCTGCATAGCATCCTGCAGCCCCTCCAGGGCATTACCTGACAGCCCAGCTGCTCAGATGCAGTTGTCATAGGACAGGGGTGTTGTCCACAAAAATTGGATTCATTACCTGGTGTGCAGCAAGCCAGTTATGAAACACTCAAAAGAGACACTGATTATTTATTTCAGACTTGTGCAAGCCTGGGTGCTTGTGGAATTCCACAAATCAAGCACACCAAAAATCAAAACTTTTTACTGTTTATACATTTTAGCAAAGGAATTAATGTTCATTGGATACAAGTTACATAGTTCTGTTATTAATTAGCATTCTATCTTCTGTTGGTTAATTATTCTTTTGCCTCTCATGCTAATTAATCCCCATGCTCAGTGTTTCTCTTCTTTTGGGTCAGTGGGTTTCTTGTGTCTGTGGCCCCTGAGTCAGTGGTTGCAGATCTCCCCCTACCAGAATTACCTTTTACCTAGTTGGAGCTGATTTCAGCACTGAGTTGGGTTTATTAGTTTCTGCCTTCTGAAAGTCCTGCCAGTTGTCTTTTTGGCCCATAAATTCTACATTGTTTGTCCCCACTCTCAGTAGGCATCCTTCTTCCCAAGCTTTGTTAACATCCCCCTAGGTCTGAGATCATGTCCAGCCCTAAACCTTAACAAGGCAATTCTACCAACAAGTAATTTACTTTTCTAACACAAGGGCATCACTTAAGAGTCTGTTGGCTTCTCTCTGTTTAATGGTTTAAATCTCCCTTCTTGTTGATTGGGTTTGAACATATATGAAGACCAAGGATTAAAGAATTTTTAATGAAAATTTTATATATTTCACAGCTTGCAACAATCCTGAAGACCAGGATGAGGGTTAGGCCAACTCTACCCATGTATGACAAAGACTGAATCATCTGATGAGTGTAAATACCCTTCTAGCGGGTGTTATTTGGGGCAAACATAATAAGATACATTCTTCAGCCCTCCGTCAGTTTATCCACACTGATAGAATATGTAGCATTGACATTGGTAATATTTTTTAGTTAAGTATATTGGAAAAATGTCTCTGTATTTAGCTATGTAGTTAAATCTGTAAAGATGAGAACTGACAGCTAAGGTGAGATGTTTCTGCTTTCATGACACAATCCATAATAGTGATGCCGAAGAATATCTTGTTGGATGATTTTAAAAGATAGCTTAAATTCTGTGGCTTATTACTGCTTACAATAGCTATTTGGTCATTGTCTTAAAATTGAATGTTTATTAAAGGCTCCTTCTCTGCCTAACTTTTGTGGTCTACAAATTTTAAAGCTTTGCTGTAAGACCATTTGACTAAGGTATCTCCAGTAGCTCTGAGGAAAGCACTGGACACAGAACAGGGTGGATGTTAACATTATTGGAGTGTAGAGATAAAATTGTTTTCCCTGTTTCTATGAGATTGAACTCTTCTGTAAGAACAGTGTAGCTTTCCGTTGTCAAGCATAAGACAAGGCATGCTGTTCAGTTAGCAGGCTGCCCGTCCAGCACAAAAAGCAGAAGGATAAGATCTGCATTTTTCTAGGATCGGAGTTTAATCTGACACCACTGAGAATGTCTAACTAAGCTTTTTCTAATTTGTTTGTTTGCACAGTAAATGGAATATTCTTGTGTCAACCTAATTAAGCTCTCTATAAGTAAATGCAGGATTCATCAAGCAGTCATCAGGACCTGGTAGTCTTTAAGTCCTGTGGCAGGCTCCCCGTGAAATTAATCCCCAGTTCCTCAGACTTTCCAGACTGTTTTCTCTCATAGCAGGGCTTGACTGATAGGAAGTGAACAAGGAACAGCTCTTTATCTGAATCACTGAGCTGCTGCACCGGCATGTGAGGGAATAGCCTTTGCTCAAATCAGACAAGAAGGCCAATTAAATTGGTAGATTTTCCTCTTTGGAGAAAAAAGCTGTTACTAAAGCTCTTTCTCTAAGTCACAAGGCTGCACTCTATGAATGAGATAAGGCCATCATCTAGTCAGTGGGTTTGCCTTTCCTCTTGAGATATCACTGTGTTGCTGCTGTGAAAGCATAGGAAACCAGGTCATTTTTTAGCTAATTTCTCTCTTTGCTAGTTAAAACCCTCTCATGTAAGGCCACTTCACTTGACTTGCTGGAGCATGCAATTGCTCCCTGGTAAGTTTTGTAGAGGAAACAGTGTTATCTGATAACACAAGCTATATCATAACATTAAATGCCATGTTTAAAAAGCTAATCCTCTAGTTAAGTGATTATGCGGAAATCCCAATTCATTGAAATAACAAATATTGGCTTTGTCAGGCGCCACTGCTGTAGAGGAAGGCTTGAAAATAAGTAGTCCAAACATCACAAACCATGAAATAAACAAAACCAATTTAAACTAAATTGTACTTTAAAAAACAGACAAACAAAACCCCCAAACGAAATCAACCAACCAACCAAAAAAAAAAGACCCAAATTCCCATAAAATTTCCTATTTTTATGTCTGTTCTTTCATTTTTAGGGAAACTTCTTAAAAGGCATTGGGGCTATGCCTAAAATCATTAAACATTGTTTTCTGTTAACTGCCCACTTGTAAGTGTACCATAAGCTTTTTATACTTGTATTGCTACTGTTTGTAAAGGGATGAGTTGTTGCACTTTGGACAAATATACACCAAAATGTTTAAATTTCATTTTCTTTTGCATTTGTAAACTTAAAAAATCTAGATTTATTTAGACTTTATTCTCAAAACACTCATGTGCACTTTCATTTCTGCCCAAATCCCTCTATTATCCTGCAAAGGCCTTTTGCAATTTAGGACTATTTCCACTTTTGAAAAACATTTATTTTTGCTATGCATTTGTACTTATTTTCAGTGGACACATGAATATCTAACACTGTGTCTTTTTACTGGGAAGCCTGAAAGAGGGAAGAGGGACCATAACAAGAGGCAGTAGGGACTCATCTGGGCTAAGTACAGGTTTTTTGGCAGCTGTTTGCTCCTGCTCCCTTTTGTCAATTTAGCTGGTAGAGATCCTGCCTTCAGTTTCAAATCTTTTATCCACGCAGAGAAGTATGACGGTAGAAATTACCTACCTCTTCCGTGAATTTATTACTAACCTTTTCCTTTGTGGTTTTTTTTCTCTAGTCTTTACCTGACTTGACTGTGCAAATTTTAACATGTTTTCCCTTTGTTTCTCCAGTCCTCTCCTGCAGCAGTTTTCACACATTTAACATCACCCAGCAGTAGCTGTCTACACACTTCAACAGGCCCATTATGAGGTTTAATTTACTGTGGCCAAACCAGCTTCTCTGTGACTCACATATTAGCCCTAGGAGCTCCCTTTTCCTGGTACTTGGGATACATGGGAAAGGAGGCAGAAATTTTTCGCTTGGTGTTAAACTGCTGGTAACTTAGTAACTTAGCAGGTTATCTGTGTCTAACAAGTCTGAGATGTCTATTGACAGCTGTTTTACAGAACTGATACTTTCAGAAAAATTATTCTCATGGCTGCTTTGAGAACTTCCTGTATTTAGAAGAACTCTAAAGGTAAAAACAGTTATTAGATTTGTTCTACTTAGGCATCATCTGTTTTGTTTTTTTACAGCCATGCCACCTCCAACAATAGGTAACAAGAGAGGATCATGAGATGTCCAATATCACCAGGTTCAAAATAAGACCAATGAAAAATGGCATATGATTGTCTGGGAAGGACCTTTCACTCTCTCATAAAATCCTGCAAAATTTAAACATAAATAACAAGACATGAGCATCACTGCCCGTATGAGAAAGAATGTCACACTAGCGATGCTAATCTGTTTCAAGGATTTCCTGTTCTTTTCATCCCGTTCCTTTTGGTCTTACATAAAGACATTTATTCTAGGCAGGTCTCAATTACCTTTAACGAGTGTCTTAGTGATGTTAGTGGCAATCTTGTAAGAAGTACTGGGAGAATTTAAGAGAGAAGTCTACTTTAATAATGAGCCATAGTATATTTGTGAAATATCTGTGCTGAAAACCTGCTGTGGTTTATAGTGGAAATTCAAGCAGAAATTCTGTTATCTCCTGCTCAGCTGTGCATATGCCATCCTGCAGCAGGCCAATATATCTGCTTAGCTCCTTGAAAGCAAAGGATTTACCATCCCTGAAAATGGCAGACTGTCCAAGTAAATTTGTTCAGGCAATTATCAGGACCAGCTTGAAATAACATGAAAGAAAGGCCTCTTCCACATAATTTCTTCTTTAGATCTGCAAGCAGCCTCTCATGGCATTCCTTTGGATATCTCCTGCCTCTGTCCTCCCTCTTCTTTCCAACTCTCTTCTGCAGTTTGGAAGTGTCACCTGGGCAGAACAGGAGGATTTCCTGCTTTTGTCTGTGACTTCTGGCATGCTCAGCATCCAGAAAATCTGGAGGTGATCCTTGGGGAGGAATGCTACTCTTCAGCATCCATTCCAAAGTCTGATTCTTTGGGAGTGTTGGGGGATTGATTTTATGGATTTCATAGATGATCTGTGTTTCTGCTGTACATTTGATGTGCTCAGGATGTCTGACTTACTATGCAGAACCAGCACACACGCAGTAGGTTTGATGCTCCCCAGATGTATTAAACCCATCAGGTGCACTGCACTGAAGCCTGCAAAAGTATTTCTGTCAAGAAAATCCATCTATCTTAGTGGGCCCTGAAGGGACCTTCCCAAGAGTCAGTGTCTAAAACAATTAAATTTTCACTACTTTTCTAGGTGATATGAAACCAGAAGTCATAGCCTCAACAGAATTCAAATTCATCCCCAATAAGCCATCACACTCCTTCTCCCAGTGAGTATTCATTAATAGCAGGTAGGTGGGGCACTAAGGGTGCTCTCCTTCCTGTCATACACCCAGCTCTGCTGCACAGCTTCTTCCATGATAGCACACTGGAAGACAAGTGAGGGAAGCTACTTTATTTTCTTTTTCAAGAGCAGTGCTCCAGGATACAAAAATTTTGCTTGCCAGTATTGTCAGAAATGACACAATTTGCAAAAGTCATCAAGGACATTTTTTCCAGCAGGTTGCCAATTGTTTCTAATTTGCAAAGCATCCAAAAATATTTCAGCTACTGCACCTAGTTCAAATTTTTGCGCTCAAACCCTGTCACTTTTATTGATTTTAGAGGCAAATATATGACAGGCTCAGGGCTAAAAACTGATGCTGCCACATCCCACTTTACTCATATTGTGCCCTTGCAAACGATGACAAGAACTAGAATACCAAGAACCAACTGGCTTTCCCCTCTTGACACCTTCCCTTCAGATGCTTATATACATTGATAAGGTCCCCTCTCAGTCTTCTCTTCTTGAGGCTGAACAAGCTCAGCTTCTTCAGCCTTTCCTCGTAACAGAGATGCTCCAGCCCCCTACCTATCTTTGTAGCTCCCATTGGACCTGCTCCAGGAGCTCCATGTCTCTCTTGTCCTTAGGAGCTCAGAACTGGACACAGCACTCACCAGAGCTGCACTGAAAGGCAGCATGACCTCCCTCAAGCTTCTGGCAATGCTCTTATCAATGCATCCCAGAACACCTTTGGCTTTCTTGGCCACCAGGACACACTGGTGGCTCATGGACAGCTTCCTGTCCACCAGGATCTCTCCTCTTCTCCACAGAGCTGCTTCCCAGCAGGTGGGCCCTCAGCCTGTGCTGGGGTTATTCCTCCCCAGGTGCAGGACCCTGCACTTGCTTTTGTTGATTCCCACCATCACTATTTCACAGACACAAGGCTAAAGATCCCCTGGCATTGTGGCACCCCTCCTGCTCTGCAGTCCCATGTGTTTGACTGAGGTGGCCAGGCTGGCCAGAATGCCAGCATGAGAGGAGCATCAAAGGCATGCACAGGAACCAAGTAGGTACCATATTCAAGCTATCCCTTCTGGAAAGCATATTCCCAGCCTGCTCCCACACTCCCTCCATGTGGGCAACTGGGAAAAGGAAAAAAAGAGGCTTTACACAGATACTGTCCCATAGAGCTTCTCAGGGTGGTATGCAATGTCATCTTCAGCACTAAAAAAAAACTGGTTAACCACAGTGAAGCCTCTGCAAAAACAAAAAGCAGAAAAATGCCCTGGATTCTGGAGAGGTGATTAAATTGCATGCCCTGTAAACTCTTATTATTATAATCACTTTTGATGTGCACTGTGAAACATTCACTTGGCTTTCATCCCTACCTCTGTCTGCTGCTTGTGGTTGAAGAAAAAGTGACGTTTATTTTGGACTAAAAGACAGCTTTGTTCCAGAGCAGATGTCTCATTCAGTGTGCATATGTCAGCCCTGCAGGTGCTATCTCAGACTCAAGAAACAGCAAGTTTTTCAAATAACAATTCAATGTCAAGATACTACTTGGACAAAATAATAAAAGACTTTCTGAGTTTCAGTCACAGCAAGTTTTGTGGTCTGCTTTTTGGTTTTTTGCCCATACATTGAGTTATATGTGCTTTCTCTTCCCTCACTGTAAGTGAGAATAACTCGAATAACTCCATTGACTTCAGAGGAAGGCTATCTATGCTATTAAGAGGAAATTTTAAACTAGCACATGGATATGCTGCACATTTGAGGGACTTGGCTGGATTAAGACTTTAATGCTTCAGGGACTGTTCTTTAGATTTTCTTGTCTGTAATGCATTGAAAACAAATCCAAGTTTTCAAGGAGTCCTTTAAGAATCTCAGCTTTTGGGGAAAATTTTTACTTAAGAGTTTCAAATGAACATTATGTCACTTAGATGTAAACAGCAGAGTGTCCTTCCATATTTAACCCAGCTGATACATCACATAACATACCAACTGACTTCTCCCTTTCACCCATCACAAAAGAATTGTAACATCTTCCTTCTTGCTTTTAAAACACCTGTTTTGGAAACAGTTGATTTTTTTTGTATTGACAGCTCACTGTCATTTCAAATATGGGTCCTTCTCAAATGTCACTTGCAAGTGATCCTTTTGTGTTTCCTTTCAAATGGGTAAAATTTAGATTTTAAGATATGAAGAATAGATTGCCACAGTGGCTACTGATCACATACCTTTGCTTCATCTTAAGCTGTGTGACTGTCATTAGAAGTAAATGACCATGGTCCAGATCTACAAAAGTACCTGAAGAAGAACCTATGTAGAACCAGGATTTTCATCACCAGAGAGACATACTCCAAAAAGCTGCCTAATCCCACAAGGACTAGGACAATTTTTGGTGTGGCGTTTAGTTAAACTTTAATATATGCAGAGTGCTGAATCTGTCTTTGAGGGAAATCACTGTTCATCATCCATGGGTGGCCAAACCCACCATCCAAACTTCCCTCTGACAGATGAAAGTTCTGCACATTGCATCACTACCATATCTAATATGCTTTGCTTATGGGTACTTGGGGACATCTTGGGCCAATTTCTGCCACAAGTCCCGAGAAAACCTGATCAACCCTGCACTAGCCAACACTAGAGCTAGTCCTACCAATGAGTGAGGAGGACAGACAGGCTGCCACATTGCACTGTAAAAAACTTTGCTTGTGGATCTGAGGCATAGTATAAACCACAGTGCCCTTTTGTAACTGTGTTGCTGGCCCTGTGTTAAATGGAAATTAATCTCTCTCTTAAAGAGTTTCACATTCAGAAGAACCATAACAGAAAAAAAGGGTCAAGCAGAAATCCCCAAACCCTGTCACCTCCAAAACTGTAAAGGTCAACATTTTTTATTATTATCCTCTCTGAAGGGTCCTCCTCTTGACACAGAAGAGCAAACTGCTAATAATGGGTAATTAATCCTGGTCACAAAGAGCTTTTGTGGCTTTGGCTCTGGTTTGCAATCTGTTTCCACAATACATAAGTGGAAGAAGCATATAAACCATTTTTGGGGTTTTTTAAAGAAAACATAAATATAAGTAATTTGTCTTCTTTCTTTAAAGTTTTAGGAAACCAATCTGCCTGACATTTGTGCTTATGTGAGTGCTTATGTTTTAATTTTTTTGAGGTCTCTTCACTTTATCTTTGCTTACCAGTCTCAGGGAGTACATGGTGTTTTGAATGTTAAAGAGAAATTCCCTATGTGATGTCCAGCATGTGAATTCACAAAAGAAAAATGTCTCCACATCCCAAGCTTAGAAAGAGGGGTTTTCTTCTCTCTTACAAAAATTTTTAAGAGCATTTTGCTGTACACAATAAAATCAGCAAAAGATGTGGAAGTTTTAGTACAAACATACCATTTACAAGGTCACTTTCCTGAAATATGCATGTGGAGCTGGGGTGTACTGTCAGCTAGCATGAAGCTGATTCTGCTGTCTCTGTTTCTCTTCCATGGGAAATGAGGACAAGTTCAGCCAAGCAGTTATGGCCATAATTTCAAGTTTTGACCTAAACCTCCTAAAAGAGAGGCTGTACAGAACAGTGAAGGGTAGATGTACGTGGGCTGCCCTTAAGATGTATTTCAGTGGATGACAGTAATACAGCCACCAGAGGCACTGAGAATGAAAATATTCAAAGTCGGTAGATGCCTTGCATTCTGCTTGCTACCCCATATCACATTTTTACAGGTACTCACACTTCTGCTAGTCAGATAAATTTCAGTGTAGTTTAATTTTAATCCAGACCATCACCTTCATTTTCCTGTGTAGCAAACACATAAGATTAAGGCATGTGCTGAAGTCTGCTGAATTAACATACCTGCATAAGTAACTTGCTGTGCACTCACTGGACTATCTAACTGACCGTCTGTCTATTTTTGCTCTATATTGAGATTTTTATTTGAACTCCCTGTTTTTTAAATCATTGGGAAATTCTCTGCAGAAAGCCACAATTTCAGGAATAATTACCTTAAGGCCTTAAGATAAGGAGGGAAGGTTTAGATTAGCTATTAGGGAGAAATTATTTATGATAAGGTTGGTGAGGCACTGGAACTGAGGATTCTCAGACAGGTTGTGGACTCTCCATCCTTGGAAGTGTTCAAGGCCAGGCTGGATGGGGCTCTGAGTAACCTGATCCAGTGAAAAGGGTCCCTGCCCATGCCAGGGGTGAAGGAACTGGGTAATCTTTCAGATCCCTCCCAGTCCAAACCATTTTATGATTCTGTGATTCTGGGATTCTATCTACTATCTAACAAAAATATTAAAATATTTGTGTTACCTTAAAATACTGTAAAGGAAATGTTTAACTCTCCACTATGGATTAGTATATTATACAGCTCAAGAAATACATACATTCAATTTCAGGACTTCTAGTCATTCCCCATAATGCAGATAGTCTTCTGCACAGTATGTCAATCAAGCTATTTCTTATTTTTCCAGGATTCTTTTTGCAGTGCTACTTGTTCAAAAATCGATGAAAGACTACTTATAAAGGATAATAGACTTATAGTTTGGAGACATAATGTCTTCTTGCCATTTTCTTCACTCTTTGAGGCACTTTATTTTTCTTGTTCTTACAGCTAAAAATGCCAAGATGCAGGATGGCTGGATGCAGAAATGTGACTTTTAGAAAGCACAACACCCTAAACAATAATCCACGATACTCATCTCTTCCAGAAAAAAAACCTAATTCACTCATATTTTAATTAGTAATCTTATAATCACCATTATATATCCTAAATAGGTAGACATTAAGGTGGACATTATGTACAATTAACCAAGATTCAAGGTGTAGGTCTGCAGGTCATATTTATCCTTTATATCTTAATATACATTTATAATCAGAGGGAGCTCAAGGGGATCAGTACAGATTAGAACTTGCTAGGGCACAGCGTCAGGTATTATATTACTTGATCAACAGTTATCTGACTTTCCATGTGCAATTAACTACTCTAGCTTCAAAACTAGAGTTGTAGTCATGTGTTCTTCACAAACCCACAAAGCTGTGTGTGTAAATGGCTAATAGTTGCTGCTGTCATGACACCAGCAGGTGGCTCCCATTCTGAACCTGGCATAATCCTGGTCTTCAGTGACTGGTAATAGCCAAACAAGCCTCCCAGATGAAAGGTGAAATCCTAGCTGTGCTGTGGCAAATGCCAAAGCTAATATCAGAACACACAGGATTTTATTTAGAAAATTGCATTTACATTCTTAAATGAGAACATGTTGAATTTTCTTCTTCAAAATATCATTTGCAGCACAAAGGTTGTGTACCCTTCCTATGGTTATTTCTTCCAGTAAATATCTTCGAGGAAAATGCAAAAGTTGAAAACAAACCTTTGTTTGTAATGACTGCAACTAGAACAAGAATCAGCAGAACACAGGGAATTCAAGGTAGAGAAACAGTGGAAGAAAAACAGAGAAATAGCCAGGTTCCTAGCTGCTCAGATATGGTCTATTTCACTGAAAGCCAGCCTAGTTTTCTCACCAAATAATTCAGATAGATAGAAAATACTGTCTGTCCCTGTGAACAGCCTTGGCACACTCATAGCCTTACATCATCAAGGCTACAACTAAAGACTGGTAATACAAATAAAAATTGGCCTGTTACTCAAAGGTTTCCTTAGGAAAGACAAGAGAGTAAATCAAAGACAGGGAACAGAAAACTTGTCACATAATATCTATAGGCTTCATCGCATGTATTTTACAGGAATCCATTCCTGAATGATCATCATCTGGTGATCCACCAGCCTGAGAGGAGAAGCTGCAGCAAGACAAATTTCAGTTCAAAGCCAGGATGTGACAACAGCAAAATGTGGAAATGTAGGTGGAGTCCAGCTGGGCTGATGTATATAGCAGTGGCACCACAAATCAGCACCACTCAAATCATACTAACAGGAGTGAGGACATGAGAGGCAAAGTGCATATTAATGTAATGACACTTTACCTTTTTACTTAAAAGATCAAATATAAGAGTCAGCTCCTTAATTTGTACACAGTGTAAAATCAGGCTGTAAAATGTTGTCTTCTCAATCTCTTTCTTCTGCTGTCCTTGATTATCGAAGGGATTCATGAACAGGCTTTAGCTAAGTTTAGGCTCTTTGAAAGATATTCATTATCTGTGTTCACCCCTCACTGGGAATCCCCAAAGCAGGGTGAAAATCTTTCTGCTAAATTTCAAAGGTATTAAAGGTAATCCTGTCAGCCTAAAAGCCCTTTTTATTTCCAAATAATTAAACAATTCCTTAACACTTTTGTTGTTAAGCAATTTATGGCAAAACTGCAGACTGACTCTGATTGCAAAGATGGCTCAGGAAGTTTACACATTTGCCAGCAGCTGTTGCTCTGCCTGGCATATACCTTACCTGTGATACACAAAGCATGGCCTGCTGCTCTTTAAAAGAGTACAGGTGTCCTGCAGAGCCTTTGGAAGAAAGGCCATCAACCAGTTTTGGCATAAAACTGTACATAGGCTAAACATTTCTGGTGAAGGAAATCTCTAAAATCTCAGACTATGAGAGTTCATGGGCAGTTCTGTCACTCAACTACCAAATCTGAGCTATCCTATGGATGCTCTTGCTTAAAAGACTCAGGGAAAAAGATCAGACCTTTGTAATCTGTAGCTTTGTCTATACCACTGAATAAAATGGTCAAGGGACCACAGGCCCTGAGGCTAACTGGCAGAACACACTTTGCAATCCATGCATGACTTACCCCCTTGCTTGAGCTGACTTTTTGGGAACAGTCCATGACAGACATTGTGATCCAGGATGTGCCTGATCATTCCTTGGGGAAAAGGTAGTTTCAGAGATCTTCAGAGCTCTGTAGGAAGGGGACCAAATATCTGTGGGTTCTGTTGATCATGTTACTGGTCAATGCCAGAGAGCCTGTGGGCAGCAACCATCCCAGCTTTAGGGGATGACTCAAATAGTCATTTATGAACAAGTGGCCTGGTGGCAGAGCCAGCAGCCTATTGCACAAGCCCATTTTCTTTGCCAGACAGCTGAGCTGGCACCTGGCTGGAAGAGGTAACTAGAGAGAACTTCTTTAAAAAACAAGGGGTCCCAACTCCCTTGAGAACAGTGTCCTGAGGTTGGAAAGATATGTGCTCAATCAATTTAAGGTTGCCAATGACAGGCTCAGCATAGCTTAGTGTTGTCAGACCCCTGCTTCCAACGATATACTTTTTTCACCACCAACCTGTCCAAGCCAGCTCCCTACACTTCTTCAGGGCTGTGGGGCTATGAGGTGGCCACATGATCTGATCAGATCTAGAGTTCATCTTCTTAGATGAAAATTACCCACTGTGGTAGCTGCACTTCTGAGCACCCATCTGCATGTGGTGATGCTGCATTGTCAGCCCCATCCAGTGTTGGAGCCATTCCAAGAAGGTCATTATGTCCATTTGGCCAGTGAACTATTGCTGTCATATCTTTTCTGGCATGAAACAAGCATTTGGAGCGTGCTCTAATAACGGAATGGCAATCAGTCTTTAGAAAATTCCACTGCTATCATTTCTATATGCCTAATTTAAGTTGCTGAACCCATATATAGCCAGTAAAATGAAATGGCCTGATTTTCAGAGATGCTCAGCTCTTCCACATAAGTGCCTTTGCAAGACAGATGATTTACAAGGCTGTGCTGTTAAGCTTGTTAGCTGCTGGCTCTGAAGTTTCAAAGGCTAATCTAAAGTGACAGAAATAGGTGTTTTGCAGAGGGACCATCTTAGAGGAGAAATATTTTATAGGAATACACACTGAATCTATATATAGATACTGGGCTATCAGCCAGGGTGTGCAATGCTATAAGTTGTTTCCACCAGAAACAATTGATAAAGATATTGATTAAAAATTTCACCCAAAAGTCACCTATTTTTTATATGCAATCCCATTTATTCACAGCAGCAATGACAAAAATGCAAGGACTTAAGTTTCCTTCATGACACTGATTTAGCACAGGAGCTAATAGACCTGTGGTCCTCTTTGCAGTAGCTCATCCACTAAAACAACACCTCCCTGCAGCTGGCGAGGAAGAACTGCTCCTCTCCCTCCATCAAGACTGCATCTGCTTTGGAGTCCCTGATGTAGAATCAAACAATGCAATGAAGTTCCTTTTTCCTTGGCACCAAGCCCTTTTTTTGCTTGCCTGAAAGCCTCAAATCTTTTTTTTTTTTTTTTTTTTTTTTTAATATCATGCAACATACACCCTCTTGTGTTTTGTCTTGCTTTGCTAGTTGCCCTGCTTCTTTCTCACGTAATCAAATATGCCTTAGCATGTACTTGTTTTCTGGAGGATGATTTTTGGTACTGTTACCTCCCTTAAAAATGTAGTTACTTGTTGTCTGAGATGAGCAGTGGGTGTTCTAGCCTTTCTTGTGTGTCCTTAGATCTTAAGGGATTTCACAGGCTTTGCTGTGCCTTGGATAAAGACCTCTCACGAGATTCTTCCTTTGTGTGAGATGTCCTCTCTCCCATGGATTTCACAGGCAACATTCTAAATATTCTTTGACGGATGCAATAGCAATTCAGGACCCAAAGTCAGTGAAAAAAAATGCAATCAGGCAAGAAATGGGGAAAAAAATCATTCCAACATCCCAGTTTGGACCCATTCTCTATATCAAAGGGAAAGGTAGAAAAAATTATGGTTTGGGTGGTGAATTTATTTCTTCTTTATGACTAGGTGCAGACACTGACGTTCACTTTGTGATAAGGAAAGTTCAGCAAAATTGCAAATGGACAGTAACTATCCAGCCCTGTACTTGCCTGCTCTTCAAAATTTTAATTATTCCAGTGAGTAGAGAAAACATAATTTATTCTTCTCATGAGACAGAAAATGAGCAAAAGACAGACAGCAAGGTCTGTTCTTTTAATTCATTAATCTAGTAATCTATATTCCACATTTTTGGAAATCAAATTTATCCTGCATAGTAAATGCAGCTTGGCAAGATTTCACTTGAGCATACGTAATTTTTCTAATCTCCTTTCAGAAATTCTTGACCACTCCACATTTTTTGCAAACATCAAAGCAGAGATCACAGTAGCTGTCTTTTTTATTTTGCTAGGTGGGAACTGAAATATCCCATGAGTACATGCTCTGAAATAAAGATGCTGATTTGACAGGCTTTAAGATCATGTAGTCACTGGAAATCAGGGAACTCACACAGAATCCGTATTGAAGATCTCTCCCAAACCTCAGTTTTGGGTGTATAATAATTTTAAGCAATCCAGACCCATCCTTTATTAATTTGGTCTTTTTTATGGTTTTTTTCCTCCTTGAAGCCCCTCTACAAACTACCTTATTAATTACTTTTACTTTTGTTACCAGACTTTCTACACTTCTATATTTTTTAGTAATGCATAAGTAAATGTTATGTGTATCCCATAGTTGTTCATATCAAATAGATATTTCATATAATTTCTTTAGGCAGTTTTTATTTTGCAAATACTCAGTTATTTTTAAAAACACCCAGATTCTTGCAAAGTTCTTAAAACAGATTGATTCAATTAGCTTCAATGGTGAGATGGTCTAGGAAATTATGATTTCTGGGCCTCTTTTCAGAAGCAGGCAAGGACAAGAATTTTTATATTTCAACCAGGGTACAAATTTCACTTGCTTCTCATTTCTAGAGCCCTCCATACACGATCTGAATTTGGATTCTTGTCATCCTGCATGAGGTAAGTAATTACAGGTTTAATACATCCAACATATTATGGGCATTGTGTATAAGCTATATGGTCAAGCTACAGTAGTCAACTAAGTAAAAAAAAACAAATTGCAAGATTCAAGATTCATGCACTGAGTCCTTGCTAAAAGTACCTTCTGACATGAAAACTTTGCACTAGGAAATGTATCGATCTTCCTATTTGTTCCTACCAATCTTTCCTATATGAAATTTCCTTATTATTTTTTTATAATAATTTGTATTTTTTTATAATCAGTTGTATGCAGAAATGTTAATGATATTTGTATATTTTATCTCCTGGTCCACATTCAACTTCCTGCCATATGTCCCCTATAAGTTAAAAGGTCTAAATGGACTGACTTCTATTCAGGCAGTACAGCCAATGGGCCAAGACAACAAATTGATGTAAGTATGTAGAGAATAATTCATATTGTAGCATACCTTGGTTATTCTGCCTAAATAATTCATCAGCATTCAATCCAGTAGGGAACTTCTTGCCAATGAAAAAGACTTGGCAGTCCACAGCAGCAGAGTCTTCCTGTAGGTAAAACTGGATAAAAAACTGGGCTAGTTTAGATTTAAAAGATTAAACAAGGATAGGAAGAATGAGAGAAAAGATTATACAACCAAAAAAGGAGACCATAGGAGCTAGAGGAAGACAGGTACCTGAGGTGATGGTCAGAATAAGTCTCATTTGATGTATTCTGCCAAATAATAATTTGAAGTTGGCAGAATATTTCAAACCTTAAAGAGATTAACATACCAAAGGTCCATCTATATTTTCTATCATCTTGTCTGGTTTTTTTCTCTTTCTTTTTCTTTCCCCATCATACTCAGCTTGAAACGTGTCCCATTTCAACTTCTGCCCATCAAAAACAGTAGAGGTGCAAAGAAGCATTTTATTCATCTTGTTTGTATGAGGATAGCTCCCTGATTTGAGTGTGATTTCCTCGTGGAAACAACTATAAACCAGTACAAATCCAAGCAAGGAAGAATTAGCTTTAGTGATGGTGGTATGTATGGTTTTAAATAAGCATGCCAGTCTTTACATGGCAAGAATTACTGTAAGGAAACAAAAGTAATGTGAGGAAACCTATTGATTTAAATGGTATTGCTTATGTGAATAAACTGCTAGGTTATGCAATCTGTTGTGCAAAATGCACCCTCCTCCTCTTGACTAAAAAAGAACAATGACTGTGAGCCATACAGTTATCATACTCAAGAGTACCAAACACTAGTGTTATGAAGAACTCTTGCACACCAAGTTTGGGAATATAAAGCATCTTCTATATGTACCATGGACACTTAATTTACAGGGTTTCCATCCTGTTTAGACTAGGCATATGGTGTTTGATTTGTCAAAGATCATTCTAACAAAGATGGAAAATCTTCCCACAATTTGTTTATATAATGTCTGTGCTTCTCATTTTCAAACCCTAGATCCTTATTTATAGAGAAAGGAAATCTGGATTATCACACAAGAATGAGGGAGTTCTTCATTTGTTCATAATTTATTCTCATCCTGCTGCTAGTTTCTGCAGTTCAGCCATTAGACGCAGTCAGACAATAAAAGCTCACAGCATGATGCCTATCTGTAGAGTTTTGCTCTGTTTTTGCAATCTAGGAAGCAATGTTCTTTTGCTAAGTAGAGGCAAAATTCTATGTACCATCCAAACATGTTTTTAGGTCATCTATGTGCATTATCTGCTGTTGAAACAAATATAAGCCACATTTAACCAATGACAAAATCTTGCATTTTATCTCAAAATAGTTTATGCTCACTCAGCTTTAGAACCATGTTTGGATATGAGATAAGAACCAAAACAAAATCCACTTTAAAAAAATTGAGTGTATAATAACCCTTACATATTTTTTCCCTGTAGTAATAGTTACACTGCCAGATCCAAATGAAAATTGTGTTAACTGACACACTGACTAGAAGCTACAGAGTTATCAATCAGTTATCACTCAGTTATCATTCAGTCAGCCAGTCGTGGTGTCTGCACAGAGGTAACCCTGGGCTATTGCCCTATTGATCAATCTGCCATTCCAGTTCCTTTTCTGGCAAAGAATTTATAGGGAAATTTTGACAGACAGCTTGATTAACTCAAGTAAAACCAGGTTATTCTAATTTTACACCTCTTAAAAAAAATATATCCCATGGTTTTGATCTTAGCCCCTGGTCAATTTTTTAAAGGATGATGTGAACTGTGTAGGCAGACTTCCCAATTCCCTTGTTGTGATACTAATGCCCCTTGTTTCCCCTTTTGCAGTCATTAAATGATTGCTGATATTATCCAGCCTGCTAGGTACAAGAAGATGCTGGAATGTCTGAGTCATCCCAGTGAACTGAGGGATAAGGATACACAACCTCATTTCAAGCACTGGTAACAAGACCTTGCATTTGGATGCAACCCATAATAATGAAAATATCACAGAATCAGCTGAGTTGGAAGAGACCCACAGGGATCATCGAGTCCAACTCCTGTCCCCACACAGCACCATCCCCAAGAGTCACACCCTGTGCCTGAGAGCATTGTCTGAACACTTCTTGAACTCAGGTTTGGTGCTGTGACCACTTCCCTGGGGAGTCTGTTCCAGTGCCCAAACCCTCTCTGGGTGAAGAACCTTTTTCTAATATCCAACCTAAACCTCCCCTGACACAACTTCAGGCCATTCCCTTGGGTCCTGTCACTGGTCACCACAGAGTTCGGTCCAGAAGGGATTTCTCTTCTCCTCACAAGGAAGTTGGAGACTGCACTGAGGTCTCCCTTCAGTCTCCTCTTCTCCAGGCTGAACAGAGCTATCAAGCATTTTTGCTGGGGCTTCTACTGATCAAGGCACCCCACTATGATGACCTTAAATGGCAGAGAAAAATCCAGGTTTGGTACTAGGGCAAATTTCTTAATATCAGGGTCAATTAGGGTCAAGAGGGATTGCCCAAGGACATTGCTGAATATCCATCCCCAGAAACCTTTGAAAAAGAGAAAAACTGCAGTTATGGGTAATGCTGTCTTGCGGTAGCCAGCTGAACTTCATGAATTCTTGAGGTCACCTCCATCTTTATTTTTGTATGCTACCCTGTTCCATAACTTACTATGAGAAATATCAGCAGAACAATCCCCTTCACCTGGTGGAAGTGTGTGCATTGCATCTGACAATGTGCTGTGTGTGCTGTTGGGAAATCCACTGCAGCAGTGGTTCAGATGATCCACAGGCACCTCCAGCAGCCACACAGGAGTTACAAGCCATGTCAGCCAGTGTGCATTGCCCCTACAGATGAATCATCACCCTGATAAGCATGAGGCAAAAGCCAGAAGGACAGACAAAATTAGAGTTAAAAGCAGAATAATTATGTGAGACTTTCCCCTTTCTCAGTATCAAAAAGGGAAAAAAAGGTTGCCAATAGATTTTGTAAGAAAGCCACCGACGTGGTAGTAGCAAACACCCTTTTATTCTGCACTTGCTGCACAGCTGGAGTGCAAGACAGATCTAGACTTTGGCTTTTTCCATCAGTTTCTTGCAGGATGTCTTCCAATGTGGGTTAGAAAATTGAAGAGGAACAGCAGGGTGGGACACATCTATTAGGACTGAAGAGCGGTGATGACATTTTTTGGAAGAAGTGTGAGAAATGCTTCATAGGAATGAGCAGAAAGCCTGCCCCATCCTGTAAGTTCTTCAGTGTCCAGAAAGTGCTTATTGCATAACTTTTCTATTACAATTAAATATAATGAGGATCATGGCAAGGAAGTCCTTAATTTTAGCACCATTAGGTAAAATGAAGGTGACAAGTGATCACTGTCAGGTTGAGAGTATTTAGTCTTCTTTATAAATTGAAACACAATGTATAATTCCTACTGATAATGTATTTATATCCTGAACAGATGGATTTCCTTGTCATCCTGACTGGTTGTCTCAGCAAGGAGGCCAAGATTTGAGAAAACTCAGAAGAATTAAACATCAGGACAAATGAATATCACTGGGGGAGGTTTGTAATTTCCCTTCAAAGTATAATATAATAAAAACAATTCATGCTGGAGAATATTTCATATGGGCTGAAAAAGAGAAGAAAGGAAACATTTCCTAGTCCTCTTACTGCTGCAAAAGGAGACAAATAAGAAGAAATATTAGGAAGTTTACATTGCCAAGACAAACATTTTAAGAAACCCCATAATGCAGGGACAAAGACCTCTATCTTAAAACCAAAGATGGTTTTCTATCTGAATATGGTATCTGATGTCTAAATGTTAAAGGCATTCTGGTTTGAATACAGTATTTGGTTTATGGCAGGCACAGATGGGAACTTTCTGTTTCTTTTTCAAGGCAGGATTTCTGATCTGTCCAATGACTGATCCCAAGATGAAGCACTGGATAGTCAAAGGATGGTTAGAGCTATGTTTCATGAAAACTCAAGGTATTTCTCAGCACCAGCAGAATGCATCTTCAGGGACCAACACAGCCTTAGAGCTCTGCCGTGAAAGACTCATTAATCCATGAGCAGCCACAGAATGTGGCTTCTCTGATTCCTTGCTCTTACTGGCTTTGCTATTGGTACCAGTTATTAAACTTATAAAATCTATCTTAATAAAATGGGAAAAACAAACATCTTTCAGTGTCCTATATTCACTTCATGTGGAGTCATCAAGTTCAGCAGCCTCATTAACTTTGCAGTATCTGAGCCTTAGTGAGTAAGCCAAGTTCACTCAGCCTTCTACAAATGCAGCTGGTTACAGTACTTCAACATTTCAAAATAAGAATGAAAAAAAGATGTTGATCAGTAATTACTACTCCTACAGTGAGACAGCCATGAATTATTTTAGTCAGAGTAAGTTGTCCCCAGCCTAAACATTTATTTTTGCTGCATTCCTTTTGAAGCATCTAGACATTGTGCTGTTGAACAGAGTGCTTTTCTTATTTTATTCTGAAAAAATTACAAGAGTGAAAAAAAGCCAAGGAAGCATAATACATTATTTCTCATAGACTCACTTGTTTAATTTCCCAGTTGGCAGAATAAGAAATAAAGCTGTGTAGTTTTGCTTTAAAGATTAAAATATTCCGTATCAACACACATGTGTACATTTGCCACTGTGATATTGATATACTCAGCTATACGTGGACAATGAATAGAGATACATAAGCTTCATTAGAAATTAGGTTAATCTAAGTAAATGGGCATAATCTGGAGTCAAATGATGATGCAACAGGGTACAGTTGCAAGTAAAAGCATAAATTAAAATATGGAAGGAGACAGACACAGAAATCTGGCCTAATGGAGTAAAATCTGCTTTACATCTTGAGCATGTTTTCTGTTATAATTTCTGCATAATGTTCTTGTAATCTCTCTGGGTACAAACTTCATCGGCACACATCTCTGTATGGCTACTGAATACTCCATTTTTTTCATATAGAGTTTACACCACAGCTGTCTGTTACCTTTTCTTTTTCAATAAGTTCAGTATTTATACCACAGACATCCCAACTTTGCTCTCAAAAATTTTTCCACATTAGATCAAATTTTTATATCACTCCAAATAATTATCAAGCGAATTAAAGTCATCTTTAATGTCCTCTTTCTATGTTTTGTCCTATTTATGCCCCCTAGTTAAGTGTGCCTCAAACATTCCCTCCCTCTGGCTTGGGGCCAAGCCTGTGCTCCACATCTGTGACAGTTTGACAGGAGAGGTGATGCCTTTCCCTGCAGAAACTCTGCACTGGCCATTCTGCTGATTCCAGTGAGATTTCTGAGATTTCTACATGGCTACGTTGCAAGTACTAAAATTCAATATTAAGCAACAGTGTATATATCACTTCACAGCAGCATTTTAATAAAAGTTTTAGAAATAGGCTACTAAACCCAAGTTCTTATAAAAGGAGAGAGACCAGAGGAAAAAAGCTATAATATACAGAAGTTGTCTTTGTATTTACTATTTCATTTTATGTTCAGGCATTCATTAATCTACTGCAATAATGTATTGAACCTTTTCTGCTATTAATTTGTGTACTTTATCAGTGACAGCGGTTATGGGCTGTAATTATACATGTGCATATAAATTAACAGAGAGATAGGAATTGTCTTCTTTTTTTCAGTTTGACTTCTTAAGGCTTGTGTAGCTGTCAATTTTCCAAAGACAGAGCTTTCAGTACTTTCAACAGTAAACATCCTATCAGAAAATGAGGGACCAAGTTATCTTTCAATATCAGACCACATTTCCATGGCAAAACAGGTTAGTCTAGGGCACAAGAAAGAATTACGGTGCCAAATTCACAAAGAAGGAATATGCAGGCACACTGGCTTAGATTAATAAATGCACTTTCTTCATCAAGAACAGGTAAAGGAATAACGTCATTGAAGACAAGGAGCCATTGGACAGGAGGCACCTGGGTGTGCTTCACCAGAGTGAGCTCCATGACGTCTGGCCATACCTATGTGGCAGCCAGGAAGACATTTCATATCCTGTATGATTTCAAATTATTATTTACTGAACTTGGTATTGTATAAACTTTAGTTCCATTTAAATCCTGTGAAAGAAAACCCAGTCATGCCCCTGAGACACAGGAATGGGAGTATAGAAATCAGGAAGTTACTCCTGGCTGAGCCCCAGTGGTTTTGTGGAAACGACAACTACACACATAAAAGACAGAGCAAGAGCAATAGTTCTTAAGGTATCAGATTCACAAAAGCTTGAAAAAGGTTTTGTATTTTTTCATCCTCCACCCTCTGCATATTAGCTCACAGGATGCATGGCACAGAATCCTGACAAAATCCTGTTGATTTGTTAAGTATTAAAGTTTGCCAAACACTAATGCACAAATTTGGGGTAGAATTAATTTCTTCTGCCAAAGCACTTCATCTAAATGCTGCAACAGTCTAATGAAGAAAATGTTTTGAAGGTTGCCTGGAAAAAGGACACAGAAAAATAGTTATTCCACGAATTTAAGAGATAAAAACATGACAAAGTTATTCCAATAAAAAATTTGCCAATTGTGCAAACATCCCCCGCCCCCCCTCCCAGTTTAGAGTTATGGAATCAGTAGAAAAAATCCTCCCAGCTCATCACAGAAAATGATGAAGAAATAAAAATAAGACAGTAAGTAAGAAAACATGAAATCTTTAATTACAAACTGCCTCCTTCAGCATTTTCCTGAAATCATTAAGGGATTTCTGTGAATTGCAGTTGTTTTCTTTGGCTTACAAGCTGAATCTAGAGGTTTATTCTCCCTGATAAAAGTGGCTGTTGAAAACAGGGCAGAAATGATGAGGACTAAAGCACATGAGTTGTGACAGGTCTTTTATTATCTCACTGAAAACTGAAAGGGGGAGGCAGGGAATATTTTATGAGTAATGTGTTTCTCACATTTTGGAGGAAAAGAAATGATAGAAATATGGTGGGAAATGCCATGAAAATTCACATCAGAACTGCAAACAACATGTAACAATCTATTTTGGGACAAAAAAGAAAAGGATTAACTAGAAAGACAAAAAACTTCTAAATTTGGATCCAGTGTTCCAGTACAAGAACCCAATCCAGAATGTATGTTTTTCACTACTGCCTGATTCCTAACACCAGGATTTCAGATTCTTGCTTTATCTTTGCTGATAACCAAAACCTTCATCACACAGATGGAGACTACTCTTCCTTGATCTCCTCTCCTACCTGGCTCCAACTCCCAGCATCATCTCCTCTGAGTTAGAGCACTGTCCTGGGCAGAGGAAACACATTTCTCAGTGCCTGACTGCAGTGCAAACCCCACCACCTCTCTCAGCAGCTATTTTTGAGCAGGAGAGACCCTCAGCCCTGCAGGCATGGCCCTCCTCCAAGAGGCCATCAGCACCCAGCTCTTGCCCTGGCAGCAGCCCCAGGTGCAGCAACGCCCAAACTGTCTCTGGAAGCAGAGTAGCAACACCACTGGGCCAAACCTTTCTGCTGGCTTTGTGCTGCCATGGCACCTGCCTGGAGCTGCTCTCCTGACGAAGCTCCTCTCTCGACACCAACCTCACAGGCAGCCAAGGCGTCAGACACAGCGAGTCTAGGGGAGCACTGGGAACTGGGCTTTCCCATGCTGCACAGATCATGTTGGGTGCTCACTAGTAAGGGATGAGGAAATTTCCCTGTGTGCAGCAATGTGTGCAGAATAATGACTGTAGCAATGGTGTAGGGTTGTGATCCTCTATGTTTTGGATTTCAGTACTGCCATGTAAATTCTTTAGAGAAGCCAGCCACCAATTCACTTAATGTTAGACACTCTTCTTTAGCAGTATTATGATTAAGAAATAATACATAATATTTGATGAAGTATTAAATTAATAAATTTAGCTAATTGCTTTTTAAATATGCATCAATTCAATAACTAAATGAAAGTAAGAGATCCATTGAGGAACAAATTTTTAAGCTCCAGGTGCTGAATTCACTTGTCCCATTTCAAAGAAAAGGATGAGAAAAATGAGGTAAACTTCTGTTCCCTATCTATGTTGTACATAGGCATTTATGTTTCATGTATTACAGTGTGAAGACTGTGAGAGGCCTGTGAGGCCACAGAAGGTGGTCTACAGCTGGTATGCAGCTCTGTATCTCATGATAAAAGTGCTTGGTGTTTTGTGAAAGATTGTGTCTGAACAGAAATGTTCATGTTAAACATATCCATGATTCAAATAGCCCAGAGATCAGGCAGAGTTCTCTGCTCAGGAAAATGTTCAGGATCCCACTGATTCACCATCTCTGCCATCCATTTCAACTCCCTGTCTGCTCAGGCCAACCCAGGGTGGTGGTTTTTGTGGCTGCCACCAACTATTTACATGCTGGTCTTTTTAGCATTCAGGTCTACTTTTGACTGTAGACTTAATTGAGTAAAAATATTAAGCCATGATCTGCAGAATTTCCAGAGCAAAATTGTTTCCTGATCAGATTTTATACCACTAAAAATGTACACCCCATTCATATTCCAAAATAGCCTTTTCTAGTGGTTCCTCTATACCTTTTCCATCATGAGTGGTATTTTTCACTGCTACATTGTTCAGGGTTTCTAAGCCACTTGTACTGCCATTATTTCCCAATATTTTTTCCACCTCTATTGAAAACCTGATGGAAAGTGCATTAAGATAATGCAGTTCTGAGGATTATCCACAGGCCTCCAACTGTGGTCATGCAGACTTCTTGAGGATGATTGTTTGGGAAGTCCCTTTTATTTTATTTCATTTTTATAAGGAAATTTGTGCTTTCATTAATCCCCTGAAGTGCAAAGAGCAATATGAGTGAGAAGCCTTTAGTGTCATCCAGGAGAATTGAAATCAAACATAGCAGAGAATGAGAACAGGGATGTAGAAATTGCAGACTGGGGTGACACAGTCAGTTTCTAAATAATGACTGCTCTCAGGTCAGCTTCATTCTTGTGGTCAGAAGCCACTTGATCCAAGCTAGCAGCTCTGCTACTTGTGAACAATGGGTTTTGTCTGTGGGAAAATGTCTCTGCTAGAAGTTGGGAGAGCTCAGTGACATCAGGCACACTGACTGAGAGTGGCAGCAGCCCTTTCAAGAGCAGGTGGCAGAAAATGAGAAGGCAGCATTTCAGCTGCTTGGCTCTGTGAGATCTGTGTCCATGGAGAGGAGACCAGTCACTTGTTAAGATTAGAGTCACCTCTGCTTAGTATTCCGTGGACACCTGTTAATGAAGCCAGGTGGGATTTGATGAGTTGATTCATCCCTTTTCAAAAGTAAGGATGCCATGACTAGGTGCATGTGCTGATAGTGTTTGTGGAGAGCAGTTTATCACCCAGAGACTACTGGGATACTCAGCCATGCACCAAGGCATGGGGAAGGGACGGTTTGGAGCTCTGCAGCTCCTGGGACACTTCGCTTCCCAGGGTTGGGAAGAGCACATGAAAGTTAAAGGGGCAGAAAAAAGCACCTGCAGGTCTTGGTTCTCTGTAAGGACATCTAGTAATTTCAGTCTTCTTTTTGCCCTGGTGCTAGCTGGCACCAGAATCTCTCAGAAACACAGTGCCACAAGTCTTCATCAAGACTAAGTACAGCAGCAGGAGACATGCTGCTCTGCAAACCTTCCATGCTGTTAGCTAAACCTACACAGAGCTTAATTGCCATTTCTGTGGAGCCTTGCAGAGCTGGGGGCTATGTACCTTGTGCAGAAAATGTCAAATCTCACACAAAACAATTCTCTTACTACTTTAACTTAATGACCACTGTTTGCCTTTACTGACTGCCCTTTTATTGATGAAAAAGAAAACTCATTTTTTAAGTGACAAGAGAATTCTTGTTCTCCCATTTATTTTAGTATACACCTGAAGAAAGTATTGACATCAATAACACTGAACATCATGAGAGAGGAAAATCAGGCCCCACAGATTCAGAGGATTTAAAGACATCACTGGTTCAGAAACACAATGTTCATTGTCACCAACAATTATGCTGTTCCACCAGCAAAGAAAGCTTCTCTTTCAAGAATGTTTTTCAAAATTTCTTTAGAAGGTCAGTACACACTATTCTGAGCCCTCTTCTGGTGAGTGCTAGTTAGCAGATACTTTAGATTAAATAAATGTTTATTTATTTTGTTTTCTCATCTCCAATGTTGAAAAAGTCTGCCAAATGAAAGTCCAGCTTTTGAGGTACTGGGCCATCTGTGGACAACCACATTCTGAAGTTCGCTTATTTGTACAAAATCCTGATGATGAATTTCACATGTTTAAACAAAACCACTTCACCAGAACATTGCTTAAACTACTGTTCATACACTGAAGTATTCCATGAGAAGAAAAAGATTTTTCTGGTTCATAGAGTACATTTGAACTCTGTTCTGAACTGCAGAGGCTAACACACACTGCTGAGAAATTCTGAAAAAAATCGAAAAGATTCCAACACTGAAATGTACTTAGACCTTCAAGAGCTGACATTAGTTATGTGTATTGTGAACAGCTGTCACATAAATCATTCCAAATCTTTGGTCTTTAGTTTCACATTTTGTTCCTCTCTAGTTATTTTTCTCATTGCTCAAATTCCCCATCAAAAGCCTAACAAACACTTTTTATCAAACAATTCTTAACTTCTTGCTTCATATCTCAACTGCCATGTCAACATTTCATTTCACTTCACTCAATCCACATAATGTAATAAGTCCATTATTTATTGGAAGTTAATTATGCATTATCTAATATAATGGTTTATATTAGATATGTCATAATGATACAGCATAACAATTTTACAATACATTATAGATATACTATATAATTATTACATATACATTATATAATTACTACACTGTATCATCTACAAATATAGTACATGCACTAAACAACATTACAAAATGTAAAAACAGAATTGTATCAAATATTATATTTTAAGATATATTTAATGTGTGTATAAGGATAATTAATCATACATTTTTGTTTATCTCGTTGATTTTTAACAATATGTTCATTAGTTCGTGTCAAGCTCAAAGAAATGTTTCTTTTTCATAGCATTTGCCTTAAAAAAGAGCAAAAATTAAAAGAACTGTTCTATTGATAATTCACTATCAAGGCACTTTGGCTGTTTATTAGCTATTATTTGTATTACAAGATCATTTCCACAACATCATATTCTAATATTACTTGTCTTCCTGACTGGCAAACTGGAATTCTTTTAAGGGTAGTGGTATTAAAGCTTTCAGTTGCATCACATCTGTAGAGATATTCAGGCCAAATATATCTATAGCATGGGAAAGATGCTCTGTATCTTCCCTGGAGTTTAGAACATGTTTTCTTTACATATATTTTGGGGAATATTTTTAAGGTTGCTTGTAATCAATGATCTGTTTACAGCACAGAGCTGTAAACCAAATCTGCAGCCCTTTCTAGCAAGCCAATTAGCAGAACTCATTATGTAAAAGAGGATATTCCAGCAGAACTTCTGTTTTATTTATGCTGAACTAAACTCAAAGATCCGTTTTGTTCCTACTTACTTAAGAACAGAATTGAGCTACTCATGCGCAGAGAAAATAGAATAAAAATGTTAAGGAGATACCTTTTATCTTTCAGGGCAATATTTGTCCTGAAGTATACAAAAACACTTGGCGGACCAGGTCACTACAGCTAAACTATTTCAGTGGGTCTAGCTGTGTTTGCACTGGTGCAGCCTCACCATGAATATTGTGTGCAGTTTTAATCACTGCAATGTAAGAAAGATATTAAACTCTTAGAGAGCTTCCAAAGGAGGGCAACAAAGATGGTGAAGGACCTTGAGAGGAACCTTTGTGAGGAGCTGCTGAGGTCACTTGGTCTGTTCAGCCTGGAGGAGACTGAGAGGAGACCTCATTGCAGTTACAACTTCCTCGTGAGGGGAAGAGGAGGGGCAGACCCTGATCTCTTCTCTGTGGTGACCAATGACAGGACCAAAGGGAGTGGCCTGAAGTTGTTTGAGGGGGGATTTGAGTTGGCTATTTGAAAAACGTCCTTCACCTAGAGGGTGTCTGGGGACTGGAACAGATCCGCAGGGAAGTGGTCACAGCACCAAGCCTGACAGAGCTCAAGAAGGATTTGGACAATACTTTCAGGCACAGGGTGTGACTCTTAGGGGTAGTTCTGTGCAGGGCCAGGAGCTGGGCTCAATGATTTGTGGGCTCTTTGCAACTGAGCTGATTCTGTGATTCACACTTCAGGATATGATGGGAGATATCACCCCGCCACCCTCTCTGACAGTTCTAGTTTAGCTACCCCACTCCATAAATGCCTACATGTACTCCCTCCTGTTCAGAGAAATAGTGCTTAAGAGTAGCTCTGTTGAGTCATAAAATATATTTATGCTTAGGCAACTAAATTCTTCTTGAACTGGCTTGAGACAAGCTTTGCATTAAGTAGATCTCCTTTGACTATCGTGGAAACTAGATATTCTATATGTTGGTACAAACCTACATGTAGACATCTATAATGTAAGGGTTTTGACTTCTGATCTGGATACCAGTGAATATATTTAAATGCAAAGATTTGAGACAATGCTGTCACATCATTAAAACAACTTATACCACTGAGGCCATGGACAAATGCACAATTCGGCTTTAATTACTTCATTTTTTGTAATGTGTTTTGAAGTATTTTGAAGGTAGAATAATTCTTGCTCTTATTATTAGGGAACCAGCTGCAAAACTAAGAAAATAAATTCAGAACCAAGCCAAAAGTAAATGGTCGGTAAGGCAGCCCTGTAAGGCAGCCATGTAAGGCAGCCATGCTAAGAAAATAAGCCACAATATTTTTTGGATAAGGAACATCTGGCAGAAAATCGTCAGATTTCCCAATCTTCCTGGTAAAAGCTGTGGTTGGTCATCTGTGAACATCCACACTGCTCCCTTGAAGGGTGCTCTGGTTCCTTGTCCTTGCTGCACCTGATTAATTTACATTCAGAAGGCCAAAGTATGAATGAACTGTGACCTCCTGCAGCTCTCCCTTCCAAATGCCACCTGGGACAGTGCAGTCAGACTGAGCTTTACCAACTCTGTCCCTTAACTCTTTCCTGATGAAGCAAATTTAAAGACCAAGACCCAGCTTGTCAGTGAAACCCAAAATAAAGGATTTGGCTCTGTTTGGGCAGGAGCTGCAGGTGCTGTGGGTTGGCTGAGAGGGCCTTTAGCCCTGGTGCCACTTCTGTTCATGTGTGATGTCCAGAAGGTGACTCCAGTGAAGCACATCCTCACCCACCAGATGCTCCCAGGGAAGCAGAGTCCAGACACATGTGTTCATGTCTGACCAGCTTGGCAGAAAGCTTCCCATGGCAGGACTGCTCTCTTCTGGAAATTTTTATCTCCTATCTTTATGTAAGTTGATCAAAGGAATCATGATTCACTTAAGATTTGTTCCACTGTAAGTAAAGCCAAAGTCTTAACCACAAACACTTTACATGCGCTTCTTAGCAGTATGTAAGTTATACGCCAGTCCCTCCTGGCTTTTTGCAACTAGTCCAAGATTCATTTATTACCATTCCATGTTGTCTAACACTATCCTGCTGATCTACAGGGAAAAAATGCATAGTAAGCAACAACTGAATATTATAAAAGGCTCCCATTTTTGCTGTTTAATGCGTTATCTAACTCATATATCTTTGCATTACCACAAGGTTTTTGGAAATTAAAGTGTTGGAACATGACTTGCATGTGCTCAAGATTTTCTGGTAGGCTTACAAGGTATCAAAGGAACAGTTTGAATTTTTGTTAGGGCATATGCCCAATAATTGGAAAAATGGGTGTGTGGTTCTGCAACTGTTGACAGCCAGTGCAGGCATGCTCTCATTTCACATACCAGCACTTTCTCCATTGTCATCTGAGGGATTGTTTTAAAGGCAAATATCCAAACACATACTATACAAAGAAAACTTTCAGCATTTCAGCATTCCATATATGGGACTGATTTGTGAGCAGACCTTGAATTTCAGTCTCAGAAATCAATATGTGAAGCAGAAAACTGAGGCTTCAGCCCTACAGCAGACAGCCACTGTCACCCACTGCTGCCACCTCTGCACATCATGCAGGACCAGAAGGGCAGTACATGTCAGATGTGCACAGAAAAGTTGCACTAAGTCCTAAAAAACTTCTGTGAATGAACAGATAAACTAGGTTCCAGAGAGCTAGATTCTGGAGCTTCAATTTTGGAAGCAGTTATTAATCCAAAGAAAACACTGTGGCCAAAGGTATAAGATTCATGGCACTGAAATTTAAAATGTTTGGAGAACAAGCTCAAAAGAGGCATGGAACCATACAGTTTCTATTCTCGTTTTTCTTTAGATTTTGTAATTACAAATTAATTAGAAATAAGCAACATCAGAATTAGTCAATGTACTAATTTATTTAAAAGACACAATTAGGTAAAGTATTTACTGTATCAACAAGAACACCAGAGACTTGTCACATTGTGCCTTAAGCAAACACAGGATAGAGCAGAAAATTTCATAAGTGTGCAAGTCCGACAGACTGACATAACTGTGCACTGCAGATGTAACTGCAGTGCCTAAAATCATAAATGGCAGTTTCCCAAATGGGATTTCAGAACATCAAACAACTTCACTGCAGACCTGTCACGGTCCACTCGTAAGCAGACGCGTGATGGTTCATACCAGCTACGATCTCAGAGTGCAAAAAGGAAAAGAAAACACAAAATGCAACAAGTCAAGGGAGTTAAATTTCAATCCAAGGGGGAACTTTATTAATTTGGCCTGTAAAGCGGCCTGCGATAGAGAGAGAAAGAGAGAAAATTGGGAAAAGATGGGGAGGAAAGGGAAGGAAAGGGGCTATAGCTACCACCACGGGTCCACAGACGTCCGGCGTCCCTGGAGTCCCGGTCAGTCGGCGTTCCTTGGCCTCTGCAAAGATCGATGTGATCTTTCGGTGGGGAAGATCTTCGGAGTTCAGCCACTCCAAAGCTGTCTTTTATGCTAGTCCATACACCTGGTCCCTCCTTGCCAGCCGCCTTTGCCCCCCCTTAATTCTTGTGGAGATTTGCCAAACTCCACTTGGCAGGGTCAAGGGAGAAGTGTCCGAGGCATGGTCGGCAGGTTTTTCACAATGGGTGTCAGGGCAACGGGTGCAAAGCCTTCGTCACATACCCGCATTGGCAGGCACAAGGCCTTTGTTCTGTATCAACTCAGGCAGGTGCAAAGTCTTCGTTCAGTACCACCTTAGGCAGGTACAAAGCATTCGCTCCGTATCAGCTTTGGGTAGGCACAAAGCATTCATTCCGTACTACCTTAGGCGGGCACGAAGCATTCGCTCCGCACCAGCCTTAGGCAAGTACACAGCATTCTCTGCATAAGTCCTGCACCTGTAATTTCTGATGAGAAATGTTGAGACAGAACTTGATTCTTGGATCGACCCTTACAAGACCTCCTTGTGACAAATAAAAAGATGAGAGATTGGAATTGGGCACTTTGGAGGACTACTCTGGCAAGTGTATAACTTATTGCTTCACTGCAGAAAATTATGACCAAAGCTGACCTGAAAAATCATGTTTTGAAGGAAAATCTTGGGTTTTTTCAATGACAGGCTTAATAGATGAATTTGGGAAGAAGCAGGGTAGTGTACACATGAGGAATTGAAGAACTTTCTCCTCTTTTGGTTACTCAGGGTACCTGTGAGGAACAAGCATTAAAATATGCAAACTTGTAACTCTTATGTAAAAACCTGGAAGACTTGCGTAAAGAAGCCTTAACTTTTTGGATTGTATTCTTCAAGAAATTTTAGACCTCTGGAAAAATTCCAGACTGCTGGATGTCGGAGGCAGGTATGAAAAAGGACTGATGAATAAAGATAATATGTAGACTAATACTTCAGAGTAACAGATTGCCATAGTGGCTTTTAACTAACACTTTAAAGAACATGGCTGAAGTTTTTCTGGTGAATTTGAATACTTCTAGAATCTGTTGATCTCCTCTTCCTATTCTGTCTGGTATATCATCATCTTCAGACCTGAAACAAGTTTTTTTTTAAAGTTACTAAAACAAACCTTATAAACACAATTTTTTTCTTGACATGATGATGACAACATACCAATTTAAGCAGCGGTTAAATAATTCGCTCTGTCAAAGGGAAAAATTATGTGTCTGGATTACTTGTGTAATGTTGTCATGGTATCTCTACTCCCCGAAAACCAAATCTGGAGGAGTGGTCTCATCCCAAACATTCCATCAGCCCAAACCTGCTTGGCTGTCATCACTTCCAGACTCTGTCAATAACTGGTAATAAGGTTCTTTCATAATTCTCCTTTCCATGTTTATATAAAACATATTTCTGATGTATATGGTATAAAGGATTGTGCACTGAGGTTTATATCACTTAACATTCTGCAATTAACACCTAATTTTCAACAGTTAATGATGTGTTTATTGACAAGTATCAATCTATTGACTAGATGTGGCCTCAAATGAATGTTTTGTTTACTGTCTGGCCAAGTGCTAACTCTGCCCTGAGGACATCAGCATTTCTAAATATTTGGAATGTATTTTTAAACTCCTGACTTTCTTACTAGAGGACAACCAGGTGAATACATTTGATTTTGAATGGAGTTCCTAGAGAGAAGTGTCAAAAAGTAGAGGTGTGATCTCAGATGACTCTCTGATCCTTCGAAGGCATTCGTGATGTTTCAGAACACCTGGGTCCCAGCTGGCAGACCTGCACGACCATCAGTAGCTCTTTGGACAGTGGTCTAGAGAGCACCTTGAGCTTACTAAGCAAAGCATCAGTAGCTAGAAACACCTGGGGCTCCTTGTGTATAGTTGCTGCAAATACACTACTTGTCAAGTGTATTTTAGAATGATTATCAGTTCATTTTGCTTTTACTTATGGTTTGCCCATTCTTCAAAGCAGTCTCCAGGCCAAAGATTGTATTCACACAGGGGTGGCAGCCCCAAACCAGGTGACTGGTTCCCCCTCTGCGGTGTGCAGGGTGCCAGGACAACCTCAGGGTGCTCTGGACAAGGCAGAGACCTTTTGGAACCAACAAATGGGAAGGACCTTTGCCACAGGATGTTTGCTGACCAGTGCACTCTTGCATGGGTAAGAATTTTAAGATAATCCATATAGATCTCCTGTAAATTTACAGACATTAAATCTTCATTTAGGCCGTTTATCCCTAGCTACTCAGTCATAAGAAGCATGATATAGTCCTTGGGAGGGTAACTTAAAATCCTGGTATTTTCAGAATAGTACATTGTTTCTTGCCTTTGGTGTATTTGATGTTTGAATTTTAGCATATACTTGGGACATACAGTAAAAAATTTTTCCCTGCAAGAGTTTTCTTTATTATCATGTAATCATGACATTGCAAGTCTTGAGTTGGTACATTTAAGGACAAGCCATTAAAATAGAAATAATGAGGATGATTTTTTCTTTGTTTTGAAAGATTTTAGCAGATTCTGAGGGGTAGATTTTCTTTCTGTTCCAAATGATATGATTCTGAATGTGTGACTATCAAAAATACGTGTTGTTCAATGGTCCCATGAAAAATTGTGAAGGTGCAGTGGACTCCTAACCCTTCCTTTCAGGAAGTCCTTACATATAATTTAAACCTAAGGAATATTAACACACTTATATTTCCACCTCCAAATTACTGGGTTTTTTCTTTATGCTAATTTTTTCTCTCTCTAATATTAATAGAAGAGATATTTTTCCTATATTCTGTCATGGAGTGTTTATTTTCTGTTCTTTCTTGTCACTTGCCTTAACTGAAATTAAAGAAGCTATAGCTTGCCAGAGCATGATTTGTTCCTTGTGCATGAAAACATAATGTCCTTCTAGGTTATCTCAGTGGGGTGCACTGTGACTGCAATGCACCAAAAACCCTCTGAAATTAAAATCAAATAAACCAGCTGCGTTTATGTTAAACGAAACAATGGAAAATTCCCATCAATTTAAGAAAGTAAGGTTGCAGAAATGTTTCCTATTCTTCTCCAAACTCCCCACTTTCTTTCTGTTCAGTAAGAAATGCAACACCATGCTGCATTTTCCTGATTGATGACTATGCTATCATAACGATTCTTTCTTTCATATTGCCATAAAAGGTTATAAACAATTAACTTAGAAAATTGATAATATCACGGTTGTTCATTGCAGTTGCCCTCACATCAAAATGTGTAACTATCATTAACCAAATAATTCAACTTTAATGTTATAGTAGAAAAAGTACTAGCCTGAAATCCTTACAAAAGATTTCAGGGTAAAAGAGACATTTTCATCTGCCACAGCTAAAATCAGTGTGATCACTGACTGTGACCAATAAAATAATCATTTAAACTTCAGCTGTAAGCCTTTAGTAGCAGTATCACACAAGTAATCACAGCATCAGACATCACAGTCATAAATCAAGGACCTTTTTGTACAATACAGAACAAAAATTATGACCCTTGAGTTTAAGTTCCCTGTTCTAAGGATAAATATGACTCAGTGATGACAAATGTCAGGTTGGCTTCCTGTGTGTTTTGCGTGACACTCTCTAAAACAAATAACTACACACCAGTGATAGCAAACCTGTCTGCAAAAGGAAGTACCTGACATAGGATATTACTCACCTTCAGAATTTATTTGAATCCCTACCAGCTCACTTGTGATTATTTCTGTAATTTGAAAAGGAATGAAGCCAAAGCATGCCACTTCCCTTTCATTAAACCAGGAAAATTTCCCCAAGATAAGTTTAGATAACAAGAGGAATTCAGAACTTCCAAGCCATTCCTTTAGGGGCTTGCTGGGTAAGCAAGACTATTTTTTTTAAACAAAGAAAGTGTGTTTCCTAAAGTAGCCTCTATGGAAATTCTCTACCTTTATGAAGAGATCCAATGGCTTAAAAATATCCCCAAAAGCCTCAGATTTGGAACATATTTGGCAGACTAGCCCAGGTCAAATCCTGTAGCATCAGTGAAGAAATTGCAATGGTAATGGTATATGTAAGGGAATTTGGCATAAGGGCAGGAATATTTCATGCAAGTGCTCACATCAGCACCTAGAACATTCTTCTGGCTATCTGTTCTTGTGCAGCTAATCCAGTGCCTCAGAAATCTTTAGTGCATGTGCATTTATGAAGGCAAGGTTTCTTATTCTCTACAGTCTGCAATCGGCTCTCTCTTTCATACAGTCTCCTGCCTTAGTAAATAAAAACTCTCACAAAATTGAGTTAAAATAGGAATAAGATACAGAAATTCTTTCTGAAATGCCAGGAGTTAATCTGTGCTCACATGAGGATTTATCCTTTTGATCCTCCCTCTGACACCTGGCTGTGTCTGTGGCTAATACCTGAGCTACAGTGCAAAATGCAAAAGGAATGCAGGCTCCAGCACTCCCAAGATGCCATAACAACAAAAATGCAGTGCACAAACACAATTCTGTGTAAGTTCCTTATCAACACAAATACTCATAAATGCAGTGTGGAAGGCACTTTTTCTACAGGTAAGAACTGCAGAGCAGAAGTCACCAAAGCCAAGCATCAGAAAAGCAATAATCAAGTCCTTATGGAAATCTTACTGTGACTGTATGAAATCTTTTTGGCAGTTACATCTCCTCTGGATGATGTTTTGATGCAGTGCTTGTCTTGCTGAAATAATTTCCATTTCTACAAACAGAGAAGTAATTTTTAATTAATCCAGACATACAGGTAAACTTGCTCAAAATGAAGTCATTCCCCAAGTTTGGAAGTCTACTTCCCTGAATAGTGATTGAAATGTTCCTGAGAGGCAGAAGGCTGATAGATATAGGGAAAGTGCTCCAAATATTGTATTAGGATAACTGAACAGGTTTAATGAGCCCACTAATTATGCTAATTCAACCTGTTGAAGAATACAACCTGTTGAAGAATACCTTCAGTGCAGGTAGCTCACTGTGCAAGCTGCAGATTGAGCTCTGGGTGGTGAGAGCAAGAGGAAAGAGATCAGGAACTGGCACTGATTTTGCACAAGAAAGGGCACAGGGATCTGTGATCCCGACAGATGACCAGACTCTCAGACACAGCAGGAGCCAAAGACCCCCCGACTTCCCCATGCTTAGACTGTGAGGATATAAAAGCCCAGGGTTTCCTTTGTTTGGGTTCCCTCCTCAGAAACATGCAGCTTGAGTTTTTATCTTGTTATTTAGTAATTGCACCAAGATTAAATTATTTTAAGGATCCAGATTCTGGAAATCCAGGGTTGAGCCAGTAACGAAACCTGGTCTATGTGAGAGTGGGCTGTGCAGGAAGTCAAGTGGGACCTGTCAGTCACTGGAGCCACCCTCTTCCAAGGTGGCTTCATCCCAGCTCAGATGATGTGAGTGAGACTGCCAGAGTGGCTCTGGGATGGTCAGACAGGAAAGCTTCCTTAACACAATCTAAAGTTCAGTGCCAGTTTGTCTTGCATGGTAGCTAAGACCCTATGTCAGAAACTTAAATATGAATTAGTGTGCCTGAAACCTAAGCAGGCTAGTCTGTGCTAGTAAAAAAAACGAGCCCAGAGACAGAACCATACAGTGAGCCTCACACCACATGGAGAACTTCTCTTCCAGCCCAAAATAGTGTCTTAGATTCTGGAATGTGATGGGTGGCCTATAATGTTCCCTGAACTATACCCAAATGCTGTTTGGGAAAGTGTTAGATGTGTCACCATGGGACTATGTCCAGTCCTTTCAGAATTTACTAATATAGACAGAGTTTATGAATCTGCCTTCAGGAAGCTGCATTTTTAATTTATCCATCTGTTGATAGTGTTTATACAGAGCTGCAGCACAAGTTCAGGGATTTGCTGGTTTAAGCTGTTTTATGCTGAGAAGCATGTGTCCAAGAGTGCTCTATCCATCAGTACCTCCAGCCTGTGCCCATGACACCAAACATTCTAACCCAGTGAAATCCAACATTCCCATATCAATCTCTCATTCAGAATGACCTGTGCCAACTCAGAATGGTGCCCAGGAGTTGCCAAGGCTACTTGACATGGGTCAAATCTTGCCAAAAAAGTTCTAAGAACTTAACAATAGAGAAGACTATTTCCCATACCCAAGAGTATACTCTGATATGGCTTAATTTATGAATGTAGATGTAGCAAGAAAGACTGCTTTTATACATAGGTATCTGCTAGTCCAAGCTACAGGCAAACATTACACAAGGCAGGCCTTCCTTCATTCCTTCCATTGTCCCTATATTCAATTTCTACAGAACAACTCAATTCAATAATTAATTACATTAAAAAAAAACAAACTGAGAACATGATCTTGTTCTGTACGTGGAAAATTCTCTACCCAGGACTTTGTATTAGCAACAGCAAAATTACACAATTTGTATTGAAAGCTAAATATTTGCTTGTACATTCAAATAATAGATAGTGTACATGGCAGCTATCACAATAAAATATTTTCAATACACCAACATATAAAAATAACATCTTAAAACTTGGAGGTTGCAAATCAAGCTCTAATGGAATCTGTGGGAGGATTGCTACATACTTCAGTAAATGCAGGCACTGGCTTGCAGTTCCAGCAATGTTAAATTTCCAGTAACTATTAGCTAAGTGGGAATTCCTCCAGAATTGCAGAAATGAGAGCCAAATTCAGTCAAAAATATTTTTAAAATACTTTTATAATCATGCTAAAATGCTGGCATGACAAGTAAGAGCAAAACAAAAGCATACAGTGTGAAAGCTACTCACTACAGTTTCTCCACTGAATGCCTTTTTGAGTGTGATATTTAGCTATTTTTATGAACCTAATTTCAGAGATGCTTGCATGGAAGCTGAAGAGTATGTGAAGAACACTTTCTGTGCCAGTAATATCTTCTGTCCCCTGATCTTCATGAGTGAGATAAATTGTATAAACATATAAACACTCCTCCCTGTCTTAAATACCTATCCAGACCTTACTGAGTAGCCAATGTACTGCCTTCAATAGGATAAAGCCAGAGATAAAAAGGAAGCAAACCTGAAAATTGCTTTCATTAGTCCAGAACCCCCCAATCCTCAAAAACCTCTTGTTAGAAAACTCAGTATTAACTAGGTTGCATGTTCTTCTCCTCAGCTGAACTCCCTCTTCACCTTAATTTTTTTTTCATTGTTATTCATATTAAAAATAGCAATAAATAAATAATACAGTTCCTTTGAATCCTATTTCTGACGTGAGACAGGTTTATCACTCTGTTTGCCAAATGAACAGCTTTCTAATGTTTTTTTTCTTTGTTCGGGCTCTGAAGCACTCTAGATCCCTGGGGCAACGATAAGAAACTTCACATTTTTCCTTTTTGTGAAGCAGACCTTTGGCAGCCTGCAGAGAGAGGCAGCTACAAGAAGGAGCATGTGTCAGGCCCTGAGCATCTCTCCTTTGCCCTCTCCCAAACCAGTTATTTCCGTTCTCTGTGCTGCAGTGAACCCATTTTACAGAACCATACTGTGCTCTTATACACAGCCACAATAGTTGTAGCTTCAAACCTCCAGAAATGTCATAAAGTTCACTCAGACAGCCAAGTATTTCAACAAAGGCCAGCTTAAGTACTGAAAAGGAAACACACATTCACTTTCTTTTTGAGATGTAAATACGGAGAAGTGTTGAGGTCTTTTCAGGTGAAGAGGAAGATTATTTCCCTTGGCTGCTGTCTGCTTCTTGGGAGTTTATGGATGCTTAGCATTTTTCAAGTCTTGGTCCAGCAATAGCATGAAAACTGTAAATACGGTTCAGGCACATATTTTCTCTGCTTTGCAGCTGAATATTACATACAGGGGAATTGGCGACCCCTGTAATGGCAGGCTATAGCAGAAGGAAATATTTTTTCATGTGTATTCATTTTCCCTTTCACTCTTCCCCAGTATTTAAATCAGCATATTAAAGAAGCAGATTTTTCCTGCACTGTAGCACTTTTGCAAATAGAATCAGAATCACAGAATCAATTAGGTAGGAAAAGAACTTTAAGATTATCGATTCCAACCTATGACCAAACACCACCTTGTCAACTAGATCATGGCACTGAGTACCACATCCAGTCTTTTCATAAATACCTCCAGGGAAAGTGACTCCACCACCTCCCTGGGCTGCCCATTCCAATGCCCGACCACTCCTGTGAAGAGCCTCTTTCTGATGTCCAGACTAAACCTCTCCAAGATCAACTTAAGACTGCACTCATTAGCACTCATAGACTGTGCTGATTTTGTCTAGGGGGGTGATAATTTTCTCCACAATAGCTGGTATGAGGACATGTTTTGGATTTGTGCTGAAAACAGCATTGATAATACTGGAATGTTTTCACTGTTGCTAAGCAGTGCTTTCACAGTGTCAAGGTATTTTCTGCTCCTTATCCCAGCCTACCAGAGGGAGTCCTGGGATTGCACAAGGAACTGGATTGCACACAGCCAGGACAGCTGACCCTAACTGACCCAAGGCATATTCCACACCATATGGTGTCTTGCTCAGCACATATAAAGCTGGGAGAACAAGGAGGAAGAGGTGGACGTTTGGAATGATGACTGTCTTCCCAAGTCCCCATTTTGTGTGATAGAACCCTGCTTTCCTAGGGATGGCTGAACACCTGCCTGCCCATGGGAAGGGATCAATTAATTCCTTGTTTTCCGTTGCTTGTGGGTGCAGCTTTTGCTTTACTTTTTCAACTGCCTTTATTTCTTTATCTGTATATTTTGCAGGTAATCGTCTGCAGAAAAACATATCTGTAACAAAAACAAATTCTGCCCTAACATTCCCCAAGGCCACTCTGAACTGTATGCCAAGTGTGAAGACTAAAATTCTGGGGTATTTTGGAACAAGTAGATTTTCTGTTCACAAAATGCTAACATATTTGACAGTGCAATGACCTGAATATTTCTGTTGATATTGGCCAGACCCTCACCACGGTCATATGTAAACTGTTCTCACTGGAGTCAGAGGAAACTGTCACTAAACCCTTGTTATAAAAAGCCCTAGCCAAGTGTAGGACTGTTCACAGCAAGATGATAATCCACTGAGCTTGCAAAATCCATGGAATGGCCATCATTTGCACCTTCTGCAGAGTGCCCAACATGAAGGGCAGAGATTCAAAGTAATAAGCAGAGAGTATCACTCAGGTGTTCCCCACTTTGAGGATTAAAAAATAAAGCAAAAGAAGAATTGGCAGCTGGATGGATATGCTGACAACCCGCAGTCTTGCCCACATATAGATGAGATCCCCTAGCCCTGATTGGTGCAGTCTCAAGGCTCAGTCAGAATAGGGAAATTTTGAGATGTTTTGCAGTATCCTGTACCTAACTGTGGCAACACTCAGCCTTCCATTGCATATAAATCAAATACAGCCACATTCTGAACTGTACAAGCAAAAGGATAGTCAGCAGGTCAAGGGAAGTGGTTATTTTCCTCTTCTCAGTGCTTATGTGGCTGCATCTGGAACACTGTGGTTTCACTTTTGGCCCCCAGCACAACTGTGGGAAGAACAAATCAGAGCAAACCCAGCAGCTGATTACTGCAATGTTTAAAGATCTGGAACAGGTGATGTAAAAAGAGATGCTGAAGGACTGCAATTTTTAGCTTTAAGAAGAGAAGACCACAAGGGAACCTAGGAACAGTCTGTCATTTCTGAAAGGGAGTTAAAAGAGAAGATGAAGCAAGACTTCTCAGACTGTCACAGTGAATGGACAAGAGAGGATGCAAGTTCCAAAAAGAGAAATTCCTATCAAACATGAGGAAAAAATCCACAGTGAGGGTTAATCAAACACACTGCCAGATAAACTGTGTAATCTCCATCCTTGGAGACGCTCAGAATTTAGCTAAACAGAGCCTGTAACAAACCCCACCTGCCTTCAGAGATAGCCCTGCTTTGAGCAGAAGTCTGAACTACATAACCTTCAAACATCCCTTCCAAACTGTTTTTCCATTATTCTCTGATTGTAAGTATTTACCATTAAAATAGGCATAGGTCTAACTGTCCTTTATTTACTTGCAAAGCAATTACAATGTTACAAGATGGATGTCAGTGCACAGAGCAAAACTTCCAAGACCCTCTATGTGACTCAAGAAAAAGGAGTTAGGCCTTGATAGATACTACAACTTGGTCATAATTATAACCTAATTTTAGCTGATCTACTATGCAAAATTTCTGAAGTAAGAGCAGAAGCCCTTAAAATTATTTAGCACAAGATTGAAGGAAAAAGAAAGCACCAAGCTTTGCAGGACACTCAGGTTTCACAGGCAGAAAAATTTACAGGCAGACAGCAGCAAGAGATGGGGCCATTCCCTAGGGCAAGGTGAGGTGGGGGCTGAGGGTGAGTGCTCATCCAGCAGTGCCTTCACTAGGCAGGGCACAGCCCACAGCACCTGTGCTGCAGTTCAGGTAACATGCAAGGGCATAGAGAGGACATTAATTGGGTCCTTGGTCCACCCAGGGACCATTAGGAGATTAAGGACAGAGACAGTATGGGAGAAAAAGCTATAGCAAAGGTCCAGGGTCCATCCCAGAGGCAGGACCAGAGACATGGATGGGCACAGGCTCATTCACAGCACACCTGAGACCAGCAATGAATGTCCAGACCTGAGCTGAAATGAATGCCCCAGGACAGCAGTGGGGATGGAGGCTCCAGGCAAGTCTGGTCAGGGCCATTAAAGCCTATTAGTTCTCTCAGAACCCTGCCAAATTCAGGGTTTAAAGGTATATCTTGTCTAAAGCTGTAATTATCCAATAATGTTAAGAAAAAAAAAGCTTGGTGACCCTGAAGACCATTTTCCACAATGTGACAGAAGGCAAAATATATTTTATCATCAGAAAAATAACAAAGTGTGATCCCATTAAATAATCTTTTCTATTGCTTAGTAATAAATCAAGCCATTACATCCAATTTTGACAAGATTCCTAAATTCCTTACTATCATGCCCACTGCTTTTATAGTGGTATCTCACAGCTTGGACCTATTCACTATAGTATTAGAAACTGATTGACATCTTGACTTTTTTTCTCCATTCCAGCTTGTGCATTGTGGTCACACTTCAAGAGAAATTGAAAATGCTATCTGGGCCAGATTAATTTCAGTGAAGTACACATAAAATAAATTCGACCAGCTGTCACAGATTTCTCAATTTATATTAGAATAACTTCAACAATGTTAAATAAGCTTCCCCAGAAACTGGAAATGCTCCATCAATCATTTAATTTAATACCAATAGATTAAATACTGAGCACCAGCTCTGGCAATGATTGGAATGTGATTCTTGCTGTATCTCCTACACATATCTTAGCACAACCATTCTTAGAGCTAGGAAGTTCTTCCCACCCTTCATACTCTGTATAGATTTTTGTAATAATCTGGTACCTGAATCTGATCTTATAACATACAAAGCACCTTCACGTTCACCTTCACATTTTATTGACATCCATGAAATTTGTGCATACTATAGATTTTCATGAAATAACTCCAAAATCCTATTTTTAGAAACGGTTCCTATGTATTAAGAAATCAGTGATAGTGTGTCCTCCCCAGATGCCCTGAGAAATGAAGATTTCTTAGTTTGAGTCTGTGCACAACTCTTGCCATGAGAATAAAGCAATGCTTCTCACACAGTGAGTTAAAGTTATCACCAGGAAGGATGAGCATATGGGTAATGAGCTAAGAACTGCTTGATGTCTCTGCTGACAATTTAGGAATAGATTTGGTATAATTTCCTTTTAGCAAAGCTCAAAAACTGAACCAAGTCTTCTATATTTTAGCAAATAGGAAAACTAGTGTGCCATTTCCTAGCTATTTAGAGTTCCACTCTCCTGATTACTGTTGTTGCTGCTGTTGTTAGTGCCCCACAGAGCTGTATGGCATTACCACTTTTCATCTTGAGGGTAGATACAGTTTTGATCAGGGGAGGGGAGAAGTTTGTATTCACAGTGCATGTCAGTGATCCTGATGAGCCTCTTCAGGTCCCACTGGGTCAAATCCCCACCTGTCACAACCGTACAAAACAATTCATCATCTGTCTGAGGTATTTTGCTTTCATGTCAAGCAGGAGTGTGTTGATAGCTTTCCAGCCCTGCTATGGATCGCAGCAGTCAGCTGAAACTGTGCCAGAAGTCCTCTCTCCACTGGGAACATTGGTGCTGCTGCTGCTGCTGCTTTTCCTTCTGGGTTTTCAATCCATAAGCATGAAAGTCATTCACTAAAAGAAAGTTTGCACCGCTGCAATTAGAAGTTAACTTTTATTTGTTACATTTTTTAACAACTTAAATTAACATCTCTTGTACAAAGTAATTTCTCCCTCATGCTTCCTTCAGGCTACTGTTTTTCTTCCGTGCAGCTTGTTATCATTCTGTGGTACTGGAATTCTGTGGTACTGGTGTGCTGGAATCCTGACACCTACTTCTATTTGGAAGAGCGCTTGGAGCTTCCCAAGGAAATGGCCAGAACCCCATGACTGACTCACCCCTCACTCTAACCTCTTTGAATTCAACAAGTTCCCCCTCAAAGGGACCCTTCCCCTTCTCCATGGGGATAGCTGCATTTCCTCTATCCAGCTGCTTTCCATAGCAGCCAAAGGTTATAACTATTCTTCATTTTCTTTCCCTACAAAAGAAATGGTGTTACCTCAATGCCCACATCACTCAGCCTTCTGAGTTTCTCTCCTGGCTCCTTAGCAATGACTACATCAAATTTAAGGTTTTGCCAGCACCACGGAAAGCTCTGCTGGAGAATCCCGCTGGAGAATCTTGTGCTTTCAGCACCAGGGAGTGTCTGGAAAGAACAAGTGAAGTTTACAAAAATGAAGCAAGTGCATTGTTATTCATATTAATCTCAGAGTCATAGCAACTACAAAAGACCTTCATTTCCTGCTTTCCAGCACTACACAACAAAGCAGGAACATCTATACCTGGACTATTCCTGGTAGACATCTCTCTAATCTCTTCTCAAAGTTCTTCAAAGACAGAGATGCCATGACCTTCCCCAGGCAGCTTTTCCATCCCTTTACTACTTGAACTGTTAGAAAACTTCCACGGTGTCTAACCTGAATTTTCTGATGTAATTTAAGCCCTTACATCCTATGGCATAAGCATGTCATAGACAAAGAGAACAAATTAATTCCTTGATCTTCACTGAAGACCTTTCATTATTTGAAGTTTGACACTTCTTTCCCTCTCTTTTTCTCCTGATAATCCTTCTTTCATCTAAATAACCCTTGTTTGTTCAGTCTTTACTTGTAGGTCATGTTATCCAGACCTCTGGTCCTTTTTGTGGTTCTCTTCCTGAATTTCTCCTTTTCTTCTCCCATGAACTGGAAGTCTCTGCATCTGCAGAACCTTCATAAGTGCTGTGTAAAGACTACAGTTTACTTCTTTTGTCTTGCAAGCTGTATTTCTCTTCACTTGGGCATCTTCATCTAAATGAGGTGTATTAAGTATGTAGGCATCATCTGCGTGTGAAAGAAGTAGCAAAATAATCAGTCCCTTCCACTGGTTTTCTTTTATTAGATCTTTCTTAGCCTCAGGTTTGTCTAGCATTCCATCATTTAAATTACAAAAAAAACCCACAAAGTAAAGTCCTAGACAAATTACAGTAAAGATGAGATAAATTGTAGCACTTAATAATGATGCAATTGCAAGAGGTTTTTAAAAAACTTTACTGAGGAAATACAGAGAGGTCCGAGTTATAAAAGCACATGGGTAAGTGAATTTTTGATTAAAAATGTATGGAACTTGAGTTTAAAAGGTGGCTGCTCTCTCCTGGCTATGTGAGAGCTACATGTAGGCAGTTCATCTGGGAAAGTACTAAATCATAGAATCACGGAATGGGTCGAGTTGAAGTGGACCTTAAAAATCTTCTAGTTTCAATGTCTCTGTCATGAGCAGGGACCTTCCTCTAAGCCATGTGGCTCAAAGTCCCATCCAGCCTGTCCTTGAACATCCTTGACCTTCCAGGGATAGGGAATCCAGAGCTTGTCTGGGCAACCTGTTTCTGTTCCTCACCACACTCACAGTAAAGAATTTCATACTCAAACCTAATCTAAACCTACACTCTCAGTTTGAAGCCCTTGTCCTATCACTACTGGCCCTTGTAAAAAGTCCCTCTCCAGCTTTTTTTTTATCCCTTCCTTTAAGTAGTGGAAGACTGCCTGGAGCCTTCTGTTCTTCAGGCTGAACAGCCCTAACTCACTCAGCCTGTCTTCCTAGGAGAGATGCTCCTGCCCTCTGATCATCCTTGTGGTCCTCCTTTGGATTAGCTCCAGCAGGTCCATGTCCTTCTTCTGTTGGATGCTCCAGAGCTGGGTGGAACACTCCAGGTAAGGTCTCAGGAAAGCAGAGTAGAGGGGTAGAATCACCTCCCTCAACCTGCTGGCCACAATCATTACAACTCCAAATGATATCTGGTGGAATCCACAGCTGGCTTAGGCCCTTTTTTCCAGTTCGTAACAAAGAGAGTTACTTGAACACATCATTTCCACGTGACTAGAAAAATAAACCCTTATGATCTGGTAGACTGAAAGAAATATTGCTAATGGCACTAAATAACGACAGTAATGACAGAAATTTTGGCAGCAGTGGAATACAATTTGCAAAATGAATGCTACAAAAAGGCATGTCTTCTATTATTTTTTGCCAATTTTTTAATTAAAAGAGTGAGTCATACTTCATGTAAACGTGCTTCCCAATTTTACTGACTCCCTGGATTTAGTGAGCAGAAAAAGAAATATGATACGTGAAAAGTTCACAGACTTTCACACTACAGTTTAAGGCCCATGGGTTAGAGCTGTCAAAGGAGGCTGAAATCTAAACATTTGGTAGCAGGTTCTGAAAATGGGAACCCACATTTTAGATTTATAATCTCTATGCAGGGAGGTAAACTTTTATAAAGGGTATTTAAAATTAAATACCCTTTCCTATAGTTCATCAGTAGGACTCCATCAGGGTAGATCTTTTTACAAAAATATCCCTTTTTCTAGAGCTGGATCCTTGACTGGGGAACACAAGTATGTAGTGCCCAGGATCTGCAGCACAATCTCCTTGAAACAAGCATAATTATTTTCCAAATACTACACAGGAGTCACTCTTTTCATTTCAAATAAGATCGAAGTAGGAATGGCCCAGAAATCAGGAAACCTGAATTAATTTCCTCTCTGAGGGAACGCTGTAGGAAGTAGGCTGTGCTACCTACTATTCCCTGCTATTGAAGCTGGGCCATTATGTAGCAGAGGACACTGAGGAAATTGCAAAATTAAAAACCAAGAGATTGGAAGCACAGCTCACTCATATTTATATACCTGGCTAGGCAGAGATGTACACAGGAAAATACACATGTGGTAATATACATTACCATACATGTGGTAATATTTCTTTCAAGGTGTACAGTCTACTGACTGAAGCACTAAGATGTACAAAGCTCCTCAGAGCCCAACTTTTAAGAGAGCAGGCAGAGTTCACTCAGTGATATTCCTACATGCAGTGGAGAACCAGCGCTAGCATGAAGGACTGAAACCCATGATTCACACTAACCTATTCCCAGTGCCTTAATCACTGGATAAAGAATGTGTCCATGATTATATGGATAAGAAGACAATTTCCAGCTCTGGGGACAAAGACACTCTCCATGGTCAAAAAAATTAAAAATACATCTTTTTCATTAGTTTCACTCAGAAATTAAGGCCAAGCCTATGTTTCTCCAAACAAACCATCCTAGAAGTTAATTCAAGAGATTTCCATGTTATAGTGACAATTCATCAAAGGTTTGGACATCTATTTTGTATGCTGGGATCATGATATACATAGCTACATAGTAACTTTCTACTCTTCTGTGGTCCTTGCAGCTAATTGTCATCCACATATGATTAATGAAAGCATTCAATGTACCAAACCTTAAGCAGAATTTTGGAATGTTGATCTGGGCCTAAAGCTGAGCATTGGGGAAAGTCATATATTTTGCTATGCAGGAAAAAAGAGCTGTGCTGTGAATGTCATGAGTGAAAGCTGTCTTTGAAAGAAACCTCTGAATGTCGTTCACAGAGGGCATCTCTTTCACTGATCTATTGATGTGTTTTTTTCCTGGAGTATTGAAGTTCAATGATCATTTGATGATACTGTATCTGTCACTCAGTATTAAAATATCAATATTGAATATATTTTTTTGTAGGACAATAAGAAGATATTCAGTTTCTCTAAAATTATTTCAACAGGAATACATAATATGATATGCACCTGTCTGACCCAACATGCTTTAAAGAAAAATCTTATGTCAGCTAAAAATAATATCTCCATTACAATACTGTTTCCCATTTTAATTTTAATTTCTTGTCATAAATTATTACATCTTTTAAAGATTTTATGATTGAAAGTGAAATTAAAAGCTAAAGAGCAACAACCAGAAATATCAGTTACAACTTCAGTAACTGCTCAAAATACAGAAATTGTGAGAGAAGAGTACAGGTTAGAGGAATAAAAACTGTTTACAGGAAAATATATTCATTGTGAAGGAACTGGATAGACACTCAAGAATTAAGAATTTTGAACTTGCTTCTGTTACTCTCTTGATAGAGCTTTAAGCAAGCCACTTCATGATTTCTAGTTACATTTCATTGGAAACAGGGATAATACTATTTCCTTATTTTCATATTAATAAGGATATGCATGTTGATAAAAAGCTGCTATTACATTGACTGATGTCACATATTCTCCAACTAATTAAAAGAGAATTTGCATTCTTTTTCTTCTTTCAACTAAAGTTTAATATCTGCAATTAATTAAAAGAGAATCTGCATTCTTTTTCTTCTTTCAACCAGTTTTTAATAGCTCAGTCATCAGCAACAGAATATTTGTCAACAAGTGAGATAATGACCTAGGAACCAGAGACTTAGAAGAACAGCCTAAATTCCACATTCTGTCTCTGCATTCACACTCTCAATTCTTCACAGCAGCTTGGCCAAGAAAAAGTGTCTGATAAGGACAAAGGAAGAACTGGTTTAGTGAAGTTCTTTCCTGCCTCTGAAGAAAGCATTGCCTCTTCTGAACACTGAATTCACAGAAAGCACTGACCTGACATGGAATTTATTTGCCTGAGTCAACTTGACAACTGGCAGGCAGTTGAGGGACGTTTCACTTCCCGCAGTGCCTGAGCTGCTGCATGTGAGTCAAGTGTAACCAAGCTCTACTTGTCAAAGGCAGTCACAGAACAAGTTGCAGCCCAGGAAGTTGACATATACAGACACCAACAAGAAGCAGAAAAATGTAACTCCATTGCTTCATCACTAAGGGACACTTATCAGCTGGAGTTCAGTGACAACCTTGACAAACACAAAATACAGAGAATGAAGGTAAAGGTGAAAGATGGTGTGAAGATGCCTTTATCCTTTGCTAGGTCTGAGCTACTGTAATGAATGCAGTTTTTAACATTCATCAGAGCATCCAAAAGATGATAAAAGTAATGATTTTCTTCTTTCGCAGGCTTCAATACACATGATAACATGTAGCTGTGTACATTGCAAGAATGAGTCTTCCAGAAATGCCCTTTTCTCCTCTCCTCCCCTCTGCTCTAACCTGGCTGCCATGAGGTAGAAAGTTCTGCATTTTGTATTACTTCACAGAATCACAGAACTGTTAGGGTTGGATGGGACCTCTGAAGATCATCCAGTTCAACCCTTCTTTCAAGGCAGGATCACCTAAATCCAGATACACAGGAACATGTCCAGGTGGGTTTGGAATGTCTCCAGAGAGGAAGACTCCATCACCTCCCTGGGCAGCTGTTCCAGTGCTCTGACACTCTCAGTGTAAAGAAGTTCCTCTTCACCTTGAGGTGAAACTTTTTGTAGTTTACTTCATGGCCATTGCTCCTCATCCTATCCCTGGGCACCACTGAAAGGAATCTGGCACCATCCTCTTGGCACCTGGCTTCGAGGGATATATATGGATTAATGGGATACACTTTCTGTTTTTCCATCTTTCTCCTCTTTTTTTAAAATGTTTGAAAAAATGGTAGGAGGTATTGACCAGAATCAGTTTTTCAGTTCCTGATTTTTTGTACAGGCACATTCAGAAGGAATCCTTCTCTTGGGTTTATGATTTTAAAATTCAGAATTTCAGAAATTCAGTGAGAGATGTTTAGTAGTTTGATGGGTAGTGGTGTAATGTTTGGTTGATAACCTGGTTTGCAACTATATAAAATCATCATATGGTATGGATTTCCTTCTCATTTTCATCTACCACTATCACATTAAAAAACCCCCAAACAAACAAGCAAAATACGTAAATTGTCACTAATAACATAAGACTTGCACTATCATGTGTTTAGACGTCTCAGAACCAGGTAAAAAAATGCAGGTCTTAACTCTCTCACAGATATGCTAACAGAACCAAAAATTTACGTTAATTTGAAATTTCATTTAAAAGCCAAGAAAAAGTTTCTGAGTTTATACAAGAAAATGGAATGAAGATGATGAGAGTAGACATTGAAAGACTGGTAATTGATATATGCCATAGTCAATGATATTTCTGTTATCCCACCTTTTTCTACATTTATTTTTAAGGTACAAGCTGATGGATTTTCACTGTGATTTCTATAAATCAAACTCATCAGAGACTTAGCTCCTGAGTCATCACTTATTCTAAGAAGTACTGCCTGATTTTTGCTTTCCTCATATTTATTTGTGGTGATAGGAAGCCTTTAGCAAACAGGTGGGTCTTGCAATCTGCTCCAAGGGAAATCTCACCCTGATTGTGTCTAATCTCTTTGACTTCTAAATCACAAGGAGATTTAGAAAAATGCTCTGAAAATACTCTCCTACATTTTGACAGTGACAGCAAGCAATAGTTCAGCACTACCAGCAGCACAAAGTAAACAATATGTCCCCATGTTTTTGTGACATCTGAGGCAAGGAAGGAAGCACAGGTTCTTTTAAAGGACACTTTGGATTTTTCTTGAATGGGAGAGTTTGGATGCACAAAGATGAAAACATAGATTGAGCACTGGAGGAATCCTGTTAGGCAAATCTTGCAATAGGCAAATTATTTTAATACTTGGACTCTCATGGAAAAGAGTGCTTGGTCACAGCATATTTTGCCTAGAGTAAGAGAAACAGTACCAAGAATGACATATCTGTTTCCACATCATGTGGAAAACATTATTAAACTCTCTTGTATGTCTGCTTTAGTACAATGTTTAATTAAAAACCACATACAGTTCTTTCCAACATGTCTGAGGATCAAATTAATGCAGAATACTGAAGAAGACTCTTATCTGTAGCAGTCTCATTTCCTGAGGGAATAAGAAGATCTCTGGTGAATAAATGGAACAAAAAAGGCTGATCTCAAGCTTGAGACAATTGAATCTTTTGCTTATAGTTTTTTGCTTCCAGCCTCCCAACAATAGTTTTCTGGTTTGGGTTGTTTTGGGTCTTTTTCTCTGTGATGCCAACCTCCCTCTAGGCTAAGTATTTTCCAGATTATCACTATGTTATTGTTTTCTCTCTTTCTTAAGTGCTGGAGGCTTGACAAAAATGCTAAGTGCCCCTTTGTCCTATCCCAAGAAAACCAATTTGGAAGATCTGCCTCAAAGGCATGAGAACTTTATACCTTTTCAGAAAAAACTAAGGCTGTCTGTGTGTTCTGCCCTGAGAAGACAGCTGTATTTTTCTTTCTCTTCATTCTTAGTGAAAAGTCAGGAGAAGGCTGACGCTCGACACTCAGGCTGTGACTATATTCGTAAATCAGACACTGCAGAGACAGCTCTGTAGCACTGGGTAGCCAAGTGTCACAACACAGTTTGCAGACATCCCACTAAATTATCTTACATCCCAAACCAGAAGGGCCAGAGCCTGGCTGTCTCCCCAGTCTGTGCTTAGCAAACTCTGCCAGAACCCAGGCTAACAACCAGTACAGCCAGTCAGGTGCTCTGGCTGTGTTCAGCCTTATGGTGTAAACATAGTCTCCAGGTTTCAGCCTGGATGGGTACAAGTGGTAACACTATGAACAGCTGAGATTAGCAAGTACTGATGGTCCTTCCCTAAATTTCTTCTTCTTTGGGGTCTTTTTCAAGTGGCATTTTCATACTCTTTCCATGAAGTTGCCAAAGCAGTTTTATAACTTTTAATTGAAGCACCCTATGATAAGGTCATTCATTATTTTTATTTCATTCTGTGTGTTTGTTTATAAAGGCAACACATGCATGGGTTTATTTAAGTAAAGTAGGTTGAAGTTTGCTTTCCTATGACACTGTTATCTGAAGTGCTGTGCATCATTTACATTGATTCCGTATTTATAGTTCAACACTAGCATAATTAGAAGGATTTATTCCATGAAATGACAGAAAAGCCATATTTGTATAAGTAGTTGATTAAATCTCTTTCTGAAACTTTTGCTGTTTAGATGTGGTAATAACATCAAAGCAGATTTAACATGGTTTAAGCATGGTAATTTCTGTGTTGTTGTTGTTAATACACAAACTGTACAGCCATACCTTGATACAAACACCACACACCTAAACAGCACTTTTCTCTGTGAAGGATGCCTAAACATTTTACAAACTATTCATCATTCTTCACTACAGATAAAAGGGTTTTCTGGAATTGCCTCTGGCATTTGATTAATGGTAACTGTTCAAGTCAGTCTGAGTCACAAAATAATACCATACTACTCAAAAAGGGCAACAGTTTACATAAGCAGGATAAAATTATCTGAATTGGATTTGCGCTGGTTTTAGCTAGGGTAATGTTAATTTTCTTCACAATGGCTGATACGGGCCTACATTCTAGACTTGTGCTGGAAACAGTGTTGATAATACAGGGATGTTTTTGTGGTTACTGAGCAGCTGTCACTTGCACAGCACTTGGCACCTTTTCTGCTTTTCATGGTGCCACACTCATGAGCAGGCTGTGGGTGTGTGGGAAGCTGGGAGGTGACACAGCTGGGACAGGTGACCCAAACTGACCAACGGGATATCCCAGGCCATATGGTGACATTCAGTACATAAAGGGCTGGGGGAACAAGGAGGAAGAGAGGAATATTTGGAGTGATGGTGTTTGTCTTCCCAAGTCACCATTACATGCAGCTTTCCTGGGGGCAGCTGAACACCTGCCTGCCCATGGAAAGTGGTGAATTAATTTCTTATTTTGCTTTGCTTGCATGTGTGGGGATTATTTGTCTTTACCTATTAAACTGCCTTTATCTCGACTCATGAGTTTTCTAGCTTTTACTCTTTCAGTTCTCTCCCCCATCCAACCATTGGGGGAGTGAGTGGGTGGCTGTGTGTTGCTGAGTTTCTGGTTGAAGTTACACCACAGCAAGTCTCCAAGGCAGTCTCATGAACCACTATTTCTGCACATTCAGAAAAGGGTATAGATTATTTCACAGGTTTTTATCTGACATTCCTCTTTACTGGCACAGTAGCCTACCTCTCATTTTGGAGCTCTCTTTTGGTGCTAATTTCTGGGCTACAATAACACTTCTGGGTTGGAGAGTAGTCACACCTTAAAACTGAGCAAATGTGTGCTGGAGTTGCACTGTTGTCTGATCCTGCTGCCATACAATCACCAACACTATCTACAGTACTCTGGTTTCTTCACAGTGTGCTGGTTAGATGTAAACAGCTTGATTACTTGGAGTTGTTAACAAGTCTGAAGTCACTGAAAAAGAGCTAATACTACTTTAGGGAAACTTTTTTTTTCAAATTAGAATTTAAATGTATTTATTACAATTCCTAAAGAGTATAATATTCTCGATGCTTAAATGTCCTTATGCTAACCTGCTTATGGACAAATTTCATAACGCATATATGGGAGTCATTACTAAGAAAGAACAGATGAAAGTTATTCCAGAGAAAAGGCAGCTTTAAAGTAGAATACCTATGCTAAATCAAGCCATGCAGTGGTGGCCCACTGAAGTTTAAGTAACTTAACCAAGGGCAATCACTGAGATAACAGCTAAATGAAGAGAGAAATATGATGTTTTATATATAATAACTGCAAATAGTGATAGTTTCAAAGTGCCTACTTATACAGGTGGCTAAATACTGCTAATTGATTTAGGTAAAACAGTTTTACATATCTCTCTGTTGTGAAAACAGACCTTGAATGCAGCATTTAATTTTCATTATAAATCTGGCACTGTATTTCTGATCTAAAAAAAAATTCACAACTAATTAAAAGCTATTTTCTGTGGACATCAAGCTAATGAGCTATGATACTTGAATATAAACAAGTATGTGCAGATTTTCTTGCTAAGTATCTGCATGAGTTCATGTCTGCAAGTCAAGTGAAAACCCACTAAAGCTCATTTTTTTCCCAGATGAGAGAACATGGTAGGATGTTTGTCTGAGACGTTGGACACCACAACAATTAACAACATCATTTCAGACCTCACTGATGACTTCTTTTAGATCTCTTTTATGCTTAATGCCTGCTTGTGAGTGAGGCAGTGTGCAACTTCATATTGTTTCTCTCTTCAATTTTAGTACATTTCACACTCAAGTATGCAAATCTCCTCCATCACCTATAAAGCTTCAGTCCTTGCACCTTTAGAGCAATAATTGTCTTCATGACTCGGAGAGAATATCAGATCTCAGAGCATTTTCTGTGCTAGGCCAGAGACTGAGATTTCTCCATGCCCCTCTGAGCTGTCTCCTTTGACAGCTATGGAGATATGGATTACTCGGGGTTTACCATCATGTCCCATAGACTTTGGAAATTTGCCTTGAATCTTGAATTGCCAAGAAGCTTATCATGCTTGGAGGGAGATAGATGACAAAGAAATTCAGTAGTCAAGTAACTGGCTTTGACTGCCTAGGGAACCTCTCCCATGACATTTCTGTCCTGCTTCCTCCTCACATTACCTTGTGGCACCATGAAGTGGAGTTACTCCTGATTTACTCCAGTAAGTGACCTAAAGAAGTGTGGCTTCTGATTACAGATTCACCTTATTTAAGAACTGTCAGCCAAGGTCATCCAGCTAATCTTAACTGATGAGAAAGCAACTGAAGCAAAATTTCACAGGCCAAGGGATGTGATCCTCAGCCTCTACTCAACCCTAGTGAGGCCACATCTGGAGTATTGTGCTCAGTTCTGATCTACACAGTTCAAGAAAGGCAATGAACTACTGAAGAGGAGACCACAAAGATGATTAGGAGTCTGAAGCACCTCTCTCATAAGGAGAGATTGCAGGAGATGGACCTGCTTCTCAGCCTGGAGAAGACTGAGAGGGATCTCGTCAGTACACACAAATATCTCAAAGCCAGGTGCCAAGAAATGGTGCCAGACTCCTTTCAGTGGTGCCCAGGGATAGGATGAGAAGTAATGGCCATAAAGTAAAAAAGAAGAAGTTTCACTTCAAGGTGAGGAGGAACTTCTTTACACAGAGAGTGTCAGAGCACTGGAACAGCTGCCCAGGGACATTGTGGAATCTTCCTCTCTGGAGACATTCCAAACCCACCTGGACATGTTCCTGTGTATCCTGTTCCAGGTAATCCTGCCTTGACAGAGGGGTTGAACCAGATGATCTCCAGAGGTCTCGTCTAACTTTAACTGTTCTCTGATTCCGTGATCCCAAGTCCTTAAATCCCAAAACATAGTCTTGGGAAGCCAGTTATATCCTGCAAGATTTGGGAACTGGAATATTCTCTGCAAGCTGTAGCACAACAGCCTCATACACAGACACTTTATTCACAAGATCGTGACAATAAAATTGCTCATATATGAAAAAGGACAGAAAATAAAAAGGTACTATCATTCAGAATCAAATGAAGATATGTCCTGAAATACGAAGGCTCACATCTGGATTTATTTTTCTCTCTACACTGCTGCCACCAATGAGTTTTCAATGTCTTATGAATATCTGTAAAGGAAGGAAAAGAAAGGCATTGTCAGGAAGCAGACATGACAGCAAAGTCATTTTTACAGACTTTGGAAACTACATTCTGAAAAACAATAATAATAATAATAATAATTTTTTTTTTAGTCCTGTGAAGGTCAGCTTGGCATACAATGTGTTTGCTGGATTTAGATTGTGAATGGTTTGAATATTTATAAATGCTTACAAGAGTGAGGAATGATTATTGCTGCACATTCATAAAGAAGTCCCTTCTTCCTCAATAAGACTAATAGCATCTGCAGTGCTGAGACTCATAAAGCATTACTGTTGGCTTTTAGGATGATTCATAGGCCAATTTTAACAGAGAGAGGTATCTTAGCATAGCATTGGGAGTCAGCAGTTCCTCCCTTCTGATCTGGTCTCCGATACAAAATTTTCTTTATAGCCTTGAGCTGTTCACTTAATCTTTCTGCCTCATACTCCACATCTGTGAAATATGTAGTTACCATATTCACCTCACAGTAAAAAAAGGTCATTGTTTCTCTCCTCCAAAAATATTTCCCTTAGGCCATACCTCACCTCAAAGTCACATGAGAACTGAAAGTTTTCCTGTGGATTTTGAACCTTTGAGACAGAGTTAAAAGTGCTTGATGCCACATAATTTCTCTCCATAGAATTATCTACTGGCAAACTCAGAACCTGAATCCTGGATACACAGACTATCTGACCATAGCACAGACCTGAATGTAGATAAATGTAGATAATGTGGATGCTTAGTGAGCTTCTGCTTGAAGGTGTAAGGAAGAGTCCACTTAAAAGACAATATAGGTGGAACTCTTGCAGTTGGGAAGACAGCTTTGGTGCCTATGTTCCAAATATCTAAAATAAATAATTTTATTAAAAAAGTAGGCAATTCTTACTTTGACCCACAAAGGAATCTCTTTATATTTTTTTTACTGTGAAGCCATGAGAACTGCTGTGGCTTTAGCCCTGCAGAAAAATCTGCGGCAAGCTAATTCCATCAATATCCAATTTGCTTTTCAGGAAACTCATCCATAGCCTAGAAACATATTGTAAAAAATAAATAAGTTTTTCTTTTCTTTCAAAATAGTAGCAAGATTAAAAGGATATCTTCACAACCCAGAAGAATATTCTGCAAAAGAAACTGATCTTTTTCATTCAAAATGGTAACAATATTAAAAGGCTATATTCTTGAACGGTCTAGGAACTTTACTCCATGTTTTTTAACCTTCAGTGGTCCATTCTATTCTTTAAAAGTTCAGTATTCTTATTTACAGTAGAAGTTGTATTATGGTAACACAGAATATTAGTTCTTGTCTCCTCTTGTGGGATGTTAAACAACACCACTGAGAACCTGGCAATGAGAAAGATGTATTAAGAAAAATGTTCTAAACCCACAAACAGTGAGAACTGGGGATGTTTCCCTGAGCAGCTGGGAAGTCCTATACAGGACTATTCATGTTATCTCCCAAACATGGTATATCAAGTACATCAAGAAAGAAAAAGGAGTTTCCAGAAAGTCACATCCTTCTGTTCCTCTGCACTGGCTGATGATACCAACTAAACCAAAAGATTTAGACCACTGTAAAAGGAGAAGTACAGCTGTGATCTCTCCTCCCAAACTAACACCACAATTTAATCCCTCTGCAGTGTTTCAGTCTTCTTTTTCTAATTAAATGAGTCATGCAGCATAACATCTCTACTACTCAGAAGAAGAGGTGGAAACGAAAACTTGATTCATATATTCTACAAATGTATTTCATGATGAAAGAAAACTGCTCTCAAACTCTGTGCATACACCGATTTGTTGAGGAAATTGAGGAACAAAGGAGTGGGGCCTGTGACCGTCAGACTCTGTAATCATCCAGATGGTAAAAGCAACATTTAACCTTTGTTTGGATTGAGAGCCTCTAATAAACACTCTTTCATGGAAGGGCAGATTCTAACTCAGAGTAAATACAAGCTTTTCTAGTAGACTTAAATTAATTTCTCTAGATTTTACATCTGGATAGAAGAAACATGTAGTACTGTAAACATGCTTTACTTTTTTCTAATTTCATTCAAAACATAGTCTAAAATAATTTCTGAGATTCTCCTCCATTCAATTCCTTGAGTAAACTTTACTTTTACTGGTTGACAATCCAGTATTTCTAATGTATACTGTTGCCATCTAGTGTCAAAAACCCAGCAGTATACTTAAAATTCTATTTCCCATTTTTAGGTGATTAAGCACATATTTGTATGTCTCTACTAATCTTTAAATTAGTTTGATTCTCTTCTGTATCTGTGCTTTTCACCTTATCAGCCATTTGTGATAAAGCCACCCAGCTCATACCATGTCTACTGCATATCTTGCCCAAGGTCAGCTAGTGGGGATTGGTGCTTTGACTTCAACTCTGTTGGGCCACCAAGGCATGGTACAGTACTTGGGAACTATGGTGGGAACTGAAATTCTTCCCCAAAAGCTGCAAGGAAAATGGGATGTTCTGCAGGAGAATTCATCCCAGAGGGAATGAATCTCATCTAACTGGACATACTTACAGCATAGACATTTACCTTTGAAGTTCCCCCTTCAGCCACTGGAAAGACACTGGTACTTTCAGGGAGAAATTCATCTCATCTTAAAGTAGAAGAGCAAAATAGGTCCAATTACTGATGTGCTTTAAAATTGCCTGCTTCTGCATGCTCCCCCTGATTACAGAGCCAGCATCAGGTGGCAAACTCAGGACACATCTAAACTAGAGATGGCTAAAGTCAGATGAATCTTACTTTAACTCACTCTCATAAGGTCTGGAAAGATCTCACTAACTGCCCAAATTTGGACTTGAGCCTGTCTTTTAAATAGTCCCGTTTGAATATTCTTCACAAGTGGTAATGAGATTTTCAAGTTATGTGCTTGCTGTCACTGATGGCAGCTAGTATCTTTTAAATCTTTTCTAATCATTTCAAGAGAGGTCGACTGAACACTGGAGGAGGGACAATTTGATTACATAATTGATTAAAGTGAAGATGCAGCAAAGCTGCCAAGGCAATCCCTTTAGACCTGGAAACCCAAAGCACAATCCAACCCAATAATTCATCATAATGACAAGTAACTGGAGAATGGAGATCCAGTTGTGGTATTTTCCTGTAATATTTAGAAAGACAGCAGGATGTTGTTAGGTTTTTGTTTTGTTTTAAGGCAACAGTTTTCACAGAATTGAACCTACATTAAAAGAGAAATTTTGGCTTGTTCTAGTCCACTGAAGTCTTGCCATTGATTTCATTGAGATCAGGACAGGATTCTCAGTGATGCTGCTGCCTGCTCTATCAAGGAGCTAAAACTTACGGAGCACAGCAATACATGAAGGAGCATTTGAGGTGAACGCTTAAGCCAAAAGAGAGTCTTGGAAAGAGTAAGATTCAAGAAATGTGCAATTTTTTCCTCTCTTTTCTGTCAAGTGTTCCTGTCTGACTATTAAATGTACACTCCCAGAACTCTTAATTCCTGTGACTATCCCCACATGTGTTTAAATTTCTGTTAACGCAGTTAGCTCTGCTTCCATATGGCACAGCAGTGGCACTTGGTTGCTGTGATTAACTCTAAGCATTGGCTGGGAAGGTAAATGAAAAGGCATGCTTTCTGCTGAAGCAATTTGTCAGTGAAGTACTGCAAGCCATATGTTTCTCTATCGTCTTCCAAATATTTGTGCTGATGTTGCTAGAAGGCGATGTCATCCAAGGAAAAGGAGATTCATGGTAGATCATGCTGTGATAGATTAGTGAAAGCACACAGCACTTGCCTAATGCATTTTTAGCCCCTAAACTCACTGCTTTACAACCACCGATGCTGCTGCCACTAGAACACATCAGATTATTCCTCCCACCAACAGGACTGTCACTTTGTGGGGTCCATTATTTTCTTGTAGTGTTGGAAGCTGTGAAGGTTTTGCTCTCTGTCTCGATGGACATTCTGCTCAAAGCATGTACAATAAAATTGTAAAAAATAATAATAAATAGATCAGTGGTCAGCTCTGCATTAAATTAAATACATGTCCTCAAGTAAGGTTAAATAATTGCAAATTGGTTTTAATTCAGTAATTTTTCTGACATGAAAATAAAATTAATTCCCCAGACTGCCACAGGCTTATCTGAAAAACAGCATCCTGGGGCCAGTCTTCACTCTGCCAAATTCTGGCTGAAGTTACTGAGCCCAGCTCATGTCACAGACATAACCTCTGCCCACCACTTTATCACTGCCATGGGATTAATACTCCCTAAACCAGGCAGCTTCCATAACAAGCATGGAAGTGACTACCAAAGGAAGAAGCATTCAAAATGGTAGTTATATCCATATGCAACTTCATCTGTCACTGTAGTAACTCAACTAGTCCAGCTTTAAGGGCTGAAAAAAACACTTTTCCCTGATCCTCTTACCTCTTCTATGCCAAAAACATTTTGTACAGATCCCAATTCTGCAGCTGAAAGATCTAACATCGAAGTTATAAATTACTCTCATTTTTTATTTAATTAAAAGAATAAAATGTAGCCATGCTATAAAATTGAGACATTAAAATAGTACATGCCATGAATTTACATTTTAGAACTGTCAGCAAATTCAATCAGGAAATGATCTCCTTAATATAAATGAACACAGGAAAGTGATTAACTTTTTTAAATTTAGCAACAACAAATTGTAATATCTTTCAGACAGGTAAATCAGAATTATGTCCTACCTTTAATAATCTATAGGCAGCTGCTCTGTCTTCCCAAAGTGGAAGAATTAATGTAAGGGTAGAGGTTAACAGCAGCAATTATGAGCACAATCATAAATATGTTCTTTTAAGCATATTGATTCAAATGAAATAAAAATGCCACAGAACAGAATTCTACAGGGTGCAATCCTGCTGCCATTACCTAGACAAATCTTTCAGCATCAGCAGTTTTCACAACTGGTGACATCACATTACTGGACCTTTATAAAAATCATAGAATATGAAGGACATGAGTAGACTATCTTTAAACAAATTAGCTGAAGCTTTAAACAGATAAGCTACATCTTTACTGTACTTTACAGTTTAGAGTGGTCTAAATTCCAGTTTATCCCAAAGACCTACTGCAAGTGATTAGGAGTGACTGCTAACCTCCCCCATTTTATGGCAGTGTGGATGTACATATCAGGTGCTGATTTATTTTCTCAAAGGGCCTACAGAATCATCTAGATGTTAAACACCATCAAAAGAGCTGAAAATGTTCACAGTGGGAGGAGACAACACCAGTCCATGGCACCTTTTTTTTCAGGCCAGAACTGTGAAGAACAGAAGCCTCCACAGAAGCCATGAATTGAAGGAGGTTGGCCACCAGCCCACAGCTGTCTCGGTGTGAGCACAAGTCCTTAGATTCTTTGCTGAGGAGCAGTGTGGGGCTTCCACTGCCTGAGACCTACATAGTCAAAGTTTAAAGAAAGAAGTAGAAGAAATGGAAGGGGACAAAAGAGACATAATGAAATGTGGTTCCTATTCTATTCTTAGGGTTTTAAAGATATGTAGTCATCTTTTTGATAGGAATAGGCAATCATTGCTGCAGTAAGTGTTATGTTCATTTAACCAGGGTGCTTGCAGGAGAAAAACATGTAAGTGATTCTTGAATCTGGCTCATGGGACAGCTGTACACCTAGTTATGTAATGTCAGCCTAAATAGCATTTCCAATACTATTAGCAAGATTATTCTCATTGTTTATTGGTATTTGCTAGCATAAATTTCCAACTTGAAAGGCACATTGATCACTTCCTGCTGTTTCTCTAGTCTAATACGTGTGTTAATGAGGCTGTTTTATCTTAATAGGTTTTAAAAATTATTTAATTCCTTGCATATTGCTTGTGTTAAAATAATATATTAATGAAATCCATGTGTCTTCCAGGACTATGAACTTCTGAAAATTACTGTATGGTTTAATGGCAATCCTCCTTTTTCTATCAAAATGCACCAGGAAAAAGAATTTTCCTATACACAAGGCCTTTGACTCTTTTCTAAAAGTTCCTATCTACATCAATAGATTTTATTTATAAGATATCTATAAAATCATAATATAAATTTAAAAAAAACATGTGAATAAACATATACTCAGAATTAATAGTTCTAAAGCTCTCTGAGAACTGGCTAGATGGACTGTCACAGAGTTCTGCTCTGTGTAATAGAATGGTCCCAAGAACTATGCAGAAATCTGTCTGTGAGTCTGAAGTAAATGCTGCTTTCATTTCTTCCTTATCAGGGAAAAAACAAAACAAAACACCAAGAAAACAAACCTGAAATTTGCTCAGCTTTTTTCATGACTGTTTCTAGTACTGGACTGGCACTGAATTTAACTATAAAGTTTAGAATTGTAGTTGCATAATATGCAGTTGCTTTTCTTTCATATAAACAAGCCTGATTCATTTCCGGTGAAATAAAGGTCAAAATCCTCCTTGACTCCCTTGGGGCTTGGATGGCACTTCAAGCTGTCATAAAAAGTGGTGTTCATATTAATACAGTAACCAGAAACTGAATGCAGGAATTTCAAGCCATAAAGCATACCGGACAAATTCACAAAAAAACCCCAAAACAAAACAAAAAACCAACAAATGAACTCTTCAATAGGAAATGTGAATTTAGGTATTATATGGTGAGCAAGACTATGAATAATAATCATAAAAGTATATTATGCTCCTATTTCACAAAATATATTACTTTCCTCTGTTTTGTTCTTCCAAAGGGAACTCTTTATTGCAGCAGATCACATTGAATTACAAATCATGAGGACTACTAATGATGAAGTGTAGAATTACTGACCATGTGCTATTCTCTGATGGACTTTCGAGTAGTTAAATTAGTTGTAAATATACAATACATCGAGCATATATTAGAGAGTAACCTCTACAACAGTCAACCTTCAGGTTTTCATTTTGTTCATTAGAATCACTTATATTTGCATTTTTCCAAGAAAAGATAAAATTATTCTGAACCCATCACTCCAATACCTTACCAAGTAAAGGTTTTGACAAATTGCTTGCTGTTTCATCTCTGGGTCAGATTGATAGTCCATTGATGCCACTCTCATTCAGCAGTACTGCAAATTACTCTATTGAAAAAAAAGGCCATTATGTTATTTATAACCAAAATCTATTTCTCAAAAGAAGTATAACAAGCAAGATTACATGCATGCAAAGACTAGATAAAAACACTAATTTCCAGTTGCTGGAGATGGTGAATTTTAAATATGACAGTAACTCCCTCTGGCCAAAGGCATGAACAGCCTGAGCTCTAGAATGACTGAGGGCTTTGAAGAGAAAACAATCAAAACTCAGAATCTCCTGAGAAAGGGGAGTGGTAATGCAAGGTTTCAAAGTCACTACAGGACACCTGCAAGGATGAAAACATACAGTATATGTAGCCATCTGTCTGTCACTATTGATGGCAGCCATAACACAACTCAAAGAAAGGAGTCATTAAAACTCAGTCTAATACTCAAATGTCTACAATTGCTCAGTGCCTCAAAGCTGCTGAAACATCACTTCTTGCTGAAAAGTTGCACCATGAGGTAATAAACATAACACATGGTACTAACTACATTTGTCATAAAAGATGAGCATGAGACTAAAGCCTGCATCCCACAGAAGCAAACACACACACCAACAGAATTTACAATGCTCCAGAGTTCATCGTGTGATTATCCCAGCCCCCTTATTCTACTGCCTACCTCTACAGAAGTTATTGTTTTTATTTCAGCATGTCCTCTTTCTGCTTGTGCCACTATCTCGTTCTAGCCTCTTCCCCTCCTTTGTGCTATTGAAAATTGCTCAAACATAAAACATGGAAACAGAAAATTACCAAAACCTCAATAAACTGAATGTTCAGTTCAACATGCAAAAATCTACCAGAGAAAGACGTCCGGTAGGAGTAGAAAATGTTCCAGTTCTTGAAAATAACATAGGTATACTATAAAAGCAGTTGAATTAAGAAATTTGTTAGCTTGTTTTAGAAATTTCTCTGGAGTCTGCTTTGCCAGGGGAAAGACACTTTGACTTTAAGGGACTTTACTAAGAATTTTTATGGTACAAGATGTTTCTTTTTCCTTAGTATGAATTTGCAGTTCACATCAAAAAGCAAACCTGGAACAGGTAATTTTGTAAGCCAGAGCTACTTTTCTGTGTAACTTGAATTACTAAAGTTAGGAGTCTGCATCCAATGCAGATGAAACACAGTTGTGGTTTTAAGCCCAGCTGGAGGTGAAACAAGGAGCAGCCACTCACTCAACTCCCCTTCCCTTCCCTTCCCCCCTTCCCTAGCTGACACCAGGACAAGATTAAAATGTGTTTGTTGGCTTCTATTAAAATTTTGATAAATCAGAAAGCCTGATTCTATTCTCCCACTTCCATAAACCACAACATAAATTGACTAACACAGTTATTATTTATAGGTGTTTCATTCCATATAAGCAAAAGCTAAGTAAACTTCAGGGTTGGGGTTTTTTTATTATTATTTAAACATGCTTTCTTTTTTATTTCCTCACTGGTCAGCTTTATCCCAATAATGCTACTGTTCTATCAGATACAGCTTCTGCTGTTGAGACAGAGACAGTTACTGATATCACTAGTAATTGAGTTTGGTTTTATGCTATTCCATTAAACGGGGTATATGATAGGCATAGCTAGATGGGAGCGAAGCACTCTATGGACAGATGTTTTAATTATGAGTATATATACAAAAGAAGGTCTGTAGGGAATTTCATTCTGTTTCAGACCACTTCTCCAAGCTAATTTTTAATTCTTAGCATATCTTTCACTTTCTTAGACATCTTGCCAATTTCCTCTCATCTACCAACTTAACATGCATACACTTAATTCTGTATTCCTCCAGCTCACTAAAGAGATCATATTAGTATGGGATTTTTCCACCAGAAGTTAAAGTTAAAATTTTATGTTTTTTAAAAATAGACACAATATTTGCCTTTTTGTAGCTCTGTCACACTCCTCCAATCCTCTATATGTTTTCTGTATAACTGCTGGTATCTTTAAGATTGCTTTCTGGCTATGTAACTCAATTTATCAGGTCCAGCCAAACTGATGAACACCTGATTTCTCTAAACATTCTAGCTATCTTTCTCTTGCAAGCCCTATTTTTCCACTGTCTTTGTCTTACTTTGAAAATTTACCCTTTTCATCTAGAAGTTCTGTTAGCCATTTCCTTCAGCTGAGCATTTTAGCAAACATAAGTGCATGTCATTTTGTAGAAAAGCAGAGTAACAGATTAATTCTTTTCTTACCCTTCTAAGTACATCTACTAGTTTGCTTTCAGTTCCCTGCAGTCAGATTCAACCATATCATATATACTGATTAAGCTTCCCTTCCTGTACTGATTAAGATTATCTGTAAAATTAGATTTCTTTGTTCCAATTCTTCCTATGAGAAAAGCCAAGAGAAACAAGAGAGAAAAATAATCTCTCCCCTTCAACAGTTAGATATCTTCTCATTTACAGATTCATTTTATATCTATCTTAATTATTACAAAATTGTCTTCAGTTTTGGTCCATTTTTTCCTTGAGTTCTATGTCCCCAGCTTCTGCTGCAGAAATCACTTTCTCTCAGGAACATGTTTGAAACCACTAATCCAAACTAATTTACAGATTCTATGGATGCATACAAATATAGTGAAAACAGATGGTAACTTACCAATATAGGGAGTCTGCTTCTAAAAATTGGTGGTTTTTCCTGAGGTTTTAAAGGTTTCAAGAAGGTTAGAAACCTCTTGCCATCCTTCATTAGGATAAAAGCAATCAACCTTATTTTGATAAGTGATTTCGTATCAATTTTTTTAGATTGAACTGCCATGAAACATGTATTGGTTTGAAAACAAACCAGTGGGAGATCACAAGTCAAGATTGAAATTAAAAATAAGTGAAATAATACAAGGAAAAGCACTGACAAAGTCAGATACAACCTAACACCCTGTTAGGGTGGTAGTAGCAGTCCAACTGAAGTAGTCCAGTTGAAGCGGTGATCCTGTGAAGGTCTAGTCTCCAGCTGAAGATCCAGTGGTAGCTCTCGTCCTCTGGGAACCCAGTAGACAGGGCTAGCTCAGGCAGTTCCAAGGCCAGGTTATATCCAGGTGGGAACACCTGGCTCCTCCCTCCTGGGCAGAGCATCCCACAATGGGATGAGATAAGTCCATGAGTCACACGGTGGGTCCCTGATGGCCCATTGCCTGTCATCCGGAGTGGGTCATTAGCAGGTGATAGCAGCTAACAGCCCACAGCTGGTGGTAATAGAATACTTAACTACATCTATATTGCAACCTAGGACAAAACTCCACCCCACAGTGCAAATTCCTAAACTAAATAATTTTCTTTCTCAGTTATCTTTCTCTAATATAGGCAAAGAACATATTTCTTGAAAAATGAAAATTTCTTTTCCAAATCTTAGTTTTGACCTCAGATTTCTCCCATCTCAAATGAGTTAGTTGCAGTATCCAACCTGTCATTGATCAAATGGTGTAATTTCTGTTCGTGTCCCAGGGCTTTCAATTAAAGATTTGTCTCAAGATATTGTACATGCTGTTTTTCAGAATGTTTCTCTGGGGTTATCTAAAATCATGGGTTTTACTGCCAGTCTGAAAGTTCCTCTATTTCTGCCTTAATGTTATTTCCCAGCAAACTGTTACTGATTTTTTCTCTAGAGTAATTATTTGTTTTCAAAATTCTTTTCCCTATGCTATACAGTGTTTGTTACCAAAGTAAGTTTGTTTTTACAACCACCAACAAATTATTATAAAATACAACATCTTCCACATTAAAATTCTGCAATCAACATTGATTTGCAAATCTGCTGAAGATAGTTACTTTTCTGAGTGTAGTTCTTAATAACCTACTCTATCTGTGAATCTTTTTTTTCCCACAAAGCTCTTATATTTCTGTTCATAGCCTTTCCGTTTCCCATGCTCTTTGGAGAGCAATTTGTCTGATGGGATCACATCCCTGTGGACTGGGGAGCTGTGAGGGATGCTGGGGTGACAAGGCAAAGGCCTTGCCCGTCAGAGCATCCGTGCGTAAGGTGAGGAGATGGTGACCAGGTTCAACCAAGAGTCCAGACCAGCAGGTAAGGCAGGTTCAGGCAGCTCCAAGGTCAAGCTGGGAAGCCAATCTGGAGGTCCAGGTATGAGCCCAGCTCATCAGGCTACAGGGACAGGCCAGTCTGGTTCTCCTGGCGCTGTCAGCAGCCTCTCTCCTATGTTCCCAGGAGGAAAGGAGCTGCCCTGGACTGCACCACTGCTGAGCTGGCCCTGGTCCTCAGCAGCCAAGCCTTTGGGAAGGGGGATCTTATCTTATGCATCTATAATTTCCCTAGTACACTTAATTATTTATCTTCTCACACTGAGGAGAGTAATAAACCAAAGGAAGGAAGAACGGTAGCATTACCTCTTGTTTTGGCAGTATTGATGATAAACATTTAGGAAAAAATTATGCCAGCCACAAAAGAAATATCTGAAGAACTGTGTAATACACTCAAAAACACACATTAAGAAATACCTGGGATAATGAGGCTTTTCTCCAAGTTTTGATTCTTTTTTACAGTTTGGTAGCTTTTCCTGAAAAATAAAATTATAAGCAACTGATTCCTTGGAAAAAGGCCAACTGTTTGGATTATGTGTTCTTTACCATTTTTGTTTTACTTATGAGTTTTGTCTTCATTATTGTCGTGAGTTTCCATCTGCTGTCTAATGGTTTTATTGCAGCTGCATCACTGTCCTGTTTCTCTTTGTTAGCATTAAATGTTGCTAAGTAACTGAATCAGGCTGTGGTATTATTTTGCAGAACTATTATTTTTTTTGAAATATGTATAGAGATTACTCAGCAAAATGAGTAATCTCCCAAAGGAAAGAAGGCCATTTGCATCTACCACAACTCTCATTTTCAGATGATTTCTAAGAAGAAATTGAAAGTGATTCCTATAAACATGTTATATATAAACATAAACACATATAAACATTCCTACAATGCATAATTTCAGATCAGGCAGTTAAGAAAGTATGAATCTTAATGAAAACTTGCTTTACCTGCTCCATGAGGTTATCCTAAGCCACACCAAATAACAACATTAGTTTTGCTTTTAGTAATGTGTCTCAGCTCTTACAAGCAATGTAATTTAAAAGTAAAATAGCTTGGCTTTCTGTCAGTGCAAGCTCATTTAGAGAATGTACCTTTGCTGTGGGTTATTACATGGAAATCATAATTTAAGTTGTTTAATAACAAAAAATGGGAAAGATGGAATTTACCGTTTTATTTAAGTCTCTAATTTCATGTTAATGTGGCAATGATCTAGTGTCTCATCTACATGGACCTGCGATCAGCAATAAGGGTAACTATCCCAATAGCAAAACCTATCTGGGTTTAATGAAATTTCCACTTTAAAATCTCTCTGAAACAGTCAGAATCACTAACAGCCACACTGCAGATCACTTTGTTCAATTTCCACTGTGAAGGTTTAAACTGCTTTAGTGTTAAATAAAACATAATAGAAGACTGTGACACCAGAACAAGAGAATTACCATAGAACTTTATAAAGAATGTCTGAAATGGAATGGCGTCAATCATTATTAAATTATTCAAGAATTGCTTGAGCTGCAATGTGTTGATTAGAATAGTCTTAAAAGGTTCCACATTCCATTATGTTATTTTACAGTTTGAAACCCCCCTAAAGAGAACAATGTATTTTCTTTTGTATACTTTTAACACAGACAGGCACTACACATAAAAAATATTTTAAAATAAATTTCTCAGTCTTCAATGAATCTTTTATAGGTCAGAGAACGGACTCTCAAGATAGCAACTATTGTTAACATGGGAAATATCTTTAAATTTGTTCATTTGAAAATTTATCATATTTATCAGATGGAGAGGTATCATACACAAATAGCAAAATTGTTTCATGAACACTAAATAGCAAAATTACTTTGGTTTTGAAGGACAGGGTGAGAAATGCTTGCAAGACAGGATGGCTCAATGCTAACTATGGGCAATAACCACTTTGCATCTGCTTGTTGAATAATCACAAGATTTTTAGACACTTGGAGTAAAACCACATATACATAAAGTCTTATAATAAGTGGCTCTGAACTAAAAAAAAAAAATCACATTCTTCCAGCTCCCTCGATTTTATAATTAATATAAATACGCTGAAGCCAGCAGGTGAAGTATTATAATAGCTGGGCATGAGTAGCAGCAAATATGCAGAAAAGAGAACTGTCATGGAAAATCCAATTACTTATGTACTTCAGCTATTAATAACTTTATTAAATTTGAAGCACAAGTCAAAGAGTGTGACCATCCAAGCTGGGAAGACACAGTTGTCCTTGTCCTTCTAGGACCTATACCAGAGAAAAGAAAAAGCTAGAAGCAGCACATGATTTCCTCTATTTCCTCCTTCCTTACTGTATCCTCCCTAAGGTATGAGGTAAATCCCCCAGGTGCACTTGATACCAGCAGGTGTGACCAGCAGGTTGAGGAGGACACTCTGCCCCTGTACTCCAGCTCTGGGGACAGAGAACGTCTAAAAAGATGCTTGGAGGGCTGGAGCAGGTCTCCCACAAACACTGCCTGAGACAGCTGGGGGTGCTCATTTGAGAGAAGGCTCCAGGGAAACCCTCTACACCTTCCAGTACATGAAGAATGCCTAAAAAAAAAAAAAAAAAACCATAGAGGAGCTTTATACAAGGGCATGTACTGATAGGAAAAGTGGGAATGGCCTTAAACTGAAAGAAAGTAGGTTTAGATTAGATATTAGGAAGAAACTCTTCCCTGTGAGGGTAGTGAGGCACTGTCACAGGCTGCCCAGAGGAGCTGTGGATTCTCCATTCCCTGGAAATGTTCAAGGCCAGGGTGGATGGAGATTTGAGATTTGATTTGGTCTAGTGGAAGGTGTCCCTGCCCATGGCAGGGGAATTGGAAATAGATGACCTTCAAAGATCCTTTCCAACCCAAAGCATTCTATGATTTTAGCAAGTGTAGTGTCCACCTCACTGCTCTCTCACTCCCCCCTTCAGCAGGACAGGGGGAAAAAATAAAATGAAAAAGCTCATGGGTCCAGACAAGGACAGAGAGATTATCCACCTATTACCATCACAGGTAAACCAGACTCAACTTAGGGAAGATTAATTTACTTTGCTGTGAATTAGAAATTGGGTATTTTTAAAACAGCCCAGTGAGAAACAGAATCAAAAATAAAAGCACTTTTCTTTCCAAAGCCAACTCCACTCTTTTTTTTTGACTTTTCTGCCACCTCCTCCCCTCCACAAGTGTCACAGGGAGATGGAAGACTGGGGTTGGGTTCATAACATTTTGTCTGCACCACTCCTTCCTTCTCATGTTCCTCCCCTGCTCCAGTATGGAGTCCCTCTCCTGGACAGAGTCTGCCACAAATTGCTCCAATGGGCGTACTTCCCAAAATGCTGCACTTTTTCAACAAGTAATCTCCTTCTTACTGTCTTTCAGGGTTTTGATGCTGTTTGCTCATTGGGTAAACACAAGAGAGCTGCAGCACATATTCTGAACTGCATCACTGTTGGATTAGATGCTCACTCGTGATGCTCTACTAGTAAAATCCAACCTGCCCTAAAGGATCAACCCCACCTGAATGATGAGGTAACTGAGTACTCATTGTATGGTCACACACCACAGGATACCTCAAAGACAGAGAGAAAATATAGACAGATCCTAGAGACAAAAGGATCTTTGCCACATTATGAAGGAATTTTGTAGATCCAGATGCCAAAGGGCAAAAAAACCCTTTCATGGGCTGGACAAGGAGATTGACATGTTCCTGGCAGAGTAGTGTTGGGATGGGTGATACCATCTCAGGAACTGCTGAGGAGCTGAGTGGTTCCAACACAGCAGAACCCCACTGGTGGAAGCCTTCTTAGTCCTCCCCCCTGGAGAACACGATGGTTCCTCCCCAAATTATGTAAATCCCCCCAGCTGTAACCTAACCCCTGATCCCATCCCTTCCTCCTCCCATTGGTTGTGGTGTTCCCCCCGCCTCCTCTCCCCTGACCCTCCAGCCGCCCCTTTAAATGTAGACGGCTGGGGTGCCTCGTCCTCTTTTGGCCCTGGAACCCTTCAGAATAAACCTCTAGAACCTCCGGCTGACTGAGCGCTCTGAATTCTTTGTCTCTGGTAACGCACGAGTTATCTAACTCCGTGGGTGAGTGAAAATATGTGCCTTACACCGGCACGGGTGTGAGAAGGGCTTTTCTGTACAGCACCAGGCAGTGCTGACTGGAGTGATCTCTCGATAGCTTAGAGACACTTTCGGTAAACGCAGAGGCCTGGTTCCACCCCTCCTCCCCCTCCGCGTTAGAGTAGTGTTGTAGAACTGTTAATCCTGACTCACATCCTTTTCCAGTGTGAGGCTGGGAAACCCATGAGGCAATGGCAGAGGGAGTGGACTACAGCCTTTTGCTGTGCAAAGGCAGCACCTTTGCAATGGTTGTATTCATGTCAGGATACTGGGCTCTTGAAAAAGATTTGGGTATTCAACATTTTCCCATCTTCAAGAAAAGAGAGGAATCCTATCTCTAGTTTAACTATTAAAAGTAATGTAATGAGAATACAATGAATCCCAGGCCAAGAATAACTACTCATGTAAATTTTTTAAGACCACAGACAGAAAAAAGCCCTTCCAATCAGAGTATTTGCTGAATTCTGTGCTGTTATGACACTGAAATTATTTTATAAGCTCATAACCTCCATTCTCTTATAGAAAAGACTACCAAAAAGACTAAGGATTGCTTCCAGATAGGGACAAGTTGCAGTAATTGTATCATCAGTCCCAAGCATTCAAATTATTAAAATAATAAAAGCCTCTTTCTACAGCACAAAATTTAAGACCAATTACAAAATTTGGAAACACATTTTTTAATTTTACTATTATCGCCTTGACTTTTTATTTTATATTTTTCTCCACATTCAAACAGGTTAAAATGACTGATTTTAAGTGAAATCTGAAATGTTTATACAATCATGAAGTAATGATTTAAAATTTTAAGAAGCAAGGCTCTCTGTAAGCTTGGTTTTCCAGGTGCACTGGCACACCTGGGGCACACATGCAGGGTCACACTGGGGGCACACTGAGGGTGCAGGGGCACACCAGGTCACACCGGGCAGGTCACATTAGGGGGCGTGTCACACAGGGGGACATGGATTATACTGTGGGGGCAATCGGGAGGCCACACCAGCTCCTCGGGGCACACAGTGGGGACAATGCCAGAGCAGGGGAATCACATTAGACACACCAGTCACGCCAGGGAGTCACACTGCTCATGGCAGAGAGGAGCTCACACTGGGCCACGGTGGGGGGAAGTTTCCCCAGGTGGTCACACGGGGTCACACCGGGAGGGCTTCCCCAGAGGTCACAGCGGGCAGGGTCACACTGGGGGGGGAGGGTTTCCCTAGGTGGTCACACGGGGTCACACTGGGCGCGGTCACACTGAGGGGGGTTTCACCGGAGGTCAGACGGGTCACTCCGGGAGGGGTCACACCGGGGGCAGGGTCACTCCGGGAGGGGTCACTCCGGGAGGGGTCTCACAGGGGGTCACTCCGGGAGGTGCCCTCAGGCTGCCCCGCCCCGTCCCGCGCGCCCCGCCCCGCCCCGCCCCGCCCCGCGCGCCCCGCCCCGCCCCGCCCCCCCGCCGACCAAAACATTGGCACGTGCGCGTCGCTGGCGCTTGTCACGTGACGCGGGCGGCTCGCGCCGGGAGGAGGTGGCTCCGCCCCGCTGCGCCAATGGCGGCGCGCGCTGCAGGGTAGCAACAAGCGCGCGGGCGGCGGCCAATCAGCGCGGCGGGGGCGTGGCCAGCGCGGCCCATGGTACTTCCGGCAACAGCCCCGGGCCCGGGCCGAGCGCCGGGCGGGGAGCGGCAGGGACGGCGCGGGGAGGTGAGCGCGGCTCGGCTCGGCTCGGCCCGGCCCGGCTCGGCCCGGCCCGGCCCGGCCCGGCTCGGCTCGGCCGGCAGCGGGGCCGGGAGGTCGCCTGTGAGGCCGTGTGAGTGAGCTCCACCGGCCCGGGGAGTTGGGATTGAGCGTGGGCAGTCGTGGCTTGAGGGGCTTGGGGTTGGTTCTTAAGGGCGTGTGGAGCAAGGTGTTAAAGCTAGGGTGGGCAGGTAAGCCTGGGGAAGGGGCTGGGGCGAGGCATGAGGGGCAGCACTGAGGGGTCTGGAGGAGGTGTGTGGAGCCTGCCTGGAGGAGTGGGGTGTTGTGATCTCATCGGGCTGTGTGAGGGTGGGAGTCAGCATGGCTTCACTAAGGGCAAATCCTGCCTCACAGATTTGGTGGCCTTCTACGGTGGGGTTTCAAGGTTGGTGGATGAGGGAAGAGCAACTGATGTCATCTCCATGGCCTTGTGAAGAGCATTTGAAACTGTCCCCCACAACTTCCTTGTTTCTAAACTGGAGAGACATGGGTTTGACAGATGGACCGCTGGGTAGATAAAGAACTGGCTGGGTGGTCACATTCAAAGAGTTGCAGTCAACAGCTCCATGTCCAAGTGGAGATGAGTGACAAGTGACATTCCTGAGGGGTCAGTCAGGGACCGGGCCTGTTTAACATCTTTGTTGGGAACATGGACAATGGCATTGAGTGCACCCTCTGCAAGTTTGTGGATGACACCAAGGTATGTGCTGCAGGCAACAAGCTGGAGGGAAGGGATGACATCCAGAGGGACCTTGACAGGACAAAAGTGAGTGTGTGCAAACCTCATGGAGTTCAACAAGGCCAAGTGTAAGGTCCTGCAGCTGGGTCATGGCAGTCCCAAGTACAAGTAGAGGATGGGTGCAGAATGGATTGCAAATAGCCTTGAGAGGAAGGACTCAGGGGTGTTGGTTGACCAGAAGCTCAATGTCAGTCAGCAGTGTGCACTTGTAGGCCAGAAAGCCGAAAGTGTTCTGGGTGGCACCAAAAGAAGAGTGTCCAGTGGGTCACGGGAGGTGATTCTGCCCTTCTGCTCTGCTCTCCTGATATTCCACCTGCAGTGTTGCATCTAGCTCTGGGATCCCCACCATAGGAACGGTGTGAACCTGTTGGAGAGCCATGATGATGATTGGAGGGCTGGAGCACCTCTCCTGTGAGCATAGGCTGAGAGAATTTTGATTGTTTAGCCAGGTGGAGAGAAGGCTTTGGGGAGACCAATAAAGCAGTCTTCCAACCCTTAAAGGGAGGCTACAAGAGAGCTGGAGAGGTACTTTTTACAAGGGCATATAGTGACAGAACAAGGCAAAATGGTACTAAACTGAAAGAAGGTCAGTTTGGGTTAGGTTTTAGAAAAAAATGCTTTACTGTGAGATTGATGAGGCACTGGCACAGGTTGCCCAGAGAAGTGGTGGGAATCCCATCCTTTTTAGCATTCAAGGCCAGATTGGATGGGGCTCTGAGCAACCTGGTCAAGTGGATGGTGTCCCTGCCCATGTTGGGGGTTGGAACTGGGTCCCTTTAAGGTCTCTTCCAACCCAAACAATTCTGCGATAAAGACATCATTATGAGGGGAGTTCTAAACAGCTTGTTGTGGTTCATATTATTCCTAGGAAGCAGTAACAGGATTGGAAAAGCAGGTAGGCATGAATAAAATTTGTGGTGACGAGGGGAAAGGATGTCATAAATTTTGGAAAAGGTTCTTGTTAGGAGCACAGGAAAGCTGAGTTATGAGCAGGAAGGGGACTTTAGTAAATTCTGGGGCCTAGACAATGCACTTCATTTTGCACAGTGTGCAGATTTTTAATTGAAGAAAAACCCAACTGGCTCACTCAACCTTTATTTCTTCTGGCTTTTTATCCTGTTCTATATGAATATATTGGGCAAATGCTGGTCAAGGGTGCAAATTTTTAAATAAGTTCATAGTGATGTTTGACTGATGTGGCCCAGAAAATGCATATTTGTTGAGACCAAAGCTGGTGCTGTTATATTTTAACATGTGTTTCAAAGATGATAATGTTGTCTTCCCTCCATAGCTTGCATATGAAATCCCGTGTTAAACTAAGGATCAATATGTTTGTGTGATAAATGGGAAGAAAAGGGCAAAAGCTGGCAAGGTCATAGCCTTCAAAGTGTAGAAAACTGCCTTGTTCAAATTCTCAGTGTGTCAGAAGTGAATGTCACATTTGAAAACTGGTAGCAGACCACTGTTTGAGTGATATACCTGTGATAACTTGCATCTGTTCGTAGGAATTTCTGGAGACATGTCATAATGGACTTTATCTTGCAGTCTTGTTTTGTCCTGGTATCTGCTTAATAGGCTGGCATGGGAGGTGACCCTCAACAACAACTGAAAAAATGCTTAGCAAAATGAAAATTCCTTTACCAAAACATCACTACACAGTGTATCATAAACTCTGTATTTGTAAGGATTAGAAAAAATTGAAGGAGCAAAATTGATTTTGTGAGCTGTAATTCTCTTTAAAAACCATTTATTAGTCACATATAAAAATCAGTAATCTGTTTGATCATGGCAGAGCAGATTACACATGATACAATTTTGCTTCTTTTGGTATCATTCCTTTCTTGGACTACCATGATTATTTTCCTTGTTCTCTAAAGAACAAGGAAATCTACCTTGATCTAATAAATGCTGAAAGACAAGAAGAATGTGGTTAGAGAATAAAAATATACTTAAACCACTCAATCTGCTTCTTAAAAGGATGCTCTACAGAGAACTTTCCTCAAGGTAATTTTTTTTTTTAAGGCTGAAAGAAAAATTGAAATAATGATAGGAAGTTTTGACATTTTTTAAAATAAATATTAGACAAAGAATCTCTTCTTGCTGCTTATAGAGAAACCATGCCATTTTTGGGCCAAGACTGGAGATCCCCTGGATGGAGATGGGTTAAAACAGAAGATGGATGGAAAAGATGTGAACCCTTTAGTCCTGCACTTGAAGATGGGAATAATCAGCTGAATGATATCAGCCACACTGTGTAAGTTAAAAAAAAAAAAGAAGTGATTCTGCATGAGTTAATAGCAAGTGGGAAGACAAAGGTTGACTTAATTTCCATTCAGATGACAACTGTTTGTGATAGCTGATGTCATCTGTGTACAAATGCAGTCATGTGTTTTGTTAGTTAGGCAGACAGGAGACCCCTGTGGAGATTGTCTGCCTTTTGTCACTGCTTTGTGAGTTGCTTTTTTGCAGCAGCCAGATCCCTTCTTAGGTTATAGGTTTTTCAAAATAATAAAACAATAAGTACTTGAAAAAAACCAAAAAAGCCACCCCCCAAGTGCCTGTCAAGTACTATTTAAAGGTAAAAGTGACACTTATAAATTGCAAGTGCAACAGGCATATTTAACTGTTACCTGGAAGTGAATGAAGGCTTTCTGCTGAGTGGGTGTTGGATTAATTTGTGGCAGACACATAATGCCTTTGCTCCAAATATACAATCAGTGGTAGCTTAATGCTTATTCTCTATCACAATATATGACTGTATGGGCTCCTGTAGAACAGGTGAGAAAGCAATTAGATAAATAAAGTAATACTTGTGGCAAATGCCCACAGACTGGTGTCATATAAATAGCTTTGTCGAAACAAATTTCTCCACACAGAAGTAATTCTCAGGGATAGCATTCTTGGTCATAAATTCCAGCATAATGTGCTCATAATGAGGAAAAGGAACATTGAGTGTTTTGTTAATCCAGTAAATAAGTCATCTGATTTAGAGGGAATTTACTGGGAAGCTAGGACTTGCTGTAGTCACACACCTGTGTTTTCTAAATTTGTGAAACAATCCTCAAGGGTGTTATCAAGCAGTGAAGCATTATTATTAAGATTAACCTACTGTTTTCTTTTTGTCTTTTCCCCTTTTGTGTTCATCTGTCACTGATCTCGTTTGGACTTCTTTATCCACAAAGTCTGGCCACTGTGGATACAAAACACTGTCTGGAAGAATGTTCAGTAAGCCTCCAACATAAAAGTTGCCTTAAATACCCTTGAAAAAAAATCTTGTCTTTTTCATATACTTGGAAATTAAAGGAAATCTAGTAATTATTTAGCAACTGTGCAAACAGCTTCAAAAATAAATACATTGTAGGTTGATGTAATTAATATTGTTTGACAAGTATGAAAGGAATTATCACTCTTTTTGATAATTACCGTCACAATATAGTGAATACCATTAGACTTTTTCTCTTCTGCTCATTTGTGTGTGTATATACATATATGTATCTTTTCCCCAAAGAGCAAGGTGAGGTATTTTTATTGCTTCTTTGAGCAAAAATACTGGGTTCTTTTGTTTTGGTTTTTTTTTCTCCTTAGTCTCGGAAGACCCTAGAATTGAACTCCTCTGGAACCACAAACGGTGGCTTCAATTTTTTTTTTTCTTAATTCTGCTTCTGTCTGTTTAGTTAAAAATGTATGTTATCCAAACTCAGACTGGAGAATCCAAGTTGATAGTTCTTGGCATAGCAGCACTACTTTGGAGTAATTTCACTGCACCTTGAGCTTTGGATCTGACTGTAACTTGAACTTTTCATATGCTAGTTAAGTTCCATGTGTAAACCGCAATTAACATCTATTTGCACAACATTATGGAACAATTTAGGGTGGAAATGACCTGGGGGTCATCTCGTTGAAACACAAACTTAAAGCAAGGCTAGCTGAGGTTGGGTTGTATAGGGCCTTGCCCTGTTCAGCTCTGTGCATTTCCAAGAATGGAAATTCTTCTCTGGGGTCCTGTTCTAAGTTCTGTTACTCTCAATATTATTTTTTTGTTTGTTGTTGTCCTGTCCCACATTGTGTTTTTCCTCTCCACCATCCTCAATCTAGTAAGAATTTCTCTTATCACAGATTGTCCACTATCACTTGACTTACTACTGTCCACCTCCTCTAACCTTAGAGTCTCACTCCATCTTATTTATAACCTCATATTAAAAACTGACATCTCCATCACCAGCTCTTAACACTGATCAAGGTCAGTTCTCTTACTCTTGTGCACCATGTGCACAAACCAAGCTCAAGCCAAGGTGCAGTTGGCTTAATACAACACAAGGGCACACTGCTGACCTGTTTTCAGCTACTTATCCACAAGACTCATGGCTCCTTTCCTGCAAAACTGTTTCCTATCCAGTCTATACCCAGCATATACCAAGGCTTGGGGCTCTGTGCCATGAGCAGGGCTTCACATTGTGGTACAGCAGGGCAAGATGTCTTTCTGGCTGGTTCTCTGTACCATCATCTTATGCTATTTGGAAATAATTATGGTGCATATTGAAGACAACTCATCTTAGGATAATTTTTAACATGATGTAGCACAGAAAAAAGAATTAGACTTGATAAAGTGCTTCCTTGTAGAAGAAACATATAGTAAACAATACAAAAATACCTATTTGTCTCTTTTGAAGCTGACCTGTGAGTAGGGACGGTGGTGTATGCCAGTCTGGCTGTTCTAGCAGGGTTTTATTCATTTACATCCATTGGAAGGAACAATAATTTTTCACCAAAATACTCTGTAGAGATCTCTACAGAAGTTGGTACTTAAATATTGTATTCCAGGGAACAGTTATAGCAGTTTTCCTGTATAAAGAAATAAATTCAAGCTATGTAGTTGATTGAAACCCTCTTTAGTTTTGCTTCTGTGCTCTTCTGTGAGAGAAAATATAGATACAGTCACTTGCAAACTTTGTCTTTTACCCTTTGCAAATACTTTATCTTCAGAAATGACAAAGATCTGATCACAAACAGATTCAGAAATAAACCTTCAAGACACATAAGTTACTTAAGTTGAAGAATGTGTTCTTATTAAAATAGAACTTCTAGCCTTACTTGGTTAGTCATCCAGTGCCTTGGAGAATCTAGTTGCTGAATTAGTAAAAATGGGGGACCAAATGATAACCATGCTTGAACAAATCAATCACTTGTGCAGGAACAATTTAATTATTTGGCATAGTGCTTGAATAGTTGCACTCTAGATCCATTTATAGAAACAAAGATGGAAAAAAAAATGAGACCATCAGTTCTGTAGGTCTTTATTTACATAATTAATATTATGATATATAATAAGTGAAGAGTGCCTTGTGTTCAAGGTATATAGTAGCTGGAAATGTGGCTTGGGCTGTGTGCATTCAAGATCTGTGTGGTGAATGCTGGCCATGACTGCCTGTAAATTCAAGAAAAGATAGATTTTTCCAGTGCTATGGCACTGTATCCTTGAAGTTTGGTGGGGGTGGCACTGCCTTACAGAATTGCATGCAAGTGCCTTTCAGTTGTCTGCAGCTTAGGAGTAAAGCTGTCCTGTGCTTTTCTTTTGAGGTAAAAGAAAGAGAATTACACTTTAGACTAAGGAGTAAAAGAAAGAGAATTAGACTTAATAGGATTTTTGTGATGGTGGTGTTTATTTTTTTTTGTGTTAGGTTCATATGAACTACTTGGGCTGGCAGGGTAGTAATTTCAATCTGCAGTATGCCTTGTCTAATTTAGTGAGATACAGTGTTCACAAGAGTGATTTTGGCACTGGATAGAAGTCCATTGATTTGAATCTATTAATAGATAACATTACAATACATCTGTCAAATGACAAAACCATTTGGTGCACACACTTGGCTCAGGATTTTCCATGCATGGTCAAGCTGTAAGAGTCACTTCTAAAATACTTAGTGTGTCTCTGTATATAACTGCATGAGTTGAGGGCCATGTGAAAAGAAGCAAGGAGATGAGGGAAAATAGTTGGAGCTCAGATAGCCCTGTCACATTTTCCATCATTTTAAGTGTCATACTCAAGAGGTTATTTAAATACTGCTATGAAATTACTTTTTTTGGAAAAACTGAAATTCTTACATGATTTTTCTAAGATATTATAGTCTAAGGACACCAGGTACTTTGCTTTTAAAAGCTTTAGAACAATTTTTTATGAAGTGCATCATCAAGACAGGAAAGTAAGAATAGCTGTAAATTGGCAGTATTATGTATTCATTTAAATCCTTCCAGGTGCACTCTAGTGTCACGTGCAGTATTACAATAAAAGCATTAAATTAAGGCTTCTGTTACACCATATGGCACATGCAGCACTTGATTTGGTTTCTAGTATCTCAGCTTGGTGTTTGAGGGGGCAGGGGTTGCTTTTGGAATGGTAGAGCAGCTTTATTACTCATCAAGCAGCTCTGCAGATTTCTGGAAGGAATGCTAGCAGTCACTGGGTAACTCTGTGTTTCTATCCCATTCTTCTGATGTCTGTAGGATCCTTGCTTTCATTCCTTGCTTTCAGACTTAAGGTTTGTCAAGAAGAGTGGTGGTATTTACAGATGAGTAGGGAAAGACTCTCCATGTGAAGTGGGAAAGAACATGAGGAAATAAAGCCTCATATCAGAAGATTCTCAGAGGTAACAGTCCAATTTGTCTTTTCTCTAAAGAGACCTGAGGAATTCCAGGAATGTCACAGAGGAATTTGAATGCTCAACAAAGGTGTTTGAAACAACCCTCTTCATCTTCACAGCTCCTTGTGTTTATTGACTCCTTAAGCTTCCTTAGTTATTTATGTGATGCTTGAGGAAGTGTGTGTTGTGGGGTGGCAGGAGTAGGCTTTAAATCACTTCAGGTCTGTTACTGGTCTAAATTACTTTCTAGGGACACTTCTCCATGAGCAAAAGAAGGAATCTTTTGGAATTGGAGGGAGGAGTATTAACCTTCCTCCTCTAAGCAGGCCTTCAGGAATGTGGCTTCCCATCCCTTCCCCATTGCTTGCCCTGGGTCAAGGGGAACGAGAGAGTTTCTCTGCTGCCTGGATTGTGTTGTAGAGTATCAGGACGTGTCTCCCTAGCCTTGTATCTACTGTTAGGATGATAAAGCTCTGGGAGCTTTGGGCTCAATTTCTGATTCTGTAGCAACTCTTCAGATTCTGCAGTAACTTCTCACATGATGTGGTGATGCAGCCAATACGTTAAAACACAATTAAATTAATTTTAGTGAACTTAAAGAGATTTCCTTTATGATAGCTTTGGGGGAAAAAAAGCAAGCTAATGGATTGGAATGTTACATAATCGAATAGCTTGTTGGTGTTGATGTTTTGCTTTTGTCAGTTGCTTTGCTTTTGTTTCTTGCTGGTTTCTTCCCTCTGAACTGTTTTGCTGTTTGACCAGATGTGATATTTGGCACTAGTTCATAGACTATTTGAGGTGTTGAGTCTTTATCCTCTGCTTTAAAAATATTAAGGCATGAACTAAGGCACTCACCTTTGATTGAGCATTATCTGAATGCAGAGGTATGTTATGTTTAAATCCTGAAGAAAAAAAATGCTAAGATGAAACCAACTTTCTTTTTCTAAATCTTCTCGACTTGTGTACCTTGAAACTGAGCTAGCATTTACTGATTAAAACAATTCAAAAACCAGACGTTTTTTACAGTGTTTATCAGACGGTTCAAGCCTGACAATTTTAACTCTGTAAGCTAGTAGCAATAGACTAAAATAATTTGGTTTTTATCACTTAATACCCAGATACAGGTTATTTTTGAAAAATCTTATGTCCTTCAGTTTACAGTGTTCAGTTGTTTTAATCTGGAGTTCAAACTGGTTTTGATAAAACACAATTTAGATTAAAAATAGTAATGAATTTTAGTGAGGAGTTGTGCTGGCTTTCTGCATATGTAAGGATGTGTAATAATTTGTCACAGACTTTTACCTGTGTGCAGTTTGGTCCATTTCAAATAATGGATTTTTGTACATTTGAACATTTGTACATTTTTGTACATTTTGTACATTTGTACATTTTCGTGCACTCAGAACTTTGCAGAGTTTTGCAGTTGTCCAGCTAGTACTGTCTCCTTAGCAGTCCTTCCTAAATGTCAGTAATGACTTACAAGATACCTGTTAGGAAGATACTTTTGTGTATTTAATCACTTGGACACAAAATTCAACCCCTCTGGAAAGAAAAGAACAAGACAGCTTCTCTCAAGATGTGTTGCTATAGACAATCAGGTAGAGTATCTTAAATTAAGAATATGATTTTCTTTTTTTTCAGCTGGTAGACTTTAATACAGAAAATTGTAAGATGTATGCATCTTAAATGTTTAATTACTGCTATTCTAATTAGATGTTTTTATTTCAGCATCATAACTGGGGATAAGGAGAACGAAGAAGTATACAGTACTGAAGACTGTGAGTTTGCGGCCAAGAAAAGGAAAAAAGATCATTCTAGGAATAACACAGATTCACAATGTAAGGCTGGGGTTTTTTCATTTATTTTAGAAGACTGATGTAGGTTCAGAAAAATGTTATAATAGCCATTCTTTTATGTTCACCTACAGAGTAGCCTTCTAAATTATATTTATTTCTGTATTGGCAACAAATTCTGGTGTCAAAAGTGATATGTCTTAATTGAAACTGTGCTATCGATCATTTACTTTGCTGGATTTGGTTTTTTTCAAAGATCCAGAGGTAGTTAATTTAAGAATAGTAATTCCTGAGTATTAGATGTCTTCTGAAACTAACTGCTGCTATGTGGACTAGTTTTAGATTAAATTCTTCTGGATGCTTATGGAAGCTTCTACTTCCCAAAGCAGGTGGTTTATTTTTTGCTTAATTCAACTTCTAATTAGTCATACACTTCCAGAATTGGTAAATAAATAAATATATTTTTCATAATAATCATATCTTGATAAAGACTTTATCAGTATTGAGTTTCTTGGAGAGAAGACCCTTTTAAAATACAATTAAAATGTGAAAGCCATTTTATAAGTTCTCATTTATAAAAGATCAGTTATATTTTGGACTGCAAATGTGTATGATAGCAAGTAACTTATTGAAGCAGAGACTTTGGTAGAGTAGGTAAAAAAAGGTAAGTTGGTTAGCAACTTTTTGGCATTTCTAATGCTTTGATCTTGAAATGATCTGTTGTTTGTATATCCCCCAAATTTTTAGAGAGAGAATATTGCAGAAAGCTGCAAACTTCTCCAGGTTTGTCTGAGTTTAAAACATTTCAGCAGATTCGAGGGGTTGTATGTCTCATTTGGCAACGTGAGACTTCTGAAAGTTGAAGGTCTGCCTGGTTGCCTTTATTAGTCTTGTACCCTTGGCTTCCCTGCAGTCTTCTGCAATTAGTTGAACCAAGTCAAAGTAGAGCAGGCACCTGTACAGAAGAAAAATGGATTAGAGGGGTAGAGTGGTCAGGAACAAAAATATTGCCTATATCTGCTTTACTTTCCAGTGCTGAGGAGCCTGTTTTATTGAAAAAAAGATCAGGAATTACATAGGACCACTGTTACCTCAGTAATTGGTCACAGCTGATAAAAGTTGTGATTCATGTGCCAATTGCGTGCCAATTCTTGTGGTTTTAAAAAAATATAACTTTACTGGTATTTTCATTAAGTCCATAACTTGTGAAACTTTTCAGTTATCCTTTCCAGCCTTTATAAAATTTCTTCATTAAAACTGTTCTGCTATCTGATGAAGCATTTTATTGAAAATCGTGTGTTTAGCTCTGTTTCTTTCTAGAAGACATTAACTAATGTGGAAGCCTAAAATCCTTATATTTTGATTTTATTTTAGGTTTTTATCGTGAAAAGTGGATTTATGTTCATAAAGAAAGCACCAGGGAAGTAAGTCTACATGTTGTGGGTCGATTCCTACAGTCTTTGTGGGTCTTAATTGACAGGCAGTATATTGAAAAAAAGCATTTTTGCCATGTGGTCTTTGGGGTTATACTTAACTTTCTTCATTGGCAACACTGCATACCTGCACGTGATGAGGCAGAGATGTGGGAAGTTGCAAGGATGGACGTACAGTTCTCCATGACTTATCTAAGCCCATCTGTCTTGCTACTGTCTCTGAACTAAAATTGAAAGTATTTGCAAAACTGCAGAAATGTCTCCAAAGAAGGTGCTTGCAGGCAGCCACCTGATCTATTTAAATCTTGATTTAAATTTGAATGGAAGAAAGTAAAACATCAGTTTCAAACTTTACAAAAAGGATCTTTATTTTCAACAAAGTCCAGATGCTTTCAGTTTGGGGTATAAACTGTATCATGTAACTGTAAAGGAAACATGAAAGCTCTTGGAATGACCTCTTGGAAAGCCAAGAGTTAACATACATCCATTGTATGTACAGATAAAGTGTCTTGAAGTTTGAATTTCATTCCTGTGTTGATTCGCATGACTATCTGCAATGTGTGGAACTTGAGCACCAGTAAGGTTTAACATCCACATAGTAATGCCAGCCAGGAGAGGGGGAAGGAGGTAAGTGTGATGACTGTAGTCATGCAGGCAAAAGTAGCTTTGCACTTTAGAGCTGAGAGAGACAACACAGAGCTTTTTACTCAGGAAGAGGATGATAGTGAGGTGAGCTTACATAAAGGAGATACTGGAAGAGTTTGCAGACCTTGTAGACAGTGACCTTCTACATCTGAAGGGTACAGTAAAGCCTTTCACCAGATTCACAGCCCTCTTTCTGCTTTATCTTCCAGATGATGTTATTTACACTGGTCTGCAAAAGTCTCAAGCATGCTTTTTCCCTTTCATCTCAAATTAGGGTGAGAAGGAGTGTGGGGACAACAGACTGACACCAATCATTGTGGTGCTTTGAATGATAAGGTTGTTAAGCTGAGTTTTCAAACTACATTGAGGTCAAAATACAAATAGCCCAAAATCACTTATTGGTGTCCTTCATAACCTATATATAGGGATTATTTTTTCCCCTACTTGTGCAGAAGTTGGTGTACTAGAAGTTGACGTGTGAGTATTTACCTTTGTTTCTTGTCCATTCAGCAAGTGGACAAAATATTTTGGTTACCCTCTAATATTTGACCATTCACCTTTCAGGTTTATTTGGGTTTTTTAATATAAAAACCAAACCAGGGATGGTTGGAATTAAACACTAATCTTTCAAGTAATTCTTTATATAAATTTACAAGCTGGAGGAAAAGGTTGAAAAAGTAGCAAAGAATAAGCATACTTGAACTAGATAATTCAGAGCAACAATTTAAGGTAATCTAAAACATAATTTAGGGGCTCTAGTTTTTCTTACACGTTCTAATCTTGCTAGATTTTGAAGTAGCAGTCTCACAACTAGGAAACTTTTTTTCCCAAACTGGATACTGTTCTTGAGGGCAAAATGACGGTATAGTAAAGTCTTGATGAGAAACATGTGAAACATTCTATGGGAGAGCATTGAATGCAAGTACATGTGTATAGCTGAAATGAAATTGGAGATGCTTTTTGAATAATTTTGTCTTGATGGTACATTGGGAAAGGTGGAGCTGTAATTTCACAGAAATCTGCTTCCACCTGATCAAGGAAATGTCTCTCATGTTAATGTATTTAAGTATGACCTTATGATAACTGTTCAGCCAGAGAGCAGCTACAATACTTAAATTTCAACAAAAGTTTTGTTGACTGTATGTGTTAATTCACTGCTATTTAGCCAAGCAAGGTGTGCATCTTGTGCAGTGTGCTTGGGTCTGAGGTCTATCAACTGAATGAGCAAGCAGTAGAATCCTGAATTTGGTCATTAACTAATAGGCAGTAATTACCACCACTCTGCAGTGAATTGTTAACTGTGCCTTCCTGCTGGGGTACATGCAGGGTAAGCTTTCATTGGGTCACAAAAATGAACATTCATTCATACTGCCTACTTGTCACCATCACATAATATACAAGGAAGTCTGTCTTGGAATGAGATTCAAACAATTACTTATCCCCCTCCTTCCCTGGGCTAATGAGCTGTAGTAGCACACTGCTCTGCAAGACTCTCTTTTACCAGTTAAGAGTTTTTCCTAGCCTCAGTATATTTGGTCCTGAATTCCAGTGTGGCTTGGTGGCTCTAAATGTAGAGTTAATGTGATCCCTTGTAATTTTGGGCTGCTACTACCACCTTAAGATGTTCATAACAGCCTCTGAAACTTCCATTCTCACATTAAGATGTGGAGAAGTACTCAAAGAAAATGCAGCTGCTGTTGCTCTTGGTGCATAAAAAAAAATTGTGCCTAAGCTTCTAGCACCTGGCAAATAAATTCAAGATGTTGCGACCATTTGTTCTTCTGATCCCAGAAGCAACTTACCCTCAAGTGAAAATCCTATAATTTTCATGTTTGTAGTTCAGACTGCTGTACAAGCAAGCTCTTCCTTGTGCTGATGCAAATGGGGACGGTGATAGCCGTGAGGGAGTGCCAGCATTGTGGCCATGCAAGAGCTGGGCAAATTCCAGGGGAAATCAAATACCAGTGATGCCAGATTACACAATTAGTATGAATTGAAAGGCCTTGCCTACATACCTGTTAGTTACAAATAGTGTATCTGGTTTCATTTAATTTCTTGTAGAGTGTGAGCACAAATAACTCTTCAGTCCAGTGGCATTATACTTCCAGGGAGCATGGTATCCGTTAGTAGCAGCTGCATGTCAAGTGCTTTTCTGAATGTTTTGCTCAATTTTGTCTTTGTTTCCTTCCATTTAAAGTGTGTTTTTTTCCTCTTCATAGAGACATGGCTATTGCACCTTGGGAGAAGCTTTTAACCGCTTAGACTTTTCAAGTGCGATTCAGGACATCAGAAGGTTCAATTACGTAGTCAAAGTAAGCTCTTTATTTTATATGCATATTATAAAAATGCCTTTGCTGGTCTGCCTATGTGTACAAATGGGATATTTTTTGCACTGAACAGATGATGATTTATAATTGTATAAATATCCTGTTCATATGTAATTTATAATGTAAGAAGCAACTTTAAACAAAAAATTTTCTTTGGTGAAAACTCATTATATTGCTGTCTGAAAGCCTATAGCTTGAGGTTGATAGTGATGGCCAGTGTGCTGTGTATTTAGAGGGAAACATTGATAGTAGTTTCAACTGTTGTTCATCTGTCTGGGTAACGAACTCTCTTTAAAGTTAAAATAATTTCTATACAACCAAAAATAGCAAAGTTTAATTCATCTTAAATACACTTTGCTCCATCTCAAATATGCTTAAAAGAACAATTTCTAGAAGAATACTTGATGTGTGAATATTTTGCAATTTCTGTATCTTCTGCAACTTCTTAGCATTCCTGTGCTTCGTTGCGCACTTCTTTTAATCTAGGACAAGATATCTATGCATTTGTCTTCATTAACATCCCTTAAAACTTGATACTCCAGCATTAATTACCTCAATGCCTAACCAGCTGCCCACTTGGAAATGCCTATTCTGGGGATACTGATCTTCTTCTAGCCCCGGATTTATTTTATTGTCTAACTTGAGGTAGTAAAGTGCTTGTCCCAACTCCTAGAGAAGCTCCAAATGTGAGTCATGTCAGGACTAGAGTTCAGCTCAGTGGTGAGGCTGTTCACAAGTATTGTAGTTCTTGGAATGCATCCAGAACTTGAAAAGACACAAATAAAAATTAAATAAACATACCAGGAGAACACCCTTACTGCTAGGCTGTGGAGTATTTGGAGAGAAAACATTCTATCCATCCCTGTGAAGCTGAGGCAATGTATTGTACTTTGAAAAAAACAAGAGATGTGGAAACAAAGCAAAAAGGATTTGCTTCCAGGCTGATGGTTAGGGTACTTGCCTGGATTGTTCCCCTTGCAGGGTTTGGGGGTTTTTTGGTATATGTATGCATTGTGGTTTAGAACATTACTTCTTAATGCTGTTTTGGGGGCAGAATCGAGAGCCTTGCTCTTTCCCAAGACTTTTCAGCCTTGAACAGTAGAAAGAAAAAACCCAAAGCACCAAGAAAAGGTGATTTGTGTTATAAATGGTGTCAACCTTGGTGCCTTACTTGAACAGCAAGTAGGCTGAAGGAATGCAGATCTAGAATTTATTTGTTTTAGATGCTGCAGTGCCTAAACTGGGTTGCTGGAAACAGTTGATCAAGTCAAACTGCAAAGTCCAGCTTGAGCACATTGACTAGTTTTTCTTCTGTTCATCAAGGAATATAAAATGCGGGTTTAGTCAGCCAGGCTTAGGATCATTGAGGACAGACCACTACTTTAAAATTTAAAAATTTGGCTTTGCAATCCAAACCATTTTTTCTGTTAATAGTAGACCCTAATAAATCTGGGTGAATTTAAAATACTAGGTAGACTTCCAAAATTGTTTAAATGTTTTAGCATTTATTCAAAATGTTTGTAAAACAATTCTAAATTTTAAACACAAAACTTTAATTATATCTTTGCCTCAGTTCCCCTGAGGTGGTGGCTTCTTGTTGATAGCAAGGTATAAATTAAGGATACTTTTTTTTAAAGACCAAAAGCTACTCTAGCTCTTCTTTGATCCCAGACCACCAAGATGATTCTCCAACTAACTAAAAATATGCCAGTCATTATTAAAAGTCTGTCCAGGACACTTTTAAAATGGGCAGTGAGAGGCAGAAGGTATTATCAGTTGTTTTTTTTTTTTTATATTTGTTGGTGCTGTAGTATATTGATAATTTTGTAGCTGTTAAATGCTGATACATTAAATTTGATATGAGTGGGTTTTTTTCCAAATGTCTGATAAAACAGATGATCCATTCAGAGTTATAATCTCCTGTAGACAACATAAGCCATGGCTCTGCATGTATCAGTCTGTCAGATCCTTGTACTCCTGCTACCTTGCTTTTGTTAAAATTGTCTTAATCCTTCTGTATTAACTTTCACTGAAATTGGAATCTTCATTAAAATCAGTCAGGTGGAATTTGTTTCTCTAATTTGATCTTTAGACTGAGTGACAAAACTGATTTTTTTTTTTTTTAATTAATTAAGAGAAATGTACCTACTTGCTTGAACTGGCAGACTGCCAGAGACCTCTAGGTGTGTTCTAAATTATTAATCAAGCTAATAGGCTTTGAAAAAGCCAACAAAGAGATCCTGATATCTATTGATACAGTTTTTGAGACTTAATTGCACCTGTTTAAATACATCAGGACAATTATTTCTTTCTTTCATAGTACGTAATGTTTTATATGAAATATAAATACTTGAAATTAAATATTAAATACTTTATAATATTACAGAGATCATGCAGAGAAGCCAGAAGGAACACTATTAAATCAGGGAGAGGTGTATTCTCTCTTCCTCCCAAGGAGAATTAATGTTGAATGGAAGTATCAAATTGGTGTTTTAGAAATAACGATACAATACGATTTTTGGCAAACTTAGTCTTTTTCACTGTCTGTGCCAACACTTGATGCTATCCTGCATAGGAGCACAGTTCAGGTTACTGGTGGGAGCACTGTAGGGAATGCTGTTTTCTGCTCCCTGCTTTCCCTTTTCAGTGTGTTGAGAGCACTTGTTCTGAACTCATTGTTACAAAGTGCAATTGCAAAGCTCAGTGCCACGCTTCTAAATATTGTAAGTGTCACAACATCAAAGTCTCTCATAATAAGAGGCCATTTTTTGTTAAAGAGCTAATGGTTCTTATCAGCTACAAAACTGAATCTAAAATGTAAAAGTAAAGGTGCCAAAATGGAGCAAGGGCCACTTCTAGTAGCTATAGCTTGGCATTCATGTGCAGCAAGAGCTTAAGATGTTTAGTGCAAAATAACCAAAACCATTCCCACTGCTCTCACTAATATTTTGGTCACAGTGGTTTCAGAGACAGGTATGTGGACAGCTAGGAGATTCTTACTATAATAGTTTTAAAAAGTTACTGATACAATTTGTACGCTGCTCATTATTAGATCGCTGTGGTTTATTCTACCAGGGATCTGAATGTAAGAGTAATACAAGAATTTTTTTTTCCCTAATTTAGGCAAAATAGGGTATTTGCTCTCCATGAGTAGAAAGTAGTACACTAAATCCATCACACTTCAGTTTGACCAGTATAATACTTTCCCTTAGGAGCTGGAATTCTTGTAGCTGGTCTCAGTTCAGTGATGTTCCTTGGCCACCAAATCTGTCAGGGACTTCAGGACCCAACTACGTCCAAGTTTACATTTGTATTTGCGAGCCCCAAAAAACAGACTCTCTCTGTTGTTTCACTGCAGCTCATAAAATTTGTATGTCATGTGCTTTGTCAGAGATAAACACCAGTATTTGTACCATATTTTGAAAATGTACATCCTTCAGGAATTGTTCATGGGATGCCAGTGGGAATGCTTAAAGCTTTCCACGTCTTACTTTGTCTTCCGAGCTCTGCAGTTATATTTTCAAAAAATGCCAGTGCAGGCTATTGTAGGTGAGTGTATGCACTAAACGTGCATTTTAAACCATCCTGTACTTCTGTCATTCTTCTGACTTTTAATTTTTTGTCATAGCTTTTGCAGTTAATTGCAAAATCCCAGTTAACTTCACTGAGTGGTGCAGCACAGAAGAACTACTTTAACATTTTGGACAAAATTGTGCAGAAAGGTAAGACCTAAGGGTTTGTAATCTGACTGTTCAGATTTGATTGCTGTAGCTAAGAGATCAGTGGTTTTTTTTAATTAATTCTATTACCATTTTTACATTATAAGACACAGCAATAGCATACTTAATTAGTGCAAGGTTTCATACTTCCTGTCCCACAATTGCAATAAGTTGTTTTCTCTTAGTTATTGAATAATGTCTATTGAAACAGATTGGTGAAATTAAGTGACAATTAGGTTCTATTCAGAAATTTTTGGCTATTGTTAAGCAATACTTTTCATGAAATGTGAAAGCTTTTTGATTAAAAAAATGTTTGGGTTTAAGTTTGCATGATGTACCGAGGCTCAAAATACATATCTGTTTTGATTATTTTATAAAAAAGCCATTAAATTATATTGGGTTTTTTTTTTTTTTAGTTTTTTTTCTGGTAACCACACTAAATGGAGATGTTATACCCTCTGCTTTGAGCTGAAGAAATTGGATTTATAACTAGTTGTCTAGAATTAAGTTTATTAAATGAGTAGCATGAAAAGTTGCATCAAATTTGCTTGTGGAATTGTTAATTATTGATTTTGCATGTATTTAACAGTACTGATGAATGTCATGGTGGGAATTAGAGCAGCTATTTGTACACAGAAAGTTGAGTTGTAATTAGTTTGTCTAAAAAACGTGTTGATTAGCTTGAGCTATTAGCTTGGTTAACTCTGTCAACAAAAATTGTATTTGGTTTGTTTTGTTTTCCAGTTATGGAAGACCAATATAATCCACGATTAATCAAAGATCTTCTACAGGATCTGAGTTCTACTCTCTGTATACTGATTAGGGGAGTGGGAAAATCTGTGTTGGTAGGCAACATTAATATTTGGATTTGCCGATTAGAAACTATTCTTCTGTGGCAACAACAACTAAAAAATCTTCAGATGAACAAGGTATATTATTATATCATATTAAATACTATTTGGGGAGGGGAATTATGTTGAATATTGATTGAGGATTTTTAAGTGAACCAAGTTTCAAATACATTTTAAACAGTTTTACTTGTTTCGTTTTTTAAAGAAGTAATGTGTAACTAATTAATTGGAATCAACTTAATTTTCTAATGTTTTAATAGATTTTCTCTGATAAAAACTGCTACAATGTCTATACTGCTGATTTGTAATAGAGATGTATAGATAGAACTGGTTTTCTCACTCAAATAAGTTTAAAAAAATTTGGCTCTAGATTGTCAGATAGAGATGGAAAAAACCTCCAATTTTTAATTCCAAAATAAATTTTCTACAAGTGAAGAAATAAAAATCTAAAAGGCACTTTGGAGGTGTATCAAGAAAACAGAAAGAAAGAGAAAAATACTCAAACAGCAGTTTTACAGATTATTCATTAGCACAGTTGCTTTTGTAAAAAAATAGAAGATAATGACTCTAGCATCTGGATTCTCCCCATGTGACTGTGTTCAAAGCATGTGGTGTGCACTGTTCCAGGGTTTTATAGTGGAAACTTCTGATGATAAGCAGGCAATTGTTTTTAATCTGACTGGGTTACTCCTGGAATAAATGCTGTAAAATATTGCTCATTACAAAGTCATAAAGTGTTTCATCTATTGGCTTTCAGCTATGAAATTTGGAAATTATCCTTTCTGTGTGAGCTGGGTATCTGAATAAACCAGCTACTTTTGGGAGAAATGAGGGACCTGGTCTCAGCAGTTTTCATGTGCCAGGCAGCCACAGCACAGACACTTCTGAGACACTGCAGTTACTGCTGTGCGTGTTTCCTTCCAATGTGACACTTCCCTTGGAGCTTTTTCATGTTGATTGAAGTAATCTATGAGAAATTTTGCATCTGTAGTGCCCACAAATTCATTCCTCAACAGAGGGACAGTCCCAGCAGTATTTGTGACAGATGACACTATGGAAAGTTTGGTCTATAGGCAAGATGAATGGCTATGAAGGAAACAGTAGTGTAAACCCCAGGGCGCAGGGCTGCTGTGCTCCCACTGCCTTGGGACAGAGCAGCTCTGCTCCCTGGGTCTGGCAGCTGCCTCTGCTCCCTCCCTGCCAGCTGGGACAAGGCCTCCAGCCTCCTGGGCCTCGTGCCACCTGGCACTGTGGGCTCCAGCTTTAGCCATGTGTGAGCTATGCTGTAGGTTAGCCCATTACAGTTCACAGAAGTGTATAGTAGTCTCAATGAAAACTTCTTCAGAGCTCTAATCTGTCACCTCTGCAGAACTTCTCACTTATGTGTGAGGGAAACTGTCTCTCTCCAGACTTCAGAAATTATCCTGTTCTCTTCTGCCTCTGACTTCCATAATGCTTTCATTTTGTATCTCTGATCTTCAGTCCTGCATTCTCTATTCTGTTCTGTACTGTAGTTGTCTTAAGGCAAGTCAGCATGTGTTTTGTTTCTTAATAAAAGTTGAGAAACTGTAGTGATCCAACAAGTTACAAATAATTGGTTCATACCTTTATTATAGTTAAGGCTTTAGCACACTTAAAGATGGAATTGACTATATTATAGTTTTCAAGACTGCAGAATATTATTTTGAGAGAACAGAAGTGTTTCAAAAATTATTTGAAATTTAAATAATGAATTCGGGATATGTTTATTTTAACAGTAGGAAAGCTGTGAGTTATAAAGCTAGTCTCTTGCTCCTTCTGTACCTGTAGTCATTTAGGTTTTGAACGGAAGTTAGAGAATAATTGTAGGCAAGAATTAACCATAGATTTTACTCGATGATTTGAAAAGACTAAACTAAGACCTGCGATACCTCTAAAGTAAGAATCTTATTTTATACTGTCACATTTTTGTAGCTAAAAGTCTTCAACTCTTATTTCCAGCAAGTCAACAATGGACTTACACTGAGCGATCTCCCCCTCCACATGCTGAATAACATCTTGTACAGGTTCTCTGATGGCTGGGACATTATTACTCTGGGTCAAGTGACCCCAACTTTGTACATGCTTAGTGAAGACAGACAGTTGTGGAAAAAACTCTGCCAGTACCATTTTGCAGAAAAGCAGGTAATAAACTCTGGTATTTGTATAAATGTAGCCTGTGTGATATGATGTACTAATAATGGAGCATGAAGTTGCCCTTTTTGAGATAAAAGTGTATCATTGTGCAGTAATAGCAAAAGTCTTCTCTGTATTTGGGGCTTGGTTCCTCCTAAATACTGCATTCAGTGTGTCTGTGTGTTTAGGATAACTACTGGGCTGTTTCCTTGCATTATTTTTAAAAATGTCTATTGCAAGATGGGGTCTTTTAAAAACTGCCTAACCCGTGTTGTAGAGGATTTCTCTAAGGTGTTCCTGTAAAGTAGAGCTTGCTTTACTAAGATGGGCAGACAGGTAGCTCAAACTTTTAAGCCATGTGAAAGTTCTGGAGAAGCCAAACTGAATTTTTGCCAAGATGACCAGAAAAAATGCTCTGAAATTAATAATGAAAAGAGAAACAGTACTTTCCTGTCGCTTCCTCATAAAGAGCATTAAAGTAATCTGAGAATGACTCAAGAACTGTCTTCATTTTATGACATTAATAAATGCTGGGAAAAGATCAGACTAGGTGAAAATAAACCTAAAAAAGTAGAAGTTACTTCATTAGAGCTGGAGGAAGAACTTTTGAAACCTAATACATTCCAGGCTGGAGAAAGCAAAAGTGCTCATTCTTAAAAATGAAGTGCTGAAGTTTCTTGGTGACTACCAGATTAAGTATTATTGTAATGGGTCAGACAGAACTGAAGATCAATTAACACAGTTGGCCCAAAAAGATATTTTTGTCAGATGAAAGGTTTTAGAAATAACTGTGGAAAAAATAGACAGAAGCAAAGTGAAAACCCATCTTCAGAAGCAGCCCAGAAGAATTCAAGGTGAAGTTACAAGGAAAACAAATTGAAGCTTATGTAACAGTTGAGTGGATTTTGAGGGTAGATGAGGTAAGCTCTATTGAACAGTGACAAAACTGGTTGGAGAGGAACTTATTTTACAAGGGTAATGCAGGGGAAAAGATCCTTAAGGATTTCAGTGAAATTAGCTATCCCTGTGCCCCATAAAGTACTCCTGTACACAGTGTTCCCCATGTGTTCCTGAATGTTCACATTCAATTTCTTACTAAGTTGTTAATGATAGAAATCTAATTATTTTATTTATATTCCCATAGCAAATTCTGCTTCTTCTCTTTAAAAGTAATAATAATAATAAGCTACAGAATCATGTTAGGTTTGTTTTTTATGTCCTCTGCAGTATATTTGTTGAACCGTTGAAACAACCATGGAAACATAATTGATATCTGAAGAGCACTTTTGGAAAAAATGAGAGCTTTAAACAGGGAAGCCATTATGAAACAAAGTGAAGTGTAGCTGAAGTCAGAAAGCAGTGCTATTCTCTCCCCATCCAGGACCTGTCTTCTGAATGAAGAAAACCCTCAATGTATTAACATTAATCCACACTGAGTGGAACAAAAGTGTTTTATGAGTAAATACTTAATAAACCTTGGCTGTGTCTTAAGATAGGGAGAAATACCTGTTGTGCATCAGCTAATCTTTACATGCAGATTAGGTCCTCAAGAAAGTACATCAATCACTAATTACTGCTATCCTTCTAGAAAGATCACAACAAAATGTGAAAAATAGTCATATATATGCTTTTAAAATTAAAGAAAGATTTATTTAAATCCATAATGTCTTAACAGGAAACCGCTATCCATAATGCACAATCACGTTTTTAAATTTAATTTCTGAGTGGCTTGGTTTTTTTTAAAGAATAAAATTAATTGCTTACAGCTGTAAATACTGTTTTGTTAAATGCTTCTTGACTATAATTAGAATAATTTTGAGACAGTGGAATTAGATCAGCTGTGTGTGGCCTAGTTTTTCTTGGCAAATATGCACTCTCCTATTTTTAGTGTTTGCCTTCCATCTTTTTTTGTGGCCAGATCTCTCTTACTGCTTTGCAGAAATGTATGATGTCAGAATATTGACTTCAAAGAATTCCAGTTACAAAACTTCAGTTTAACTACCTTCCCCCCACCTTTCCCTGTCCTTTACCTGAATTGACTACAACAATTTTAAAGGAAGATATTAATTTTATGTCTAGTTTTGTAGGCATTTGATTCCATCAGAGAAAGGTCACATTGACTGGAAGCTGATGTACTTTGCACTTCAGAAATATTACCCAATAAAGGAACAGTATGGGGACACCTTGCATTTCTGTCGACACTGTAGCATTCTGTTTTGGAAGGTAAGAGCTTTGAAACTGGTGATCAGAAATAAGTTCAAACAGCTACTGGTGATCATCTGAAAACAAAATTTATTAAGGTCATCTTGTCAGCTTTCTCATGTGAAATGTGATTGGATAACTAATATCTAATTTTAAGATAATATATAGGACTTCCATATAAAATCAGTATTAAATTCTAAACTTGCTCTTTATCTTGCCTTCTTATTTCTTGATATCTGATAACCTCAATATTTAGAATTGTAATGAAAAGTGTCATGTGGAAAGAGTTACTCTGTCTACTTTTATTAATTTAATCTTATGGAAAGTTGTGAGGGACTACTCTGAAGTTAGTGTTTTGTAATGATGCTATGGTAATCAATACATCTCTAATGAGAAATAATTACTACAGTTTTCCTACCACATTGGTGTAAAGCTCTATATATTTTTTTTCACTTCTGTCCCGTATGAAACTTGGAGGAACATTTGAAATTTCATCCAGAGTGTGTTTTGCCCTGGTTTTGAGGTTTACCATGAAGCATATGTTGCCTTACAGGATGATTTTAATTTCAGTAGGGCATTTCCTTCTTTAATGTGTGTGATTACATAGTCCTGCTTTTACGCTGTGTTGCACGTACCTTAGCCTTCTAGTTAGTGAGACTTCTTTAATTTTGCAGCTGAAAGATCAGATATGGGTAGTGCTAAGTGGACAGCAAAGAGCAAGAAATGTTTGAGAAATCTTGGAAAATACTCATATTACTCATATTCTAATTAACATAAATTAGCTGCTCTTGTGTCATCTTCATGTGATTTTAAAGAGAAGTTGCATGTCAGTGTGAGGCTTTTTAGTTTCCTTCAAAAAACCTGGGCTGTTTAACAGGATAAGCTGGCTTTCATAGAAATAACATATTCTTTAATGATGTTATGTCAAAGTTGAGTATTTTTGATATCACAGGACCCCCTGCAGGTAGTAATGTTTTGAAGAATTTATCGCAGGAAAGCAGGTAGTCAGAATTGGCTTCTACTGTGTAAACCTGAAGGATCTGTGTCAAGAATGACTAAGAATTTTCATTACAGTGGAATAAGTCTTTAGCATGTAGCTCAATATGTGATGTAAAACCTTTTCTTTGAAAGTGGAAATTTTAAAGGTAAGTACACAGATGCACGTAGATGAGCATTTGTGGTATCAGATTTCTTTGGATTGTCTGCCTTCACTGTGTAAAGACTTAATGCTTTCTAAACTAAATTTCTCTCATTTTATGTTGGTATAATTGAAAGTACAAGTCTCTAATATTAAGAACTACTTCAAATATGTTTGGAATTAAATGCGTAACTTTGGAGATTGTGTGACAGTAAGAGGCAGTGAGCCTGTGTAGGTTCCAGTAGTATTCCAGCAGTAGATGGGAGTGGTCAAGGTGACAAGACACCTGTTCCAATCTACTGCTGGAATAATAGGGCTCATTTTGGGCTTTTAACTTTTTTGAAACACAGCACAGGAAGTTCTAAAGGTACTTTGGATTGATGAGCAGTACCTCCTAGATCACCATTCCAGTGCTGACTGCCTCATCCTACAGATTTGGGCAGGCCTTAAAGTGACAGTGCAATTATAGATGAGTTGTGTGCTTCTGCACAAAAATACTGCAGCAGGTGTTTGGGATCAGCTGTTTTAACAAGAGCACAGTCAGCAGGTTGAGGTAAACCATTATCAGCACTCATTAGACCATCTGGGATACTGCATCCAGTGGGGTTCCCATTAAAAAGATATTCATAAACAGGATGCAGTTCATATGAGGTGAGGGTCATGATCAGGGAGGCTGCAGGACTTGCCCTGTGAGGAGTGGCTGGAGAAGCCTGCTTCAGAGGGATGTAAGAGCCTGCTGTGAGCACAGCCAAGCGAGGGAACAGTTTGACCATAGAGCTGAGGCAGTTTCCATCCTGGGATGTGATCAGAAACTGAATAAAACTCAGAACAATCTAGTCTGATCTCACAGCTTAGCCTGCTTTGAGCAGGAGGCTGGGATGCTCCTGAGGTGCCTCCCAACCTGATCATTCTGTCAGCCTACACTGCAGTGTTCCTTCTCTAATCTTGGCATGTAAGCCTTGTCCCTGTCTTAAACTAAATGATGATCAGGCTGAAATAGATTATTAAATGAATTAATTTATGCACAATTGGCACCCTTATTGGCAGGGGCAGGTTAATTGTTACTCTGAAATACTGTCCCTCTTTTTACAGGGCAATGTGGGTCAAGTAGTGCTGATCACTCAGTTATATGGGGGAAAAAATAGTTCTGCTTTTTTGTTTGTTTGTTTCTCAGATTCTTGTATCTATATCCTTTCCTGAGCTAACTAAAGACAGGTGAGAAGTAAAGCAGGGATGAGGGGCAAAGGGACAGGAGCTTTATTAATTCTAGATAAATCCTGGGTTAGGTGAAAACAATTCTTAACCAGAAGTTTTTTCAGGCTTTGACAATTTATTCAAGCTTCAGAAGTATCATACTTGATTAGAAAGATTGTTAAATTAAATATGGATATGAGTGCTTGACGTACAACTATGTCTGTAACGCATAGCAAGAAAAACCCCAAACAAAGCAAAAAACCAACAAAAACACCACCACCAAATGCAAACTTAAAAAGAGAAATCACAGTTACTTTATGGAGGAAAAGTAGCAAGTGTTTGAATCTTGAAACAAATGGAAGCACTGTATTCTTCAGATAGCTGATAATATGTTAAAGTTTTGTTTCTTCTTTTAATGGCACAATTCAGAAGTCAGGCAACTTTTGTTTCCAAGGGTATTCAGAAAAACTTCAGGCAGAGCTGAACACATCTTCATATGGCATCTATTTTTATTTTTCTTCCCTCATTAAAGAACAAAGCAAAATTGGAACAGTTGCAGAGGAAAAAGTACTAAATTGATCAGGGCCTGAAGAAGACTAGAAAGGATCATTTCTCTTAACTCAGCTGGGTTAAAGCTAACAAGGAATGTGACTGCTCTCCATAAATTGTTTTTTGAGAGAGAAGTGGTGCATAAACATGAGACTACTTCAGGAAATTATTTACACTAAGGGACATCCTTGATGCAAGCAAATTGTAGTTTTGAATAAATGTTAAGAGTTTCTAGGAACCAAAACCACAAGGGTCTGAAACAGCCCTAAAGCAAAGGCCTAGCTAGCGATGAGAAGAATTTTCAGCAGTTCATGAAATTGATAATATACCATAATTGCTGACAACATGAGAGGCCTACACACAGAAAATTCTTAGAGTTCCCTGTTTTGTGTTCTTTTCAAAGAAGGCCTTGCAAAAGAAGGAACTGATTACTGCTGAATTGAGTCAGCAATTGCATTATTGAAGTGGGGAAATGACTTTTCACTTTTTCAGTATGCAATAATAATTATAGTGGGTTTTTAACAAGTCTTTAAGAGCTTTTCAGGAAGAGACATTTGTATTCCTGTACTTGTCTAAAATCTGTTACCAAAGTAAATTTATTTATATTACGTAGGAGTCTCCTAAGTTCTTTGTTGGAAGTACAGTGACTTTTGTACTCTCCTGTGTTAGAGGAGGAATAAAAAAAAATTCATATTATATGTCTCTTTTCAAAAATGACTCCTTGTTAAAGGATTTGTCTATGATGAAACTGAGAAAAACACATAATGTCAGTAATTCAAAAGTAATGACAAACTAATTATTGTGTGATGCCTCTGTGACTGCTTTTGTGTATACTATTTCTTGTGTTCCACTAGGCACCATTGCAATTGTGGCAGGTTCTTTTATTTTTTTAAGCTTACTTAGTAGCACTTTTCAGTTATCTCAGACATGGCCACAGAAGCTGAAATACCTTTTCTTCTTTCCTTTTCCAGGGCTTTATGAAAACAGTGTAATCACTTTGCATAACACTTTGTTTTAGTCTTCTTGAGACTTGTGCTGATTTTGGTTCTCACAAAGCTGTGATTTGCCACAAGAATAAAAGACTTTTTCTAAATGGCTTTTGAACCTTTGCTTAAATAAACCTTAACTCTGCTTCTTTTACTTTATGGCTCTCCTTCCTGCTTCCTTCTGCACGATCTCAAAGGACTACCACCTTGCTTTGTTACTCCAGGTATTTCCTGTGTCTCATCTGTTTTCATTGCTGACTGTTCTGTAATGTCAAAGTGAATAATGTGCTCCTTTCTGATCATCTGATGCTCTTTGTTTTGATTGTTGTTTCTGCACATCAGTTTTGCAGCAGGAATAGTTTGTTTCTTATTCCTTTTTAGATAAAGATAGTGATGACTTCCCATCCCAGCTTTTCATCATTTTGTCTTTTATTATTGCTGTATTCCCTCTTAATGTCATTTAAACTGGGAACCATAATTCAATTTCTAATGAGCATAGGTGTCAGTGAAATCAGCCAGATTTTTCTAAGAAATAGGTTTCTCTGCACTCAGTGTTATTATAAACTGTTTTCTGTATTATGTTTTCTGCACTCCCTGATGTATTTAATTCAGCACTTAAATCTGAAAAGAGTAACGTGTACCTCAGATAACTTTCACACAAAGGTACTAAAATTGATTTTATGGCACTTGGAATGCTGTAGTCGTATTTACTTTTACAGAGAGTCTCTCTGAAAAGAAATTGCCAAAATAAGGCTGCATGTGACTTGGGATAGTCAAGGGAAGCAATTATATTGTTGCCTTCTGAATGAGGAAATGGTGAAAATACTTATACAGAGCTTCTTAATCTCTAGCAAGGCCAAATTTTGAGGAAAACAACTACATTTTCCAGCAAACACTCCTCCTGGGGAATTCTCTTCTTACTTTAAAAGAAGTCTACCTTAGCTTTGATACATTGAAAAGCAATATTATTTTAACACTTTATTATATATTTAATTCCAATGAAAAAATATTTCTCTTGGAAGGAGGTATACTCTTAATTACAGCAAAGTTATGATTCTTCTTTTCAGTCCTCATCACTTTTTTCACTGTAAAATTTATGTTGTTTTCAATAACTAAAACACCAAGAACTGATCTGAGGTTTTATTGCATTTGTGATTCCCGACTGGGCAGAGCTTTCAAAAGTGTTTTTATAATGATGTGCAGAGAAAGCAAATAGCATGTTAAAAACTCAGTCTAAAATATTCAGGAGTATAAATAAGTACTAAAAGAGGATAAACCCTACCTTGTTTCCCAGAATTATAATTCTGATGTTTTTTTTTTCCTGGAAACTAGTAAAGTAATGACATGACATTGACATGGCAATGGATAGAGAAGATACTAGTCCATTGGCAGCTACCTTTAAGAGTGTTTTCTTGTGTGGTGTAGCTCTTCCTTGCAGATGTCATCTCAAGATGAAGGTGTTAAGTGTAATATTTCTGGTTTTGGTCTTCGTCATCTGTTCTTTCTCATCTGCAGATTCCCCCAGTAGGCAGTTTTACCTGGGTCTCTTTTTTCATGTGTGTGTTTGTTTTTTCCCTCTGTGTTATGAATCTAACAACTGTTTCTCAGGGGATGTTAAAGCAATTATTAAAAAGAGTGGGAGGATGAGGAGGTGATACCACATGGTATATTCATGTCGTTCTCTATAGACTTAATGAAGAAGCACAGATAATAAACCTATTGAGTAACAATTTTCACTGGGAAAGCTGAGTAGTATTTAGAATGTGTTTCACCTAGTGTACTTTGGTGCTACAAAGATTTTGGGTGGGAATGTGGCAGTGAGGAAAAAAAAATCACTTAGAGATTCTTTTCATCTATAAACTGAATTGCATGTAACTTCCTTCCTATGGAAGCAAAAGCAATGAGGACCACAGTAGTTTGTGATCTATTTGCCATGTATTTATCTAGTTTTCTTGCCTCACATGGTGGATTCATCAACATTGGTGGAAAAGGGACAGAAACTCCTTAAAGCCTAGTGAGGATGCTTCTGGGCATTACAACATTGACCAAGGTGTTTAATTTGTCCATTGAACTCTCTGGGAACTTCTTCTCATTACACTTCTGCATTTCCCTCACTTAGGGGGTTCTAGTAAGGTGCAAAATGGAACTTTTTGTTCAAAGAGGAATTTGAATCTTAAATAATCAGACAGTTCTTCTGAGGTTAAATTTCTGTAAGAGGAAAGAAAGCACTGCAGGCTTTAGTGAATTTGTAATGACAAAACCTTTCCACCCTGTCTAACGTCTCCATTCCTAACTTTGCCTACGTGCCAGCTTCTGTTTTAAGGCAATGCTTTCATTTCACTTGGGGGAAAGGTAGGAGTGAAAGATGAAAGATATTAGGGGGAAAATGTAGCAAGGTAGAAAAACTTTTAAGACTAGGACTTCAAACGTGCTGTTCAGGTTTCTTGAGGAAGTATCTGCTGCCCACCATTTTCAAAGCAAGGGGCTTATTTTATCCCAAAGCAATAGTTGACTTCAGCTTTTGATTAAACAGATAATTTAGGTTCAAAAAAGCATGTGCCTTTTTGCCTTTTTGTTATGCTTAGCAAAAAGCAATGGATAAGGAAGATAAGTTTTTCCAAGAGCTCCAACTCAGGTTCTGGTTTTGGTAGAAGGAGAGAATTTTTCCTTTTTTTTTTTTTTTTTCCCTAACTTGGGTGTGAGGGGAGACTGTGAATGTGGAAAGAGAACTTACTTATTTTTCTCCTTCAATTTTCAGGATACAGGACACCCCTGCACAGCCAGTGATCCAAACACCTGTCTCATGCCAGTATCTCCTCAGCATTTCATTGATCTCTTCAAATTTTGAGATGTTCAATAGCTATTCTCCTGTGTTTGTGGCCATTTTTGTGAAGAGTCAGGCAGGATATGTTATGCTTTTTGTGCAATATATTTAAGTGTAATGTTATACTGTAGTTTAAAAAAATATATGGGGAGATTATTAGAGAGGTTTATTTGGTGTATTGCTTTTGTGCAGAATAGAGAGGAGGAGAAGGAGAAACATTAAGAAAATTTCTTTGTCAGGAAATCTCCAGTGGACTTCTTTTCAAGTCCAAGAAAGACCCCTTTAATCTCAACTTAAAATCCGTGCTTTTGACGCCTTAATAGTTGGTTAAAATTATGTAGGGGAGTTTTGAAAGTTTCATGGAAGAATTAAACTACTCTTGCAGGGACCAAAGGAGGGTTTTTTGTTAATCCTTCTTTCTATAAGCCATGGTTTTCAAAACACCTCCATATAATTTGCACTATTATGAAGAATAGGCCAATAGTCTCTTACTACATCGTTACGAAGGTAGCATTAATTATTGTGAGCTAACGAATAAAATCTAACTGTGGTTATATCTGCTGTTGAACCTATATGAATGAAGGAAACCAACCAAGTTTTGTACATACATTATGCAAAAATATTTATTTTTCTTAAGGACTTTATAAAACATATAACCTATCTCAGCACATACTGCAGAACTCATGAGACCAATCTGGGGCTACTGGAAATCTTTCTGATAGTAGCTACAGCCTTCATTTATACTTTTTGGAATGTCTACAAATGCAACTGCATTAATTCATCTTCTAAGAAGAAGATATTATTGAAATTTAATGAGAATGGAGTTGCTTGCTTCTAGACTGGTACAGTGGCAGAACACTATTCTACCAATTAACCTGACAAGCTATGGGAAACACTGAAAGTCAGTCTGAGTTGGCACACCTTCTGCCAAGTTAATCAGATGATAAATTATCCAGGAACCTGTTTTCTTCTGTCTTATAGAACAAAATAAATGGCTTGGCTTCAGCAGGTAAAGGAAAAATTATGGAAGTTTTGGGTTTGTCAGTGAAATTTAACAATATGTAATGTACAGAAAAAATAAATCATGTACCATATTCTGCACTTGCTTGTTCTGAATCTAGTTTTGTACAGTGTAATAAATCATGTTTTTATCTGTTATTCCTAGAAGCCTCTGGTGCATAGATATGAATCAATTCGAATTTTGTAAGATCTGTAACCTGTTGTCTGTAGTAATTGGTAATGGATTGAGAAGCATGCAAGCAGTCCTAGTGCTATTGCTTTACAGTAGCTGCTTGTATTAGCCCTTTTTGTAATAGGATAGCTGGGCTGTTAAGTAGGCTGCACAAGAAGAGAAGAATGTTTATTTCCTCAAGAAATAGTTTTTATGCTCACTTAAAACTTGGTGATATACCAGCTTTATCTATTGAATCTGCTGATTTTTCAGTACAGGGTTTTGTAGAATTTTTTTTTTTTTTTTTTTTTTTTTTTTGCTTACTTTCAGTTCAGGTGTTGGCTATGGCCATAGTAGTGGTCAAATGTGGAGCCAAGGATGTCCATTCTTACTCCTTTTCATTCAGAGCACTGCTGTAGCCACTGGATTTGTTAAGCACCCAGCAGCCCTCCTTTAACAATTTGCACCCCATTTATTTCTGTAATGGGTCAGATGCTTTCCTGTCTCTGTGACCTCGGTAACTGTGACCATGGCTGCTGATGGCTGACATCCATTAATCCCTCCTTTACCATGGTTACAGTTTTGCTACCTTTCATAAAAACTCCTGTAAATATATGGATGCTTTCTTTGAGAGCTTGAAAGAAAGGTTTTAAAGCCAGCATTTGGTTTAATGCTGCTGTGAGCTCTTCCCCCTTGTGCTGAAGGCCTCTGCTGAGGGACTGTGCAGAACCATCTCTCCTGCAGACAGAGGGCAAAGCTCTTACACTGCTACCGAGAGCTGCACAGCACTGAAAAGACAAATAAGGTGACAACTGGAGAAAGGGATGAAAGAAGTTGAGAAGAACCTCCCATGTAGAACACTGAACTGAGGAGAGAGAAATTACTTTCAGGTCTTATAGGCCATTTTAAGACAGGTTTTGAAAAAAACAGTATCTGTAATAACTAATTTTCAGTTCTCTTGGAAATGTCAGGTGACAGCAGTCAGGCTTACTCTCCCTTTCACTACTTGTTTTGTTCTTTCTTCAGTGTCAAGAAGCTTTGACAGGCTGAATGTTAAGTTCTGAGATACGTTCCTATTTATGGATATCCATTTAGGATAACCAGGGTGCCCCATTGGTCTGAGGTGGCAGTAGCTAAGATGACAAGAAGCAAGACTCTGCCTTGTATTTAAGAGGCTTCATTCTACACTCACAGCTTGGCTGAGGGTGGAAGGGACGCAGCTGAAGCAGGGTTACCTAGAGCTGGTTGTCTAGGACTTTGTCCAGAATTGTGTCCAGATGGCTTTTGAGTATGTCCAAGGAAGGAGACTCTACAGCCTCTCTGGGCAACTGTGCCAGTGCTTGGTTACCCTCACAGTAACAGAGTATTTCCTGATGTTCAGATAACACCTCTTCCAGTTTGTGCACCTTGCCTCTAGTCCTTTCAGTGCCTGGCTCCCTTCAGGTTTTTCTAGATGATGAGATCCCCCTGAGCCTTACCTTCTCCAGGCTGAACAATTCCAGCTCTCTCAGATTTTTCTCACGGGACAGATGCTCCAGTCATCTCCTTTTCTTTACACCTTTATCATCTTCATGACCCTTCACTTGACTCCCAGCAGTAGGTCCATGTAGCCCATTAACCTTATTTGTGTTGAGGGCACATTGGCTTGTGTTCAGCTTGGTGCCCACCATGACCCCCAGGCCCAAAAAACAGTAAGGTGGCTTTTTAAACCATTCTGGGTTAAAAAAAAACCAAGCAAAAAAAACCCCAAACAACAACCAGGAGGTGAAAGAAGAGATGTGCACAGAAGAGAAGCATTTCAGTTCAGGACCTTTTTTTTTTTTTTTTTAAATCTTAAACACTGCAAACAGAATCACATTGTCATGAGCAGTGTTACATGCTTTTAACATTTGTCAAAACTGAGCTTTGGGAATAGTTCTACATGATAGTTAAATATTTAGTGAATACACTGCTTGGAGTAGGCAAAAAGAGCTTGATTTAGAGTAACTGTGATGGGAAGTCATTGGATGCATAAGAAGATAACTCAATTGTATTACTTAAGCAAAAAGTCTAAAGCAGTGGTTTTGATAATAGGGTTGGTGTTGTTGGGGGTTTTGTGTTAACCTTTTGTTTGTTTGTTTGTTTGTTTGTTTTTAATTGCATAAAGAGATAGGGGAAAGGATTTCACCTTTAGGACAACAATCTTGTTCATACCTCACCTGAAGTAAAGAATGTATTTTGACAGCCTGAATTCATCTCTTTTTCTTTTACACCAGCACTTACTCATGTAACCTAGAGCACTATAACCATGAGAAGGGTTATGCCTTAACATGAAACCTCAGCTCCTTTGGCCTCCTGTGTGCCACTGTCCTAGGCAAAGAAAGGTAGGAGCTCTCCCCTACAGCAGAAAGGATCCCTTGAAATGTGTTTTAAATCTCTACAGCACAGGTTTCTTTTGCTCCACAACTTTTGTCCCCAAACCTTGATCTGCTTACAGACAGATTTTGCAGTGGCAGTGGTAGGAAATCATGTTTTAACTGTGGCCCTCCTCCATGATCACTTCACAATCCTGGGTGATTTGGATTTTATTGAATTCTAGTCCCGAAAAACAATACTATACTGATTCAAAGGCAATCAAGACTTTCTCTGACATAGTCCAAAAGGAGCTTGAAATTACAATTTTGAAAAACAGGATCTTACTTCCCCCTCCCCAGTCACCGCCTCCAAAACCCATCTCTGAGAGACTCCTGGCCTTTTTTTATTACATTCTCTCCCAACAGTTTTGTTCACCTGTCTCTGGGAAAAGACACTCTGTCCCTGACCTGTTCCAAGGGCAGAGTGAGCCTTTCTGTTTGGATGTCAGACAGGACTGAGGACTTTTATCTGGAAAAAAAATGAGGAGTGGAACCTTGCTCTTTAATCCCCCCTGCTCCACATCCCTGGGGAATGCATTAAGTTGCTTTCAGAGAAGGAAAAAGCTGAACTTGAAGAAAACACCAAGCTCAAACCAAGAGATATCCTCTGAGACTGGCACTGAAAGACCATGGTCCTTTTGCAGTCTAGAAGACAGAAACAAGGAGGGCTAGCAGGAGGAGAGGGTGGGATGGGGAACAGTAGCACAACATTTTGGATTTCGTGGTGCACAAATTAGCATATTTTCAGCTCCATCACTGGCAAAAAACTTAGAGGAAGGTTAGACCCTTAATATCCAGCTGAGGTTGCTTGAATTGGCAGAGAGATAGAGAGATACCTGCATTAAATAAATCAAACAATATCAAATTTCCAAACAACTGTTTGGAAACAGTTGTTAAATTATGGTTCAGAATATTGAAACATTAGCTAAGTATGCTATTCACTTGCACTGTTTTTATACTTTCACCTTCAAGGCTCAGGTCCAACCCCTCAAAGACACGAACATGAATCCCAGCAAAATTCCCACAAAGTTTAGTAGAATGAGGGTTACCTTTAATGCTTAAAATGTCTGTATTGGAGGAGATGACAGATAAGTGAATTCAGAATATGAGAGGTGAGGGTAAAGATGAGTTTCTTTCCATTCCCATGGGCCATTCTCTGTGCCCCACACAGACCTGTCCCTCCACCTGTCAGACATGCTGGTGAGGCTTATTTCCTGCAGCTTTATGTGCACATTCTTTTACAAATATGAATAAAGCACATACAGTTTTATATTTTTTGTACTTTATGGTCATTGTGCCTTCAGCCTAAAGTTTTTCTAACAATTTTCAAGACCCACACAAACGCTGGTCACTCAATTCTAAAATTTACTGGATTTTTATTTGTTCTTCCCACTTGAACGCTGTTTTTTATAGTATTTATAGCAAAACAATAATGGAAGAATAATTCATTTGCTAAAGTCAGTTGTCATTCCCACATAATGCTTCGATATGGAACAAAGTTCTGCATGCTGAGAGCACCTCTTCCCACTGTTTTGGTCCCTGTTATTCTCTTAGGCACAGCCATTATTTTTAGCCCTTTTCCTACTGGAAACTTTTAAACCGGTAAACCTGCACTCCTCTTCTGAACTCAGTGGTATCACTTTAGAACTTGGTCAATTTATAAAAGCAATACTTTGGCAGCATTTTCACTAGAACCAGATATGCTTCACCATAATGCAGCAGCATGTCCCAGGCTGCACCTTGGCTATGTTTCCTTTCCAAGCTCCACAGTGCATGGCCTGATCCTGTGCCCTCTGTGACCCTTTGCCTCCTCTCACAATGAAGCCTGAGCACATTTAACCAGCCACTGGGCAGAAACGAGACCCCCACTAACCAGGATGGGTATTGCTCCACTGCCTAGTGAAGCCAACTCTCTTCAATACATTAATCCTACCACCACTTAAGCTCTTGCTGCAAGCTGCCCACTATGCCTTCTGCTGATCCTGTGTTTGAGGATACATTCTTCTACTGCCTGCACTCACCTTCTATGTTTCTCATCAAGTAAGTCTAATTCATTGGCAGAGTAGTATGGAATAGATCTGGAGGAGTGTTTGCTGCAAGCTGCAGAGCACCAACATTACAAGCAAACAGAACTCACTGTTTGTGCCTGTGCACAGGTGACATTCTTTGGTACTACCAGCCCTAGGAACATTCCCAGATGTTCTGGATTTCTTACTTCTTTTTATAATGTACTTCATTCCTCGATGCCAGAACATCTGCTCCTTCACTGGTCTGGAAAACCTTCCCCAGTGCTCAGTGCATCCAGTTGTCAGCACCCAGCTCAGGAGCTCAGATCTTGCACTGTGGCCTCTGCTGCTGCTCACCTTGGCCACAATTGTTTGTTCAGGTCACATCTGCACTCAGGCAGGGAGCACTGAGACAGCCATGCTGTGCAGATGGGTTACTGCACTTCAGGGTTAGTTTATAAAATGAAAAAAAAGAGCAAGTATATATTTCATTAAGTCTCTAATTTTCAAAATAACCCTATGTGCAGATTTACTCTAGCTGTAGTATGACTTCTGGGAATCTTGTGCTTCATCCCATCAAACAATGGTTTACTTCCTCATGGGAAATGATGCTTTACTTGTTTTCCTTTTTTAGTCCTATCAAATGTTGGTTGCCAAGTTTCTGTCCAAATGTTCAAAAGATAAACTGTTTACAGGCACTAACTAAACTTTTAGGCATTTGAGCCTAAAATGGGGGCGTTGCTCATGAGAAACAGCAAAGAGCAGGTCTTCATGTAATCAGGATGCCTTTGCATGTGTGACACTCTCCCCCCACCCGGAAAAAAAAGGGAAGCTAATAGTCCACAAGTGCAAAAATAAAACAAATCAAAGAATAATTAATATTAATCATCTTGCACATTAGAAAGGTTTGGCAGAAAAAAATAATATGCCAAGTACAGTACTTGGTCTCAGGATACATTGTTCTCCCTTCCTTTCTCCAGCACAAACATACACCACTGTGTTTCCTCCATCCCTCAAATATCAGAAACATTTAGCAGTGTAACCTTGTAGAGAATCCGAGTCTCCCAGACAAACAAGATGGTCAAAGCAACAGCATTTGGGGGTTTCAAGGAGAAAGGTACAAGTTAAGAAAGGCCAAAAGACATTGCTAAATTATAGGCATGTTTGTGTATCAAATCTGATCTATTTCACTATAAAATCTAAAATAAACCAGAAAATTTTCTGAAAAATTACTTAAACTCAACTGTTCACTCTCCTTAGTACAAGGGGCTGGACCAACTAGAAAGCAAAATATCAAATTATTATTTTCAATAGTGGACAAACCAATTTTAGAAAACACAGCTGCGCACTTTTCTATGCAGAGAATAATAATTTTTCTTTTCCAATAGCAAACTCGCAGTTCAAAATATGTTATTAGGCTTCCACTAGTGTTATTTGGGTCTCAAGAGCATAAAAATTTAAATGCCAGCCAAGCTTTTACCAGACTGTTATGGACTTGAAAAGAATATACTCTCTTGCATCATTTAGTAATCACCAGACACAGAATAGGAAAAATTTCTTCCCAAGTACAGACCAAGAATTTCTTTTTTCATTACCAGTGATAACAGTTGGTTGATATCATATGAAAAACCATAATCTCCCTAAACTTTGTTTACTATTATATATTTTCTATTACTTATACCCCTATTTTTTTACTCTTTTCATACTTTTTATTTCTTTGTAACTACAGAAGCAGCATTATTTTCTGCTATTATGCTGGTGGCACTTACAATAAATGTAATTATCTTTTGATTTCAAAACTGGTTTCTTTGCCTATATGTTTTTGATTCCCTGTCTTTTATGGTACAAAGCAGTCATGCTAGAAGAAATTTTTGAGACTGGCAGATATCTAATGAAACACACTGTTGCCAGCTATCACTGGTGGTAAGCCTTTTAGGAAATTACTTTTCTTCTTCACAGTATGGGCTTTATTTCCCAGATATATCAGAAATTAAGTAGCAGGCACTTAGAGGAAAAAATCAAATAAACGAACCAAAATTAGCAAGAACAGTTTAAACATGCAAGAAACAGCTAAATAACATGCACACTCATGTTTTCAGATTGCACAGGACCTACAGTTTGGTCATCCAAGACTCCCATACGATAACCATTTTGAAATGTTTTGAAAATTGAGACAGATGCCAAGCCAAATTCACCTGGGCTATGGGAACATCTATGCTCAAAATTTGACAGAGTCCTCATCTACCCAGGGTCTGGAAATGCAGGTCCTTCCACTTGCTGCCACCTGACTGGATGTGCATCTGACCCACCTGTGTCTAGTCAGAGGCATCTCAATATAGCCTTTTTTCCCCCCTAAGAATATAACTTTTATGAATAAAATTGTCTCGTTTAGGTACTTCATGCACTACGGTAAGAAACATCTTGCTGAAATGTTCCCTGCGAGGTCTGTGTAGAAAACCACAAAGCCAGCAGACTGGAGTGGAAGAATGAGAGGCTGACAATACACTTCCTTCTGCAGCTGCTGCACTGGTAACAGAGGCTGCTCCTCCCATGCCTCTTCTCACAGGCCAGGCTGTGCAGGTCTCACCTTGTTATGGGTCAGTGTGTGCAAAAGCATTTCAGGTCCTCCACTTTACATGTAGCTCGTGGAGTCTTCAGGGATCGAATGCTGCTCTGCCCAAGCTTTCTCAACAGCCAGTGAGTTTAAAAAAAACACAAACCACAATATTTTAAAGCAATAAATACCAATAAAGCAAAGTATTTTTAGTTTGTTGAAACCAATGAATTCTTCCTGCTGTAAATGCAGTGTGTGATGTTTTTAGTCTAGGATGCTACAACTTCTAAGATGGCAAGATTCACAGAGTATGGGAAACATTGCTATCACTTCCTTGGCCATGCTCTACAATGATGCAACTAATGGCACAGAGTCAAAAAATCAGCAGAGTTGGAAGGGACCTCAAGGATCATCAAGTCCAACTCCTGGTCCTGCACAGCACCATCCCCAGGAGTCACACCATGTGCCTGAGAGCGTTGTCCAAATGCTTCTGGAACTCAGTCAGGCTTGGTGCTGTGACCACTTCCCTGGGGAGCTGTTCCAGCAACCACCCTCTGGGTGAAGAACCTTTTTCTGATATCCAAGCTAAACCTCCCCTGGCACAGCTTTGAGCCATTCCTTTGCGTGCTGTCACTGGTCACTACAGAGAGGAGATCAGTGTCTGCAGTGAGGTCTCCCCTCAGTCTCCTCCAGGCTGAACAGACCAAGTGACCTCAGCTGTTGCTCATATGGCTTCCCCTCAAGGCTCTTCACCATCCTCGTTGCCCTTCTTTGGACACCTTCTAACAGCTTAATTATCTTTCTTATATTGTGATGCCCAAAACTGTCCAAGCAAATGGAAAGATATTGACGTGATAAATAAAATGGGACCAAAAAAAGTCAAAGAGTAAGGCGTATCAGTTCAAACTAAATCTTTATTCATATGGAAAATACTAGTTTTCTTTTTTGCAAATGATGATAATAAATAAAAATACTCAGAAAGAACTTTGCTCAGAGCTAAGTGACTAGGAACAGCCACACGAAGTTTTAAATTCCCGTTAAAACCACGCCAACAATCATGCAGATTGGCTACGAGAAAGCAATATAAACTATATTTTATTTTGTGCAATCTTATCGTACAATCTTAATGCTACCTTCTTCTAAAACATTTCACATAGACTGAAATGCAATTTCAAAACAAATATTAAAGGACATATTCTACACTTATTCCACATATGGAGCTGTGTATAGCTTAAGCTTATAAACGTATAATGTAGTTAAGCATCTAACAAAGGTAAAAGATGAAAGGACACCATTCTGAAAATTCAGACACATTTATAAACATGAGAGAAGGAAAGCTCACACCAGTGAGTTTTCAACAGACAAATACATTATTAAAGCATAACAATAAATTATATTAAATTTAATATGATCCTTAAAATGGTTACTTCTGAGGAAATATCACTTAAAAAGCACACCAAAACTTTCATCACTAGGAGTGAAACTGGAATTTTATATCTCTCAATTTCCCACTTGGATGCAATTTTTATAATAGGCTTCAGATTTGTGAGCATATTCTTTATGAAACATCTAACAACAAATTGAAAAAGGTTGCAGTTAAGCTGTGCATCAAACACATCATCAAGGTGAGAAACAGGCACTTGACAGTATAATGTGCAAGGCAAAACCTTCACTGGTCACAGTATAAATAGTTTCTTCAGGAGTGAAATTAAAAGTTCTCAGTCCATCTTCGAGAGCAAAATATTAAGGGCTGCTAACAGATCTTTCTCTGTTCTTTCAGGCCAGCACCAAAAACCAAACTAAATACTAGCTCATGCCTTACAGGGTATTCCATAAGCTATAAAATGCAGCATACTTTACCCAATAATACTAATTCTTTCCTATAATTAACCTCAGCATATGTACTCGCCCAAGGCAAAACCAGAGTTTACTCAGTCTAAACAATGCAATATAAATGCTAATCTTTTCCCCTCTATTAATAATGTTTAATATCTAATGCCAATTTTACAAATATATTTGCCAGTTGCAAGATCCTGTTTTGCAGCACAAAACATCACTGTTCTTTTATATAAACTTTTAGCATCCTATTAATATTAGGAAAAAAACCCCAACCAACTAAAACCATTTTGCTACAGTTTTCCTCCAGGCACGTCTCAGCAGGAATCTCCACAAAATAGCAATGCAGGAACTGCAAGTCAGAAAACTATACATTAATTGGAGGAGAAAGGAAAAAGAGAGGTAAGGGAGAAGTAGTGTGGCAGAAACAGAAACAAGGTACTAGCTTAGAAAAAAATTGCATGCATCCCTTTTCATCAGCATAAGCTTCTTGCAAAAATATGTTTACAAGACATCTGTTCTATAAAGGTCTATATTTTCTTGTAAAAATGCTGATTTTCTCTGACATGCTAGCTTCATCTTCTGACTGCACTGGCCATATTGCTAGACAGTCAAGCTTCAGTTCTTTTATACCAGTTCAACAATTAGGAGAGAAAAAGCCTACTGTTCATTTCTTATGAAACTTTTGGTTTATCTGTGAATGTTAAGTAATCTTTGTGTGGGTCATATAAACAAAATGGAAATCAACTTTGGATCTAACATCAGCTGCACCACTAGTGAGAGACAATATGCTGAAAAGAGGCACTTTTATTAGTCATATATACATTTCAAATCTCAAGTTTAACACTTCACCTTCTTTTACCAAAACATCAAAGTATCAGTAGCTAATAAGATGGAGCTTTACTACAAAAATGCTTCAGAAGTTGTGTGCATGCACATACTTGCAATGGCTCAGTTACTCAGCTACCCTGAAAATGCCAGAGTATAACTCGATCACTGCTTATGGGGTGGGGAGGAAGGAAAAACAGTAAAAACCAAAAATGCTGTTTGTAGAACAAGGATCAGCTACTGTAAAAAAATGAAAACATATGCCTTCCTTAAGAAGCAACTTATTCCTACATCCAGATTCAATATTCCCCCAGATATCACCTTATACTTTACTCAATGCTGTCTTCCAAATTTTCAATCATTTCTATTTTTGGCATAACATGAGAAACTTAGCTTTTTCAAAAAAAGTTCAGTATTAAAAAAAAAAACAAACCAAAACCAAAATAAAACAAAAAAACAGCAACCAAAGAAACACAGGGAAAAAAAACCCAAACAAACATGGAAAAAAAAAATCCCAAAACACAAAAAGACCCTGACTGGAAGACCCATTTAACCCGACTGTTGGTGATGATGCTGTAATGGAAGGAATTACACTAGAATAGTATTTTCCCATTTCACACACAGTATAGCACAATGTGACAGTAAGCACCTAGTATACACAAGCTGAAGCATATGCTGAGGTTGAAGATTTGGAAAACAGTTCTAAGTACAAGCATTCTCCCTGCAAGCCACATATTCATATTCTTAGTTAAAAAGGGACAGCATCAAAACTAAAATTTTGAGTGGCTCTCAAATACCAGAAAAAAGACAGGACCTCAAGCTAGTGGAAGTTCTTACATAAGGCAGTCAAATTTACAACCAGTGTATACATTCACTAAGGAATTAATTTTTTGTTTTTGTTTTTGTAAAACCAACAATCCGACATACTGCAGAGTCTGAATGTGAAATATAGGCACAAAATAGATTCTCTACTTTTTTTCAGTGTGGAAAAAATAGCTATTAACAATGTAATAAGAAAATTTACTATCAGGTGAGCAAAAATTTGTAACAATCTGAATAAAACAAAGTACTGTATAAAGGTGCAATATTGAGCAGATTTGATTTTGGTTTAAACATATGAGTAAATCATGGAACCTTTCTCTTCTTACCTATGAAGTATTTCACATTACCAGCATCATTCTAGCTCTTCCCAGTTGTCAGTAAGGTTACCTTTGCTTTGACGTCTAATACTAACCAGCTTTCCAGCTGATTTGATACTCCACCTGGAACTGTTTCCTGAGCTGGCCAGGTTTGTGTATTTTGTGGAGCCTTTGGTTTCATCTTCCCAGCCTGACCAGGCTGTATAGTCACTTAAAGGAGTTGCTGCATCACTGGCAGAGTCAGCAGTGGTAATCTGTGGTGGTTCCCATCCCTCAATCTCATCTGGTTTCCTAGATGGAACATTCTGCTTTATCACCAAACTGTCCCAAAAACCTGGCTTCTTTTCAGACTTCATCTCTTCCTTTAACTTTAGGTTTGTTCTAGAAAATAACAGTGATGAAGTGATTAATTTCTTCACTTAATAATGTATGTAGCAGTTATCAATAAACATTCAATTGAATTATGTTTTACAGTGAGGAATGCTAATCATTGTCAGCCCAAGACAGCACATCCATTACTGTCACCTTCAGGAAAAACATGCTCACATACACGTAAGCCTAAACACAGCAGAATCTTGTAGTGATAAATCAGAAGAGGACTGAGTATGGTCATTTTCTATTACAAAAGAATTTACATACCACCATCCCCACCCTGCTCCCACATAGGGTGAATTCCACAGACCTGCCTTTGGAAATGCACAAAGTATTTTAGGATGCATTAGAACAATTTAGGACTTTAACCCAACAAAACAAACAAAAACAAACAAGTAAAAAAACCCCCAGGGGTACAACAGTAGAAGGAGTATTAAAATGTTCTAACACCAGCTTTAACACTGGTTACTCAGTGGTTACTCACTATGTTAGTCAGTTTCATACACCTGTTACCACCTCGCCAGTTAAACCTTATACCCTAAAACAGTCGATGTACACAGTATTAGGATTTCAAAGATATCAGGTTTTTTATTTTTGTAAAGATCCACACAATATCGTGAAAACAGCTGTTTTGTATTTCTGTTAAGAACTCCCAAAATCCCCCTCCCAAATCCAAGAAATAACTATAACTTCTCTATCAAAGAGCCATTTGAAAGGCTACTTGTTTTATTACTCTTCTTATCCCATTGAGAATCTTCAACCTGAATAATTTTGCAGTATGAGATATTTAAATTACAGAATTTCAGACGTCTACGCATAACTTTGTATGCAGGGTTATGTATGTAATCAAATAATGGGCCACAAGGAAAGGTTGAACACCAGGGGTGAAACACACAACCTTTAGGGTTCAATGACCTAAAAAGCAAATTGAAAACATTATCTGTAGTAGCATATAAATTCCTTAGCCACCACTGAATCTTTTCTAAACATTTCTATTAAAAGAGCTCTGTTCCATTAATGAAAGCTTAGCTCTATCATATTTAAACAGAAGCAATTCAACCAATACCTTTAAAATCACTTTTCCATTACTGAATTTTGAATTTAAGATTACTTAGAATTTTCATCTTGCTAAAACTATCCACAAACTCCAAACACTTTTCTTGTATTTTGTGAGCTGCACACTTAAAAGTTGCATTTGTCTTTAAAAATAAAGTAAAATTGTGTTTTATAATTAAAGAAAAATATCCCTAACTTAAAAAACAGGCAATTCTTATAGTAATACCAAAATAGCTTTCCACATCTGTGTTAACTCTGTTACCACACTTCTGCTCTCTTCGCTGTATTACTTGATTCTTATATTCAGCATCAATTGCAAATTATCACTACAGGAGCCTAGCATCTTAAAATTGTACAGGGGTAGCAGCTGGGAACTTTTGGGAAGTTTTATGGAACAGGCTTAAATGGAAATAAAATATATGGTTTTACATTCTAAATTCTTGGTTTATATACATACACCCCCTACATGCATATATATACACTTGCATTCTGAAACACATTTATTTCAAAGTAAACAGGAGACAAAGCCTGCTACAGCAAATCTTATCAAAGCTAGTATTTGGCAGGAACAGATCTACTGATATGTGCCATATTTGGTTTGCAACCAAGGCAGCCAGGTAGCACATGTAGGTAAAGCCTACATAGACTTGTAACAGGAAGATAGTCTGTCCTGGGAAGAGCATTCTGTTCAGAGAACTGTTCTAACCACACGAGCAGCATAACTGTGCCAAAAATGCACCTCACTGCCAACAGGAAAGACTTGCAGATCCTAGTACAGCTACTTCACTTAACCTTTCTAGGTGTAGTAAGACTTCAAAAGAGGAAGTAAGGCATGTAAAAAAGGGAATTTGTAAACTCAACCATAATTAATCCCTAAGAGAAAAGGGGGCGTGTGAGAACGGCCCTTTTACTCACAAGCCTTTACTACTTTTCTACAGTAAAAAAATTATTATGCAGCTAAATTCCTTTTTCTTCCTGACAAACCTAAAAATGTTAACATCATCTGTCCTTTCCTGATACAGCATGCCTTATTCATTGTAAGCCTAACAGCTTTGCCCATAAACCTTTCTCTGGCAATTTGACTTCCAGTAGTTGAACACCACTGTTTCTCAGTGTCCAGCTTCAATACTTTGCACAGCTATTTTCTGTTCCAGAGAGTGTATTTTAATAGCAGATAGACCAAATGGTTTTACTCACCCTTTGGATTTTGGAGACTTGCATCCTGCTAGCAATTGCTGTTCATCATCTTTATTGAACATAGACGTCACTTCCTTCCAACCCCGGAAACTTGCACCTTGAACCTACACAGAGAAGCAAATCCTCATCAGAGTGAATTACAGACTTGGAAGCACAGAGTGGGACTCTCCTGCTGATGCTGGGGGGCTGGCAGGCAGCAATAGCTATATCTCCTGCAGGCAGTGCTGTTGGCAATGAAGTGACACAACACACTGCAGAGCATGGCCGTGCTTAGGAAAGAGTTGGTCCAGCTACTGCAGCAAGAACTCTTGTTGAGCAAAGAATACAGTATCTTGGTGGTTTTGTGATGTCATTGAGTACCGCTGGGCTCTATTTTAATGCATCACTGTAAGAAGGGAATCTAGGCAGCTTCAAAGACATCTGAAGGGCTTCAGTAGACAAGAAATGAAACAAACTGTCATTTCTAGGAAGAGTCACAACAGACAGGACAGCCACATGAGTTAGGAACATCTTTAGATTTAACCTGCTTTACACATATTGTTCCGCTCTGTAACCCCAAAACTACAACTTCCAGCCCTACAAGCAAGAATGGTAAGAGCACTAGCTCACCAGTGAAATGTAAAATGTGACACTGGTGCACTACAGTGTGTTCTCTAGATTTACTGTGACCATTATGCATGCAGCATAAATTACTTTTTAAACTTTAATAAAGGTTTGATTCTCCCTCCCTCAAGGTAAAATAACTAGACATAGGTTATTTTTACTTCGATAGCATGCTTACAAAAATACACACGTGTGCTGAGCACAGAATATGAAAGCTGCTGCTCTTCTTGACAGGATTCAGTAAGAATGGCAATGATAGTCTGTCAGTGCTACTCAACTATATTAAAAAAATGCAATGATACATTCTGAAGTACAATAATCAAAACAAAACTGTAGCTGTCAAGAAAAGCAAAGGCTAATTCATTACCTATTATTATGCTTAATCCCTTTTGCAGAACTCAGGGGTGTAAATTAGTATCAACTTGCCATTTAGGTTCTAATCAATTACAGTTTAACTGGTACATCCACATACATCTTAAAACATGAAACATCACCTATGAATTGAACACAGTCATCAGACAGGAAAATACTGGTACTGCCAACTCCTCACCTTTCAGAAACCCACAGCCTCTACCATTTACAGGAGTAGGAACAACCTTGTTCCTGCAGGTTAGTCATGCACAATTTCCATCTCTTGTTCTCCCATTTTACTATGTCCTGCTTTCACTTCTTGCCCACCTTCCCTGTTCATATCTGAACTGCATCAGCTACTCCAACAGGAAATATAGCAGGGCTGTTTTAGGATCAGGAGGAAGGTCTAACCTAGTCTCAGTGGCACCTTGGTTAGATACAAACATGAATCCAGCTATGGGCACAGCACTGCAGAACTCTGAAGAGAGAAGGCTGAGCAAGGCCAGGGCAATTGCAAGCTCTTGTTCATGGGATATGGACAGACTGGGTGCAACAGACCCGGCCCACCACAACTCAGGCCTCCAAAACTGCTCTGCTCACCTCTTCCTAAACCCAGGCCTAATCTTACTGTAAACCACAGTACTCCTCATGGCTTCACAAGGTAAAATCAACAGCTTCGACAGGTATTTTTTCCCACTCTGACAATACAGTGACTACAGATTTTAGTACGCAAATCCTCATGTTTAATTCAAACATACATTTTCTATTTTTAATTAAGTTAAAAATATGTAGATACTATATGAAAATATGTAGCCTAAAATAACACCAAACAAGCTGTAGACAATACCTTCAAACAGGTAGCTTGCTATACTATCTGCCTCTCCAAGCAGTATTCAACATTTAATGCTTCTATGGTGCAAATGATGGTCTAAACTCTCAATTTCAATCAATAAAGGCCTAATACTGTTATATGTTTTGATTGTTCAGTTACATTCTGTAAAAAGTTTCCCATGAGGATTTGTTACTCTAATTGGGCTTCCTTTCACTGCAAAGTACTTAATCCACAACTAACTTCCACAAAAAGGAAGACTCTCAGGAAGTTGACTGTTGAAGGAAGTAGTCCTTTTTAAAACACGAAAGAAAAAACAAAACAAAACAAACAAAAAAACCCCAAACAAATAAAAAAGAGAGAGAAACTTGAGACAGCACTTGGCTTTTCATGTGTTAAAAACTCCTGCATCTTGTATGAATCTGCAAGTCCTGAGGAAATTGGTGTAGGAAGTAGCTAAGTCACTATCCATCATATCTGAGAAGCTGTCACAATCCAGTGAAGTTCCCACTGATTCAAAAAGGGGAAACATATACCCAGTTTAAGCAAATGGAAATAAGGAAGACTGGGGAACTACAGGTTGGTCAGTCTCACCTCTATGCCCAGCAAGATCATGAAAAAGATCCTCTGGGAAGGTATGCTACAGCACATGGAAAATAAGGAGGGAATTGATGACAGCCAACATGACTTCACCAGCAGCAAATTCTGCCTCACAAATTTGGTGGCCTTCTGTGACCGTGTTACAGCATTGCTGGGTGAGGGAAGAGCAACTGATGGCACCTACATAGACTTGAGCAAAGCATTTGACACTGTCCTGAACAGTGTCTCTGTCTCTAAACTGGAGAGACATGCATTTGATGAATGAACCATTCAGTGGATAAGGAATTGACAGGACATTTGCACTCAAAGAGTTGCAGTCAACAGCTCCATGTCCAACTGGAGCACCAGTGACAAGTGCCATTTGTGAGGGGTCAATATTGGGATCAGGCGTGTTTACCATCTTGCTGGGGATGTGGACAGTGGGATTGAGTGCACCCTCTGCAAATTTGTGGATGGCACCAAGCTGTGTGGTGCAGTCAACAAGCTGGAGGGAAGGGATGACATCCAGAGGGACCTTGTATTGCAAACTGGTTTAAACACAGAGGAGCGGAGAAAACTAAGTCTCTGCGTATAAAACAGAAACAACTTTAAAGGTTCAAAATATTCCCAAAAAACAAAATAAAAACCAAATGAGATTAAATGTTGATGTCACAAATTTTACATATTTTTTATTTAATGGTAAGAGAGGCAAAGAGAAAGAAAGGGAAAAGTAGAGAAAAGTTAGAAAAAGTCAAGGTTATTTAAAAAAGCCTAGGATAATTTACCACCACACTGTTGCTACCTTTGTTGCTGTTGAGATGGTGGGGGAAGGGCAGGGGAAGGGCTTTTCCCTCCACAATTTGCACCAGTTATGCCTTCCTTTCCATGGGCCTCAAGGCAGGCTACTCACAGTCCATCCCACACATAGTTTTCAGGTGTTCAAGAGTGATTATGACAAGCAGATGTAATGACAAAGCACTTCCTGAAGCTTTTCTCTTATTATCAGGCTCTTACACCTTGACAGGACCAAGGCAGGCCCACGTGAACCTCATGGAGTTCAACAAGGCACAGTGCAAGGTCCTGCAGCTGGGTCATGGGAATCCCAGTCACAAATCCAGGATGGGTGGATCAGGGATTGAGAAGAGCAAGCTCAACATGACTCAGCAATGTGTGCTTGCAGGCCAGAAAGGCAAATGTGTTCTGGGCTGCATCAAAAGCAGCATGGCCAGTGGGTCAAGAGAGGTGATCCTCCCCCTCTACTCTGCTTTTGTGTGATCCTACCTGAAGTGCAGCATCCAGCTCTGGAGATGCCAAAAAAAATAACAACACAGACCTGCTCAAGTGAGCCCAGAGAAGGGCCATGAAGATGCTCAGACGGCTAGAGCACCTCTTCTATCAACACAGGTCTGAGAGAGGTGGAATTGTTCAGTCTGGAGAACGCTCCAGGGAGACCCTTAAAGAGGGGCTATAAGAAAGTCAAAGAGGAGCTTTTGACAAGGGCATGTAGTAATAGGACAAGGAGGAATGGCCTTAAACTGAAGCAGGGTAGGTTTAGATTAGATATGAGGAAGAAATTCTTTACTGTGAGGCTGGTGAGGCACTGGAACAGGCCGTCCAGAGAAGTTATGGATGCCTCATCCCTGGAAGTGTTCAAAGCTAGGCCGGATGGGGCTTTGAGCAACAAGGTCTAGTGGAAGGTGTCCCTGCCCATGGCAAGAGGGTTGGAACTATATGATCTTTAAGGTCTCACCCAACCCAAACCATTTCATGACTCTATCATCTGTTTTCTTGCTAAAATTCTATTATTTCAGGCCTTTTTGGGAAGGAATTTTTGCTACCATAGGCAAAGACAGAGCTACAAGTTGCACTTAAAAACTCTTACTGCCCTTTAAACTGGAAAAGGACATGAATATACCTCAGTGATGTAATTTATATATATGCTGTCTTCTTTCAATAAAGATGTTTCATCCAGTCATTTCCACCTAATAAATTTGATGATTACAAACAAATAGAACCACATTGTTACTAGTTTTCAGATAGCAATTTAAGACATAGAACAGGTTTAATTTAAATTGTATGTGCCTTTAAAGAACAACATTGACAAAAGACAGCTTGGAGAAAATCATTTATATGCACACATTCAATGTAAAAAAAGGATATACCTATACATACACCTTTAATCTAGAACATCATACATACTTCACCAACGTAATCCCGACTTTGCTGCACTGTTTGGGTACTCAAGCAATCCTCCACCCAAAAAAAACCCCAAAAAACAAAAAACAAACTATATCTAGCCAGAAGCTTTCCATACTTTTTAACTTTAGATTTATTCTTCTCTCAACTAGTCCTTAGGAGAAAATGTACACTAAACATTTAAGATATACTTCCATTGCTTACTTATTTGGGGTTTCCAAAGGAAACACTGTCAGGATAATCTGCATAAGAGCACCAATGCCCAAGTAGACCATATTTTGCCAATATGTGATACAACTCATTGCACAAAGTCTACTACATATTAAATGGAGTAGCCTGAAAGACACCACAGAAGTGCAAGAGTAAGACCAGAACCTCTGCCTACCATGCCTAAGCTTCCTCTTCTACACCTGCCTGCGCCAGCACAGATCTCCTGAAACATCTTTTCACTCCACCGACCAGGAGTGAACAGCTCACTCGTGATCGTCTTCTCAGTGGTAGCATACTTTAGAATTTAAACCTTAGTGAAGGAGGAGGTCAAATATGTATTTCACACTTCCAGAAGCTTTTTTGTAACTCCTGAACTGTTTCTAAGACAACAAATTTGCTTTTTCACTACTGTTGTCAAGTAGCTGACACATACTAAAGAAATTCCTTAGAACAGCCTGCCGCATTTCCATGTTTCTTTTCAGAGTTCTTTAAACACTTTTAACCTAGTGACAAGTGCCACCATCAATAAAGCTGGAACAGTTACAACTGTATGAGCTGGTAGGTACAGCCCAGGAAGGAGATCTTGAAGTCACCATTTCCTGGAACCATCAGTCTGATATGCAGCAGCTCTACAGCAAAAAATGCTGGGAACCATCAAAAAAAGAATTAGACAAATTCAGACAGGAGATCCATAAATGACTACCCCCTGTATAAAGGGGTGCACCCTCTAATACCTCAACACAATGATTCTTGGTGCTAGGAGAAGAGGCCCTAGCCACATTTATGCTCTCCCTGAACACCATCTCCTGTTGCCACAGTCACAGACAGATTGCCAGAATACAGGGGCCAGTCTCTGAATCAGCTGGGAATCACTTACAGTCTTACAGAGTACCTGGAGAAAGACCCATATCCCAGAACAATTAGCTTCCTCGCTAACAGAAGTCAAAGGGAGGTCAGTCAGTAAAGATGACACTTCAGTAAGCTGACTCCTCGCCACACTGGAGACTTGGTTTATGTAAAACTATTAAAGTTATGCAAAGTATGAAAACACAGTACTGATATGGTCTTAAAGCATCAATCCACCAGCAGAAGCTCTGTATTTCCTTTTTATGATGTAACTCTCTACACAAAAGTACCACTCCTAAAATTTTCTAGAAGATTTATAAATGTAACTGACCTGATTATATACTCAGACCTTTAAACTACTTTTCCCTGCGTCATTGGAAAAAGAAATAATTCAACATCCAGAATTCACAGAATTACAGAGCCTTTACAACTGCAAAGGACCTCTGGAGACCATCTAGTCCAACCCCACTGCTCAAAGCAGGGTCACCCTCAGCAGGTTGCCAAGGATCATGGACAGCCAGGTTTTGAATATCTCCACAGCTGGAGAATCCACAACCTCTGTCCCAGGGCTTGATTGCCCTCACAGTGAAAACATTTTTTCTTATTTTTAAGTTATATTTCTTCTATTTCGATTTGTGCCCATTGCCTCTTGCCCATTCACTGAGCACCCTGAGAAGAGTCAGGCTCCAACTTCTTCACACTTTCTCTGCTGCTGGTGTACATGCAGAAACCTTTCTTGTTACTCACCTGATTTCACTCTAGGTGGGTTTAATCCTTCCTAACCCCATCCCTGCATGCTCCAAGAGTGTATCTATACCCCCCTCAGATATAGACCCCCTCAGGTCACTTGAGCCTGCTTCCACCTCTAGTACGCCCCCCCTTAACACTTGTGGTTTTTGAGGAACATCACATTCATGCCTCCTGCCACCTTTGCTTCTTTCTCTGCTTGATGGGTTGGGTTATTCTTGAGCTTGGAGTAGGAGATCTTTGAAAATCAAAGTTGACTGATAGAACCAGGTGTACACTCAAAACTGTAGGTAAAAAAAAAAATTAAAATTCTGTGAAATGCTTATAAGACAGCTAAAAAAAAAGAAGACCGCTATTAAGGAAGATAGCACTATTACTGACTACAACTGTAACATCAAATGTTAGAATTAGAGGACCAGGTTGGGTGCTGTAGTCTACTATTTTTCAAAAATGTCAATGAGAAACAAAGCAGAAACTTCTCAAGATTCCATTTCAGTATTCCCTGAAGTAGGAATACAGATGGGCCTCAGTTTGACTATGACAGCACAGAGTATGCCTATCAGAACAGCAGTTAATAATTTTTCTCCTGTATCTTCCACTTTAGGAAGTAAAAACCTGTGCAGCAACACCCTGTGCAGTGACGTAAAAGAATCGATAAAAAATGAAATTAAACATATATGTTAGTTCATCAACTGGCAAACTATTGAAAAGCCATCATGGTCTGTTCCAACTGGTATTTTAGGAGCTGGAGAACAGAGCACAGATTATTTTCCTTTAGCTCCTCCTAGCTTATGAAGTACATTTTCTCCACCACGAGAAAGCTGCCATTTAATTAGGGTATCTTCTGAAACTGGGAGTACAAGCAGTCCTCCTAGAACATCATGCAAAGGATATGGTCTGTATCCCTGGTCAAACTGTCTGCTGTTTCTCCTGCTTGCTCCTCTCTCCTCTGCTTTGCCAATGCTCCAGTGCCCATCTGTCAGACAGATCCCCAGAGAGAACTCTCACAAGGTGGAAGATCTGGTTTATCAGATACTACTGCTGAAAAGAGTCAACCCAGCCTCACCACAAGCCAGCCTGCTCACTAATGCTGCCTTCCTTATGCTACGGCTTCATACCTGTGTGATGCTGTGGAAAACTGGTTCAACTACCTAAGCCAGCAGAATTCTAACTCCCTCATTTTTTGCATTCTTTTAGGTTAGTGCTAAGAATCAATTCATTAAAGATAAAGCCTGTGGAATTTAGGGGCAACAGCACATTTTTTTGCTGCAGCAACTATTCTAACAGCCAAAGAACCCCCCGAAAATTGCAGTCATCTATTAACTTTCTTCCATACACAGAGCTTTGTACATACAATATAGCTCCCCAAAACCCCTAAGCTTCACTCTAATCTCAACCTTCATAGTAAAACTTCAGCTGTTGCCTCTATTGATTCAAGTGAATCGACTGTATATAAATTGTATATGCTGACTGCAATTTTTCTTTATTTAGATAAAGCAGGGAACAAATGCCTATTGATAATTAACTTTATAAAATGCTCCAGAATGGGCCAGGACCTCTTAAATTGGAAGTCTCCTACAAAATTGATAGGTATTATTACCAAAAATTACTTTAAGATCACCGTTTTTTCACCACATCAACAAACTGATGTTTACATAATCCCCATCTTCCCATAACAGGCAAACAGGCAAAGACTAACAAATGAACAGTCAAAGAGTCTACTGGGAAACAGTAAAGCATCACTATGAAGACTTTTCAGTTAATTTTACTGCCAAAGGTAAACAGCTGATAATTGCTGCTAGAGGACAAGAAGGTTCATCAAAAATTAGGGTAAAAGGCAACAAACCAGGAATACTAACAACTGGGTATAAACTAAAGAAGTAGTTCAGTCCTAAAAGCAAATTTTAAAAGTATATTGCACCAAAAAAAGTACGCAGATACAGATGAACATATACTAAAGAGGAAGACTGTGTAAATTTAACTATAAACAGGTAAACTCATGCATCAGATGGATATGGTTAATACAGATCAACATCTTATAATGGGAGAGATAAAAAAGCACAAAATTCAATCAAGTCAAAGAGTAACAACATCTGGAACACTGAGTTAGAGGTACAAGACAGCAGTTTACAAGGCAAGAGATTCAAGTATGTTTGAACTTTATTCTGACGGCATTAGGAGTGGGTACCAGTATTTTCAGTATATTCCTGTAAGACCCTTCTACTTTCCGACTGCCTGGCCAGCAGGGCTCTGGAGCACAGAAATCACTCTCTGCAGGCTAGAACAAGCCACATGATAGAGTCTTAGCAAGCAAAATGAGCAATTACAGGGGATTCTTGCTGTACACCTGCAGTGAGAATCAGCACGTTCAATAGCATTGTGCAGTTAAGCAGCTAATCCCTAAAAAGTCACTGCTCAGCATGTATGAAATGAGATTTCCAGAAATTTGTATTTGGACCATGTTTTAGCAGACCTTCACAAGTATTTTCACAGAGGATTGACAACTGGTGAATCAAAATTCTCCAGCTAAGTAGAGGCACTCCACAAACCACTTGCTGAAATTTTTTATCAATATAAACAAAAAGAACAGATTTTCCTCTTGACCTTGACTGAGAAGAAACAATTGTTTGTTCTACAGTTTCCCTCATTCCTCCCTTTAAAAAAAATTAACTAAAATAAAAAGCTAGAGATAGAATTTTCCATAGAAGTACCTTACAGTTCAATAAAGTTACAGCTAAGTGTTTGAAAGTTAAATAAAAGCCAATCAGCTTTAATTAAAGAAGCATTCTTCCCATATTATAGGAAACCTCTTTGTAACATGCAAGAAAACAGATAACAAATATTTAAAAACCAACTCCCTGCAAATTTGTCTTACAGATATTAAAGCATTGGTGGTGGGGGGGATTTTCTTAAGTCAGCCAGCCTCTGATATGCAGACCAAGGAATCTCTTTGTGTACCAATACCCTTGAATCCTTCTCAATAGGGCAGTTCTCAATCCTTTCTCCACCCATCCTGGTCTTGTGCTTGGGACTGCCATGACCCAGCTGCAGGACCTTACACATTGCCATGTCGAACCTCATGAGGCCATCCCTGTCCTGTCAAGGTCCCTCTGGATGTGATCCCTTTCCTCCAGCTTGTTGCCTGCACCACACAGCTTGGTGCCATCCACAGACTTGCAGAAGGTGCATTCAATCCCACTGTCTGTGTCTCCAACAAGACATTAAACAGGCCTGATCCAAATACCCCTGGGGAATGTCTCTCATTACTGATCTCTACTTGAACATCAATCCACTGACCATAATTCTTTGTGTGTGACCATACAGCCAGTTTCTTATCTACTGACTGGTCCACCTGTCAAATCCATGTGTCTCCAGTTTAAAGGCATGAATATTGTGCAAATTGTGCAGTTTAATGGATATTGTGCAAATGCTTCGCACAAGCACACATGAATGACATCAGTCGCTCTTTCCTCACTCACCAGTGCTGTAACACTATCATAGAAGGTGATCAAATTTGTCAGGCATGATTTGCCCTTAGTGAAGCCATGTTGGCTGTTACCAATCCCCTCCTTATTTCACACCAGCCTTAGTATAATTTCCAAGAGGACTGGCTTCATGACCCTGCCTGGCACAGAGCTGAGACTGACCAGCCTGCAGTTCCCTGGTCTTCTTGATTTCCTTTTCTAAAAGTGGGGATTATGTTTTCTGTTTTCCAGTCAGTGGGAATTTCACCAGACTGCCATAACTCCTTAAGTATGATGGACAGTGGCTTAGCCACTTCCTCCACCAGCTCCCTCAGGACCGCAAATGTATCTCATCAGGTTCCATGGATTTGTGCACATCAAGGTTCTTGATCTAATTTGTTTCTCAAAACTTTGTCTCTTTTCAAAATCAGGCCTAAAACCAACTGCAGATGAAGTTTCTACTGTACTTTTAATTCAAAAGATGAGCATGGTGGTCAGACCCCCAAACACTAGTTTTGCAGAGGCTGAACCATCGAATCATTTAGGTTGGAAAAGACCTCTGAGATCATTGAGTCCAACTGTGACCGAACACCATCTTGTCAACCAGACCATAGCACTGACTGCTAGGCTGTCTCCCTAAAGAGCACACATATTATTCACCCACTACCTTCTTCAAGAACTTTGTTATTCTTCACCATACTGTTTCAACATGGAGACTATTTTATTCATGACATGTGAGTACTGAAAAGGCCACATAGGCAATTCATCAGCCTTTTATTAACATATTAAAGATTTTAGAACTTCTGGAATATCATTGTACTGACTGCTTCTAAGACAACAGAACAATCAAATAAAATACAGAATTGCTTTTAGAAAGAGAGGATGAGAAGGATAAGGTGCTTTCTTGAGAATACATTTTTAAGACAACAGGGTTTTACTTTAAAACACAAAAATACTGCAGCTCAGTGGTTTGCCTGGTGACATTTTTGTTTTTTTAAGTCAGAACACACACTTAGCAAGCCTTCCTGAATGACTAAGAAAGGGGCAAAAAAAATTTCAGTATAAAATAGATTCATTTTAAGATTCTCTCCCTAAACATTTATCATGCGGTATAAAATATATGGTAATTTATGTTTTCATAAAAAAGAATACATATCTTCAAAAGGGAAGAAAAAGGTATAGTACAATCTGACTTCTATTTTCAATGAAAATCCTGCTGCATCTGAAGTAGAACAAAAAGAAATAACATAGACAGATGTTCAGTTTATACATATTAATGTAAAGTATCCTATTACACTAATGAACCTATTTTAAAATGCTTTTCTTTATACCTATGGAATTTCAAAACAAGCTCTAGCTTATCATAATAACTTCCAATTCTTTCATCTTCTACTAATGTATTTTAAGAATATTAAAGAAGATTCTTGGACACATATCAAGGTAAAAAAAATTAACTTGCATGCCTTCTTCTCTTTCCTGAAAGAGATACGAAATAAAATCCTTAACCTCTTGTGGTCAGACAGCCAGCACAGCTACACATAATGGAATAAACAACCCCAAACTCTTTGACTTTTCATGTTTTTATTGCCAATTGAAGCTAGAATTTAGTGCTTCTTTAGACTTAAGCAAATCCTGGTTCTTCTTATTTTCATTTTGTGTTCTAATAGCCATCATGGGGAAGAAAAAAAAAATCAGGATACCTTCCCCTCCCCATCAATGAAAGGAAAAAGGCAGCTTTCCAACTAATCCTGCACTGCTAATATTACTTCTATGACCCCATGACCAAGGATCATACACAATTATAAAATCATCAATGAATTATATAAAGTCCTTAATCAGCTGTCCACAAGAAACTGGTAACTTTCTAAAATACATGGACTGAAATATATATATGATATTAAATGTTACATTTTCAAAGAACAGGTATTTACCTTTGTTGCAAGATGTGACACTGAAGATGAAACTTCATAATGAAGAAACTGGTCTTTATTCTCAAAAAAAGGATAAAGATAAAAAAGGCCCATAGTCAGTTTTGGTTTGACAATTAGCACTGACACATTTTAGACTATTCACAAATGCTTTTATTCTATTTGGCACAACATAAAAGAAAATTGACAAAATACGATCACAACACAAAACTAAGTGAACACCACTACTAAAATACAAATCTGCACTTAGAGTGATGAAAAATATTGTACCAGATGTAAAAACCAAAATCAAACCCTTACAGAACTAAAAACCACATAACATGAAGGGAGAAACATCCTTGCATCACAAAAAATTTGGTACAATTAAAAATAAAAATTTGATTTAATGATAGTGTCCTAATTTTTTGGATCTGATCTGAGTTTCTAAATACTGTACTAGATGATTGCTTATGCATTGTCTGTGGGCTGGGGGGAGAGGAATGTCCCAAGATTTTTTCCTCCTTCACATTAGAAAGCTCTACCTTCCCTTAACTCAAGGACAGACTCTCACCCACATTCCTTTCCCCTCCACTCACAACTGTAGAAGAAAACTAGAGTGCTAAAGACACCTGTGAAGGTTATTCAGTAGAGAAGCATTTCTGTCCATCTCTGAATTAAACTGCTGTGCTAGTACTGTCAGGCCATCTTGTTACTATCAGTGCTTTCTTCAATTCATGGCAGATAAGATCATTGTTGGAAGCACTTTAGAGGCCAAAGATAAAAGGGGGATATAGAATTCAGGAAATACAAAATTTTCAATTTCTTCACTCTGTGTTTTATGAGAAAAATGGTACCTTTTTCTTTTTCCTCCACATATGAGTCCAAACACAAACAGTACCCGTACAAAACCAGAACAGCTACATATCACTGAAAATATTTAACTCCAGTTTCAGGAAAAAAACAGAATTAGAAGAGTGGAAAGTGTCTTTGAAGCAGCAGTTTTACAAAGTCCCAAATATTCACTCTGGTCCATAGTTTGATTAGGTCAGCCACTTACTCTTTCAAAAATCAAATTTATCAACTCTTTCCTCTTCAGCTAAAGTAAATGCTGTGTTGATATGCACTCCACATGCACATATCCCAAGACACCTAAAATACTCATTATCCCAGCTCCTACACATTGCCAAAGGCCTCCTTCACTGTGCTAACAGCATCAGAAAGAGGTGAGAAAGCCAGCACTAGAGTGTTACATATTTCTAGTCATGTGGGGACCCAGATGTATCAGCTTCATTTTGAGAGACCAGCTGCAAATCTCATGCATTTTTAGTTATATTTATTTATATATATTTATTTGCATACTAATTTTTCCATTTACTATACAGGCAATATTTTATATTATACAAGGGACAAGGATAAAGCATTTCTAGAATTGCGTATGGAGACCGTTGCTCTGCAGTTCAACAGTATTTGTATGTTGGAATAGAGTGACTTGTAGACAGTCAGCTTTACTTGCTGGAGTAGAACACAAAGTCAGGAACTCGTAATATCATTCAAAATGAGACTATTACTTCCTGTGAATTGCAGTAAGTTATTTAACTTCCGAATTCAGTTAGCTGTCTAACACAGGAGGATATTATTGTAGATGGGATACCAAAAATGAAAATGTTAAGATTTCAGTAGTTCTCTCAAATTGAATTCAAATCGCTTCCACCCTTTTTGTCTTTTTTATTTATCCTTTTAAGAGAAATATTGTCAATGTTTTCAATGGAAACACCTCACACATACTATTCAGAAGTCTTCCTGTTTGCCCTCAACACTCTCAGCTCTCAAACTTTTGGATGAGGTTGCAAAGTTCTAGACTTAACATGATGGTGTCTCTACTAGGACAGAGGCTAGGAGCTAGAGAATACCTCAGCTGATTTGTACAAATTTTTCCCAAGTACAAAAAAACCAAAACAAACAAACAAACAAACAAAAAAACTCCAAAAAACCAACAAGAACTAGGAAAGCTCCAAGGGAAAATATGGTAAAAGGAGAAATTCTCAGACATCAAGAGCTGGCAGAGCTATCAGTTTCAGCAACCAACAATATTGCCTCCAGAACAAATAAGACACTGTCAGTACCTTCCAAAGAAATAACACCTCTCATTTTAATTTTTCCAGCTCTCCAAGTATCTTAGGTAGGAAAATAAAAATACAGAAGTGCGTAGAGACATCATGTTCTAGCAGAGAGAAAAGATGGAAGCTTGAAGGCATACAGCCTCTAGCAAGACTGAGCACAAGGAAGCAAGAGCACAAGGCATTTTCATAGTGGAAGTTTTTAGGGGAAAACCAGGAGATGCAACAAGCTAGGGAGGGACATAGGGCTAGGGAGTCAGCATAATAAAATGTGAATACCATTGTCAACAAAAGATGTAATTAACAATAAATAGCAGATAAAAAGGGATATTTATTTGCTTCTTTTAAAAAGAGACAACTAGGACTGAGTTGCTGTATTAATATAGTGTTTCTACTCATTGTTATACAAAGTGATCTCTCCTAAGGAATAAGACACAGTTTGCAGCAACAATACTCATGCAACTGAGGCTGATAGCAAGTAGACAACACAAAGTTTAAAGAGATGAAATACAAAAATTGAAATACATTAAAACCTCCAAAAAGCACGTGGTGAGAATTCGATTTCTAAAATACATTTTTTGGGGTGAAAGACCTATTGAGTATTCATAGTATCCTTATAAGATACACTGCTGAAGAAAAAGGAGACTTGGACAACGGCAGTGTGCTTGTGATGTCCATCCATATATCCCATGCATTGTTCAAAAACAGCCTGTAGGTTTGAATTCAGCAGTCTTCAACAGACTAGATTTCAAAACATTTAGTGGAAAATCCATCCTTAGGGAAAGCAGAGAGAAGCAGACTAACACTGCACAGCAAGAACAGAGTGTGAGAGGAGCAGGTGTAGGGGTTCAGAGCCAGCCATGGCCCACAGGGCAGGGAGGGACCTGGGCACCCTGCAGAGAAGGGATGGGCTGTGTGTTAAAAAAAAAAAAAAAAAGAATTACAGAGGGAAAGAGCAGAAAATGGGAGGGGAAGTATGCCGCCACTGCGAAGAACCCAGGAGAAAAGATGAGAGATCCCATAGAACCCATGTTCTCTTTTTACCCACAGAATAACTTGTATTTTTTTAAGTGATACACATTAGTACACCCTTCTCCTGGCACATATTCTCTACTTTTGTTACCATGCTGATATGAGGGAGACTATGGTATGGTTTATCAATTTTCTTTAGAGGAAAATCTACTGTGCAGCTACATGTAAAAAAAGCTCATCTTCACTATTTATCATGCTGCATAACACATACTGATGCAGAACACCAATAAATTATTTCAGTATGTTTTAGTCTAGGGGGTTTACAGTTACGACAATTCATTATTTTACTTCAATTTAAAAGAAAAACGTGGACTGTGTTACAGTATTTAGATACTTATAGGTGGCTCAATGCTAACGCTACTGGGAAATGCTGATCAGCAACTTGAATAGCCCTCCAGTTCTGGCAGGGGAAGGTTGGTATGCACAGCATGTTTTCATAAGGAAACAAGTGCCCTTTTGTTGGACATACTGCAAACCATAAGGTACTCAAGGGACTAATTCAACTAGCACACAAACCTTTTTGTACAGAGATCAAAATTGTAATCTACTTCCCTCAGCTTCCTTTGTGGTAAAGTAATTAATTAGTCTCTTTAGATCATTCACTTTCATAATTCAGGCCAAGATGAAGAATGCTGAACATCAAAGAGTTAAGGCAAATAATAGCATCATTTCATCCTGCATGCCCTTCTTGTGCTCTGGTAAGTAAAATGGTACATTATTGATTTTCTCTACACAGTTGTAGGGGCTTCCTATCATGTACACACACACACACTCACATTAGCTGTGCAAACATAAGAGTAAACAAGCTGTTATTAAAAGAGAAGGTCCTTTTGGAGCAAATTCTCACCCTTCTACTGACTTACTGCATCCCCTCCGCCTACCATCACATCTCATCAAGCACTGAATGTAACCAAAATCTAGGTTGTCATGCCTCTAAGTGTGAGCTAGATTATGTACCACAAATGTATCATTTCAGTGGAAAAAAAAAATCCCCAAACAAACAGCACTCGAAAAGATAAACTCCGGGGAAGAATTTAACATCATTTCCAGTACTCCACAAATCCCACTAAATAATTTAGTGATAGGAGAGGGGAAGGTTAAAAATAAATTTTAAAAAATCACTCAGGAAATCACAAACCTGAAAGTCAACCTCTGGAGTTGGAAAGATTCCCAAAACACTGATTACAAACCAAACAGTAGAACAACTATGTATACACAGCCTGACCAGAAACAACAGATTGGGAAGAGGAGATCACACTGCCAGATCACCATCATAAAATACAGCTAACAAAAGAAAATATTTCCTTGGGTTTGAGAAGGATCTTAATATAGAGTAAAATTAAGTAAGACTAAAGCTGATTATTAATGTAAAAGTCACTCTGCTTATTTAAGTTTAGAATTGAATCAAAAACAATGCAAAGTACACTCAAACATGAGTAGGAGGAAAGTTATCAGTAAAGGATCAGTGGCACTTGGCCTCATTTTCTTTGCCGCACCTGCAATATACACCAGTAAAAATTCGATGCATGGATATATGATTTCTGAGTCAGGAAATTGATGCAACAGGAATTAAATGTAAATGGGCACTGAAACAACTCTACTACTTTCAACATACTCCTTTAACACAGCTGAAATACAAAGCTGAACTGTACCTGGACACCCACACAAAACTGAACACACCTTTAAGGAAAACAAGGCTTTCAATTTTAACAAATAAAGGCTGCATTACTCAGTCATACTTCGCCTTCTTGGTCATGAGGCTCTGTGTTCAGAAGAAAAACTCCAATTCTGAACTGTGCATTGCCTCTGCTCCTTTCTGGCAGAGATAGCCTAGACTGAGATCAAGATAATTTGATCAGCCTTGTCCGTATTTTATCTACTGCTAGATTTCAATCTTCTGTTTGTATGTCCCTAAAGCAAGTGAATCAAACCACCCATCTGGGCAGGTAGTGTAAATCGAAAATTTCCTGTTAATGTCACCAATGAAAAGCATTAACCTAGTGTCCTAGGTTGCAATATTGATGTAGTTAAGTATTCTATTACCACCAGCTGTGGGCCATTAGCTGCTATCACCCACTCCGGATGACAGGCAATGGGCCATCCACAACACCAAACCCACCCCCCAACACAACCACAACCCACCACCAACACCACCCAAACCCCAAAAACCACCCACAAAACCCCAACCACACCCCACCCCAAACAACACACACCACAGACTAGACCTTCACAGGATCACCGCTTCAACTGGACTACTTCAGTTGGACTGCTACTACCACCCTAACAGGGTGTTAGGTTGTATCTGACTTTGTCAGTGCTTTTCCTTGTATTATTTCACTTATTTTTTTTAATTTCAATCTTGACTTGTGATCTCCCACTGGTTTGTTATCAAACCAATACACCTAGGCATTTCTAAAGTCTTGCTCAAGAGTAGTTTGGTATTTTAAATTCATTTTTCTCTTCATAAACAATACTTTCCCACTCCAGATTGCTCACTACACTTAGAAAAAACATCTGTATTATGACAATAAACTAACTAAATAGTGACAGTGACTCCTATCCTGCAAGTTTCCTCAGCCAGTCTTCAGCAAAGGTGAAAATATGTTTGTTGATAAAGAAAAGGAAAATGTAAAATCTAAGTGTGATGAAGTATTATACTTCAATTTTGGCATATATTTCACAGACAACACTAATTTGGAAACATGCTTTTAAAATATAATTCATCAGAACATTTCTACAAATACTTATTTCACTCCACTAACTTTGAAAAGTCTGGGTGACTACTTCAGATACAGGAGACAACCCATCCAACATATTTAAAAATGCTTCCATCTTCTAGGCTCCAGTCTCTCACAACTGGCGACTATTCACCAGACCAACTGAGAGGTGAAAACATAGGAAAACTGGTTTTCATCTTTCAAATAATTTGAATTTATTCAGTATTATTGACAAAGACGATGCTTTTTTCTTCAGCATCCGCAGCTGTTAAGAACTTGCTAAGCATATTCAATCTCTGTTTCATTCAACCCCGTCAGTTATTGTTTCACATTCCATTGCACTTTAAAACAGAATATCTGAATTATTTCCATATTTTTACTGTCAATTGATATAAATGGCCAAGTGTACCAGAGAAGATTAATTTCAGAATGTAAGTATTTACACAAGAATACTTCTGTAGTTCTGCATTTTACTGGCATTACAAAGAGAAACATTGGAACACCAGATTCCTGTGCTCTCTGTTTTTACATCAATACACAAGGTTACTCTATTAAGTGTCCACATTACTGTGCATCTCTGTTGTAAGAGGTTATAATACATCTTACTCAGGCTTTGCTTCTCTGAAATATTTTTGGAATAATATTAAAGATTGATCCCCTTAAAATATTTAAAAATCTCGTATGTCATTAAGAATTTAGTTTTACCTAATTTACAATATTTCAAATATGCTTCATGAAATAGAAACAGCTCTATTAAGATCAAAAAACCACCAGCGTCATAGCTGAAACAAAGAAGGTCAGATAATCAATTTTAATTCAATTTCTGCAACAATTCAACTATTCCAGTGAAGTTTTCACTTTTGATGAAATTTCCAGCTAAAAATGTGTCAATTATTTTTAGCAACTTAGCCATAGTAGAAGTTCATATTTGCTGTTTCCTTATCCAGAAAATAAACCAATAGATGCTAACTCAAAAGAGAGTAGCTGACATACAATTCTTATTCAATCATGGAGTATGCCGTTAAATTACATGTCTCCAATAGAGGTCTTGGATGAGTAATGGCCATATTTTCCTAGTACAGTTTCTGCAAAACAGGCTGAATGCATCATTTTTTTGTTACGGTGTTCAGCAGCACACATACGGTTTCCTTTGGCATGCGGCTTCTATCACACATGCACACAGACGTTTTCCTGCAGCTCCTCAGAGAGAACCAGCAGCAAAACTTGTTGGAAATGTACCTCTGATGATGACAGAACTGAAAGATTGTCTACCTGGTAAAGAGTTCAGCAACTTCTAGTAACTCTACTTGTTATGTATGTCCTCAGGCAATGTGGCAAGTAGTTTCTATAAAAGTGAGGGAAACATTATAAACCTACTTTAACAGTAAAGAATTAAAATGATTCATTCTTTCTCAAAACCCATTATATTTTAGTTTGTAAACTGATGGTAGGAAGTCCAGCACTGGTAGGAGAGCATGGCTCCAGAAACCCTACAAAACCCTGAGAAGATGCAACAAATAACTTAAGGAAAGCAGATCTCAAGCAATGCTGAAGGGGAGAGGATGATGGTGGGTTTGGATCTGTGGGAGCAGATAATTCTGTGTTGGGCTGCAGGGGAGGAGGGCAGACAGCTGCTGCTGGCAAACCCAGGCAATCAGAACCAGTAAAGCAGAACTGGCTTGAGGAAAGACACAAGTGATAAAAATGACAAATGGGATAGAGGAAGGGGATGTACTAAGAAAAACCTTGAAAGCAAGGACAGAGATTTAAATGCAAATTTCCTGAAACAAAGGGAGGCCAGATGAAGAAATGGAATCTGAAGGAAAAGGAGGACTTAAACTTTATGCCATAAGCAACAACATTAATATCAGCAATGGAATTTGCAGGAACTAGGGGATGGGAAACCACACCATAGGTATTAGAAGCTGCAGAGGAAGTAATCACCATCAGTATGGGAAGTGACGGTCTGAACAAGAATTTCAGCTGTCTAGACAGCAAGAAAAATAATAATAATTACCAAAAAAAAAAAGACAGAGAAAAAAGAAAGGAGAGGGGAAAAAAAGAAAAAAGCAGACCTGACCTGGACTTCATAGAGGAAACAACAGTAAAGTCTAGGACACAAATTCTCTTTTGCACAATAGATAAAAACCACCAACAAGCTACAGGTTACAGGCTTGACTGAAAGAAAAAAATATATATACTGATGGTGTCTGTAGTAGGAGGTCAATCAAACCATATGTGCTTTGTGGACTTTTAAGAGTCAGAATAAGCCAAGAGAGAGGGGATAAGAAGTGAGAAACAGATCTGATCCCAGCCAACCATGTAAAAAATGAGAGTATAAATTAAAAAGTGAAGCACGTCAAAAATGAAAAGGATTTAAAACTCAGAAAGTGTAAAGCCCCAAAAGACACTGCCAGCTCTGCAGAGCTCCAGAAACACTGTGAGGAAGAAACGGGATCCACTCAAGAAGCTGCTGAAAGATGGTATGTGACAAGGAGGAGGAAAAGCAAGAAAGGCAGGCCAAGGAAGGCTCAGGAAAGTCTTCGCTGACAGTACCACAATCTAATGTTCAAGAATGATGACAGAATACAGGTGATGGATTTTAGCCAGGAAAATGCCACTGAAATGTCACAAGAACAACTCCAATGAAAAGGAAAAAACCAGGCTAGCAGAGAAGGTATGATGGAATTATTAGAGTACTGCTGGCAAAGCCTGAGACACACAGAAGTGGCTACAAAGTGAAGGAAAGGCATTAGCTGGATTACATTCACTGCTTTATTTTTTTTTAATTAAAAAATAACCCTATTCAACATGTTAGTCAAACATAAGAAATGCTGCTCAGCTCCCACCCATTTCTGCAGGGCTTGTCTGAGTTCAATTCATTCCAAGAAGAAAGCCAGTATTATAATTGAACCAGACACTTAAACATCTTCATTAAAAGAGATAAATAAAATTTTGTATAGCCAACCTTCAAACATCCTGAGCAAGTCTAAACAAAATTCAGTATAAAACATGTTTTTGCACATATTCTCTTTGAACATAACAAAAAATACAAGTGGGGAGAACAGATCAAGGCTAGGGTTCTGAAATATTTTTACATGAAAGACTGAGTTTCATTAGATAATATAGGTCAGCCTGACTCCTATCCCCTCCCCTAATATATAGATGTATTTTAATGTGGAGTGCCATTTTATGTCAGAGTTACATGAGATATTGACACAGCATTGACATCTCTGAGAACTGATTAGATGGTAGGATTGCATCAAGGAGAACTTAGCACAACCACCAAAACAATGCCTTCCAGAAATCGAAACCCGGCAGTTTTCCCTTTCCAAAAATACAACTACAGTTTGAAACATAATGACTATATTCCAAACTGAACACAAGTTTGGCATGCACCACTGTACATTTCTAGCATATTTTAGAGGGACACACAAAAAGCATATTCATTTCATCTTATACACGTGTACTATTTATGTATGTTGTTACCTTCATTCGTTAATTATAACTTATGTGAATAAAGCACCTTCATTGTATAAATTAAAAATATTTATGCTTCAAAGCATAAATTAAAATTAACTTCTAAGATACAGTCTAAAACTGTTTGGTCAAAAAAAGCCCCACAATAATCCACACATTTATTTACACAAGTACTGTTTCAAAATTTACTTGTCTTTCTTATCTCAGGAAACACGTTACTATTTTAAATAAGTGTTAACAATTCAAAGTACTTGAATGTATGCAGAAACTTTTGCTAAAAAGTGGCCAGAGGCTGACAGTTCCCTCCCTTGTTCTAAAATTTGTTTTTGTTCTCCCCTGGAACAAAATCAAACTATTCTGTATAACACAAAACCAGAACTGTCAAAACTTCTCCTTTTAGATCAAACTAAGCTTTGCTATTTAAGAACTATGGACTTCTACAAATTCAAATGTCTGCTTGAGTAAGCCCAGATCAGGCTTCCATATCTAAATAGGATGATTAAAATTGCACTAGAGAAACAAAGGGGTTTCTTGTGTTGGGCTTTTTTCTTTTTTTTTTAACTTATAGTAGACTAATTCTTTGTTGCTGTCTGCTACTGCAATGTCCTAATTATTAGGTTGCACAGTGAGAACTCCTTCACTCTTTCTCAGCTTTGAAGAAACAATATACAGCACCAACATTTCATTATACTGGAATACTTTCAACGTGGTTTGCTTTAATGACATAGATGTGACTACCAATTTCTTGCCTTTGAAGTAGAAAGTTTCAGCCATATTTATAGCATGAATGCTAGAAGCTAAAGTATTTGCTTTCCACTTGCTTATTAAAAATGAAAAAAAAAAAAAAAGATGGTTTTTGGGAAAACAACATATCAAAGTCAAAACATGATGTCTCTGGTTCATCTTCTCTTTTACCAAATGATGTATCAGAAAAGGAAATGAAACCTAACAGTCAACTTCTGCATGAGATCTACAGCTGGGCTTCTTAATTTACTAAAAAGCACTCAAACTAATTATCTGGATTTTGGCTCTAACGATAAAAAATTAGGGAAGTCCTGGATTCTCCTCTTCTTGATGAGGTAATCCTTCATTCACAGCAGGCTGTACCATAACAACTTATACACAGACTGAAGGTCTTCCTCAGCCAATCTCATGCACAGCTAAGAATCACAAGTACCACAATCACAGCATCACAAGAACTGCTCCTGTGACTCTTGCAAGCTCTCATGGTGCTAGTGTCCTCCAAAGCCAGGGGCTTGGCTGCTGCAGGTCAGGACGCAGCAGCAGAGAGTGCAGATCATTACCAAATCCCGCTACGCACTAGTGGATTCCACTCCCTTACAATCACATTATTGGGGGAAAAAAAACCCAGGATCTAATGAAACATCAAAGATTTCAAATACTAAAAGCAAGGAACATGAACCAGATCAGCTACAATAAGCCGAACAAACGCATTTGGTTACCTCATGCTTTTCATTGACACCTGTCCCAGCCATGTTTTAGATACACTGTACCTAGGGCTGACCTAAAAGCTGCTCTGATCGTGAGAATTACGTCAGTCAAGTGGTCAGAGCTTTCCATATAGTCTATCCTTCCCCCATTTGTACATAAACTCTCAAACAACTATCACTAAATATTTTGGGCAGGATGTCACATTTCTTTCAAAAGATTTTGATTTTAACAGGTAAAATAACTAACAGCATATGATCATCACTCCAGCCCTTGTGCCAAGCTACACTACAGTTGTGCTAACATTACTGAATCCTTTATCTTTAAGAATATTTCATTTAGTGACTTAGAATAATTTATTTTTCTCCTGCCAACCCCAACACCAAAATCAGCATCCCAGATCCTCTGGGAGTCAGAAAGGAATTTTCTTAAAATTCATGAAAATGCAAACCATTTGCACCAGAAATCATTGTCATCACCACTATAATTTGAGACTTCAACTAATGGAAGAGAGGCCCAGGACAGTAAAAGACAATTGGACTGGACAAAATAAAACAAACAAACTCCAGCCTCTGTTGCTAAAGTGGAGGGCTGGGAGAATTGTCTGGACAGAAGTCTGAAGAATCCTCTCCTGACTGGGAGGCTACAGTCAGGAGCCTCAAAGGGGGCTTGGATAGTTCGTTAATGGTAGAGAGGAGAAGCAGTGAAGAGTCAATGGGATTTACTGAAAGTTTTCAGTGACCTTTGGAGTTCGAGGAGAGTTTCAGGAGGTAAGCAAGTCTATGAGGGCAATGACAACACAAGCCAATAGCTTAGCAAAAACCGTGGAATTTTCCAAGCACCTGAGGATAGGAACTGTAAGAGGCAGAGGTTAGAGGCATGAGAGGTTGGGGGAGATACATCAGGTCACCTGAAACCCCATAATCCCCCTTCCTCCTCTGAAAGGGGTCTCCAAAATAAGTGTCCATTTTTCTTCCACAGGAGGAGATCCTATTCATACCTGTGACTCTCCACAGCTGCTGTCAAAAGAAGTAGCAAGGGCTATGGCACCACTGTTTACTGTGCAAGGGGAAGGGCAAGGCAAGGCTAAACTGGTGGTTTTGGCTACTGGAAGATGAGAGGGTAACTGCTGTGACTGGGAGAGGCTGCTCTTCAGCAGTTGCCACATGTGCTGACAACTCGCAACACTTGTCAACCAGAAACTCAAGCTGAGGAGTTTATCCAGACACACTCCAGCTCATTCAACAAGATATGCAAGGCAAACATGGGGTAGAAAGATGGGTAGGCTTTAGTACCTTCGTTTGAAAAGAAACCTCACTGTTTTGCAACCCTGGGCAACTGCTTACTTCAAAACCTCTCATTCAGTATCTGAAGTAACTCTGTGGCAACAGAAGATCAGCAAGGAAGCTGTACTGGGCAGTGTAACAGGCTTCTGAGCTGGATGGATGCCTAATTGCTACCAAGTTTTTGAAAGCAAGTCAACAAACATTTTTTTCAGTTGTTTTCCCTGATACTCAACTGATTCCCTTCCTTTCAGGTTATATTCGTTGAGAAGGTCACTGTTGATATTTAATTTGTCACTTAACATCAAAAGCTTTCAAACAAGATTGCGGCTATTTAAAGATAGCAAACTACCATTATTGAAACCATAGGAAAAAAGCAATCCTGCCAAAACATCAGTGCTCTACACAAATGCGCAAATAAAGTTGTGCTCTTAAACATCCCTGTTTAATGTACTGTGCTTAACAGATGGGTTGCAGTGCCCCTGCCTAGGGCTACGAGAGAAAGTAGCCTGCGGTATGAAGCCACTGGAATGAAGGGCAGCAAGTCTCAGCAACGCCGGAGGCCGGCTGCTGGAAGGAACCTGGGGTGGACAGGCCACTCGGCACCCCAAAAAATCGGGTGACAGTCGCACGATCCGCTCCGACACTCCCAGCTCCGACCAGGGCCAGCCTGCCGGCACATCAGGGTGGGAAAAGTGATTACTCATGCCGCCGGAGAGGAGGGCAGCGGGAGCGGGGCCGAGCCTCACGACCCCTCCGAGCCGGGCTCCGCGCTCCTACCTGGGGGGCCGCGAAGGCGGCGGCGGGCGGCGGCCCGCGGGGACGCGTCTCCTCCTCCTCGGGCGAGTCGTCCAGCAGAACTTTGCTGCTCTTGTTGAGCTTCCACATGGCGGGCGCGGGGGCGGCCCCGCTGCGTCCCAGCAGCGAGCGGGCCGAGGCGGGAGCGGGCTCTGCTCCGCAGCCCCGGCCGGGGCGGCTGCGCTCGGCAGGGCTGTCACCCCGCCGGGGGCTCCCGGCCGGCACGGAGGGAGGGAGGAGCTGCCTGGCGGCGCCGGGAGCCCGCCCCCCGCCACCGCCTCGCCCACCGGCCTGCGGATGGAGCCGGGGTGCGGACGGACGGCCCGCGGCGGCGGCGGGCCGGGCCGGGCCGGGCCGGGCAGGGCAGGGCAGGGCAGGGCCGGGCCGGGGAGCCACCGCCCCCCGCCGCTCCTCACCTGCCGCCTCTCCCCGCAGGAGCTCCCGCCGCCCGCGGCCGCCGCGCCGCCGCTGCCATGTTTGCGGGGCGGGGGCACGGGCAGGGGGGGCTGCCCGTCATCACCGTGGCAACGGCGCCGGGCCGCCGGCAGCACCCCGCGCTCGTCCCGCAGCCTCCCGCAGGCACGGCAGGGGTGCCGGGGGGAAGAACCCGCCGAGCGCTGTGCAGGATGCGGATGGCGCTGCCCGGCCGGCGGTGGCAGCAGGATGTCTGTGAGGGCGACGCGGGGCGCTCCCAGGTGAAGCCGGAGCTGTGTGGGTGCTGGCAGTAGCGGCACCCGCAGAGCGCCATGGACGGCCCGACAGCTGTGCACATGGTCCTGGCGTACCCTGCCCATGCACCCACCGTGTCCCTGCCAGTGCACCCATCCGTGTGCACGACAGTGTGCCTGCTGCTTTGTACCCTGCTCATGGACCAGCCCTGTACCCTGGGTCACCGGGGTGCCCCTCAGGCAGGGCAGGCTGTACAGGCAGCTCCCCAGCCTGGACAGACCACAGGCCTGCTTCCCTTGCCCTGCGGAGCCTTGCAGCCAGGGCAGAACAGCCTGGTGCATCCAGCTGGAGTCTGGTGAGTGCCAGCAGCTCCGTTTGTTGGCTGAATGATCCTGATTTAATGCCCCATGTACCAGCTGGTATTTTCATCAATTCTTAGTTTTCAGACAGATGTGCTAGGATACTTTTCCATTAAAATCCCCACCTGAGCACTTCTTTATCCATTATTTTGATCTGTGTGTTAGGGTCAGATGTCCAAAGAACTGGGAAACTATTCTAAAACACCATTTTTGGTGGTTCCCTTGCTTAAATGCTGCTATGATTTCACTAGCGAAAGGTCATCACACTCAATGATCCCTCATGACAGACTTGCAAGTCTCGCTTTGACTGCTTGATCCCTTTGGGGCTGAGCGGCAGCAATCAGGTAGCAGCAATGCTTTGCTGAGGATGTTTTTGACTGCAATGTGCACCTACCTGCTTAACCAGAAAAGGGTTCACCCCGGGGCAGGAGCAGCAGCTCCCGCAGGCCAGCTGCTCTGTGTGCTGCCTGCTGCCTTCAGCTCCCATCAGTGGCATAGGGACACCCACAGATTCGACATTTGCAAATCAATGAGAAAACTACTTTTGCTGTCATAAAACGTCCTATGTACTAAGCTAACCTCAGAGGCATCATAGTTTTAACTATAAACCCTCTTTTGTACTGATTAAGGATTTCTGTAATGACTTAGGAATGTTGTGTAGCTAACTATAATTTGTAGCTAACTCCACAAAAGATGTATTCACTTCAGTTTGGACCTGTAACCACAGAATTTACACCAGTGCCGTTTTAACCCTCTGTCTTGAAAATGAACTTCACAAAATTATATTGATGAGCATAAAGCAAGTGCACAAGTGCTTGAAGGACTCTAAAAGCCGTTAGTTTTTCAATAAGTTTTCAAAGTCTTCTTTATCTCATTTTCAATCCCTTCTCTTGCAAGACTAAAAGCTACTAAAAAGTGAAGCACAGAATTTCACATCTTGCTTGCATTAATATTAACTGAATCTCAAGAGGGTAGGAGACAAAACACATTCTCGGTTATTAAAGACAGATCAGGTTTTGCATGGATTTCCTCTTGAAGGCCAAGTCAATTTATGACTAGTTTTTTAACCTCTCACTCCTTCAAATTTATAAACAAAAATATTTCTAATTCATATTGGTACATGTTTAGATAAGTAGAAAACAACAATTTTATTTTATTTGAGTTCTTTACTTAGACCTTGGAAAGATCAAATGAGTTATTATGCACCATGTGGCCCTACTATTTTAATCCAATGCCTTCCTTATGCTATTTTTCTTATGGCTGTCTGAAACACCAACTCTACGAGGCTTAAATCCTGCAAATACTTATGATTCTGCTCAGGTTTGGTTTCACTAAGAAATCCACACAGCATTCTGAATACATATAAAATTAGCTACATGTCTTTGGTCTTTTTTATTTATATTAATTTTGACTTTTTTCCCCTTAGATTTTCTCCTAAGATCTTGAACTTCAGTGTGAAGACCTGGCTTTACTTTGGTCACTGAAAATCAGTCCAGTTAACTTTAGATAGGTGAGAATTTCAGTTCACATTTTCTATTTATCTTCAAGACACCAGGGCGTGGATGAGCACTATCTCATATTCTTCTGAGAAGAATGTTATTTTCTGCTGATCTGTTCTACAGATTTGTGCTTATAAACTTATTATTTCATTTTAAAATTAATTATATACAATTAATCAAATTTGTTTTTCCAGAGTAAGAAGCTGACATCTGCCAACTGGATCTGCCTAGGGTGAAAAAGCATACAAACCACTTAAATACAAAGTTTTTTCCTCTAAGCAACTACATTGTCATGTGTCCATAAGTTGTATTCAGGGGAAAGCTGTGAAATCCTTTGAGAAGCTTCTTGCATGGTATTTAAAATGCTGTGAACATCCTTGTAAATATTATGAGAAAAAATTGATGATTCCTCTTCTGAACTCTGATCCTGTCTCCCTTAAGCGAGCACAGAGCTGGGGAAAAAAGGTGAGAGAAATAGCAGAAAATGCAGCCTTTGTCTCTGACTCCCAAAGAGGACTGATGTGTTTCAACAGCAAAGCCAGACAACATGGTTTTAGCAGCCACTTCATGACCTGGCAAAACATTATGCTGCTGAAAAACATGTTTCTCCTTTCCTCTTTTACTCCAGGCTCTGACTCAGGAGAGAAAATGATGGAGTTCTTTTGCTGCCTAAACCAGGCTCTCAGGAGACAGAGAGCAAAATCAGAAAAATAAAGAGCAGTAAGGAGATGATCCCCTGTATCATACCAAGTAACTCCATGACACTTAGTGTCATGGCTCTATTGTACATTAGTGACTCCAGGCTGCAGGACCTTTGGATATTACCTCACTTCTGGGTACATGCAATGGTTTCAGGTACTGGATCCATCCCAACAGCTCTCAGCATTTGCCTTTCAAATCCCAGTTACTATTCGTGGCATCTCTTGCTCATCTGAGCCACAATCAGTATCTCATGCAAGGGGTCTGTCACCCTTCCTGACAGACAAACCTTGCTGTGGCTGCCTGAACACTGCTGCAGTGCTGCTGTTCTAACCAAGATGCGAAAACAAACCCATATTGTGCTGGGGATGACATATCCACCATTGCTGCTGTCGGAAACAATATAACTTTAGAAATTTTATTGTATCTCTCTAGTTAGTTTTAACTTGACTTTACCTAGGTAAAAGGAGCTTTCTTTAGGTTTTTTTTAAGAGATATAGTATCACCCTACGGAGATGGGATTAACATACCACGGATTGGGAGTGACCCCGAAGATAACCAGAAAGATAAAGACCATTAACAGAACATCCACAGGACATTGTGGCCACCACTGAACATCCGCAGGTCATGGGGGTTATCAACTGCAACATCCACAGGACATGGTAGCTATCACAAACATCCACCAGATGCCACGTCCAGCAGGGATAAAGGCATCTGATCCGGAATAGGAATGATAAGAAAAACTGAAGAATGAAATACCTAATTAGCATCAGAAGTGAAGAGATTTGGATCCAATGAGAACCTGAATATTCGGAGGTTACTCAACTCTGGTCCAATGAAACTTGAAAACAAGGTATCTCTATGGGGGTTTGGCTGTATAAAATTCGGGGGAAAATTCTCTGAAAGTATGTGTTCTTGGAATACTTTCCTGGGCACATCCTGGCCAGCAAATAAAGTAATGCCTGATTCTCTATCACTTCAAATACAGTGTTAGAGGGCTTTTCTTTTTCCCGCAGATTTGGTGACACTGCCACCACTGCCAACCTTCTCAGCTGCACTTGGTACTCAGAGCTTAGCTATGCTATTGGAGACCACCGCTGTCAAGATGAGATTCACCACTTCCCAGCAGTGTTGGGCACACACCACAAGCATTAGGGAGATATCCCTCTCCCGCTGCAGAGGCCCACTGTTGGCCATTTTATGGTGAAAACTGTCTTTATGGCACTGTGCCAGAACAAAGCATAGGCACTGGAGTATCCGTATGTCCTTTCCTGGATTCCTAGCCCATGTGTTTTTTACTTTCTGGACACTGATAGTGCCAGAGTCCCAGTCTGGAACTTACCTCATGAAAGTTTAAATGCCTAGATGTTATATCTTGCTTATTGTCCCAGTCTAACTTGTGGAGAGAAACACTATGTTGTCTTGCCTTTTTCATGTTAGCTTTCTGGAGTGTTTACTGTGGACATCTACCTGTAACCATACCAAAGTTCACAAAAATAAGCAATTCCAGGGCTAAATCTTCTGAACTGCAGAGAGGGAGCAACTAGTAATACTAGCATCCAGGGAGAGAACAACTTTCTTATTCATGTTTTCCCCCATGCTTCTTAGCAGTTCTATAGCCAACCTCAAGCTAAAACATTTGTGATATCTATGAGAGAATACATATCATGTGATACAATACACAATTTTTAGGAATATAATTTCTGGATGACTATAGTACATAAGTTCTGCAAGTCATCACAGTGTCCAAACTCATTCAAAAGAAATACTTACATTTCATTTATATATACCTAGGTGTGTAAGTCACATTTATTACAGAAAAGCTGTTCTAGATAATTTGGAAAAAGTTGCATTTTACTCTTCTGGGATTTTAGAGTAATTCTCATTTAAAACAAAACATAAACATATCTGGTTTAGGAGCCAGAAAACACCCCAAGATGGTCTAACCTTCTTTTCTAAACTCTAAAGGCTTACCAATAGAAAGGTGAGGTCCAACCCTACAAGGGAAAGGAAATCTTCTGTCTCTAGCCAAACTCCATTCCTATTGATAATAAAACCACTTTGATTTGAAATACTGACATGTATAGGAAAGCTGTTTGTGGCTTGGCATGTAACTTAGTCAATGTAGCCCTTTGTCCAAAGAAAACATGTAAGAGAGAAAAGCAAAACACTTTTGTAAAATAGACTTATTTTAAAAAATTGACAGCTGGTTGAATCAACTGTAGGTCAGTTCAAGAAATACCAAGAGTCCTAGAGGAAGCAGATTATTGCGTGCAAATGCATGCTAAATTAATTTATACTTTGTCATTACGATTTATTATAGAGATTTTATGTCCCCAGGGATGACATAGCAAAAATAGAAGAAGGCCAGAACTGATGACAAAGACTCTCAGACATGGAAAAATACTGTTATGAAGATAGATTAACACTGTGCTGTAAACCAGAAATAAATACAAGGAAATTGAATAAATGTACAGAAAAAAAGACTGAAAAGGTGGATGGAACTAATAGAATTGCCTCTTCGCATCAGATATAAACAAGGAAGCATCCATTTAGACAAAAGATAATGCATTTATAACTGAAAAAGGAAATAGATGTTTCTCAACTGTGTAATTGCACACTGTGCAAATTCATTTCTGAAGAATGTCATTGAAGTTGTATTCAAGAAACAGGAACTTTATGAGGATAACAAGAATATCAGGTAGCACAAGTAAACCCCAAAAAGCTAACAGTATTAGGCTCAGATTTCAAGGGATATGCTAATTTTCACAAGCTAGATTTTAATAAAATGAACATATATTCCACTATTTTCTACTGCAGGATTTCTTGCTGTAATGTACATCAAATTGGCAGTGACCTCTACGGGAAGTAGAATTCTAGATAAAGCACACCACTACCTAACCTCTCCGATCTTACATCCTTTATTTTTTTCACAAGTATTTTCAAAATTTTTCCTAGAGACAAAGAAGTTAAAATTAAATGACCTGAAACAGTACTGTTCTCTGCAATACATACATTGGATAGAAGTGCACTCAGAAGATTGCATGTACTAAAATTTCATTGCCTGCAGGAAACAAATGTCATTCCCTGTTCTTTGAAGTATGCTGTATTTTATATTATGTTGATCACAAACTGTCTCTCAAGAAATCTAGTGCATTTAAAATTTTTAATTATCAAAATATAATGAAAATGAAAAATTGGGAGATTAACTTTTGAATATTTAAGCCACAGAGTACATGGTTCAACTCATGAGAATACTCTCATGAGCTTGCCCTGACTCACACAAGAAGACTAAGTGTAAGCAAACATGCATCACCTTCTAGACTACTCAATGATCGGTTTTGCAGGAGTACTAAAGAGTTAAACCTAATGAAACCTCCCCAGCATTTTATTTTAGTCAACAGTAAAACTTTGCAGATTCAGGCCTTCTCTGTTGGTGATCTCAGCCTGAAATATTTTCATGGATATACCAGCACACCAAACAGGCAAAGCTCTCCAGGTGGAGCCTTTTGTTTTGTAGTTCCACAATTATCTGAGGAAGGCAAGGTGTACTGGGGGGGAAAAAGGGGGACTGATTTGACCCCACAAAGCCATCTGCCAGAGCAGCAGCTCTGACCATCGGGGATATCTCTGGACTGTGGAAGTCTGCCAAGCTATAGCAGACATGGCCTTGGTTTCCTTTGGAGAGCCAATTCTTACCTACAGTTTTGATCCAAATTTACAGCACAATGACTCTGAAGAGTGCAAGGCTCACCTCCAAGTTCTCTTGTTGCACAGAGCATTGTGAGGCCATTAGTCACAAAAAAAATCTCCAAAAAGATGGACATAAGAAAGGGATTGACAAAGAAAAATATTACAGAAACATTCCAGTTCAGTGCTTATTCTGCTGGTTAACATCAGCAGTGGGAAGATAACAAAGGAAACTACTCAGTGTGAAGAGGGAATCTCAAGGCACCAGTGTATGACTCTCCTGGGACCAATTATTCCTCAAATATTTCTCAGTGATGCAGTGAGCACGTAAGCTTTCACTAGGCCCTGCAGGAAGGAGCAAAAATATTTTAATTAAGTCCTGTTTAAACCATGTTAGCTGTCTTTCTCTCTTTTAGAGACAGGTGTTAGTCCAAGCGTAACCAAACCTTCAAGCCCTTTGAGCAGAAAAGGGTGGAGGAAGAAAGGAATACAAGGAGAACAAGAAGTGATTCCAGAGGACAAAAAAAGATGAAAAGAAAAGTGTGTGAGTATGTCAGGCTCAAAAGTGGACTGATGGGCACTGGAGGAGGGCAGCCCCTAACAACATCAGTCACTCCTGGAAGATGTGCAGGGAAGCCATGGTTGCTGCCCACCAGTGCTCTCTTTGTCAACATGAGAAGATGAGGGACTAGATGCAGATGATACAGTTGCCAGGATTCCCTCTTTGAGTTTGTGTCTCATGGTGCCGTGGAAGGCCACTTTGGCTGTAACCAGGAGGAGACTGATGAATAGGTCTTGTGTTTACTGCCCATTGTGTTATAAACATCTCGAGTGATCACTAATGAAATCTGTTTGAAGAGTAAATACTTTTTAATCTAGGCAAGAATGAAATACTGTTCTGCAGTGAGAAAGCCTGCTTTTTTTGTATGTCATGTATGGTTTAAGACAGAATTTTGTTTATTTGTAACTTCTATTCTTCCCTGACATTTAAAATGTTCTTTATTTGTTATACTAATAATGGGCTTCGGATGTGAGAAAACGAATTACATACTTCCTTTGTAGTGCAACTTCAGTGCAATGATCTGAAACTACTCACATATTAGTGAATTAATCCTGACAACATATTAGTCAAAAAACATCTTCACAGCTGGAAACTCCAGCTTATCTTTTTTTCACCTCTTTTTCAAAGTTTGCTATTACTGGAATAAAACAACAAATGATGATTAATAATAAAGCTCTAGGTATGCTGGAAGCCAAAATACACAGATTTTTCTAGCAAGCTCTGTCAAATCGTTTACAAAACAAGCAGCTATATCCTGACTTCACATTCTTGCTGTTTATCCACTAGCCGACTTTCTTTTCCAATTCCACATCTACACTAACAAGTACTGTTGCAGAACTGTCAACAAGTAGTCATGGATTGTGTATCTACAAATACGTTTTTTTAAGCGATCAAAACTTCAAATTATTTTCATCCGAGTGATACAACCTTTCCAAAGCTGCAGAAGCTTTTATCAAGCCTACAGAAGATCGGGAACATAGATGTTGCCTCATTTATATATTTCCTAACAATCTTCCAGTTCCACAATGCCCTGTTCCCTCAAAGCAATTGTCCCATTGTGGTTTTGTTTTCTATTGCTTTGCATTGATCAGTGTGATATGAAAGCTTCACATTTGAGAAATACTTTTTATTTTCTCCACTGCTAGCCCTAATCACAGGCAGGCAGCCATTGCCTCACATAAATTGTGAAGACACCTAAATACCATGCTTCTGTCTGCAGAGAAGGAGCGTGAATCTCCTCACACTGGAGAGAAGGGAAGTTGTAAGGCTATTTATCATGCAGCTGTAGCAATAGCCAGATTTGTGAGGAATACAGAAGAGATGCAAACCAAGCAACGAGAAGCAATATTGCTAAAATGCAAATATCCCTCTGGAATGGTAAAGGGATATGTGTTTCAGTATGGTTGAATCAGGCCAAAAGTCCATTTGCCCCAGCATCCTGTTGCTGACAATGGTGTTTAAGAAAAGAAAAGGCATGGGGCAGGTTCAGTGTGGCATGTCCTGTCAGCATCAGCTTCCTATTCTAAAAGGCATATCAGCATCTTTGGTTTTAAAAAACCTGATGGACTTTTTTCCCATGAGTTTTCATTATGGATTCAACTTTTCTCCATAAAATGTATTTACTTTCATTTTCTTTCTTTTTTTTTTCCCTTTTTAAATTTAAAGAAAAAGAAAACCATACAGAGAACTTTGCTTTTGTGCAGCAGAAGTTAGGAATGTTAATAGCATGATGGGAAAAATTATGTGGGTCACCTGGTCATATTCCTATCAGTGGAACAATGCTATCCACTGCAAAAAGTCCCCCTGGATGTCACCACAGGACAGCCCTGTGCCCATCTGAGCAACCCCTTAGTTTCCACCGAGCTCTGCACACAGCCAGGGTGCCCAGCACTCAGGTGTGCTTTTGCTCTAGCATAGACTTTCAGAGGATGATGGAATTTACAATAATTTAACTTTCTCTTGGTGGCAGAGGATAAAAGTCAAGTCCAAACAGCCCATTAAGCATCTCAAGTGTTACTGTTATTATACTATACAGACACATAATCTGCCCTTTTAAACATTTGACAATCTATAACCAATGATTACGAGAATGCCAGTGGAGTCCAGAATCTGAGAAATTTTGGTTTCTATTGTAAGGAAATATAGAATTAGACATAGTATAGAAGCATACTGTGGATAATGCAGTCAAAGGCACTGAGAAAACTAAAAGATTGAATGGCATTGGAAAAATTATATATACTAGCTAAGCAACCAAACTGTCCCAGTTGTGTGACAGATGGAGTTAGAGTTATGGCTCATGAAATTGTGACCATATATTTTCCACAGAAATCTGTAGAAAAAACTTGTTATTCATGAAAGTTGAAAATTTAAAATAATTTTAATGCAAGTTATTGTCATCTCAATAAAACTGCATGTGAATGTCATATTCAGAAAGCATTTTGCAATCAAGAATTTTGCTTACTGTATTTCATAGGTCTTTAAAAAGTGGGTTAAATTATATTTACTCCTTACATAGATAGTTTTACTGTTGATTTGACCTTGATTTCACTTTTTTTACTTTGCTTCTGATATATGCAAAATTAAATTAAAAGTTCTTTAATTCTGAAGCAGTGTCCACACAGGATTAAAGGCAGTTTTACTAATACACTTCAAAGTTACACCTGTAGGTGGTTCAGATAATTTTCCTACATAATCAAGGCTGGTGTGACATACTAATATGGGAAACTGTTGTAGCCCTGGATAATGAGAGTCAGGAAGAGAGCTATAAATATTGCTACAGAAGTTAGTACTCAGTTTTGATTATTAATTAGTTTTCTAATAAAGTATGCAGGAGTCAGTGGCATTTGCCTAAATTTGCCTAGAGAATGTGCCATTCCTATTAATTTTCTTTAACATGAAAATAGTTCCCATTCACAGGCTAATGATGCAAGATGGAGTTGTGTTTTCCTTTCTATGCTTAGATCGAGTTGCTGAAGGCTTGACCTCACTGATGTCATTGATTAAGCTTTTCCTGACTTTAGCAGGGGTGTATTTTAATTTAAAATAACTTTATACAGAAGGGAGAGGAAAAAACTTGCATATGTGCAGTGTAGAAATATCAAAGAAATCTAAAGAGATATTTTATCAGATAAGTTCTTGGTAAGACTTTTCTCTATGTAGAGATCAAGATGTTCATAGTTTGAAGTTTTCTAATCTGTTAATAAAAACACTGGTAATACACCCAAGTAGTTTTATTCTCTCTTATGCTTTGAGATGAGTATTAAAAAAGAGATTTTGTTATCCAGTTAAATTTCACAAGAGAAAGATTCACTTCAGTTAGTTCAAAACCTAGTTAAAGGAATGATTGTTTTGCATCTCTTTTTCCTCTTGATCATAGCAGTACCTAACCTGAAAGAAGACCTTGAGTTAGCCTCATTTCTTCTGACAGAGACTAACCTAAAATGTTCCTGAACAAATATTTGAAATTAAGGGCATAAAAAAAAAATCTAGTGGATGTTGGAGCAGGGTCTTAAATTCAATTTTGGTATTACTTATCCAATTGTGTAGGTGACTTAAATTTAGAAAACCTGTGTAACAGTTTACATGGCTGAGTCTTTGCAGTTTTCTTAGAATCATTAAGGTTTTTCTTGTCTCTAATTTCAGCATCAATGAAAATAATTTTCTCAGCATTTAGCTATTCTTCTATAAGCAGAACTCAGAAACAAAGTGATTCCAAAATCATCAAATTTTCACCAATCACTTGCTGCCTTTTGCTGTTCTCACGGCACTAGCATGTAAAGCCAGCATGGATCCCCAAGGAAACTGGCAGCTTGCTACTTTACAATTTTCTTCATGTATCCCCAGTGAGATGTGAATCTACAATAATCTAGATTTTCCACCTTTTTTACAGCACTTAAAATTTTAGATCCAAATAAATTTTCCCCCAGGTGTTCACTAATAACATACTCAGGTTTTACTTAACAGAAAGTTCTACTGTAAAGCAGATCCAGGTGAAAGAATTACTTTCTGAAAGCTTACAGTGCTTTGTGTTTGTTATGGTTAGTGTAGGCCAGGTAACAGAGACTACATCCCTTATATTTGGGAGTAAGGGAATATAAAGCTTGTTTTAGCCACAAGGGGCTTATACCAATATAGGAATTCAGTTTAGGCTAAAGCTGGAGAGATTTATACTGGCTGAGAATTTGCTTATGCTTTAAGATGCTTATTTTAATTTAGAGAGTTCAGATATTTTAGCAAAAGGCTTCAATTAGAAGAGTTTATCTTCTGTGGAATACATTTGCCTACCAGTACTTATTTCTCATAAGAATTTTGTAACTTAAATTTGCATAGTTTTAAATTACATTATTTTAAATCCAAATAAATTTTTCATAGCTCTCCCTGCCTTTATTTCACCCACCCTTGATGAGTTTACATGTTCACATATTACAGTTATACTGTAAAATCAGTAACTTCCTTGAAATTCCACTGTATCTTCCTCCTGACTTTAATAGGCTCAATAGATACTTTACTTAAATCCTTTTGCTTTTACGGCCATGATAGTTTACTATTTAGTATAGTTGTCCATTTGGTCAGGAATTTATATCTATTGCAAACAACAACAACAAAAAAATTAGTTACTTGGAACAAAGAAATTCATATACTTCAGGAACGGTGCAGATTGATATCAAAATGAATCAGCTTACATTTCTGTGAGGGAAAATGTTTAGATTTAGAAATGGCATTGCCTGCTGTGTCATGTATTGTGTCTGTTGAGCTGTTGTATAGTGCTGTAATCTCATAATTCTGCTTCTGCAAAACTGTATTTAAAACTTCATCTTATGTGTGCGCAAAGTCAGTCATCCTGCATTTTGCTTAAGAAATACCCAGTAAGTAAAGTTTCCTTTGAATTTCAAAGCAAATAACATCTGGTTTAGCCATCCTGTGCAAGGTTTCTGGATGAGTTCAGCAGCATAGGAGCCTGCAGTTGATCAGTTTGCCACTGCCTTCAAAGGGAAGCATTGAATTGTTTCAGATGGCACAGGATAATGCAACTAAGCCATCAAATTATTCAATTCATACATGATACATTTTAATGCTTCTCTTTTGTTTTCTTTGCAAAGAAAGGCTTGGCATCTTAATGTGGTATTGTACCACATCTTTCTTGTGTAAACTGATGAAAACCTATCAGTGAGGTAATTTCAGAGGGAAGGTAGCACATGCCATTAACCTGTGCTAGGATCTGCGTACCTGGTACTCAGCTAAATCCTAGTGTGCAATCCAGAAAGACTTTCATCACAGTTTGAACTAAACAGCAAGCTCTCTAAGTACAGGGTCTGCAAGTTCCCTGCACTGCAGCATCACTGGGTTTAGCAGCAGCGCCTGGTTGCTGGGAGCTGGGAGGCTGGCACTTGCCTTACCTCCTCATCAGCCCAGTGTTAAGGAAACAATCTCATTTTTGCTAACCTCCTTCAAAGAGGTTTTGGTTGCCTGGCCCTCAGTATGTCTTTTAGTCTGCACAGATGCAGCAAGGGTGATACCCTCTGATGGGTGACTGAGCACAGAGACCTAATGGTGGAACATCAATTCCCAGTTTTTTCAGTGACTACTGTGCCCATCTTAACCCACTACAAGTATTCCTCATGCTGCTGAGGAGAGTTCCACAACAGGCAGGACCTGAGCCCACAAAAATGAGGAATTCCTTTCGTAATGCTTCTTTTAACATCTGGTTTCTCCCTAGAAGAAGTCATATGCCTCTTCAACACCACTGCAAGAAAGAACAAAAATTTTTAGGGGGCATGTACTTGAATGTATAAAATGTTACATTTTTTTCTTTAATTACTTGATCCTTGTGTTCTATAGAGATCTGGAGGCATAATTTTACTGTGTAATTTTTGAAGACTTGGCCATTACAATATCTCTGACAGTAAGAGTAAAAACAACTAGGCAAAAAAATGGAAGTTCTTAACCTAATTACACAAATGTCCAAAGAAATTCTGCAGGTCATACATATATGCAGATTTTCTCCATTAAACAAGCCTGCAGAAAAATGCCTGAGTAAACATGTGAATTACACTAGCATAAGAATAAATTGATTCAATCAATAAAAATACCCATCCTAATACTGACCCCCTTCTATGAAAAAAGCCACTGATATTTCTCCTGAGGGTCTGTGGGAAAATATGCAACATTAATAAAACCTAGCTTTTGCCTTTCAGTACTATCCCAAGCAGGAGTTTTAATGCATTATATGAGTTGGAGAATAGCTCACAGACCACATGCCCAAAAGAGATTTGGGTTTTTGTTTGTTTATGGGGGGGTTTAATTTCTTTCTGAAAGCAGGGTAAGTTAATAATGTTGTTTAATATTAGATGACAAGCACCATGTCTAAATTGTACAAACACAGCTGGGGGCTGACTTAGATGGTGACTGCTCCTTACCCACCCATGTTGGCAGGGCAGTTGCATTTCCAACTGGTAATTCCTAGGCATGCTAACTAGGAAGATGCAGATTATGATCAATTGCACTCCAGAAATTCAGCATAGCCTAAATTAATATGGGTTCCTTGTAGTTCCATAGCCCACATTTTTATGGAGGAGTTCCTAACTATTCCTGTAGAATTAATCTTTCCAGGTACACTGGCATTTCTCTGCAGGCACACATTGCTCACAAATTTAGATCAGCAACAGAAAATATCTTGATTGAAGAGTAAATGTTCATTTTTAGCTGTTTAACTGATAAAAACCAGTGATTTTGCCAGTAAATTTGCTGACCCTGACAAAGTGACATATGGCAGGCTAGTCCAGTGCAGTGGTTAATAGCATGAGTACCACCTGTAGCACCAATGGTAGTACCAAAGGAAGACACTTGAGTTTTGCTTCCTGCCCCAACTCTGCAACTGCAGGTTAATGAAGGAGATCCATGATTGCAGCAATCTGTAATTCCAACCACAGAATGAACAAAACTGCTGTCCATCGTAAAAAAAAAAAAAAAAGAAGTTGCATATTCTATTTAATAGAACATTTATTTGGTTTTTTATGCATTTGTCAAAATGACCGTTAGTGTGATATTATGCCATAAATCTGTATGCTGTTAAGTTTAAAGTAATCTGTAAGAAATTAGTCATGCTTATTATTATCACCTTTTTTGTTATCTGGTATTTTATATTTCCCACCTGTGAATAATCAAGTTATCTATGAGTAAGTAATGTTATAAAATATATCAATATTCAAAGAAAAATTTTTTTGCTGTCTTACTGTAATATTTGTCTCCTAGAAAGTGGAGTTTTTAACTTTGACATGGAAGAATGATTTACAGTGCCTGAAAAAAAATGCAGTTTCTAAGAGAATGAAGATGTTCTTCATCACAGAAAAACACTGGTATTCAAAACTTTCTTGCTGACTCCCTCAGCCACTTCTCATAAGATGTTTAATTGTAAACTATTGTATAGAAATCTTAAGCTCATGATTTAGCACTGCCAGTGCCTATGCTGGTGTTACCAGGCTGCTGCAACACAGCATTTGAGTCCTTTAGGGAGATTTGTAAGTTGTGGCTCGAAGCTATTATGTTGTGTATGAAAACTGAATTGAAGCTTAGTGAGCTCTCATTGAACTGGCATTCTGAAAAGATTGTGGCTGGTAAGAATTTAACCTATTGCACAGTAAAACAAAAGAAATGTGTGTTACTAAGGTTATGACATGAGCTAGAGAAAGCAAAACAGTAAAAAGGTAACTTTTATATTCAGTCCAGAATTGCTGTGTATGGCATAAAATGTGACATCCAAAGTGGCCAGCTTTACTCAGTGAGCTAAAAATTTTGTTATATCCAAATAGGTGGAAATGTTAGAATTGTAGATCCTAGAGCTTTGTGTGGCTCCGTTTTTCCTTAAATGTTGATCTGTGTATGTAATGGTACAGGATTATAGGGGAGAAAAAGACCTCATTAAGAAAGCCCTGCACAGATGAGCCATTCTTCTGTATATATTTTTCTGTAGAATCACTCAGGAAAATCATATTTTTCTGGTGATACAAGCTATTTCATTAGTCTTTTTATTCGTTTGTTTGGTTTGTTTTTCATCCTTGTAGATACTGGAAGGACAGAGAATCTGGCTTTTTTAAAGGTCTGCAGGTCTAGGTCTGCAAAGAAGAGCTCCTGACCTCCAAGATTTTGTAGTGGAACAGAGCTGCTCATCCCAGAGTTGTGCACCAGGCACGCCTTCCCTGCACTTCATTTCCACAGGAACCACCCCCAGTCCTGCAGTCTGTAAGATGGCCAGCATGGCCCAGGAGAATTCCCTACAATGTACCCCTTAGCATGGGTGCACCTGGCAGCACATGGAGACAGAGCCTTCCAGAGCCACAGCACAAGTGCAAGATAAGTGAGAAGAGTTAAAAGGAAGCTGAAATAAAATGGGTAATTGAAACCAAGGCTAAAGAAAAGCCATGCAATCAGATCCTCAGTATTATAAAGCACCTCATTCCGCTTCCTTACAAAGCTGGAACAAGAGAGAGCTCTAAATCTAATCAAACCTAGAAGAATGCTTGCCTTGGTCCTGGGAAGAAAGCAAATCAAAGAAACAAGTATCAGAGACTGAAAATTTCAGATGACAAAAACAAAATACAAAGTGTTTATGTATTTGTTATTATTGCAGTAATTTATCTCCAGTTTAAATTTTGGTTTTGTTCTGTAACTTAACAAATCTCAGTTTATTCACTTGCAAAACTGGTATATTACTTACCTAGCAGAAGCCTTCCAAATATAAATAGATGTGTTACATTCTTTATTTGGTTCAATGTTTCAGAAACGCTTTTTGAGATTCCTGAGTAACAGGCACAGGAGAACTGTGAAAGTATTGTTGTTACTATTACTCTGAGCTTTGTATTAGGGGCCTGACATGATGAAAATAATGACAGTGACCCACTTCAAATTCTGTATTTCTTCTGTAAACTTGCTGCGTTTATCTGTAAGTGTGAGCACAAGGGAGGACTGTTTTAGCATATGCAAGGAAGGAAAAAAGCACAGTCAGAGCTAGATATTTTTTTTTTTAATCCATGTTTAGACACCTAAAGGGGATGAAATTAAAAGTTGCTGAACAATTCCAGATGTTACCATCTTGAAAGAGTGCTGGGAATATTTCTGTCCCTTAGCACCAGGAAAGAACTGGCCTGATTCTTAACTACGAATTCAAGTAATCCCAGATATTCAGTTTTGAAGATGCTGTCTGAAACCTCTAGATATGTGAAACACCCAAATCCTGTATTAGTACCAATTAGCCTTTTCTATGCCTTGAAAGATCTATGGGACAGCTTTCAGTAAATAGGAGTAAAACCATGTTTTCTTTTTTTCTGTGTGAAGTAACTCCCTGAATCTCATTCTTTTGGATCAACTGTAGGCAACACTCTGGCAGAAATAAAGACTGCCAATGTAAAAATGATGAGTCTGTTCAGCAGACTCATCACACCGTAAATATTGTAGCTTGTGGAAAGAAATGCAGTGTGGGAGTAACCTTTTACACCCTTCTGCATACTTGTGGGGGCTTTCTGCCCTTTTGCACAGTTGTAAGTGATTGAATGTAAAGCAAAGCACTACTGGAGGCTGTAGAGCACTGCTGGAAGCAGAGCAGAGCAGGTGACTCCATGAGCTTTCCTGCCAAATAGTTAAAAGGTACCTTTAGCGCCAGTGTGCGGGGTGCACATTAAATGAGGTCTCTGTTTGCACTGCCCAGAGTAGGGCTGAGTGAGGATGCTCAGTGACTAATGGTGCACGGGGGAGGCTTTTCTGCCCTCAAGAGACCCCATACCACCCTTTAACCACAGCTGAGACAGCCTGGCCTAGGGCACACATCCATGTCAGGCAGAGGCACTCAAATTAGCTTTCAGAAAATCATGTGTACCGGAGGCAGCCAGCTAGTGCAAACATCAGAACAGACACCCCCTGAGATTTATATACCAATAAACAGAAAATACTCTCCTGCCTCACAGGTATGTCTGAGATTTGGTCCTTCCCTTTAAGGCTTAATAGTCTATGGAGAACAGAAGAGCCAGTGAAGTGCTGACTACTTTCTCTCCAGTGCCTGATAGCTGGTGAGTGAAGAGGATGACACCACCTAAGTGAGCCCATTGTACCTCCATTTACAGACTGAATTAACAGCAGTAATAATACATCACACACCTTCATTTCCTGCCAACTCAACAAGGCAATGATATGCATTTGTTGTAGGTTAAAATACCACAGCAAGTCAAGCCCAGTGGATCACCAAATATCCCAAATACCAGTATACTATTTCCTCCTTGTCCTGTCAGATCCCCTAGGGCTCAGGCTTTCCATTTTTTGGTGGGATTTGTTGGTAGAGCTTAATATCATTTCCCAAACTGCAAAAAGATGGAAATAAGTATCATGTTTTTTGTCTGTATAATTTGTTAATGTAAGTATGTTAAGTCTTCAAAATAGCACTCCTAGCCAATATTAGAAGACCGCAGTGTTTTCTAAAATCACATTTAGCCTTTTTTAGGCAACTGAGAAACAACAGCAGCTTTGGTCACCCTGACATTTCTGCTGCTCCATATTGAGTGTTCCTGTGGGAATAGGACATCCTTCCTCTTGCAGTGCCAGCCAACTGAGCTGTTCTGATGTCTTTGAACATATGCCAAGAGAGGATTGAAACTTCCAAAGTGAGTAAATTTGATGGCACAAACCAACAAAGCAGGTTACTTCTTTGCATGAAGCTAGTAATAGTTTCAGTGGAGGTATAGGAGTACTTTGTATTTGAATTGAATTAATTTCAATTTCATTAAAGTTTGAAATTCTACTTCAATACAAAACAAAACAAAGGAACTAAAGAAAATACAAGGGTTTTTTTACAGCATAAAATATTTTTCTTGGGGGAGGGGGTTTTGTTTTGTTGGGGGTTTATTTTGTTGGTTGGTTGGTTGGTTTGGTGGTTTGTTTTTTGGGATTTTTTGGTTTTGTTGTTGTTGTGGTTGGTTGGTTGCTTTTGTTGGTGGTGGTGGTTTTTGGTTTTGTTGGTTTTTTTTTTTCAAAGGTCTACAGACCTTTACCTCTATCAGCGTATGCCGATAATTAGTGCTGGATAGGAAAAAGCATAACTTCAAAAAATAAAGAAACAAAATCCAATTTGTATTTGCATACCTGCTCTCTCAGAGCTCATGAAGTTTCCCCCTACTGTTAAGAAATGTCCTTTTCCCTGAAGGACCAAAGAAACCTCTTCCAGTGGGGAGGGTTAGTCATAATACCCACATGAGCTGCAGGGCACTGGGGGGATGGCTCTAAGCAGGTGTGACAAAGGGAGTGTTGTGTTACCCGTCCAAGGTGGGGGCTTGACCACTACCCTGGCTGAGTGGCTCTCTGCTCACAGGCAGCTCCATGAAGTTTGAATATTCAAGGTCACTGAGCTGGATTCCAAACCTCACTGACCAGGGCTCTCCTCCTGATCTGAAAGAAGTAGTAATCATCCCAACCACTTTACAGGAATCTTTCCTCTCCCATGCTCCCATGGTACACATATATATAAACACACTTGTAACTGGGCAGACACCTTTTATTCTTCTGAAAACAGTGACTGAAAAAGCAAACATCCACACAACCTCTTCTATCCCACATCTCCAAGACACAGATTTCATGAAACATAGTGCCTTGTTCTCTTTGGAGATTCAGGCATATTTCCACACAAACACACACTTAGACACTCTTTATCAAGGTTTGTATACTGCCTGTACATTTTTATTGCTGCACTATCACAATATTGCTTTAGTAAGTGTGTTAAGTGGCAGGGAAGCTTCACCCCTACAATGGTGTTGCCAAACTGTTTTTTTTCAAAATTAGTGTTTAGTTATGCCCTGTGAGAAATATGGTGTGAAATCCCTCTGAAAAGACAGGTAAGTGCAAAAGCAATGAAGGGGAGGAGTGCCACAGTTCATCCATGTATGAAATACATGAGGGTTTATGTCCTTTTTGTTTGCTCCTGTACTATCTTCCCCGCTATTTCTAATATCTGCTGTCCTAAGGATCAGGTTAAGAGACTCTGAGAATTAGGATATAGAAGTATAAAATTTGAAAAAGAGTTATTGCAGTTTCTTTATTAAACTTGAAAAGAATGGTTTGTACCATAGGCACTGAGATTCACTTTCTAATGATAGTAATTTGTACAATAACAGCAGTAGGGTCATTGCTTCCCATAGATTCATTTGGGGCCACTTTGGATAAACTTACTAAATAAAAAACATGGGTTATTCCTCACCAATCTTTAAAATAGTTGAGCTTTCTGTGGATGCCCCAAAACTGATTTATTATTTTAAAATTATTCTGAAGCACATTTCCCTTTTAGTGATCCTACATTACAGAATATGGTAGGATCTAGAGACATTTTTCTGCAGCAAAGATTTGTGCAGCCACCAATGAAAAGCAGTTTTTCACCACAAAGGGCAGCTGCAGTGAGTCAGACCAAAGTGAGTCTTTTCCTCCTCTGGCTGAAAACCACTGGTAGCTGTTCTTCAGGGAAAAATATTACAATTACAAAAAAGAGCAGTGTTTTGCCAAGCACACCTTCCCTGTAGCTTCCACCCATCTCCTTTGTAGTGGAACTATTTACAAAACACAGCCCTTCATATCCTGCAGTAATACATGTTTGCATTTCCATTTGCCAGTGCAACAAAAAAGTGTTTTCTTTTTTTTTATATCAAACCTTTGCCTGATGATTTGAGGGGCAAGATTGCATCTCTGTAAAAGGAGCTAGAAAAAACAATATGCACATATTTTATACTCTCATTTATACGTTCATTATATGGTAAATAAAACTCAAAAAATTATCTCACTGTTCAGTGTAAGAAAAACTGTTTCACATGAAAGTTTTATTTCAATCTTTCTTTCTTGAACAGTGAGAAGTTCCCAAATTGAATTTTGGCCTTAAAAATAAGGACACAGAAGAGTTCTTTATATGTAAGGCATTGGAAGGCAGATGAGAAGCAGAAGTTGAAATACATATTTCCAGTATATTCACTATGTATTTGGGCTTACTCTATAAAAATAAGTGCAGGTGTGCCAAAACACAAGTGAGAGAGAGAGAGAGAGAGAGGCAGTCAAGCTAAAATATCCTGGCAGGACCGATGGACACAGGCCTTTTTGGCATCATGTGTACTCAAATCTGTGAGCTGAGAGTGTGTGTTCAAAAACAGAATCTATTTCTCTGCAAGAAACCCCCCACACTGAACTTCTCTAGGCAATCTATAAAGGGCTGGTAGTGGCAGCTTTCCCTGCTCCACCCTAGATTTCACAGCAGTGCAAAACTTGGCCACCCTGATGCTGCTGGAAGTCCTCAGATTGCCTACCCTCAGGGCTCCTCAGTGCTTGGAAAGTTTCTGAAATAGCTATTCCAGAACATTATTTGGGCGTACATCCTTTCTGGATATTCCTATTTCAGAAAAGGAATGCTTTTTTGGTCTGACTCTAATCCTTATTCAGAGCTAATTCAGAAACCAGGTGGCTGCACAGAGACTTAGATCAAAATAGGTATTAAAAAAATCATTCTTGAATAATATTCACAGCTCTCATTTCTGCATCAGATGCAGTTATGGGGGATTGCCTCTTCCAGTGTATTTCCCCATGGAGGTGAGCCCTGAGTGTTCCACTGCCTGTGTTTGCCCCAATCAGATAAAGAAAAATCCATTTGCCACAGTCCTGAGAAATAAATGAAAACCCTTTGAACTGAAATGCTGCTCTAAACTGAAGTTATTTTGACAATAGATCAATCAAAAGTATCACGCTTTATTTCTGGTGCCTGAAAAGTTGAATTCTGAGCTGTAGTTTCTGTTGCATCACTGAGTTACTCATTGTCTTAAACTTAACTAAAGATGATTCATGGGCAATTAAAAAATGACAAGGAAGAGGAATGCCACCCTGGTGTCATCCAGCAGATTTGTCAGGTAGAGAAACGCAGGCAGCAGGTAGGTGTTGTCTCAAACCCAGTCTCACCAGCAAGGCAGCAAGGATGCAGCCAGTTTAAACCACACTGCACAGCTCTTGTCCTATGCTTGGGAACAATGTACCAAAGTTCTACAACAGTCTCCAGCCAGTGCAAAGCAGACTGAGTCGGCTCTGTACCCTTGTGCCTGAAGGACACTGCCCAGGAGACCCTTTGTGTAGCCTTTGTTTACCATGTTTGCCTCACGCAGCTCCACAGTGAGATGCCAGCTGGAATAGAAATGCTGCTGGACTGAAGGAGTGAACCAGATTTTTGTTGTATTTTATATTAACGTATTTTATATTACCGTAAGAACCATTATCACTTTAATACCTTTTCTAGTAACAAAACTGGTTTACATTGGACATTAGGAGAAATTTCTTTACTGAAAGGGTGGTCAAGCATTGGAACAGGCTGCTCAAAGAAGTAGTGGAGTCACCGTCCCTGGAAGTGATCAAAAAACATGTAGATGTGGTGCTTAGGGACATGTTTTTGTGGTGGACTTGGCAGTGTAAGGTTGGACTCAATGGCCTTAGAGGTCTTTTCCAACCTTAATCATTCCATGATTCCAGGTATCTAAAAGAAGGAAGGAAAGGCATTGGTGCTGTGAACTTGGGCAGCTACTCTTCCTCTGCAGTCAGCAGTCTCTTGAAGGACAAGTGAGATCAAGACGTGAGCTGAGGTGGTCTGAAGGGCTCTCTAGAAGGCACTTTCTCTCCACTGCCCTCACAGGGAGACCACTGGCTCTCAAACAGGTGCTTTTACAGCATGTGGTGTTAGCAGCTCTCCAAACACTTAGTTCTATAGTAAAATGATAACATACAACAACAATGAGAAGGCTGAGCTTTCTCCAAATCTGATCTCAAGATAAAAAAGGCAAGATCTATACCTGTCAAAAGACAGATATTAGGCTGTTGGGATTCTCACAGTTATTGCTAAAGGCCAACACGTAATAAATAACCACAAAGTCAATCTATTAACTTCTTTACTAGGGTTGGCCAAAAATAGGCCACTGCTATTTGTAGCAGAGAGAGAAATACTGGATGGGTACAGAGGAATAAAGTGCCATTGTATGAATTATGAGCTAATGGGTGTTGAAAATGCTAAATTATAGATATTAAGTAATTATGCAAATTATATTCCTTCATCTAATTATTTATTTAGAGGAAACACTTATTTTCACAAAGTGACTGCAATGGCAGAAACAGTCCTGTTGATGTATAACCTGAAGAATTAGAAGTAAACAAACTTCTGTTACAAATGGTATTGTCTTCAGGAACCTCAAAGCTTTTCATAATGTTAAACAATGTCTTAAGGTGGTCCTCAGAAATATAGGGATGGGTAATCTGAGGCACAAAACTGGCAAAGGAAGTAAGATCCAGGCTTTTCCTCTTCTTAAGTTTCATGAACCAGTTTCTCTGCAGATGGCAATGCTTGGTTTAACACACTCCCATAACTATCACCCAAGCCTAGGCTATCCAGTGCCCCTGCCCTTGCCATGCTCCTCAGGTAAATCTGCATGATTGCTCATTGGACTACTTCCACAAACAAGATTAACCCTTTCTTAAAAAAAGAAAAAAAAAAAAAAGCTTTAAATAGTGTTTTAAAAATTGTTTTGCATTTGCAATGTTTTTCCTTTTTATTTCTTTTTTTAATTACATGGTTGCCTTGGCAGGAATGCATGGTGGCAGGAGCAAGCGGCAGCAGCAGCAGAGCTGGGGGAATTGTCAGCCCCAGGTGGGACAGGGGATCTGTGCTCTCCACCTAAGAGACTCATTGAGCCTCCCCCTTAGCCTGTGAAGATTACAGCTCTCCTCTCCATGCACTGCTGAAGCATTGTTTGCAGGAGGTTGGGTAAAATCCAGCAAATATATATTTGTTTTTCAATCTGGTCACATACAATTCTCACTGGGTTTTATGGTTATGCTGGCTGCTCTCTCTTCAGACTAAATGAGCAAACAATTAAGTATCCCACTGCTCAGCCAGACCTAAAGCAATGGTAGCTGCTGCCAAGGACTAGACTGACTATAAACACTAACACTGGAAATTAATTATTTCAGGGTTTATATGTGTGTGTGACTTATAGAACAGGCAGAATTTCAGCAGAAAGCCATGCAGACAGGAAAAGTCATGTTTGTAAGTCAGAAAGAAAACCAGAAAACTACTTTTTAGCCAGAATGCTAGCTGAAGGCGAGGGCTGAAATATGGAAAGGGAAATTGGCTCTGTATGATTTTCGTGCTTAGGAGAACATTATTTGCCAATAAACATAGCTGTATCCAAGAAATAGCTGACTGTCATAATTTTCTCCTATGGAGTAATGTGCATAGATCACTGCACACGAGGCAAATTCTTGCAATGAAAAGAATGAAAACACGAGATCTGAGCTGATGCATTTGAGGCCTCTACTTGGGTATTTAAAAGTTGCCCATTAATCTGAAACTGGAAAACTTTGTTATCCAACAAACTGCAAGTCCTGCTAAAACTGCCTGTTGCTTTGCAAAGCCTGGCAGTGGTGACACAGCCCTCAATGCAGCCCAGGCCAAGGCACAGATTTACTCATCACGTGTCCAGCAGCAACTCTCAAACTCTTCTTCTGCTGGGAGATGCAGTGTGAAGAATCAGCAGCTGCTAGATGGGATTTTTAGGTGTATTTCTTGCTTGTTGAAATGAAACCAGACCAAAAGCTTTCATTAGAAACTGGAATGACAGAACTTGAAAATAGGATGATTTCGCTGCCTTACCACATATCCTGCCAACACCTGTGAGGGACTAGCCATGCACTAGCCATGCAGAAGTTAATGGGAATGGATGTGTAGGTAACATAGGACTTTAACAGCTGTTAGAGACAGGAGCAGCCCCCACAACCTGAAGGACAAGTGAAGAACCATCTGTCCAGATCCCATCTCATCACCAGAATGAATGATATCTAACTCTTGGCTTTTTTATATCTATTTAAAGTCTTAAATGTGGTAAATAAGCAGTAAATCATAAAGTAATCCCTGGAACAAATATTGCCATGCAAAGGCTTTCCTTTTCTCTTTCTTACTCCCAAATCTAATTATTTTTCTAATTTTCTTCCCGTCTTTTTCCCAGTTCTTGCTCTGTTTCCTCTCTATCATTCTCACTCCTGCTTAAAACTTTCTGCTTCTTTGCACTTTTCCTTTCAACAAAGGGAAACAAAATCATGCAGTCCTTCATTTTACTGCTCCTTTGTAGCAAAATCAGAAGGAGAAAATACAGCAGAGAAGGCAAGAGAAGCACATTTACATTTCTGCTAACTACTGTTGTTGCTGACATTTATATTTGTTTGATTTACATGCATTCTAATTAATACAAGTAGTAAAGGGGAGAGCTCAGCGGTGAAGCTACAAAAGTTTACAAGTTGCTTTCACATGTTTATTGCTTTGCTAAACCTCAGATCCCTAATCAGCTTAACAGATTAGTCCCTGCATTCATAATGCTCCACTGACAATGAAATGTAAACAATCTGCTGCAATGGGAGAGGTAAGATCTATAGAAAAGATCCCAGTGTTAACTTATGTGTCTGTTCCTGGTGTCAGAAAAAAAAAAAAGAAGCAGTAATACAAGCCTCAAGTGAGTAGTTTTACTGCAAGTGAAAACAATCTCGCTGATCAAAAACTGTATGAGTATATATCTAAGGAACACATTGTCTCACAGTTATTAATTGTGAATACAGTTGCCAGCAGTATCAATCACTCAAGTGAATGGAAACAATTTCAACCAAAAAAAAGAAGAGATAATGTGTAAAGGTAGTAATAAAAAATCTGCCCAAAACCAAACACCGTAATTTGCGGAAAAATAAAAACCAAAGCACCAAAAAGTATAAAAAAAAAAAAAAGCGTAATGAATAGGAGTCCAGAAGAGCTCTCTTACTGCCACTCTTATAGCCTGGGAGCTGTAAGGGAGGTACACCCACAATATCAGGAAGAAGGAACGCTACATGACACTTCCTTCCTGCGACTAGAAATGGGGATTCTTTTTCCTTTTACTCCAGAAAAGATGGGATTCAGAAAAGCTGGGTATTTCTGCAGTTTTTAATTTAAATTACTATTCCCTCCCCCCCACCCCAATCCAATCTGCTACTCATGACAAGCTCACAGTATTTTTGTGTCTTTGCACCACACACTGGATCCTCAGAGAGTGCTTAGGACCACAGGGAAGACAATCCTACTTTCACCTGGACAGTGTGCAGGTTAAAGGTAGATCTTGCCTCAAATTACATCCTATACTACTGAGAAAGGGCCCCACTGTGAGCTGGTTTTGAGTGGCATTCACCCACAGAAACTTGATTTTCTAGCCTAGAGCTGACCTCTCTGCAGTCAGCATCTGCAGCAATCAAACCAAACCTGTCAGGGAGACTGCAGGGCTTCCAAGCAAATGAGTGCACACAAGGTGGCCAGGCTGCACCTACATGTGCTCTGCTGTGTATTCAATTAAACATGCAGAAAAACCAACTGCATTTCATCAGTTCTTGCAAGTCATTAGGCTTTTCTCTGCCCTTGCCACAATCATACCACAATCACAAATTTTTAAATAAGTAGGCACTCCTCAATAACTTCCAGCTGTAAGAAATGGGTCTCAGAAGGACAGGATCATCTATTCCGAGTTCTTGAGCCCTGAGCTACAAGTTTAATTTGTTACATCTCACATTAGATTGCAAGGCAGTTCAGGCTGCTATAGGGAATTCCATAACAGGAAGAATTGATATGTATTCAAATAAAAACGTCTTTAGTCTGCTATGCAGTCAAGGAAGGCAAAGCCTATTCATATTCTCCTGATATTCATTCAAAAACCCATCACATTACAGACAGAAATATATAGCTTGTTTTCTCATCATCACCCATCAACAATGACAGCCTGACTGACAGACAATTTCAGTGTTCTCCTAAGCCCTCCATCCTCAAACCAATATTTCACAGGTTCAGCATATCTACTGCAGCAGGAAATATCCAGTTTATTCAAGGGCATTTGCAATGTTGACCATTTTGTTCAAAAAATGGTCCCAGAATTGGATATTTCACAGCAGCTTTCCCATTACATAGGACCAGTAGCTGAAGCCTATGGCTTTTCACTGACCTTTTTCCCCAAAGGCATGTGAGCAATCAGGGAGATGCAGCCCATCTGATCTCTACAGCTCCTTGTCAGAGGAGGTGACAGTGGTTAACACAGCTCTTCTAGGTGTCTAATTTAACCTGTAATTAGATTCAATTGATCTAATGTGATTGATTAGATTAGACAAGATTAGATTACTCCTGCACTTTCAAGGAACTGTGGTGTAAGAGGAGAGCCAGGGTCTTCATCTGCATCTGATGATCTTTCAGTAGACAGCATAGTGCTGGCTCAGGGAAGTGCTCCTACAGGAATCTTCCCCAAAAAGACATCTACTGCAAGGTGAGAACTGTGACTTAGTGCTCCAGCTGGAAGAGAATTTCAGCCTTGGCCATGCAGTGGAAGGTTTCATGTGTCAAATATCCTGTGTTATGTTCTGATCTTAGAATTTTCTTGGAGTGTATACAGGCCTATAGTTGCAGATATCTTCTGAAATTATCCTCCAGTGTGATACTTCTTTATGGAGTACAACAAATTAATAACAGAGTGCAGGCCAAACCACTGGGCCACATAGGAAGGCTTAAGCAGGAATTAATTTAGAGTACTATATGGATCTAGTCCCAAATGCAGAAGTTCAGGTATTTAATTGCAGTGCAGCTGCTCACATCACTGTGCCAGAAGCAAAGAACCATCAAGGAGGCTGGGAGAGCAAGGGAAGTATGGCCTCATGGGGTAGCACAAGGAAGAGAGGAATGTAGCTGGAAACTATTTGTATCATTCTGTAATCAGAAAAATAAGAATTTGTACTGGTCACTCCTGCACTAAGTCACTTTTTCATTCTTCTCTGCAAAAGTCAAGGAAAGGGACCCTCATGCAGATAGTGTACATCCCTCCTCTGGCACCTGTTTGCTGGAAACAAGGACAGCACTGAAGCAGCTCCCAGTTCACATCCTGGCAACAGCAAGACTTGCCTGAATAGTTCAGCTCAAGGCATACACAACAGGATACTTTAAGGCAGCAAGATCCAAGTGCTTCTCTTCAGATCACACTGTGCTCCTGAGAGGGGGATTTCACCTGTCATCCTCAGGGGAACCAGTCCTGAATCACACTGATTTAGCTGAGCACATCAACACACAGGGGACTGACTTCCACTCAACTGCTTAACAGCAATTGCCCAAATGCATGTCTCTTGCCAATGGAAAACACAGGGTAGCTCCTGATGTGTTGCTGCTGTCTGCTGCAAGTTAGACAGTTTTGTATTTCCTGAGGAGTAAAAATTTTCAGGTTATCTGTTGCTGGGCTGTAGCTAACACATTGTAAATTCAGAGGATATTGTGCCTACAGGTCCATAATCCTGAGAGCAGCATCAAGCTAAAAGGCCTGAGGAAATTATAGGAATAGCTTATTCAATAATTAATTTTAATTAGGATTCCAGGATGAGTGGACAAAGGAAATAAATAACTAACAATCTTAACCTAAGGAATCAGGATAGTTACGTTTGCATTTGTTTGAATTTGTTCAGAAAACCTCTGCAGCTGTGTCAGGTGAGCAGGTTATGTTCTCTTGCATGAAATCATTAATTTAAGAAAAGCCATGCCTTGCAATAATTTTTATGAGGTAGATGTAGAAATTGCTGATGGACCCAGATGACTCTGTGATGCAATTGTTTTCCTGCTGAAAACAGGAGTAACAGACAAGACAGCAAAGGTTCCCAGCTTCCTTCCCTGCTGGGCCGTGCCTGAAAGTTCCTTTTATTTCTTCCTCTCAAGTCTTACTCTAGTTCCTGTTTTGATTTTGTGTTCTCTAGGCTCTGTGTGCTTTTTGTACCATTTCCCTTCAGAAAGGAGCAATTCACCAACTCTCTCCACATGTGACAGCTCTGCCTGTGCCTTGGTGTTGTGGGGTCCTGCCAAAGGTGCTCTCATTTCTGCCACACCAGCCCATTAAATACTCTTGCTCTGTCTCACAACCACTTTAAGCACAAGAGAGCTGCAGCTCTAGCACATCTGCGGTGTTAGGCAGTTTCACTGCGTTTTGAGGGGGTTGCTTTTCTGTTTTTTGGGTAGATCCAAATCCTATCACATGGCACATCACCTGCATTTCTGGTGACAGTCTTAGCAAGAAACTAGACTTTTTGAGGTTTTATATGTAGATAGATATATATATATATATATATATATATATATATATATATATAAAAGATATATAGATATATAGATATATAGATATATAGACATATAGATATATAGACATATAGATATATAGATATATACATATATAGATATATAGATATAAAACCAAATAGTTACCTGTTCATATAGGGATGTGTGTGCATGTGTATACATTTTCCAGGAGCTGTATATTGGAGCTGTTACTGATGTCCTGAGGTTCTGAATAACTAGCACATGGATAGTGCCCAGGAAGGGAAACCATAAACCCTTGGCCTTGGAGCACCTGAGGTCACTGTCATTTAACCTTTCTGGCTCAGCTCAGTGGCTCCATCCCCAAAGTGCCCTGAGGAAAGATGTGTTATTTATGAAGTCCTGAGTTAAATTAATTTGCAGGTTGGTATCAGCCCTTCATCTGCTTTTTACAGAAGCACTGTCAGGTGAAGAAAAGGCCCTATAAGGTGAAGCAACCACGCTACAAGAAGCTATAAGTTCTGTGATTGTATATTACATTTATAAGAAGACATACAGAAGTGCTATAAGGTGAACTAATTGGCGAGGAAGTTGCTCTTGAATGAATTTTGATTTCACATTGGTCAGAAGTAAAAAACACTGACTAGTTTTATGACCTTAAGTTGTTTCAACTGCACTGCAACTTTTTTGTAGTAGGTATTAAATGCCTAAAATCAAAAGTTAACCTGATGTGAACAGTATGAAAGATACTGAGTGTCCCTAGCCAAAGACTGTTTCCAAAGCCTTAAACATAGGTAATCCAGATTCCTCCAACATGGTGATGGGCACTTGAGGACCGTGACATTGAAGTAGAACACTTTGGCAAAATCTGTTGCAAATCATTGAAAAGGTTTGTTGTTTTGGGCTTTCTTTTTAGCACAATAATACATGAAAATAAGAAAGCGAGCTTTTTGCCTGGAAACGTAGCCGAGGGAGCCTGTGGCTGTGCGTGTGGCACGGCACAGACAGGGCTGTGCTGCCGGGCCTCTCTCCGGAGCAGGAGCCGTGCGGCTGCCGCGGCCGTGGCCGTGGCCGTGGCCGTGGCCGTGGCCGTGGCCGTGGCCGTGGCCGTGGCCGTGGCCGTGGCCGTGGCCGTGGCCGTGCGGGCGGCCTGCGGGGCCTGGCGGCCTGCGGGGCTGCCTCTCGGCTGGGCCGGGGTATCAGACCAGGCCTGGCGGGGACCAGAGTCCGTACGAAGAGCAGCTGGAGGAGAGCTCTTTGCAGAGGGCAGCGCGGCGGCAGCACTACCCGGGGCGATGAGGGGAGCAGCGCCTGGAGCCGCTCTGTGCCCTCTCTGCCTCCCGCACGGGCTGCGGGTGGAACGCCACCGGCTGGGCCCGTTGCCCCGAGTCGGGAGCACTGGGAGGCGCTGGCCGCCTTTCCCCTGGCTTTCCACTGGTGTTGGTGGTGCTGGTGGGGGAATGCGGCCCCGGCCGGGGACAGGGGCAAGGGACGTGCCGAAGCTGCTCCTGCCGCCCCACAGCGGGGATGTGGGAGCACACAGGGAGCTGTGGGGTGTGTGTCCTGCTGCCACCCGGCCTGGGGACACACAGGGAGCTGTGGGGTGTGTGTCCTGCTGCCACCCGGCCTGGGGACACGCGGAGAGCTGTGCCTTAGCGGGAGCACAGAAATACTAGTGATAACAGCAATAATGACAATAGTAAATCCAGTTCAGTAATTCTGCGTTAATAAATCACATAAATACATTGATTGATACTATAAAAACAAAATCATATATAATGATACTTCTCATTCTCCTCCTCTGACTCTGTTAGTAATAAATTCACTTTGTAACTCTAAGTTGAGCCTGTTTTGCCCTTGGAATGTTTCCTGCTGGTCCTTATCTCCACTCCTGACCCCTTAGTTTAACTTTTTTCCTCTCCTCTGCCCAGCTGTGACAGGGAAGAGCGAGTGAGCATCTCTTGTGGGTGCCTGGTGTTTGGCCAGTGTTAAACCACAACAGTATATGCATTATATGCACATAATATAGTATTTGTGTTGTTATTTTTAGACATAATGTTATAGGTGCACTTAAAGCCCTCAGCTGAAATACATGAGTGTATCTGTGAGGTTCAGCTTGTGCCTTTGCAGCGTTGGGCAGTTTTGCTTCTCTCTGGAAAAAGTGCAGAGTGACTCCTGAAGAGGAGGCACAAGGAGAGCAGAGGTGGCATAATGTGCCTTCTTATAAAACTTCAAAATGAGAACTAACATTGTGGTGTCCACCTCTTGCTTCTCTTCATTTTAGTACTGGTTTTCCATAAATTGCATTTTCAACCTAAATATATTGGTGGCAATTAGAACGTTATGTAGCAGCTCTTTAATGTTACCCCACTGCTGCAGGACATCCCTGCCTGACATATTTGCCCAAATGTGTGTTAGTTTCTTTTTATGGATTGTGTTTAATTCCCAGGAAATAACTCAGAAAAAAATGAAATATTGAGTAAAGGTTTCTGAAGATGGCTCCTTCCGTGAGAGTGTTGGCTGATAAGATAATTCCCAGAGAGTGGTGAGATTTATTCCTGGGATAAAGATGATGCACATCATTGCCTCAACACAAACATCTGAAAAGCTGATTATCTGAAGTGCTCGGAAAGTATTTCTTGCACAAATCTGCTCTTTCCATACTTTCTTGCATACTTTCAAGATAACACCTACCACTGCAGTTGCCTCTTACAGGAAGAAATTATTGAGAATTCTCTGGAAAAAAAGAGAGCAAAGGATTGTGTAGGGGTGGCTGAGACTTCAGATGGGAATTTGAGAAATAGCTTTGGGCAACTGGGCACAGGAAGAAATGTGTAGAGACAGCCAAAGCAGTGATTGATTTCCCAGTCTCCAACCACACCAACATTCATCGCATCACACTGGTCTTTTTTTATTATTATTTATTTGTTTATTTAGGGTGTGTATTTTCCTCTGTGCTATTTCACAGAACCACTTTCAGGTGAATTTTATGACAGAATTTTTTGTTTCATTATTTAAATTGGCAGGAGTCTTTTCTTTCTTTTAAAAAAAAAATATTTTTAAAGTTCATACTCTTAGAAGGGTAATGCAATAATGGCACCTAAAATATGAATTGCTACAAAAAACTCCATTTTTTTCATTTTTGATATTCAGAAACAACTCAACAACATAAGAAGAAATCCATCTGGAGAATGCAAGAGTTAAAATCATGGGGTTTGTAATATTGATTTTATTTCAGGCATTGATTTAGATCCTAATCCAAACCAAATAAGGTCAACACCAGGACAGTCATGGTCAGCAGACCTCCTCTGCTGCCTGTGGAGTGCTGAGGTGTGAGAGAGGAAAAATTTTATATCACTTTTGATGCTGAAGGACTGCCTTGTCTAATCATTCCCTCTGGTACCTCTGCAGGGTGCTGCCAAATTCAGTGGGGTTGAATCAATGTGAGTAAGATTTGAATATTTCAAAACTGATAGAGCAGTGCTGGAGCTATTTAGGTTTGGGATATTTTGAGATGCCTTGTAGTGTTCATCCCACAAACTGAATTGCCTCCTGCTTGGTGTTCTGTAACGTCAGTCAGCTGTTCCTCTGAAGAGAGTTTTTTAACAGACATCCCCCTCCCAAATTATGACGTCTCGTAGAGTCACACTTCATTTTAGTGTTTCTCTCTGGCAATCTGCCTCTAAAGAATGAGTTTTCTTTTGCTTATAGATTAATTATAGTGTATTCCCATATATTTCCCTGCCCAGCCCTGAAGGGTATATCACTTAGTGTAAAAAAGCCTTTCTTAATGGGTCACGTATAGAGTTACATATGTAGTATAGCACTAAGTATATAGGAAAACTTGATGATACGTTTTTGTTACTTTGAATCCTGTCTATAATAACCACCTATCCATATGTTGCCAGTAGGTTTGACAGCATGAGGATGTGTTTATTACACGGGGGTGGCTCTTGGCTCACAGTGCTGCTCTGGGACCACCTCAGTGAAGAGTGTTGTTGTTACAGCTGTGGGGTGGTGGTGGGTGCCATGCTGGCTCTTCTCCCTGAACACACACACCAAAACCTCCCAACGATGTTGTGGGGTGTCTGTGAAAGGAGGACACTTCTCTGGCAGCAGGAGTGGTGCAAGTGGGCATGTGCTCAACCCCGTGGTGGGGCTGCAGCACCCAGGACACACAGGGAGGCCATGTGTGCATTTGCAGGCAGTCCCAGCCATAATATGGCAAGAAACATCCCTCACCTGGTGTTTTAGTAACACGAGTTTGGCACACCTTGGTGCCAGTGAGTCTTACTGGAGACTCATTCTTACAGGTGGTGCACAGTGTGGTTCTGACAAAAGAAGGTTCCTTGTAGGGAAAACTTCAATGGAGATATGATGTCTCACTGCAGCACCTGAGACTTTTTATGTTATCCCAACTAATCTTATTTTAGTTCATGAGTTATTTCAATACAGAGGAATTTCATAGGACTTGTGCTTCCACGAGGGATGTTACAGAGGAAGATACCTGAACTTTTCAAAATATTAAAGCAGTTAAAGAAACATATTGGTGTTGTAAGCATGTGCACTTAAATCAGGCCTTATCTATATATACTAAATCAAAACGTCCAAAATTGGAAAGAAGGCCCAGAGGGAAGCAAAAACTCAACACACACCTCTGCTTTTGTACACAGAAGTACTTCAGGTGCAAATCCACCACAGAAATCCTGTATTCTACCCACTGTATGGAGCAGACTTTGGTCTATGGCACTGGTGTATGGACAGGATTTGCAAAGCTGCTCCCCACACCTCTAGCCTTGGTGCAATTTCTGATTCTATATATTGTAAAGGAGCAAACTGGGGCATTACAAAAAGCCCAGCTCTCACATTGTCCTCCAGTATTTCCTATGGCTGCAGTAGCTCTGCATGTTCCACTGTATGCTCTCTGCAGGCACGTTAGCAAGCAGGATGTGTTCCGTGTGAAATAGGAGTGGGAGACCACAGCACACCAGAAGGAGCCTCACCCAGGAGCTTTTACATCAGTTTGATAGCCTTTGGCTTCTTTAAAGATATTTAGAGTGGTTTCAAAGTGACAAATATTACCTTATTCCCCATAAGGTGTTCCACGGATGAGGCATTTTTTTGGCATTGTTAGAAAGATGATTCATTTGTCTAAACCATTCAGCCTCGTTGGGTGCTCAGCTGGTAAATAGCAGTCACACCCAGGCAGGCTCCCAAAGAAGGAAATACCTCATCTCTTGTCAAAAAGAGGAAAAGTTAAATTTGCTAACACTACAATTTTCCTAGGACTTAAAAGGATAAGCACCTGGGGCTAATAGGTGATTTATTCTCATTTTCAGGACTCTGCTCTCTTCTACTTGTTCCTTTATCTTAAAAGCGCAGATGCAAGGGGTTGACCAAATCCTCGCTTGTTCCTGCCTTGGGAAAGTTTCCTGATTTGGCAAAAATAACTGTGTATTAAAAATATTTTTTTTTAATGCAGGAATTTGCACAGGTGGATGTGAACACATGCATATTACAGGGATGGTTTAGGATCTTGTCTGGAAAGCTGCCCTCAAATACCTTTCAGTGATAGATATTCAGATTGAGTTGTTTCAAAGAACAAGCTTATGAGGCACCAGAGATTACTTAAAATGAACCATGAATGTCATTTTTCAGAAGGGTCTCACTGGAGCAACATGGAAAGATGATGTACAGGGAATCAAAATACATCCTAAGGACATGCTGAGCTCCAGACCTGCTGTTTTTCCTAGCATACTGCTGGCTGCAGGATGGCTGCGCTCACTCTGAGAACTCATTTATACTGACTTTATGTTTTGGTGAGGGCTTGCACAGAGGAAATTACCTTCACCAGGGCAAGAGTATTGACTGGCTTTTGCAGATAGGATAAAATGATGCCAGTTCTGACAGCAACTGCTAAATTTAAACTCCTCTGCATGTCCAACGGCAAAAGCTGGCCAATATTTTCAGATCACTGTCAAAAAAAGTTTTGGTCTCATGTTTGCCCAATATATTGAGTTCTTCTAGAGCTGGTCAAAAGAAGAGCTATATTTCAACAGGAGATTAACAGAAAAATGGTACTTTTCACTAAGTATCCTTATCCTTCTTTTTACTTGCATGTAAATTTGTGAAAGAAATATAATTTCTCTTCTAAATTGATCTTTATGCTTCCCCCATGCTGATGCTATAGGAACAGTTCACAGGAAACCTGCAATAACATTTTTTCTCTTGATGATCAATAGAATATGAAATAAAAGCTCCACTCCTAAAAATAAACCAGGGATTTATGCTATTGAATTTACCTTAGGCATATAAACTATTATTTGGGTTGCATGATATTGAATAGTTGACACAGAAAAGTAAATCAGACTAGTGAATTGGACCATGTGCAACAATGAGAATAACAGAAGGTATCCCATGTATTTCAAACCAAACACTAGAACTGGGCTTAGGATGGACAGGTGGTAAGAGTGAAAACTCCAGAATGGGAAGAAAAACAGTACTGAAAAGAGCAGATATTTGCATAAAATTATTATTCTTTTATCCTAAAAAAGAACGTCTGGGTGCACCATTTCTGAAGTTTCATAGCACAGCAGTTATGTTAAAGATCAGAGACAGCTTTCCTCCTCCCACTTGGTGTGTCATATATCAGAATAATGAATATCCTATCATGTTGGTTTTGCTTGGCCTGGTTCGTGGTAGTCTGAGGACCACAGAGGTGTCTTCTGTTAGAAGCTGCTGGAAGTTTGTGCCATGTCCAGCAGAGCCAATCCCTGATGGCTCTGCAGATGATGGACCTGCTGCTGGCCAAGGCTGGCCCAATTAGAGATGTTGGTTATGCCTCTGTGATAACATATTTAAAAAGAAAATCAAAACAAAGGGGACACAGTTTTTTTCCGAGGCAGAGAAGAGGAGGAGGAGGTGAGAACCTGTGAGGGAAACAACATGGAGACCCCAAGGTCAGTGGAGAAGGAGGGGGAGGAGGAGCTCCAGGTGCCTGAGCCAAGATTGCTCTGCAGGCTGTGGTGATGACCATGGTGGAGCAGCTGTGCTCCTGCAGCCCATGGGGTCCATGGGGGATGCAGAGATCCACCCATGGCTCAGGGGGAGGTGCCCATGCTGGAGCAGGTGGATGCCTGGAGGAGGCTGTGAGCCTGTGGGAGACCTGGTGGAGAGAGGGGGTCCTGCTTCCAGGCTGGAGCAGCCTGGCCTTGGAGGACTGCACCCCGTGGAAGAGAGACCCATGCTGCAGCAGTCTGGGGAGGACTGTCTGCCCATGGGGGGAACTCATGCTCCAGCAGGTGTATGTGTGCTGCTGCGTGTAAGATTGAACTCACACTGGAGAAGTTCATGGAGAACTGTCTCCCGTGGGAGGCGAAGCAGGAGAAGGACTCCTCTCCCTAAGGAGTGGAAGAAGATCTTGGTGATGAACTGGCCACAACCTCCATGCCCTGTCTTCCTGGTGGGAAGGAGGGAGGGGTCTGGGGAGAAAGGATGTCTCTAAGGGCTTATTTTACTTCTCATTACCCTCCTCTGACTCTGTTAGAAATAAATTCACTTTATATTTCTAAGTTGGGCCTGTTTTGCCCTTGGAATGTTTCCTCCTGGTCCTTATCTTGACTCATGAACCCTTCATTGATTTTTTTTTTCTCTCCTCTGCCCAGATGTGGCAGGGGAGAGTGAGTGAGTGACTGTTGGGGATGCCTGGCATCATGACACCTGTGTACCTGAAGCTGGGCTCCTGCACCAAAACTGGGCCATCTTCACCTTCTGGTCAACAGGGCAAAGCAGGGCTCATACCATGGAGATGTCCCTAAAGTGCCTCAGGGGAGGGCTTGATGTGTGGATGTGCAGCTGTGACCTCTGAGACCAGGTGTCCAATGCTAATGACTTGCCATGGTTTCAGCAACCAATCTTTGGGACAGGGGGAGGTGAGTGTAGGCATGAGAACTCTGCCTCTACCCACCAGACTTGCCAAGCTGAGCAATCCTGCTGTGTGTGACTTGCTTATATATCTGGCAGGGTATGGCACTGGAGATAATTGAGGTTGTTTACCACTTGCAAACAATCTTCTACAGAGCACAGACAAGATCATGGCTCTGTCTCAGAAATTATAATGGAAAGGAGAATTGTTGACATTTGATTCAATATTCATGCTGAAGTTCAGTCAGTCTGTTTTCAGTGGTTAATTACATTTGGTTGAGCCATGGGAGGAGCAGGGCAGATGCTCGGAGGTCTGTGGTTTAAAGTTTTTACCTTTATTTCCCATGCTAGCTGTTCACCTACAGCCATGCTTCTGGTCCTGCTCTTGCTCACTTGGTGTTCTCGTGCCCAGCTGTCCCACAGCAGGGACCTGCCTCATCCCCAGGCCTGCTTATGGGGGCACCTTTTGGAGCTGGCAGGTGTCCAGGGCTGGGGACACAGCGCTCCTGGCAATGAGTTTGGTGCCACATCCACCTGAGAAAGGTGCTTTGGCTACTGGACTCTTGGGGAGGAGCAAAGGCACTGTTTGCTCTCTGCCACCTGTGCATCCAGAGGCACCTGTGCATCCAGAGGCACCAGCTGATGAAGGATGCATGTGTTGGGAAGACACTTCCACTGGCTGGTGGGTCCTTAGTGTCCAGGACTATTCAAGTTCTGATGGAAGCTCATATATTTTGGAGTAGCTGCCCCAGCAGGAGGCTGTATCCTGCAGACTTGCAGGGCTGCACTGCAGTCTCTCTTCTTCCCCCTGACACTGTGGGGAGCACAGGTTACCCTCCTGGCAGGTTACAGCTCATTTCCATGTGGTTGAGCTTTCTGGTACCTAAAGAAAGGCATCTCAAATAGTAAGTCATGACTTTGGCACCAGTGCCTTTACAAATCTAAGCCAAGCTTTCTTTTCTCCCTCTCCCAATATTATGGACTGTTTTCCAGTCAGAGAGAGCACAACAGCAAGAGATCAACTTTGCTGGAATGTCTTTTACTAAATAAAACTGAAAAGAAAATACACATCTCCAGACAACCCTTGAAAGCACTTGGCAGTGCAGCCATGCACATCTGTGTTCCTGGATGCCAGCCTGTGGGACAGAGAAAGAACACCTGCTTTTTGTGGGTCAGTAGAGGTGCTTTCAACAGGCACAGTGTCCACCATCAGGGCTGTTGGGGATCTGGTGGGGTCTGTGGCATTTATCAGTCTTCTCCTTTCCAGCCTACCAGTTTGTTAAGTCTTTCTGAATGTGCAGGTCACATTTCCTGCACTTCTTATTTTTGTAACTTTCTTCTGAGCTCTCTTCACTTGGTGCACATCTTCGCTGAAGGGTGGTGTCCAAAATGGGAAACAGCAGTTTTGCTGGGCCTTCACCAGCACTGGACAAAGCAGGATGACTCCTTCACACACGTTGCAGCCTGCACCCCCTCTCTTGGCATCCCCATGGGGTTGCCCCCTGCCCCTGCAAGTGTTTGCCACTGCTGCCTACTGCTGTGATTCACTCCATCTCCCTTGCCTTGCTCCTCATCTGGTGTTCACACAGCTGATGCTTCTGCCAAAGCAAGTCCCCATCAATGCTTGTCCCTCTTGAATCCCATGGCTGATCTTAGAGCACCTGGCAGATTTTAGATCATTGTGAATTCTGCTCCTGTCTTTCAGCAACCGCAGACCTTCCGAGGTTGATGTTTTATGCATTCCCACTCACATAACATGAGTCATTAGTAAAAATATCAGGCAGCCCTCGTTCACAGCAGTGTGCAGCAGCCCATTCTATACTTTTTTCCCAGACACTCAAAGAATGCTCTTCATTCTTTGCAGGTTTTTGAACAAGGGCTGTAATCTCATTACTGAGGTTTATTTAAGAGTGTTTTCCCCCACCTTGCATGTGAGAATGTCATTTGCCACCTACATTACGATGCTTGCTCACCTCATAATGTTATCTAAGAAGGAAACTAGTTTGATTGCACATGATTTATTCCTGGTAAACACATTTGCTGCTTTTTATCCTCTTATTTTCTTGTGGGTTTGCAGATAGCTCTGATTATTTGTCAAGTACTGTTGAGTGTTTTTTGAGCACTACTGAGTGGTGATCCTAGGCTTTTCCATCTGAAAGATTTTTGCCCTTTTTTCAGTCTTCTGGGACCTCCCCCATCCTTCAGGAACCTCAGCTATAACCACTAATGACTCTGAGACTCCTTCAGCCAGATTCTCAAGTACTCCTGAGCAAATTTCCTCAGGTAACAGAGAGGGCTGTGGTCCATCAGAGTCCAGCACCCAGAGAACACCTTACCTGCATGGGAAAACTGCCACCAGCCCCCTGCTGCTGCCATGGGCAGAGCAAAAAAGTGAGAAAAAGGAAATATTATTACCTACATGTTGTAGGTGAGGAACTAAAACTACAGCTGGGGTCCCTAATTGGACTCTAATGTAAAAATTGAGCCTTATTGTCCACACAGCCTCTCCTTTTCTCTTCCTCTCTCAGTAAAATGGATGATTTCAAGTCCTTGGCACCAGTTCAGATCAGAGAGTGCAAAGCACATACAGTACTTTATTTACAGTGCAACAGAGATCTGCAGATAATTCAGCCTCAGCAATATTACACAATTACTTATAGATGCCTGTGTTGAAAATAAATTAAAATTATTATTTATTGACAACTTCTCAGCAGTCCCTGGGATTAAAGAATGTAATAACCAGTAACATTCTATGTTGAACATTGTGTTAGGAGAAATAATACTTTAGTACAGGTATTGGCAAAAGAATGTTTCATTTAAAGGGCTGTTAGTCTACAGTGAGTGCAGGAAGTCCAGCTTTAAAAGAACCATGACAATCAAGGTACAGCACAACTCACTTTTTAATCAAATCTCAGGGATGACAGTGGAGCTCTAACTCTGAAGGCCCCTTCTCTCCCAAACCATTCTGTGACTCTGTAATGCTGTTCATGACTGACTGTGGCTTTGTTGCTTGGGAAAACCAAGTGTTAAGAGCCATGGTTGTCATTTGTTGTAAGCGCAAGTTGTTTGACCTTTGGCAGTGGGAGATTTGACTCTTGAGTGGGTTGATTTTGGCTTGGATTCATCCTAGCTAGCTATGGAAACATAAATGAGATGCCTACATTCGGAGCACAGGCACAATAGGCTCCCTCCATAATCAGTGGAAAGCAATGTGTGCCTCTGGAGGGTGGACAGGCTCACCCAAGAACTAAGTAGCATTTATTTCTTTCCAGTGACAATGGGAAGGACCTAAAGTAATTGCAATCCTAGTTTAAATACCTCAAATATTTTATGTCATGTCTGTTTATGTACAAGTTGCTCAGGTGGAAAAATAATGATGAACTAAATAAGACTCAAGACAGTATTTGAAGCATATTTTATATAGAGCTGCACAGGTTTGAGCTGCACTTTCCTTTTTGCTTGTCTATTTGTTTGAGATTTGTTGAGGTTTTTTATTTTTTTTGCAGATTAAAGTTCTTACCCAGAAATGATTAATTTTCTGCTGTTCCCTCTTAGCTTACATAAAAGACTGGACAACTTGTTAAATTGCACTCATATGCCAGTTGAAATTAATCAATTAAGTGGCTTGCATGGGATTGCTGGAGCACATGGGCATCTCCTGATTTGGCCACAACTCATGTCCTGGGGTCAGCAGATGGCTCTGGTGCCACCAGGCTTCTGGCCCTCAATCTCCCTCCAGCCTGTAGCCTGGAGGCAGTGGCCATCCCTTTGTTTCAGGAGGAGCAGAAGGTGAGCCATCTCTCATGAATTCATTACAGAGGAGGGTCATTTCCCTGAAAGGCCCACCAAGGCAGGTGGTGCTGGAGATACAAGAGTGACCAGACTCAGGTCCCTGTTCCTGTAATGGGGAGATGGAGGGGCAGGAGCTGGTGGGGTTGTGAATGGGCCTCATGGTGGATCCTTCAGTGCTATTGCAGTTTTCTGGATGCCTGGAAGCTGTTCCATCTGCAGAGGGCATCCTGCCTCTTTTGGGGAGGATGGTCAGTAGATCAGCCAGACTCCTGTCTGGTGGCTGCTGCTGTAGCCCAATGACAGTGCACACATGGTGGCAAGGGCTTCCTGTCCACAAATACAGAGTGCCCTTTGTGACCTTTTATTCCCATGAGGATGCTCGGACCTGGCATCTTCCCTGCCTCCTTTCATAAATGCTACTCAGCCCTGGTACCTGGCAGGCTCCAGTACATCCACCTCTCCAGGGCAGCCTTGCTCCTACTCAGCGCTGCTTCAGCTCTCTGAGGCTTCCAGCTGCCTCCATCTGAGATGTGAGCCACACTGGGGCTGATCAGTGCCCAGGCTCAGCTTTCCTGGTCCCAGGGACAGCATCCTGCAGCTCAGTGACTCCCTCTGAAAGATGCCTAGAGTCTGGAAGTTTTGCCTCTGAATTCACTATCTGTCCGAGTGTCTGTGTTCAATGACAAAACTGCTATTATTGGAACAGAACGTTTTTGCAGAGATTGGGATAATTTGTCTCTGCTATCTTGAGCTTTCTGACAGTGAGATGCCCAGCCCCTGGTCAGTATAGAGAGAGGCACTCATTAGATGAGGAGTTCGCCCACTTCTTCTAGATGCCTACTGAAGGGGCTGAATTTTCTCTAGAGGTGTTAATTTTTTTTACTCACTATAGACAGAACCTATGGAAATAATTCAGGCCAAGTATTTAATATGTAGTGACTAAAGTTTAGTGAAATAAAGGTGCAGACTCATACTCCTGTGTTGATATCCTCAAGCAAATTCTGGGCTTTTTAAGGCACTGCTCAGCAAGGAACTAATTAATGTGGTAGAGCAACTATGAAGTGGAATTCAGACTGCACGATTTAAAAAGAAACAACAAAAAAGTCTGCTTGTGACCCACTGAAATTGGGTTTCTTTACATTCATCCTCCTGTCACTTTGACACAAACCTGAACTCAGACAGTTGCACAGCTAAACCACAACTACCCAGAGCCTGAGAGAGTTTCCAGGTTTGCTCAATGATTGTGGGAGTGTTGGCTCATTTGAAGCCACCCTAGGCTCAGTGTGGTCCCAGGCTCACTGCATGGCCCCAGTTGAGATTTACAGCCCCTCTCACCCAGTGGGAGGGATGCTGGTTCTGCTTCTCTTGTTGTTTGCTGAGTGATGTCTCTCCTCCCATCCCATGCTGTTCTGCAAGATGGGGTCAGCTGAGGCCTTGGGGCCTTTCTGCTTGGCAAGGAAAAGCAGGAAGATGCAGGGAAACACATGCAGCAGCAGAATTGTTATGGGGAAATTGAAGATAAGGTGGAAAGTGGCAAAAAACATTGCAGGTACTGTCTCAGGGCAAACACTCACAGTGATGAGTTTCTCCTCTTGATTCTATGCTGTCAAATTGACAGTTGAATTCACCTGGGGATGAAGCATGACAAATAATCCCTCAGGTGAGCTCTGGGGCTAATGAACAGGATGCAACTGGCAAGTGACCAAAAAGGGGACTCCAAGTTACCTGGTGAAGGATCTTCTTGCCAGCACTGTGCTGCAGATGAAAGCTAAGACCCTAAGCTAAGGGGGAGGTTGCAGGTTACTCAGGCCAGAGCCAAGGATTTGCAGAAAACACAGATGCTGTGAGGCATTGCTCCTCACACCACTTCAGAGTTCATCACCTCCTGCAGCTGAGCACCAGAGCCTGCTCCTGCACTCTCCCCTTATGTGCACAGACAGACAGACAGACAGACACAGTGTCTGGGGTCAGTGACAGCTCAACAAGCTTCAGAGGGGCCACAGAGCAGCTCTGGGAGTAGGGGACAGCAGTTGGGACAGAGATATGGACCCTCACCAAAGACTCAGCTGTTGTCTTGGCCCAAAGCAGCCAGCCAAGGGGCTCTTCTGCCATTGGAGTGTCATAGCGAAGCAAAGTTTTGGGTTCCATTCCTCTGCCCTTCCACTCCTCAGGGATCTATCACAGTGCAGCTGAAGAGCACCTGGCAGAGCAGAGCACAGCCTGATGTGCTTTCTTTTCCCATGGGCAAGAGCTTGCTTTTTAAAAGGACAATGGCTCTCAGCTATGACAGGGAAGGTGCATGGTGTTTGAGCTATTCCTGGCCAGTGACGATTTGTTCAAGCTTTCAGCAATTTTGGCTTTACATGCCACCATTCCTGTTGGGCTAAGAGTTCCAAGTTCCAGTAATCCATTACTGCAGAACAGAGAGTGAAGGACAAACCAATTGGTCATTTGCTTTTTTAAAAAAAATATTAAAAATCTTTCTCAGCAACAGGGTAACTCTGCCTTGGCATTTCTTCCTTACTCTGGTTTAAATAACAGCAATAAGATATAGTCCCTTCCTCTAGTCAGGAAAATTACAGAAAAATTATAGAACCCCCAAACTCTAAGTACTTTGACATGTAAGAAAACCATTTGCATTCCTTCAGCTCATCACAAAGCACCTTGAGGCTGCTGCCAGGTGTAGGGTGGCAGGGCCATCCCCAGGACCTGTCTCTGCTGTTATTGAGGGGTAAGGGCAGATTTGGCCAAACTTTTCATTGCTTGTGGCAGCTGAGCTGGATCCCATTTTTCGTTGCTTAATGGAAACACATGGAAGCATCCACTGAGAGCTAATTCAAGCCCTTATCCTGCTTGGCATCAGACACGTCCTTTGACTACTCTGGCTCCAGTGTCCCCTTGCAGCATGGACCTCATCAGTGGGGTGCTGTGGATTACATGAAATTCCTAAAACCTTCTGAAAAGGTGTGGATTAATGGTTTTCACACTCTTAAAAAGGTCACTTGCAAGAATGCTGTTAAGGAGGGGAAGAAATAGCTCTTTCTGGGCCCTTTGGGGCTGTTTTTATTCTTACAAACACACCCACTGCAGAAGCAGGGGCACTCTGATTAAAAGTCAGTGACACTCCATAGCTCATGATTACACACTAAGTTGAAAGCAGAAGTGAATGTAGCCTTAGGAACCTTATTAATCTACTGTTTGATTAAACTACCTTTCAGCCTCCTTATTAAACTGCAATAGTTCTAGAAGAATAACAACAAAGTCATTTGAAAGGCAAGACTGCTTTAGGGTGTTATTTTGTGTTGTCATTGACTACTCATAACTAAGAGGGGAAAATGCATCTTTTCCAAGGTAAGAAAAATGTGACAAGCATAAATACCTTATTTTGTTTGTTTTATCCCTTATATATCCATAGGGAAGTGCCATTGCACTGTGCAGGTAAAACCATTTCTCAGTTAAGTCTCAGTGGCCACATTCCACTGAAGCCAGGGAAGTGAATGAACACTAACACAGCTTTTCTACTGAGAAACCCACAGCACAACTTGCCTTTGAAAAGGCGGTGCAGACACAGAACTTTCCAGGAAGGAAGCTCCCACACAGTGTCAGTGCTCCAGTTTTATTTATTACTTTGTCAATTATCACTACAGCAGCATCTGAAACCTCAGCTGAGGCCAGGCTTCCATGCACCTGGCACTAGCAAAAATTCATGGTCTAAAAGGAAGGGTTTCTCAGCTTGTTTGCATCCTGTTCTCAGTTGGATATATGAATTAAGGGCTTGGCACCATGATGACATTGCCGTTGCCTCCTAAGAGACAGAGCACCCACTGGTAAGGCAAACTCAACATCTTCTTGGTCTGTGATACATTGGGAGATGCACAATCTTCAGCTCTGACTTGAGAGATAAAGAATGGTCTTGAGCAGTAGTTTTGATGCAGAAGCATAATTCCCAAAAGGTGCACAAAAATACGTCAGACACTACCTTTATTTTATACTTCCCTTACTAGTAGATGAGTGCTACCTTGAGTGACCACCCTTGGTTGCCTGTCCTGATGGAAGGAGACAAAAATCCTGCTTGAGGTAACTGAGTTCATGTATGTGAAAGAGAGCTTGAATGCTCTGTGATATTCACTAGCAATGCCATTTATCGCAAACGAGTCTCCAGTCTGTGCTACATCTGTTTGAAGAGAGTAACAACCATGTTTGAGTTTCTGATTATTTAATACTTTCATTTCACTTGCCTTTAGGAGGTGGAGTCAAGCATACAGATCAAACAGCAACAAAATCTCCTGTGATTCCTCCTCAAAGAATAAAACAATTAACTTGATATATCAAGACATAATTCAGACTAGATAAATTTCTGCTGTTAGAAGTGGATTAGCTGAGTTACATTGTTCAGCATCAGGAAGTATTAACCTATATTTGCCTGATAGAAGTAAAACCAATCCAATAAATTTTATGAAAGGGCTTTTAAAGTCCATTTGTAAAGAAGGTCTAATATTTACTAGCTTATATAGTACTTCTATTTAAATATTTTTACAAGCTGGGGAAGGTACAAAGTAATTCCTGGAGGGTAAGTTCTCAAACATAACAATTTATATGCCAAATTAAATCTGTTGTTGGTGTCTCTTAGAACTAAGTAATGCAGCTTTAACTTCCCCAAGCTCACCAGGCTCTGACTTTCATCAGCATTCAATTGTTGATGAATTGCCAACATTTTTGAAGTAAAATCATATAAACAAAAGTACAAATATATTTAAAATGTAAATGCTTCTTGGTGGAGATCAAGGAAAAGATTAAATACCACAGTCTGGCAAAGGATGTAAGGATGTTCCTTAAACCTCCTTTGACTTCAATAGGATGTAAACATATACTTGAAGTTTGGCGTGCTCAGAGCTTTGAAGAGCAAATTCACAGGCAGGTTTGGGAATTGCAGCATGGAGCAGTATTCTACTCAGATTTTGGGAGCCCAGCCATGTACTGAGCTTGCAGGCTTGAGTTAGATGTCTGTAAACATGGCAAACATAGGTGAGGTCCAAATCCATGGCATACTGTGTGCAGAGAGTGGGCAAATTTAGGCACTTAGGAAAATGTTTTAGCTTGTCCTAAGTGTCTGTGCCCCTTGGTGCAGCAGGTGCAGAGCAGGGACAGGCTCATCCAGCCAGCCTCCTCGGGGAGTGGAGACCCCATGGGACAATGCTGGTCCCTCAGGAGAACATGGGGAGGGAAGGTACAGTGCCAGGGGCTCCTCTGTGGAGGCACCTGTGCAGGTGCCTTTCCCTCCTCTGCCAAAGAGTGCTCTAACAAACATCAGGACAAAAGGGGATACAGGATTTTAGCTTCCAGTCATATTCTGGGCAACCTCCAGTCCACTGCTGGGCTTCCAGACACAGGAAGGATGAGAAGATGAGCATTTTGTTGCCACCTCCACATGGTTTTGATGTCTTGGTGCTCAACACACACCAGCCTCACCTGGCTGAGGGGAAACCTGGAAGATCTTCCAGGGAGACTCATCAGTGAAAGAGAAGGGCACAGGGCTGTCTGCTGGCATGAGGTGGCAGCTGCACTTCAGAAAACTGACATTTTGGGTGTAGGTTCCCACAGGAACAGATAGGTTAGATACCAATGCCTACATCATCTGCTGGATGCAGTCCCAGCTTTTCACCTAAAGGTGATTTTCTGCCCAGGCCAAATTCATCAGCAGCAAGTTGAAACATGTCTGTTTTGTAAATAATTTCAATTATAGCTCCGTGGTGCTTTACTGTATCTTCCTGAGGCTCCTATGGCCCCTACTTTTATTAAGTCTCTACATATTCAGTGTGCCTATTGGCTGTGTTGGCCTCCTGACATTTTCACTGGTACTAAATAAAGCTTTCAAAACTATTCAAAGCAAATCTCATGGGAAAAGTACACCATCCTCATGAGCATCATTTCCAATGGGAACATCTCAATGGCCAAGTCATCGTTTATTTTATTTTAGTATATGTTCTTAAAATGATGTTGTTATTGCATTTACTCTTCATCTAACAAAAAAGCTTGCATTAGCATAGTGATGGCCCTGCAAAACAGCTAATGGTCTTACATGCATGTGGAATGTGAGCAGGAAATCAGTTAACAAAAATGCAGCTGCCAAAAAACCTATAATAGTTTAAAAAGCCATAATTATGGCATACTGAGGGTGGTGGTGGGGGGTCACACTCAGTCAATCAGTCTCTGTGACTGAATGATTTCCAGAGGTATCATTCCTTTGCCAAGGAGTTCAACTATTTTCTTTCATTTCTTGTAGGTGAAGGCAGAAGATGGAATATTTTGTTATATGATTATTTTTTTTAAAAATATAAATAGAAGTCTATACAAGATTGAGGTAATTTGTGACCTGGCATGTTGGAAAAAAAAATGACCTTGTAAACACTGATTTTCTTATCATCTTTAGTTTAACAAGAGTTGTGGGGGGAGGAGAGACATTTCTTAGAGAGGGTGAGAAAAAGGGAAACTGGGACAAGAATGATTAAAAAAAAAAAAAGTAAAAACTTCAGCCTGATTCAATTTGTGGTTGTCATGTTGGAATGAGTGATCTGAAGAGTTCAAAATATTCAGCTGTGTAGGATGCCCCTTAGTGGTTGAATATAAACACTGTTGACTGATGAAATAATTGGAAACACTGAAAAAAGACCCCAAAATAATATTTGTATTTAGTAACCAAGAACAAAGGATTTTAAATGCTAACATATTCACAGAAGAGCCTACAAAGCCATGTTTACATAAAACGTAAGAAACAGTTGGAAAAATGCAAACCAATAGTAAGAGAACATTCCTGAATAAGCTATTGAGCCAAATGAGAAAAAAACAAGGGAGAAGTAGGGGGAAAAGGTCAAATTCTATTTCTATTTTAATCAGAATGTATATTATGGGATGAGTTGACTTTGCAGAAGAATACAGCCAAATACTGAACTCTGCAATGGAACCCAACCCAATGTTTTTACTTACACTTTCTAGAACAGGGAGCTTCTGCACAGCTGTGGAGTTATCTGGTCTGGAGCCATGGGGCCTTCCCAGCACCATATGTCTGATGCAGCCTGTGGCCATCTTTGCTGTGATAGAAGGCTACCCTCTTGTGTTACAGCACACAAACATTGCTGCTCAAAAGGCATCAAGAAACGTTTACGATTCAATAGAAAAAGCTAGAGTGCACCAATTCACTAATACCCAAATATACAGTGCAAAGAGTCTATGGGAGATTAATTTCATTTTTTCTAACCCTTGTTATGAGGAATATATTTATTCTAACTTCTTCTTTTCAAGACCAGTCTTTGTATTGGAGTAATTTGCAAAAGCTGCCATGCAGTGACACTCGCAGAGCCCACACTGGTCTGTTTACAGCAGCTTCCAATGTAACTGTATTTTGTACCTTTAGATCTCTATGTAGACACTGGGTAACAAAAGAAGTCCATCATATTCACAGAAAGTTTGTCTTATTTGGAAATCTGATGCTTCTGATAGCAGTTATTTTTCTTCTTTCTTGAAGAAGTCTGTGATTATTCCATCTATTTAACTTTGCATGTCAAAGTCACAGCTGCAAAGTGTCTCATTACCTCCACACCGGTAACTGAGGCAGAAAAGCCACTGATCAGCAGAATTGACATAAGTCTGGACCTCTTGGGTCCCATCCTAACCCAGCTTAAGGGGTGGAGGGGAATCTCTTTGTTTGAGTGAGCTGGTGTGTGCTGTAGCTGGATATACTGATCCCGAACACTCCCAGGAGCAATGCCGCCCTTTGCAGCGCTGTGTCTGAAGGGTTGATAACGATCTTTGCTGCAGCTTGAGTCTGAGGGAGAAACAGGGCAAGTTACCAGCTGATTCAGATCAGTGCGACACAAAAGAAGGTCTTTGAAACCTACGAAGCACATCTTTCTTCTCCCTGCCATTTAACAGGGTATGACTGCTTTCTGCTGAAGAGCATTTCACACAATCTATTGGATGTTTTTGAAGGCTCCCCTTTTTATCAGCTGGTAAAAGATAGGACACATTTCTGATATGATTTTCCTTTCAATTGCTACTTATTGATTTCGGTCACTTTAATGGGGTTCCCTCTGGCTACCTGAGAGGGAGAGCTGAATCAACTCTCCCTTAGGCTTAGGCATAAAGGAGAAAGAATTTTCTTATTCTGTAAATAAAAAAGATCTCTTCCTTCACACAGATTAGCTACTAACACAGGATGCTTCCTTGAATGTTAGATATAAATTCAGGAATGCAAGGCTAAAAGGGATCACTAACATCTTTTATGACCTCCACAGGTATGGCTAGACCAAGCAGAGAAGTTTTAACACAGTCACTTGATCAAGCCCAATGAAGAAGCAGGAAATGCCAAGCAAAGTAAAATAAGAATTACTTATTTACTATCTGAATAACAATCAGAAAAAAAAAAAAAAGAATTTACTGTTGCTTGCCTATGATATACTGACCAAGAGGCAGAAACACAGTTGCATGGAGTCCCTAAAGAGCAAAACAAAAATTCCTATACATATTGCCACTTTGAGTTAAAACATAGCATGTGTCTTTCTAGTTTCTGCATTTGGTTTCTTTAAGTGAAATAAATACTAGGCTTCAAATAATGATTTTTTAGAAATGCTTTCCCTTGCAATCCATAGATGAAAAGCATGGCATCACTGTCAGGAGCAACAGAATCCAAGGAGTCTCTTTTTCACTTCCAGATTCTAGTTTTGTTATTGAGCTTAAAGAATCAGAGCTGAGTGCCCTGACCTTGGTAAATGTGCCTGACTGTGGCTACTTCAGCCTCAAAATAAAGACAAAAGAAATTCCAAACAGAATTACTATGTAGGGTGGTATCAAAAGATATGCAGGGAGGTGTGAAAGACATTCACAGCTAGGGCTGCAACACAGCATCTTTAGCTCAGCCTCTCAACTACTCAACCATTTCCTCTCAGCTACTGCAGTCTATGATTCTGGATGGAGATCACAGTGCTAAGAGCTGTGACATTTTCCAGAAAAAGGATGGATACTCTGTAAATTTAAAAATATGGAATACAATAAGGAAGATGTTTTACTTTGGTGTGTATATATATATATATATAAATACATATAGCTGCTTTGTCTCCATTAGTCTGCTGATTTAAAATGTTTTCTATGCATGCTTTTATTTGTTTTCCCCATATAATGATTGATAGTCTGATTTCCCAGTGTTCCAGAGGTCAATACTGATAGTGGTTTCCTTATCATGGCCACAGAAGCTGGCTGAATTGTTTTACTGATGGGTCAGCTGAGTTGTATCCTTCTTTCCATTAGCATTTTCCTACTGCCCCAAACACACAAAGCCATTGCAAGAGAAAATTATGGAGAAGCAGTTTCTGCTTAAGCACTGTAGGAGAAATAACTCCTTTCAAATATTCTGCATTTGGTATTCCAGCATGATACCAATTATCAAGAAATATCATAATGAATTTGCTTTTCAGCAGAGGATTAATTCTTTAAGTTGTTATGTGAGTTAACCCACAAGAAAACAGCATTCCCTTGGGTTGGTCATGCAATAATTTGAAGTAAAATCAACCTGACCAAGAGAAATGAAGGTGTTTTTAAGATTAATTAAAAGCAGGAAAAAAAAAAAGACAGAAATTTCATACCTGCAGCAACCTTATATAGCCAGGTGTCATTCTCCGGAGAGGAATAACCATGATTTCTGAGTCTTCGTAGAATTTCAGCCCCTACAATTCTAGAACACACAAAACATTACTGAGTCCCAGGGATGTTTTATAAGTTGACTTCTTAATGAAACATCAGATTAAGCCTAATGCAGCTTGCTACAATGCCAGAAGCACCCCAAGAAACACAGTATGCAAACGTTTCCTCCTCACCTGATGCTCTTTTCCCTCGAGCCCTTTCCATGCTTTAGGTCCTGGGGTATATAAAGCCCCACTCAGTTGCATAAGCTGTCACATGGGATCTGTCTGCACCACTTAGGTGTTGGCAGGGCTGGAACTATCCTGCCTGGGGCCAGGTATGTCTTGTAATATTGGAAAACTCTCTGGGAATGCCTAAAGCTCATTAAGAGAGCTGACCTCCTTAATAAGAAAAGGGCCTAAGCCTGCTTTATAGATAGCACTGGACATAGGAAAAGGAGGTCATTATAGCATTTTGTGTCGCAGGGTGACAATGCAAATAGGATTGGATGGTGTTTATATAACTTAAACCATATATTTATACCCATAGGATGACCTGACTGGGTAGGAAGCTTAATGCAGCCATGACCCAAGTTGAAAGGATGTGCTAATATAACAGGGCTATTTGGAGGCACATTTAAAAATAAGTACTGTCTTTTCTGATAGCATTCTCTTTTACCCGGCATTGTGCACGGTCTTGTGCATTTTTCTACTGCTAGTTCTTTAAAACTAAAAATACCTAATCTGGTACTTACTGTTATTACTACTTTTTGTTAACTGTGATTTCTCTTTACTGTAGTGAGCTTGAATTCACTTCTATTCCTGCATTCATATAGAGCACTATGTGAGAAATGGTGGTAAAATATAATCTGCAAAATTAACTTATCCAACTTTTAGGAGTGTCCATTGATAGACCATGCTAAGAAAGCCCTTTTTTTCCATTTTCAATATTTGCAACCTTGAATATAGATAGCAAGGCAGAATTTGACTCCAGTTGCAGTCGTATTTCTAAACATGCAGAGTAAAAATCTTCAGGTGTAAGGTGTTTTAAGTCAATATAGCAGCAATGTGCACATTAGTCCACACCAGTTTTCATGGTAAGTGTTCCAGAGATCAGTGCTGACTTGCACCCCTCTAGTCTCTGCTATGGCAGTTTAAAGATACCTGAGAAATATTCCTGCTGTAAAAGAGCAGAAACATGTGTCTACTCAGAGAAATACTCCATTCCAGGTATTCCACAGTTATCTCACAATGATACCACTTACCAAGGATTCTCATAATTCATCTTCTTTCAGCAGATGCCTAATTAATGTTACATAAAGGAATGTTTCTGTTTTATTCTGAGGCTCTGGCTTACATAGCACACACTCATTTTCCTTTCATAGCATCATGTTTGTAGCACACCAACTCCACTGGCACCAATAGAGCTATGTCTCATTAAAAAAAAAAATAACTTGACTTGAACTCATCCTATAGCATCAATCTAAATCATCATCATCAAATCATCAGAGATGGTTTGGGTTGGAAAGGACCTTTGAAGGTCATCTAGTTCCAACTCCCCTGCCGTGCACAGGGACACCTTCCGCTAGACCAGGTTGCTCCAAGCCCCATCCTACTTGGGCTTGAATATTTCTAGACACTAAAAGCAAGAGACTGGGAGCCTGTCAATCTGTTAGTTCCTTTTTTTAATAATATGCAATTTTCACAGTGACCCCATGCTAAACCTTTTGCATTGTATCCCTTAGCTAGAGGAAGTACTGTATTAACAGGAAGCAATCAACATAAAATTGGGAGCTGGCTGAAGTGAACAGGAAACCTTCAGTACCTGCCCTAATGCATCTGGGGTGAAAACCTACAGTATGAAAATTCAAAGGCTTTTTCCTTGTTTCTCACTGTATGCCCCATGCCAGCTTTCCAAAACGATCAGGAGAGTGTCTGTGCTTGCTGCCCAGAGCAGGACAAGGATAATACTGCAGAATCTGCCTTTTTCTGGAAATACACAGAACACTGAAATTTTCCTTTAAATTTCCAGCCTTGCCTGCATTCAAAGGAAAACCTCTTTACTGAAATATCTGCGTGTCAGGAGCTGCAAAATTTCTGCCATTTTGTGTGTAACTCTTTCCATTTGGAGAATGACAGTGAGATTCCAGTGACATGGTATTCAGAAAGAGAGAGCTTTCCAAACAAGTTTCTTTGTGAGGAAAATAAAAGGGAAATGAAAGAATATGCGTTGGCTGACATAGCTCTCTTTAAAAAGATTCTCTTGGCCATATTCAACGCAGCTGAATTGTAGAATATTTTCTATAATTGCAGGTGTACCAAAATCTGAAGTACTTGTCTAAGGACTCTGGAAGAATAACCCTGCCAGGCTTTTTCAGGAGAATGTTGATCAAACAAGGGGTTGCCTCCTTCCTTTTGAAGTCCAGGCCTCTGAGAATTGAGTCCTGACTGCCAGGACGCAGAGATAAAGGAGCCCCTCCCCCCCTGGGCAGGGGACAGGACAAGAAGCCACAAAGGCCACTCTTGGCACAAACACAGGGATCCCACGTGCTGTACTCACTTCATGCAACTACTAATGCCTTCACTGCTTGATGGAGGCACTGTTTTCTAACAGGCATCAAGCAGCTAAGAATGCAAGTGACATGCTGACATCCTCCCCTGTATTAAAGACAAGGGATACTTTGAACGCAGCTGTCCATATTCACCACCTTGTGCTCTATTTCCATTAAGAGGAGAAATCAATAATGAAATTACAAGTTCCTTTGCTGTAATCCAGTGCCACTGGGACCAGCAAGGACTGCTTCCCCAAATGCAGCAGGGATCAACCAACAGAAATAAATTCCTTTCACACTCCTAAAAGGCCCTTCTTGACTGGCACTCCTGAGAAGGCTTTCTGTGCCGCCAGCAAGCATGTCCCTGCCTCTCCAGAGTGTGGAGCAGGGATTCTCATGGCAGCATCACCCACCTCAGCTCAGTGCCAGGGGCAGGGAAAGCACAGCACATGGGGCTCAGGCCCCTGCTCTTCTGGTGGACTTTGAAGCCTGTGCTGTTGATCACCCTGAGACAAATGGCTCAAATATTTAGACAGTAATCGTCCCTGGACTTGTCACTTTCTCTGTGTGCCCCAGACTTTGTTAGGTTCTCTTTCACAGGCAGCTGCTTCTCTTGACAGCTGGACTTTATGATCTTAGAGGTCTTTCAAAGCTTTAACGATGATATGATTCTCCCATCACAAGAATCCTCTTTCAGATCCTTAAAATGTTTTTCTTGTTTCCTGTGCTCTATACAATTATTCCTATTTACCAGCTCATTTCCCCACATATTTCCTAGCATATTTATTTTTATTCTGACAAAAGGGCAGCTACATCAACATTTCCCTCTATAACAGCTTTAGCATCAGAAATTTCTCTTCAGGAGAGGGTCCCATACTGCTTTCTTCTGCTTGTCAATTTGTGCCATCTGAGACCCTTGTGGGATCTGGAATAGCAATGGCCTAAGGCGCTTGAGACTCTGGATGCTAGCAGGCCCTGACTCTTACACACAGCAGTCCATTGCCTATGTCTGCCTTTGCTTTTTTTCCCCCCTCACTGCTTTGGTTTTTTTTTAATCTGTTTCTGAAAAAATTTTTGGCCATCCTGCAGCAGAGAGAAGGAGGAGTGAGACAAGCTCAGGTGCATGAGTTAAACCACAGGAAGAGGGGGTGGAGGTGCCCAGGTGAGCAGCTCCCTCAGGGCTCCTCTCCAGTACAGCCAGGCCACCCCAGAAAGTCCCCTGCAGGAATGACCCAAGACTTGCTGGGAGCTGCTGGAGCTGCTGCTGGTTCTGCTGGTGGTGCTGATATCACTGACCCATGTGTGCTGACCGACTGCCCCACAGGGATGGCCTGGACCCCAAGCAGTGGTGGCAAAAGCAGGGGCAAAGCAGGTGGTTCTCCTGTTGCCACACTCAATTCCTAAGGGAATCTGCCACACTCACATTACTGGCTTTGCTGGGTCAAGGTCATGAGACTGACAACATGAGAGCAAGGATGTGACACCAAGGAGGGGACAATGCTGCCCCACGGGTGGCTGGGCTGAGCAGCCCTCCCTGCACACCTACAGACAGGAGGCTCTTGGCAGCCCAAGGCACCTCAGGCAGGTGGCACATGTGCATGTTGATGGGCATCAGTTTCTTGTGACCCAGAGCCCTCTCAGGGGCTTGGGGCTGATGTCTCCCAGTTATTGCTCCTACCTGATGGGTACAGATTGCAGGCAGAACACTGCAGGGCACTGCTTACGTGCAATCACATTTCTGAACAATAAACTGGATTAAAGCAAGACTCTCTGCTGGCTTTGAGGGCCATTAAGCTTGATTTACTCAAGGCTCTCTATACTGATACAGGGACAGAATTTTAAAACAGGATTTCCCATAAAGCATCCACCATTTTAATTCTATACCCTGTGAATAATATGACATTTGGAAGTCATAATTTTGAAAATAATCCAGATATTTAACTAAATATATACTTTCCAAAATTCATCACCCTTAAGTTGCATCCAGGGTGCAGGAATATGGGGCAGGATTCCGAACCTACCCATGGCTTCCACTACACTCCTTTGTGCAGGATAGGAGTAAACAATAAAGTGCTGTCACTGCAGGCAAATCAATAAAATAAACCATATAAAGAAAACAAACCACCAAATCTTCCTCAACACACCACTGTATGTCTAATCCTGGGCTTTTTGACTTTAACAGTTATTAGATCTGAGAGCATGTCCTTCTAAATCATTATGTGTATTACTTAAAAATGAGAGCTAAGCTAAAAGTAATTTTGCCTAAGCCAAAGGTAACTGAACTACCAGCTCTCTTGGGGTGACAGGACGGGGCACCATCAGCTTACAGAAGGAAGAGAGTCCTGCCCCAAAGAGCTACAGGCTGTGGGGAGGCAGATGGTTGCCACCAGCTGGAGGAGCACAGGGAAACAAAGAGAAGGTATAGCTTGGCATGTAAGGCAATGTTCTCAGCTCACTCACAGTCAGACTGTTTCCAAATTTTTGTAGGCGTTGCAGCAAAACAGTGTAAAGGAGAGATGTGAAGGTGCTTAATAAATTTTAAAGTGATAAGGGAGGCAAGGAACAGGAACAATGTTAGTTGTATTGTTGTGTTACACAGTAGTATCATCACAAAGCAAAAATTAAGGAGATGCATTAAATATGTTAATGACAGAAGTAGGAAATGCCATCAATAAAGGAAGACTGCAGTGCTGTGTAGATGAGCTGAGCCATAGACTGCAGAGTTCAGTCCTCAAAGTCATCTGAGGTTACAGATACACAGCAGCAAGAGATTTGTGTTGCTGAGGCTTACGGAGTTACCACTGAAGTAGCTTAAACTATTCATTTATTTCCTGCTGAGCACTGACTCCTGCACTTCCCACAGCTCCACTGCCAAGCAGTTACTCCTGTGTTTGCAGCCTGCCTGCCCACAGTGCTTTGATGCCATTGAGGGACAAAAGAATAGAAACTGACAAAAATGTAATAGCAAAAGAATAGCAAAATATCAAATTCATTACTGCTGTGGAGAAAGGAGAAATTCTTCCACAAAAGCAAATTTTGTCAGAAAATGCTGCAATTTGTATGTGTTAGAAACTACAGGGGGGGAAATATCCAGAAGTATTTCCTAAGCAAAGGTAGGTAAGCGTTACTATCACCAGCAAAGCACAAAGGCATTGCTCCAGAACTTACCTGGAACCCAGTTCTGTCAAGCAGGGCTGGATCTCTCTCACCTAACTCCAGATCAGGCTCACACAGATGCCTGCCTTGGAGCTAGTTGCTCTAAATTCCCATTCTAATTTACCTATTTTAAATGTTCATGTTTAGATCAGGGCAAGAAGTGATGACAGTAGAGTGAGTTGGCACAAATTGTACCCACTGCTTACAGCAGGACAATTCAAAATGAAGCTGTCATGAAGAATGGCTTTTAGGATGACCAAAGCAAATTAAAAGCATATATTACAAGGCAAAGCTATATTTACCCTCACAAAAGGAGGACCATGAAACCCTAACTCTCAGATACTGAAAAGCAGTGAGGATATCCTTGAACAATGATTTTTGCCTCACTCCCCAACTACTGGATGTGGTAAATAGCCAAGCTTCATCTCCCCTCACTCAGTAGAGGTCTTCATAGAGGGAAGGCAGCACTAGTAACGTTAAGTAGCCATAGAAAAGCCAACACATGAGAAGGACTGAATCCAAGGCTTTGCATAAACAGTTACTATCCCTACAGCAGTGACAGCTACTGATCATGAGCCATCAGTTGGATGAGCAAACTTGCTGTCATCTTTTCTCTAGTTCAGATGTGTAGTATTATAGATGTATTAATTCCTTTCACAATTGAAAAACAAAATGAAAAACAGTTAAACACAAAATAACCCAACCCAAACCCAGGAATAGAAACAATGGGCATTAACAGAGATTATGGGATCATGAAGGTCTGAAGACCTTAATGGAAGCTAGCAGCTTTTGGCAAGGTGCTGCTCCCCTCGTGCCAACCACTGGCAACTCTGATGTTTGGGTCCATCTTAATGCTTTGTGCAATTTTGCAGAATCTGTAGGTTGGACTGCAACAGAGAACTGTTCTAGCAGTTGGTCCAGTTTAAAATGCACAGCAAAATTACAACTGTCTCATTGGAGCAACAGCTTTATGCCTTGCTGCTTCTGCGGTGGGTTCACAGGTCAACCAACACAACACGCTCTGAGAGAAGCTGGAACACTTGGCCTGAGAGCTGTGCTCACTGACCTGGAATTGTCTGGGTGCATAGTGGTTGACAGACTTATCTGTAGCCATTGTTCTGGGAAGGCTCACATCTGGTAGGCAGTGGACAGACTTCCAGCAGAGGTCCAGAGTCCCAGTGAACCCTGGAAACAGCTGTTAACAGAGTTCCCCTTTTCTCCCAAGTGCAATGCCCTGTCCTGCCATGTCCCAGTATTCAGAACATGCACTCCTCCTTTAGCAAGGAAGTGCACTGAAGGACACACAGGGCAGTCCTGACAGCTTGTGAAGAAGGTGGGTATCATCCTTCTACACAGAGCCATTTCTCAGCTACCAAGGCACTGCTGATGTGACATGGGAAGCCGATGGCACCCCTGTGGATGTATCTGGACACATGAGTCCCACGACATGGTGTTACTTGAGAGCACATGCACTCCTCTGACTGTGTGAACATTTAGCTTTATTATTATTAATCCGTGACAGTAGATTATTTGTTGCTCTAAAGGAGTGACTTACAATGGCTGACATTTTGCACAGAAACAAGGCATTAGGTTTTTTACTATGAACAGCCTGCAATTTCCCTTCTGTTCTCAAAGAGGGGTGACCTTGTTAAGGAGCAAGGCATGTTCTCTCATTCTGCTCTACTCCCCAGAGTCCACTAAAATGGGTATCTAAGTCAGGACACCCACCAGATACTGGCTCCCATGCCAGGCTGAACATGCGTTCCTGGCTGGCCATGCTCAGTGGGTGTTTTTCTCTGTTAGTGCTAGTATGAGAAATTTTATTACAATCTGTGTTGAGAACTCCTCATGTTGTGTCCTTTGCTGCTTCTGTGGCTGATGAGACTACAAGCAGGACTGTCATACTCCATGTCCTTATGGGACTTCCTCATTCCATCTGCAGGGGGTTCCAAATCAGGCAAGGTTTCATCACAGCACCCCAGATACCTTCTGCATCTTGATACACAGCATATAGAAATACTGACCTGTGTAACCATTGCAGCCTGCCCACTGCACACACAGCCCAGAGCCTTTGGGATTTGAATTTGTTTGTAAAAAGCTGGACAGATTATTCCCAAAAGTGCTGTACTGCTGCTGGGAAATTTTCTCATGAGTAAAACTGAGCAGATGCATATTCCACCAACTATTGCACAGGGCTCTTTCTCCTTGTCTATCTCCCACATTGCAACCTGTTACACACATGCCAAGTCCCTGAGGGTCACAAAAGTGAGAGAGCTTAGGAAGCAGCCCTCTGACACGTAATTCCAGAAGTGGAGGTATTTGGGTATGGCAGATAAAGATAGGAGGCTGTGAGATCTCCTATGATGCCTGTGAATGACTGGATGCCTTGCAAAGAACTGCCAAATTTCATGTGTGTGAACGACCCTAACATACAGCTTGCTGTGCTTTTATGTAACTTAGGGACGTGTTTCATTTGTTTCAGAGCAAAGCCAGAGTGTGAAATTATAGCTGCAGTGGGGATATCTGGGGTACCAGGACTCTGGAATAGAAGAGGATTCATTCTAAGAAGGCACAGATACATTCAAAGCACTACCACAATTTCGACTCTAATTCTAAAGCACTGATTTACAACAGAAGTACACAACTTCAGCCAGTCATTTCATTAATATCTCTCAATTCCTTTCAAGCAAAATTTGCAGACAGTCAAAATGTCTAAGTTACTTTATTCCATATGGCTTTATAAACTGTGAGTAATGAATTCTACAAAAGCACCTGTTCTAACTTCTAAAGAATCCTGCACAATCTTCTTGTTGGAAGGACTGGAACTTGTTCTACATGGGATCACAGTTTAAATGAATGTAGAGGTATTTTCAAAATTCAGACTTTTACTGACATTTACCATTCCTCAATTGGAAAATGTGTCTAAACATCCAAGGGTTCTGAAGTTTTCTGTAGTGGTCTCCTAGAAAATTTTCTTACATTTAGTGGTAATGGATATCTAGGTCTGTAGTATCCAAAAATGTTTTCTGATTTAGAAACTGTAAATGCTTTGATTCATCCTGAATATATTTTGCAGTATGCTGTGTGTCTCCAACGCAACAGCCTAGTGAATTAGTCCACCAAAACCACAAAAGGTCTGTAAATTCCCTTGTAAGACTTTAAACTGAAATATAAGAAGATATAAATTACTTGAGCTTTCCAAGTGTGACAGAAAATCCTTCAAAGCTTTAAATTAAATTACACAGCTTTAGTGGGAACCTTGCTAGCTGAATTTCTGTTCTTGGATGCTTTCTGTTATGTTCACTTGTTTTGGCTCCTTGCAATTGCCTTCACATTGCTGATTACACATGGTTCCCATTCCTTACTGTCTGTCTTCCAATATTAATGTTCTAATCCCTTAAACAGACATCTGTTACTTCTGGCATGGCATTGTGCCAGCACAGTTGTGGCTATTTAACACAATTGGCAGTCTATTTTTAGGCATAATCCTGTGTAAAGGTACATCTTACTTTGTGAACTCTCTAGCTGAACACTGCAGATTCTTTCATCAACTTAAGAAGAGGGTGAAAAATCTATGCAATAAATATGAAATAAAGCATGACAAGCAAGCAAGGAGCACCACTTCTATAACATTTGTCTATTTCATTAGATGGTCTTTTTTCTGGTGCAGTATCATGGATATCTGACTGTGAGGCCAAGCAGAAATTACTAGAACAGAATTCAAATTACCTAGGAATGGAAAACAAACTGAGGGGCAGAGCAGTGAGCATTTGCACTTATGTACAATCCACTGGACTTAGCACAGAGCTCTCTCTTCAGAGATCACATTTCCCAGGACACAACCCTAACAGCTCACTAGGAGCAGACGGAATTCACCTAAGAGCTCTAAACCAACTGAAGGACGAAACACCACTGTGAGCTGCAGTGTGTAACCTCTCCCTGGGAATCATTGGTGTCAGGGGATGGGAAGGTGGGGAAATGGCTGATTTTTACAAAGGATTCCAGGGGTGATACGAGGACCTATAGATGAGTGAACATGATATCCTTGATTAGCAAAACGGTAGAAGCCACTGCAAGGAACAGAATGAGCAGACACATGGAAACAGTACATTGGGAAACACTCCATTAAGCATCTGTAAAGGGAAGATACACTTCACAGGCCTACTGGCATTTGTTTTGGGGGGGGGGGATTGGCAAATAAGCAAATAAGGTTTATTAAAGTGCATTTTTAAAATTAAATGGAGAAAAAGAAAGCCCTTAAAAAGCGAGTCTCATGGGCTACAATGATCCTCATTTGAATGAAAAAGCAATTAAAAAATATGAAAGAAAAAGCAGGAATGCAGTTTTCCCACTGGAAGGAAATCACCAACACAATCCTATGGGATTTTTTCCCAGGATCTGTGCTGCTCAGCAAAGTCTTAAATGACCTGGAAAAGGTGATGAATAATGGGAGAACAGAGACTGCTGATTCTGTTGCAGTTATCACAGGGATTAAAATCAAAAGCTGACTGTGCAAAGCTGCAGAAAAGCACTGTGATCATGGACAACTTGAGATAAAGTGGCAGATGAAATTCCATGTAGGATATCACAAAATGGTGGACATAATTATGTGAACTGATAAGGTCTGTACATGAATTTAAAAAAAAAAAATCCATGAAGATGTCAGCTCCATACCCAGTAAGGGGTGAAAAAAGCAACCAAATTATTTGAAAGGACTAGAAAACAAACTAAAGCACACTTAATAAAAAAAGTGTGGTGAACCAGCAGTTTCAATAACATGGGCAGTTTTTGTTCTCTCTTATTTGAAAGGATGAGCCAGCCTTAGAAATGTTACAGGAAAGGGCAAAAAGGGTAAAAAGACGAGTAGGAAAAGTTTCTTTATGAAGAATCAGCAAACAGGCCTCTTCAAGTTGCATGTGTCCTTCTGCTCTTATCCCTGCTTCCCTCCTTCCTCTGCATGGAGTTCTCTGCCTCTCATGTTACTGTGAGAGTACTTATTAAAATTTCCATAGTCTTCCCAAACAAATTGAAGGGTCAAAATACAAGCTTTTGGGATTTTCTCCTCTAACTCAAGAGTTTGAGGGAGGGTTTCTTCTATCTTTCTATATTCCTTCTCCAAAGGCAGGAAATGAATATGGATTCACTGCACTAATATACAAAAGGTAAAAAAAAAAATTCCTTTGAATTTTTTACCTCTTTCCTCCATCACAGGCTTGTCAACAAGATTTCTACTGATTATCAGACATTGACTTCTCCAGTTTGGAGGCAGAGGCTGTTTTCAGTGCAGAGCTTCTCTGTGAGTTAAGAACTCCAGGGGCAGACTCTCCCACCTGGAACTTACTTTCAGAGCCAACTGTAAACTCCTCCCACTTCACAGCTTATAGAAATCCTCTGCTAAGCATGTTTCACTCTCACCTCTCACATATGGAAAGCAAGTCAACTTTATTAGGAACCTGGAGCACAGGTTCTACAATTGCCAGGGGATGCACATGCCCTGACTGCTTCATCTCAAAATTTACCTCTGAACTCGTTTTGAGTCTGTTGGAAAATCACTCCAAGATGTATTCATGGATTCCCACTCATTTGAGTGGGACAGACACTCAAGTTACTGAGAAATACACTGCTTCAGTCCTTGGATCATACCTATTCAAAGACCTGTGCAGTTCAGTTCAGGAGGAATGGGACTGATGGGCTGTGGGTGGGAAGCTCTACAAAGACTTTCCATGAGATGCAGATCAATATATTCCTATGAAATTGTACACAAAAGCCTTTCCCTGTTAGACGTGATTTGTTTTTTACAGTCTATAAAAGTGTCCAATTATACAGATTACACAGATTTCTCCTTTGCTTGGTGCCCTACAGCCTGAAGCACTCATCTTCATTAAATTAGTATCACATATTTTTGTGAGCACTAGAAACCCAATGGAAGGCTGAGAGTAGCACTGTAGAAAGAAGATTGCTAGTCACTATAAAAATGCAAAGCACAACCAAGAGAGGGTGCTTTAATTTCAGATAGACAGCTGTAAAATTGCTTAGCAAAGATAGTTGAAGATTTGCTTGTACTTCTTCCCAATTGCAATGCAGAGGTGAATGGCTGTGTGCTGATAAAGCCATCTGTCTTGTGGGTGCCTGGAGGAAGCCTCTGCACCAAAGCAATATTGCCAGTTTTACAGTTAATATCCTGGCGCACAATACTCTTCAGCTGAGAGCTGGATTGCAGACATTTCTGCTGCTTTAGGGCATCCCTGAGCACAGCATGCCTGGTTGTAATGACTCTTGCTCAAAAGCACAGGCAGCTTGATTGAGAAAGGGGATGAATAATGCTACAGGGCATAATGCATTGCAAGCACATAATTCCATGCACTGAAATAATATTCAGGACTATGGACTCAGATTTGAACCCAAAGAAGAGACAGAAGAACAACTGTCAGTAGAATGCTTTCGTTGGGAAGGTTTTTCAGGTGGCATGCATATCCTGGAGTGCTGGTTTTGACTGGGGTAGGATTGATTCCCAGTAGCTGCTGTGGGCCTGTTTTGGATTTGTGCTGAAAACAGGGTTGATAATTATATTGGGTTTGTGAGGTCAGGTTTTGGTAGTGCAGGGGCTACAGCAGTGACTTCTGTGAGAAGCTACCAGAATCTTCCTCCATGTCCAGCAGAGCCAATGCCAGACAGCTCCAAGATGGACCCACTGCTGGCCAAGGCAGAGCTAAACAGGAATGATAGTAACACCTCTGTGATAACATATTTAAGAAGGAAAAAACAAGTTATAGCACAGTTGTAATTGCAGCCAGAGAAGAGCAGAGAACATGTGAGAGGAACAGCTCTGCAGACACCAAGGTCAGTGCAGAAGGAGGGGCAGGAGGTGCTCCAGGCACCAGAGCTGAGATTCCCTTGCAGCCCATGGTGCAGCCCATGGTGAGGCAGCTGTGCCCCTGCAGCCCATGGAGAACCATAGGAATGCAGAGATCCACCTGCAGCTCATGGAGGATCCCATGCCAGGATGCCTGAGAGGAGGCTGCGACCCTGTGGGAGGCCCCTGCTGGAGCAGGGTCCTGGCAGGGACCTGCAGACCTGTGGAGAGAGAAGCCCATGCTGGAGCAGGTTTGCTAGTGGGGCTTGTGACCCTGTGGGGAACTGACCATAACCCCCATTCCCATCTCCCTGCACCACTGGGGGAGGAGGTAGAGCTGGGAAGGAGGAAGGGGTGGAGGAAAAGTGTTTTTCAAATTTATTTTACTTATCATCCTCCTCTGACTTTGTTAGTAATGAATTCATTTAATATCCTAAAGCTGAGTCTGTTTTGCCTGTGACAGTATTTGGTGAATGGTCTCTCCCAGTCCTTATCTCAACTCATGAAACTTTCATTGTATTTTCTCTCCCCTGTCCAGTTGTGGAGGGGAGTAAGAAAGGCTTTTGTGGGTGTCTGGCATCCAGCTGGGGTCAACCCACTACAATACAGAGATGTTTTCACTGTTCCTGAGCATTGCTCCAACAGTCAAGGCCTTTTCTGTTCCTCACCTCAACCCACCAGTGAGGCAGTTGGAGGTGCACAGAGAGCTGGGACAGCTAACCCCAACTGATCCAGGGGATATCCAATACCATATGGGGTCATGCTCAGTATGTAAAGCTGAGGGAAGGAGGAGGAAGGAGGGGATTTTTAGAGTGATGGCCTTGGTCACTGTCACACAAGGGAGCCCTGCTTCCCTGGGGATGGATGAACACCTGCCTGCCTGTGGTAAGTGATCAATGTATTTTTTTTTGGTTTGTTTTGCTTGTACATGTGGCTTTTGCTTTACCTATTAAGCTGTCTTTATCTCAGCCCACAAGTTCTCTCACTTTTGCTCTTTATATTCTCTCCCCTGTCCTGCTACTGGGGAGAGTGAGTGGCTGTGTGGTGAGTAGATGCTGAATGTGGCCAATCCACAGCACCTGGATATTCACAAAGAATGACAACAATTTTTGGGCTCAGCAAGAAAAAACATGGTGAAGACTGGCCTAGTTTGAATTCCTAAAAGATAGTTTTATGTTTTTTGTATAATTTTAGATTCTTTTCTTTGGTTGGCTTCAAGCTAAATACCATTCAAAAGACTGCTGTACAAAGCAACTGTGACTGACACCAGTAATTCCTGTCATCAGCCTTGGACAACTGGAGCTGCACCAAGGTTGACATAGATGACTCCTAGTTATTATTCAAAAGACTAATGATCCTCTCAGAAATACTTGCTCAATGTCATCTCACCTTTGTGACTTTTATCTCCCAAGCTTTTTACTGCTCTCATTTGAAAAGGCAAGAACACTGTCAAGCACAGAGCAGAATGGGTCTGTGGGTCACCACTGCAACCTACAAGGAAAGTGCTACACTCGTGTTTCCTTCCCTTCTGTTCACACCACCTCAGGAAGACACTCTCGCCAGCTGCTTCCCAGGATCTGCCCATGTTCAAATTCTCACTCTGTGGTACCTGCAAGATTGTTTGAGACCACTTTTCACTTTGCAAGGCCTTCCAAATAATGGAAAAAGTAGATGGACAGGGGACTTTTAGAAACACAACAGTCAGCAAAGTCTTTGTGCCTTAGGTCACCTGACAAGGACACCTGAACTGTTTTTGGCTTGATATTGAACTTCGATGTTTTTGCTTATGCATAAAGGAATCAGACTGAAAGAAAGGATACCAGGACATTTTGACAAAAATGCTGCTTTTTTGCTCCTAAGAGTTCTGGTGTAGTAGAGAGTTAAGGAACCTTTTGGAATCCTGCAAGATGTTATGTATTAGCAGTGAGCTAGATCCTGGGAGCTGAAGGCTCTATGCTGTTTGTCTGCAAGGGCTTATACAGCCACAGTCCAATAATTATTTCTGATGAATCCTTACACTGATCTTATCTTAGGGTTTAGATAGCTAATGCTGATGCTGACAGTTAACATGCAGTTAACATGCCTGTGCTGCAGCCTAGAAATCTGCTTCTGTAAAAAATGGAAAATTTACATATCCCACTCTAAAACTGTGAATGCAATTTTGCAAGCAAACTTCTACATCTCAAATCTGTTTTATTCATCAGCAGTTGAATTTATTGCAGGGATCTTTCTTCAATTACCAGCCAGAAGAAATATAACATAAAGGTAATACAAACAATAGATATCTTTGTAACTAAAACTATGGATCACATCTTGCAGGAAAAGAAAAAAAATATTACTTTTCCCTTGATGTTTAAAAAGAAAGAATCTTACACAACAATCATTCTTAACTAATGCAAATCATTCCCTGTAGAGCAAGAAATTGAAAACAGCTAAGATAAATTTGAGAGGCTATTTACTTTGAATACTTTTCAATTCTTCTGCTTCCCCCAAAACATACTTTAAAGCACAATTTTAGAGGGTTTTGTTTTTAGTGTCTTTAATTTTGATTCTTATCCTTATCTGAGAAACATTTAAAGCTTGTTTTTGTAGAAAATGGAAGAAATATTTGTTGACAACTACTATACCTAGTGCCATATGACCTTCTGATCAAAACAAAAAGAGCATATAATACAGTAAATATGTTAAATATATTAGAAATCCACTAGATCATTTCAGTTTTCTGTTTTCAAAAAGAAGGTTGAAATAGGAAATCATGACTGAATAATATTATTTCTCTTTGAATCCCATAAAGATTAGTACTGGAACTTGACACATTCAGCATTTTTACTGACGATCTGGAAGAAAACATATAATTGTTGTTGGCAAAATTTGCAGATGTCACCAAGATTAGCAGATAGCCAATACTAATGAAAGCAGTACAGGCACACAAAATGATCCATCACTCACTATACTATACTAGACATAGTAAAAAAAGAAATAAAGTTAATACAGCCAAACAAAAAGACAAACATTTATGAACATTAAGTATGGAACCAAAGGCTAAATCTTGGAAAGCAATAAGTTTCAAGAGTACTTGAATGCTATTCAAATAATTTAAAGTGGACTTATACAATCCCATGGCAAGACATTGATCCAAACCAATGAAACAGTGAGTACAAAAGTTTGTACTACTGAGATTTTAAATGAAGTTTTATGCTTAGTTCCAGCAGACTTGTTTCCTAAATGGTGGGGAAAAAAATGGAGATAATATATGACAGAGCCACAAAACCAAGTTGGAGGCTATAGAAAATGCCTTAAATCAAATAATTTAAAGAGATAATACTTGGGGTGTCAAAAAGAAGGTTGCCTTGTTGCTCAGTTACAGTGCTCAACAAAACTTTCCCAGACAGTGAAAACAGCAGCTAGTGCAGGACTACTTAATTTAGTGAAGAAAAGCATACCAAGAACTAATGGCTGAAAGGTAAATCCAGACAAATTCAAATTTAAAATAAGGCAATTGATTGTAAGCATGGAAGTGATTAAGTATTGGAATAAATAAAGAAGGGGCGAAGTCTTCATTTCTTGATGTCTTTAAATCAAGCTGGCCTGTCTCTGCACACGACTTGCTTTAGCAGAAACCACAAACTGTGCTTTTGTCAGACTGGTCTTTGCCCTGAAGTAAAGGGAAAATTTATGACCAGGGATCTTGATGGGGTCAGAGAAGATAATCTCATGTCCTTTTCAGTCTTATCCTCCACGAATCTATCAATTTACTGAATGAGTACAGAGAAAAAAATTTCTGACTGATTTTGCCATCTGGATAACAATGTGATCCATAGCAGATTGTAAATCATACAGTAATAAATGTATGTCAGAAGACATCGAGATGAATATATATTCTTGCAATGCCTTATAATTTAGAAATTTAGAGTTATTTAATATTTTACACAATAATCTTTTTCTGGGTAATTGAATTAAGGTGAAAGGGTTAAGCAGACAGGCTAATGAAACACTGTGACATGTACTTTGTTTAATGTGGTTGGAAAAATCAATGAACTTTGGTTTGTCAGTTTGCAATCACAGATTTAATTGAATAACATGTCAAGTATTTTAAACTGCTTACCAATGTAAATAGAATCCAGCACTATAGTCATGGTAATAAGCCAAGCTGCTTTCCTTGAATTTCAATCAGATTTGAACATGACCTTCCTTTCAAACTCCCACATGCCAGACAGAGATCAAACAGCTATCATTATGTCTACAGAGTTCAGTGATTACACCTGTGATTCTGAAAAAAAAATATATTTGCTATTGATTCCTTCTCTAGAACCCAGGCAATGGCTGATCAGTTTGATATTCCTAGCAATGGTTATTCCTTCTCTGTGCATTTATAGTCACTTCCATTTGATTGCTGTCACTGGGAGAAGGAATGAATGACTTAGCAAGCTTTTACTGAGTGTGCCTGAGAAGTGGTGGAGGCTGCTTTGTGCATGACCACATGAAGGGAACAAAAAGAGCAGGAGAAGCATCTCCTCAGTTTATGTTGGGTGAATTCCAGGCACAGCTGTACAACAGCTCCTTACTCTTCTCCTTTTCCCACTTGCAGGCAGTAATTTCTCAAGACATGAATACATTAAGGGAGAGAGGGTCACAGCCCTGTGCAAGCTGAAAGAGCTGAAAGAGCTTGCCATTGCCAGACCAGCACCACGAGTAGGTGATGTTTTGGTCATGTAACATGCACATTCCTGTCTTTTTCTCAGATGCACTGAATGATTTTTCATTCCTTTTTTTTAAACAAGATCCAGATGCCTGCAATGCAGATGTTTTCATGACTTACCTATTTATGCTTCCATACAAGTCAACATAAAGCCTTAAGTTCTCCCATTGGTACCATTGCTCCATTGTAAAATAGATGCCTAGCAGCAATCAGTTATACTGGGCTATTTAATCCCAGTGACTAGAAAGTTCTTTAGGATAGGCAGCTCAGATGGTAAAAGCTACCCTGTAGCCATCTGAAGTCAGGGGAAATGAATCCCACCCCGCCAGCCTCCAAGCTGATCACATGTGTCATGTAAAATTATGAAGCCACTTGATCAGCAGCCTTGCTCACACATTCAAGTATGTTCTCCATTGTAGGTAAGTCTGTTACATTTCCCGAGCACACTGTCATCTCCGACGGGATAGGAATTGGCTGTGCTGGTGTTGTGCCACAGGGCAAATCCTGCATCATAATGCTACTCTTATAGGAAAAAAGAAAACGGGAGAAAACAGGGAGATTGATGTGGGAATACATGGACAGTAGGGCAACATTAGTCAGCACAGTAGGCAGCTGTCCTAGCACAATATCGACCAGGTTGTGGCCAAGGTTTTGGGTAGCATCACAGCAAAAGAGAGCTTTAAAGAAGGAAAGGAAGTTAACGGAAAGATTAGTCTGTAGAGTTGTGTAAAGCACTGTGGGGAAAAAGCATAAATGTGAACATCTGAAGGTATGGCAAATGGGTGATGGAAGTTAGTGCCAGGGGCTCTCAGGGATGGAGGAATCATCTGTGCACCGAATGAGAGATGGAGAAGACTGGCAAAGATCTTAAAAGTGAAGAAAAGCAGCTCCTACTTGATGCAGCCTATAGCAGCCTAGAGTTAATGCAAAACAGAAGTATTGAACCAAAGATTTGTTCCTTCTGTTTTTGTGTACCCTTCAATCTTAGATTACATTTTTTTTTCCATTATGTATCCTGAAACAGGATGTAGTCTTGCACTAATAATGTAAAAGAGAACTACAGCTTGCTTATATGCTTTACCAGAGTACACAGTTCATTAAAATGACTACAGACTATTCATTCTACTAAGTTAAGCATTCAACTTGGAGAACATCCTTATGAAAGCTATATATTTGACCTTCACTGACTATGGTGCATATGCACAGTGTTCAAATAATCATAGAATATATAGTTTTTTCCTAGATTCTTAGAGATCAGAAACAAAGCATCTTTAATTTCTGCTTTTTCTTTATACATGTCACCCCTGCTCCTTAGTCCTGCATATATCTAACAGTTTAAAACAAAAACCAAAATTTACTCAGATTCATTGCAGAGGATAAAGCAGTAATCAGTGAAGCTTAATTAGCTGCATAAACAAGTGCAATACAGCCTTCCTTAGGAGCAATCTAGGGCTGAAGCAATTAACTACAAACCTGCATCGCTATAACATGAGGTTTCCTTAAATATTAAATATAGCACATTTTCCCAATCATATAGATTGCCATCTTTTGCACTATCACTGTTGTTATTATGCCCATTGTGTAATATACTGTACATGTACAACACACACTTCTTTCCACTCTACATCTGTGGACTGGTTTTATGATATACATGGTATTACTGGGAGAAATAAGTTTTCTTTGTTGAAAGCTTAAAAATCTTCTGCCTTCATGCTGCCATTCACATTTTCCCTTCCTTTTTTTTTTTAAGTCTTTTTTTCCCCCCACAAAGTAATTTCAGAGATTCAGCCTAGTCAGCCTAACTCCCTACACTGGTGCAGGAGAGAAAAGTCAGCTGTCATAGAAAACACATTAAGGAATTTATAACTCTACATGACTGTAAAGCACTACATAAAATATTGCACCAATTACAAAGCAGTAAAATCCTGTAACATTAGAGACTGATTCCCATATTACATATCCACGAAAGAGAAAAATTAAGGTCTTACAGGCAATTTTAAGAATAAAACATGTACCTATATATAGAGATGGCTTTGGACTCCTATCCTTGCATACAAGCACAGTGATCAGCTTATTATTCACAACTACAGATGCCACAAATTACTTCACCCTCTGTGGTCTTCCTTGTCCATGTAAGTAAGGGACCACTGCCTCTCAGAGCCTGATTTCTCTCCCACTGTGCTGCTGCTCCTTACTTACTGTGCATTGTTCAATTATGTACACTAGAAGTTAAACCTTGAAGACACATACAGATTACCTTCCAGTGGATCCCTAAATTCTTCCGACTCTTGGAGTCCATGTAGGTTTTAAACCCAAAATTTAAAAGCTCTGTCTTCATGGAAGTTTGAAATATGCTGATAATAATGTGTGTACAGTTCAGTCTAAAGTATTCTGATGCAAAATCCACTTAAAAAACTTTTCCATGTTTCAGAAATTCCACATGATGCAGCACATTCATTAAACTGAATGATGTTGAAGAAGCAAAAATTCAACGCCATCTCCTTTGCCATTTAAAAGTTTAGCAGGAAAATCTAAAGGGATAAACATTTCATTGTTATGTTGAAGGAGCCATGTATAGTGAAATGAAAAACACAGTGTTCACTGGTGGCTAATGAATTTTTCAGTTTTTGTATCTCAGCTGTGCTACACCACTGCTCAAATAAACCTGAAAAGGTGTATTGAGCACCATTTCTTTTAAAAAGAGCAGTGCAGAAAAGTGACCAGGTATTAAAATCATAATGTATGAAGTCTTTTGATTGCAAATAGGATGTCAAACATAGAACCCTTGCCATTTTTAGTACACTGCCTAATTTATATTATGATTAATGTCCATTTCTTTTGCTTTTAAACTAGATCTTTCTTCTGTACTTTTTCGTGCATTGCTCTTAAGTGTCCTCATGCATGCTGCAGTTCAGCACACCACTGTCTGGCACCTTTATTTCAGAAACAAATACACTATTATGCAGCTGCATTTATCTACAGTGACAATCTACAATTTATCTGCTTGAATTTGGTCCAATTTTCGAAACTTTTTAGCATACTTTACCCTCTTCATAATCCCTGCAATAGTGGCAAGTTTGGTACGTGTAAGATTCAGCTCCTATCGCAGGTCATTTGCAAAGACATCAGATATCACTGACTAAATGGCTATGCTCAGAAACTGCTCCCAGGCTTGCTTTGCTGGGACCAGCTGATTTCTGCACAGAATATAAGGCTCTTACAGTGGTAAAACAAAAGGGAAAAAAGAGAGACCAAAAGTAATCTTTTCTTCATTACTACCTGATTCAAGGAAAGTATATTTTTGACCTGTGAAATTTTACTCGCATTCTGGAATGGTAAAAATGTTACCCTGCTCAAGCAGTGAGGCTGAACCAGATGAGCCCACTGTGGTCCTTTCCAATCTTACCCATTTTGTGATTCCTTGAAAATATTTCTGTTTGGCAAAGATATCAAAATCTGCTCATCTATATGCAGCTATTTAGAATTCAGTTGAATTTTGAAAATCACTTTAATATTGAGCAACCTGGTCTAGTGGAAGGTGTCCCTGCCCAGGGCAGGGGGGGCTATACCTTGATGATCTTCATGTCCCTTCCAACCCAAACCATTCTATGATTATGAGAAATGGCCAAGCACTGAAAGAGAAATAATAAGAGAAATTAAAGCAATGAACAAAGCTGTGACAGGAGTGCACGAATACTTGTGAGATGAGTGTGTGAATGTGTGGAATTGTGCTCCAGGCTGGAGGGCAGGAGAGCTGTAGAGCAGGTAAGAGGCCCAGGATCTGGGCAGGGATAGGAGAGTGGCTGTCCTGCTATTCAAGGGATCAAAAGGCTGTGTAGTCAGCCATGTGAGTGTTGTCCGTGTGTCCCTGAGATAGGTGCTTAAGCATTGCTACCATCTGAACCTGGAAACGTGGAGACTGAAGTCACCTACACTGACATCCAGATCTCCAAGTACACCAGCCTGGGATCCAGAAGACAAGACAGAAGAATTGCCAGGCCCTGGGCTCTACCCCAGGTAGCAGCCTTATAACATCCCTCAGCACAGTCACTCAAGTATCAGGAAATGCAGATATTATAGTTATTTTTGTGGTCCCTATTTCATCTCTTGTGTTTCAAAAGTCTGTCTTTAATTAAATGACCTCATTTATTTTTTTCATATTCAGTGTTTAGGACAGATGATGTTTACCTAATGAGTTGCTGTGTATCCCTTTTTGCAGTACCTAGGCCTCATTTACTGTGTGACATTCCAACCTTAAACTGAGAATGAAGTGATCATTTCCCATGAGTCGGTTAAGAGAGTATCCAGGTGCTTCACATTCAAGTGATGTTTTCTTCTTTCTCCAGATGTGGGACTAAGGCACACAGGATCTCAGTGAAAAGTCACAGCTACGGTTCAATGTACAGTTCTGTGTGTTAACAATTCAGGAGCATTAAAACAGGGAACACACTACTAGTTTCCCCTCTGCAAAGTTTATACACCTTTCCTAGCAGATACAGTTCTGTATCTGCTCAAGTTCTTCAGAGCTGCAAAGCTCCCTTAGCAATGAGACTGTTTTTTCTGCACTGGCAATCATTTGGTGTATTACCAAACCCCTTTTAATTTCTTCAGTTAATAAGAAAGGGGTATGATTGTATTTTTATTACAAATTTTGACCATCACTAAACCAATGCATTGCAATAGGATATACCAGGCAATAAAATAAAGAAGAAAAAACAAAGCAAAAAAAAAGCATGCACTGTTTATATAGTTGCATCAGTAGTATATCTCCAAGCACATGTTGGAGGAGCTAAATATGTTGCCCCTATCTTACTGATGACAAAGCTAACACACCTAGATATGAGACATGGTTCATCATATCAGATGAATGATACAGCTGAGAGAAGAGCCTCTCACAAAGCACTTTTTTCATCATGATTCCAAAACATTTTACAACCATGGAATTATTTACTCCATTATCTACAACTGCAGAAATATTACACAGCAGTAGACAGATTACACAGTAATCAGTGAGAGAGAACCCAATCCCATAACTCTGCAGTCACTGAAACCCATTGGATTGTAACAGGCTGAGCCATGGAGTAGTTCTGAAAATTCCATCCAAGTTTCTGTGTAACTCCAAATAGGGCCTACATGACACAGATGTAGAAACGTATCTATTTCCACAATTTAGCAGTTTATTCAGGAAAAATACATTTCTCAGACATACTGCTGCTTAGGTTTAAATATAAAAAATTAAGTTCTGTTTTCCAGGCAAGCAGATATACAAAAATGTCAAGAAATATAACTTCCAGAAAGGAACGATATATTTACAAACAGAAAAGATAATAAATACTATACTTTTTAAACAAAATACCTGATAGAGACTTAATAATTCCAGTTAAGTCCTTTATCCTAAAGTGAAATGTACATATTAATGCAGATGAAATCTCAGGCCACACTCTTGACCAACCAATCACAAGTGTCACATTGTAGTTACACCTTTATTGTCTTCTGGAGTTTGTAACACAGAAAAATAATCCATTAACCTGCAGGTGTAGAATGTGTATTGACACTGCTCTTCCTGAACAATTGCTACGTGGTTAAGAGTTTGTATATTAAATTTCAATACTGTGCATATGGACACGGGGGCAAGACTTTATTTCCTGTTCTTCACAGGAAGAATATCTGTAATCCAGTAATGAAACAGAGATGCGGCTACCTTGGCATGATCTGAAACAAAGAAAACACATTCCTCCTGAAACACCTCCAAGACATTGCTGAGCACTAAGAAAAAGACTTGTATGAACATCTGCTTCCATTCAATATTAACATTTCCGTAGAACCAGTGTAGATATTGGAGCTTGTACACTAATACATATGAATTTCTATATAAGCAGGTGCAGTTCATTTTAGGAGTTCAGTCATTTGTATGAGAAACAATTTTGTTCCTATACTCTGAAATGTCCTATTTGTTATGATTCAATAATTCAGAAAAAAAGAGACTGAAATGACATGATCATATAGGCAAGGCTTCTTTCTGTCTGGAGAGCAATTTCACACACCGTTATTTAACTTACAGTAGTATCTAGAAGCCCCAGTTCAGAAGGAGTCATATTGTACAGATAGCTGCATTAAAGCTTCAAAATGCTACAGCTTCTGTCTCAATTCAAAGATTACCTATGTGGCTTTACTGGTATTTAATAATAGGACTTTCTGCAGTACTTTTCATATAATAATCACATTTAAGATGATTCTATAACATTATGCTAATACAGTTTTCAAATTTCCTTTTCTTTGAATGCTCATTCATAAAAAAAAAAAAAAAAAGAAAGTGCAAATTTTGTCATTTTAAGGCCTCTGTATATCCAGCCTCTGCACTGCTGGCACACAGTAACTGTATTACTTCCGGTCTGCAAAACATACCTCCCTCTGCAATGAAGACTTACATAAATGACAATTCTCAAAAAAAAGGCAGTTAAAAGAAGCTTCTTGCTCTACTATGACTGATAATTTCCTAGGCAACAAGGGAAGAGTATGTTTGAGATTTGAAACTAACCAACAAAGGGAAAATGTTAATAGATAATAGAATGAATTTGATGAGTAGAAGTCCATAAATGAGTTCATAAATTAGGAGATAATGACTTTTTTCTTTAATTAGGCAATCACCTATGCTTTAATAATTGATGTGAAATGAGAATTAAGTAGCTCTTATTTCAACAGCTAGTTTTCAACCAGCAAGGGGAGCATTACTTCCAGTCACAGCTCTTCTCCTTTGCCCACTGCACTGTGGAGGACCATGAAGGTCTTTGACTTCCTTTTGCTACGGCCACAGACTTTCTAACAGAGATCATCAAAGCCCCTGTCATGAGAAAACCACATCTGTGTGACTTGTAAACATTCTCTTCCCTGCACTTATTCAAGATTTTAGGTAGAGGTAAGTACTTTTTGTTAAAGACTACCGAATAAATGGGAATGGTAATAGGGCATTTTGTTGTCTTTTATAGACTGAGGTCGACACTTTAAATAACCATGTTCACACAAATACTCCTGACCAACCTCATCTTTGTCTGATCACTCACATACAAGGTCAAAGGTAACTTGATGAAATAATCTGAAGTGCAAAGTACAAAGTAAGTTGATGGAGGATGACGACTAAACAGAACAACCAGTACCTCTGAACCACAGAGATTTCCTTTAAATAGTTTTTTGCATTTAAATGAAGGGTTAAAAGATAATACCTACTGTTGATAATTTTTTGTCTGAATCTCCTTAGTATTTCTTTTTCCTGCAAAATTGATCAGATCCTACCACCACCCTTGTTAGGCCTTTCTGTGATATGACTGCAAATATTGGGATCTAAGAGCTTAAGATAAAACGGAAATTTATTTCAAGTTTCTTTTTTCTTTTGGATGCACTGTGGTTTCCAATCTGAGTAACAGGCTAAGAGATGTAAAAAAAAATACCAAATCATGTAATTGAACCAGTGGTTTTCAATTTGTGATCTGCAGACCTTGAGCAGCCCACGGCTTTATTCTAAAGCACATTTATCATCAGTAGGCATAAGCTTGCCAAGTGGGACTTGGTAACCCCACTGGAAAGTTAGATGGAAAGTTAGATGAAACCATCACACACACACATAAATATATATATATATATGAGAGGAAATAAAAGACATAATGGTACGTAAAATTTGTAAATTTTACTAATGGAGAATGTCCACTTATATATGAAGAGATGGATCACTTCTCACTTTTTTCTTACACTTCCCTTCCTGGAATTAAAGGTAAAACTGTACAAAATATAGCATCCATCTTTACTTTGATGATGGCATCTTAAGTAGAATCATAACCATGGGGAAAAGGGTTAACATACTGCTTCTTGAACTACAGGGAATAAAATGTTGATTTTGTAAAAATAATACACCTCCCTAAAAGAAAGGTACTTTTTTTTATCATGGTAATATAGAATGACCTTTCCTTCTAGTACATTGCACCCCAGTAGAAATAAAGAGAAAAAAGAAAAGATAATAAGACAAAGTCATAAAAAAATAGAAATTACCATTATGTACTGTGCATTTTCCCCTTCATAAACAGCCCTAACTTGTCTTTCTGTAATAAGAACTTGAATTTGTTAAGACAACAGGTTTTTGCAATAACTCTTAACTTTTATCACCTGCTCATTGGGAGTGAATACTAAAATGTAAAATACCCACACTGGACAAGATGACTTTGTTTTGAGCCACATGTAGGTAAAAAAGTATAATCAAAGGCCTAATTCAAAGCAAAATTTCAGACAATTATATTTTCATTCACTGAATTTCCTGAATTACAAATAGAAATATTTGTTAAAGTCTGCTGAGAAAAATTAATGACTAGCAGTTGCTTAATTATCCTTTAATAATTTATAAGAATTTATTTTCCTCTTTCTTATGTCGTTGTACCTCATGAATATCAAATCAACTACTATGGTTACACCACTGTGAACCTGGAATGAGATTAGAATTGAGCCCAGAGTGACAGCAGTTATTAGGGAAAAAAATCAACTGGAAGAGTAAACAATTCCAGGTTGTACCAGCAGAAACATTAATGAATTTTAAAAATCACTCAGAAAATTGTCATTTGCTTTTTGAAGTATGATGAATACATACATTGGAAAATTAGGGGTTTTAATTTGCTTTTGTTTTCTCTCTTCAGTTTGACGTTTCTGCTGTACAAAAGTAAACAGTGCAACTTGTCTCAAGGTTGCAAAACTCAACAGAACTCCAACTCTATTGTATAAAATTTAGATAAGGCCTGTAAAGGATATCTTGAATGCTGTGACTTCAACAGTTCAATCTGGATTTAATCAAGAGAAGCTGAATTAGTTCATTCAATAAAGGAACAGTACCATTTTCACCATTCCTGTTGAGTTCTACTTGGTTTGCACATGTGTATTACATCCAATGAGACCATGTGATTATAATTAAGATGGGAGATTGTAGGCTTGAAATGCACAGAAGGATTTCATTCCATGTATATGTGGATACTTCATCAGAACCTTAAGTGGTGTCATACTGCATATCTACCCTTAAAAGAATATCAAAGTATTTCTCTAAGAGCATCCCTTTAAAAATGTATATAAAAACTCCACAGGCAGGAAGTCTCTTTTCTCTGTTTGTACAACACACAGCATTCAGTAGGCTTCCATCTTCATGAGGAACTTTAGCCACTATGACGCTGTAAATTAATTAATGAAGTTACAAACAGATGTCTCTTCTCTGAATGCTATTGCTAAGACTCTGATGGCTATGATCCTAATTACACTGTTACCACACTATCATCTCTGCTGTTACTCTTCAAAAGACTTAGAGCACAATCTAAAATGGCTGAGATTCTCTCATGCCATACACAAGTGCTCTCAACTCTGATTAAATTCTTTGGGAGGCAAGTAAAACCAGCACATCTTTTAGATTTTTGTCTGATGCTGAAATACAAGTTCTAATGACTAGTAGCAATGACTGTTTAAATGAAGACTACACGGAAAATGAATCATTATACCTTCTGTGGCCTACATGCTGATCCCACATTCACTTGAGGAACTATTAACTGTACAAGAGGAGATTCTACTAAAATAATAGGGGTTATAATCAAGAACAGAAGGAGCTTGGTGCCTCAGGAATGAAAAGATTCAGTAACACAGTAATTTTTCTTTTTATGAATGACTTCAGAATATCATTTGTTATAAAGAGTAACTTCAAATTTTTACATTATCAACAGTACTTTTTAGAAACTTAAACAAGATGTTTGTATTTAAACAAAACCAAAACTGTAAATCAAAATTTAGATTGCAAAATCTGTGTATTAAAGAAGCCACATAGGTGACCAGGAAGAAATAAAATAATGGGTTTTATTGATTCTTATGCATGTAAAATTAATCCTTAACCAGAGAAGTGAAATCTCCAAGATAAACAAGTTAATTCCTGCAATTTAAAAATTCTACCATGGGAATGTATTAAAAACATGCTTTAAATATGATTAAATTTTAAAACACTCCAGATTTTAAAAATATTGGTTTAAACCCCTGAATCATCTTGTATTCTGTAGTTGCTGTGAAGTGAGAAAAGCTTCCATACTAACTGTAAACAAACGGGAAATAAGGATCTCACTGTAGTTTTGGTGGGAATTACGCTTTCAAGTCTTCAAATAAGCATATGTGTATATATATATGATTATATAACTATTTACAGGTTCCTAATTAAAAAAAAATTAAGTGATGTGACTTTTAATTCACAAAAAAATATCAGTGTATGAACATGAGTGAATGGTACCTACCAGGAGACATCATGGATTGTTCCTGGAATTGTTTCAAAGCATCCTTCAATCTCTCAACATCCTGTAGCAATACAAGGGATTTCAGCCGATGCAGATGAGTCACATCTGAGGAAGAGATGGTGCGAGATTCAAGACATTGTAAGAACTCTTGGGCAGTTGCTGAATTTAGAGCACCATCTCTGCATTCTGATTTCTCTGGAAATACAGTTAGAAAACTATGTTAAAAATATTCAGTGAGCACAGAGAAATTTTGTAATTACACTTTCTTTTCAAAGACAGCATCTTCCTTTTATAGTACAGCTGACAACCAAATATCAGGTACTAAAGAGCAGCTTGTTAAACACTTTTTGTTAAATATTAAAACAATGATAAGGCAAAAACTACAAAATTCAATAAGTAAAAAGGACAATAGAATTCATAATCACAGGAATGCAAGAAAAATCAAAATTTTCAAAATTAGCAGCAGAAGAAGGCGTGATGAAGAAACTGTACTGTGGCCAAAGCACTGTGTTTTTGCTTCCTACACACTGTATTATAAATTGCACACACATTTGGAGAAGGGAACAACTCTGTGGAACTACTGTAAAGCACTTCTGGAGGCAAAGAATTATCTTGGTATTGCACCTTTATGTTTTTATTTAAAAAGCAAGTATTAAAGCATGCAGGGCAGCAGAGAAGGACATACATTGTTGTAATAGGTTGACCTTGGCTGGATACTAGGTGCCCACCAAGCCACTCTATCACTCCCCTGTGGGAAAGGGGAAAGAAAATGAGATGAAAAGCAACTCATAGGTTGAGATAAGGCAGTTTGCTAAAAAAACTGAAAACCACAAAAAACCCCCACCAAAAGTAGCAGATGTTTGCACACACATAATTAAAGAGAAGAAAAACTTTATTCTCTGTTTCCCACCAGGGAGTGGGAAATGCCATGTTCAGCCACTTCCCAGGAAGCAGGGCTTCAGCATGTGTAGCGATTGCTCCGGAAGGCAAATACTGGAAAGTAATGAATGCTCCCTGTTCTCCCTACCTTAGCTTTTCTGTCTGAGCTGACATCATATGGTATGGAATATCCCCTTGGTTAGTGGGGGCCAGCTGCCCTAGTTGTGTCCCCTCCCAGGATCTTGCCCACTCCCAGTCCCATGATGGAGGGGAATGTTGGAGAGAGTGTTGATACAGTGCCAGCACTGCCCAGCAGCAGTGAAACACTGCTGTGTTACCAACACCTTTCCAGGGACCAGTGCAAAGTACTGTGGGGGCTGCTGTGTGCAAATGAACTCCAGTAACAATGTGTTGTCTGTCCCTTTCACCAAAATCCCTTTAATTCTGTTTTTTACCAGCAAGACACTTGAGTACAGAATATTCCCAATTCAGATTTTTAACACATGTATTAGAAGTATAATGGAATGTATCCATTTGAAAATGCTGCTAAAAGAAATGGCTTCCAATTTAATCTAAAAAAAAATAGGAAGTGTTAAAGTCATTCAAATAGAAAAACAGCATAATATCAGATCTATATATAAACTGGGATCTGCCTATCAAGGAAGTTAGTCACACTCTGATTTATAGATGTCATATCTCATCTGCAGATGAACTTCCTTTTACCTAAGAATTCCTCTCTGTGGATTCCAAGGTACTCCCTGGCTCAACACTCTGATCTGCTGGTTTGAAATCAGGGTCAGTCAGTCAAAAACTCCAAAATCTGAACTTGACTTGCAGGAAAGCAGGAAGTTCAACAACATTATTAAAACTCAACACACAGCACAGCTTTGGACAACTGATTAGGTCTCTGTTCTGGGTTATGTATTAACAGAACTTGAAGAATTTGCAGTCTTGCTGTAGTGGAGTTCTACTACAGCAAATGCATGTAGCTTAGCTTGCATTTACTTAGACATATGGTGAAGTAGTAAAATTCTTAATTTTGATAATGGAAATACCTTAGCCAAAAATTAGGATAGATTTCAAATGCTAGGCTTAGAATGAAGACCTGATGCAGCAGAAAAATTTAACATTAAGCAAAGAAAATGCTATGTATAAATCTTGAAAAAAATGAACATGAAATCCCTGATGTCATCTGAACAGAGTTTTAGAAGTAATTCTGTAGTCAAAAAATTAATTGTATGGTACTAGAAGCTGACAGCTCTGACTTCAGATGGACTAGTACAGGTAGGTAAGCCGTTTAATACTCTCCATTCAGCTCCACAGTGACCAGTGCACACTTGATAGGCCATTAGGTATAAATCCATGCAATTCTTTTAAAAGTACTATGGAATGTACATTGAGCATCAGTTCCCATTCATTTTGTTCACAAGTGTTTTATGCCAATATACTTTGCCATTGCCAATAGTATCTTCCTTTCCTTTACATGCTGTCTGTCTAGATTTCCTTGTAGAACACAAATAAATCTCATCCTGAGCAGGAGAACATTCTGAAAAGTAGATTGGTTCAGCAATCCTAAGCATGAAAGTAGTTTAGGACAGCAACTGACCTCATTTGAAGTTCTCTGAAAGCAACTAATCCTTCTAGATGTGTGCTTGCAGGGGGAAGAAGAATTCAGCCCATTTTAACCACCTGTCCCAAGGGTATTGGAATGTTTAAGAGAAGAGCAAGGAACATAATGTATATTTTTTAAGACAGAGGACCACAGGTTTTTTCTATTGACATGAATTCTTACATATTCATGTACACACCAGAAAGTGGGACAAATACTAGGTACTCACATGTCTTACTGAGTTCAAGAGAGACATTTCTTTAGTAGACTTGTCCCCTTTTACAGGAGTAATGAATGCATATCCATTTTCCCCTGTGTGGTAATACTTATATAAAGAAAGAAGAAAGAGTGGTACATACTGTCAGCAAAATAAATTTGTTGTGTTGCCTGCAGGAAGTCCAGAATGCTATCTGCCTTTTCATCTATGTCTTTTAAGCCTGCTGCTTCTTCTCTGCTGTTTTTGTCAGGCTGATATATAAAATCCACACCAGTAGTTTTTGTTACCAAGCCAGCTGCTCTCTTTTTTTCTTTCTGTCGCTTCTTTTTCATTTTCCTCTTTTTGTTTTTGCTTATTTTGGGATGGTCTGTCCGCTGCAGCTGTAAATTATCTTGAACAACAGTTGCTTCCATTTCAGTATCTGTTTGTTCTCCATGTAAATGACTAGAGATTTGCAAACTGCTCTTTTGTTTCTTCCTTCGAATGCGCTTTCTCTTGGTTTGCCCTTGATATTCCTCTTCTGCAGATTCAAAAGAGACATGAGAGCTGTAAATAAGAAGATCTGTAATAAGCATTTTAGAACTGCATATAATGAAATATGACACCCTTCAAATTCTGGGATACCTGAGTGGCTCTAACCTTACTTTTATGCTTACAATGTCTTTCAGTACTACAATGTCAAAGCCAACTTTTTTGAATGCATTGAGTAAGAAGACAAGCTTTTTTTCCCTTGTGCTTTCAATAAAGACTGTATTCTCCTTCATGCTACCTACTTTGTAACTCATACTTTCTTAAGGCAGATAATACAGTTCTTTACAGAGTGAGGTGAAAAGAATCCCCAGAGCAAAAAACCATATAGGCAGACTGGGGGACATGGCATGAGAGAGGTTCTCCTATGAGTCCCACACCACCAGGTTGTAGACTTGACCAAGAACACGAGAAGAATGAACCTTAATTTACAATGAAAATGACAGTGTTTATATTGATGATATCCATTCCTGACAGTGCTATGCTTTAAAAACACCAGGCATCTGTTTCTGACTCATCTATTTTCTCCTCCTTAAACATTCTTCTCCTTTGGGATATCTTACCGCTAGCTCAGTTTTGGACATCAACTTTATAGGAAAAGTATGCAAGGCAACAGTGACCTTGGTAAGTAATCTCCAATCTCTTTAACAGCCTCCCTTGGTTCAGTTGCTCCCTTGCTACATTATAATTTCCTTACTACCTAATTCTTCAAAAGGCTCAAATGTCACAGGAAATAAGTCCCTCCTGCTTCTCAAGACAGCTTTTGTGCTTCTTTACTCTGATCTTATCCCTGTACACAAAGCCTGAGTTTTAAAGTAATCCCTGACCCTGGACTGACTGCTCCTCCCACACATTCACTTCTGAGTGTTAGCCCCTCCAACACTAGCTAAGGAAGATTTGGTGAGAAGCCAGAACCCATCTTCCCTCTGAGTGCACTGCTGCTGAAGTCCATATTCATGTCCATAATAATTACTAACTAACTGGAATTCCCGCATTCATGGTCTAACAAAATCCTCACACATTTAAACATCACAGATTGCAGAATGCCAGTTTTCTTCTATGTATTGAGTTTGCATGACAAGATTTTGGTCACAGCAGGGCTACGGGGGTGACTTCTGTGAAAAGCTGCCATAAGCTTCCCCTATGTCCAGCAGAGCCAATGTCAGCTGGCTCCAAGACAGACCTGCTGCTGGCCAAGGCTGAGTCATCAGTGATGGTAGTAATGCCTCTGGGATAACATAGGTAAGAAGGGGAAAAAAGCTATTGTGCAGAAGAATTGCAGCCAGATAAGGCACAGTGAGAATAGGTGACACAAACAACTCTGCAGATACCAAGGTCAATGCAGGAGATGCTCCAGGTGCCAGAGCAGATTCCCCTGCAGTCCGTGGTGAAGACCATGGTGAAGCAGCTGTGCCCCGGCAGCCCCTGGAGGGCCATGGTGGAGCAGAGGTTCTCCACAGGAGAACCCTACACTTGATCAAGTGAAAGCCTGAGGGAGGCTGTGACCTCATGGGAAGCCCATGCTGGAGCAGGCTCCTGGCAGGATCTGTGGCCTTGTGGAGACAGTAGAGCCCACACTGCAGCAGTTTTGCTGGCAGGATTTGTGACCCCACAGAGGACCCACACAGGAGGAATTTATTCCTGAAGGACTGTACACTGTGGAAAAGGACTAATGCTGGAGGAGTCCATGAAGAGCTGCAGTCTGTGGGAAGGATTCCTGCTGGAGAAGTTCAGGGAGGACTGACTCTCATGGGTGGGAACCCATGCCAGAGAAGGGGAAGGACTCCTTTCCCTGAAGAGCTGAACTGCCTGTAACCCTCATTCCCCATCTCCCTGCGCTGCTGGTGAGAAGGAGGTAGAGAACTGGGAATAAGGTTAAGTCTGGGAATATGGATGGGGGCAGGGCAAGGAAGGTGCTTTTATGATTTGATTTTACTTTTCACTACCCTGCTCTAATTTTGATCGGTAATAAATTCAAACAGTTTCCCCAAGTTGAGTCTGTTTTACCCATAACAGTAATTAGCGAGTGATCTCTCCCTGCCCTTATCTTGTGAACATTTAGTAATATTTCCTATCTCCTGTTCAGCTGAGCACAGTAATAGAATGGCGTTGGTGGGCACCTGGTGTTCAGCCAAGGTCAAAACACAACATTCTAATGTTTTGCTCTAGAAAGTTAAGCCATTAATACTTCCCTCAACTCCTACCTGCATGTCCCTAAACTCCTTACAGTGCCCTGAGCCTAGTAGTCTTGTTTATCTAGACCTACAACATTCCCTTAGGGTCAAAGCAATCTTGTTTGGCTAACGCTGGTGTAACACAGGAGAGACATCTGAAGCCCAATGCTTGTTTCAGAATGATATGCATAATCTCCTGAACTGTCTCTGACATTCTCAGCTGGTTTGGCTTTCTCATCACTCCTCCCCCTAACCAGTCTTTGTCGCTATTTTCTCCATGGTTGGAGGCCCTCTTTAATTTCTGTTTCTTTTTCTGTCTTGAACTCTGTCAGCTCTGAGCCACTTTCTCTTTAAATATCACTACAGACTTTTAGTTCTGTAGCTGTCAAATGACTCACTGCAAAGCAATTTTCTGTACTTTCAATGAAGAAGGCTGCATAAAAATAAATTTGCTGTATTGTAATTGAACACCACAGCATGTTAAAGACACGCCTAACGTCACCCTGGACCCACAGTGTGGAATATTTTGCACCCATGGTATTTGAGCTAAATATCTTTATATGCGATTTGGACATATGGGATGTGGGAAAAATAACATCTGTGTCATCCTGAAGGAATAAAATATCAGAACTGAAGGCAGATATGAATGGTGAAAGATGCTATAAACAAAACATCAGTGTTTCATCTTGAGATCTAATTTGGATTTTCATGGGAGTATTTGTGTTATAATAGGTGAATTTCACTGCAAATATATATACATTGTTTTACAAAATTTCTGAGCCCTCTGATAACCTGAACAGCACTGCTTGCTAATAACAGTACCTTAATCTGTGCTTTCAGCAAAGTGGCCTAACTTGCTCTTTAAGCATCCAAGTTCCCAAATCTCAGTGAAACTACAGCATGTTGTGCAGCCAAGCACCTTCTTTGGTTTGAAATCACTTGAAAAAAACCAGGGTAGAAGCAAGGACAGGGCTTAAGGTAACATGTTGGGAGTCAAATCCAAACATTTCCCTATCCTGGGTAGCTCAAGACAGCAGAAGGTCTGAAGAGACCACGGTGAAGCTGTCAAAAGTCAGAAATGTAGTCTTCCCATGTGTAGGTATTAAGATAAATGCCCAACTGAAAGGAAACCAAAACTATGCTGACTTTCCTCCAATGCAGCAAACAAACACAAGACTCTGCTTAATTCTCTTGAGGAGCTAGAGTGGCAGTCCTTTAGCAGTTTTTGTCATTCTTTGCCCTGTATTCTAGTATCTGTGTAGTATCTACTGTTCCATGTGTGGGAGCTACCAGTGATTCAACATCAGGAACAAATGAAATTAGGCACTTATGAATGCAAAACAATGCACACAAAAGGGATTAATTTGAACAGCTCACTGGTAGGGGTAAAGTGAGCTGTTATCAGCTCAGGAAAAACAAAAGCCATACCTGTGCATCAGCACGGAAAGTTCAACAAAAGCATTTGCTCAGTTGGTGTCAGTGATCATAACAGCTAACACCTTGTTTGCATACATAAGAAAGAGAAGGGAATAACAGGAAAAATATTCCAAAGCTATTATATAAACCTATTGTACTGTTTAAGCTTGTAATACTGTGTTTCTTAGCATAACTCCAGAACAGTAAGATTTTGGCAGGAAAGAGGAGGACTCTCACAGAAGTTAGCAGAGAAAGAAACTCCAAAAAGATTTGTATGATTTGACTTGAAAGAAAGAGTAACTAAATACACTTAATTTCTGCCTCCTCATATGAAAACAAGGTGATATGCAATTAATCTGAGATGTTCCACAAGCTAATAGAAGAAAGTAAACCCTTTTTTCACTAACGGTACAGTTTGCTATGGATTTCCCATGCGTGTCGGATGCAGAGGAGCCAAGAACTTGATGGGATTCAAGAACTGGTTGATCATATAGCCAGCAAGGCTACCTGATTACAACAGCCACGCTAAAATAGAAATAAAAGTTATACAAGAAACATACACCATAAAGTTTATGTCACAGCCCACACAATGACCTTAACAAATGACATGTTCAGTGGGATTTGCCTCCCACAGCTTTAGCTGCCTGAAAATACTTAGTGCATACTTAGACCTATGCTCCCTCTGATAACCCAAGAGACACTTCAACCTCCAGAAAGCAGTTTCTCTCATCCTAAACCAGCAGGGATGGAAACACAACCTGAAGGACTTCCTCTCTCTCTCTCCCCTTCCATTAACCACAAAGGAAATTGAGATGACGAATTCTGACTAGATGCTTGCAACAACTGAGAAGAATCAGTCTCTTTTCCAAAAAGTGTTCATACCTGAGAAGTTGTTTTTTAACGAGTATTCTCATCAGCTGATTTTTACCAATTAACAAAATCTACTGTTTTATAGAAAAACGCCAAACAAGACCCAATTTTTGACTGATTGTCTAAATCTCAAGCCAGTAGGGAGGCCTGATAAAATTTCAACAGATACAAATTTGGTTCCAACAATATTTCCCAGTGACAGAAAAGGTTTCTTATGTCAAAGCTGCGTAATTATAACAGATGCAGGGAATATACACTATGGCACTATGCAAGCAATCTCAGTATGTTGAGTAAGAACTTAAACAACAACGATAGGAATAGCTTTTGAACCACACTAACTCTAGCAACAACTATAGCTACAGCTTGCTCTAATTCCACTAAAACTGATGATTCTTCTCCTGTTCCATAATGGTCTGTCACCTCTCTCCCTCCTAAGACCTATCTCTGCTTCACAAGTTGCTTAATTGATCACATAATCCAATTATCCAGGAGCAATTGACTCTAACCTGTTTAGTCTGCACTTGGTGCTCTTTCAGACTGAGCAAAGTGTCTTCCAGATGGAATGCCCATATACATTTCCTAGTCACAGTCACAATTTCATAGGCATTTCTTTCAGCCTTAATAAGAACCCCTTCCTCAGGAACTATTCAGAGTTAATTTTTTTTTGCATAGATAACTTTTCAGATGCAGTCTACCACACAGGTGCACAGTCACACAACCTTGACTGACAGTATGATATGGAAGTGGGAAAGAGCAGCCTCAGAATGTAAGTCAGCATCAAAAATCATTGTCTAACAGCCTATTTTATCTTGTCTGAAAGACTAAAAAGTTTTCTCCATTCAAACTGCATGTTTCTCTAACAGAAGTAGAAATATGTAAAAAAAAAAAAGACTAAATGAAAGAAGGACTCAGTTTATACACACAACTTACTGAATTTTAATAATGAAAAGTCAGTGCAGCCAGTTTCTATCTTCAAGGGAAAATAGAAAACAGTAAGATTTAGAAAATTTAAAAAAAAATCTTGATTGACATCAAGATTCCAAATAAACTAACTTTTATGGAGTTCTATTATAGTAGCAAGTTACTTTGTATTCATTATCAGAGCAGCTGGAGACACAAAGAGATTAAATACCAAACTTAACACAGGCTAAGAGCAACAGCTGACTTCCTCCTGTCCAGACTAACCATCAGCATGAACATACTGCTGGCAACTCCACGACGGAAAAGATAAGCTTCCTCGAGTTTATCTTTACTATTTCAGTTCCTTCAGGCAATGCCAGATGGAAACATTGTGGGACAGCATCCTATGACAATGAAAAATGGGAGGCTGATTACTTAGGTGTCTGCAAATCTAAGGGATATGAAGTTCCACAGTATGCCAAAATGAAGTTTGGCTCTGAGAATAAGCAGGGATTTTTGAATGCTAGGGATTTTTAAAAATCAGGTCCCTGAATATTATTAGAACAAACTTCTAGAACAGCAGGGAAAAAATTAAAAAAAAAAAAAAAAAAAAGTAAAGCAGACCAAGGAAGAAAGAGTCAAAGAATATCCTCTCAACTTTAGGAATCCATATAATGTGCTCATCATGACTCAAGTGTGGCAGCTGGCTCGCCTGTTCAAGTCCCACAGTTGGCTGTCTGGATGTCGCTCATGGTAATTTGTAATTCTGTTGGGTTTTGGTTTTTTGGCTTTGTGGGTTTTTGGTTCTTTTTCAGATGAAACAGGATGTATGCTCTCCTGATTTTTCAGCCAGTTTAAGCTCTTTTCTTCTCCTTGATACTGGATGAACCTTCCATGGTGTACCATGCAGTCAATGCAGAGGAGTTTAATTTTGGTTAAGGATCTTTAAGGGAAAAAACAAATGTTATTTTTAGTGCCAATTAAGATATCTGTAGCTGCAATTTGGCCAAGAGGGAAAAGCTGTGGCTAGTGAATGCAATAAAATGGAATGGTTCATTAGAATAAAAGCAATATTGGAAAGATTTCAGGCACACAAAATGATGTTACTATTGCTTCATTCTTTTTGGGGGAAACTGCTTCAAATCACCATTTGAAATCAGAGAAAAAAAACCATCAAAAAACTTTAAAACTTCTAGTAATGTGAAACATTTGTAATATTGTAGAAAACCGCAAAAGACTGGAAGCTGTTTAGGATAGGGACTGTCTTTTACTTTTTAGTTCATATGATGTTTGTGAGCTCACAAATGAAGAATTCTCACAAAACTGGCAAATGTTGTATAAGTGCTGCCTACCACAAAGGAGTATTACCTCCTGGATATTAAGCAAATCCAATTAACACTAATGACGATAATCACTTATAGGCAGATACCACTTTCTGACTGAGTCTTCAATCATAAATGTTCACCTGACTGTATATACAGATGAATTTCTCTTACTCATAAGTTAAGTCAAATTCCTGCCATAGGAGGAACTGTACTTGGTCACAACAAACAACTACCTACTTCTCTATCCTGTATCAAACTGTAGCCACACACTGAATTCAAGAAACTGTGAGCTTTGGGCTTATACAGAGGTATAATGATGGCCCTTCTTTTGCACTTTTTACCCTAATAATTGCCATAATTTTATTTGCTTTTTGATTGCTGCTGAGTGCTAAAATGTTGTTTTCACAGTTATTCATCATGTAACATCTTATTCCTGCTTGGTAACAGTCAGTTCCGAGCTCAGCATTTTGCAAGTGAATTTTGACTGGTTATTTTTTCCTATGTACATCATTTGACAACTGCCTAAGACGTGTTTCATTTGTCATTTTTGACTAATCACTCAATCTGGGATTACACTACACCCAGCTCTTGCCTTTAGTGCAGAAACCTGATATCACTGTTCCCTCTTCTTATCTGACCATCTATTGAACACAAGCCTCCAGTTGTGACCTTTGTATTTTGAGAACTGCTGCATTCTCTCCATCTACTTTTCTGTTCTAGGGCTTCATCTTTCATGTTACGTCTATGTGCACTCTTTGGAGAGGGGCTTTATCAAAAACTTGGTGGAAATTCAAGGAAACCACATCAGCTGTTGCATCCTTATTCATTTATTTCCTAGGTCTTCAAAGATTCCAAGATGTTTGTATACCTCCCCATTGCAAACCTTTTGTTGATCTGTCCCATTCAGTTCAAAGGTTTTCAAGCACCCACAAGTATTATTTTGCATCATAGTTTGTGCTGAACTGCCTAAAACAAAGAACAGGATTACAGGCTTGCAGTTTCCTGGATGATTTAAGAACTGTTTTAAAAAACTGGCCTCACACTATCTAACCTCAAAGTCTCTGACAACACAGTAATTGGAAAAGCAAGTAGCTATGCATCATTGTTGAGCATTTTTTTTTTTCCTTAAATTCTTTTAGAAAGTTTAGGTGAATAATATTGGTACTTGTGATTTTATTTTATAAATTTATTTTGTTGCATGACCATTAAACAACTTCAATTTTACGTATCCTTTCAGAAAAGCCAGGAAGAAGTGCTGCATCATAGCATTTTTTCCACAGCTAACATCAATGAAAGGATTTATTTAACTTCTCTGAAACAGGCCTCTGAAACAGGCCTCTTTCGTTCTACACCATGATCACTGGCTCACAAGTGGCAGACACATTGCTCCTGATGCATCAGAAGACCTATTGCCAGTTTTAATTCTATATAGCATTTGCTCAAACACTCCTTCGCCTGTCTTACCCTGTTCTTACATTTAAATATGTTTAATACATCATTGGGGTGTGAATTCAGTTTTTTAAAAGACACCTACTTCTTCCTAGCAACTTCCTTTACTCTGTTGTCTGGCTCTGCTGTCTTTCTCTTGCTTTTTCTCGAGCCTTTCATGACAGGTGGTGGGCGCTGGCCTTGAATATCACATATGGTGTCCTTAAGTAGCTTCCATACCACCTGGTACAACTTCCTTCTCTTAGCTGACCTTTTTTAGGCTCCTTTTAGCTAGAATCTTTATTTTTGTGTAGTGTTCCTTCTTGAACTGTTGTGGATTGTTGCTTGTTTCCTGTTGTTTCAGTAGCATGCTGAACCCAATGGCTGCTGTTGTGAGGAGCCTCTTGTAAACCAACCTTTCTGTAGGATAAAGTCAAGAGTCTCATTGCCTCTCACACCTCCACTAACCAATGTCTTGGTTACTGACTGTGTCTAAAATCTGAAACTTTTCACAACATCCTGATGAGACACTAAGGGAGAAACTGAAGATCGCATTATTGCTCTCTCTGCTGCTTCTCTGATCTTTCAGCAGTAAGTATTCCCAATCCCAGCTGGATACATGATGAAACAGACTGTAAGCTTGCTTTGCTTTTTGATATGTACACTCTGTGCACACACACACTGATCTAAGACATCCAGGAGACATCTGAAACTATTTTAATGCAAAAATTAATTTTAGCAGTCATGTTTTAGGCCTTCTGTCACTTTATATAGAAAGCTATACTTGATAAAGCCCCCAATCTTTCTTATATAGCAACATTTCTGATACATTTTCTGTACCATTCAGTGACTTAATTTTTAAACAAAAGCAAGTATTTCAACCTTTCAGTGATCCTTTATCGTTTTAAATGTCAAACTCACTATCCTCTCTCATTTTGGCATTTTGGGGTGATGTGCAAATAATCTGGCTCAGTCACCATTATTTAGAGGCATCATACAGCACTTCTGAAATGAGTTCAGTTCTACCCTCCAAAATCACTGAGAATTATTTTGACTCAGTGAGGAAAATAAAGTAAAATCACAAAGCCAAGCACATTCAAATACAAGAAAAAAGACAGATTCAATGACAACCAGTAACTATTTTGAAGGCTACTAATCCAGAAATGCTCCAGAATCTTAAGCAGCTACAAGGACTAATTGCTACTAAATTGAGAAATCTTCTTAGTCTTTGGCTAAATAAGATTACATCTCTGTATTTGAACAGATAGCACCACTATGAATATGAGGGGGAGATTTGTAACATTTATATTAAAAAACTGGAAACATTTAAACATCTGGTGTCACATTTCCACTTTGAAAATTTGTTCTTTCTTTTACTTTTCAGGACAAAAATACATGTTCAGAGTTTTCTTCAAGGCGTTTTTTCCCAGAGGTGGTTTTCAACCAATGGTTAGTGTGGTTAGTTTAAAGAATCCAAAGCTCTCCCTTTGCTCAGAAAAACAACAGAAATTATAAGAAACATTGCAATCTTAAAATCCTGTGCAGCATTTAAAATGTTCTTTCCAAATATACCAGCTAGAATAGCACAAAATGTTTGTGCTATTTTAATGTTTGTGCTATTAAGACTATAGGAACACAGACCGGAAAAACAGGTTATCTACTGGAAAACAGGTATGCAGTTTTCTCCCGGGATAAAATAACATCTAAGACCAGAGCTAAACTAAAGTACTATCCTTAGCACAAAAGAATTACATAAAAGTACACAGACACTGACACAGCAAAATTAATATACTCAGCAACAACCCCCCAGTCCCAATTTATTCAGTTATCACCTCAATATTTCAGTTTACACCTCAATTCTATTTTTTGCAATATTCTGCAATATTTCATAACTTTCTACAAAGCATCTCATAAACAACTATATTTAATCCCATATATAAAAGAGCTGCCTTGACTGCAATTTATTACATGGTTCTTCCAGTAAATCCTATTTCAAAACATGCTGTAAAAGTCTGAAAGAATGCAAAATTTACACATTTTATTTTAAACTATTTCCTTCATCCATTTATCTTCGGATCTTAAACTAGATTTGAACTAAATTTACTTACATAGTTTCTAAGCAGCTTTGTAAAAACAGGGATCTTTTAGGACATGGATTAAGCTTACTTTTATTAATCACATTCTAAATTAATTGTGTTTTAAAGAGTCAGTAATTTCTTAATGACCAAGTGTTCTATGTTGAACTAATCATACATACAGACATGTAGGCAGGTATGCTGGAAAAATGAGCAACACCACAGGGAAAATCCAGAACAGATGTAATTTGGTGATTTGTATATTTGTAATAAATGTGAATCTGGTGCCACAGTCTTCCTGAGAAGCAGGTTTGTTCTTGACTGCATGTGGTGCTGCAGCAGGCCCTGCCCTGCCCAGAGCTGTGAGGTCACACCACTCAAACTTCTTTACCATAGTGAACATTCCAAACCAGCTTTTTAATGGGAAAGCTAGGTTTTATTAGAACAGACACTAGAACAGCTGATTTCTTTTTGGGGGTGGGAAAAACTCAAAATGAAGAGAATTGAAACAAAACTCTACATACTTAACCTTATCTCCACCTTGCCCACTGCATCCTCATAAATTAATCCTCTTTTCTTAGGCTTATTCTTAGTTCAGCACACCAGATACTTCCAGAGTTGCAGAACAGTCTGCACAGTGCTTTCTGGGTCTCTAGGGAATGTCCCTCCAACACCTGGGTTCCCACTGTTCTCAGCAGACTTCTGGCCTCTGCTGTACAGAGGGTTTATTCCTTGGCCATCGCTTCTCTATAACCTGTTTGTCCCTCACATCCTATAAAGCTATTTCCTCTCAGTGTGTGTCTCCTCATCTCATAAGAGCTCCATCCTGGCTTCTGTACTAAGCAGCTACAGATTTTCAAAGAATGAAATGTGATATACGACATAAACATCTGATTATTCATACTAATAAATTTTAAAAAAACCAAAAAACCCACAAAACCCAGCTGACACCATCTGTTACAAAAATAAATGTTTGGAAAGTGACTGAAACAATTTTGTCACATGTTCTCAAAAAGAGACCATGTGATATGCATATTCTATTTTCCTAGGTGTAGAACCTATTGTACATCATCTTTATACTATTAGAGCACCTATTTCTGGGCACAGTAAAATGTTACTGGGATATAATGGGTCACTCTATAATTTCTAGGATTTCTTGTGCTGCTTCCCAAAAGAAAAGCACTTAAAATGGCAGCAGGAGCACAACAACTTGTCTATTCAGCTCAGTAAAGTGTCAAGTTGTTTTTAGCTCCCTTTCAAGTAGTTGAAAAATAAGAGTTGCTCTGCATCTCATCGAAGCACAGTATCATCCCTTGAAAATAAGAAACACATTGTTACTCTCCTGTAGTTGACATGATCTGTGAAATAACCCTGCTGTGATAAAGGGAAATGTGTTCATCCGTCTCCACTTGACTTTGTATTTCATACAAATTTTAAAATCTGTCATCTGCTTGCAGAACACAGTTTCTTCCATCACACACTGTACCCCCAATCCAGATTAGTGGTGATGCTAATGCTTTTCATCTTTACTTGTACACTGCCTAACATCTCTATAAAGTTGGTTTAATTTTTCTTTTCAACATCACAGAACCTTAGACATCAACAGCTGTCAGTCACAGAATATCATCATATGCTATGGATATGCATACTTTTCTCATCTTTGATGCACTTAGATGTTCATTGCTAAATGAATCTCTCACATGCTTTCATGAGCTGGCTGATGTATATACTACTATGGTAGTATACCAGTTGGGATACCAGTAAATTTCCTTGTTGGTGTAAAATGCCATTCCTTTAGGGAAAGAATAAAAAGGCTCTCACAAAGAGAGCTTATCCTGCCACAAGCATCTAACTTTAACCATATGTATTGGTTTTGCTTAGCCCAGAACATCAGCAAGGTATCTTTAGCATCTAGGGGAAATTTTAACCCTTCAAAAGCTGGTGTGGTAGGCCTGGAGAAGTGGCTGAAGGGTTGGGAGGAAACACACCCCTGTGGTCATGTGTTGCTTTTGTTTAGTTCAGTTTTTGCTAGGGCATGGGGAGTGGCACAAAGATGGGTCCTGTGTGTTTTGTGTGAATGTTCTGGAAGTTTTCTAGCACATCCAGCAGAGCCAATCTCTGATGGCTCCAAATATGATGGACATGCTGCTGGCCAAGGCCAGTTAGATATGTTGGTTACGCCACTGTGAAAACATATTAAAGAAGAAATCAAAACAATGTGAGCACACACTTCTTTTTAGCTAGAAGAGGAGGTGGTGAGAATATGTGAGGGGAAACAACATGGAGACACCAAGGTCAGTGGAGAAGGTGGGGGAGGAAGTGCTCCAGGAGCTGGAGCTGAAAACCCTATGCTGGCTGTGGTGAAGACCATGGTGGAGCAGGCTGTTCCCCTGCAGCCCATGGAGTCCACAGGGGTGCAGAGATCCACCCACAGCCCGTGGGGAGGTGCCCACACCAGAGTTAGTGGATGCCTGGAAGAAGCTGGGATCCAGTGGAAGTCTCAGTAGAGAAAAAGACCTTGCCTTGCTCCTGAGATGGAAACAGCCTGGCCTCAGCTCAGAGGTCTGCACCCTGTGGACAAGGACTCGTGCTGCAGCAGACTCAGGCAGGATGCTGCTCCTGAGATTGGACCCATGCCAAAGAAGTTTGCAGAGGACTGTCTCCTGTGGGAGGGGCCCCATGGCAATGTAGAGGACTCCTCTCCCTGAGCAGTGGAAGAAATTTCGGTGATGGACTGACCACTTTGAAACTTTAAGTTTAAGCCTGTTTTTCCTTTTTCTCAGTGCATCCTCCCCAGTTCCTTATGTCAATTCATGAGCCCTGTGTGTGTGTGTGTGTGAGCTTTTTTTACCTCTCCTCTGCACAGTTATGGCAGGGGAGAGCAGAGAAAGCAGATGTCGTAGGTGCCTGGCATTTGGCCAGGGTCAAACCATGACACCATATATGTTGACTTTTAGGCAGGATGTTCTTCCTGAATGAAATACCCAGCAGCAGGTAAGCAATATGTGAGAAGAGGAATAAATCTGGGTCTAGGAAGTCCCTCTCCAGGCTTAATGATTAACAGAACCCCCTGAGTTGGAAGGGACTCACAAGGATCACCAAGCCCAACTCTTAAGTGTTTCACTTTTCCCCAAAACAGCTACTACACCACAAAACGTTTTCTAACACTAGGGGATATTACCTCTTTATATTCAGAGCCTGATTATATGCATCATGAATTATATTATTTAAACAAGAAAATGTAAAAAAAAAAAAAGTGTCTTCCTTTTACTTGTATAGAGAAAGTAAGAAGAGCCTTCTTGTAGGTTCCAGGCACAAGCTCACCCCTAATATTTTAAGTCTGCTTCATAAAGCAAAGATGCTGCATTTAGATGCATGAAACATAAGCCTGAGAATATTTTTTAAATTTGCCTAAGCAATAACAGTTTCCTTAAGTTTAATTAATGAACAAACACAAGGCTGGTGAAAAAAGAAATCTCATTGCAAATTAAAATGTTCTGCTGGAGTCATAGACTATAGCTCCATTTGGCCTTTCCCACCCTGAGAACACACAAATTTTTACAGCTGACTAGACAATGTGGGCTAGTTAAGCAGGCTGCATAAATTTAAAGAGATGTGTGCTTCTGTAAGAAATACATATATTACATGACTGTCGCTGTTCCTATCTGTCCGAACTATCCAACTGCTTTTACACTATACTACTATTACTCTCATGGCTGTATCACATGCTATACATGAAGCACATGCAAAGTTATTGCATTTGTATCAACCTGAGTATCTTCTGTGTAGTACAGGTCACCAAAACAGCCTCATTGAAAAGTAACATTTATGTTTTATAAAGACTTCTGGATGACTGTTTACTATATGAAAAAGTGCTTTTTAAAAATCAAAACCAAACCAAACCACCAAAACCAATGCACTATGTTCTATACAAGTCCTAAAGTCCTAGGGGTTTTCGCAAAGCTCAGTTTTGTATTTTTCCAAAGGATAGGCAAAGTAAATGATGAGGAAGTGGGACATTTTCTTCTACACCAGTGAACAGCAAAGAGAAAGCTGGACAGATCTAACCAAAATTCAGTTATTTAACAAAAAATAAAGTCCAAGAAGTCTGTAGTAAGGTAACAAGCTGTAGACATCTTATTAGTAAATTCAAGATTCTTAAGGTTTTACTGGAATGCGGGGTTTGAAATCACAAGCGATGGTTGTTCAGTTCCACTCCTGATTCCTTCACAAAAGTCATCTTTCATCAAGCAAGACAAGAGGCCACACAGCACAAGTTTCTGTCTTCTCTGAGTACTGGGATTTTTACTTTGGTACACAGTTCCTGTGTTCACAGGACTTTTTTTTCATTCTGGAATACTAAAGAGTTCACAAAAATCTTGCAGCAGGTGAAAAGATCAATAAATCTCAGGAATGGCTTTAGGTTCTCTGAAGATAAGGGCCAGGGCACTGACCTCTGTGAAAGAAGGACTGGGAATGGGGGCCCTCTGGATGGAGACAGCAGATGCCTGGCTCTGGTGTTGGCTACTTCTCTGCCTGGACAGCATTAAGGGAGACTGCAGCTGATATTTTACTACTCAATCATCCCCACAAGGAGATACATGCTAATCAGGACTTCACACAAGATTAATTTCTGCTGTTATCTTACACTATACCAGGTAGAGAGAACTTCCACTGTACTAACAAGTATGGTGACACAAAAAGTTGGCAGATCACCGGAGAATAGGCTGCAAATAGCTCAAAATAATTCACGGCTTTACATTTACTTGGCTTTTACATAAGCATTTCACTGCAAGCAAATTAAAGTGTACAAAATTACTCCTATTAAAAGGTATAAAAAGGGAAGTATAAAAACCTTGTAAATACATTTCAACTAACAGATATATAATAACAATGGAAGTTTACAAAGCTTGTAACGTAACTGCTAGAGGCATTTCAATTTAATAGAATTTATATATAACACAAGAATGTATTTAATAGAAGAAAAATGCCAGAGTTAGAGTGAAAAGGAAAAGCATTAGGTCACTACAGAACATATTAAAATAATCATTGTGCTTTTACTTAGATATTTTTCTGCACACATACAAGTGATAACACTATCTCTAAAGCTCTTGCTGAAGTTCTATATGCAAGTACATACAGTTTTATACTAAACAAAGTGTGAAGATTATTTTCAAATGTTAACATTTCTAATTATTAGTGGATGTTGCATACCATTATGATTTCTAGATATATGTCAAACAAAACACTGGAACAGATTTTTTTCCTTGGAAAAGTAATTTCTGAGATTACTGAATCATACATCTAAATTTCATGCAATTAGTAAACTACCTTACAATTTGAAATTAGAAACACACTGAATTAGAAACACATAAGTATCACATGAAATAAGGAAACACTGCATATTGTATTTGGTAAGATTTCATTTTTCCTTGATATAGTCTTCTTCTCTTTCAGTGGAAAAAAAATCTCCATCCAAAGCTGTATAATATTTAGCACTAAAGGCTCCATCCATCAATAACATTTTCAAGATTATGGTATCAATGTTTAGCTGAGCAGCCTGTCAGAACTGTCTCTGAGTACTTATTTACCATGCACCTGTATGCCCTAAAACAATCATAGACAGTGGTAGTAAAAGAATCACTGAAGAGCAGAGAAAAATAAAAAATGGAGGTATCAGAAAATATGGAGGGGAGAAGGCACCCAAAATTAAAACCAAAAAGCCCAAGAGACAGTTAGTAACGGAATGTACTGGGCTTGCATGGCAGGTTTTGGTAGTGCAGGGGCTACAGCAGTGACTTCTGTGAGAAGCTACCAGAATCTTCCTCCATGTCCAGCAGAGCCAATGCCAGACAGCTCCAAGATGGACCCACTGCTGGCCAGGCAGAGCTAAACAGGAATGATAGTAACACCTCTGTGATAACATATTTAAGAAGGAAAAAACAAGTTATAGCACAGTTGTAATTGCAGCCACAGAAGAGCAGAGAACATGTGAGAGGAACAGCTCTGCAGACACCAAGGTCAGTGCAGAAGGAGGGGCAGGAGGTGCTCCAGGCACCAGAGCTGAGATTCCCTTGCAGCCCATGGTGCAGCCCATGGTGAGGCAGCTGTGCCCCTGCAGCCCATGGAGAACCATAGGAATGCAGAGATCCACCTGCAGCTCTTGCCAGAGCAGGTGGATGCCTGCTAGGAGGCTGTGACCCTGTGGGAGGCCTGTGCTGGAGCAGGGTCCTGGCAGGGACCTGCAGACCTGTGGAGAGAGAAGCCCATGCTGGAGCAGGTTTGCTAGTGGGACTTGTGACCCTGTGGGGAACCCACACTGGAGCAGCCTGTCCTTGAAGGACTGCTGTAGTGGAGAGCTGTTACCTGTGGGATGGACTCCTGTTGGAGAAGTTCATGGTGAACTATCTCCTGTAGGAGAACCCCAGGCTGGAGCAGGGAAGGACTCCTGTCCCTGAGCAGTGGCAGAAACAACCTGTGATGAACTGACCATAACCCCCATTCCCATCTCCCTGCACCACTGGGGGAGCAGGTAGAGTTGAGATGGAGGGAAGGGTGGAGGGAAGGTGTTTTAAAGTGTTTTTACTTCTCATTATCCTGATATGATTTTTATAGTAGCAAATTCAAATAATATCCTCAATTTGAGTCTGTTTTCCCTGTGACAGTATTTGGTGAGTGATCTCTCCTGGTCCTTGTCTTAACCTATGAACTCTTAGTTATATTTTCTCCCCCCTGTCCAGCTGCAGAGGGGAGTGAGAGAGTGGCTTTGGTGGGTGTCTGGAACCCAGCCAGGGTCAGGCCACTATATGGAGGTAATGCAAGATTTCCATTGGCAAGTGCTACAAAGGAGAAAGATGCCAAGAAAATCTGGCATTTTTTCTCAGCAGGAGAAAAGCTGGCAAAAAAGACAAAATAAATATGGATTCTGAGATGAAAGTGGAAGAGCTCTATCACTGGTTTATTACTTTAAGTCTTCCTACTTATCCTAAGGCTATGTATTTTTATTTCTTAAGGAGCTGTAACAAATTAATTTCTCTCCTCTACGGTGTTCACCTATATAGTAAATAAAGTACTGAACAAAGAATCGATCATTTCTCTGGCAGAAGAACGAGAAGGATAGACATTGTGTTCTTTTCAGTAAAAATGCCACAGTTCAGTTAAGGTATTTAACTGCCATGTAAAAGCTACTATAATATTCATTCCCCTTTCTGGGCTCACATAAAAAGAGACAGGCTCCTCCAAACAGAAAGTTTGATCCCCGACAGACTTTATTATCATCACTTACGGTAATATCACTAGGTGCCTCACTCTTCTAATTATACAAGCAGTTTAGTATTCTCATATGCTTCAGTGAAGAGGTGGAAAAAAAATCAGATCTGTGCACTAATGTGTTGTACTGCAGCAGTTCAGGGTATGAAGTGTTACAGACCTGCAGAGCAGCCCTACAGCCTGCAGCAGTTGCTGCCTCTATGTGCTGATCTATCAGCCCTGTCTCAGCATCAACCACATTACTATAAGCATGTTTTCGCTCATGTCTCTATATGTTTGGGCTTCCGCAGCAGAATCTTTACTATTTTATATAGCTTGTGATATGAGAAGTGCCTTGATCTGAGCGTTCAGTAGTCAGATTCTCTGAGGAATGACTCTTAATAAACGTGCACCTTAATTCTGCTACCTTGTCTAAAAGTTAATGAAGAACTGATCTAAATTTTTCCGTTAGAAACTAAGGTTTTTAGTACACTGAATGAAGGCTAGAAAAGAATATGTGCCATACTTAAGCGCTTCCTCTAGAAAGGTAGCTGAATAACTAGAGATACAGCTCCTATATTTATTAATAGCCACTTTCCATAAAGTTTCACAGCAAATAGGTGTTTTATCAATGAAATGTTGCACGCCTCTATCATTTTTGGAAATTTATCTTACATGTTGTTTCACAATGGGAATTACAAAGCATTCTATATGTAAAAAGACGTGCAGTATACATTATCATTTTTTAACTCATCTTCAGATGGACAGTGACCAAAAAATTGGATAGAGCTCTTTTTTTGTCCAGACTGACAAATGATGTGTCCATTTTTAAGTACTCAAGAAATGCTGATATACTACTCATGTTGAATGCATACCTAAATGTAAACAGAATAGAATGGTTTTGTGAACATACTGCAAACCTAAGCCATCCAGACAAGAAAGTATCTAAGTTGACTTTAAGACGGAAGCATGGAAGGAATTAAGCTTATCATGCATTAAAGATGCATCTTTTTTATTTAACGTGTGTTAGGCTCTCCTTGAGGTGTGGCAACCATTAGAGTTCCATTGCATTTCAGATTTTTGCATCTAGCTAAGCTATTACTCAAGCTACCAAAACAAATGTTTTATCTTATATCTGGCATCATGATAGTGCAATGGCTATTCGCCAGTGAGATGAAAATTAACAAAGTAGCTTTAATTTTGTGGTTAGCTGTGCAAGGATGCTGTAACACTGATCCAGTTCAGTGTTACACTCACACTGTGGTCCTGTTCCAAAACCACTACCCCCACAACACCCACTGAGAGTAACGTACTAAGAATGGCAGAACTTGTTTCTATAAGTCAGGACTTTAGGTCACATGGCACTTTTCATCCTGTTCTACATACCTTAAAGTTGGACTTGTCAGAAAATTAGCTTATGTTGTATTCTCTCAATGTTCCTAACATTTATGATTTCAGCTTTTAAATAATCCTTTTTTAAAAAAGCAACTTTTATTCATGCCCATTCAGTTAGATTGGTGAAAAATTGGTTTCATCAGCCTAACAAAATAAAAATAGTTGCATAAAACTGTTTCTGTGTTCTCTCCTATTCTCTCCACAGCAAGATGCAGGGAGTTTGTCGGGTGAGAGACTATAAGTAAGTCCTTTCCAAACATCATCCATGCACCCAGAAACAAAGAGCTTTGAGAAAGTAAAGTCACCCAGTTCTTATGGAATAATACAGAAGCTGGCAGAACAGGTATGAATTCACACAAAATTTCACCTGTCATCAGACCAGTTACACCAAGACAGGAGGCTCAAAGCTATTGTTTAAAGTATCTGCATCAAGAAAAGAAGTGTCAGATGCTTGGCAGTGTCCCGCAGTTCAGTGAAGGACTCTTCCCCATGTTCCCCACAACACCCCTACAGAGTTGGGTGCTCAGCTAACTGCAAACTAGCAGACTCAGTTGCGTCAGTACAGCTGTGCTGGTTATACCAGCCCAGAGAATGAGCAAATTCTAATTTCAGGAAAGGAGTCCAGGATTTGCAACCCTATTAACTGGATAAAGCCAAAGTGCAGCTGTTGGAAAGGATTTTCTTTCTGTCAGGAGAGACTGCCTATTTGCCCTAATGCCTCCTCCTCACCTGCACACGGCTGAGGCAGCTAGGAAATGGAATTGCTGGTACAGAGATGCAGCAGCTTTGTTCAATCATAACAAGCTGCTCAAAGCAACTGGGGATCCTTGGAATGCACTTCAGATTGCCTGTACTGCATTTTGGCTAGATTACAGCAATACACTTGTGTACACTGGTATTTCTGTATTTTGCTATATAGCAATATAAATTTTTTTCAGCCCTCCACAGATCGCTGGAAAGAAAGAGTGTGAGTGAGGCTGATGCACGGCCTGGGCAACACACAGCTTGTAATATTGAACAATCCTGAGCCTACAGCAAAGGCAGGAGCTTCCCTTCTTGCTACAAAGTACAGAAGGCTCTGATGGAGTATGCCCTGTTAGTGATTTGAACTCTACTTATCAGCCAATTTCCACTTGCAGGGAAGTGGAAGGAAATGGAAGGAAATATGGAAGGAAAATAGCATGGAACTAACAAAATTATTTAGCAAAAGTACTGCAAATGGGAGATTGATGAAAGATGATTTTCAAAGCTTCCATGGCACAGCTTACAGCTGTACTGAGGGTTGTTCAGTACTTTCAAACTGCTACCTGTAAACTTTGCCAAGGGCAGTAATCAAAGGCGAAGGATATGAGATAAAAAAATTTCCCCAGTGGAGACTGAATGGAGACAGCCTACTGGAAGCTATATCAATATGTCACTGTTAAGCCCACAAGTTGCCATAAACTACAACTACTGCTATAAAAAAAGAATAACAATGAAATTAAATCATGAGGTAGGCCTGATTCTGACTTTCAACATGAGACAGCAGCATTTTTTGTACGTCATACAAAATACTTGCAGAAAGCTGTGCAAGAAAAAAGAAGACATGGTTAACACCACACACAATTTTCTTTTACTGTCTTCATTTTCCTTGTCTACTCAGCCGCACTAAGTGAGAAACAAGCTTTCTACTCTGTTTTCACAGTGTCCCAGGGTATTTAAACACCAAGGTAATTTGAATACAGAATTCCTATTCTTAGAATTCCTGTTCTTACAAAAGGCTTTCCTCTTACCCTGCTCCCTATTTTATTTTCAATTTGAAAATTTTAAATACTGCATTGAAACAAGTCTTGTTAGAAAGAGTAACTTGGGCTCTCACAACAAGAGGATGAGCCAGGATCACCTTCTCACACCTAATATTCAATAAGTGTGTTGTCTGTCAGTGTATATTTGGGTCTTAATGTGAAGGACAGCAACATATCGCTGTGGTTCAATACCAACAGATTCATAGGCAATAGCAAAGCAGTGAAGGTTAGAATTTTGCATGCAAACAACTATACAACTGATAACCAAAATGAAAATACCATGTGATCAGAAATATCCCAAGATCTACAAACCTATTTAATTTCCTGCTTTAATATGTGATGAGCTAAGATCCAGAACCACAAAGCACTTCCACACACAGACCCAGCTATCTTCTGCTTCTCTCCTTCATCCAGCCCTGTACTGACTTTACCCTGCTGCTCCAGGAAGATTTAACAGCAAAAGCTTAGGTCTTGATTATGTTTATTACGAAACAAGGAGGTGAAATTAGTCAAGCAGTGTCAGATTTCCAGAGTGTTGGGTGTCTGGTCAAGTGAGGCAGCAATTATAACAGTGCTGGCTTTTGTGCTGGGAAGAGGTTGTTGGTGCTGTTCTCTATTTCTTTTCCTTTGCCATCAGTGCCTGTCACTATGACAACAGGAAGCCTGTAACACAGCTGCAAGGGAGGAGAAAGGGGGAGCATGCTCCAGCTATCGAAGCATGCTGTCCACCCAGATAGGGGTGAAGTGACTCAGCCAGTAGGGAGCAAAAAGAGAAGAATGATGTGCAGTAGGGAAAGAGGACAAAATAGAAGACCACAGTGCTTTTTCTTTCTCTGAGACTCATCTATAAGAGGATACGATGCTCAACAGAAATAACTGTCATCACTGTAATTTGAAATAAAAAGCAAGAAAAAAAAAAGAGATAAAGGCCCTAATTCCCTCTCCTCCTACTACACATACTATCACCTGACTACAGAACCCACTTTAATCAAACTACTTTCAGACTTAGGGACATGTAACAAGAAGAGATTCAGTTTGAGAAACCAGTGTAGCACACAGGAATAAGAAAAGCTGAAGGTCAAAGAACTACCACAGAAAGTGAAGGTAATGACCAGAGCCAACATGTCTCATTAAACATGCACTTGTTGGTGAATTCTTACTCTGCTTAAGCACACATCTGTCCTCTGGGATCCAGCCCAGCATTCCCTTTACTTTGTTAAAATGTAAAGTCATAAACTAGGTGTGTTGGGTTTGCATGGCCAGGTATTTGGTGGTAGCGGAGGTGCTACAGTGGTGGCTTTTGTGAGAAGCTGTCAGAAGCTTCCTCAGTGCCCAGCAGAGCCAATCCCTGCTAGCACCAAAGACGGATGTGCCTCTGGCCAAGGCTGGGCTAATCAGAAATGGTGGCAACACCTCTGTGATAACACAGCTAAGAAGAAATCAAAACAAAAAAGTGGTGGCACAGGTGTAATTGCAGTCAGAGAAGAGTGGGGTGAGAACATGTGAGAACAGCTTTGCAGACACCAAGGTCAGTGGAGGAGGAGGAGGTGCTCCAGGCACCAGAGCTGAGATTCCCCTGCAGCCCATGGTGAAGACCATGGTGAAGCAGCTGTGCCCCTGCAGCCCATGAAGGGCCATGGGGAGGCAGAGATCCACCCACAGCCTGGGGAGGAGCCCCATGCCAGAGCAGGTGGGTGCCTGGAGGAGGCTGTAACCCCATGGGAGACCCACAGAGAGAGGGGTCCTGCTCCCATGCTGGAACAGCCTGCCCTTGGAGAACCGCACCTCATGGAAGAGTGACCCACACTGCAGCAGTCTGTGGAGGACTGTTGACTGTGGGATGGACTCACACTGGAGAAGTTTGCGAACTTCATGTCTCTAATTAGCTCCTGTTTTGCCTGTGACTGTATTTGGTGAGTGATCTCTACCTGTCCTTGTCTCAACCCATGAACCCTTTGTTAAATTTTCTCTTCCCTGTCCAGCTGCAGAGGGGAGTGAGTGAGTGGCTTTAGTGGGTGTCTGGTATCCAGCCAGCATCAATCCACTACACTAGGATTAGGGGTATATTGTTTTCTAGACTACAGAAACATATAGGAATGAGAGATTATTTGAAAGGTAAATTTTTGTTATTGAAATACTTGAGGCTTTTTCAAGAAACATGCAGAAACTAATAGGGCATCTAAACATGTATGCATGTATGTTACTTACAGTTATAAAAATATAAATCAAGGATTTTTAATAAACCTTTACCATGCAGCCATGGCTAAAGTAAAGCATTACCAGTGTATCATATCACATTACCAGTGTCTCACCGTGTATTCTTTTTTTCCTTAATACATTTTCAGCATTTACATACTTTCCTAACGCCACACACAAATTTGAACTATATATCTGGGGCAGAATTCTTTGCCATCTGGCTTCCAAAGCCATTTTCCAGAGGGGTTTTGGGGAATTGCTTTTTTTTGGGGGGGAGGGGAGGGGCAGTGGGAATTGTTTTGTTTTATTGTGTGTTTGTTTTGATGGGGTGTCTGCCAGCGTCTTAATGTTAGAAACACTACAGACTTTTAAAAAAAATTAAGCCAGATTTAACAAATTATTAAATACTTTATCTGAACTCTGAAAATAAAAATGATTATTTAATCTTATTCAATTTCAGAAAGAAAACGGTGGTGATTTTATCTATTACGGAATGTCATTGCATCTATCAACAAATACAAGGTCTGCCAAGAGCATATTGAAGGAAAAGACATCTCAAGAACAGAATCCTTCAGCTGTAGCTGTCCTACATCTCTATTTGTTTGTGGCATCTTTCACTGTAACTGATTCCAAAATGTCAAGTACACTTACACTGAAGAAGAAACAGGCTGTAGAAAAGAAAGTTCTTAAACCTCACAGACAGCTTTCCTTCCAAGTTATTGATTAATCTATAAACACCAAAACATTTTGAAAAAGCTTATAGTAACAGCATCAACAGAGGTGTCATTGTTGCTACAGCTTGCTCTCTGATGATGGCATACACATGAGAATTCCTGAAACTGTTGATGGCTCAGAAAAATCTGCCCTTCACAAACTGGGAGTAATACATTAATTTCTGCAAGGACAAAGCTAAACTATAGAATGTTATCACTTATAGTTTTATCACACACAAATAATTGTTTTAATACTAAACAGTGATGTCCAAGCTGGTAGAGAACTAAAATCAGAACACCCAAAATTAACTGGGGGAATTAATCCATTAAAAAAACCCAAAAAACTTAGCCTAACTATTAAAAATACAAAAAAAGCCCAAAGTACCTTATAATCACCACTTCTTTCTAGCTGAATTATCAAAACATTTAAAAATGTCAGTTTTTAAAGTAGTATTTTTTTCACAAATAAGTTTTCCATCTGCAAGTCCATGTCACCCTAACTAGAAAAGGAAAGACACATGCTAATAAATCTAAGAAAAGGAAAAGAGAACCAAACCTCAAAGCAAGAGTTACAGAAGTAGCTGAAAGCAGAATAGTAAAACTTTCTTTTTCAGCAAGTTGTAAAAAAATCTACACATCTGTATATCAATCACATTCACTTACTGATGCTATGATTATGAAATATGATTTGGTGCATCTGTGTTGCAAAAGACTGACTATTATACTAAGTTAAGAGCTGTAATCTAGCATCTTTCATTATTCAGGCATATTTAACGAAGTATTAAATTAGATAGGATTTTTGTTCATAAGAATCCTTTAATGGGTTTGTTATTCTATTTTAAAAAATGAACAGAACTACAAAGAATTTTATAATTTTTAGTTTGCAAATGCAGACTCCTTACTCTGAAACCTCTGCAATTCCCTCAATTTGTCTTGTTATGAGCCTTGGATATTCTCACAGAAGTTGCCATAAGACTCTGGACAGTGAATGCAGGAGCAGCTGACAGAAGGCACTATAAGATAACCTGATTCACAGGAGGTTTTTTCACAGCTTTTTCTCTCAGATATAAGATTCAGAAAAGCAATTGCAAGTATCGCAAGCTTCTTTGTTTTCAAGAGAAGTTGAGTTTATTTCATTATGAGTTCTTTCCCGAACTCTTATTTAAAATAGGTAATAGCAGTCATTAAGTACTGTTAAACATTTTAATTTACAGTTAAGAAGCACTACATAAAAAATACTCATTGCAGTATCACTGAGATAACTGTATACATGAACAAACTGATGTGGAATTAGAAGCAGAAGGATTTTAAAGAAATATTTCTTGTAAATTTTTTCTACTGTCACACCCTATTAATTTGAAAATGTACTTAGAACATTGATACAGTATTAGTTTCAAGGGTAAGGAAATACAAATACTACATGCAGTAGTGGAGTTAATATTCTTAAAAATATGCTGTGGAAAGGGTGATATTTAAAGGAGCTACAAAAATGACTTGAGGATTGAAGCAAATAACTTAGAGCAATACACATGTAAACCAGTTTTAATCAAAAAGATTATGGTGACCTTGATTACTGTGCTTCTTTGTGGGAAGAAAATACTGCTTAATGGAAGAAGGCAGAAAAAAGAAATTTTCATTTCTTTTTTTATTAAATAGAGTGAGACCAATTAACTGTTAGCACTACAAAGTAGTGGAGGCTCTGTGACATCTTTGAAATGTGGATAGCTTTTTTTTATTTAGTTTGGTTTCTTTTAAATGCAAAGTGCTAAGCTCGATATGGGGTAAGACCTCTCTAACAGGTAGAGAAGATTAAATTACACGCTCTAATGATTCTTCTGGTTTGAAGGCTACAAAAAGATTCATCATGGTGGAGTTTCACAACTGGTGCCACCAGCGAATAAAGTTTGCTGCTGACCTTAGCTGCTTACAATACATTGTTCCCTCGGTGTGCTGAGTATATATAAGTTCTGGAATGCATCAAATTCCCAACCACTTGTCAGGAACAAAGTAGTCAACATATGACTCATAGTAGCATCTCCTTAAAAACAAACATAAGCTTAAGCACCATTAAGTCTTCCTGAAATGGCCACCTTTACCTTTAAGTGAATGAAGACACTAAAAATAGGTAAGAGAATACCTGAATCTTTTCCCCCCCCTTTTTGTTCAGAAGCTATTCTGGACAACATTAATTTCATCCTGACAGTATCAACCATAATGGAACTAGCAGTTTAAACAACAAAAATAATGGACAAACCGAAACATATTTTAGAGCTGACAAGAAATTATTTTATAATTTTAATTAACTTCAACTTTAAAACAATTTCTCAAAAACAGTTGATGTCAAAATACAGATTTTAGTGACTGAATATTTCATTCTTCCACAGATTAATTTAACACAATGTCAGCCACGGCACATTTATTCTTCTTGACAATCTTGTTACATTAATTCAGATACACTCATATTAGGTTTTCTTAATTTATTGAGAGGACATAGCAAATCCCAGTGATATATAATTAAAGAATTTAAATCCTAAAACAGAGTAATATTATTTTCATGAGACAAGTTTGATAAACAATTAAATTAATTTTTGAGTCAGATTTCTTTTTGTTGAATTTCCACATCATTCATTTCCCTTAGCTCTGGGCCAAAAGGCTAGAAAAGGATAGCACAGGAACCTTTTCTTAGCCAGCACATAAACGACATGCTCAATTTTTTTAGAAAACACAGTGGAAGATTACCTGTTACCATTTAAAATGTATCATATAGATAGTATCAGAATTAAAACAATGCATACACCATATCTCAACTTCACCTTATGGAGCTAATCCTTTGGGAATACCTGGGACAATTCTAAACAAAATGGATTTATTTTATATACATAAAATATGCATACTTACAGTCATGCATGCACCCTCTTTCTTCTTCAGTGTCAAAGATTCTCATTAAAGATTTCCTTTTACCCTTCAGAAAAGATCTAAATAGGGGATATAAAACTAAATCTAGGTGAGCAAACTGAGTAATTCATGGTGTGATTGTATAAGCTGTTCCTTTTATATTTTATGAACATTGCCTGAAATCACAGACTTCATTCTGCAACAGATTTTAAGTGTATGCCTAAACGACACATACGAGTGAAGTTAACCACATACCTCAACCTTGCAAGATTAGCAAGATCTCCAATTCTGCAATCCATATTTAGACAAAATAAATAATAAGGGTCTAAACTGCAGCAAGAAAGATTAAAGCGCAGAAAAACACTAGAATAAGTGAAAAAGGGAATGTAAGAAAAATCTCCCTATAAGGAGGTTTTAAAAAAATAATTAGGCAAATACCAGGGAAGAATCACATCTATAGTCAAAACTACCTTGCAAGGAGAATCACAGATTAAAAACCTTCACTTCCAACTTATTTTCTCTTGATTCCATGAAAAAGTGCAAAGCCAAATAACAAACCAATCCAAAAATAAGTCTCCCAATATTCCAGATCCTTTGTTAACTGTTGAAAAAGTGGCTAAAACCCAAAACTTACTCTTCCTGAGCAGTGAAACTGAGATCAGCTAACAGAATTCTCCATCCAACAGTCAATACTGTCACTAAGCAACATCAGAACTCTACTTACTGCTACCATGGCTGAGTACATTTGCTTTGAAACACTAAAGAAAAATATTAAATCTAAAAAATGAGCAAGTGAAGCCATTGTTCAATATTCTATCCACTGTAAAACCAGGCAGGTATTTATGACTCTAAAAAGAGACACTATAACTCAATCTTAAGTTCTGTTCTGCTTAACTGCTTTGCAATATATCAACATCTAATATGCACCACACATAATCTGATTTATTCATAGATTTTAAACAGCAGCTGAGTAAATTTGCCACAAAAGTTCCACACTATTGCTTTAATAAGGATACATCTTGGTTGCAGCAGTGTTCAGACTGTATTCTAGTGTTTTATTTAAAAGCAGCAAAAGTCCCTCTATAAAACTGAATTTACCTATGAAGTATTATGAGAATTCATTTAGCCTTATCAGCAAAACACAGAAGAGGAAGAAGCACCCCACTAATATCTGAAAAGAAAGTACATGAACTAGTGAACAGAAATTATATGGCACGGAAAGAGAGAAAAGGTGCTTCAAGATCAGAATAAGCAGATTGAATCTGAAATGCTGGGAAAGAGAAACCCAGTGAACTGTCCTAAGACAGTTGTGCAACTAAAAAAAGTTAAGGGTAGTCTACAAACAGCTTCTGGATTCCAAATATGTATCCTAACAAAAAAAAGCATAACTTAGAAGCTCTAAATTAGACCATCTTTCCATTCATAATCCAAAAACTATCAAGATCTACTCTTATGTTACTCTGATAATGTTGCTTCTTTGTCACTCAGAAATGGTCTTTAAACCATTGCATACCAAGGAAGAACATTCTTGATGTGCCATCAGTCACACTGTATTTTGCTTCAGTCCCTTAAGCTAATTTGATAGCTTTACTTGTATTCAGATTCTGAATGGAGTTCATAACAGGCTGTAGACCCGATTTCCAAGCTGAAAATTCACCCCTGTGGGTACTGTTTGCAAAGGCAAGCAGCATTTCCCTTTCTGTATCTGCAAGTCATATCTCAGGTTTTCCTTACATTTAAGGCAGTTTCCAGGATGAAACTGATACTGTAGTTTAATAACCACTTTTATCAGGTGTTTTGCTTCAGCTGCCTCACCTGGTTATCTTCTTTGCGGTAGAACGTCCCTAGCAACAAATAACACACATCCACAGGATGTACAGGACAAACATACATCCACAGGAACACATTAATTAATTAATTAATTTGTCTTGTCTAGGCTTAAGATTTCCTTCTAAAGACAGGCAGAATGAATTGAATTTTGGCAACCTCATTCAGAAAACTGTATTTAGCTGAGATCAACTTAGAACCCACTTTACAGATTCCGTGCTTTTTCTCGTTTCGTAGACAACATTAAATATTGTTTCTGAAGTTATATGGTCACAGTTTCTCAACAGAAAGCCTCTCAATGCTAAAGGATTGATACCTCCCCCCTATCAACTCCAATGACGAATTTCTGCTCTGAAAGAGGCCAGTTTGAAAGGTTGTTAAGCCTCTACCCAATTCCTGAGAACATCAAGAGTAAGACTTAGTAAAACAGCTTTATCTAACATTTATCCTTAAAAATTACTCTAAGCAGGCATAATATGAACATACATGTCACTTGAGTGGGATGAGCTAAAGACTTTGCCCTCAGTTAGATTCCACATAACTTCAGCAAGGTCCGTGGCACTGCATGGCTATAACCAAATGTTGCATCTAGTCTAGAAACCCAAAATGATGGAAATGAACCCATAGGGATGTACATCCTCATTTTGCTTATGTTGCAAAACAGTGACACCCACTGGCAGCAACAGTTTAAATACTTAATTGTTGCAGTCTGAATCTACCTGATAAGAACTGCTAAGAAGTTTCCGTTGAGAAAAATTAATCACAGTAACAACCATACAAACTTACCTGTTGAGTCAGCACCACTGCCTGAGTTTTCAGAAACTGCATTACTAAGAGCATCTGGAGTAACTGCAACATAACCCTCAGGAGGAAGATCCACTGTGTAAATTCTTCTTGGAGACATAACTGTATCATCACTACCTACAAAACAGAAAATCCGAAGTATCGGGCTCAATATTGGTCTCATTACAGATTTTCTCAAATGTTTTCACAACTACAGCAGTAAGTGATCTTGAAAATCCTTACAGAGGGTCAGGTGTGGAACACTGAAATTATCCTATGACCAACAGAACTGCACCAAATTTCGTAGAGCTACAAATGAACAAATACTCCATGGACTAGTGCTTTCCACCAGAAGCATTTTTTTCCATTGTATCAGGCAAATCTTCTGCACTATCTTTAGAAGAAGCTTCCACTTATAGTGATATTTTAAGAGAGGCTCTAAATGTTTTTCCCCATGCAGCATGAGCAGACACTATTTCTTTAAGAACTGTTCCACAAAAGATGGATGGATGGATGGATAGATACAAGCTTATTATGAAGCGACAGAAACAACAGAAAAAGAATCACAAAACTGTGGCTTGCCCATTTGCAGACTTTTTAACCACAACCTATGCTTCTCTGAAGGGTGCAAAGATAAAGGGTGTTTGAAAGTCACACTTGACTAAGGCTCAGCAGTGCCTGCCCAAGAGGACTTGCCTCCTCATCCTGCTCTGCTTTCTGGGACAGGAGGGGAAGTGCCAAGGGCCAGCTTTCCAACTATTTCACTGTATAGGAAACTACTCGTAGTGACGGCAGCAGTCTGTTTCTGAAGGACTTCTTTCCCTTTGAAAGGTAATTAAAAATGCATGCAAGAGCAGCACTAGAAACTTCTCATTTGTTCACCAGACAAGAAGTGACAGAGACACATCTCTGCTCCACTTACATGAAACCAGACTGTATTTCTGCACAAAGTAGTGACAACAAAAGAGGTCAACCACAGTGAGAAAAAAGCCTTTCCAGAAAGCCAGGATGTCAGGGTGTCTCCAGATGTTGCAACACAGTTTTAGATGGGTCAGTGTGGGATTTTTTTAGTTTTGGTTTGTTGGGCTTTTTTGGTTGCGCTTGTTGTTGCTTTGTTGGGTTTTTTAACACTCAGACAGCTCCACAAGTCAGCAGAGACACAGCACTAGCCTTCCCTTCTTGGGAGCAATCTGCCCCTTTAAAACAGAGACAGAGCTGTGAAAATGATAGACAATAAAAACATCTTTGAAAGGTGGACATAACCAACTTGCTTACACCATAAACTTGCTAGAAGATCCCAGGTGTAGTTTTGTTACCGAGGTGTAGTTTTGTGCAGCTACAGTTGGACTTATTCCTAAGTATTTAACATGCAGTTGTGTCTGATAGATCCCTAACAACAATTACTTCCATATTTCTAATATGCAATTTACCTATGCACTGACATTTCTCAGACAGCCAGCTTCAAAGACAATAAAGTACATTTCTGAACGTTCAAAGTACTTCTGAAAACACCACAATAATTTTCATCATCATGAGGGAATAAATTTGTTTTGAAAACACATTAGAATATTATTGTTTTTTTTTCTTGAACAAGCCAGAAAATTTCTAACTGATATTGATGATACTTTAAGGGATAATAAAGGGAAAGAAATAAATAATACAAAAAGATGAAGAGCAACTAGGTGATTTGGAAAAAAATTAATTAAAAATTAACATGGAATAATTCTTCAAATGATCCTTTCCATGTAGATGATGCCAAATCATTGAACTGGCAGTATTTGCATTGACTTTTTCCCCTCATCCAGGCTGATTAATGATGAAGTGCTAATTAGTGACAGTTTTAAATTACAAGGATGTATAAATGTTTGAGTTACTCCCTTTTGAAGGATTTCAAGTTTCCCCTTTTTTCCATTTTTATTTAGGTTTTGTAAAATAAACATTAGGAATACATTAAACCTAATTTACAACAGTCGTCAAAAACTCAAATCTTTCAATCGTAAAGGCAGTAACTATATTGGGATAATAACCTCCCAGGCAAAATAGTTACACATAACAGAATTTGAGGGACCATCTGTAACATACAGTCCAACTAAAAAGAACAGTAACAACTCTTACTATGGAAATTAATGATTACCCAACTATTTTTAAAAATTTTACCTGTTTAAATGGGGGTCTCCAAATTACATATTTATTCACACCAGATGCATCTTTAAGAAGTTTGCAAGCTCATAAATCTAGCATTAGTCCTTGCTAATCCTTTGCAAGTGTGTCAAACCATACTGTTACCATATCTACACCTGGATTTTTGCCACGTGGGGCCAAAGTCTCCTCGGGCCAAGAAGAGATGGGATGGTAATAAAGTCAAATATTGCTGCAAAGCAAATGGCTGAGCTTATAAAACTGTGACACAAAGAGGGTTTTCTGATTAACTAAAGTAATCAGATACAAGAGATAATTAAGAATGCTCTCCTTTTACTAGCTAAAAGTCATAAATCACATTTCTGAAATTTTATTTTAAGGAATTTTCTGTGTGGTGTTACAGTAGATATGACATGGACAAAAATAAGGCTTGAATGAGGTCTGTCATATCCCTTAAAAATTTTGTATTAAAGTATTATTTCACTTATTATGTAAGCTAGCATATGACCCTGTTATAGTATAGCTATTCCTCAGTTTTATTGCATACAAGTGAGACTACAACCCCAAAATTTTGACAATTTCCAAGGCATATATACATCTCGTTATCTGTACACAATATCTTTCTCCTTCACTTTCACTGACTAGCAAGACAAGCATCTATAAAGCCAGGACACACAAATCCTGGGCAAGAGTCATCTCCTCTAAAAAACTTTCATAAACTGAAGAGTACCAAAGGTGGTATCAGTGACTGTATGCACCTTGAGATTCCTCCTGAACTGTGGTACTGAAAAATAAATACTTTTCCACTTGATCAATGTGAAGACATCAAAATGTCCTTCAATAGTATTAACAAATCCAGTGAACCTGAATACCCACTTGTTCCCCAACGTATACTCATTTTTGTTCAGATAAAATCCAAGTTCCTGAACAACAAGCTGTTACAGTCTGCCATGATAAGGTTCATTAAAGTAACCTCAGGGACATGTGCTATAGTATGTACAAACAACCTCAGTTCACAGGCTGACTTAACATAGGCTTGTTTTCTAGTCTCAAGTCAACACACACACACACACACTAGAATGCTTTCCACAAAGACAGAAGCTTTTACTTCAAGTAGTCTTCTGTGCAATCGGAAAGTACAATCCTTCTCCTTGAAGTGTGGAATTCCTCCTTGACCAGAGACTTCAGCAGGATTCTTTCCCTCAATACTAGAGAAGTCATACTGGGTGGAAAATAAAAAAAAAAAAAAAAAAAGAACAGACTCTACCAGTCTACCAGTCACTACAGACTATCTGTCACTTCTGGTCGTCTGCTTTACTCAATGATAACCAGTGCACACCACCACACAACAGTGGAAATGGCTGTGCTTCCTTGCTGGGTGACTGGAATAGTTGATGAATTATTTCTGTAGAAATTCACTACTGCAGGCAGAAACCTGCCTTTCAAAATTATGGAGAGCTACTATAGTTTACTATTACAGTCTAATTGTTTTAGCTTGTTGTGGGACCTCATTATCCTTACTTTACTGGAATAAGCAAGGGGAGTCACTCAAGCCACTTCATGGCAGAACAAGAGATATATATTGATTCCAAAGATTCTCTATCTTTTTTTAAATTAAAAAAAAAAAAAAGTTTTCTGAATGACTTTGGATATCCAATTATCTCAAATACATTGTTACTACTGTAATATATTTTATTAGCACCAATACTTGATAATAAAATGCTGAAAAAGTTTTTTCTTCTGCAAAGCTCAGAATTTTTTAACTTTGAAATTCTGAAGAGGCTTGCCATTTTTATGGAAGGACAAATTTCCCTGTTTGCCAAGTAAAATGTCAAACTTTATAGGTCTATTCAAAACTGCAGAATTACATACATTATAACAATAAAGTGATAAAAGAAAAAAAATCTTATAGTAAACAGATACATGCTGTCCTCTGGCTCAGAAAATCCTTAAGCAGCAACTGTTGGAGAACATTGTAGGGAAGCAGCACAATAAACTTATTTAATTCCAATCCTCTTTTTTTATAATACTAATGGTCACAACATATAAATGCAGACAGCAGTACTGAATTTTTTGATTGACCTTAATTTCTGATACTTTATTCAGTTACATTTACAAAAAAAAAAAAAAAAAAAAAGTCCACTAGTCTTTGATGTTCAAGCAAAGCCTGCTTTCACTTCATTCCCAGAGTAATTTTTTAAGAATCCTAGCCTTATTACAGAAGGCTGCTCCCGGTTTTTAGGGTGTACACCATTTGTACCTGGTAGCATGTCGAAATTCAAGAACAGTTCATGACAAAATCCCTTCTGACACTTCACATCCCCAGAAGTGCTTCACTTCACTGAAAAGAGGATATTAGACTAGAGCACTGAAAGAAGACACCAAAATGAGAAAATCCTCAGAAGTACTTCCTCATCATGGTGATTTCCTTCAGTTTAATGAAAACCAAAAACTTTGAAAGGAAATTGAGGTCAATGAAGACATACCCATTTTGCAAGTCCTAGGGCTGGGATGGGAAATTCATAAAAAACAAGGAACAAGAGTGCTCACATTTATTTCTGTCACTACCTCCCACATGTACACTAACTCTCAGATGTACTTTTTTTTTAGACATGTAGAATGTTATAGCTCATTTTATTGGAGACAGCACTTACCATTATAACTCAGCTTCAGTTTTGCTACATTAGGAGTGGCAGACATTTTTGGTCAGAGAGAAAAAACTGATAAAAAAAGTACAAATCCTTCTTTCTCTTGCTCTCATTCATTATGTGGGGAAGATATTCTTGCTTTTTACCTATGAACCATTAAAATATCTACATTCTCTCAGAAAAAGTAATGAAAACTAATCACAATGCAAAGTGAGAGTAAAGCATGGAAAAACCACTGATTGAGGAAACCAAGAAACAGAACACTTTTCAGAGGCGGATCTGACTACAGGTAGAAGGCAGAATTAAATTTTTGCTGTTTTCTGTATTCTGAAAGTTGAATATAGGATGTAATGATGAAACAAACTATGCAGCTATATGGTGTATGTGCCCATATATGCCCTGGTATATGCAATATTTTGATTAGATGTCTAAGAATTCTAGCTGTATAAACAGGAACATAAAGCTATCTTAACGTTATGCTAGTACACAACTCAATTATTTCTCCTGCTGCAGATCTTATTTGTTCAACATGCTTCTCAAAAGCCAAATATATCTCTGTCAATCAATCCTTAAAAAAAAAAAGCAACAACATTGAATACGAAAGGCCATGTCTAAGTTGCAATTACTTAATTATCCTCACTGATTAAGTGATTGTCATTACTGGAACTTACCTGAAACAAGACCAGAAAATAAACAGATGTGCTCATCAGAGTAAAAGCAAACAAAACTTAAGGTTTTAAAGCTTTTGCCTCCCTAAACTCACATTTTCTATTACATAACTGAAGTTATTGGCGACAGTCCTTTTTCATTTGCGTAAAAAGTAATGCAAAGCACAAAAAATTATGGGAAATTATTTGCTCAAAACTTACTTCAGTACCAAGCCCACATTACAAACGTTTCCACTTTTCAAATACTTGTTAAAGGGCAGAGTTGATAGGAAAGACAAGTAGAAAGCCTGTGTAAGAGCAGAAAACATGATATTTCACTCTGAATAGCTATGATTTTAACAATAACAGCTTAAGTAAAAAAATCCCCAGTGTAAATTGAAGCAAGAGTGGTGTCTCACACAACCCGTTTTGTTGTCAGTGCATTGAAAATTCTTTCAAACAGAGAGTCAAGGCAGACAGTGGGAACACTAACACACAACTATTATGCTGCAGTTCAACTCAATTTAGTACCACCAGCCATTCCCTAGCTGAAATAAGGCCACTTTATCAAGTTCTTAAACAAGTCATTTTTCCACTTACTTTACCAAGATAATTAGTTTTCCGGCAGCTGACTAGTTTAGGCTTAGAGCTTGTGTACACTTACGAGCTAAAGCTGGCATTTTCTACTCAAAGCAGCTCATCATACTGTCAGATGAGCTACTCATTAAATTGCTTTGGGGTCTCACAGAGGCCAGCACCTCTCCAAACAACAGCTAAGCTGTTTGAAATAAGCACATAGAAGAGAAGAATGAGTTAATGTATATACATAAGAACAGTGGAGAAAGAAAGGAATTGGCCAGCCAGCAGTAAACAACCCCTCGAAAACCCACAAAAACATTGCTAGAGGAGCTGGAGACTGAACAACAGAACTGTTTCTGACACAAACAGAAGTTACAGATATTATATATGCAGCCCACTCAGTCTGAACAGAGACAGGGGGTGTTTTATTTGCTTGTGGAGTTTGGGCTGCTTGGGTTTTTTAGGTTGGGGTTTGGCATTTTTTTCCCTTCTCCCCTAAACCCCAGATTTTTACATTCCCCTAAGGCATATAAAACTGGCTGGGCACCATTTTTACCACAGCCACCAGGGGCTGGTATCTTCACCCAAATACTCTACTCCTGGATACATCTGTCCCATTTGCACAGTATAATGGCACTGTAATATACCATGTAAAGAGAACTTTTATACCCTTAAGAGAAGACTATAAGTGTGTGACAGCACTTTATTGTATAACAATTATAATCTCCGTTGCTCTTTAGCTTATTCACAATAAACAGTTTTTCAAAGTAATTAACTAAAGTGAGGCTGAATTGTTTAACAAGTCTTTAAAGTTGTTTATTGCATTGAGTACTGCTAGAATTTAATTTCTCAACCATATGCACTTCATCAATTTGATCAACTAAAAGGCAGGGCTGTTCATGCATATTTTTAGACAAGTTTTGTCTTCAAGGCATTTCTGTCAGTAACTTAAGTTTTCGACAGTAGAATGGCTGCAGGAAGACAGGATTACTATGAAGGAGGACACAGTGCTGGTGTCTTCGTGATGATTTAAACACAGTACACTGTCAGCATCAATAACTCCAACGGAACAAGTAAGAAGGAGAACACAAAATAATCACACAGCTGTATTCAATTTTGACATGAATTCCTCATACAGTATAACAATGCTGGGATATGTCACATTTGACAAGACATTCACATTTTTATTTAATGAATATGGAGTAAATTGCATTTTGTCCATTTATATAGCATAACACAGATTCCAGCTTTTTTAGAAAGCTAAAACCTATTAGGAGTAACAGCTTAGTGTCACTCCCCATTATTTCTTTCTTAAATAAATGAAGGAGAAGAAAAGATCAAATCAGTTGTCTCCACAAGATCCAAAACTCTGGCCAGGCTCTCTGCATTTCAAATTCCTTGTTCAGAATTAGGGAAAATGCAAAAATCAGAAGTGGCACAGCACACTTTATACCGACAAACTGAACACTATGCATTTCCCTTGGACACAATTACCCTTCTTCGGCAACTCTGAAATTTACATTTTTATAAGGAAGATGCGAAATACTGATCAGTAAATCCCAAGTCTTAAAAAATAGTTAAAATTCTGACCAAGAAAAATGTCAGAGACTAGGGAGGCCATTTCCTCTAACTAGGAAAGGTTGAGGGAGCTGGGCCTGTTCAGCCTTGAGAAGAGATGAGTGAGATGGCTACAGGTATCTGAAGGGAGGTGTCAGAGGATGTTTCCAGGCTCTTCTTGGTGGTGCCAAGCAATAGGATAAGAGGCAGTGGGCAGGAACTGATGCACAGGAAGTTCCACCTGAACGTGAGGAAGAACTTCTTTACTGTGTGGGTGACTGAGCACTGGAACAGATTTTACAACCTCTCTGGGCAATCCTGTGCAATGCACTCTAGGATGACCCTGCTTGAGCAGGGAGGTTGGACTAGATGACCCACTGTGGTCCCTTCCAACCTGATTCTGTGAAAAACCCAATTCTACAATTAGCAAATCTCCAGTTAAAAGTGTGCAAGTCTCTTTTGAATATATACTATAAAGCTATTAAAATAATTTGGGAGGTTCTAAAAATATCAATAATATGCAATGAAATTACAGAACTGCAGACTTCACAAGAAAAATTTTCCATTCTATTAATCCTTTTTCCTAGTAGATCTTGCCCTAACAAGGGTCAAAACCAAACAAAAACAATTATCAGGACAAAATTTAGCCAAAGCCCATATCCAAGTGAGCAATTTGTATTTTGAAATGCACAGTCTTTTGCCAGACACTATTTTTTTCTGTGATACAGCAAGTTTTAAAGCATTTTTAATACAACATTTTCAAGCATATTCACAAAATATGCTTAGTTTAGGGAAAATGTTCTATTATTTCGAGGAGTTTTCAACTTTCCATTTGCTGTCTTTTAATGCTTTGCCTGCCATAAGACTCAGGTTTATTATGTCTGTGTAACTAAAATGGTTTAAGGTAATAAAGATGTTAATCTAGACCCCCTTCAATTTTATGCTGAAGAAAGAAAAAGCTCTTTCATTACATCTTTTGAAATGAAGAACTATAGTTCTTGCAACGGATGGATCAAGTTCCTCAAGAGGAGAAACATTTAGAAAGTCTTATCGAACTGTCCTGGGGGATAGGAATCCCTACTTTGGTTAAATTCATTTTCTCACTGAGTATTTTGGTAAAAGAGGGGGGAAAAGTCTGATTCAGGACAAGTATAATCCAGAGGGAAGGTATATCTTACTATCTATGCCCTAGAACAGAAATTTTGCGCACAGGCAAGTGCTTTGTTTTGGTTTGTTATTTATTTGGTTTTTGGTTTTGTGGTTTTGGTTTTTTTTTTGGGGGGGGGTGTTGTGTGTGGTTTTTGTTTTGGTTTGTTAGTTTAAAAAAAAAAAATCTTTTTCAAGAGAAAAATATTTTACTAATCCCCTTCTTTGGAGTCCAGAAAAAGCATGACATCTCCACGTTTTCTCCATCCCTAACAGATCTACCACCTTCCTGAAGAAAATGCAAATACCCTTCAGAAGGCCTCCCTATAGTCACAAAAGACAGTGTCCCTCAGAATTTGTCTTTCATCTCTAGTTATTCTGGCTCTTATAGTAAGCTTTGGTTCCAGAACTAGGTGAGGAGCTTTATGGGATAACCCTTTCTGATACTAAATTATTAATTATCCAGAATTAAATGAGAACCAATCATTAACATAGGCCGTGATGTTCCATCTCATTAAGCACCTCAACTTCCACTTGGTCTCAAAAAAGGCATGTGAATGCAAATATTTACAGGATATAAAAGTATGATCTTAAAAGCCTGCATCTGGAAGCACAATACAGACATGTCCATAAAATTTAAAGGCAATGCTGCAAACTGCATTCCAATAAAGATCCCAATCCCACAGGGAGAAGATGGTGGTGGTTTAGCTCAGACAAACTGGTAATGGTATTTTCACAATCTGAGAATAACTGTTAAAGGCAAATAGGACACTGTGATGAGTTTTATAGTAAAACCTGTTATTTAATGCTAGAAAATACTTTAGACTAAGTGAGTTTTTTAGAGAAATCCTAAGCTTTTTATTGATACTAGATAATTTTTAATAGTATTTTGTAGGATTGAAATAATCACTTTCAACATAGGAATGAGTTAATATTTACAAAAAAAACCCCCCTCATTTTCCATTGTTGCTTTCAATTAATCATCTTTGTCTACTGCTACTTAAATAATCAGCTGTCTTGTAGTTATGCCCATAATCTTTGGTCTGTAAGTAAGAAGTGACTTAAAACAGTTTATGATCAAAAAATTCAATCAATGCTTTTATGTTTTTCCTTCATCAAGGCTACAGAGATTATAGCTAAAACCTCCTAGCCTATCTCTAAACATGTACTTTCAGCGTCCAGTGCTATAAAATCGCAACATGCAAGTGCTAGAGCTCCTTAAATTTAAATAAATTCACAACCAGAACAGAATAGTTGTCTGTTGCTTTCCCAGATAGGTAATTGATTTATCTTTTTTTTGTCCTATAAGCCTTTCTTCAAGGCTTCTTTAAGTACTTATATGTTAAACTTGAATCAAGGCAGAACCCTTTCTGTACTATTGTAGCATTTACATGCCTCCAACAGAAAACAAACTTAGTAATAGTTTACTGTTAATTTCAAAAACAGCCTTGTTGCTCTGATGTGAAAATCCTAAATACAGATCTGTTCTCTTTACTCCGTGTTTCCTATCCCATAAGCTATATTTTATCTGTGTTAGGATTCTAAATAAAAATATTTTCTTTCATTACCTTGAAGAACATTGCATTAGGAATCAGGTATAAACAAATCAGAGGAGTTATAAATCACAAGGTCAAATAAATTCTGTCCTTCACCTCCCATTTCAGTCGGAGTTTTGCCAGGCCCTAGTTTATATGGAATGGTATAGATTCACTACAAATGAAGGCAGTTTTAGCTTAAGGAATTACTCCATAGTTGTGCATATTTAGCACACCATCATAGGGCAAATAAATACCCTGTTATCAATTTTGAAAGGACAATTAGTTCCCAATGCTATCACGTATCCTTTTACAGAGCAAGTTTAATGCTTTATCAACCTTCTGAAAATATGCCTTTCATTACTGACTGCACAAAAGAAGTACCGGAAGTACTAATCTAGAAAACGGAGTATAAAACAAATAGAATTACAGAAGTTGAAATTTCCATGCAATCTTCTGTTACAGTAATGGTGTGCTGGTTTTGGTTGGGGTAGAGTCAATTTTCTTCCCAGTGGCTGGTATGTGGCTGTGTTTTGGATTTGTACTGAACACACAGTTGATAACATAAAGATGTTTCTGTTACTGCTGAGCAGGGCTTACACAGGGCCAAGGCCTTTCCCGCTTTTTGTGCTGCCACCTTGGTGAGGAACTTGGGGGTGAGTGGAAGGCTGGAAGAAGACATAGCTGGGACAGGTGACCCAAATTGACCAGAGGGATATTCCAGCCCAACTGATGCACACACTCACTCACTTACAGACTTTACATAATGGCTTGACCTCAGACCTGCCTTGACACTATTAATTTGTCCAGTGTCACTGGACTGTTGATTGAACCTGGTTACTGTTAACAGACATGTTCTGCTCTTCTTTGTCAGGCACTGTGGGCCTGTTTCCACAGTGATGACACAGCTCCTGTGCTTGCTTTGTCCCAGCTGATCTTCCCTAACCTTCTCTTTGCTGCTCCCAGACACATCTGAGCTCAGCCAGGCATCTGCTACACTTGCTTCTTTTTATGCATGTCAAAATAAGCCATTCTTGTGCTTTGAGAGGCTATTCTTGAAGATGAACCAGGTCTTCAGAGCTCTTTTGTAATTCAGACCAATCCTCCAATTAATCCTACCAAGCAGATCCCTGAACAAGACAAACATCTGTTAATTATGTAGCACAGGGCTCCAACCCTGCTACTCATTCTGCTCATTTCTTTCCAGACTTTACTCCCCTGCCCCAGACCACATCCACTATCAGTTCCTCCTTGTGTGCAAGTAAGAAGCCTAGCTGAGCATCTCCCCTACAGAAAGCTTTTTACACTATTGGGAAACACACCTTTCTATTTCAAGTCAGTGTAACAGCCTTCTAGTTATGGCAAAATTTGGTTTTAGATGAATAAAAAGCAATTCACATTCTATACTTGGGCACAGTGCCTTTTACCCACAGGTAATACCACAGCTACCTGATTTTTCAGCTCCATCTTTTGGCACACCATTCACATTCTACAACCTATTTGAAAAAAGGACTTTTACTTACCTTTTCAAATACTTATGTGCCATGTTCATTGCATAAACACACACAAAATAATGCACTTTCACAAGGTACTAACATAGTCTCTGAATTAATATTTGCCTTCTGTTGGATTTGTGTTCCCCAAGGGGCTTCTGTTGCAACATGAGGAAGGGATCATCTATTCCCACCAATCTTTGTGTGAATGTCTAACAGCTGAGCAGAGCTATACCAGTAGAAGTCATTTTATCACCGTTTAACAGACATTACACCAAAGACAGTTATAGCTTACAGTGAACTTTCATATTTCCTGCTGCTAAATGCTGCATATACACCAAGACAATTTACTGGTTTTCATTTGACTTATGCACTGGCCTCAAGTGTTCCAGGTACTAAGTACCACTAGCACTAGCATTCAAATTCATGTTACTATCAATAAAAGAAAAAACTACATACTATACTGTTCTAAAATAAAGCAGCTATATTTAAAAGTATATTATCAGAAAAAGGACAATGTAGTCTCACCTTGAAATGATTTGCACGATGTATTAGTTGATGTGCTAGCAGCTGCTGCTGAAGTCTCAATATTATCTGAATTCTTTTCTTTAGATTTTGATCCAAGATTTTCAAGAACCACCTCCTCTTCTCTACTTGAATTATGAACAAGAGAAGATGATGAAGTTTCACCATAGAGTCGTTTCAGTAATTTTGCCAGGAACACTGCAGGGTAAGAAAACTTTTTTTAACAGGAAGAAATATAGTGTTTTAAAATATTTTAAGACTTAAAAACCCAACAACTAATTGATATGAGACAGTTTCCCTCATTTTCCATGGAATTCTGTTTTAAGTAGTCCCTACCTCTTATAGGTGAAACTGCAAATAATATATTTAAGTTCAAAACTTGAGTCAGAAAAGCAGCTTTAAAATCCAGAGCTCATTAGCAAGGTTGCATTTAAAGTCTTCTATCTGACTATATCTTAGCAATAAATTAATACACTACATTTACAGACTAAACACACATTAATTTTTAAAACAAGTGTCTTCCTGTAGAAGTATTACAAGGTGGCTCAAAGTGCAGGTCTCTTCTGGCACAGAAGCACCACAATTGAATTACTTATTAAAATCAGTAAGCTATAACAATTTAATCACACAGAAAAACTAGAAGTAGGCAGCAGCAGAAACACATGGTAACCCAGTTATTTCTACAGAATTACCAGAATTCTTATACGCCTCTTCTTCTTATGGGCCCATTTCTGACGACAGTGACAATCTGCTACTAGTTAGTCAAATGCAAGTATCATTTGATTAAAGAAATATATGCAAATAATCTACTAATTAACAAAACCACTCTTTTCTTTACATACACGTGTATTTCAATCACTTTAGAAGATATATTATACTAAAGCATAAAGCATTACTAAGAAGGTTTTTACCTATTGCAAAGCAACATCCCTGGTTTGATGAATTCTATGTGGTCAAGGAGATATTGCAGGATGTTGGGGTGGGTAAAAAGATTTGGAGAAAAACGTTATTCAAACTGCAACTTCAAATTTAATATACATTCTGTGGACACTCCACAGCCTCCTGCAGATTCACAATAAAATAATTCTGCCAAGAGAAAAGGAATTCTTTAAGAAGAATGCATTCTACTGCAGCTTAGCAGAAAAACATTTTATAATCACATAACTTGTCAATAAATAACTTCACAACTGAAAAAAATACCTTGTTCCTTGAACCATCAGTCCCTGATAAACAAACTGTACCTCCAATGTACCTTGGCAAATATGCTTTCTCATGTAAATGCCTAACTATGTGGAAGAATGCTTTGTTGTGAGTTATGTCTACAGTTCCCAGATAGACATAAGCAAGTGACTGTGTGTTTTCTCTTCATAAGGTTCCCTTGCCAGGTTAGTCTATACTTAGAAAGACAAAAGTCCCCAGCTACCCTCCTCAACTAAAGAAAGCAGACAGAAATAACCAGTATAACAAGACAAAGTTAACCGCCTTTTGCGGATCTGTGACTGCAAAGCAAGTTATCCAAGAGGTTTATCCTGAGTCCTTTCCCTAAGTACTGTTACTACCACTGCAGCATTTTAATAAACTCCAGTAGAGCCATTACTAAATGTCATGCTGTAATGCCAGTAGGCAGCCAAGTCCCACACAGCTGCTTGCTCACTCCCCTCCACATGGAATGGGGGAAAGAATCAGAAAGATAGAATTGAGATCATTCATGGGTTGAGGTAAAGACAGTATAACAGGTAAAGCAAAGTCATGCACACAAGCAAAGCAAGGAATTCATTCTTCACTTCAACCACCCTCTGGGTGAAGAACCTTTTTCTGATCTCCAACCTAAACCTCCCCTTACACAGTTTTAGGCCACTCCCTCAGGTCCTGTTCCCAAGCACCACAGAGAAGAGATCAGTGTCTGCCCCTCCCCTTCCCCTCATGAGGAACTTGTAACTGCAATGAGGTCTCCCCTCAGTCTCCTCTTTTCCAGGCTGAAAAGACCAAGTGACTTGCGCTGCTCCTCACACAGCTTCCCCTCAAGGTCCTTCACCATCTTTGTAGGTCTCTTTTGGATACTCTCTAATAGCTTAGTGTCTTCCTTACACTGTGTCACCCCAAACTGCCCCCAGCACTCGAGGTGAGGCTGCCCCAGGTCAGAGCAGAGCAGGACAATCCCCTCCTTTGCCTGGCTGGTGATGCTGTGCCTGATGCCCTCCAGGACAGGGTTGGCCCTCCTGGCTGCCAGGGCACTGCTGACTCATGTTCGACTTGTCATCGACCAGGAGCCCCAGGTGCCTTTCTGTGGCACTGCTTTCCAGCATCTCATTCCCCAGTCTATCCATCCAGGGTTGCAGAATCTGGCACTTTCTCTTGTTGAACTTCCTATGGTTAATGACTTTTCAGCCCTCTGATCTGTGGAGGTCTCTCTGCGGGGCCACCCTGCCCTCCAGGGAGTCAAAAGCTCCTCCCAATTTTGTATCATCTGTGATTTTGCTTAGTATCCCTAGAATTGCTAGAGAATGTTGAAAAAACTGACTGACTTCGTTCGAACTATTTGGAATCCTAAACATATTCTAGTCTGAATAAAAAATAAAATAAAAATCTGCCTGCAGCCCAAAACCTTTTGAACAAAATGGTCCTGTGTATCAGTGAACATGGAAATTAGGCTCTGAGAAATACCCATTCCGCCATCCTCAGAAGCTTTACATGCTCTAAAGCAGTACTCTGCTTTTCAGTTAAGAGTCTCAGAACTGAGCTACCAAAACATTTTTCAGATGACAAAGGAAGCTCTTTCCACAGGATTTTACTGCTGCAATTACTTGAAAAAAGGTATTGTGTGATATCCATAAGCATTGGGTCAACCACAGGAGGTTAGTCTTGCCTGATGCGCTATAGAGCAGTTCTTCTCTATTCAAAATCTCTCCTTCACCTGATGTCTCATCTTAACCTGATGCAGCATCAGAGATCAGTCCATTTGGTAATAACTACTCAGACCCTTAAAAATAACCACCTCTTTACAGAAAATTAGCAATAAAGGAAATTCAAGTAAAAAAAATCTACTACCAGAGAGGTATCTTACCTATCAGTTTCAAAATGGAGTAAGATTTACTCTCACTATATCCATAGCATAGTGAACCATATGGTTGTGTTGATGTTTTCCAGTCAACATAACTGATGGAGGAACTGTACAGGTTCATGTGGTCTTTTGATTCTGGTTAGGCATTTTATTTAATTTTAAAATTTAAAAAAAAAATTCCTTTCCAGCTGAAAACATGCAACACTACTAAAATATTCCTACTGTGCAATGAGCTGAAGAAACACTATAACACGTATCTTTCCAGGAATTCTTCAGTGACAAAAAGGAGCCAGTATTTTCAGACATGAGAACTGCAACAGGTACCAAACTAGGTCCATGGCTAATTCTTCACAACTCATGTCTGGAAATAGTGAAGTACAAATACATCAGAAAACTGAAAAAGCACCAGGTTTCTACAGCTTGACACCACCAAAAGCAAAATGTAACTCCAAGAAATACAATGCATAACACATGCTGGCTACTGATACAAATTGTGAACATCCAGGATCTTTCTACTACTAATTTTGCAACAAGAGTAAGGAGCCTTCTTCAATGCATTTTTGGCACCTATGTATTAAATTGACACCTTGACCAAATTTGTATTATGTACATAAGCAGACTATTCACAAACAGATTTATGAACATTCTGGGGTTGGTATGACTTAGCATGACTTAAAACTCAGGAATGACTACAAGTGTAACAAAAGCATGCAGAATAACTAAGCAAATTAAGTTCTGAACAACATCAAAAAAGCTCCTGTCCAGCAACAGTTTCCTCAAAAACATTTCTGTGGAAAATGCTTGCCTCATACTTTTGGCTACGTGCCACACACACTGTAAGTACCCCCACCACGTTTCTCATTTGGTTGCCTCCTGCCTACTCAAGTTGATTTTGGGCAGCAAGAACAAAATAAGAGGCATCAAGAGCATTGAACTCAGTGAAGCTTGCAACTTGTCGTACTTGGTCTTTTTGTCTCTCCTACAAACAGACGCTTTCCAAAAAGGGAAGAATCAGGAACTCTGAAACCATCCCATGTGCAAAATGCACTAATATGCTATTTCTGCTAAAGTAGAAGAAAAGATAGTACAGCAGAATGGAAAAGGACGGAAAGAGCAGACAGAATGATAATCCACATGCAGAACATATGGACAAGGCTTCACTAAAATGTTCAGTTCATCTCTGTTAGTGCAGAATTACTCTCCAATGATTCAAATTCTTGAAGTCTCTTTTATCATGCAAGCACCACATCTCCTACGAAGGTCATGACAGGACAGTTGCTTTGTTACATGGTCATAAAAATCACGTAATTGTTAAGGCTGGAAGAGACCTCCAGGCATCACCTAGTCTAATACCCAAGCTCAGACCAGGATCAACTAGAGCAGACTGCATAGAGCCTTGCCTAGTTGGGTATAACAATCCCATTGTCTGGATCATCTCCTCTTCCCTAATCATGGTTGGACACTTGACTGGAGATGCTCAAGGGGACCACCTGAAAAAGAGTGACTCTTGAAAAAGAGATGTCTGCATTTATCAGGACCTAGAGCAATGGAGTGTAAAAGCATTTTAAAAGATTGCTACAGACAGAAAATGCTAGCCAGACTGCTGTTCTTATCAGCTAGCAGGTGGAAGACTGATGGTAACTTCAGGCTAGGAGCTCCTCATTCCTTTAAACTATTCCCCACAAAGCTTACTTGTCCTTTAACCATACAGGATAGAGTTTCATAGTTCATGTCTTCTGGATTCTTTCTGAAGGAGTTTCTCAGCTGGCCAAACTGATGAACAAAGGTCTTTGCACTGGGTTTGTTTGGCCTAACACAGTGATTCTTGGGTCATGGCTCTGCAAACCTCACAAAGACAAAGGCATTCAGTCTGTATTTCTGCCACCAGGGCAAAATTCAGTCTGCAATTACAACACCTAATGTCATGCAAGGTATCCTACTTTGCCTACAGATTGGACACCGCCCCTGAGACCTTTTGTACAGAAGACACCAATTCTGCCAATGAGCCTCTGCGTGCCCAAGACATACTCAGTAGTGACGACGGTGTTCTCAGCAGAGGTCCCTGTTACAGTAAATGGAAATCAATACACAGAATCTCCAAGATAATTGAATTTATTAACCTTGACCTAAACTTCCCAATGTAGGCAAAAACCACATATACCCAAACTGACCTCAGACAAAACCAAAACCTGCAAGCATCAAGCCTACAGCCAAAATGACACAAGCAAAATAAAAAGGAATAAGCTGAAAGCTCAAAGACCCCAAACCATTGCTAGAAATGGCAGAGACCAGAGGCTAGAATTAAGTCAGGAGAGCTCGTGTGTATGCAGAAGCACACAACATATTCTAGATCTGAGGGAAATGAATAGCTATTTAGTCATTAACTTCAAAACCCTCTGAGTAGGGATCACTTAGCTGCAGAGGAGATTCCCACATTTGGGATACAAGTTCACTAACTACCAAGAGATTAAAATCAATGAAGAACGAGAGTAATTAACCACTACAAAACATTCCATGGCACCAGAACAGGCTATCATTTTCCTGCTCCCCCTCATTTTTACCAAAAACATTCAAGCTACACAGGGATATGAGGAATATAATGACACAGTGACATGCAATTACATCCTGTGTAGCCTTGACAGTTCAGATCATCAAAAGGGTGTATCTAATATGTAAGAAGGGATGCTCTTGTTCAAGTCAGGAGAAAGAAACAGAAAACGTGATTTTCCTGCTATCGGCAAGGTCAGTTTTGCCAACAGTGACATACTTCCATTTCACCATAGATAGTGCATGTGAACCAAAGCAAAGTACTGTAGCAGTGTTGTGTGCATAAAAAAATTGATCTTTCCAACTGGGGGGAAAATAAGTGAAATATGCGGAATCCTAGCTGTGATCAAAGTACAGTTTTACGTACACAGGAATGGGTACAGTATTTTGCTTTGCGTTCACAGTCTGCAAGCAGTCTCCCTCCTGCACACGAAGCTATGGTAACAGGCTCTTACAACAGTAGCTAAAGGACAAAAAAAAAAAAAAATAAAAGCATGGACTGCAAGATCTGCAGCAGAAAATTCAGGCTGAAGCTGACTGTCTCTTGAAAGAGGCACTTGTAGACAAACACAGAAGCTAACAGCTTACAGGATCTTGTGTTTGGTCAAGAGGAGGCCATTCTGCAGATCATCAACTACATCTTCAGTCTTCATACTTCAGACTTAACTCCATCAATCTATGAATTCATAGTCCTTACTTCCAAATAGCACTGCTATTCTATGACATCCTTTCTTGAGGAAGACACTGAGTAATTTTTCAACTTCAGATTTCAGGGTAGAATTCACTTGCATCTTAAGGCCAGAAAAAGCACTATGCCATGTTGTCTGAATGACTTGGACAAGTAACTTTACACATTACCTACACTGAGACCCAAAAACTTGTATCCCAATACTTTTAATGTACTTCAAAAGACTCTAGAGGAACTCCATAGCTCATATATTTTTTCTGAACAAAGGCTGTTCATCCAATTTCTCCTACAAGCTACAATCACCTGGGTCAGTAGATATCAAGCAGGGTGAGTTGCTTGGTTGTTTTGGTTTTATTTGCTTTGTTTTTTGAACTACAAAACTCTAAAATTGAGACTGAGTAGGAACATCGTAGTGAAATGCTCATATCACAAACTGATTACTTTTAACGTGACTAGCTCCTTAGACAATCTGTTAGTTCTACTAGACCCACAAAACTTTAATGACATCTTAAAGGGAAGAATTTGTACAGTTCTTCACAGGATGTCTACACAAGGTGGGAATGATCCTCTTTCCGGGTTTTACAATTAGTCTCATTGACAATTACACATAATAGGTTGTTTTAACTGCTAAAGCTATTATTACATATTTAATGGGTACCATTTGAGAATCAAATAATGGAAGGATTTAATTGTATTCAAGGTCACATGAATTCTGTGCTTGACCTACTAGGTATCAGCTGTCTGCATGTCAGTATGGCTGTTAACCAAAATGTCACAGGGAGTTGCACAAGAAAGTTGGATGCTATCATTTTATATCTAGTGTGTAATACTAACTTCACAATATTGAGGTTTGTCTCAAGACCACTGACAGTATTCTCACTGAACAGCATCTGTGAGTCTTCAACGTCACATTAAACAGAAAAATCGGACGCTAATTGTCTAAATTTTACTCCAGTCTTATTCTTTATTACAGGTTCAAGAACCACAGTGGAAAAAACTTCAGCTTTGTGTTCTAAGGTAGTTGATTAAATGTGTCTCCATTTATCTTTTTACCTTGCATTTATTTTTACAGCACGTGGAAACCCACTTTGTTATCCAAAACTCAGTAATATAGAATTCTCTTGTCTGTGAGGCAACTTCTGAAGAGCTGCAGCTCATTTAAGTATATGGCACACATCAGTAGGGTTGAAAGGTAAGAAAGGAAATGAAAATAGTGATTATGCAACCAATATCTATGTATTTACCTAAATTAAGCAGTTATTACAAAGGGAGAGTGATCTGCCATTCAAAAATTGACCTGTGTGCCTCCAGACCAATGCAGTTCATAGCAATTGCAAATACAAACCTGTAATTTATGCTAGAAAAAGCGGACAGTTATTTTTTCTTCTTAGCTTAAAAGAAACTGATTCAGCTAGACCAAGCACAATCTCTGTCACATTGCAGTTTCAAATCAGTTGCACTGGTGTTACATCTGTCAACAAATTCTACGAGTGTGTAGTTCAGTATGAATCTCAGTAATAGATCGTGCCATCCTGTCTCAACAAAGGTTTCAGAGATCTGTCAGTAGGCCTTAATTGCAGCCACAAGCTCCTAGATATCTAATAAACTTGACATGACAAAGATGATAAGAAGCTACATAACCACAATGAGAACACCAGCAGAACAGTATTTTGTTCTGCTGTTTTTAAGAACCCTATCTGCCCTGCAGTGAAACCCTGTGAAGTATGCATTGTTACTGCAGGCCTGGGAAAACAGCATCTTCACTATAGTTTCAATTTGTGCAGGCTATCCATCTTCCACAAAACTTAAAAATACGTTTCTCATACTGCACCATTATCTTGTCCCTACCTGGCACAATCACACAGACCTCACTCAAAACATCTAAAGACATCTCACACACCCTTACTAAAGTTTAGCTTTGGTGAGTATTATTATTAACAATCATTATTCTGGCCACTCAGAGTTGAGCCAACCACAGTAGCACAAGACTGTCAGCAGTTCCCTGGCAGCCAGGAGGGCCAACCCTGTCCTGGGGGGCATCAGGTATGGCATCACCAGCCGGGCAAGGGAGGAGATTGTCCTGCTCTGCTCTGACCTGGGGCAGCCTCACCTCGAGTGCTGGGGGCAGTCTGGGGTGACACAGTGTAAGGAAGACACTAAGTTATTAGAGAGTATCCAAAAGAGACCTACAAAGATGGTGAAGGACCTTGAGGGGAAGCTGTGTGAGGAGCAGCTCAGGTCACTTGATGTGTTCAGCCTGGAGAAGAGGAGACTGAGGGGAGACCTCATTGCAGTTACAAGTTCCTCATGAGGGGAAGGGGAGGGGCAGACACTGATCTGTTCTCTGTGGTGCCTGGGAACAGAACCTGAGGGAGTGGCCTAAAATTGTGCAAGGGGAGGCTAGGTTGGAGATCAGAAAAAGGTTCTTCACCCAGAGGGCGGCTGCACACTGGAACAGGCTCTCCAGGGAAGTGGTCACAGCCCCAAGCCTGACAGAGTTCAAGAAGTGTTTGGATAATGCTCTCATGCACACGGTGTGACTCTTGGGGTGTCCTGTGCAGGACCAGGAGCTGGACCCTAATGGTCCTTGTGCTCCCTTCCAACTCAGGATATTCTGTAATTCTATGAGACCTTTTTCGTCTCTCTTCTGGGCAGATTTGGGTGAAGGAAGGGGGAAGGCTGTGCACTTATAACTTCACTGCTCACTGAGACCAATCTGCTGCTAGCACAGGTGTAAAGTTTCAGAAAGTTTAAATCTTACTTCAACCTAAATCTGGATGCAAAGAGCATATGGCTTAAAGTGAGGATCAAACCATGTCACACATGGGCTAAAGTTAAATGTTATGGTAACTAATAGTAGTAATATGGAAAATAGACATAAGAATAGCTGAAAATAGTTAAAAAAAAACCAAAACACCAAAACACAAAAAGCTCCCAACTCATTCAGAGTTCAGATTACTGAAGAGAAAAAAATTTGCAAATTTTAAAGAGACAGTTTCATATGAGGAGAAGAAGCAAGTTAAAATGAAGATCAATAAACCAGTATTTAAAAACCAAACCATGAAACCGGCAGGTGTAGTATCATTGAGCACAGACAAAAATCCAACAAGATTGTGCATTAAGTATTATTCTAAAGGAATCTTCATTAGCTCATATTATATAAAATATAAATATAATTGAATTTTCACATAGCCTTCCTCAAAGAGCAAATGTATCACCCTTTACATTGACTTCAATATTTTTTATAGCACACTATCAAGGAACTTCTGCAAGCATCCCTACACATACACATAACAGAAATCAATATTACACCGAACATCTCCCCATGGAAAAGTTCTGGAAGTTTCAATGGAGATGAATTTTTCTTTTCTTTCTAGACATATATGGAGTTTTAATTTAAGTTATTAGGAAACCCATAGAAATCCAAACTTCTTGAGAAAAGTTTTCAACCTTTTGAACTAAACACAAGTGAAAACATAAGAAACCACATATAGCCATAACAATCTGTGCTGGTTTCAGCTGGGATGGAGCTGATATTTTTCATAGTAGCTGGTATAGGGCTGCATTTTGGATATGTGCTGAAAACAGGGTTGATAATACAGGGATGTTTTTGTTATTGCTGAGCAGTCTTAAGGCCTGTTCCACTCCTCACCTCACCATGAAGAAGGCTGGAAGTACCTAGGGAATTGGGAGGGGACACATGTGGGGCAACTGACCCCAGCTGCCCCAAGGGATATCCCAAACCATATGCTGACATGCTCAGCACATAAAGCTGGGGAAAAGGAGGAAGGAGGGGATGCTCGGAGTGGTGGTGTTTATCTTCCCAAGTCATCATTACATGTAATGGAGCGCTGCTTTTCTGAGGAAGGCTAAACACCTGCCTGCCCATGGGAAGTGGTGAATTCCTTCTTTTGCTTTGCTTGTGTGGATTTTGGTTTACCTATTAAACTGTCTTTGTCTCAACGAAGTGAATTTTCTCACTTTAACTCTTCCAATTCTTTCCCCCATCCCAGTGGTAGGTGAGGATGTGAGCAGCTTTGCTCCAAGCCAACCCATAGATTCCAGAAATCTACTGATAACAAGAGCAAAACTAGCGTAGAGTGAAAAGCATTACACACTGTTTAATAAGGCAAAATAACTCCAAACCTTAATGGCACACACCACCACCTCCCCCACTTACCACTTTTACTATATAACATGAGTACATACCTGCGCCTAAATATATGGTTGCATGTTTAAACAGTCCCACCTATCACTTGTGGACCATCCTATCTCAAGGCAAAGTAGGCAAGAATTGCCTCAAATTCCTAAAAAAAAACCAAACTCTACACTAACACACTCCATCCTCCAAAAAAACCCCCAAACCCCAAACAGCCACCCACACAAAACACAGAAGCCTGTGTTTTGGAGACCACACTGTCAGGCTCTGCTCTCTGTGAACATGAGCTCCCTTTGCGGACCTTCCATATAGAAAGCCATTGGACATATAATTTCTGCTTCTTTCATTACCTTGTTGGCTTTTCTCCTTGGCTACATTTCTCATCCAGGCACAACACCAAGGTCAGCAACAAAACTGTTTCTTTTCCCCCCTCCCATAACAGGTTTAAATGGCAGAGTCAAGAACACTTAGTCTAGCATAGCTTTTACATTTAATCACAACCCCCCTATTTGTAATTTAGTCAACTACAATCCAAATAAAATTTACATCTTGGTAAGCTGTAATAAATCTTTGGTCACATTTCAAGGGGGGTGGCCAAGATACCTTTTCCAAAAGTAAAAAAATAGTGTCAGGCATCAAACTCCATTTGCAATTAATATTCCCTTACTGACAAACACATACGATAAAAGAAAACACATCCACTTAAAAAATAGTGTTTATCTTTTTCCTAGTGAAACATCAAAGTATTTGCCAAAAAATTATGTTGAGTTTAAAAAACAAAAATAAAAAAAGGATTTAAATATCCTCAAGATCTCCAACAATCAGTGTTTCTCTGAAACAGTTAGAAAAAGGAAAGAAATTGTGTGCTCTTTTTCAAGAATTAAGATGCTTAATATCTGATATGGCCATTTAAAAAAAAAAACCAAACAAACAACAAAACAACAAAACTCCAAAACGAAGGGAATGGCAATCTCATTCCAATCCTCATTATAATCCTGCCCCAAGTCATCTGATTCCTCACATAAATATGAAAATAGTAATCCTTGAAGCAATATTCTCTGCTTAAAACCATTTGTTACTGATGTCTATCAACATTTGTTTTCCACTTTAATCTCTCCAATAGGAAGCCTCCTGTTATCCCACTAGATCATCCTTTGTACAGCACAACTTTTCAATAATTTCTTATTAGCAACTGTAGTCCATAATGTACACTGCACCTACATCAACACCTTAGCTCTACCCTTCAGCAGCTGGAACATCACTCTCTAGATAACCCTTTATGACAGTGTTATTTTGAGGTGGCACAAACTGTCAAGAATGATGACTAAAGCTTTCAAGATGCAATTGTCAATGTTTAACAGCAATGAATTATGAGTTCAGTTATCCCAGAAAGGACAAATAGCTTGTTGATAATACACAGAATGACACTGGTAGTACCTCTGGCCCTGTCATGAATCACTGGAATCACTGGTACATGAGCAAGTAAAAAAACAAAAAGCCCTGCAAAACGCAAAAAAAAAAATGCACTTTCTCAACTATATCTGTCCCACCCTTTCCTGGCACAATGAAGTGCATTTCACTTACCTGCTCTACTGGCTTTTCATTATTTAGAATCTCCTCACTGACAATTAGACTCATGACCTACAAGCTGTTGACCATCCAATTTATTCTGTATTACAGTCCAGTTCCAGACAAAATAAAAAGCTTCACTGTTCACTTGTAATGCAGACAAAACTCTGTCTTCAGCATCTTCAACACACTCTTGCAAAAAAGAGCAAAACTAACCTTAAAGCAGCTAAACCTTCTTTTTCAGCTTTTTTCTAGGACACCTGTCTTTTCAAAAATATATAGTTTCACAATAGAAAGTCAACAGTTTTCATGTATGCTATCAGCTGCAGAGGCTGATCAGATAAAGCTCTAAACTCTTGCAGTTTTGTTACTTCCTCCTGGGTGAGCACGTGACATCCTCGTACCTCTCACTGTATTTTCTTCCCAATCTTAAGTCATTGCTTCTTAAGAGTAGCTGAATAAAAAATGATTTCCAACTTTACACGGTAAAGTCAGACACTCAGCATGATCATTTTAGCTTTCTCTGACACATTACCGAAACAAGTGGTTCTTTATCTCACCTTCAGTTTTAAACAATTTGAGCGTTTTAGAATTCAGTTTCCCCATTCTCAGCTCTAGAGCCATGCATTCATCCACAAGTGCAAGGACTCACTCTTCCTAATTCACTTTCTTCCAGAAAGCATCAATTTTTAATTCACATCCCCAAAGCCTAGAAGCGAAAGTTACTCCTCCATTTTTCACCAGGAATCTGTATCTAAACCACAGAGAACACTACTGTGTATTTATACCTCCTTCAAGCTATCTCTAGTTGCAGTCTGTCAGCAAATAGCTTAAACAGTAACTCCTGCTGATCAGTCTCACTCTCAAATTGTTATCCTCCCATGAAGTATTCCAGTTTCAGGACGCTGGAACTGTCTGAAAACGCAGAAAGTCAGGCACAGGATGCAAGCATTCAGCTCTCTCACAGCTCAGCCCTACTCAACACTCGTTAAGAACGAGATACCACTTATAGAACACCTCTATTTTTATTACTGCGTCCTTCCTGTGCAAAGCCAGGTCTTAAAAAACATAAAGGGAATGGACTGAAGCTGTGTTTGGATAGCAGAAGGCTTTTATTCCATTCTTTACAAGCACAGTACCACGGTTATTTCAGAAGTGAGCTAACTCACTTGAAATAAGCCAAGATACATGGTCACTAACAGCAAGTAAGCACGCATGCATGCACATACTGAGGAAAAAGGTGTCACCTTAAAAGAATTTGTGCTTAGAGAAACAATTTTTCTTTACTCTCTCCCCAACCCCGGCAATGGGAGCCGCCCTGGCAGCTCCGAGCCAGAGGGAAGGACAGGGCTTGGGAGGGCTGAGCCCCGCTGGCTCTACGGCCCCGCTGGCTCCACGGCCCCGCGCCGAGCCTCCGCCGAGGCCACTTCTGTCCTCCCGCCTCCCCCGCTGCCAGGCTCGCCGGCTTCTCACCGCCTCCACCGCGGGAAGGGCGCCGAGGAGCGGAACAAGCGAGTCCCACGGCAGCACGGTGCGCCCGGGCCGAAACGCAGGTCGGCTGAGGGCAGCCGCGCCCGGGGCCGTCACCACCGCCCCCCGGTTCCCTCCGTCACCAGCCCCGGGAGCAGCACGGCGAGACCGACACACCCTCACCCTCACCCTCACCCTCACCCTCACCCTCACCCTCACCCTCACCCTCACCGCGCGGTCTCACCGTTCCTCCTGCTCCCGGCCATGGCCCCGCGGTCCCTCCGAGCCGCCCGTCGCAGGCCCGTGCCCGCTCTCCTTCCTGTTGGCCGCCGCGCCTGTCCGTCACGGCGCCCAGCGGCGCCATTGGCGGAGGCTGCGGCAGGGCGTGCCCGCGCCGCGGGTTGGCCCCACCCCCTCCCCGCCTCGGCCGGCGCGGTGCCCGCGGGCTCCGGCAGGGGGCGCGCGGCTGCGCAGAGCCGGCGGGGGCGCCTGTGCCGCGCGCGCGGGAGCGAGGGCGGGGGTGCGCGCGGGGCGCGAGGGGCGGGGGGGAGCGGCGCGCGGCGGGCGGGCGGCGCGCGGCGGCCCCGGCGGGTGAGCGGCGCCGGGGGGACGCTGGGCGCGCGCCGCTGCTCCCGCTCCCGGCGTCTCCTTAATCCTGACCCGCCGCAGCCCGCTCCCGCCGCGTTAATAATGCACTAGAATGTCAGCGCTGAAAAAGGTAGGGAGGGACGAGAGGCAACGGAAGGGAAGGGGAGGAGAGAGAAGGGGCCGCCGTCGGGGCGGCAAGCGCGCCGACCTGCTCGCGGGGCGCCTCCGCCCAGGCGGCGGAGGGAACGGGGGCTGCCGGTGCCGCGGGGACCGCGCCGTCGGGGACGGGCGCCCGGGCAGCGGGGGCGAGGGCGCGCCAGCCGCGCCGTCGGTTGTGGTGTCATCCCCATCACCGGTGTGTCCCGGCGCGGTGTCGCCGCGGCGGGTGTCTCGCCCCGGTGTAGCTGGGGCAGGACGGCTGCGCGGCGGGGTGCCCGGTGCCCGAGCGGGGCGGCCGCGGGCTGGCACCCACCGTGTGGCCGGGCTGGCACCCACCGTGTGGCCGGGCTGGCCGGAGGCAGCGGCGGGGCGGGGGATGCTGCGCGCGGAGCCGCAGTGCCGGGCCGATTTAAATTTTGGCAGCGCGCGATTCTGGGGCTGCCCCGCGAGGAGGGGCCGGGCAGCCGGGGCTGGCGGCGCACCGCCGCCCGCACCGCTCCCCCTTTTCCCTTCGCGGCCGCCGTGCCGTGCCGTGCCGGAGAGGGTGCGGGTACGTCGGAGGCGCTGCGTTGCTCCCCCCCGCTTTTCCCAGACCGCGGGACGGGCTGCCCGGCCCCCAGGGGCGGTGGGGCCGCAGCCCGGCAGCCGAGGTGGGGCGGGCGGCAGGTGCGTCCAGCACGTTCTCGGCGCCGGCTCTGCGCGTCTGCCCCGCCGCGGGTGCGTGGGGCTCGGCGCGGCTGGAGAGTCCGCGGGCGCGCACCCGGAGCGCGGGGGTGGATGCCGGGCGCATCTGCTGCGCTGCCCTCGGTCACCGGAGCGATCACGGGTGGCTCTCGCCGCTCAGAGGGTGGCGTTCGCGGGCGGGTTGGCTGAGCGCCTCCGTGGTAGTTCGAAACACCGTCTGCCGGAGAAATAAAATAATTACCCGGCATCGTAGTGGGAGCGCAGCGCGCCCCAGCCCGCCCCGCCTCACCTCCCGGAGCGGAGCCGGCAAACCGCCGGGCGGCCGCCACCGTCGGGGCGGGCAGTCCCCGCCGGCCCGGCCCAGGGCGCTGCTGTGGGGCCGGTGCGGCTCGGTCCGGGGCAGGGGAGCTGGGAGAGCCCTCCAGCTGGCGAGAAATGCAGAAAAGGGGCTTTCTTTTACGGCCCCGCTTTCTGTCGCCTTCGTAACCTAATTCCTGTGGCTGCTGGTGTCCCAGTTCCAACAGCGGTGCCGGTGCCGTACAGCTTGGCGTTTAGCCGTAAATCCATATATAAGTGCTTCGGCTTCAACTTCCCTCAAACTTACAAAGGTTTCTAATTTGCGGCGACAACCTATTGTTTGGTTGTGCTTCGTAATGGCACAGCCTTACGCAGGCTGTGTAATCTCTTCCAAATTAAAGCCCTCAGAAGGAGACCGAGTGCTCCCGTCACCTTAGGTGGTGTGAGCCCAAGAACAGGGCTGTGAAACTCAAGTGTCCTTCTTAGTGCTGTAGTGTTTTGTAACTATTTCTGTGTGCTTCAGAGTAGCATCAAAAGCGAAGCACTAAAAAAAATTTGAAACACTGGATACCTCTAGCCATTAAGGTAGTAGATGACTGCAAGCAGGCATCCTGCGAGGAGCAATGGTCACCTCAGTATGACTGAGTACAGATCTAAGTGCAGATGACAGAGAAATCTCATGTGGGGTCTTAGTAATTGAATGCTTTTTACTATGAGATGTGTCAAGGGACCATGCTGATGGTACTGGACATTTTAAAAAGCAACGTGGGGGTAGAGCAGAGCATGATATGATTTTATAATGCAAATGTATTTGAGGTATCAGCCTTTAACATCTCTGATTAGTTGCATTTCCATCTTTCAGTTTTATCTGGAAAACAGGTAAAATAGGAAGAGTAGAAGTTTTATATTTCTGTGCTTTCAGCAATATAGCAATATTTTCAAGTCATTTCCAGATGGTTTGCACAAAACACTTTGAGAACTGCAAGTTTTAATTTTACTGTGTGTAGCTATTTTTACAGTGCTAACCGGATCATATAATTTATATTTGAAAGGTTGTTCCTTCCCTCATCATTTTGCATGCTTTTCAAAATGTCTGGTATGTGTTTAAAATGGACTCGGACAATGTTTAATAGTTTTATAAATTACAATGTTATGCATTGGAGATTTAATTCTGAATGCTCAAGGCAGACCCTGTGTGATTTGACATAATATTCCTAAATTAAAGAATGCATTTATTATGCCATTGTTCAGTAACACATGAACTAAAAACCAGGATTGTCAAATAAATTTATTGACCTTACTTTAGATTTTTTTAAGCTTTTCATTTTAGTACTATAAAGGGCTATTTGCGTTTAGTCATATATCTAGTTTGGACTAGAATGGTATAGGGCATACCTCTTTGATAACTTTTTACAATTTCTAGTCCCTCTGAAATGAGTTTAAATTCCCGGTGCAAGTTGAAATTACACTTAGAGTGATGTCAAATGCTTTAAACAAGCCTTTAACAGTCAGCAAACGTAGACTGTTCTTGACAGAGGTGTTGAGGATAATGTGTTTTGTCTATATAATACATAAAACCACAGTCAAATCCAAGACTTGCTGAATCAATGGAAATATCCCTAATGATGTAATGGGACTGGGATTTCACATTTGTGTACGGCAAAATCCCACCAGTGTTAATGGTGATACTGTTTACAATGCCAAGCTGATAAAACAAAAAGTTACCAAAGCAAGACAAAAATTGCAAGGTCCATTATGGCAAACTAAAAGTTATATTCTAAATTAAGTCCAATATATGAAACAAGTTATTTCAATAGTAATTGGTAGATGTAATAGAAGAAGCATATCCCTGAATAGGGGGATTCATACATGATCTGAAGGAAAGCTTGGATGTTCAGTCTCCACTGTGTCTGAATGCCAAGCAGCGTTCTGCCCAAAGGGTACCCTCTGCAAGCTACCCTGAACTTTGCCAGTCCTGGTACACTCACCACATCACACAGTTAGGAAAAGGTTTTTTGACAGCAGATGTTCTGATGGGAAATATTGGTAGATGTGGTCTGGACAACTGAATTTCAGCTTGATTGTGAGTTTTGCCTGGCTAAATTGTGGGCTTTGGAGTAGTTATTGGGATAGTTTTTGTGTGCCTTAACAAGGATGGTAAAACACTATTTTGCACTTGCCTTTGGCAGAAACTTTCTTTCCTGTTTGTGATTACACATAGTCAAAGCAATTTCCCTGTATAACTATGATAATCCTATGAGAAGTGTTAGTAATAAAAAGAACATAACCCCTTAAATAACCTGCTGATTTTTTATGAGGTATACCATTGGGGGCCCTTTGAATCTGCACCAGTCAAACAAAAACAGCTGCTTTGGTTCTATGACATGAACAAGACAAGTCTTATTTGCTGCTTCACCTAATCAGTAGTGAATTTGTTTATCTAACCGTGCATGGTGAACGACAGGACCACTAATGCAGAAAGTTAGTGTTAACCCATCAATTATGATTGCATTTAAAGGAGACTTTCAGTTCTTAGAAGTGTATTACATGGGCCAAAGTATCCCATTGAATTGAAAATGTTCTGTTTGCTAAATGGGTAGTTTGTTTGAATAGCTACAGGAAAAAAAAATTATACACATATTAGTTCAGTTTGCCTTGCAAAAATTCATAGTCATCCACGAACCATATGGTTCTTACCTCTAGTAGAGAAATAGCTCTCAGCATGGCAGATACAGTATGTCAACAGCTATGATCAAATATAAGTAGAAGTGGGCATGGATGAATCAGAATCTCTTTTAAAGTAGACTTGTTGGAGAATACAACTCATATTTCAGTCCATATATATCTCCATTATAGAATTATATTTCCCGGAACAGATTATAGTTCATCACAACTACTTTCTGTTGGAGAGGCCAGAATGATTCATTAAAGTAAAATAAGTACTCTTCCCATGATATTTATTTAGAAAATGTCAAGTAGCAGTTTATTCATTTAGTACACGCTCAGTTGTGATGAGAGGAATGGAAATCACTGCAGTTAGATTTCTCAATCAGTGTTTCCACGCATGCATATATATTTGGTCTCACTTTGCTTTTATCTGCTTCTCACTGTACTCTCTTAAATACTTCTTTCGTGCATAAAATTTACTTATCTTCCATGCATTTTCATTCTGTATTTGTCACATTTCTCTGTCCTTGCCAGTTTTGAAAATGAACAGCAAATAACTTCCAATATGGCATTGGTCTCAAGCCCTCTAATTTTTTTGTGGTTTTATAGGCATACATTCTTATGATGTAAAAAGACTTTCTTTTTTCTTTTGATAGTAAAGTAGTATACACCAGCAGTTAGCAGAAATCCATTAGGTATATCACAGATGAAGGCTTTTGTCTCACAAGGGGAATCAGTGTCTGTTATCTCCAGCAGATGCTGCAACAACTGTGTGTAGAAAAATTGACAGTAATGGAACATGTCAAAAATATGACCAAATGCATAAATCCAAGAAGACAAAAATTAGTGATTTAGAGATTCAGACTTTGCACAAATAGCGGAAAGAGGTGAAGTATACACCAGAGCTTTCTATCCATCTATCTATAGATCCCCATCTTGGGTCGTTCCAAGCTTCTCTACTCAAAGTCCTTCCACCACTTTCAGTTTAGCATCTCCATCTTAAATACTTTAAAAGTAAAGTCTTTAAAAAGTAAATTTGTTATGTCAGAGGAAAGAAAAGCATCTTAATTTTGTCAGATTGACTTGAGCTCATTCTGAATGCCAAAAGTTGTTGCAAGTCAATGTTTATTCTAGAAAATGTAAAGGTTTAATCTTGGTAATGAAGTTGAAAGCAGTTAGGAAAGCATAAAACTAAGATACACAGATTTAGGGAGAAATTGAACTCCGCTATAGTGTGTTCTGAAGTGAAGCTATAAAGTGTCTCTGATACGTATTTCATCTTGGAAGCTGAGAGGCTGCTTGAGCAGTGTTCAGCCTCTGATGTGCTGCCTTTCATAGGGAACAACTTCTCTGCATTGTCCTGGAGAGGCCGCAGGTCAGCACTAAGAAAAACAATTCAAAACAATTTTTATTGTCTTTCTCCTTTAATTTAGGTGATATTGTATTTTCACTAATCACTAAGGTGTGTCGAGAATGCAAATTAATTTTTTAAGCTTTTCTGGAATCTCATTTCCCTTAGTGTGCCAGGTTTTTTCAAAAATGTTGATTTCCTTCATGGAATTTTTTTTGTGCATTGGAGGTCAAGTGAAGTAATTTCTTGTGATTCTTTTCTTCTCAACAGTGTGGCTTGTATTGTGAAACATTTAAATGCCTTAATAATGTATGTAAATTATATATCATAAAGTATCACCAAAGTCTCCAGCAATTCTCCTAGTTTTGCAACTGGATAGGCTGGTGACATTTCATAGAAAACAGACACAATATTATTAATGATACAGATAATCAAGATACCCTTAAAGGAAACTGTCCAAACCATTTCACTCTTGTGTGGTGGGTTTTAGAGCTTGTGCAGCTGCAGGAATATAGAAGTATGCTATTGTATTATTCTGTGCTTTACTGGCAATGAGGAGTAGAATGAACTTCGCAGCTTTCACACCTGCCTTCTAGTTTCACAAGTAGCCTATAAAAATAAGACTGAACAAATAGCTTCAATCGCCTCAACTGGGAGGTTACTTTTTAACCTGTTTTTTTCCCCCTGAATAGCAGACAGTAATGAGAGAATCTCACGTGGTTACTAAACCTTTTATTTCTTATAATCTAAAAATAGGGGAGCAAGGAAAAAAACCCAGAGGATATTCCACTTTCACATCCATATTGATTTATGGCTTAATAAGTCACTGGCATATAAAGCTACAGAACATAAACACTCTTATTCTCTCGAATTTGTCTAAGCAGAGTCCAAGTAAGATAAAAGAAAACACGTTTGCCTCATTCATGCAGAGTGTAATTCTTTCCAAGGAGCATCAGTATAAGGCCACCTTTATCCTCTGCACAACAGCAGATTTCACTTAAATGAACAAATATATTCTTTAGTTTTAGAGTTTGATAACAATTATCTTCCCCAATGAGCAGAAAGGAGGACAAAGTTTGCTTTCATTCCTTTGATTTACTTCCCTTGATCTTGCAGTGTCTCAAATTCTACATAGTTGAATCTACAAGAAGAATCGGGGCCTTTTTTTAATGCTAGAAAAGGAAATGGAAAAGTACAACCAAATGTCTTGAAAAACCTATGTATCTGTCTGAATTCTTTATCATACCCTTATCAAGGCTTCCTCATGGTAACACAACGTAGAGGAAATACTATGTCAACTTAAGGATATTTATTATTTTTTTAATTGGGCTATGAAGACCATCACAGCAAGAGGATGCTGCAGATCAGAGAGAAGTATTAATATCCTCTAGCTGGGAAGACGATGGGCTCCCATTGGTAAGAATGACATGAGCTTCACCTTCCCTCTGGAGGAGAGTTCAAGCCCCTCTGATGTTTCCAACCCCTTCTGGCTGCAGGACATGAAACTGATCTTTTCTTTGATGGCAACTTGTGGCTTTGTTATCTAGCATCTGGCCTGGTTTTTGGCTATTTTGGGATTATCTTTGGCATAATGCTTCACTTAAAGGTAAGAAATTGAAAAAATACGATTGTTAAGTGTTCCTGTTACACATTGTATACATGATAATTCTATCTGAGTCTGAGAGTTTTATTCTCACTCACTTGAGGGTCTGTTTATAAATATTGTCATTTAGGAATAGCTACTATAGCTTGTACTCATACCACAAATGTCCAAAATCAGGTTTCAGAGGTAGATAAATTATCTGATTTAAGAGAATAGCTGCAATATTTTATAGATTCATTTTAAAATAACTAATGTAAATGATCTTTTTTTTCTTAGTAACTTAACAGAAATTTAAATTTACTCTTTTCCTTTATGGAATTCAAATGAATAAAGAGGAATGCTCTTTTCTTCCCTTTCATTTTAGTAGACTGAGAAATCAAAATGTTACATGTAGCCTAGGCATGGCTCTTTCATGACACATTGTAAAAACTTCAATATACTACAGTTTGTAGATCAGAGTTATTTTGTCACAAGGTCCTGCAGTTTATAGCATTATATGCAGAAAAGGCTGCAATACATATGCAAATATAGCATTACTTTTGTTGCCAGTCCTGAAGTGCATTGGATTCTTAGTGTCGCCCATCTCCATGCAGGTCAGCTCTTATTCATTATGCAAGAGCTGAGCAGAGCAAGTGGATGTTTCAGAAGAAATTATTTTTGTGAAGTTGGAAAGGGATGCAATTAATTATTATATCATGTACTTTTAGAATAATATAGATGGTAATTTGATAACAGTTTTCTTAAATGATAATTTATAATGTACTACTCAAAAATCTTGACATGACACTTGTAAGGGAGAAATTGTGTTTCTATGATATTTTTCAGTCCCATTCTCCTTCAAGTAAGTGATGCATTCTTATATCACACTGGCCTTTCTCATGAAAATTTGAGCTACCTACACTGCAAGGTTTCAGCTGCAACAATATTTAGAAAGTTATGTATTACTTTATGAATTCAAAGGCACATGGTGAGCTCTGAACGTAAGGAAATATATGAGCAAAGTATTACAATAGATCTAAATAGTTAAATTAAATATTTTGAAGTTATATTATTTTTCTTTTCAACTTGAGAACTGATAGAATAATTTTGGATGCTTCCCAGTTTTTCTCTTCCCCCCCCCAATTAATGTTTCTCTACAGCTAAAATAACTTGGTGACAGAAATCAGTAGAAATATTCTAATGTCCACCAATAAAATACCTCATATAGCAACGTGTGTTCAGTCTTGAGGTAATTTATAGTACAGTTAATGTTCTTTTATATTGTTTCATTTTTAATTATCTTTTTTTAATGTGTATTTCTTTTTTTCCCCTTAATTATTGTGTTTCAAAATACCTTTTTCATTTTATGGTGCTTTTTGATATTGTGCATACCTTAGTAAATGTCTCATCTGATATATTTTTAATATGTGCTGTGTTTATGATTTAGAGCAGTGTGGAAGTCAGTCCAATACTCTTAGTTGTGGATAAGTTATGCAGCATAATTACTTTGCTAAGCAGTGTCAGGTCTTTGATTAATTCCCAGGGTTTTTCCATTTCTTTTCAAAGTTGTCATGAATTGCTGTTCTAAAAATGATGCAGAAAAACAAAATACAAAGCTGAGAAGCTGAGTGTAGGCCAGGCTATAGAATAATGCTTTGATCAATAAAATAGATAATAAAATATTTCTCCTATAAAAGTGTATCACAATCAGATGGCATGCTCTTCCAGGAGCTTTCCTGGCATGTTTGTGAGTAATGTTCTATTTAGTTGCACTCCTGAGTAACATAATACATTTTATTTTTCTTTCTTTTTGTTTTAGAAAGATGCAAATGTCTTTTCCGAACTTCCTTTAATAGAACATTTTCTCTGCATTTGTTAATTTCTTTAAATTGTGCTCCATTATTTTAAGAACTCTGTGGTATGCTTCCTAATTTGATGGAATTTTGTTTAAAGTGTACTGACAAATGTCCATTTGTCACTCCACAGCAGTTACATGGACACTGAAACTTAGCAAAGTAGTGTGATGGCTGAGTATCACAAAAATGTGTGAAGCTTTACATTCTGATTACAGCCTGGAAATGAAATCTAACATTTTGCTTCACTGCTAGAATAATCAGTACTCTAGGTGCAGCTTGTTGTTTTAACATTTGTGTTATCCTGTATTTCATGTTGCAGTCTATGAGCTGAAGGGTGAACAAATGAAAACAGGAGCAAGCCCAGGTTAACACTGGAAAAAAGGGGAGAGTAATACGGAGCGGTTTAGGGAAGCCTGTAGTACTGCTTGGCACCAGAAGAAAAGGAGACACATGATCATGGATATAGATGAAAGTGTCTGAATATAACACTGGACAGATCCTAATAGGGCTGTACAGGGGATGACTATTTTGGTTGCCTTGTTCTGGTTGCATGTAAGGGGCAGGAACAAGCTGTATAACATCTCTTTCCTGAGGTATCACACACATTTTAGGAACTGTGTCATGCAAGATTGACAGACTTAAATGTTTCTATGTGTACAAGATAAAATTGCATGGACCATAGGTAAACAGACATCAGTATTGCATAATGCATCTTGATATATAAAAAGGTATAGAAGAGGCTCAGCTGAAATGGGGTACCTGCCAGGCTACATTTGGATTGTTCTTTACTTGAAAAACAGATTGCCCATAAAATAGGATTACTTATATTAAGAAAAAACATGAAAACAACAAAACCCAAGAAGTTTACTGCAAGAAAACATTATTCTGCTATGAACTTCAGTTGCATAATTCCATATAATTATGAATAAAATTTGTCTCTCTTTTTCAACATCTTTCATGGGGCTGATCCAAGTTGCCCTAAAGAAATATCTTACTCATTATTATCACTGAAATTTGCCACAAAAGCTGTGCTTCTCTTGACCAATGGAATAAACTTTTCCTATGCTTCTGATTTTAGAGCACAAGGAGCAAAGTATTCTTGGCAGCCAGGCTGCTCCCGTGTGAATTTTCTTCTGAGAGACATCAATGTGATCATTAGTCTTTATTTTTTTCAGAGCAAAATATAAAATCCTCCAGCCTTGTCCTCCTTTCATAAATATGTCCAGCTCTTGTAATTACTGCCACTGGTGAAATCTCATCTGAAAGATTCGCAAGAAGTACCAAAATAAACAGCAATGTATGTGCATGTGAGATGTCCCCATTATGAAGGAATGACAGATACACTGAAATATTGTTTCATAAAAACTTGCTGATGCATTTTCTTTAGAACTGTATCCATGAAAATTTACTCTAACTGTCCAGTACTACTGTTTCTTTGGCTGTAGCTATTAATCCTGTGCAGTTTGACCTAGAAGATTTTCTGATATTTGTTTTGATAGATTTTTTTCATGTATTGTTTTTACATCAATCTGCTTGAACCTACATGCCATAAACCTTTTAGAAAAATTGCCTGTATATATAAGCAACAAATTGTGATTATATCCAAGCATTTATAGATGTTCCACAAAGGAGAGTGGAGAAAGATGGAAGATTGCAGACCAACCAAACAGTGAGTTTTCAAGATCTTTAGGGTCCTTCGATTTCACAGAAATTTTAAGAGTAATTTAAATATTCCCAGTGAAAAAAAGAAGTGATTAATGTATAATAAAGTAGAAAGTCAGAAGATAATACAGAATTAATGATACTGAGCAATAGCAAAGTAGTATTCATATAGCCATTATAAAAATGAAACTAATAATAATTTCACTTTTTTTCCATATGGAGGCAGTTAATTGTTCCTAAATATATGGAAAAACTCATAAACTGAAAGATGAAACCAGAGTTTAACTGATTCCTGTAAAAATTAAAATATTTTATAATGTCATTTAGTGGTTATATAGAAATTTTTTTCCCTCACTCGTGACTTGAAGTTTTTATTTAGAAATCAACAAAAATAATTCCCTGGAATGTTGCCTGTTGTCACCAGGAAACGGCATCTTTCAGAATTTCCTTGATATTAATGTTTTCATTGGTTTTTTTTTTTCACAGTGGGCAACTTGGAAATTTAAGCTGGTGTTGAAATGATACCTATTTGTGAATTCATGTAAAAATATCTTCCAGGTTTGTGGCTGAACCTGGGCCTTCATTTAGTTTCTTGATGCAGTAAAAAGGCTGGCTGAAACCTCTTGTTCCCCTTTGTGGTTTGGTCTGTATGGATATTTCAGGCTTTCTCTTGCACAATGGCAGTTTATTTGCTTTACCTGTGTTTGATTCCATGTTGTTTCAGTGAGTCGGGGGCAAGGAGAATGCAGCATCCCCATTTTTGACAGGAGTCAGCATTTTGATAACTCTGGTTTGCACTTGGGACTAAACGAAACTAGGGTCCCTTTGATGCCCATCATCACTTCAGGTACCATAGCATCTCCAAGATGCCTGTGCAGACCTGGCTGGCTGGCTGGCTGGCACAACAAGGACTGGCTTCATCCAGGTCAGGGGCACCCAGCTCTGCCCAGGTCAGGGGCACCCAGCAGCTGCCCGAGGTAGCCCTCCCCTGCCATGGCTGAAGAGCTCAGGGCCATGTTAGGGACTATAGATAGTCACCCTTCTGCCCTTCAGCCACTGTGTCAGAAGGGTTCCATGTAATCCATGTGCTGTATCTGCCAACTTGATACAAATCTGCCCACCTCAGGTGTCTTGAACTTTCCCAAATAATACCAGGTACCTGTTTGCGAGTAACTAAATCCTGCCCAAGACCTGTGTTGCCATTGCACCAAGGGAAGCTGTTTAAGAGGCAGTACCTGGCTGTAACCATCGACTTTGATGAAAACAGCTTCACTGGGAAAGTAAATTCAAAACTAGTGGATCCTAGAGATTTAAATGCTGTTGTGTTTTTTGTTTGATATAATAAATAAGCACATATAAAGTATTCTTCAGATAAGCTTGGAGAGCATTGTGCTGCCTATGTGCAAATTTGAGCTGTCAGTTGTTCAGACTTCAACTCATTTGTATTTAGTTTCCCCAAATTAGCCTAATTCCCAGTGACAACCAGCCATCTGAAATATTTGAAATGTTTTAATTCAGCCATTTGAGTCATGGGTGAACAAGGAAGGTTTTGCTTCTGAACTCAGACCCAGTTTTTAGGTGCCAGCTGGCAAAGGCATCCCTAAGCACACACCGTGCTGTGAGCATGGTTTTTGGTTTTACATTGTATTTGGACTGTGTCATACTTGTTTTCACTGTAGCTTTCCACAGAAAAAGCTACTTGTATGTATTAAGTCTCTGAGCAAAATTTTGACAAGCATGGGTATTTTCAAATCGTAAAGATCAAAAGCTGCCTGCAAGAGAAGCTGTATTTTTTCTTCTCTATGTTGTTTATGAGCAAATAATCCATATTCCTGTTTTTTCTTCTAACGTGAAACGGGGAAAAAGCATTTTCTTACTGTTTGTGCTTCTGTCAGAAAAGTAGCTGAATACCCCAAAACACTGGGCTGGGATATGTGCTTTACTGATAGCTGAAGAGAGAGCATCACCAAGTTGTTCTCCCCAAACTCTGGAGTCTCCTTTGTTTGATAATCTCCCATCAATGAGCACTGAAGGTGTGCTGGGTGCCTGAGACCAGGACAGCACTGCATGAAATGTCACAGTGGCTCTTTCCCTGACACTGCACTGTTGATGAACATGCCACCTTTGGGGCTTGTCGCCAGCTGTACATGTGGGCAAGTGGGCAAGTCCATTTTTCTATGGTGTCAGTGAGTTGTCCAAGTCTGAACTTGCTGCAAGCTGCCCCAGTCACTGGCATGATGGGAATTACTGGAGTATTTTGGGCTGTTCCTCTGCCGGCATCAGAGAAACCTGAAGGAGGGCCTGAGAGGGAACTGGCACCTGAAGATCTCTGCCTTCTTCATCCAAGATGATGTCTTCAGGCCATACTGAAGCTGAGCAGCATATCACATTTCAGTGCCAAACCACAATTACAGCTCCAAAGCTTGGCCTGCCACTGGGACACCAACCTCTCTTCCAGGTGCAGTGTTTGGGAAGAGCTCAGTCAGCGAGCCTCTCTGCTGATCTCCAGTAAAGGCTGAGAAGGGGGACAGATTTAGTATTTATCCTGAACAGGGCTGCATGTGCTTTTCCGTCATTTTTAGAAACTTCCTTTAAAGAGCTGACAATGCGTGATCTATTTTAAATAGTGCTTCAGAAGATGAAATTATTTTTGGTGTAAGTGTAATCAATAAGCAGTTTTAAATATAAGATATGGTTTAAATAAGCTAAAAAGTATCCAATGACCCTCAGAATTTATTGTATGTCTTAGGCTGCTATGACAACATTTATTAGCTAATTAGTAGCCCCTTTCTGTAGAGCAGCTTACTGAAGCCAACAAAACCTCACTCTAAAGTCTTTCAGAGGCATGAGTAGTAACAGGTGCAGGTGTGGTGTTGTCTCTTTTATTTCAGACTTCCCTTTCTCTTGGGATACCTGTTCCTCACAGTTCTGGACCTTCTTCTCCCTGGCTTCCTTGTGTGCAGCAGGAAGTCTTCCAAGTCTGTTTAGCCCATCACCAAGACAGGTGCTGGTAAAATTCCAGTTTGCATCTTCCTTGTCTGTGCTGTTACAAACTCCTCCATCCTGGCACTGCATGGTTGAGCTCTGCACATGCTGGACTGTGTAAAGTGATGCTCTGACTTTGCTTTGGAGATCACCATTCCTCTGGCCGTGCTCTCACAGTCAAAGGGCTCAGAGTAGATTTGATTTCCTGAACAGAGAAGCATTTTTAAGTTCTTTATAAAAATTAATGTAGCCCTCCCATGCTTCCTTTTTTCCCCCTAATGCTCTCTTTTTGCTGTCTCCTTGTCTACCACTATAATTCTGATGTTGGTACTTTCATTTGTTATGTTGAATATTTTCTGAAATAAATAGGAACATTGCTTACATTTGTGGATAATGCTGGTCCCTTATGTATAGTATTGGGAAGCATTGCCTAGCAAATTCTGTGACTCTTGATGAAATATGTTAGGGTTTTTTTTTTCATAATTTACATCCGTTATTTCTCACAGTATTTGATATATTTTACATGCTTTTGTAAGCCTGACTTTAAAGGAAAGTGAAATGTGGTCAGACGGACTTATGGACTCAGTTCTTTCTTTGAGACTTTGTTGGTGGGTGCGAGGTTAATCTGATTAAATGTGCATGTTGTAGCTGCTCCATTGGGACAGTAACTAGTGGTTACTGCAACTTCTTGGTTCCCTCGGTGTGGAGAGTGGAGTGGGATGGGCAGCCCTAAGGGGAGATGCTGTCTTTCTCTAAGGCAGGTTAGCTGCATCACACCTTGGAAGTGCTGCTTATGTCAACAATAGAGCTTGGGATGACTGGCACAGAGGTGGATTTCTATCATTAAGGATGTGTGTATAAGTATGGTGAGTTTTTCAGGGAAATCTACAGGTAGTCATTTTTTTTTCATACATTTCAGTAGAACTTTGCCATAATGTTAAACAGGTCCTGAAAGAATGAATTTCTTGATTGTAGTTTCTCACTGTTGCTAAAGATGCTTTTAAAATAAGTATCTGTGCACAAATACATCAGAAATAGATTTCTCATTAATATGAGGTTGCAATTAAATCAATTGTTCTCATGCCCTGAATTCTGCAGAAAGCTGAAAATTGTGTCCTAACACTGCATGAACTTTGAGTTGTATGCCCTGTTTCATGCACACTTTTTTCTTCATAGCAGAAGAAGTCTAGTTTAGTGTAGTTCCACACAGGAGCAGGGCTGGGGTCATTGCCTTCTCTCTCTCTCTCTCTCCCCCCTCTCTCCCTCTCTCTCTCTTCCTCTCTCTTTTTACCAGTAAGTAAATTTTTGTCAGATCTCCTGAGATGCTTGCTGATTCTATTCCGTGCTCAGCAACAGGAGGTTAAGACATAGAAAAAGGCTGTTTTGGAGCTTATTTGAAATACGCCAATAATAGCAATTGTTGGTAATGAATCTCTTCCTTATGAGTACATGACATGCTCCTTCTCTCTTGTGATAGAATCTTTAAATGTTAGTATCCAGGAAGTGCCAGCATTTTGATTGCTGTCTGTAGTTAAATACATAAAAATATCAGAGGCATAAAATATTTTTGCATTAAAAAAAGCAAATTGGTTGAGAGATAGGGAATATAAGGCAGAGGCAGAAGTGTCTGCTTGAAATACTTGATATTGCCTTTCCTCCAACTATTGCTAAGGGAAGTTTAGCAGTCACAAAGGAAACGTGTTTGTGTTTCCTCACCAGCTCTGTTTGAACTGGTGATCTCACATCATCAGTTTTGACCTCTAAGTTGGTCCTTGTAACAAGATTTTTCATGTCTAGATAGTCATGGTGCTGGTTTTAAAATGCTAAAAAGTGGAAAGTTCTACAGTGATGTGGAAATGCTGGCTCCATCCATGGTGTTCTTGGAATGGATGTGTCCTGCATTTCCTTGGCTGATCTGTCAGTTTCTGAAGTGGCAACACTGTACTGTGCTGCCTTAACCCAGAATTAAAATAATTACCAAAAAAAGTAACAAAATAATCTTTCAGAAGAACAATTCTCGTGCATTTTATTCCAGCTGAACTTATTTTGGCATTTTTATGAATTGAATCTGCTGCTGATCATTAGAACGTTAAATAAAAATTGCCATTGAAACTGGATGTTTAGTCAAAGTTACACTCCCATAACTATGCTAGCATAAAAGGGATAAACTATCAGTATACATTAGGCACATCATTGTACACATATCCATTATCTTTTTCCAGTAGCGAATATATTCAGTGTTTAAAAATTTTTTTTTAATTAAATGGAGCTGTTATTGTTGGGATTTAAAAGTGTGTAAAGCCCTGTTTTACCATGCTGCACACACAGCTATTTTTAGCCATAACCAAGTTTCTTTCAAACTGAGTCAATGTTAGAAGGTTTCAGCTGAGGAAGCTGGTAATGATTCAGGGTAAGTCTTCAATTTCTTTATGTGTAACAATGAAAAAATACAGAAAACATTCCGTAATTGTATGCTTCTAATACCTAAAAATGCCCTATTAGATATTGGCGTTGCTCCCTATGAAACTTCTGTAAGTTATCTTAGTCCTAGTGGGTTCAGCATCCTAAACAGGCCCATGTTCATGAATTAAATTAACAGCCCCTCTGTTGCCCTGTAAGCATGAAATCAAATAAATTTTTGTGGTTCTTTATTCCAAAGACTTTACAGTGGATCCTTAAATACTTTTATTATTAGAAATTCAACATTTTTTCTTCCTCCAAAGAGCCTGAATGCTTTGTGTTTGAGCTGCACGGGTAGGTTACATTTTTTGTGTCCAACTGACTTCTAAACTGTTTTCTGTTGCTTTTGGTTATTGAATAGTTAGCTTACCCTAGCTCTGCAGGACACTGAGGAAAAAGAAGATAATTGTTCAATAGAGATATGGCTATTCTCTCTCCAATCTTCCTCAACACTCTTATTATCACTCTTATTATCAACTTTAATACAACTCTAATAGTTGTATTTTAATACTGTATAGATATGTTATACAGTCACAAATTTTTTCCATAAAATAAGATAAATTAGTTTATAAATTACCTAAACATAGATGCAGTGCCTATCTATCATAATCACATCAATATCTAAATCATATTTAAGCATAATACTTCGTAAGGAAGATGACCGTAAATGTTTTTCTTCTCTACAGTGGTAGCCTGTGTGCATTGTCACCATTCAGACAACATATTTTTTCATTAAAATGTTTCACTGCACTCTTTATAAAGTTTGTGGGCAACACATGTTGCTGTTTTCAACCAAGCTGTAAAACACCACTGCCAGCTGGGGTTGTGAGCACTACTGTCTTTGCTTCCACCAGACTTATTTTTACTTCTCTGTAACCTTAAGGGGTTACTTTTTAAAATTACATTCATTATGACCTATTACTCTAATCAGCTCTACAGCCTAGGTACAAATTCTTAGGGTACTATTTATTTTAGAATCTAAAGATGATATTCAGTTTGGGATTAAGATACCTGAATGTAGTTTTATGCCTCAATAAGACATCTAATACCTTTTCAGAAACCTTAAGTTATTTCACATCATTCTCAGCTACTGTGCTAAAAGACTCCAGTCCCTCTTAGGTCTTAAGTGATATCTCCCAATGTCAGCAGAGCACTGAGTAAATAGGCAGCCCAAGAATTGGGGGGAGGCATAATAACCACAACAATAATAATAAACACAGTCACCTGTATTTGTGCATGGACTCAATCCCTACATGCCTAAGATACCACTATAGTGCATGAAGATTAATCAGTACAGTGACAGCAACTGAGAAATTCAGCTGAACAGCCTCTGTGTGTGTGGTAAACTCTGGTATTACAGATGCTTAAGGTTATCTGAGACACCTGCATGGGGTAGAATGTATGTTGTAGGATGTACAGAGGGTGTATGTTCTTTAGAAATGGCAGCTGGAGGTCACGCATCATATCTGAGAGCACCACCAGTGACATCAGGCACTGGTATACGAACAGCTGAATTGAGCTTCAGAGTATTATCAGAGGCCCCACTGACCATATTAGAGGCATTGGCACTTTGGGAACTGTAGACACCAGAATTTGTGCCTCATAGATCTGTGAGCTGAATTCTGCCTCATTGAGGACCTGGATATTAATTTAGCATAATTTTGTTGTTTGGCTATTTGCCTGTGGTACCTCAAATGCTTCATTGTCATGTATGTACAAGAAATTACTAGTCCATCAATTAAAGAGACCTGTCCCCATGAACTAACATTCTCTGCTCTTTGGCCTGTAAGTCTTCTTCAAGACTTTGACTTGAAATTCAGACAGTGCCATTTGCTACATCTTCTGTGCCTAATTCAACTTTTGAACAGTCATCACTAATTTTCATGAACCAACATCTGTGTACTTGTGACTAAATTTGGTAATTCATGTCTACAGCTCTTTATTAAGTCCTTTATTGACCTTCTCTTACCAAAACATCACTTCAATTTTATGAAGTTCAAATGCTTGAAGTGTGGGAATCTGAAGTGTGCAGCAATCTTCCCACCAGACTACATCTGTGCAGCCTGAACAGGAGTTGGGGCTAAAGTCAAACTATGTAATAATCACAATAACAAGACCTCACAATTCTGGATCATCAGAGGTTTTAAATTTGTTTTGCAAGTATTAACATCAAAACAGAGTGGAGTGCATATTGTTAGCTTGTGCACATGTCTGTGAGGATAAATATGGAATTAAAAAGAAGCTATGAACTCTTTCTGAAACCTTAGGTAAATCATTCATATTGTCAACTGCTGCCTTAGGTGAATAGTAGTGCTTCTGTATTCAGTGGGGAGCTGGGAGGCGATGCTAGCTGGGGAGGATATTGCTATCTGAGATGGCAAGTGTAGGGGTGTTTTTACAGCCAAAAATAATGTGAATAGGGATTCAGTGCACAATTCTTATTTGCATTTATCACAATGTGTGGAATTCATACAGTGCAGATGTCTCCATCTGAGCTTGTTGCCCTTGCATTTCTTTACAGTCAGTGGAGGTCTAGTCAGTGTAAAGTGTAATTAATCTGATTCTAAAGTAGGTGTCTGAATAGATCAGACTGACTGCAAAGGGTACATGGAGGTGACTAGTTCAAATGTAGGAGAACTGAATCTCATCCTACCTGTTCCGTGGGCAAAACTGCTATGATTTTGCCTTTAAAAATATACATTTAACTTTACTGAGCCACAGTTAGCATACCAGATGTAGAAGTGTTTCAGAATAAGTCTGTTCTAAGCATTTACCACAGATTGTCATACCAGAATTTTCATTTAATTAAAAATACCAAATAATTGTTTTATCATCATACACAAATACAAGGCCAATACCCATTATGTCTCTGTGTGTCATCTGGAGCAGCAAGTAAGGCAATGAATAAGGTTTCACAGTGGAGGACTGAGGAAATTTTCTAGGACTTCTACATTGTTCCTTAATGTGATCTCTTGGAACCTTGTTCAGATTTCCACACATCTAATGCAGTACTTGGTACCCTTGTGTAACCATCCCTGTCTCCAGCTGGTGCTTAAGGAAGGTGTAGTCTTCTATAGCTTCTGTATCTTGCCTGCCACTGTGCAGGTGACTCAGGTACCTGCACACACAAGTGTCTCAGAATGCACTGGACATCATATATGGATATCTTGTGTCAAGGTTTACTCTTTTGTCATCTCCTTCCTTGGATCTCCTAAAGTTACCCTCATTTAAAAGAAAAGAATGTTACAACAAAAATCTGCCACACTGAGGATTTCAGAGAAGGCACAGATCATCCACACTGGAACTGCTCACAGTTACTGACCTGAGTTCTCATTCTTATCCTAATTATATGTAGTTTCCTTCTGCCCTGTTTCTTTCACAGTCATGGCTGATTTCCTTACTGTGAAAATAGATTAATCTTCTATAACAGAATATTTATTCTACAGCAATAGCTGGATATTGACACTGTACCTCACAAATTAATCCAAAAATTATCTTAGCTGATTTTGACAACTTTCAAAAGACTTGGGAACAGCTTCATATTGGAAGAAGGCAGATCTATATGAGATCGTATAAGCAGTGGTAATTCTCTGCCAGCTTTTACTGGTAAGGAAAGTCTTGGTAATCACAATGCACCAAAAAACCCCAACTTAAAGCACTAAGACAATCTCTATAATATTTTAGTAAATATATATGGGACCTGCATCATTGTTACTGAAATGAATACATAGTTTGATGCTTTATTTCTTACCGTTTTTTTAAAAACAATGCTATCCACATGCTGATCACACGATTTACTAGGAAATTCTTTGAAATTCCATTCTGTACTCAACACTAGATGATTTAAATATGAAGGAGAAACAATATGTTGCTAATTCATATTAAAATAAATGATTATTTAAGCCCTATGTTTGCTCTGAAGCTACAAGTTGGGCATTGTGGGCTAGCCATAGCAGTTACAAAAGAATATTAAGGGATTCATATTGTGTTTTTTCTAAGGAATAAATATTCTAAGTCAGTGTGGCCAGTCAGGCCACATATGTCAGATATGCTGAAACCTGCTCAAGTGCTACAAGGCATGTTTTTGATATCTTAATTTTAAAATCAATCATAAAATTTTTATGCCTAAATTTAGGAAAGTTGAATTGGAAGCTATATTATTTGGGAAGGGCAAGTTCATTAGTATGAATCTGGATTTAGTACTGACTTGACTGCCCTTACTCCTGCTAGTGAAAATGTCAGGCAAGAAAAAAAGCAGGAGTGTTAGTACTCCACCAGTCAGGAACTCTGCAGGAAAGTGAAATTATAAATGGTGGGAGTTACAGAAAGAATAATGTGAGTCATGCTAAGAAACTGTGTGTATTTAAGAGGAGCAATGGGCAAGAGTGTATTTGCTTTACCTGTACCTACTGCACAGCAGCCTCATATTCACCATTGCCAACAGGGCCAAGTGTAAATAGCATAACTAAATAAAGGGGTGGGAAAGCAAACTGTAAGGGAATACCTCCTCTCATCCAAAAGCTGTGAAACTGCATGAGGGTGATGCTCTGCACAATCTAAGTCCTTGCTGTGTCTGTGAACAAATGTGCAGTTTTTAATTATTTTTCTTGCTCCATTTGCTGATGAGCATTAAGGCTTGGCCAGGGTGTATCTTAGAAAACGGCAACTCATCATGCATATTTAGAACTGCCATGATTGGCATTTAAGAGACAACTGCAAGAAATTAACTCATGTTTCAAACTGAGAGTGCAGAAAGGAACTTTTCTGTTACATTTAGCACCACTCTGAAATGTTCTGTAAAACTTCAGTGTCTCTAAAGTCATCGAGGCTTATAAAAACTTCATATACAAATACCTTTTTTGATTAACCTAGCTTCTCAATTCAGACACTTTGATTTTTGCAGGGGATGATCGCTTTTTTGTCTTACATTTGTGAAGAAGTTTTTACTCAGTAAAGGGATAAACACATTGGAATGATGGTATATTGTAGTCACTTTACCCTCGATTAGAAAAGATATAAGTAAATAACTAAACAGAGGGTAAGATGAGTTGTCTGTTGTGTGCAATCTGTAGCAGTTCAGTAGTTTCTCATGCCATTAGTGTGGTAACAAAATGCTGTGATGGTAGTACTCAAAAATACAAAGAAGAGTTGTGTTCAAAGCCACAATCCTGATATTAATTTCAGTGGGAGTCTTATAATCCGTATATGAATGTGGTTTGTTATTTCGTCTCTTAAAATCTGTCAAGCACTGCTGTCTCTCTTCAATAAATATTTATAGATCTGTCTTACTAAATGTTTTAGTTGTTTTTATGTAATTGCCTTTGAATCAAGGCATTCCTGTCCTAAATGGAGAATGAAAAGTAGCTTAGCAGTGCAGTCTTTTCACTTGCTGTTCAGATTTTCTCTCTAAATTTACATTAGTATAATAAGAATATAAAACGCAGATTTTTAAATCCAGAATGGATAAGACTGTGGTAAAAAACATTTGAAGTTTCAATAGCTATTATAAAAATCAAGAGTTGACAAAAGAAACCCACATTACACAAAAGATAGAGAAGCAGTTAAAAAAAGGATCAGATTATTAAAAGAACTTATTGCAGCATTAAGCTTCATCAAATTAGATCTTCCACTCTACAAAACCTTTCATTGTATGGCTTGTGGCTCTTTTCCTTTTTTTGCACTTTTCCAGTTTTACTTGTTTTATTTTATCACACTCTAGTCACAGTCCTAATCATCCATTTGTACTTCCCTAGTCTTATGTCCCCTCCCTTGCTTCTTGACCCTCATGGCTGAATCATGCCTCCACATCTGGGAACTTCTCTGTGAGCAGTGCTTCCCAAACAGCCTACGTGTCCTTCCAGAGTCCTGACTGCTGGAAACACAGCTCTCCCAATCCTTCAGTTGTTTGTGAGCAGCTGTTGTCATCTCAAAGAGTGGGAAGTTGACTTGAGAAGGGAGTGAGAAGCCAGGAAAGTGGAAGACATGGCTACATTCAGAAAGGCTTGCTGTACTGGCCGAGGCTTTAAATGTGCAAGTATTTTCATTCATACAAAAATATTTTCATTCCTGTGTTAGCTGATTAAAAAAAATAAAAAGCATTCCTGAACATAACACAGAAAACTGAGCTCTTAGCAGCTATTTCACAGAGTGATCAGATACAATTTCTAGTCAGGAGCATCTGAAACCACTGGCAGCTGAAAGCCAGGAGCGTGCATCCAGAGAAGGGGCATTCAGTTTCTTCACTTTACTAAAATGTCTCCTACTGACTGTGTGGAAGCAAGGCACAACTGGTACATCTTACATGGTCTGTGGGCCTGAGCTGGTGTAACTATTCTTGTGTTAATCTCCCAAGGATGTGCACATTTGACCAAATCTCCAGTTAATGAAATTCTTTATATTTGCATTAAAGAAATTAAACCACTTCACATAAACTGAGCTTCTATAGTCCCGTCTTGGATTTCTTTAAAAGTATCAATCATTTATAGGGGTTTACAGAATTTTATTCTAGTCCTTAGGAATGACTTAGATAAAAGAGTATCAGCTTCACATTCAAGAGATTTGAAAACTGCTAATCAGCAAGACAGGTAAATTACCAAAACTCCTTTAATTAATGTATCACATGTAAGCCTTTGGCTATCAGACTTTTGCTTTCTAAATATGTAATTACATATTGCTATCCCTTTACAGATTAACAGGTTGTCCTTGCTTTTAGTGGTTTTGTTGGAGCATAGATTTGATTCCCCTGGTAAATTTTAGAGACCGAAATAATGTCTTTTTCTTCCCCCCTGAGAAATACTGAAAGTTTTTTGCTTGCAGTTTTAACCCCCTCTTACACTTTGCACTAAGGTGAAAATCTGGTGAATCTCTTCTGAACAATTCTGGATGGATCCTAGATATTGGATGTGCTCATGTTGTTTGATTTTTCTTGTTCTCAGAAGTAATTTAATGTCCCCTTCAGTGTATATGCAGCCAGAAGTATGGCTCCTATTGCTCTTAGCAGCACTGGAGTTTCCTTATTCATTAACATGACTTTATGTACAAGGTGGTGATTTTTTTTGCACGGAATGCCTGAAATGGGAGTTGTTCTGGTCATCAGTCAGTGATTGTATAATTTAAGTTTGTATTCTAATGCATATTCAGAAGTGCCAAATAAAGACATTTCATGTTTCCTGACTTCCAACCGCCTGACTTGACAACTTCAATTATATTATTTTCATTTATATTTTAGAACCTTCTTAGATTATAAAATTATTTTATTTTTAATAAACTTTGCATCAGCAGCACACTTATTAGCTACCATACGGCTCTGTCACTCATGCTTAAGATGACATTTATCCAACCGGTCAGTTAGACCAGTCATGGGGAGAAAATGTTCAACAACTGGGAATGGTGGAAAGGTGCTTCCACAGTAGCTGTACCCAGGTACTTGAGTGACTTTGGGAGACAATGTACCTACATGACACAGTTTTGCTGTATTTCTCTTATCCTTATTTATTTCTGTTGCAGTAGTGCATAAGGGCATGTGGCAAAAAGTCCTGACTGCTTTTTTTTCTCACCATCTGTGTAACATTGTCTAAAAGAAAATCACTCACAGAGAAGTGGAGTGTCTTGTCTGAGGGTTCAAAAGGAGTGTGTCCTCCAGGAGACAACACCACACCCGACAAGGCTGTGCAGCTCAGCTCCAGTGCATGGCCCAGCGAGTGGGCAGGAGTCAGAGCACCTGAAGCTGAAGCTGGAAGGGATCCTCTGCTTCCCAGAGTCACACAGCTGCCTCATGGCTGGGGGAGCAGCTGTCTGAATGCTGTAGTGACATGCTGAAAGAGACCTGCTCAATGAACAAGAATGTAATGAAAGGTTACTCTTAGGAATAAAGCATTTAGGACTGAGAAGGATCACTTGGATCAGTGAAATGTGATCATATATATCATTGGACTGATTTAAGTCCCAATTTTATTTATTGCTAGTTATTTTTGTGTCCTTATTTTGTATTTTGGAAAGACTTCTAAATCTTTGCAACTCCAAAGGTTTAAAGCAAAATAAATTAATTTTTGACTATATCAGACAGCACTCCCCTTTCCCACCTAGCTCAGTATTCTCAGGATGCTTAAGGTATTTTTCTAGGAAGTAGAAGAGCAATATTCAATTCTTACTGTGCACAGATTTAGTGCCTTAACTTAATTTGTCTTTTCCATGTCACTGATCAGTGCTCAAGATAAAAGACTATTACGTCTTTTCCCCACTCTCACAAGAATATCACTCTTAACTTGATAAGTGTTTTCAGAGGAACTGAGAATTGTTCCACACAAAATATCTATGTTACCAAGTTGTTTCTAGCCAACATTAATTCTAAAGCAATGTATACAGAGTAGAAAAAAATATTGAAGAATGTTACCAAGCTGCCAAGAGTGTCCTGTGCTTTCTGATACATGCATAAGAAATGCTGTCATTCAGTGATCTTCTCTAAATATAACTGGATTTTTCTCAGGGCAATGCAAAAAGTACCTCCATGATTTACCTATCTGCTAAAGTTTGAATTCTGCAGAAAACTGTGAAGAGAACATTTCAAAGGAAATGACAAGCTTTTCATAGTGGAAATTAATATGTAATACTATAAGGTTTACTGTCGCTGTTGAGCAGCTAGCAGAGTAATGAAAGCACCAGTTCTCAGTGGCAAGAAGGAATGACCTTTATTGTTTTGATTTTATTACATATATAGAGTTCTTAAAAGTCACCCAGACTGGTCAGTCAGAAGCCTTCCCCCAGGCCTGATTGGCCAGGCCTGCACTGTCCAAGTTCTGAGTAACTGTTCCAATAACATCCAAACTTTATCTTTATTTATAAAACACAAGAAGAATTCTCGTGAGAAAAACCTGTGCTATCCACAGTTTACTGCTTTTTTCTTTCCAATGTATCTCAGAATCCACAAAAAGACAGCATTCCATATAGCCAATACTTCTATTTGTGAAGTTGCCCACTTAAATGAATTGAGTTACCTCTCATGGTTAAAGTTAGTTGCATGTTTGGGATCACACACTCTCAATGCTGCTTCAGCTTCCTCACCTTCACAGTGCACCCTTTTCTTAACTCCCTCCAGTCTTTCTTGCATTAGAATTCCTCTTCTGGACATCGCGACTGATACCTCAGAGTCCTCTGTCCCTTTTTATCTTTTCAAGCAGATTTGCTGGTAATTTGACAGGTCTAATTCACACTCTTATTCCTCTTGGGCAGGATGTATCACTATCAACAAATCTCTCTTCTTCACATATTCACCATCTTGGGGAGTGTAGTCTTGTCGTTTTTTCATGGGAATTTACTGTGTTTCCATAATCCTTTGGCTTACCCTCTCTTCCTCTTGTAGAAATATCCTCTCCTATCTATAAATACTCCATGTGGGGTGGTGTTTCTGCTGCGTATCACTTTGCATCCACCACCTGTAAAAGCATGGGGATGGCATAGGCATCAGCTTGAAGCGCTGCAGTGGAGCAAGGTGTAGTGACCTCTTGTGCTTATGGTACAGGACCTGCTCTAAGAACAAGACAACACTATGGGGCACAGAGTAGAACTTCACTGATTCATGGAATTTCAGCCTAAATGTGCCACTACGAGTATCTGAACTTGATTCCTGAATGATGCTGGTGAGGGACCAATATTCCTCACCCCACACTCCTCTCAACTGCCTTTTTTTGCTCATGGAAGCTTGAAATTAAGAACTCTACAGTTGTGGCTGAGAGAAAATAAGGTGTTTTCCAGAACTGGTTACCAGTGATGGCTGCCCATTGGTCAGCAAGGAAAATGAACTTGCTACCCTGAAATTTCATCCAAGAATTCCTGGCTCAAATCAACTTTTTGAAAGAAAAAAGCAGTAACTATTCTATACTATTGTATACAAGTAGAGATAAAACAGGAGTAATAAAGAATGGGAATAAAAGAGATGTTTTGCTTTTTCTAATGAAAGCAATTAAGATAATAGCAATGAAGGAGTTTTATAGAGAAGACAATACTGTTATGAGCACAATAGTCAGATGAATTTCCATGTGACCTGTGCTTACTAGGCAGGTTTAATAACTGACCAGTTGGCACTTTTTCATCACCTTTTCTACATCCTGTTCTTCTCTCCATGCATAAACTACCATTACAGGCAACTGAACAAGTATAGCTGTGCTCCACTTATCTTTTCTATATGTTACACACATTAAATAGTGCCAGAGGACAGCTCATGAATAAATATTCTCCACTGGTTTTAGCTTGTCCTTGTACAGTAGCCTAAGAAAAGAGGGGTCTTACAGTACACTTTAAAGGTTAACAAACCTGAGCTTTCACAAAGCCCGAGGGTACACCCAAACTGAGCCCCCCATCACAAAAAAGGCCTTTTCACTTATACCATAAAACCACAATTGAACATCCCTGCAAATCGTGACTGCAGTAAGACTTCACAGGGACAGAAGCAATTTCTCAGGTAATATGGTCTCAAATCACACAAGGCATTGGAGGTTGCAGCCAGCATTTGGCTCCCACCTAGAAACCTACTGTATTTTCATTGCGGTATAGAGGAGATTCAGGTGCTTCCTTTCATTTTATTTGAAGTTTTGAATTTAGGGCACAAGGCTCTTGCTATAAACTCTGAAATGTGCCTATTTCCTTGTGACAGGCTGTGCTTGTGTGCTTTTCCAGTGGGGAAGCAGTAAAGTAGGATGTTGGGATAGCATAAAACATGTCCAGGTATTTATCAGCCTTTTAATTCTGAGCTGCCATTTCAAGTGATGATTTATAGTCCTACCTTCTTGCCTGTGCCTTTCCTATTTTATCCTGCTGCTTTGGTGGTGGATCTTGGAGAGGGACAGATGTTGAACTTCTCCTGCTATAGGGCTGTTTGGAGACAAGGAAGTCTCAGTTGAAGACAAAGCTTGGTGGCCAAGACATTGAATAATGAATTTTCTGCTGAACCTGAAGTCTCAAGTGTACCTTACTTTGGACCCAAGGCTTCCTGTGGCCAGTGGAGAGTCTTCCACTGATTCAGATGACCTTTGGATGTAGCCCAGACCCATCCACCTGATATAGCTGAAGATGTCCCTGCTCATTGCAGGGGGCTGGTGTAGAGGACCTTTCAAGGTCCATTCCAACCCAAACTGTTCTGTGATTCTATTACCTAGCTATGTTTTCATAAACAGATAATTACAGGTTAAGTATTCATAATTAAATGAAAACCTTATAGGCCAAATTATTCTCTGGGGTAATTCTGTTGTGTTTCAGTTGAGTTATATCAATAAATATTTGACCCAATATTTTGCTTATAGAAAGGCTTATGAAATGCTAATTATGTTGGTCAAATTAGAGAAAACCAAACAGACTTCAGCTTTGTTTGTATGGTTAAGCAATGTAATTATGAATGCTGGAATTGACAACTAGGCTTAATGTGGAATACTGAGCTCTGACTAAAAATGTATAAGTGAAACACTTTGTTGGGAGTACATACTGTACGGAAACTAGAACATGTTTTTGGACAGCATCCCTGGCTTTGCAAATCAGATGCTAAGATTCAGCAAAGATGACTCTTGAAGGTAAGGAACACACTAGCAGAAGAAAATCATAATATGGGTGTTAGTCATGGATTGCACTGCCTTGTGAATGAAGGTTCAGCTGAAATAATTTTGAATTAACAATTATATTTAAACTATCTCTAGTTCACTATAGTAAAGCAATGTTAATTTGCTATATGAATGACTCTAATCTGAATAAAATTACCCATGTTAAAGGGGGAGCTGTAAGTGTGATTGATTTTCTTTGTATTGCCCAGTTTGGTCAAAGCCAAATCCTGGCCCCACATCCTAAGACATACCTATAGGAGATCCGAGAAACAGCATTTAACAGTATCTTACATAACCTGATCACACTATCTAAGTTCCTATCCCTTTTAAAGCTCTTTTTTCAACACTCAGTGGAGAGCATGGTATATAATACAGTATTTTAACTAACATAACATGGTTATTCAGCAAAATATTTCAAAATAAATCACTATATGCATTTCAAAGGAATTCTCTCAATAGGGCAAAGCATAATTTTCAAACTGTCAGTGCTTGATTGCAGGTTTACATTGAGATGCTTTTGAAATTACTAGAAACACCAAAAAGGCAGTAATAGCTAGCTACATGAAGATCTAGAGAGGAAATCTGAAGTGGAATGCCAAAAGTGAAAATGTTTATGCTCTTTTGGTTCTTCTGTACTTATAAGAATGGGAACAATAGCATTTACCAGAAGCAGAGGTGCTGCACTAGATTTTGTCATCCAACTGAATAATTGTGGTTTATGCTGATGTATGGCTTTGCTGTAAAAATCCCTACAACACTCACCAGAATTGCTAGTGAAGATGAATTGTGTGACTGCTCTTCTGGCTAACATCCATTAAACAGAGTAACCACATTTCTCCTTATAGATTCTGATATACCCCTCACAGGTAAGCAGTTATTATATTCATCCATGGAGCCTCCTACTCTCTCGTAATACACCTTTAGCTCACTGTCAAAAATATCCCTGGAGTTCAAGTGATTTATTTTTGTTCAGAAAGTATTCAGAAACAATTGGGAATCCTTTGTTTTTATTACACAGTTTTTGTTAGAAACCAGTATGGAGTAGAAAGATTAAAATACTAACCTTTGTCTCTTTTGTGAGCAATTTAAAATTTTAGAGCATCTTTCTCTCATGGCATTATTACAATAATAATAGCAACAATAGTAATAGTTAAATTTGAATTATTTCATCTGAACCTTCACTCACAAGGCAATGTAATCCATGACTATCAGCCATATTACAAGTATTATTATTATTGTTAGTATTGCTACTGTTCCTATGGAGAGTATTTCAAGGAATGTATTACCAGAAAAAGGTTGGTGTTTGCTTTTTTTTTTTTTTTTTTAATGGATGAAGGCAATCATATATATATATATTATACAGACAGAGGACTAGCAATAGGAAACAGGCTTTTATAGCTCTATGAAGTTTCTGGCCATGAGTCCTTGCTTAAGACTGGTGACACAGTTACGGAATTAATAGTATCTCTGTCCCATTTCTGGTCCCTCAGGAATGAGTCCTCCTGGTGTCAGGTCTGATGCCTAGTCCTGTGTCTGGCTGTAAGCTCAGCCTTTAACCTACATTGTGACCAGAATCTAGGTGCCATTCCAGCTCCTCCTCAAGTTATTCAGCTTTTAATCAAGTGTCCATTTGAAGTGTCTGTCCATTTTGCCGTTCTCCAGCTACTATGTAGGCAGCATTTATCCAGTGAGAAAAGTTTTTAGAGGAAAGTATTTTAAAACCTCAGCCAATCTACATGCTTACCTGGTTGTCCATTGTCTTATGTTGCCCTGTGAAGACAAGTCAGTGACTTCCTTTTTCAAGGAAAAAAGCCAACTAGTTTAAAGAAAGTTAATTATTTTTAGTGAACAGTTCCAAACATTTTATGGCATTTCTAAGTGATTTTGCTTTCTTCTCCTCTCTCAGTACCCTTGCTGCTTTTTACCTGTGGGCTTGGGTTCCTTTAGAGCTAGTCCAGCCCTGCTCCTTCCTGACACCTTCCCCCTCTCAAGACCTCTGCCACTGCCTCCCCAGTTCCTCCTGAGACCCAGCCTGGGAAACTCCACTTCCCAGTCTTATTCGTGGCACAGCTGGGACTGAACTTAGTTCAGATACTGGTTGTCCATTCAAAAACTTGTATTTTTTACCAAATGTCTCTGCTCCCAACCAGTTGGCCCAAGAGTGCACTGATAAGGTGATCGCCCAGCAGTCAGCCATGGACTATGCCTGCATTTACCACCAATGACTCTGCTATCACAGCACAGATTCAGACTGTTTGGTCAGGAAAATTCAGTGTTATTTCATTATTGTAACCATCTGATTCAAAGAAAAGTGGTAACTCATTGCTGTACTTATCAAATAGTCCATTTTCAATGTTTTGGACTCATAAATGCATCAATTTTACCATTTCACTATGGACTGCAGTTTCTTTACTCCAGTCCAGGAAGGATTGGTGCTGCTTTTTTGTAGGTTGTTTTAGACTGTTTTTTAAAGTCAGCAAGAAACTGGTGCAAGTGGCATTTTTCAGTTGCCACTTAAGTCACAGGCTAAGGTACAGGAGGGTAAGCTTAAACTGATCTAGATGTTATAAGGCAATTTCCCAGCAAACTGGCACTGCAGTGCAGTGCTTAAAATCCCTTTCAGCAACAATATTGAAGTCTCAGGGGTGCCATCGCATTGCAAAAATGCTGGTAAAAGGATAAAGTTCCTTGGTGTTTTGTTCTCTCTTCTTTGTTCCTTGTGGCTCCTGGTAGCTTGTGGAAATTAATAGGCTGGAATTGAGAGTATTGCTCCTTATTCTGTTGCTACAGAGAGAAATTTGTGTCCTTTCTTTCCCAAATCTCTTTGAAGAAATAAGAAAGGCAGAAAAAACCCACACTTTAGTGGGCTGACTAGATTCAAATACCAGCCACTGTTGGCCTTTCATTTGTGTTCAGCAGCCTTTGCAAGATTGTTTTGGGAGCCCCTCCAACACACAAATTTGCAATCTGCTGATACATATGCCATGGAGTTGAAAGTGTTTTTCATTTATCAAGAACCTCTCAGAGCATCCTTATGCTTCTTGCACTGATTCAGGCTTCTGCCAGAGTTACCCCTTACATTTTATCAGTCTTCAGCAGCCGAGATGAGGCATTGCTACTGCTAGATACTAAATTCATTCTACAGATGAGCTTGCTGTATGGACATGTGAAATATTTTACTACTGTCATAATTACAGTGTCAAAAAATTACTGTAAAAAAACTTGCCATTATACCCAACCCAGACAGAAATGTAAATACAAGGTTATGCTATTACTCATCGACTTGCACTTCAATGTTACTAAAATGTTGTCTTAAATGAAGCATTTCTAAACCATACCAGCAGCATGGCCTCATTAGGGTCCAGAAGATAAAGACTTTATGGTGATTATTAAAAACCCAGTTGCCTTAAGAGTTAAGTTGGTCTCTTTTTTTCCTCTCATTTTTTTCTCTCATTTTTTTCTCTGACAAGAAAAATAAGATGGTGTAAAGAAGTTTCTATTTCAAAACCCCCTTCCTCATCTTCTCTTTCATTACAAATGGGGACCATCTTTGTACTTTTTCACAGAGTGTGTTAGAATTGTGGTTTTGTGGTGGAGACCATACCCATTGCAGGCAGAAATCTACACATGAAAAGTTGCTCTTTCTCCCTTTCTCCATTTTTTTAAAGACTTGCATTAATTTGCTTTCCTGAATAAATGGTCCCAGATATGAGTTAGCAATTGTACTGTATCAGTAATATGTAATTAAAGTTTTCCACTGAATGTTTTACATATGAATAAAACAATACTTACTAATCCTTATAAAGTGTTATCAAATACATTAATACTGAAACCTAAAGAGACATTTTAAAGTTTTGTTCCAGACTCAAGACATGTACTGAGACAACAAATACCAGTTTATAGCTACAAGGATGAGCATCTTCCCTGATGCAAAGGGATCATTCACAATAAAAGAAAATAGTTGCCAAAAACATATTGAACATTTGTGAAATTCAAATAAGCAAGGAAGGCCTAAGCTTTTAAATTTTTATATTCTCTAAGTATCTCATCTACAGAAAAGATTGTGCATGAAATGAGTAATTCTATTAATGGAAAGTCAAGATTGCAATGACCTGACATTGTAAAAAGACATTGTACTTGCTTTTTTATTATTATTTTTTTTTTTACATTTTTATGGAAGTATCCTCTGCAGTAAATTTGTTGTAAAAAACCATTTTTTCAGACAAAAAATGGTGGCTGTCCAGCATTTCCATCTTCAGCAGTGTTGCAAGCTCAAGGGATCTCAACTGTGAGCAAAAAAATGTGCCTTAAAGTTTTCCAGATGCTTACTAGCTCTTTTTCTAAGCTTTCCATCAATAAATCAATTGAAGTGTAAGATGGTTACTTGAGCAAATGAGAAGCCTAAGAAAAAGATTATTTTTTCAACAATTAGCAGTTTACAGCCAATTTGTTTCTCACACCAGCATACTACTTCTTACTAGTTTGGATAACCTTTGCTACCTGATACCTCTTTAGACCTTGGTAGATACAAATGCATAAACAGACATAGTGCTCTGTAAACAGGATTGGAAAGTATTTCTGCCTTCCCTGTTAGCAGTGAGGGCATTTATTTTCAGCCCATTTGTTGCCACAAGTTATCAAACAGACAGAAAACTAGTTCACAAAGACAAACATCACTGTTCCCTATTTATACTTGTCCTTTCTGAGACACATTACCAAAAAGATCCAGACAGAACCTTTGATTTGTAGTTACACTTCTGCTTGAGCCAAAGTCCAAAATAATGCTGAAATTACTCTCTAGTTTGAAAACAAGGCCCCAGACAGCCATATAAAAAAATGGAGCTTAAAAATATCAGTAATATTTACATTAAATCTGATAGTTGTAAAACCCCATTTAAGGATGAGATGCTTTGCATTTTCTTTTATTGTCTGTATTTTCAACTTTAAAATTTCCCATGCTTTGTGTTTCAAAGACTAGTAAGCAATTAAACAATTTATTAGCTTAAAGTAACATAAAACCATCAAACAGGTGCATGTTTTAGTGTTCAGCTCTTAGATGCATTGGTTGTATTTGTCTAGTTGATACATATTCTTTGTCTTCAAAGAAAACTTAAAACAATTGACCCTCTAAATTTACATCGGTATTTTCCTGAATCAGCAGGGGGTTTAGCATCAAGCAAAGACTATACACAGGACTGAATGCTCTCTTTGATTCATAGGTTTGTGCAAAAGCTTTGATATAATGACTGTTTGGAGGAATTCAGTGAATCTTGGCAGTTTGAAGAAATAAGAAAGTTCAGGATGAAGAATGGGTTGTGCAAATGTCTATGAGAAATCATTCTTTATAATCCTGCTGAATTTTCCTAGTTTTTGACCCAAATATTAATAAGTTAATAGTCAAGGTAAAATTGGCCGGATTCTCTGTTATACGAAGGAACTGTGTGCTATTCAGATAACTTAAATTAGCACACTTACTTTAAGGCACCTTTAGCAATGAAGCACTTTGAGAGATTTCAGGGCAACATCTGTGAAAGATGTGTGCACTCCCATCCCCAGCAATGCAGTGCCTCTTTTTCTCTCCTATCTCCCAAAAGTAGAGTCCCCAGTCCTGAGAAGAAGCCCATAGAAACTTTAGACATCACCTGGGGCGAGAGAATAGCATTTCAGAATTGGATGCTAAGTAGCATGGTGAACCAAACAGCTCTTCAAGTACCTCAGTGTGAAGCCATGTAGAACTAGCCAAAGGGGATGCTCAGTGTCCTAAATAGATGTGACCTACATTTTAGACCTTTGCAAGATTTAGATACATATGGCAGGGACCTCCCTTTGCTCTGGATTTGAAAATATTAACTTCTCATATGGTATGATTACAGGTATGATTACACCTTTTCTCAGTTTTATTCTGAAGTTTTATTTTAAAGCAAAACATCATCCTGCTGTGTTTTTTGGTTCTGTTCTGAACACTGAAGCATTCACAAAAGGCATCATCTTGACTTTTTTTTTTCCCCTCATGTCTGAAATTGCTGATTGGTCTCAGGTACTTTCTGTGCTGAGGGTCAGAAGGAGTTGAGAAGCGCCGCTAAATAAATCCAATTTAAGTAAACTAACCCAGTCAATGCAATCCTATCAAAATAAACCAAATTTATTAATTAAACCAATAAGTAATGACATAAGCAATAATATAAATAAGAGCATTTAAAAATGTTAGCGAGAAATTACTAGTTTTGCTAACATTGCTCCTCGTGGGACTGAGGAACAGTCTCCAGCAGTGGTGGGACTGAGGTAAAAGAAAAGGCTTCCACAGGTGGGAGACATTCCTGCCAGTACCTGGGGAACAGGAATAGCTGTTCTCGTCCTGCACCTCCCTTTCTGGGGGAGGCTTCAGAAAAAGCAGGGTCAGCTGTGCTTTGAAACTGCAGTCACCTGGGGCTGCATTTTCTCACTCCTTTGCACAGAAGCAGCCTGAAGAGAGTGAAATGCTGCCTATGAAGCCAGAGGAGGGATGAGGTGCTGCAACCCTAGGGCAGCCAGTGCTAAATGAGCCTCTGACCTCCTCTCCACCACCCTTTTGGCCTGTCAGCCCCACTTTCTCTACACTTAAGTGCATTTTCTGCAGTGATTTGACCTAAAATCCAGTATTTCAGCTCAGCAGAGAAGTCATGCAGGACCTGGAGGGGGTTCAGATGAGGGGGCTCATTGCTGCCACCCTGACAGAGGGATCACACCTACCCTGTTCTCAAGTCCATGGGTCTCTCTACTCGGTGTTGTGAGTGTAGGACAGGCTGTGCTCACCCCACTTCTGGATTGTCCTCCAGTTTCAAAGCTATAGTTTCTGTACTTCTGAGCTTGCCATGGGCTTACTTCCCCACTGCTGGTAAACATGGATCTGTAGGCAGCACAGTTGGTTAATGCTGCTTTTATGATTTTCTAGCCTTTGGGGCAGAACACTGCTATTAGGCATCAAATCCTTTGATATGTGTGTTTGATTTTTGCCACTTTGAGACAAAATTCTGAGCCAGCTGAATTGTCAGTTTATCCTTTAATCCTGGTATCTCAGGTAAGCTGGTGGCTTTTCTCTGTGAACCAACATAGCAAAGCAGTGGGGGAATAAACATTAATCAAGATTGTAGACCCTGGATAGACTAAAAGTGATGGGAAGCATGAATGAATTCTCCAGCATCATACAAACTGAGCTGGTATCTACAAGCAGTGTTTATTAGGCTAAAAGAAGACGAGCTGCAATTCAGAGTTGAGTACTGACAGGCAAGTCAAACAAACATGTAATTTCTAAAGGGCATGCAAAAGAGTATTTTACTGGCCTCTGAGTATGAATTAACTTATTTTGATTTGATTTAATTTCATTTCATTTTGCCAAAGTAAAAATGCCCTACTTCTACCGTAAATCAAACCAAAGAGCATGGCTAGGATTTAAATGCCTACATATCTAACATGAGTGGTTTTGGCTGTGTCTACACTGTTGTGTGCTGCTCTCAGGAGTAGATCAAGACTACCATTGCTGCACATCCACAGCTCTTGCCTATAGGAGCCTGAAACTTGCTCTAAATGCCCATATTTATAAGTTTTATGTGTATGTATGTAGATGTACCCCCCCCATACATATATATAAAAATAACCCCCCCTCATCCCTCAGGATGCCCTTACCTCAAGAGTGACTGGTTCTTAATCTTAAGTGGTTGTATTTGCCTTTGGAGAGGGTTGGTTGAAAAGACAACTTAATCTACTTTCTTGCGGGAGTTTTTGAGCTTTTCGGTATGTTCTTAAATGGTATTCAAATGATACTGAAGCATCATCCAGATGCCATGGTGTGGATCCTCCTGCCAGCACTCTGAGCTGAGGGAATGCTATCCCAGCAAAATCAAGGCAGAGAAGACTGAGATGGGCTTTGGGTTTGCTAAGATGCTGATGACAGTTCAGTACTGGTGCACCTTAGGTTTAGCACTGCACTGCATTTGGAGCATTTTGAGGTGCTCCCAGTAAATGGGAGTACAGATTTACAAGGCTGCTCTGTCCTTTGGGTGGCTCTGTCTACAAAGGATATATGTAAAGAGCTAAATCTTCTGAGAACTGTAGGCAGGAGATGGATGTACAAATCCCCAGAAGTTTTAAAATATAAAGTGTTTCTATTGGTAAGGCTCCACCTGTTCCTGTATTGAAGTGGCCCTATTTACAGGGAGTATTAATTCTCTAGAACCCACATCTTGCCACTACCAAGTGGAATTTCTCTGGGCATTTTTTTGAAAGAGACATTTGCAGTTTTTGAAAGAAAGAAAAGTATTTCCTAATGCAGCTCTGGGGCTCATGGATTAGTGCTTCAACCCCCAAATTAAAATAAGTTCCTTCACACTGTTTTCTGAAAAGTTCTTGCATTCCAGAGGAGAAAAAAAAATTCAGCCATTTCCATAATCTTCAATTGCGTGCTATAATGTGCTGTCTTACGTAGCACCTACCCTTAGGTATCTCAAATTTCTTTGGACATAGTTTAGGAAGCCTAACTGTTGGATCTTGGGTGTTGCTGATTTGGAGTGTCTGAACTATGACTTGGAGTAGAAGTACTGCATTGCGTAGCATTGTGGAATAAAGCCAAAATGTGAATTCCTTGAACATTGTACAAATGATGGCAGCTTATTTCCCACCTTATTTCCCATCTGTCTGTGTGATGTAAGGCCTTGCTGTGTCCATGGGTCAGCTCTGTGGGGCACACACATATGGGGTTGGCTCAATGGGTGTGATGCATTTCAGATGTCTCAGATTCCCTGTGAATGTACCATACCTGTGTACTTTTATCATGTCCGTTTCTGTTTAAGCATTTCCAAACAGAAGTTAAACATCCTTCCTGAAGGATGAACCTCTATCCTTTATTTATTTATTTATTGGGTTGTGTAGAAGATTCAGCATAGTAATATGTTGCATTTTCTACTCTCTTGACTTATTTCCTATATTGTCATGCTAACTATCCTATATTGCTATGCTGACTTTCCTAAACAAGCTCGTATCTTTCTTTAGTCTATTCCCTTATGTGTCTTTCCAGCAACTGTCCATCCTACCTGGTGAATAATGAGTAGATGATTTAATTAGATTGTCTCTTTTTTTTCCCTGTATCTTGCATAGAAAAGAGGTATTGTTATAAACATTTGCAATATATGATGGCAAAGTCAAATATATGAAAAAGGTTTTCCATAGTACTGTTGTTAACATGCTGCTTGTGTCCCTGTGTTGCTTGTGTCATGCAACATTGCTATGCTTAATTAAATTAAAAACTTCTTGGAGCTGTGGATTTGGGTTTTTTGGGTTTTGGTGTTTTTTTGTTTGTTTGGGGGTTTTTTTTCTTTGTTTTTTTTCTTTATATGCACACTGCAAGAACTTAAAACCTGTTCCCTTTCTTTTCCTCCTTGTTTTTTTTTTTTTTTTGGTGGTCTTCTGCATTTTTAGCATACTTCCCCCCTTGCTGCTCATCCTCACCTTAGGGTTTCTCTTCCTCTGACGTATGGGGAGGAGAGCCCCAAGTTCGCCCACTGCTACTCCGTGCGAGTCCCTGCCGGGTTGTGCAAGGCTTAGACATGGGCACAGCTCGGCTCTGCTCTGAGCTCAGGGACAGCAGTCTGTGTTTGTGGGGACAGCTCGGGGTCTGCTCTGAGCTCAGGGACAGCAGTCTGTGTTTCTGGAGAAGACAGAGGGCTGGCGGCACACAATGACATCCAGGACTCAGCGCGGTGCTGCGGTCCATGCACGGTACGGCTTCTGGGCGGGGAGATCATCCAGCACTTGCTGCTCCCGGGCAGTGCCACAGCCCAAAGCGCCCTCAACTCTCCTTCTTCGCCCTCTGCCCTGCAGCGATAGGCAGGACAGGCCCAGGCCTGGGACCCACGTCCCTCGCTGCCGTGGGCCGTGGCTGCCGGGGGGAGAGCCCCCTGTCTGGGCAGAGCGCTTACGCTGCGGCCCATGTGGCACTGGTTTGTGCCTGGGCGCTAACCCTGCCCCTCACGGGCTGTTCCAGAAAGCTCCCTGCCCGCGCGTGCAGCGCCCTGCCCAGCCTGGCGCGCGGCTGCCGGCGGGGGGCGGGGCGGGGCCGCCGGCGCGGCGCGGTGCTGCCCCCTGGCGGCGGCAGCGGGCCCGGCCACGCAGACCCGGCCCGGCCCGGCCGCTCCACCTTCCCCTGTCCCGGTGTGACCTCGGCCCCTTCCCTGTCCCATCCCATCCCGGCCGCTCCACCTTCCCCTGTCCCGGTGTGACCTCGGCCCCTTCCCTGCCATCCCGGCCGCTCCACCTTCCCCTGTCCCGGTGTGACCTCGGCCCCTTCCCTGTCCCATCCCATCCCGGCCGCTCCACCTTCCCCTGTCCCGGTGTGACCTCGGCCCCTTCCCTGTCCCATCCCGGCCGCTCCACCTTCCCCTGTCCCGGTGTGACCTCGGCCCCTTCCCTGTCCATCCCGGCCGCTCCACCTGCTCCTGCCTGTCCCGGTGTAACTCCGGCCTCCACCCTCCCCCGCCCCGGGCGGAGTAGAATCGGGAAGGGAAAAGGTAACCCCCAGGGTCTGAAATAAGAGTTTAATATTTGAAGCAAAAGTAAGTATAATAATTATACGGATGATACTAATGATAATAATAACAAAAGTAGTAATAAAATAATAATTATAATAATTGTAATAAAAAGGAGAAAGAGGAGTAAAGCCCAAGAGAAATAAGTGATTCCCAATACAACTCATTACCCACTGGCGGATGCTCAGCCCATAGCCCATCCCTGAGCAGGGGTCAGCAGCTCCCAGCTGATTCCCCCCAGTTTACATACTGAGGTTTGTGTTCCCAGGTCTGGAATATTGCCCGGGCCAGTTCAGGTCAGCTTTCCTGGCTTCTTACACACCTGCTTGCTGGCAAAGCACTATTAGCAATAACTAAAACATCACTGTTGTATCAACATTATTCTCAAAACACAGCACTGCACCAGCAACTAGGAAGAAAATTATCCCAGCCAAAATCAGGACATCCTAGTCGGAAAATTTTTACTTGGGGATGGGGGGCAGGGGGAGGTGTATGTTACCTATATTTCTTGGAGCTTTTGGGTTTTTTAATGGATCAAATAATTTTACAAAATTATAATAATTTTCTAGTGTAAGGTTTTTCTTCTCCCTAAACTTACATTTCAAGAAATAAAGCAAACCATTCTGAGCCTTAAGTCCATTTTAGGTGTTCATCTGCTGTTGGGCCTTGATTTAGTTTTATTACGTTGAAGGAATCAATATGTTGCTGTAATTCAGAAAATGCTTCAACTGAGCTAGATGTAAGGCTTTTTATGTTTTTTTTTCTTGTTAGTAATTAATTAACAGTGCTGTAAGTGGGAAAGCAGTACCTGAAGTACAATTTTGTATTATGGTATCTGATGATGAAATTGATTATAAACTACATTAGCTGTAAACAAATTTAAATATCATACATAGTGCATACAGTAGATGTTGTGCAGCTCTGTATTTTACATTTTCTTTGTGTGTCGTTTTTTGTTGGTCAATAGTTCTGTAGTCTCTGTTTATGAATATATAGATAGGTCTAAAAATGTAGATGAGAAGTTAACTCATCACAGCATCATTTTCAAATCCTGTTTAAGCCATCTGCTTTCTAGGTGTTGACTTTGTTTTCTGATTATGCACAGTAATCATACAATGGTGAAAAATGAATAGCAAAAGTGAAAATGTGATACATGCAGTAAAAAATGCAGTTTAAATTATTTCATACATATACTTTCAGAATACACTTTGATATCAGGGGTGTTTCTGGAAGAATTAAGATGGTAAAACAGGAATTTCATGGGAAGAAACTTGAATATACCAAAGGAAATTAATCCAAGCCCTTATTTTCCAGATACCTGCTTTAGATTGGGTGAAGTTTATTGTTTTCTTTATATTGTAGATTCACTAACTTAGAAATACTGTCTTAGTATTTCTAAGTAATTTTAGTATTAGTTTTAATGGCTCTCAGTTGTTGGTCTGCTTTGTAAGTAAACTATTGCCATTAACAAGAGTGGGCTACTACCCTTTGCAGTGATTTAAGGAATGGAGTTACCCAAGAGCCTTGCATTCACAGGCTGAGCCTGAGATGCAAATACACATCCTTATAAGGAGGAAGATACACGTCATTCCATGGAAAGTAATCCAGTAAGAAATATATTATGAATGATTCATGAACACCGTGACCTTTTCCAAGACCAGCCATTTAAATATATTTGTTTGAATATAAGGTAGCTTTAATCTTGAAAGCCATCTTCTTTATTCCATTGGGTTTTTTTCTAATATTTCTTTTGAAGCCATTCTTGCTGTCCTGGGTGAAAATATTAGTATTTTCAGTGTTCTTTTCTTAGATGCCTACGCATATAACTGCCAGATGCCATGGTTTCTGTATAGACCAACTGCAAATGTACAATGACCTCAAAAGTCATGCTTTCAGTTCACTGTGAATATGTGCCCTCAGTGTACAGAAGCCCTTGAAAGGTATTTTGTATTGTTTTACCTTTCAGCTTGTTATTATTTTCAGCATCAGACACTTTACAGCTATAGATCTAGCAACTTGCTTGACAAAATATGTAGCACCTGTTATGAATGTGTGCAAATTATCCTGTTGCCCAGAACTCACTGCCAACTACAAGAGAAAAGCAAGGTAAGAAGCCTGTGTGTTTGGAGGCTCAGGGTCCTGTCTATGCTTTCTGAGGGCTTAAGCAAAGCTTAAGCAACTCGCAGGTCTTGCATCCCCATTGTGCCCCAAAACCATTTAGCACCAAAGCTGGTGGTTCTGAACCTTCTCTGTGTGTCACTGTATGTCATGGCTGAGCAAGCTTTGGGGAATCTCCCCTTGGATATTGTCACCTTTGCTAGGATACTTCTAAGGACAAGGAAAGGCAATTGATGTGGGGGAAGGGAGAGTATACACTGCTTCAGGAATAACTTCAGACTCAGAAACAATTAAAAAAAAAAAAGATGAAACCCAGGAAAATTTTGTAACATTGTGTTCCTTTGGAAAGAAAGCACCAAGTAAAACTGGGGACAGGGCCAGTGCATAGTATTTGCTTTTGGCAAACATGGTATGGAGCCTTTGTATTGTGATCAGATAAATTTACTTTGCAAGAGTAAATTTTTGCTGCAGGGGAAGGGTATGCTCATAACAGATTTAGTGGAATATGTGTTTCCTTTTTAAATATATAAATTAGAACTGAGTGCAAAGTGCTGTTTGCACATCAATAATTGCCTTGTGTCCAACTGCCAGCCAGGCTTGACTGCTCAGCAAACATCAAAGAGGGGCTGATCGCTGTCTTCGTATCTGCTCTTTGTCCTTGACTACTGCATGCAGTTTTGGCTTGAAGAATGTGTTTTTGCTGCGGAGTAACTGATTGACACAAGCCATCCTGAGGTTAAGTCACTGTAGGCATAAAGCACTATGGGTTTTTCTCAAATGTTGAAGTATCTTGAGGATGAATGACATCTCTGGTGTGGTTGATCTCACCTAGTTTATGACATGATGCAAATAAAGTGCTTTTTCTTCATCATAGTTTCATGTTATACAGCTTATATGTTAGTTACCTTCCTGGGACATATTATAGCTTTTTCTGACCAGAGGAGTAAAAGCTAACAGCAAAAGCTCCACAAGAGTTGATAACTCCACTGTCATTTGAAGTGGAGCATGGATATTATTTTGGTTAGGTCTCATTTTGGTTAGGCAGTTGGACTGTGAAAGTCTAAACTTCAGGCAGAAGCAAGTTGTTTCCAGGACTATGGACATGGATGTTATTTATCCTCATGGCCAATACAAAGAACTTCTTCTCTTTGGGGTTCATGCCATAAACTTCAATGACAGATCCCTTTATTTACTTCTGCTGTTGTATTCTAATCCAGTCACACAAAAATTCACCACAGATCCAAATTATAGAGAAGACTAAGCCCATTAGTCACCCATTCCTTTTAAAAATAAAAATAAATTACAATCAAGCTTGGAGTTATTAAAATAAAGGCTGCAGCTAATATATCGCTGATAAAAACCAAGCAGACATTTTATTTTCCTTAAGCTGGTTTGAAAAAAAATAGCAGAAGTGGGAAAACCACAGCAAAGAAATAAAAGGATAGAGAAAGGTCTGGAATAGCTTCTGAAAGCTATTCCATAGCCTGGAATGGGTCAGGCTGGGAAAGAAAGAGCTGGGAGAGATCTAAAATGCACAAGTAATAGGAAAAAGGTGAGCAAGGAAACATCTTCCTTCTCAGGTAGAAACAAGGGAGCAGCAACTGGAACTTGCAGGTGACATGCTGGAGAGGTGAAAGGTGAGGGCTGTGCCTACATTGAATGGATAAGTTCCAGTACTTCTTGCTTCAGGATCCTTAGGTGCTAGGAGTTTTAAAGTATTCTGATGGATGAATTCAGAGCAGGGTCAGGTTAACACAAGGGCTATTAAACACAAATGGCTCACCCCAGCTGCTGATGTCTTCTGGCTGCTCATAAGATACTTGAGGGTGTCCATAACATCTCCCTGGGGCTGGTGCAGGATCTGTGGTGGAGCTGTACGTGTCAGACACGGGAGCTGGAGGCCCAGTGGGGTGTCTTTGGGCACCTGATGTTGGGAACCTGAGGGTCACGGATATCCCCAGCAAGGCATGAGCCAAATGCCAGAGCTTGAACAGCTCTGATGAGATGTGACAGGTGATCTTAGCTGGTGTCTTGCTTAGTAGACAGGTGAACTTCTTGTGTTGCTGCAGCACAGGAGGTGGGTAGAGGAGGAAAATATAAAGGGCCTTAAAATGAGGTAAGAGCTGTCTTATGGTACATACCAAGAAAAGCTATTCAGTTTTGTGTCTGAGCAGTGAAACTAGGAGAAACCACAGGTTTTCATTTCCAAAATAACTGTTGGGATGCCAGGATGTGTCAAATCTCTGAAACATTTTACTTAGGACTTACTAGCTTTATAGGCTTGGGGCATATTGGTTCCATTTTTCATGGTAATGTCAGCACAATTCTAGGCCTGTTCTAGGGGCTGTCACCAGTGGGGAACTGCAGTCAGCTCTGCTGGTGTGCAGCTCACCCTGGCCAGAGCTCTTGCTTTGCTGGTCCTGACAAGCAGCTTCAGGGCACTGCGGAACTTAGCAGTGAGCATGGGGCAAACCAGCACAAGGATCTGACTTCTCTGCCAGCACTGTAGGACACACAGTGAGGGGGTGGGAATGACCTGGGCAAGGCGAGACACAGTGGCTCTGGTTCCCTGTAGCCGAAAGCCTTGCATGTGTTTCATGTTCAGGTAAATGTAGTCAAGTCCTTTGAACTGATCCTGGGGCCAGTCCTTCCATCAGCAGAAGCCAAATTTGCTCTCTAAACACCAGCCTTTCCTCATGAGCTCAGATGCCAGGAAATGGGCCCTAATTCACTTCCTGGATCTAAACATGCAGCACTTTGGCTTGCACAAATGTTCCCAGAGCTGCGCGAGGGCTTTGCTCTGCTCTTTGCGATTTTTCTCTCTTTCTGCTTGGTGTGTGGAGGAGAGCATGGATAGATTCCATGCCACTGCCCTGCATCAGCCATTGTTGTCCTGTGCCTTGGAAGAGTAGAAGTTATAGACAGATGGCACAAAAGAGCAGAGAGGTAATGCCACTTCAGACTTGTCTTGCTGTTACCTACCTGTTGCAGTCAGCACGTTTTCTCTTTATGGTGGCCAAATCAAAACTTTCCATCAAAAAAAACTGGAATTCTGTCTTTGATGGTTGGCTATAAGCAATCTTTCTCCTTCTAAGCCTCAAATCTTCTCTTCCAGTTTTTACTGCATATTTACTGTGGATTACAAGAAGCACTGTCTGAGGGCTGCACAGGCTGTGAACACCCTTGGAGAGCCACATATTTTGTCTGTGGCAACACTTTCTGAAACAAAGCTTGGCACAGGCTGTAACTAGAGCCTGCGTATACTGGTAAGGTTTTAATGCAGTTGAAATAGATTGAAATGAGCAACTCCACTGATACAGGAGTTTAACTGACTCTCTGTTGAATGTGACTGATGCTTTATAAAGCAGTACATCACTTGGATAATGACTGTGCTTTGCATCTGTGTTGTGCTCCAGAGTTCTGATAAACTCTCTTGTCATAATCTACTTTCTTTACAAGTAACCAGTCCCACATACTATGCCAAACCACTCTGATATACACTTTTGTGCAAATGAAAGACAGGATCTTAAACAAATACCGAACACAAAATGCCTGAAAGACCAGAGATTTCAAGTTACTGTTCATTTTTAAACACTTAAAATAAGCATAGCCTTTTTAAAAAATCTATGTATGTCCATCAAGTTTTAATAGAAAGGTGACTTGCTGATTTTGTCATAAATGGTCAGGCTGTACCCTGTACTCAAGTAATATAATCTAACTCAAATGTTGTGGTTGTGCTTACTTAACAGAATTAGATGGCATATTTTCAGAGCCAGAATCATACAATCATTTAAAGACCTTTAAAATCATTGAGTTCAACCATTAACCTAACACTGCCAAGTCCATCACTAAACCATGTCCCTAGAGTCTGGCTTTGCCTAATTAAATTCTGCCTAGGTAGTCTGAAGCTTTTAGGATTTAGGGTAATTTAGTTAGTCCAAATAGCTGCTGCTACTAGACTTTGTAAATGTATATAAATGTATAAATGTATATGTCCTCTTGCTAAGGTACCTGTCGCATAATTCGCCACTACTTCTCATCTATTTCTGTGCAAGCTGTCTTCCCCCCAGCTATTATCCAGTCAGTGAACATATGATATCATGTGGATTGTGTGCTATTTTCTTAAGCTTCAAATAATGAAATTAGTTCTGAGTGGGATTTTCCATTGTAGATTTAACCTAGAGTATGCGTAAATATACCTCATAGCCTGTTTTTTTCTGACTTACATTTGCTATATATGCTGAAAGATTTGTAAAAATACAGTTTGATTGCTATTGGTTCCACTTAGTCTTCTTTTGTGGAGTGCTGTGTTATACCACACTAGAAATGCTAACTAGCTTATGTGTACACCAAGGCACAGCAGAAGATAAGACTAGGCTATTTGATCAGAGCCTAGAGGAAATCAAGCAAGGAGTGTACTTATTCTGAGCCCTGACTTAATAAAAACTCTCATGAGTGTTTAAAATCCCCTCCAACAGTGGTACAAAAACCCCAACTCACTGAGCAAGTCTCATGGGCATCAGAAGGCCCTGGTTCCTTCATTCATTTGCTGAAGGGATACTCAGCCTTCTGCTGATAGAGATGTCTCTCAGGGGAAAGGAGAAAAACTGCTATGTCATTTTGATTCCTGGGGTTGTTGGGTTTGATTTCTGTACTACCCTCTTCCTTCTCCTGTTTATTTTGCGAGCAGTAAACCCCAGAAAACGTGCTCCAGCTGTGCTCTTCAAAGACAGTTCCTTTCTATTAAAGCCCAAATTGCTCTGTACCTCAAGGAGATGTGATAGAAGTAGGAAGTTATTTTGCAGCAGCTGTGATCTCCTGCCTAAACCCTAGAATTTACAAGATATACAATTACTTATCAGTGGGGTTCATTTTGTAAAACTGCTTTCCCACTAGTACTTGTACACAAAGCAAGCATGCTGGAGAGCAGCCCCGTTTTTTAGCAATAAAGCAACAGCAGCATTCCCAGCTAAATGTGATGTATTCAGTTTCCTGTCTAAAGGGGCTCAGTCTCCTGTCTTCTAATTTACCAGAAACTGGTCTGAGTGTCTTGGATTTTTTTTTTGGGGAAGGTTCTTTGTAGTTTCTCCTTTTGCAAAAATAATTAAATTTTAAGGTGCAAGATAAAAAAAAAAAAGCTAGTTGTTGAGGGTATTTCTCTGAGGAAGGGACTGCCTCTGTTCTGAATGCTTAGTGCTCCATACTCACTGAAATAGCTACATAAGCTCTACAGGAAGAATTAATTTTTAACTATCCCATTCTGTGTATTTGTCCTTCCCTGGTTAAAAAAATACCAAACAAAAGATAACCCAAGGAAAAAAGCCCAACGATTGCCCATTGAAGATGGAAGAGCTGTACTAAGAGGGATCAAGAAGTTAATGAGCATTCGCCTCAGTAACAGATGCTGGTTGCTCGACTCTAGTCAGCTATGGAAACAACTTAAAACCCATTTCCTTACCTCCTGTCAGTCTCTGAAATGTTCCAGTATATTTTGTGAAAAAGAGCATAGGCAGCCATGTATGGAAGAAAATTCCAGCTGGGGAAGTCCACCAGACTGAAAGTGAGTGCCTAAGGGAACTGGGCTTCAGGTCACATTGCTCACTCAATTATTTCCATAGCCAAGGCTATGCCCCTGCTCACTGCAATGATCTCGTGATTTCCATTTTATGCAACTGTTTTCATGAGAAGATGCCTTCCTAGTTCCCTAATGGAGTTTATCTGGTTGCAGTAGGCAATCAGGGGAGAATAAGAGGAGTGTTGAATCTAGCACCACCTGGGCCCGTAAATGTCTCCCATTTTGCCTCCTTATCTGTCAATGAAAGATATAGCACTCAGTGGACAGTGACTATATAATATCACAGTTATGCAACATACAGCGTTGCTTATCAGGGAAATCATTCTAAACATATGCTTGATCCATGTCCACTGAGGGACACTGGAACAGAGAGGCAGCAAGCATGACACCAGCATGGTGGTGGCTCTGACAAGGAATCTGGAAGACAGACCAGGGAAGAGAGGAGAGGGAGCATCTCTTGCTCTCCACAGGGCTGGCAGCAAGTGGCTGGGCTTTAGGGCATTGGATGTTAAGGTAGTGCCTTTCTAATGTCCAATCGAAGCTGTACGCAATAATAATCTGGCTATTCAGCTTGGACCATGGCATTTCAGTGCAGACTACATGAGAAGCTGTGTGGTCGTTATGAATATCAGTCTCTGCCAGATTGTTTTGCATAAATCATCTATTTTGCATCTTGCAGGGGTTACTGAGAACACGTCTATCATCAGATACTCCCACATCAAGCAGACTTGAGACTACCATCATTCTATACTGTTCATTACAACTAATGTTCTTCCGATCATTGCTTATGTGCTCCTCTTGATTTTGTACATATTTCCCCTATAAAATACCATCACTGAGGATCTTCTGGAAAATATTTAATTGTTTAGGAATTCAGGCTTATTGTTAAGAAACCACAGTTCACATTGGTGATTTGACACTTCTCTCATTCCTGCCTGAGGTTTCACATTTCATCTGTATACACCACTCAGCTGTTCTATCAATAGACTGAGCGATTATGGTTGTTATGTTTTCTTTTTCCTGATAACAGCTCCTTTTAAAAGTAAAACTCTGGACACACTGAATGAAAAGTACTGACTGTACCTTTCATTGTCCATGCTCTCAAAGCAAATGTTGTCCATACTAGTGCTTCACACAGTACCCTTTGCCCTGCTGCATTGAGGCTCACTGCCCCTGTGGCTTGCAGATGTCCTTCCATTCCCATTTCCTCTAAGAGATGTCACGAGAATGACTTAATGGCAATTGATCTGTTCAGAGAGGATGAATGAAATATTTCATAGGCTGGCTACAGTCTTGTTAGTGAGAGCACTCTTGAAACACAACATGATGACAGCTCGGATAGCCAAGAAAAAGCTCAAATTCAACCACTTGAAATGCCTCATGCTAAAAAAAGGAAAAAAAAGTGTGGAGTTTCTGAAAGAATCTTTTTGGAAATGGAAATGAACTTTCCCCTTGGAAAATGGGCTAAACATTGTAAACTCTGCAAATTTTCCAGCAAACTCTGCTGTACCTTTGTGAGTTCTGCCAAAACTTGGCAAATGAAGATAATCTGAAATGTGATAAATTATTTTTAGCTTTTACAAAAATAGATTGCTTGAAATTTGGAATGCTGTGATAACAAAATAGTCTTTAACTTTACAGAAACACTTTAATGGAATACAGAAACAAGAGTTATTTCCTTATTTTATTTCATAATGGAGATAAATTAGGAAGCTAATTAAAATGTGGCTAACTTGGCCATAGTCTGGGAGTTTTTGAGGAACAAAGCCTTTTTTCACTTATTTAAAAAACTGACATAAAATATAGGAGGGTATTATAAGAAGTGCTCTGAGGTAATAAATTAAATCAGACGAGTCTTAATTTGCTCCTTTATTTTAATTATATTTCAAAATTCATATTTTAATTCAAGCAGAGATGGTCTTTACAATTTTATACTCTCTGAGAATGCAGGAAAAACTGACCATAAATTGGAATTTGTATAGTGAACTGCCAGTAAAATTTAGCTTTGTTCAGAGATCTGGAATAAAAATTATGCTACATGTAAGTCATATTAAGGCCTCTGTGGAGAGTGAGACTGTACAACTCTAAGATAATACATAATTGATTTTATCTTGGAAGTGTATGCTATTGCTCTTCTTTGTATCAGATGAATGAATCTGACAGACAAAATACTGCATTTAAAACACAAAAGACAGATCATTATCCTTTGATTTCCTCTCTGTCCTTATGATACAATCTGAGTTCTTTCTCATTTTCTCCTACTGAAGCTCAAGTTAGGTTGCCTCATTTCCCCATTGAATTTATGGTTATTTAGGAGGTGTAGTAGCAATTGTATTACCATCAGCACTTCACCTTGAGAAACCCATCTGGAAGTGTGCATGTTCTGCAGCAATTTCTTGGATCTCTTTGCATAATAATTACACTAATTATGATTGTATTCTGAAGAAAATGAAATGCTAATAAAGGTGTGCATTTGCTGTTGAGGAGATGTGCGCAGGAGCCGCAACAATGGGCACAGCAACCTTGACTCTTCAGGGCACTCCCTGTTTCTCCAGCCCAGCTCTCCCTTTTTGTGAAGTGGCTCAGCTCTGCTTGTTGTCTTGGCAAAAGGCAGACAGCTCTTCGTGAAAGCTGTGAGCCTGGCTTAGATCATGGAAATCTTCCAAGCTTTTCCAGGTTGTCAGTTCTGAGTAATCCCCCCGAAAAAAAGTTATGAAGGAAATAGCTGAGGCGTGTTCTGAACCAGTAGTGTGAATCCTGGAGAGCTAAGAAGACTTCAGAACCTGGGAAAGTGCTATAATGTAGTTCAAATATCAAGGGTAGAAAATGGGACCTAGAACACACACACACCCCTCTTATATGAACCCAGATTCCATTCTAATATTGGAACTTTTACCCTGGAAGATTCAACAGAAAGGATAGGTTAACAAACATAAATAATGCCAGTCAATATTGTTTGATAGCAAGGAAGACTTGTCAAATAAATCCGTTATATTTTGTTGACAGGACTATAGATTGGTTGATGGAAACAACTGTGTGGATACAGAAGCAATTTCATTTCTCTGAAGTATTTGGCTTGGTGTCACAGGGTATTTTGATTAAAAACTACAACTGTGTTAGGAGGAATAAACAACTGTCTCATTTACAGGTTTGACTGTGTCTTTTCCTAGGGGGGATCTGCAGAGACTGGTTATTGAGTGAAAGCTGCTCCATACTTTTGGCAATGGTCTAAATGAAAACATGGCTGGTAAAGCGTGTGGAAGGCACATAGATGCTACAAAGTTATGTGGATTCTTCTCCAAATGGTTTCTGTTCATTATTTTGTTTTGTTAATTTAAGTGCAATGTAATGAATTGAGAATGAAGAATGAAGGCATATGAGCGAGTAGTATTAGGCAGAAGCTGAGATGAAGCTTTGTCCCTGACGGGAGGGTGGCAGTCAGAGTGCTGCAGGCTGCTGGTGGCATTGCCAGCAGACCTGGAGGTGCTGGTAGGGGTTCACCCACAGCAGCAGAGGTGCAGAGCTCTGTGAGGGGCATGCCAGCAGTGATGTCTGTTCCTGTGGAAGGGGAGGTGGGGAGGTCCCCAGGCCACTGAACACCAATCTAGAGTGGAGTAAAGGGATCTGACAGGAGCATGCTTTCCTACTTTGCAGGCAAAAGCACAGCAAGAACCTATGGCTGGAAATTAAGTTAAATTAACATCAGTTTTAGTGTGGGACTTGGGGATTTAGCCTCAACTCTCCATGTAGAGCTTGAAATATGAACATCAGCCTAGGTAGAAGTGGATGATACAGCAGGACAAAGCAGATAATAAGCCTGAAGCCAGCTACCACATTTGCTACTCTTTGCTTCCAGCCTCACAGTACCTGTGACTTTTACAGCAATTACAGGGCTTTCTTTCCAAATGTGTGTATTAGATCTCCAAATATGTCTTTTCAGGTGAGGTGTATGGCATTTCTAAGAGTGACAGTGCTATTACTGTGCCTTCCAACCTAGGGAGAATTTTAAAATAGAAGTAAACCTCACCACTTCTCTTAAAAAGATAATACAAAGTCCAGTCCAAAGCCCATTGAAATTACTGCTCATTGATTACGGTTTCAAAGGCTTCAGAAGAACCCAGCTAAATATAAAACAGAGTATGCTCAAGTCTACTGACTAAAACGAGATGTATACCATTATATTCATTTGAGATACAGCATGTGAAAGCATACTGTAAATCTCTAGTAGCACACTTTCAAATGTAAATATTCATATGAATGCTTTTTAAAACATCAGTGATATTTTACAGTGAAGGCTGAGAACAAATTTTTTTAAAAATCCACATTCATGTGTTTATGTGTAGGCTAGATAAATGTGTGTAAATATACTTATAAATATTATAATGAAAATCTTTCATGCCTATTATCATGTAATATAAAAGAAGCAAAATGCAAAACTGACTGGTGGGTAACTGTAGTATTTAAACCAGCAGAAATAAATGATTTGTTTTCAAAATTCAGGAAGCATAGAAGTCCTGGATGAGGTATATATTTGGAAAATAGAGTCCAGCTAACTTTGGTGAAATAATTTTCAATTATTTTGAGCCACAGAGCACACTGCTGTGGATCCTGCATCGTCAGCCTTTGCAGTCTGTGGAGATAGCAGGCTTTCAGAGATGGCTCATCTGTCTGCCATAGAAACCCATCTGGATGTCTCTCTTGGGGTGCCTTCTTCTCTCTGTTGCCTATGGAGAACATGAATATGAATCCTGTGAATCCCATCCACTATATATACATCACCTTTATGGCTGTACTGGCTTGGCTTTGTGGTACTCCCAGCCTCTTTGGCAGCTCTCTGTGGCATTGGGGATCCCTGCTGTCTGACCAGCGGGCTCCTGCCCACAGTCCACTCCTGTCCCCAGGCACAGTGCTGCTGTGTGACAAGCTCACCATCACAGTCCTGGGCCAGAGCTGCTGCACTGCAGCAATACTGGTTGTCTGCTTTCAGGTTTTCCTTGGAGCCACAGTCATTTGCATCTAAACAGTCTGTTAGTTGTACATCAGGGATCGAACAGCTTCGTCACCAGTGCGGGCGTTGTGGGTTATATCCTGGCAGTTCTCAGAGATCAAATGTACCCAAGCAGTATTGTGCAGTGGCAGCCCCTTTTTCCTTTCTCTACCAAAAATCACAGATCTGTGTGAGGCTAACAGGTCTTCAGCAAAGGACTCTACTTATGGACGCTTCAGTGGTCATCTGAGAGGCTGCAAAATAAGCAGAGATGTGAGCATGGAGTGAAATAAGGTGGAGGTGCAGGTGGATATGAGGCAGCTTTTTGTTGGGTGTCATACAGGCAGGAATTCATGTTCGTGCATAAAACACTGCCAGTTTTTGGATTTTGTTGTCATTATGCATCCACATTTTACAGTTTTCCAGGAAAGAAATAAATGAGCTCCAATGAGCTAATGATCATAAGAGACGAGCAGTTCCCTGAGACAAAGGAGTTTCTGGTAGGGTATCACTGCGCTACTGGGAGCCTGTTCTCTGCAAGATGACTCCAGAGCTTGCTGCATCAGGCATTGCTGTTGGACTGCAGTTACTGTAGTGGAGGCATCCTGCTGTCCCAATCTCTCCTCATAATACTAATAGTGAGATGATCTTGGTCTTCCAGAACTCCCTGACTTATATCCAAGCCCTTGGGTGCTCTGGCCTGACCCTTAGCAGCACCCAAAGACTCCTGTAGATATAGAAGCCAAGGCTGAGGTCTCTCTGGAGGGCTGAGCTCTGGGGTCCTGTTCCTTTTTCCCTCCAGAGCTGTGTTGAGACTCTGTCTCATAACAGCTTGTGCAATCCTTTGCGTTTCCCCCATGCTGCCATTTCATTCTGCAGGGGCTGTGACAGTTTCAGTCAGGGACAAGCAGGCTTCTGGCAAAGCCTTTAGTACATTAATCAGACTTTATTCTTGGGGAAAATAGAATAGAGAAGCACATGCAAACCACCCCTCATATATCAGTATCTCCTTTCCTTGAAGCAAGACAAACAACGCAAGGTTGCAATAAAAACCATAAACAAGGATACAAGCTTGCAAAGTGTTCATGAAATAAAATAGAAATGCTTGAGTTCCCCAAGGCAGATCCCCAAGCTGTCATATTTAGTGTCTATTGTTAGATCAGTATGTTAGTTTACAAGCACCTAGGGAGAGGTGAGCTAGGTGGAACAATATCATATCATGTAAACACATATCAAGTGGTATGAATAGTAAGAATACATAGAATATACAGGATGTGCTCTACAAAGTCCGTATATGCAGGCAGAATAATCAAGATGTATTTCACTTTAATTTTTATATGTTTTGCATTAATATTATGGGTTTTTTCAGTAACATAAGTGCATTGAAATGCTCTGGATATTAAAAATACCTCATGAAAATGCACAGGGTGGTTTTGTCAGTACATTTCCAATATATTGTATGGTGAGTTGCTCTTTATGAACCTTTACAGCAACTTCTGTCTACGTAATGTACATTTCATGGAATCAAGAATCGTAGAATATGCTGAGTTGGAAGGGACCCATCAGGAACATCAAGTTCAAATCCTAGTGCTGCACAGGACAGCCTCAAGAGCCACACCATGTGCTTGAGAGTGTTGCCCAAATGCTTCTTGAACTGTGTCAGGCTTGAGGCTGTGACCTCTTCCCTGGGGAGTCTGTTCCAGTGCCCAGCCACCCTTTGGGTGCAAAACTTTCCCCTGATATTCAGCCTAAACCTCCCCTGACTCAGCTTCATGCTGTTTCCTTGTGTCCTGTCACTGGTCACCACAGAGATCAGTGTCTGCCCCTCCTCTTTCCCTCATGAAGAAGGTGAAGACTGCAGGTCTCCTCCCAGTCTCCTCTTCTTCAGGCTGAGCTGACCAAGTGACCTCGGCAGCTCCTCATACAGCTTCCCGTCAAGGCCCTCCACCATCCTTGTGGCCCTTCTTTAGCTTAATGTCTATTTTATATTGTGGCACCCAAAACCACATGCAATTTTCAAAGCGAGACCACCCCAGTGCAGAGCAGAGCGGGACAATCCCCTGCCTTGACCAGCTGAGGATGCTTTGCCTCATGCACCCCAGGTATAGCTCACCTTTTCCTTTGCATGATGTGTTGTTAGGACTTTTTGCTACTGACGTTTCTGTCACTCTCCCCAATATATTTATGTAAATAATTTTTCCTTTGTGTGCTTGCACACCTTTCTATAAAAATATTTATATTATTGAGTAAATCTGGCATTTATAGTTAGTTAAGAAATTATGTCAACAGAGGCAGAAGGTTGTCACTTGACAGGGTCCCCTGCAGTGCTATAGTTAATGTTAAGGCACTTATTAAAAATAAATGTAAAAGCAGAACAAATGTGCTCAGAATGTGAGGCATCCATCCTGCAACTGTGCTTTGTTCAGTGACCCCTATGTCTCCTACATGAATGGATTAATTATGCTGATGCCCCCCCTGCCTTTCGCTGTGCATTACTGCAACGTGTTCAAAAGAGCTGCGTTGTACATGCAGCTCATGAATGAATCCCTGCATTTCAGTCACCCCCTCACTCCCTGCATCAAAATGTGAGCTGCTCTCCATCTGGAGTAAGGAATGGAATATCTTTCCTATCTGGATGACAGCTGTGAAATACATCCCTCTGTCTGTCCCATTTAGTCTGCAATCTTCCCTCAAATTTTGGGATCCACTCCAATTTTGCAGCACCTTAGACATTACAATGATGGCTGATCACTGACAGCTGCTAGAGGAAGCCCTAATACAGATGGATCATTCTTTTCTATTCACTCCAGTTTCTTGGGTTTGCTTGTTTTATTGAACCTTCATTTTCAAACATTGTGTGCCATCTTTTCTTTTTCCCAGGAATATATGAAGTTCCATGCAGGACAAGATTAGGGATCCTACTAATGTAATACCCTGCCCAAAACAGGTTCTTCAAAAGAAAATGAAACTCCCATTTGGCAGACTTGTAATTAAATATGCCTTTGCAGGAGAATTTTCTGAAACTACTAACAGCTCTATTGAATTTTAGATAAAGAGAATATAAATTTTATATAAAGAAGACATAAATTTTATATAAAGAGGATACAAATTTGTGGGCCAATTCTGCACATTTTTTATATTTTGCAATGAAGTAGCAACAAAAATACTAATTCAGAGAAATGTGTAGCATTTCTTTTCAAAATGGTTTTGTTTTCTGCTTTTGCAAGTCGATAAATTGAGTCCCACCATATCAGCTGTATTTCTTCAGTTCCTCTTTAACTTCTGAAAATTAGAAATCATCCTTCCTTGTCATTTTTTATTTTGAGGGAACTAGGCTGATTGAGCAGCTTCTATACATGTAGATGCTTTAGCTTCTGCCAACATCACTTTGCTATGAGCAGAGCTTTGGAAAAAAATCCATCTTCCTGTTAGGAAATATAACTGGTGCCAAGCACGTGCTACATATACCCCCTTCTGCTGTCTGCTTACCATCAGATAAGATAAAAGATTGGAAAGAGCCCAGCAGAGAACTACTGTGCACAAACAATTGATCTAATCAGAAAACCAAGAAACCAGGATTCACCCCTGTAGCCTCCACCAGTCTTCAAATGATGTTTCCTCTTCTGCTTTCATTCTCTTTTTTCTTCCCCATAGTCATCCTCCATGGATTGCATTTTGAACCTAAAATTAACCCTTTACTTTACGCCAGAAGACCACTTCTCTCCTGACTTCCTTTTGTGCTTGCTTCCCTCCTTCCCCCAGCTATGTTCTCATCTGGTGTGCAATGTAACTGCAGCCTTACTTCAGACAGTTTTTACTCTTATATTTTGCATGCTGAATTCCATCCACACACCCCTGTTTCCTCTGAAGGCAGTGCTGAAGCACTACTCTGTTATTCTCTCCATTTCATGCTCTTCCCTCTTCATACTCAGTACTGCAGCTGGTAGCATTATGTGATACAAATAAAATAACTGATTAACTGATTAGCTCTTTTCTCTCTTTGTGAAGCAGATATATAAACTGATTCTATTTGTTGTCAATTTATACATAAGCCTTTGCTGAGTAGTTGAGATACGTATTTTCTAGTCTGTCGGTACTTCACAAACTGCTTACTTTGATTATTAGCTTTTCAGTCTGTGATTAGTCATCTAAATCACAGGGTATCAGTATTGCCAACTTTAAACATTACAGAATCATGAGTCAGCCTCAAAAAATCATAGAATTGTTTAAAAATTATGTGGGTTTTTTCCTATTGAAATACTTATGCAGTTTAGATTTTACTTGGCTTTTGAGCCTTTAGATTTCATTTTATTTAAATTTTCAATCTTTTCTTTGCAAGTTTGGATAAGAACACTTTTTAGTGAAGGAAATTAATTTTGCAGTCTCCTGATTTAATGATCTGGATCATCAAGAAGAAATTAGGGAAAATAAAATAAAAAAACCAAGAGTTGAAATGCTATACTGTATTTGTGTTATCTTATTGAATGACTGAAATTTTTTACATGGAAAATATACCAAGTAAAGATGAATAGAGAGATCAATTTTCTGCATTTATTTAAATTCAAACAATTTAACGCTTTCACACTAAGAGGTGTTAGGCTCCAGTTTTATTAATAATGTCCCTGCAGCCTTTGGAAGAAAAATAAAGGTTTGTATAGGAGGCTAACTAACTATTGGCAATAAATCAAGCCATGGAAAGATCTGCACTACTCTTACAAATAAACATGAGCTTTTCATATGAATGCAGGTACTTATGTGCAAATACAATCTTTGAAGTGACGAGCTGATATCCTTGAACTGTTAAATCACTCAAGCATCTTTTTACTTTAATGTAGGCAAAGAATTCTCCTAGATCAGGTGTGACCAGCCCATGATCTGCTTACTAGGGCAGCTTACACCATCCTCTCTCCATGGGCTCCTTCCAATGGTTGTTTGGGATTCAACTGTGTACCAGAAACACACCTTCCTCCCAACCATGTCTCTTGCACCTATGATCCATGTGGAAAAAATTACCTTTGCTGCCACCAGAACTGGCTTTTTCACTTGTGGCTCCCCCTTGGTTTGAAGGCACCAGACAGAGGGTTTCTGGGTTTCTTGGTTTGAGGGCACCAGACAGGCAGTGTCTAGGTTTCAAGTTTGGAAAGCCTGTAACAGAAGGCTACTACATAAGTAGCCAATTTTTATCTTGCTTGTGCTCCTCACCACTTCTCCAAGCTGCTAATGCTGCCTTCATTGCCTGCAGCCTGCTTGGGTATTAGTAGAAGGGCACAAAAGGGCAAAGTCTGCAAATGCTTTAAATATGACTGTGAGGCAGCTGTCAGTTCTAAACTCTGTTACCTTTTGCTGTTGTTCATTACAAATCATAAGGGTCTCTTGTCTAGAAGGAAGTGTCTGTACAAAGCCACCATTACAGCAAGTAATCTAAGTAAAAGTAATAGGAAGTTGCATGAAAGCACAGTAAATGTCATGTCGGATTTATCTTACATTCCTTATAAGCACTACCAGGTGCAGCTTGGTTAAAGGCACAAAACCCGAGATGAAAAGTTTAAATCCCAAGGAAGACTTCATCTGCCTCATTGCTGGCTAAATCCTTTGACTCACACAGATATCTTTCTTATCAAATTCCCCTAATCCCAAGCTGGTGATTGCTTTCAAAACTAGTTTCCTCTTCTTACTAGCCGTGCAGGTTTCTTTAGAAGATAGACCTCTGAAGAATTTTAGAGAATGATTAATAGCTACCTTTGAAACACCTAATTGCTGTCCTTCCTTGAATCTACCTTCAGAACAAACTGAATCTAGGTTTTGAGTCAAACCTCTTGCTTCATCCCCCTAAGGCTTCCCCCTGCCCTTTCCCTGCCCCTCGCCCCACCTCTTTTTTAGAAACAGGAATCATGAGCAGTTCCTCATATATTTTGAAGGCATTGCAGTATAGTAGACCCAGCAAAGAAACTCGAGGCAGTCTATCTTAGCAATGGACAAGCCCTCACTATACATATATGTAGAAATGTTCCAGTAAGGATAGGCCAATATAAGTCACATTAATACAAGAAAACATGATTGTAATATCTTTTGAAAACCGTTTGGCATACATGTGTCACAGATAATGAAAATTTCAACCTTTATTTGATCAAAACTGAAAATTCTGAAGATTTGTTCCTATCCTGAATGGTAGCCAGTGGAGTATTACTCAGCTTCTGAGTGTTCTCTCTTCTGTTCTCCTGTAAATCTTTTCTCTCCATGCCACTGACTTTGCTTTAGCAGAGACGTCAATAGTCCCTTTAGGTAATTCTAGCTAGAACTCATCTCCCAAGACCTTCTGTTTAATGTCTAGTACTGCAAGGCTCAACAATAGCAACCTTTTGGAAGAGTTGTATATCCCTCTATTTTTGCCACTTGTGTTAGGGCCAAATTGTGGTCATCCCATTAGCTATCACCACAAAGACAGGCAGCTGAATATTTCTCCCACAAGTTAAGCACTCATTAAGGTTGAGTGCTTAACTATTAAGCAGTCGTAAACAAGCTACTCTGAAGCTTGAGCAACTTTGAAGCTCCTTTTTCATTGTACAAAAGCTGATGATTCAAACATGACAGTCAGGAAGATACTGTCTCAGCTCTTGGTAGTGGTTGTTAGAGGGCAGCAGGTTGCTATCCTTGTAGCATCTTTTCTATCTTTATTTGTAAGACATCAGACTAAGGAAAGACCAAACCCAGTATCAGGACTTAGGGCTGTGCTTATGTAGCAAAGCCAGCACTCTTTTGGGACTATGGTCTCCTGACAGGCTCCAGAATTTGTTATTGCTTCCCAGCCTTGTCCACACACTGGGTCTATCTTCAGATCTTGCTTTGTTGCTCGATCTGCTCATCCTCCTGCAGCTACTGCCTGTTTTACAGTTCTCTGCAGGCAGACCCTTGCTGCAATTTTAACCCAGCTGTGAGGCACTCCTGCTGGCTCTGACAGAATGCAGTGCCTCCTGGCACACCTTGCTTGCTGCTGCTTGGTGTAAAAGTCAGGGATTGGCTGTGCTGCACCAGGAAAAGAGGCAGACTGGCTGCTGCTGTGCTCCTTCAAAGTATCGTCAGGGTGGTGGCACCTGAGCTAGCTTGGAGCTAGATTCAAAAACTATCAACACCTCCCCAGTGGTTTGTCTCCCTCTGTCTTGCATGTCAGCTTTATTTTTTACTTTGCAGCACAGTTTATTCCCATTACTCTTCCTAGACCAGGTGTCTCCTCCAGGCTCCTTGATGGCATTTTCAAATGCTGTAGTACAATAGCCTCCTATGCACCCCATTCATTTCTTCTCAGTGTTGTATCTCAGCAGCCTTTCAACATGACTTGCATGAATAACTTATCCTGTTGAATTCATGCAGAAGCCACTATCAAAAACAAGTAACCAAAGTACTTATTTCCAGCCAATATGTCAGAATGGAAGGGCTAAAGATGCTGCACTTATAAAAGCATAAGGTCAGTGTGTTCAAAATGTCAGTGTTGGAAGTGTCCCTTTTGAAAGTGTCAGTATGAGTTCATAAAATTTCCCTTCGAAATCAGCATGAGATGTGTGTCAGTAGGGACTGCAAAGGATGCTAAAAGTAAATATAGCCAAGAGAGCTTCTTTGGACACATCTGAACTGGGGAATTTTGGAGCATTTCCCAGTTCCTTCAACTGAGTACTCAGGCCAGACCATCAGTGTTTGTTGGACAGAAACACAAATGCATAAGTAGCAAGTGAGCCATTATGTGTTCCTCTGTGCTCTCCCATCTGGAGCATAGGATTGGAACTTCTGTAACAGTTTCAGGGCATTTTTGAGAGAAAAGTAGAGAGAAAAGAATAAAAGAAAGAGAGAGAGAGAGAAAGAAAGAAAGAGAGAAAGAGAGAGAAAGAAGGAGAGAAAGAAAGAAAGGAAAGAAAGGAAGAAAGAAAGAAAGAAAGAGTCTGCTTAGTTCTCTCTGGATAATGCACATTAATAGTGCAGCTGCCAGCAGTGCTTTGGATCAGGCTGGATCTGAACCACAAAGAATTGTTAAAAATGCTTTAAAGAACTGTTCATCATTTCCTCTTCCAGACAACTATCTGAAAAATAAAAAACAAAAAAAAAACAAAAAAAAAGTTTTTTAAAAGTGAGTCTGGTGGGTCCCTTCTAGCACAGAATATTCTATAATTCTATGATGTCTGATTTTAACCACGTGTTATCGCTGTCTGCTGCCATTTTACTGAGGATGTTTTAAAGAAATAGGCGCCAGGTACATTAGATTTTTGTAAGTACATTGTAAGGTTCCAGAAAACAAAGCAGCCTCGGGAAAAAAGAGAGGCAAAGCAGTACACAATTAGACTGAGAATACTGCTTTTGTTGTATATGTAGTAGCTTGTTTCAAAGCATGAGGGAGTTCTGTAAATCCCCAGACATGTGGAAAATAGCACATTATTGCAAGGTCATAATGATAATCTATAACAACAGAATGAGAGAACAAGTTTATTTATTTTAACATTATTATACTTAACTTGTGAACAATAACACTGCTTGAAGCTGAAGTACAAAGAGCAGAATGTTATTCCATTGCCCAAATTTCATAAGATATTGTGAATTTATCTGCAAATGAGTCCATATACTACAACATCTAACATTAAATTCAAGAACAAACTGCCTAAAGATAAATGATCTTTGTGTGTGGTACAAGAACAAGACCAGCTTTGGAGCAGCTGACTTAGGAAAGATGTTAGGTAAGTGCAGCCAGGGAAATGTGGTTAAGACTCTTGGGTCCAGACAAAAAAAGGATCCTAAGTCGGGTGACTGTCTCTGGGAGCTGAAGTCACAGAGTATATCTAAGCCCCAGCTTATTTCAAAGTTGATTCTGTCCCTGGCAGCTGAAGAAGTATAATTTTCAGCCCTTGGAGGGATAAACATGAGTCATAATAAATTTTGTATCTCTGATGGGTAATTTTAAAGAAGAAGAACTCTGCACTGTGTTTCTTCTGAAATTCGGCTGCTCTCCAGGAGAAGATAAGGAGATTTTGCTGTCTGTTCAGGGCTCTCCTCTGGGAGCAAAGGCATGTAGTTCTGATCCCTGCTTCCAGCAGTGCCTTGGTAATTTTTATTTAGATAGTCACCAGCTAAAATCTGGAAGCCATCCCGGGAAATTTCTCTGCCTCACATGTTCTCTCTAAATTAAAAGGTAGGGAACTGCTTTACCTGGTCATGCCTGGTCCTTATCCTGCCCTGTGTTGCTTGACTGTCTCACTTATTGTGTATGTCTTATCCATGTAACAATTTGCTCACCATTTCTGAACTGGGAGCTAAATGACAGAAATGCTACCAGAAATAACGGATTTTACATACATAAAAGCTTTCAATGGCATGACAGTTTTATAACATCACCCACATTTCATAAACTGCAGATAAATTCCTCTGGCAGTCTCATGAGGGACATCCTCTTTGTCAGACATAACTTCTGAACTCCATTTATGCTTACAGCGCACAGGAGAATTTTTCACATGAAGGAATCATTCATGCAAAGTAGTTTCACTGTCCTGGGGAGCTTAAAAAATTCAGGTATGTTTTAAGGAGAAATTATAGCCTTAGTACTGGGCTAAGGTAATTCACTAGGAACTTGATTTTTAGTTGGAAATTTTTGAAAATCCATTGTTATTGGCTATATCAGTACTTTGAGAAATGGCCTTTGTACCCATCAAAGTGTGGCTGACTGTGAGAGGACTCCAACGTGGGTTTGTGCTAGGAGTGTTTGATGCCATCACTTTCTGTTGCCGCTTTTCATGACACTGAGTAAGAAGTTTCAGTTGAAAATTATTCTGCTCTAGTCTCCAGTTCTCACAAAGTAACTGTTTACCTTTCCTGTTACATTTTGACGTTTTAAGTTTAAGCTCTCTTAACTTTCTCTCAAGTGGTGCTACTGTGAATCAGCTCAGACAGACAAGGGGGTCCCTGCCCTGTCCTGCTTCTGCCTGCCTGCTGTCCTCGCCTTCCTACTGAGATTATTGTCCACTCAGTTCTGGACCCGTCCTCTCTAAAAAGCTTGGTTTAATTTTAAACATCTAACCAAACTGTTTACTGTTGAAATTGGTCGTTGGTTAACTCAGGGTGTGCAGTGTTTTTTAAGGGCATGGACTTCACAAGATGGTGGTGAGCAAAGAAAACATTTATTGCACAGTGATAATTCCTTATATACTACAGCACAAACCGGCAGTAACTCTACACTGCAAACTGCTCCAATTAACTATTGTGTTTCACATTACCTTTTATGGCAAGAGGTAAACAATGCCTACTAAGGTAACAAACAGTGTTTCTCACTCCTGACAGGTCCAGCACTTCACAGGCCCACAATGCACTTTCCACTTCCCCTGTGACCAGGATGTTTTTCACTGGTCCCAGGGTTTCTTCTGGAACAGAGACAGAAGGTCACTTTGGCTTTCAAGGCCTGTTGCTCTGCTACCTACATCCTGTAACTCCACAAGGGTGAGCTCAGAAGAGAGCACTGACCTGCTCTCTCTCAAGCCACTGGTCCTGCTGACATAAGATGAGGGGGTTCTGCTCTGCCTCACATCCCCCTCATCCCAGTGTGTGCAGTCCAGCTCTGTCTCTGAGGCCAGGATCTAGCTCAATATGCCAGCAGAAATTAACTTTTTTCTTATTAATTTATTTCTGGATTTCTTTTCTGGCAGCTCAGTGAACTGAACAGGCTTGGCATCGGGCAGGATAAGCAGCCAAATAAGTGTATGAGAAAGTGCCTGGGCAGCGGGCAGGAGGAATAGGACAGCCTCTTCTGCTGGCAGCAGCATGGTATCATCTCATGGCTTTTAGTCACCTCCCAGCTCTCTGTGCTGCAAATAGGGGCTGCTCAGCAGCTGCTGTTTGATTTGATAGCTGAGCTACCTACCATGCAGGTGTGACTTCTGCAACAAGGACAGTTTGGGTAATGAGGAGCAGGAGCCACAGCAGTCTTCCCAAGGCAGATCATCGCCAAGGCTGCATGTGAGCCCCTCTTTGTTTTCCTTTTTCCTGTACACCCAATTTACAGGGATGAACATGATTTAGTGGACTTTCTAAAAACAGCATTTGCAATAAGTCACAAATTAGAATCATACATTCTGGATGCTATTTTGGAAGAATCAAGCTATTCTGGAGAAGGAGGATGAGCGGGTGAAAACAGTGAAGTTGTAATGAAATTGATAGACTTAATTATAGTATTTGCTTCTGTACAAGCTATAATGTTGTCTAATCAGTTAAAAAATGTGGGAAGATGAAGGAGGTACTCTTTTGTCTATTTACAGTATTATTTTTAGGGTTTATTGAATAACATATCTAGGATACCATATAAAATGTAAAGGTGTATATGGAAATATATAAGCTAATTACATGTTTGGAAAAAAACACATGAAATACCAGAAAGCAAGAAAAAATTCTGCTGTTTTAGGTTGTGCATTTGCATTTTATATGCTCCCCGGCTTACCTAATCAACTGCCTTTGAAAAAAACCCACCATTAGTCTGTTGTAGTATCCTTCACCGTAGTAAATTTGAAATGCCCTGTGTAAACCAAAATAACAAAAGGTTATTATTACTAACTGTTAGGGCAACAAATGTAAACAATACTGTACTGACACTGTGAAAAACTGCTGGGTTACTTTGAATCATTTAGATTAATTTATGTGCTCTAGTTGGTTTTGATAAAGACTGTTTTGCATCACTTGGTAGACCCAAGTTTGACCATGAATTATTTGATCTTTATGGGTTTTTGGTTTTTTGGGGTTTTTTGTGCTTGCGGTGCCAGGCAAAGCAGCTGGGAGCAAAGCATTTTTTGTCAGATCCCAAGAATGATGCTGAACATTTTATTTTCTGTTCTGCATTTCTTATGTTGCTGTAACTCTTCAGAGTAGGGCCAAATTACCATCTCATTTGCATTAGTTATATTAGTTAGTATAACTAGCATTAGTCTAAAAATGATAAATAAGTTAATTACAACTTCTCGGCCCTCATTTTTTACTTTAGTAAAAAACTTTGGAGTAAAAACTATAAACGTACATGGGAGCATACACTATATATTCATGTTTTTCTCTATACCCTTGGCAAAGCCTATACTCTTTACTCTAAACCCACCTGCTCCAGTGTAGCCGAGTCAGCAGAAGCAGTCTTGCTGTTGGTGCAGTTCCAGGGTTGTGGAGTATCCTCATGGGACTGCTTCTGCTTCAGTGATATTTCCTCATTCTTTTCTCAAAGCAGTGCCTGATGGATGAATTTTACCCTGAGGCACTAAAACATAAAGATATTGACCAAACCAACCAGTAGACAATTAGTTGTAATCTTCTGGTGTCCAGTCAGGTATTTCTCAGCAAAAGGCTCCAAAAATGTCACAGGTGTAATAAACCATGCTCAGGGCCACAGCAAGACAGGCTGGGATGTACAGTGTGATGCAGGGAATGCCAAACATATAAACTGCGTGGGAACTGATGACAGTATCATACCTATCTATGCATATGCAATGGTAGAAAATGGGGACATTGTTTACTGTTTGTATTATCAACTTCTGTGTTAAATTTTTCAGCTGAAATACTCATACACTTTAGTTTTGAAGTTATGACCCAAACATATAAGTAGCAAGTATTGTTAGATTCACTAATTTGTCTTTATTAATTTAATAATAGATTTAGTAGTAATGATGTCTATGCTGCAACCCAATAAAACACTAAAGTATATATTTTGCAGTTCAATATGTGATTAAATGTGGACAGACTGCTGAATCAGGGCTTGAATCAGTGACTTGTGAATGGATATTAATCACAACAAAATACTGAACTATAATGAGCATCTGTGTGCCAAGTCAAAGAGCAAACACACATGACCCCTGGAGTATTTATTTTATCGTTCTGTGGCCAATTAATGCTATTTTGTTCTTTTTCCTCCAGTTATATGTAAATTTTTGTGACTCTTACACTGTTTTGACCTTATTTTGCCAATACCTCAAACAAAGGCTTATCATGTTTTTTCACCCCTGATGCTTGTAGCTTAATCTGTAATCACATTCAAACTTTCAGTTGTCTATGTTTTTAAATGTCTGATTTTCAGAAAAGAATGCCAGTTGTCTGTTTCCCAATTGTTTGAATTCATAGTTACAGAGAATGACAAGCACACAATATATGTCATTGTGGAACCCAGTACTGCAGAGTGCACCAACATTCATGCTATTTTCTTTGTGAGCAGGAGTAGATCATGTCATATGCATGAATTTGAATAGGCTTCAGCATGAATTAATTATTTGTTTTAACAAGTAAATACAAAGAAGGTCTTCAAACATATTTTCATCAGTAACACAGTGTAGAAAGTATTTCCTTCTATGATCATGACCACAATTTTGCTATTCTTCCTGGTCTTTTTTTTAAGGATGAAAAAATATGGACAGAAAATAGCAGGCCACCTTTGAAAGGTAGAAAGTATTTACTTATTTGCTACAAAAATCAGTATGGAATTTAAAGGAGCATCCTTCTCTGAAGATGGGTCAAGGGAAAATAGCGACAGGTATTGAAGTAGTAGTTTATTTTATTTAACACTTCTACCCCCACATTTGCATTGATATGAATTTCCAGACTATGTCACATAACAATAATGTTTCTGTTCCAGTTCACAGATCACAATATCTTCTCTTGGTGTCTAAATGAAAGCCACAAAATTAATTGCCATTTTCTCCAAGCACTCCAAACAGCAAATTAGGTGCAGTTACCTCATAGCTTTTTTGCATGTTTGAATAACAAAAACTCATCAATCTAAGGCAGTCTGAAATTCAGTGGGATGTTGCAATAGTTGTACAGAATATTTGTGTAAACAAACAGGCCACTTATACTTTGGAATCTTTTCTGTGTCAAAACATTTTGGTAGCTTTTTTAATAGCATTTTGGCTAGAATAAACAATACAAATACTGAGTGACAGCTCTTTAATCTTTCATCACACCAGCACAACTGGGAGATACTCAGGAAATTTCATTACTAATTCTAGATTCTGATTTGAAAAACATAAATTGCTGGTGTTTACCAGTTATGTGGTAACGTCAATGCTGGCATGTATGAAGATGGGATGACCCATGAGAATAATTAAAACACTGGAAAAGGAAATTATGCCAGTGGAGATGGCTTGTCCACTAGTCAGGTGCTCATTCTTCAATATTTTCAGTAGCTTAGGCTTGTCAAGCAGACTGATTATATAGTTCAGCATTGTGTGACTTGACCTTTTGTTCTTGAGAGGTGACATTTCCTTGAAAGCAACATGAAAAGAAGAATTAAAAACAAACAAGCTGAAAACAAGCTATGTTCAACTGGATAGTCAAGACAGAAAGAAAAAGAAAATGCCTGTAAAACTACATTTATTTTAGCTTGTAGTTAAGAAAATGGATACATGAAAGGTCATTCCACATATACATTTACCAACAAAACAAATTTCCCATACCCTTCCACCGGTTATTTTGCTCATTTCTCTGATGGAAAATGAAAACTCTAGAAGCATCATAAAAAAAGCCAGTAAAAAATTCAACCTGGTCAGAGAACTAGTTAACTCTGTACAGCCTCTAGGTCCTTTGCAAGCTTTACAAAACCCCCAAAACATAGAGAGCTGGTGAAAAATGTAATTGTTAGTAATTATAGGGGAATACTTTGCATGGTGGCCTGGGATGTAACTGGCAAGTATTTCTCTTGATTAATTTCAGAGTTCTTTCCCACTCCAGTGCTCTCAAACTGTGGACATTTTTCCATGAAAGTAGTTCTGCTTTGTACAAAATACTTAAATGAGTGTTAGCAAAGAGGCAGGAACTTTTTCCTTGACAGCTAAATTGTAGACCTCTTTGTGGTCTAAGTAACATTAGTAACATTTTGCTAATTGTGCAAAATGAAGAAAATCTTCATCAGAGAAGAAGAATGTTATCTGACAATAACTGCTCATGGCATCCTTTTAAAAGATAAGATCTCCCATCTCTGTTTGGCAGATGTTTGACTTGCAGTTCAATCTCCTATACTGTAGATAAGCTGTGCCTCTGTTGCCTGTCTCTCAAGAGTTGACACAGCACTGTCATCTCCAGTGCTCAGTTTAAGACTATCCCCAAGAGTCTATCAGGTATTTTATAACTGCCATCTTTGTTAAACTCCGGGGGATTCCCCAGGCTCCCCTGAGTCTTCTCACTGCACTAGAGGAGCATCAACGGCAGAGAAATATGCAAATCTGTGCATATTTTACATCTGCCTTTCTGCCTTTGTAGGCATCAAAAATACTCTTTCTGTGTGTGCATCTTTGGGTCACCTAGTGGTGTGTAGACAATAAACTGATCAAAGATTGGAGTAATGTATTGAAGCCACATAGTTTTAACAGTGTGATATCATTATCTTACAGATTAGAACTGCCCTACCATTCTTCCAACTTTGTATTCTCAAAAACTGAGTACACAGATGATCTCCTTCCTTGAAAATTCCCACCAGAGGCATAACTGTTTAACTGGGACTGAAAAAATTATAACCTGCTTACTGAGACCGATCCTTGTTTTATCCCACCTTCAGCAAAATCTCCCCACATGACTGGGGCTTGCAGTAAACTATGCTATTGTCCAACATTGAATGAAACATGGGTAATATTTCTGTCTTAAAGAGAAAGCTATTATTTCCACAAGAATGCCTGCTCATCGGGGAAGGAGGTGTGGGTAGGCGCTCTGTGTTCTGAAATCTATATCCCCCTGTGCTATCAAACATTGCCAACGGCATGAGTGAGGCACAGGCATCCTTCTCTGTTTGTTCTCTTTGCTTGAAAGATATGTATAGCCTAAATCTATGAAATAAGTATTCCTAAAAATAACCCATCCATCTCTGGTTTTTTACTGTCACTTGTCCATCAGGAGTGAAATGTCCCAGTTCTGCGTATGCATAGATTGTGTAGTGTGCTGCCGCCTCACTTTGTGTGTTGGGCCAAAAGGTGACTAAATGGACTTGACTTACAAACAACAACAAAGCAGCTGTTGAAAAAATTATTCTTGGTTCCCAGTTTTCAGGGCATCTTTCACTTGGGCAGGGAAAATGGCTAGATGAAATATCAGACATCTGATTAATCTCTGTGGTTCTTCCATCAATGATAGAGAGTACTCCTTATGTCTAGAGTCTCAACTTCTCCAAAGTGACAAATGCATAAAAACCTCATTTGATGTATAATACCAAATAATATTTACAGACTCTGGTCCTTACGCAGTGGAGACTTCAGTTTCCCCCACTTATATAGGTGATGTCTATTTTTAGCTATTAGTAAATTTGAAATTGGATTTATCAAATACCTTCTAAAAGCAACCATATGTCATAGCTAAACTACTAATAAATTATAAACCATTAGGTAACTTTCTGTATAGTTGAAGTAACGATTCATGACTTCTGGTACAAGTTCACAGCAGGAAAGATCTATGATACCAGCACCGTAAATGCACGTAAACAGTTAGGATGTTTCTTTTTTAATTTTTGTTGTGGTAACTTTTATACTTAAAACATTCTCTCTCACCTTGTTCATAATTTTTGAACTGAATGTCATTGTATCTATGTGACTCGTACACAGTAGAATAAAGCTAGCCATTGGGAGAGTTTTGTTGCCAAGTCCTAGCACAAAAACATAAACTTTAATTTTTAATGAAGATTAGTTTCTTTCTAACAGAGATGCACAGAAGGACTATTACTCTATTTTACATGTTTAATGGATTTGCTTCTACAGTGCAAGTACAGACATCAAAATATTTTAAATCCACATACTTCACACGTACATCTTAAATACAATTCCAGAGGAGCAAGGACAAGTACCACTTGGTATTTCCTGGCATTTACCCTACATATATAATTATTATCTCAATAATCTGTGCTTTTGAATCACATAATTTTTTTGGCATTGTGCATTAAAAAGATTTCTTGCAACAAGCCACAATAAAAACATATTCCACAATACTTTCTCAGATTAAAACCTGAGAGAGCCCAAGCTATGGCTGGCTTTTTAAGTGGTGTGTGGGTGAGGCGGAAGCAAGGAAGCATCCCACATCTCTAACAATATCTTTTAGGAGTCAAGTGCTGCCCAGTGAGGTCCCAGGAGCACTGTGCAGGTTGGTGCCACCAGGTCCAGCCCACTGACTGATGGCAAGGCACCTCCAGTTCTGCAGCACTGGTTTTGGTGTGTCCAGCTTACTGGAGACCGTTCCTGAGAGAGGAGGGTTTTTTCCCTCTCTGTAGGTGTGCGGCAGGCTGTTGCAGCCCAGCCCAGCCCAGCTCTTCCTGGCAGGGATTCAGCCCTGTGGAAAGAGCGGGTAGGCATGTAGGATCCAAGCTGACCCACAAGGACTATGATTTCTACTTGGGAGAAATAAGAGAAATCTCTGTCAGGGATGGTGGCAGTGTATCTGCAGTGCATAGTGTGTGTGTGCATGCTGACAGCCTGTCAGCCAAGTGACAAGTGCAGGGAGGTAGCCAGGACCTATCTGCTAAAGGGCTTAAAATTCCCCAGCCTGCAAGCATTTGCTGTGATTTACTGTAGCCTTGCTCTATACTGACTTTTACCTGCACCTTTTTGATGAGTACCCTCAGGGTATTGGAATAATAAGAGCAATACCAGGGTGTCCTTTTCCCCAAGGAGGGATCTGCTTCCACCCCTGCAACCTCACCGGTTATTCCTACCACTGTAGTACCATCCTCTCCAACTAGGAGACCTTGCAGTCTAGGCATTACAAGGTCCATACATCCTTTTTATATAAATAGTCTGGTGCAAGGGGAAAAAAGGAGCTGTTGTTATTTTGTTTTGTATTTTAGAGAATGAAAATTAAGATGTTTGTTCTGGTCCAATATATACTGCAACCTCTAGAATTTTTATTTACTCAAAATTTGATCAGATGCCTAAAGATAAATCATGGATTTACTTATTCAGCTCAGTTAAGATTTCTTAAGCAACTTCTTGGGCCAAATAACTCTTCATGCCTTACTCTTCTGTGAATTAAACAATTATACCCTTAGGGTGACTGTTTAGTAACTTCTAAGGGAATACCTGTCTTTTAGGTGCCTTCTAAAGCTGCTTTGCTTCTGTAAGACTTTTGAGTTTTGCTGGTGGACAAAAATGTGCTCACTATTCAAGTTTAAGGCTCATTAGTAGAAATAGAAATTACATATGTCAATTAAAACTATATTTGAGGGAGGATAGAGGAACTGATGCATTTTAATCTTATATTTTAGTGTGATATTTGACTGTATCAGTGCATTAAATCTAATATATTAAAATTTTGGAATAACTTAGGTTGGAAGAGACTTCTAGAGATCATCAAAGCCAAGGCTCTCCTCAGTGCAGGCTACTTTCAAAGTTAGAACAGGTTTCTTAGGGCTTTTTTGAAAATCTTCAAGGATAAAGATTCCACAAGAAAAAAATCTCTAGGATGTCTTTAGCCTTATCTTCTCTTTCTCAGAATTCCCCTACCTCTTGTCCTGAGAAGATGCCCACCTTCCAAGACTGACAGAGAGAGGACTCACAGTCATCACCCTTGGACCCCTTAGATGTATTCTATCCAGCCTCATGGATTTGCTATATCCAGTTAACCAGTGTTCCCTTCCTTGATCCTCCTGGATGTGCAGCTCAGGGGTGTAATGCAGGGGCTGGGTGAACCTTGCAATTACTGTAGTACATGCAGTGCCTGGGCTCCAGGCTAGTAGCAAACTCCTGAGGCAGCTGGTCCAGCCATCCCTTCTTCAGCACAAGATGAAGCTTGGGATCTTACGTGTGCAGAGTCTCTGTGGAAAGGTGTGACTGACATTTGGACTATTAGTGATCTGCTACAGTTATTTCTGTGACCATGATCCACATGATCCTATCACTCCGGAGATAGGATAGCTCACGTCTAGGCTATTGCCATTAGGTAGGAGAAGCAACTGCTGCTCACGGTGGTAAGAGACAGAAAAAATGTTTGTGATTTCTGCTTTACACCAAAACTTGTTTCTCAAGTACAATTGCAGGAGAGTGAACTTGTTTATGTTGGTTACTAAATGCATACAATGGCTGTATATCTGATCACAGAATCACAGAATCAAGTAGGTTGGGAAAGACCTTTGAGGTCATCAGGTCCAACCTATGAACAAACACCACCTTGCCAACTAGACCATGGCACTAAGTGCCACATCCAGTCCTCACATAAATACCTCCAGGGACTGTGGCTCCACCACCTCCCTGGGCTGCCCATTCCAAAGCCCAATCAACTTTTCTGTGAAGAACTTCTTCCTAATGTCCAACCTAAACCTCCCCTGACACAGCTTAAGACTCTGTCCTCTTGTCCTGTCTCTGGTTGCCTGCAAGAGGCTGACCTCCACCTTGCTACAATCCCCTTTCAGGCAGTTACACAGAGTGATAAGGTGTCCCCTGAGCCTCTTCTTCCCCAGGCTAAGCAACCCCAGCTCCCTCAGCCCCTCCTGATAGGGCTTGTGTTCCAGAACCTTCACCAGGATTGCTGCCCTTCTGTGGACATGCTCCAGCATCTCAACATCCTTCCTAAACTGGGGGGCCCAGAACTGGACACAGTACTCAGGGTGTAGCCTAACCAGTGCCGAGTACAGGATAAAGAATGACGAGTCCTTCTGGCCATACTATTCCTGATAACAGGCTAGGATGCCATTGGCCCTCTTGCCCATGTGGGTACACTGCTGGTTCATGCTCAGCCTGCTGTCAATCAGACGATGAGATGCTTAGGAATGTTTCACCTGAAGGAAAGTTGAAAATGCAATTGGTTTTGTCCTGAAGTTTGTCCTCCTATTCATTTGCTTTTGGAAAAAGAAATTAAAACATCAACTGAAAAGTCTTGGCCTTTTCCTTCCAGCAAGGTTAGCCTGGGAAGGACAGCATCATCATGTCTCAGATTCAGAGCACTTTGTGAGCATCATAATTTCTCAGCTTCAGAGAACTTTGACATTCCTGGTTCCAGATTTTTGAAGGCATAGTGGTGACAATGGTGCAATTATCTGAACAACAAAGCGAAGAGTTCCAAATAGACCTGTATTTATCATGCTGTGTTTAGTCTGTGGGATCTTAAATAATTTGTGGAATCTCTTGTAAGTGCTGCCAGTTACCGTAATTGGACCCAGAGGTCACAAGTATATGGATCACTACAGCAAAGTCTTGTTCCATCAGTCAAGAGTGTAAATTTCTGACAAATGAAAGACATAAAAGAGTTTTTTGCTCTTGCTGAGGTATTGTTCTCTAAGTGTCTAAACACTGAGGAGGAAGTTAGAAATAAATAGGGTTTGTGGCTGTTGCCAGTACCACCACTTATTTTCCCTCTATTAAGTAAGTGTTAAGTATGAAAAAACTGTCTTTAGGTATTATTTTTAGTCATTCCAGGGCTAATTCCATTCTACATAGGTTTTTTCCCCCTCAGTGTCGGCTAGTTACTCTATTTACTCTGTATGTTATATTCTTATGAAAGCGGCACAGATTATACTTTAGATGATAACTTTTAAAAGATTCATGTTTATAAGTACATGTTAATCATAGGGCAATTATAATTAGTTCATATTAATGTAGATTCATGCTAACATTACTCTGAAAAGTGTCATAATGGTTATCATGTTTTCTTTCCTGGGTCATCAAAAAATTATTAAGTCTGTGTTTCAGCTTAACTTGTCACGGTGACTGGATAGAAGGAATAATGAAGCCAATCACTGCTTGGAGATCATCCATGTTATCCAGGGTCATTTTAACACTATACCCTCTCTTCTGCAGTTCTTTTGTCTTATTTAGTTTTGATTGAGATGTACAAAGTAAATAGTGCAGTTAATGATTTCCTTATTACTTAAATGTCTGTCACCTTTTTTTGAAAACTCTGGTAAGGAAATGTTGCTTCTGTTGTTTCTGTCAGTACTTCCTTTAATCATGGAAAGAGTTGTAGAGAATTTTCATTTTTTGAGATGTAATACAATCTGAAAGAACACATATTAGTATGGATACTGTAATATTTTCAAAATACTTTTGAAATGTATCTTCTTTAACATTTCCTTCTATTCCAAATGAAAAGGACACAATATACATATTTAAATGTGGTGTAGTGTGTGATGATAAATACATTAATAAATGCATTGATAAAATGCCAGTGTTTTATATATGATTTATTATAGCCAAACATGATTTATTTATTTTCATTGTAACTTCTTCTTTCCACAAAATCATAATGTTTTATTAATGTTCTTGCTATCTAATTGGGAATGGTGGCTAAGGTAGAGGATTATAAAAGGAAATACTTTTACTAAAAACCCCACAAAGCAGATGGATCATTAGCAAGTTCTGTTTTGACATTAAATTAGCATGGAAGTTCATCCGTATATATGTGAAATTGGATTTTGGACAATTGCAATCCAGTAAAATCTTGAGGAAACATAATTGGACAAGTCTGGGCCATCTCATCAGAATACAATGAAATAAACTGACAAGACAGGCTTCTCACTCTCGCTGCCGTGGGTGGCAGACATTTTGGCACAGGCTGCCTTTGCAGCAGGGTGCATCTCGTCAGGAGCTAAGAGGAAAGGTTGCTTCCTTGGGAGGGCAGAGGAACTGACAGCTCACAGGGAATGATTGAAAGGTCTTGCAAAATCTCTACTATTTTCAGCAGTACCAGACAGAAAACAAAAAATCAATCCTTAATATATTCTACTTGGGCCCGCTTTGCCATTGCAAGTGGGGTCTGTGTTGCTCTGACAGGGAACACATATGGTTTTGGCATAAACCTTAGGAGGGCAGGTGCCACTGGTCCTGATGCTCTCTTCCTCCAGAGCCAGATATTTCAAGGTTTGATTTTAGAAGTAACTTGGAACTGTTGCTGATGCTAGTGTAGGTTGTATCAATAACAGCTTCAAGTGACACAGAAGAGACACACTGGTAATCTAAGGTTATCTTTTTGAGTTCTTACAGGAACAGAAATGATAACTGGTATTTGTTGATACACTCCCTAGATAACCTTTTAAAAGCTTAACCAAATGTAATTATGCTTGTGGAAGTGGTATGAAGTTCAGATCTGGCTTTGGTAGGTTGAACCAAATGCATATTGTAAGAAAGCTGAAGGCAATTAACTTGATGCAGTACTTCACCACCTGGTTGCATAAAATCCTGTTAGGATCATAGAATAATTTGTGTTAGAAGGGACCTTAAAGATCATCTGGTTCCAACTCCCTTGCCATAGGCAGGGACATCTTCCACTAGACCAGCTTGCTGGTCAAAGCCCCATCCAACCTGGCCTTGAACACTTTCAGGGATGGAGCATCCATAAGTTCTCTGGGCAAGTTCCAGCACCTCACCACTTTCTGAGTAAAGAATGTCTTCCTAATATCAAATCTAAATCTCTTCACTTTTAGTGTAAAACTATTTCCTACCTTGCTGACTTTTCACACCCCATCTCAACTCAGATGCCTTTACAGATCTGCCAGAGAAGTGTCTGTTTTGAGCAGCCAAATCCCAAATGCTTCCTTTCTGCTTAAGAAGCATCAGTGAATAGGTTTCAGAGAGGTAGGACCTTCTTATTCAGCAGTGTCAATCAGACAGAGGCATCTAAAATCCTCAGGTATGAAGCCCAAAATAGAAGAAAACAGTAATACAAATGAAAACAAAAATGCCCCTTTAATGAGAGGAGGCAACAAAAGACATTCAGAGGAGCATGAGTACAGAGTTTCCAGTGATTTAAGATCTAGTTACAAACATTATTCCAAAACCTCTCTGTAGTAGCTGAGAAGGAAACTTTTCCTTCAAAAGCCCTGAGACAAATATAAGGAAAAGCAAATACAGAGGTAGAATGGATATGATCCTTGGAATGAAAACATTCAAAATTCATTGCACGAGGCTTGTGCAGATGGTAGGAAGGCATCAATGCTCAGCACAGAGCAGCACAGGCAGCATGGTCTAGGAAGTGCCTATCTTTTCCAAAGTGACACAACATTTGAAGAACAACAAGATAGGAACTCGCTTACTGGATCACCCCCAAATATCTGACCTGAATTTTCTCCAGTACTGTACTGATTCCATAGGAGATGCAAGGCACACTTGGTGGGTGACTCTGCCCAAGGACCATTTTTTTGAAACCATCAGTGTATGAGTAAAGCTGAAATTCTGGAATCTCTTTTCTCTGAAATTTTGTAAATCGATGTGTATTTTCCCAGTTTTTGACACATTTTCTTTCTGAATGTTACCATATTCTTGCAATCAAAATGCCTCACATGCTAATTGCAATAGTTTTCTGGGGAGAGAAGTTTGGAGCATAGAGGGCTCTCCCAGAGGCAGTCCTTGGAAATGGCTGAACATGACCACAAGGGCCACACACAGGACCTGTGTGGCTGGCATGCTTAAAAGAGTATGTTCTGACTGTTTACATCGTAGAAATCCAGTTCACTGGATTTCTAGGATGTAAAAAGCAGAAAAATATTGTGAGTCAACTTGGGACCTGCAATTCGATTTCAGCTTCTTTCCTTCTGGCAAGTTAAAAATCACAGTTTAAATCGTTGTTAACTTCTGCCTTAAGTTTCACTTATCTAGCACTTGGACTCCTGAGTTTGGTGTTCTGGAAATATGGACCTGTGAAACTTTCGACATTTTCAGCTGACTTACTTTTTAGCAGAAAAAAATGTAAATGGAGAAGGAAAAATAGTATCTAGCACACTTTTCTATGGCTATTTTAGCAGTCCAATTATACGTGGAGTAGAAAGCAAAACATTTTTATCATTCAGTACCATAGAGAGGCCTGATCATCTTTGTGCAGCAGATCCTTTTAAGTGAGCAGATATCCATTTTACAGAGGCCTTTTTCCACATGAGAATTATTTTGCTTCACGTTTCCACTTCTCTGTAAAGTGGGGGTTTTTTTTAGTGGTTTTGAAGCTAGTACTTTCCAAACTTAAATTGGTTTTTCAGAAATTAATTCCAGTTCTTGGTATATCACTCTAAAAAAACCAAACTTGTGTGCTGAACACTCAAAGGACTCATCTGTCTTATTTTAAAGAAATTGAAGGAAAGTTTCCAAGCAAGCACATGAAAATATGATCTTTATTAAACTAAAAACAGCTACGTAACTACCCTGTGCTGCTCTGAGGAGCTTTCTGAATATCTATATTGTGTATTGCTACAGGTTAAAATTTGAACACAGATTATGACAGCTATATATGTATATATCTCTAAGCACATCAACCTATAGTGAAAACAAATGTAAATAGGTCCAAATCAATATACAACAATAGCAACTAGTATTTTTCACTGAATTTGAGCATGCTTTCATCTTGGCACCATAAGCAAAGACTGTGTTCCTGCTATATGTGACTGTCTGGCTATATACCATTGACCAGAACTAATTTACCTACTGCTAGGGAAGCACCTTGATGTTAAGGACATACCACCTGCTGTATTATTTATTCTGTTTCTGCATCTGTGAGTCCATTTTTAATTTAGTATTGCAATGCCTTAACTCCCAGCTGAGAGCTTATAAAACAACTGAAGGTTAAATCATCAGTTAATATAATTGAAACCTGTTTCTCTTTTGCTTTTCTCCAGCACCACTCCCCTCCCCAGCCCCTTTCCCTCATGTAAATCCCTCTGGTTGCTCACATATTTTGATTTCTACAGCAGAGACCACTCCAAGTCTGCTTTGGGTAAAGATTCTCACTCAAATTGCCTGTGTAGGTAAATTTCAAACAACCAAAACAAAACAAAAAATTAATCTAGGGATTTTCTGTGAAATTAGAGAAAAATGTCTGGGATTTATAAGGCATTTTAGTAATTTTAAGCAATAAACTGAGTATTACAGCATGCAAATGAATGCAATAAAAGCAGCAGGGGAAAGGAGAGGCTTGTAGAGGGAAAGGTGACAGTTTTGCTGAGGAATTCTCCTGTCAGTTTCCCTAGGGAGGAGAGAAACAAAGTGGGGAGAAAAGTGGGAGGAGAGCAGTGTGAAAAGGCTCTTGGATACCATGGAGATGGGTACAGTGTAAAAATCTGTATACTGTAGATAAGTAAGTGGGAGGTTGATATCAAACTCCTACCAGCCAAAAACTGGCTTTGTGCAGGGTAAACATGTTAAAGGGCTGGGGAGCAGGAAGCATTGTTTAAGCCTTTGCCATACTGTTTCCCTACTTAACACTTAAGACAGTGAGGAAAAGGGACAAAGAAATATTTTTCCAGCTTGTATTTTTTGTATGTCTGTTCTCTTATCTATATCCAGTCTACCAGGAAGGGTAAACTATTTTCTAGAGCTCTTTTTTTTCTCATTGAAGTTGTCTTGCTACTTCTGATCTGGTTTTTTTTTTTCGTCTCTTCTTTTAATTTCAGTCTTAATTTGATTAACTGGGAGCTCATAGGAAATTCATAATTCTTCATCGTTCGTGAATGTGGGGAAGAAAATGTGACAGATTCCTGAGGAACTAAATGTTACTTTATGTCTGAGTAAGACAGTATGTTTTTAAAATTCAAGTCTTTGTGTTATACTGCTTTGAAAGAGTATCTCGGCTCATTTTAGGATTTCTTTGTTCTCTGCTTCTAAGTTTTATGTTTTTGATGCCTGTAAGACTGCTGTTATTTATATCCATGGCCATAAGGAAAATGCTATTGTTTGTACATATGATATCGTACTTCAAAGAATTATTTGATTTTTAAAAAATTCTAATATGTAATAAACACTGTAAAATGGTGAGTGTGGTTTTCAGAAAATTGTTATTTTTGCCATTGATTCTTCCCAAAATACAAGCTTCCTGCTGCCTATGAATTGGGGTAAGGCAGGCTGATTTTTTTCCTTTTTATCCACAACCTTGGATAAACAAGTGAATTACTTTTGTAAGGGCTTACATTTAAATGCTGTGGCTTCTGTAAAATTCAGATAAGTTGGATGAGGAGACTGTTCTCATCCCTCTCAGTTGTACTCATTGCTTTTTGTTCAGGGAGGCTTTCTGGCCACAGACTGATTCATGAAGTAGTAATGGCAATAAAAGCAGTGTTTTGCGATGGCCCTGCCTTTGCATCTGTGCATTCAGGAGGAAGCATGGTGCAGCAAGGTTCTTAAGACTTTAATTTGTTGTGCTGAGGACACACAAACCAAGGTGTTCATCCTCCTGGGCGTACTGAAAGCAAGTAGTGGAAAAGTCCTGCAGGGAGGAATGGGGATGTGCAGCACTGCCGTACGGCTGAATGTGGCTGGGTCTGAGCAGTCTCATCCCTGGATATTAACCTTGGCCAAACAGCAATAGCAGTCTTTGTGAAAAATAAAAATAAAAATGTTTCTTTTCCCTAAAATATTTTTCTCCCTGGATTTTTAGAACTTAATGCCAGCTGCGGTGGTGCTTGAAGTCTTCTTAGAGGTTGGAGGCTGAGGATTTCCTGACAGTGGTGGTGCTGGCCTGTGGTCTGCAGAAACTAACAGGGTTTTTTCTTTTAAGTTTTAGACTTTAAAAGGTGCATGTTGACCTCCAAGGGAAAATTTGAAGAAACCATCTCAGAGTATGACTTTTAATTGGCTTTTTCTCAGAAACAGCAAAAGGAAAGTCATTAAACTTTAAGCTGCAGTTTTACTGATGCTGATATCATTGTACAGGCTGCAAGCTGTAGATTTAAAAGTCAGATTAAAATTAAGTATTGGGTGCTTCAAGTACAGGCTATTGCTACTAGGAGTAGCAAAGCTGGTTGTCTACACCAAAACTGGTGAATTTAGTATGTAAATCTGTGGAGATTGATGAGGTCCTGCCTGTAGGAAAGGGCCAGAGCTTCTGCAGCATTTCTCACTGCCTGCCAGAAGCATTGCACCATGGTGGATGTGGTGAGCCACAAAAGTGAGATCTTCTCAAGGGAATGGTCCCCATTCCCTTGAGTTTCCTACTCAAGCTTCTGGAGTTTTGTGTTGTCCACTGGAACAGGCTATGTGGAGAGGAAAATGCTGTACTTTGGAATTTGGACCTCAGTGATTTACAACAAGCTGGATGCCATAACCCCAGGGCTACATGTGCAAAATCAGGTCAGCAGCATCACTGACTGATAATAACTTCTAAGTTGAGCCTGTTTTATTATGGTCTTAGGTTCTTTTAATCAGCTTTTGATAGTGTAATAATGAAAAAATGAAACTAACTTTACAGGCAGGTAGTAAGCAGCTAATTTTGTCAGATTCTTCTCTGTTTGCAGTTCCTAATGAACAGGATTCACATTTACATCACATGATAGTTAATTTGGATCCAGTTTAAGAGCACAAAGCTTGATCAGATGCACCAAATGCAGTATTCCAGCAATCATTGGCTCTTCATATGATGTTAAAATATATATATCTATCTATATATTAATGCCTGTTTCTTTGTTGCCACAGGTTCTGCCTGGCATACTGCAGAAGCATTGCTGTATTTTACCTGACAGGAACACAGGTAAACTTTTTTCTTAGTGAGTTGACATTGTAATATGATTTGGAGAAATGCAAACACAAATTGGATCATATAGATTGCTTGCTACTTATGGTCATTGAAGTTATCTTTTAGGGAGTGTTAACTTGGATTTTGTTTTTAATTACCTGCTTTCATGTGAAGATTTTATGTATTCTGTCAACATTTTGGAGGTGTCACAGTTGTAGAGGCTGCTGTCGGGTCTTGCTTATAAACTTATTTGTATGAACTTTGGAAGCATTTCTATGTTGTTAATTAAAAACTTTTAACTTTGTCAAGAAAAGGGATTTAATACTGAAGTCTGAAGTCTGGGCCTGTTGATTCACAAATGTATTAAGCCTTAAGTCATGCGTAGCTCTGACTGCAGATAAATGTTAGCCCTGTGCTTATTTTTCAGAGTAGAGGAGTAGACTAAAGGAGTAGACAGAAGCAGTATCACTAACAATACCTTGTTGTTGTTCAGGAGGAAACTTAGAGTAATGTGTTTGTGACAGAAAAAATAAATTGATGAGAATGATATCAGATCAGAAGAAAGGCATAATTGTTATAAATTGAGTGAAAGTGACTGCATATGCAACTCAGTATGATTTGACAGACTAATTCCACAGAAGTAGTAGGAAAAATATAGCTTTTTTTTCTATATCTTCTTAGTAGAATATATGTGATTGCTTATCTTAATCTTATATGTGATTGCATCTCATTAATCTGCATCCCCCTTTCTCCCAGTAGGTACCATTAAAATAAACCAGTTGGTTCCTTGGCTTGCTATTACCTGTATTTCAGGCACAGTTTGCACTAAGGGTAATTACAGAGAGAACATGACAACTGTGTTGAACTGTAGTGCGATTTGTGGTTACCTGCAAATGTGCAAAAAGAATTTAAAATCTGATTTCCGTTTTAGGCTGTGAACACGATACAAATACGCTAGTAAGATAGTTAATAACATACCCCTTCCAGACAGAATTTGGAAGTTTGTAACCAGTGAACAAATTGCAGAGAGAGTTTGGCCTTCATAATAATTTCAAGATTTCCTGAAAACTAGACTTGGTATAGTGACCTCAGCCCAGTCTGCATGCTCCTTTGCTAATATCCTGTGCTAATTATTTTTTTCCTTTTATTGGTAATATAAGAACTTGAACTGCATTCCATTGACAACCAAACTCCTCTTAATTTATACAGAAGTGTATCATGTGGATATCAAAGGCAAGATTTACATGAAGTGATGGTCTGGAGCTGAGCAGTAAGACTGACCATTTATCTGGAGAGGGTATAATATGCCTTTACAACCAATATCAAGAAAACCATTTATGTAAAACCTCAGTTACTTTCAATAGTGCCTACATTTTGACATAAAACATAAGGGAGGAACTTCCTGATGTAAAATTTGATTTTGAGAACTTTGAACTAAGCTCTTTGAAGAGGAAACCTGTTTGGTTTCGGTATATAACAGCTGCTGTACAACTCAAGAACACTTATGTGTGAAAATATCTGTAAGTTCTGTTGCTTCTGTGTGACTGCTGCAGTATTCTTTTTTACCTGCTATACAGTTGGGAGTTGCCAGCAGGTGCAATGTAACTGATATCTGTGTTCCATTTCCCCCACTTCTCCCATTTACAGAGTTTAAACACTTGACAGAGAGAAGGAGAGGGAGGTCCTGTTCAGACAGGATGTGGGGGATTTTTCACCTCCTTTCTGGAGGAAAAGAATGACTGAATTTCACTTTGATTAATTGCACCTGTTAGAGATAAATGGACCTTTGTATTTGTCAGACCTTATTTCTAAATCAACTAGCCCAAATTAAAAATGAGAAATTCGGTAAATCCGTGTAAATGTGGAATGTGCTATTTGAATTCAAATGTATACATCATACATAATCTGGTCCAGCTCCACTCTCAGTAAATGAGCCCAGAGAAATTGTCTGATTGTGAGCTATAGGTCTGTTTGTGTCCAGCTGTTGACATTTGGAGGAACTGAGCAATGGCTTGGGCGTGGATCCTAATAAATAGAGAAGGAAAAGGAGAAATGGACTAGGTAGAGGGATGGGAGAAGAAAGAAGGGAAGAACCATACAATGAGACTGACAAAACCATGCTGTAGGGAGTAAGGGTGAGTGAAAGCAAGAGAGGCAGTAGCAGTTTCTGCACTTATTTATAGCCATTCAACAGTTGAAGTGTAGGCAGCTGGGTGTTCTTGGGCTTCTCATTCAAGAGTGCCCACATGACCAGCCTCTTCTACACTATTAGCACTGGAGCTGAACCCCAGGGAAAGAAATGAGCCTTTGGGAATGATGAGGCCAGCTCTGCCAGGCCATCCTTTTGTCTGACTGCCCTTCAGACCTAGCCTGAGTTTGATTCTTGTGGAATATATGCAATTAGCCTTAGAAGTAATATGTCCCTGGATTGCCTGTAGTCTAGAAAACTCTTCTCACTGTCCCTTCCTACACTGCGTAGGAGTTTGAAGTGACCACACTTTGTCAGTATTGGTATTCTGTATTTGTAAACTGGAGAATAGAGCTATGCATGCAAAGATTGGTACATGGGAGCAATGATCTCCTTCCTGTGGTGATGGTGTGTTAGTACTTCTACCATGAACTTTTATTCTCAGTGCTTATAACTTAGCTATAAAAAGATATCCTGTAAAGACTTTCAGAAGGGAGCATAAAAACTGAAATTCAGTCATTCCATAGCAATGCAGTTTTGGAAGAAGATACATATTTAATGAGATTAGGTGTTTCAAAGGTTAAAGATTGGTTAATTTTCAGACATGTAAAGTCTTTACAAAATCTCATTCTCTAAATAAAACACTGAACAGAGCAATAGGTTGCTTGCATTAAGCTTTGGTAATAGACAGTGATGTTTCATTTCTTAAGTGTTAATTTATTTGTGGCTTTCCATTAGTGGTATTTTCATAACTAAATTAAAAGTTCATATTGCATGCACTGGCACAACATATGCTTGTTACTGTGTTAGGTATCCAGAACCTGTATTTGTCACATACTCTATGCCTCAAGAAGCACAAAATCCCAGACCAGACACCATTATTCTACACTTCCATCTTATTTGCCATAATCATACTGTAAGAACTGTATTCATGGCCCTGCTCAGTTTCTTTTCATCTCCTGCAACCTAACCAGGCAGCAGCAACTGGGATGCATTAGCAGTTACAAATTTAATTGGAGGAAAAGCAGCTACATGCTCTATACAGGTGTTAGTAACAAGATCATGAGAGGAAACAGTGTGAGTGTACTAATGACCTGGTGGGGAGCAGCTTGCTTATTTTCTTGAGTTATAAGCCTCTCTCTCTCTAGCTCCAACTGGGAGAAATAACCCATCCTTTTTGACAGATATCCACCACCCTCTGTGTACACCTGCAGTCAGCTTGTATTCCCTTTATAAATATTTCCCAGCAATGATCCATCCCCTGTTAATGGGAAATCTTCAGTCGAGTTAGAAGTCCTTCCCATTACTGGAGAATCACTTCTGTAAACCTGAGGCAGATACTAAGGCTGTCCTTCTTCCCTTGTTTAGTAAGGTTCTTGGTTATTATAATGGAAAAAAGAGCTGTTCATGCAGTATGAGCAATGCTCTTAGTTTCTACCCTCAAAATGAAGACAGCCATTAAATGCAATATGTTTTGGCATTTCTAAACAACAGAAAAAATTGAGGGGTAGGAATGCAGATTTGAAACAGAGAAGTCAATGTACACTGCTGTGTATTGCTTTTTATTTAAATGTATGTATTTTTAAAATTTATTTTTATTTCCAGTCTTGCTTGAAATAGAACTCTTCAGGCAGTACATGTGGGTTGTTTAGCTGTAGAAAATTTCATGTAAATAAGAAGAGGAAATATATCTGAAATCTTATGTTTTTGTGTATGCAGTATTTAAGCAATCTTAGAGCTGATAACTGAATTATTTGGAGTTTGATCTTTGTTTATCCCAGGGCCCCCTGTATCATGATCTAGCACAGTAAATGATCCTCAAGGTGAGCACAAATATATTTGGTGCAGTAAAATGTAATGGGACTCATTAATAGAAGGTGATCAGTGTGACTTTTAGCATTGCTACAGCTGTTAAATAGATATTCTTGCACTGCAGAGATGCTGATAGCTGTGTGTTTTGTCTGTCTCTGTTGTGCTCTTGATACACAATTCTTAGTTTTCTGTCATGTGAGGAAATTGCACAAACAGCTTCTATACTATTATTTTCCATTGTAACCATGAGTTTATATGGACTGCTAATATTGGCTCATTTTTTCCATGGAAGGTCCCAAAGGAAGGAATGAATCAATAGTGACTAGCAGCTTCTTTGGCTGATTCATTCTTTGAGGCTTTAATCTTAAATTTCCCCTCTCATGGTGAAGAAAAACACAGGTACAATAAAAAACATCTACAACTATCTTGCTGACTTGATTCTGATAAATAGCTCTTTTAAACTTTGAGTGACACTCTTAAAAAAAAAAAAGAAAAAAGATTGATGCTGTTTCAAGTTTCTGCATAACCCATTTTCAGGTCAGCTCTTGTATGCTGAAATTGAACTTGCCCAAGATGTTAAATCCTTCATTATAATCATCCTCTTTTGTCCACTGCATCGACTAAAATTACACTGAAAAAAGTGTGACCAGTGTTCTGCTTTCTGCAAAGAATGAGTAATATCTTCTAGAAAGAGTGGTAATTGCTTTATATACAAAAGCAGGAGTTTAATAATAACCAATCTCTTCACTGGGGGAAGTACAGCCCAAGAAAGGAATGTTTCATCCTTTGCTTGTTTGCTTTTCTTCCTGTTACTTGAAGAGCAAATATTGAACAGGAGAAAAATCTAAGATGGTGTTAAATAGAATTCCTGCACTAAACTTTACTAAATTGGATAAAGTTAACATAGCTATTTTTTTTCTTTAACTACAACTGTGTTGCCTTATTAGCTTCTAAAATACGAGTGTGGATTTGTGCTCAAAACCAATGTGTTTCATAACTAGCAAATATGTTGCTACCTCCTAGTTAATTATCTATATGTATATATGTATGTATATATATTTCTTGAAATGCAGTGGATGTTTGTAAGAAGAGCCATCCAGATGACTGGGCTGACAATGCATGTGTATGAACTGTACAGCAGCCAGTTTGATTACACAGAAGGAGTTACAGGATACTGTTCAGAAGCCAAAGCATGGTACAAAAATATCTTTACCATATTCAATTGCATCTTATCTTCCATCTGAACATTTTGAAGTATTAAAATAATTGCAATGATTTTTTGTCTTGTGCCATTGTGATAAAGAAATTTTTCATATCATATCTTCTTTTATCAAAGAGGTAGTTAGATTATCAACTGCTGCCACACAAGAATATTCAATAGGGTTATATATCATCCTCTTTAGAAGTTCTTTGCTGAAACTGAGGTTGTCCTTTTGCTTTCAAGATATAGCTATAGATTTTAGACTGTTCCTGCAGATTTCACCTGCTGTCTGCTTGCTGAGTTAAACATGAGCATTCTCATTCAGATGTTCAGCTGCAGGCTGCCTGCTGGTACTTTCCAGCCCAGTTTCCATGGAAATGGGAATTAGACGGGTGAAAATATAGGAAGAATAAGTATTTTCTTAATCTTCTGGTTAATCCGGAAGTTGTCTTACCTTGGCATCAAGGTTGCTTTGCTTTTAGTTGGATAGGCATATGATGCCAACTTCTGCAAATTCAAAAATAAATAAAACTTGCTATTGGAGCTGTTACAAGCAATGCCTGTTACCATGACTCTGTAGAGGTGTTGGAGATCACCAGAAGAGGATGAAGAAGGAAGAACTGAACTGGACTGTGAAAGAATAAACTGATGAAAGGATGTAAGGCAATACCCAGTGGCCATTTTAGATTTAGTACTGCTAGAAGTCTACCTAGAATAAGGAATTATACACTTCCAATCTCAAACTGGCCAGAAGACTGCTTTGTCTTATTGGACCTGTATCTACCTAGGATTGTTCATCTTGATGCACTAAAATCTGGTCTCTACATGTGCAAAAATATAGACAGTTTGGGGTAGAGTCATACTTCAATGGGGACAGGTTTATTATCTCAAGACCAGTAGGATCTCAGACTTCAGTATCAAGACTTTTAGCTATAAAACTAGTCACCATGTATTTGTCCACTTAAAATAACTGGGCAGGCTAGAAGACTCGGGATATGTGTGAGCATAAAAATGTTTTAAGACTCTAGCTGGCACAGATCTCTGTGCCATTCTGCTTATGGTGTATAAAGCATGATCACAGCACACAGTGCTGGTGCTTCAGTCTTTTCATGGTGTCCTAGTCAGTTGTGAGCATAGTAGAAAGACCTTTTTGGAGTTCAAGGTCCTCTACTGCAACTAGCTCATCCCAAGAGATGTTTTTCCTCTCTTATTACTGTTATGAGAAGTCATAGTTGTGTTTCACCCAAAACTATGTAGTCTTAAAACCAAAACACTGAGCGAAAGACTTCACTGATATTTAGATATCAAGTTAAATGTTTCAAGATTGATGAAATATGCTCCCCTGAAACGCAAGTGCTGCCTAACCTGTGCTCTCGGGACTGAATGTAAACCATTAGCTGTAAAATAGCACTTTCTCAACAGTCTCACCTTCATATGTGTGGGGCAAACAGGGACTAAAGAATTACTTGGTGAAGCTTAATTCTAGAGGCAGACATGTGAGCATGTGTGTTTGCAGTCTCTTTGCCTAACATCGTAAGAGTCCTGGTAGCTAAAGGTGTGTAGGAAGAAAATTCTCTGCAGAAAACAGCATCTCTTTCAAGAAAGCTTACTTGACCTTTATTTCTGAAATGTTTTGTAAAGCATTCCAATGCATACAGCTCAGCTTCTGAAGGAAGAGAGAACTGTGTATCATCAGCAGCAGAAACTGCAGGCAGCTCTGATAACTGGCCATGTTAATAATGTGACTAAGTCTTGATAAATGAAAGCAGTATGTAGAATGACTGATTTCTATATGCCACAGTTTGGAATTTTCATTTCTTTGTGCTTTCATCTATTTGTGAAACGGTTGCCCAGGCAGTATATAAATCACGTGGTCGGAGGGGCTCTGTGTGTGTGAGTGTTCTGTACACGGGCACTCTCTTGCGGAGGAACATAGTTTTGAAGTTCACTGCCAAAAGGTGTCTTGGCCAACACAAAGCAGTGTGTGGGCAGAGGTAAAGAGTGTGTAATTGTGCAGAGAAATCAAAAGCCAGACATTTTTACTCATACAGTGAGTAAGGTAAAATGTTAGTGTGTTTTTCTAGAACAACTCTAAGTCAATGGCGAGGAGCACAGGGAATTCTTATAAGTCTCAGAGGAATATAGCTATAATGCTGGAGGACTCTTGAATTAATTGGTTTTACATGGGTACAGTAGACTACACTGATATTTCATTACCCCTAGAGAAATTTTACTGTAGGCCAAAAGAAACTATTCCCTTACCTTTTAAAGCTCTCAGAGGTGCCTACAGAAAAGTATCTGCATTCCTGCTTCAGTAGCATCCTGCCTCTCCAGCTATTTTGAAGCACCTCGGAAACAAGAACAGACCTCTTGGCTGGTATGCATTAATCATACATAAGTCAGTTGTGCGAAGTATAGAAATAATAGGTATGTTTTATTTGCTACCATTTTTAAAACATGTTAATTATATTGCTTTTTCCCTTAAATTGCAATTCAACTGTGTAAATGGATTGTTATCCTGAAAAGATATCTTTTCATGATCTTTGAAGACACCCAGTCCTGAGAGCAGTAAGCAATGGAAACAGCACTGGAAATGACCACCAGTCCTTTATACCAGATTCACATCATTTGAATCACAATCCTCCAATTTAGTGGAAGCTCTTCAAGATTCTGAGGAGCAAAACATTATTTTTCAGGTTTGTGGGGACAATGGAATTTGTCATAAAATACTTATTGAAAAAAGAATTTAAGAAAAAATAAGGACTAGAATTCACACTGCTAACTTCTTGAAAGAAATCTATTTTATGAAACTCTTGTTTGCTTTATTTTGTCCTTCACCCACCCCCCCACTCCTCCACCACCCCTTTTTACTAGAAGAGTAGGAGAGTATGGGGAATTGGGTTCTGTATCTAAGATGCCCACAGTGTTAGATAACTTTTATTTTCATAACATCCCTGAACAATCTTTGCCTGCTCTAAGGCATGCTTCCTAATTTGGAATAGTCTGCCTCATGTTTTGGACTAGTATTTGCCTCCCTAGGATAAAATAACAGTTTAAAAAAGATGTAGCATTCAAGCATCTCCATGATTAAAACCATCAGAGCTCTCTTTCATTCTAATTGTGCATTTTCCAGAAAAGGACATCCCACTTCCAGTGATGTACTGGTGGAAACTTTTTCCAGATCTACCTTTCTGCTTTTAGCTGATTGTATTAATGTACAGTTTTTCCTGTTCTTCTTGTATCTTCTTATATTACCTGGTTGGGTGGGAGTACTAAAAGATATATTCTGTTATCAAAACATCCGAGCTGTTCATGCTTTCCATTCTACAGTGATATTCTCTATGCTTAAAATGGTTTATTTTGCTAGAATGGTTTTATTTGTAGTAATACTGTATGACGTGGTTCTCCTGCCATTTGGGATACTATAGGAGCTATAAATAACAGCTGCTAATATCTACAGTCATGCACAACAGGAAGTAATTTAACCACTTGTCTCCTTTCTGTCATGATGGTAAATATCAAACATTTCTGCACCAATAATGCATATGATCCCTGTAAGCTGTTAGTGGTGCTTATTGTGGAAGTGTATTACCAGAGGCAATGCTGCACCCTCTGCACTTCAGATTAAACCATAGCAAATGTTTCCATGCATGTGGTTTAGTTGTCTCAGTATGACTGTGCATTGGGTAAGACACCAGCTGTATCTCCAGAGAATCTCTCCCAGTCTGCCAGCCAAGAGGAGCGATGCTGTTAAGCAGAGAAAAGCAGGGGAAGAGCCTGGGAACAGCAAAAACTGGAACATTCGCTTATCCTTCTTGATGCAAAGATCATGGGGGTAGAGTAGGAGCAGAGAAAATGAAGATGTTTTAATATAAAGGAGGATGATGTTTTAGTATATCTCTATGAAAGTCATTGTACAAGATTAGATACATGTTGTCTCTTGTAGGTTGTATTAAGTTTATTAAATATGTTGGTTTGCTAGACTTAGGTAGTTAAATGCTTAAGTGAGGGAGTTTGAATATGTAGTTGGCCAAAGATGCTGTCCCAGAGTTCCCGAGGTCTTATCTGGACACAGCTTAAAAGCAGGGAAGAAGTGAGGGGCAAGAGTACAGTACCAGAGTAACTAAGGGAAGCATAACTCACAACTGTGCTCATCTGACAGCAAACCCTGCGGATGAATCATCTGCAGATTTTCAGTGGTATATATAGGAAACCTAAACTTACCAAAGAATAGCGATGGGATGATAAAAAGCCATGGGGGCATTTGCAGGTTTTCTTACCTTATGTAATGGCTTCTTGAATGTCCTCTTTAAACCAAGGACTGATCCTCTGTACTGTACCATTAAAACTTGTGAGCCATGAACCTCCATACTGAACATGGGCAGAACAATGCTGGAGGCTTCAGTTGACAGAAGTTTAATTCATGAACCACCTTCACAAGTATATTTGGAAATTGTGACTCACAGAAATCAGCCCACAAGGCATAAGAAATTACATCATGGTTAAGCTGCAGGTGATTATAAATGTAAGGGATAAGATAAGCTTCAGGAAAAGGCATGTATATGTTGAAAATCCCTCAGTATTTTTTGCTCCCCTTCTAATTTTGAGGGCAGTTGGAGGAAGCAAAACAAAATTGAAAAGCTGAAGAGGAAGGATTAGCATGATATGGACTGTTAATACCATGTGTTAAAGCATGTGTCCTTTTTTTCCCTTACCATAAAAACTTGGAAATCATGTACAGCCATGAGCATCTGTGCATTTAGGACTAGTGATCAGTGCTTCATACACCTGAGTATAAATCTTTCTGATATACTGTATTTGCGCTAAATGTATATAATGATTCTTTACCAAAGATCATTAGAATTTGTTGCCCAGTGCTAAAATTTTCTCTCTCCTGTTTCTATGGCAACTGTAATACTGATAAGACACAGTAAACAAATGCACTGTGTTATAAGCCTCCCCTTTAGCAGGACATTCATTTTATTAATATCTGTCCAAATTTGTCTGTTGACAGGTATGGTTCGTTTAACCATTCAAACAGTAAAGTATCTATTTCATTTTCACTGAAGACTTATAGCTTTAAGGGCTTTTGCTTGCTCTGGATAATTTTTCTAACCCAGTGGTGAGTTGGTATGTGCCAGTGGCTGCTGCTGGTAGTATTTGCTTAGCTCAGAGGAGAGTAGTGAGTGCTTTTATGAAGTGCTTCAGAAATGGGAAAGTCTTAAAGCATAGAAGTACATTTACTGCTAGCTAATGCAGAAAAGAAAAACTTCTTTTGCCTGTGATTCTTTTGAACATGTTTATGTGGCATGGTTTTTTGGGGCATAGCTGGAAAAGTACAACCTACTGTCTAAGAATTAGACATAGCCTTTTGTGGAACAAGTTACACCTCACAAAGTGGAGTGTCATCATTCAGAGCCATGCACAATTGTGGTCTTGCAGTATTTTACCCAGCAACAAGTGCTCTGTATGTTCTAGACTGCCAAACACAGCCAGACAGTGAGGAGACTGATGTCTTCCCCCCCTGCTCTGGCCGGGAGGACTGGCAGGTTGCAGGCAGAGGCAGGTAGTGCATCCCCTGTGGCGCTGAAGACCGTGTGTCTGGCAGGCACTTGCCAACCCGGAGAGCTTGAGTGGAGATGGCAAACTTTGTACTCACTGATGATACAATAAAATTGCTGCATGTTTGCTGATCTTGCATTCTGTTTTAGAACCTTCCTTTTGTGAAACAGTTTCAAAGTGACTATGCTGAAAAGGAAAAGGAGGTTTTCAAAGATCAAAACTGGACAAATCGTTCAAATGACTCAGTAAATGCCATGCCTATGCTGTACATCGTGAGTGGTTTATGGGGAGTGAAATGTCAAAGCTCAGATAGTCAAGGTGAGCACTAGAGACCCTGTTTGCGTTTCATGTGCTTAAGGGATTGCTGGCATTCAGGTTACTGGGATCCTCCTCTGGGCTGCAGGATGGCAGTAAGGCTGTCACCTTTGCTCCAGTTAGTAACATTAAATACCCTTTAGGAACTTAAAGAACTGCCAGAGCATAAGCAAAATACTTTTTCTTTGCAATGAAAAATTTATGATGGTTATTTCATTGAAGACTTGCTGTGTTAAATATCTAACTAAATCTGTTGTTAACTTTATTAATGGTACTCACTTTTAAAAAGGCTTTAGAGAAACTGATGGGAATGGGGGTCCTAATGAAGAAAAGCTGTTGATCTAGAGAAACACAAATTATCACCCAAAGCCTTGATGTACTCATGGGTAATGGTAGACAGCAAAATCCCAATTTGTACATTTTTCTCTTCAGATTCATTAGCAGTATTATGAATATCACTACTGTGAATGAGACTAAGATAATGTATCAGGATTCTGGATTTTGGGTACAGTGGTGACAAATGGTGCTCCTCGAAGATACAGAATTGCTTTGATGTTCAATAAGAGGAAGGCTGTTGGATAGTGCTTAAGGTATCTACTTTGTGCGCAAACACAAGTGTCTTGATATCATCCAGAAAAAAAGCTGATTTAGGCAGGACATCAGGTTTGACAGGGGCTCTTGAGACAGTTTTTACTGCTTCATTGAGGCAAACAGGTGCTGGAAAGGGACTGCCCAGATGATCATGGCAAGGCCCCACCATTGCAGCTGTTATATCTTGCTGAGATGGAGAACCCCAGGTATTGAGCTTGGGTAATTAACTAAGGCTAGGGTTACTGCTCTGCATAGGGTAGGGCTGAGAGATCTAAAGAGCCTCGAGCTGCAGGCACACAGTCCGCTGGAACTGGCTTGCCAAGATGATCGTGGCAAGGCCCCAACATTGCTGCTCCTACATCTTTCTCACTTAGAGAGCCCTAGGTACTCGGCTTGGGTAACTAACTGGGGTGAGGGTTTGGGTTATGCCCAGGGTTGGGGTTGAGAGATCTAAAGAGCCTCGAGCTCAAGGCACACTGGCTCTTGAAAGGGCCTGCTGAGAGGATTCAGGCACAGCCCCATCACTGCTGATCCCACACCTTTCTAATCTGCATCCCCTTCTGGGGTGGGCACTTTGGCCCAGTGCTCAGCTGCTGGTAGGGGCTAGGGTTAGGGTTGAGAGATCTAAATTACCTCGAGCTCCAGGCACACGGGCACTGGAAAGAGCCTGCCAAGATAATTGTGGCAAGGCCCCAGCCTTGCTGCTCCTTAACTTTCTGACTTGGAGGACCCCATGAACTGGGCTCAGGTAGCTAATCAAGGCTAGGATTACTTAAGGGTTATGTCTAGGCTTAGGGTTAAGACTTTTAATGAGCCTTGAGCTCCAGGCACACTGGTGTTGGAAAGGGACTGCCAAGATTATTACAGCGAGTCAGCAACATTGCTAATCCCAGATAGTAATTTTTCAGTATGACTGTCTTTCCATTTCTTGTGTTTACTTGAAAAGAAATAGAGTGCACCATTCATCATTCAACATTTAAAGGGGCCCTGAATAAAAGACTGAGAAACACTTTTTCCTAAGGCATGTATTGAGTATTGGGGATTGGCTTAAACTTAAAGAAGGTGGTTTTGATATGCACATAAGGCAGGATTTGTTCACACAGTATCTCACTGGAAGAAGTGGTGGATCATTGGAAGCATTCAAAATTAGGCTGGATAGGACTTTGAACTATCTGATCTAGTGAAATATGTTCCTGCCCATTGCAGGGGGTTTGGACTAAATGATTTTTGAAGATTGCTTCCAACCCAAACCACTTTATGATCTATGGTTTTTTTATTTTGGTTGTACTTGTTTTTGAATTAAAATTCAAGAAGGGGTAGACTCTGAGATAGTTTTTGATTGCTTGTCCTTTCAGTTTTCATGAGATTCTCCTTCATCAAAAAGGAGATTTTGGCCTTAGGGTTGACATCTTCAAAATATCAACCATGCATGCATGAAGATACTACCCCGCTGGAAATCACTGCAAGTAAATAGTTGCTGGGCTATGTTTATTGTTTTCTGCTAGAGCTGGTCTCTGACTTCTTTACTCAGGTAATTTATGGGTGGGGAGGCTGTGGTCATCTTTCTTCTTTTGAAACACTATTGTTTAAGTCCTTGTGGAAGACATCCTATGCCATTTCATCATTTTGATTGTTTTGAGTTGTAATTCAAGAGCATCACAGATCACAGATATATTCTCTGATGTTCTGTGTTTTCTTTTTTCTTAGGACCTTTCATAACTCAGCATAGCCAATAACTTGGTAGTTATTTTCATCCTTTTTTTAAAAAAAAATTGACAGCTTTATAGTTTTCTTACATATTTTGCTGATTCTCATGCTTAATGTTTTGCAGTTCCCCGCAGGATTTTTTAAATTGTCTCTCTAGTTTTGCTTCCTTTCTTTTTGATCTTCTAATTTTTTTCTTTATAACTTATCTGAATGTTTTTTCTGTCTTTTTTTTTTTTTAATAGTTTAAGAAACACTTCCTAGGTTGCTATTCACTATACTTCCACTTGATTAATGTAGTCTTTTTAGCTAGCAGATTCTTAGCTTTTTGATGTTGTGTAACACTTGGCTGTAAAACTCAGCGCATCTTTAACTATTACTGGCATCTTTGTTTGGCATTATAGAAGACATATGGCTTCCTACAAAACTGTGTCGTTATTTAACTTGAATTTTGTTGCCTTCCTGTTGGAGCTTTTGACTAAGGTATAAATACTGCACCATAAATATTTCTTTTCCCATTCAAGGAATCTTATGTTGGCTTAACACTGAGAATTATGGGAGAGAACTTGGGAGGTTTTGGTTGCAGTAAAAATATTTTGGTGTTTCATTCCCCTCTGCTTCCTCCTGGTATTGGGCATGTGTGCCCAGCACATTAATTTTTGAATTTTTTCTCAAGCCATGTGGGTGGTATAGAAGTGCCAAGAGTGAGTTTATTTTTCAGCAGAAATTAAGATATGGAATCTTTTTTGTTGTTGTCATTGTTGTATGGTTTGAGTGTTTTTTTTCCTTATTTTTTATTTTCTGGGTAGGCAGTAAAGTTAAAGATGGAATTTGCACTCCAGTCTTTCAGCTTCACTGTCTTTTCTACTTGCACTCTGGCCAGCCAAGGTGAAGGCAGGGCAGTCATAGCATAATTTGTTGCTCTTTAGACTGAGTTTCCAGACTCCCACATACAGCATGTCTTCTCTAACACAATTGATTGCTACTGCCAGGGATCTGTTATATAGAAACATTTTTCCTTTCCAGGTATCTTGAATTGGTATTACTGAAATTCTTAGATGATGACAAGGGTTATCCATAATTTAGGGTCTCTGGTACAATTGAATAGTGTCTCTCTCTGTCTCTTCATAAGCATGTTTTACATTGTCACATTTGATATCTTCCTAGTGGATGGTAACTTTTAACTTATAACACAATCTGCCTATACAGACAATTTCTTATGGAATTTATAACTGATTTTGCATATAGTTTAATTAAATAATTTTACAGTAATTTTGACTATTTGGAGAATGCAATATATGCAAGAATTCTGCCTGAAGGCATATTATTTAATCCAGTAGAAAACTGCCTTTTTAATTTCAGTTGTATCTATCTGATGTGATGGCCACAGGTTTTTTAAGGTTTTCAGATAACCAGAGAAGACCTCTAGATCGGGAAGATGATTTGAACTTTGGACAGTCTCTTCCCCTTGTCCAATGCAGGCGCTGTTTGTGCCTGCAGGTAATTCCTCATGGTTGTGCAGCCTGTGACAGGTTCCACAACTTCCTGAAGCAAAGTAGGCCTGTACTCGATGAGTCTTACTGTTAGGTACCGTGCAGTGTATTTCAAACTGAATATACCCTGTTGCAACTTTAAACTTAATATTATTATTTGGTCCACCATTGGCATATTTGATTTTTACCTGTTTTTGTAATAGCATTTTATGTACCTGGAAATTAGTGCCCTTGATTTGAGCTTGCTCTTTTTCAAGAAAAGATGTTAAAACAGTTTCTTTGCCCTCAACCATTTTTTTCTAAACTTCTTGAGGAAAAAGTGAATCTGGCGTTATACTCTTTCTTTCTTAAAGTGGGATGTGACTGCATTGAAATTTCTTATAGAGGTAAGAAAATGTGATCACCATTCCTAGATAACAAGAATGTTTGTCTTGTAGTTATTTTTTAAACCCAAATAATTTTTTTTTTAAAATATTAAACATTTGCCTCTATTTCTGATATTAGTTGAAAAGTGAATGACATAGGCCAACACACCTGTCACAATGAAATAATCCTGCTTAATCTACATGAATGGGAAGCATAAGAAGAAGCCATAGTTTAAAAGCTCACTTTTAAGAAGTCAATTAATATATAGAGCTGTGGATTGTCTTCCAGTTTAAATAGGAATTAAGGCATGATAACTTCTTTATACTTAAATATATTTTTGTCCTCCATTCTTTCCTTCCCCCATTTCTCCATCTGTGGTAAAATGAGCATAGTAGTGCTCATTTAACTGTAGTAGCTAGTCCATTCTATTGGTTAATTTAGAAGTGATCTTTGAAGAAAATAAAGAAAAACATAGCCTATTTTAGCCTATTTTAGCCTATTTTAGCCTATTTTCGTTATTTCAGCCTTGGAATTATTAACAAGAAAGCTTTGTTTATGTTATAGATATTGACTTTGGGATGCACTTATATTATTTAAAGTTCAACAGTCAATGAGTAAATCATACTAAAATATAAGTTAACTGGCAACAGTGCCACTTGACCATTTCTGCATTTCATATTGGCATATATTTATGAAACAACTACCATCCCAGTGATAATCCTTATTTTCAATCCTTAAGTGTTTTTCATTTGATGTGTTCACACTCAGATTACACACTGAAAACTAAATCTGTGGGAGTTAAATGCCTATTTTCTTATGTTATGCAAAAGAAAGAAATCCAGTTAGACATATTGCTGGAGTGATGATTTTCAACATTAAATATTTTATTCAAATGAATTAAAGGGCATGTATGCTTCTAGGAAAGGCTGCATACTTGCCTTCCATCTTCTATCTTTTTCTCCTTCAGATTTTTTAATATTAAAACATATTCATCTTCTTTTTTTCAATCTGTGTGTGCTAGCTAGATGTTTTTGAAATGAAGCTGTCTGAAGAAAATGTAGCTGAACTCTACCTTCTTGAGGTCTTGGGAAACATTTGCTTTTTTTTTTTTTTGTTTTTAATTTTATTTCTCTCTTGAATTTTATGACTGGCTGTTTGCAATTCAAAAGTACCTTTATCTTTTGCCTGGGATGTTCACTAATGCATCTGGGGAATCTATTAATGTAATATTTTAGAGTTCAATGAGTTTGTCTTTGCTCCAGATCACCTCAAGTTGGCTAACAAATGCAAAGATTATTTCCAAGTATGGCTGTGTACATTAAAATGATATGGAACTGGCTTCTGTGCTTTCTGTCATGAGAGATAGGAAAGTTTCTATAGGTCTGACTCCTTTCTTTATGAGGACCTGATATAGCAAAGCACTTAAAAGTGTGTTTCCTCAAAAATATTAGTGAAAAATATAGTGAAAATTGGCAGAACAAAGTTTAATGGAGGATTTTAGACAACTTAGAAACAAACCAAAAAAAAATATAGCAGAGGAGTAAATCCATTGTGGTTGAGTAAAGTTCAAGTGCTGATGATAAAAGAAATTAGAGGGTTTCAATAAGCATTTCTCTTCTGTATTCTACTTTTCAGGTGTAAGGCCTTGTATTATGCAAGTCAGTAGTCTTTCTGTGCCGCTGGTATCTATGAATAACATTAATATCTGTAGTCTCAGGTCATTTACATCCAAGAGTGTGAAACAGCTGGTATAGAAAGTTTTCTGGTTCATTGTTAATACTAGAATAATTCAAGGACTGCTGAGAAAACTTCCCTACCCATGGCAGGGGGGTTGGAACTAGATGATCTTTAAGGCTCTTTCCAACCCAAACCGTTCTATGATTCTGTGAAAACTTTCTAAGTGTGTCAGTATTATACCAGTATTCAAAGTAATAACCATGACTGCTCCAGTAGCAAATTAGATTCATTTGATATAAAATGTAAATTCCGTCACATCTTTTTGGTTGGCAAGGAGTTGCAGGTTTAGACTCTGTAATGGATTTTCACATTTTTTAATGACATTAGATCTTGTCGCAGAATCACAGAATGGCTTGGGTTGGAAGGGACCTTAAAGGTTCTGTAGCTCCAATCCCCCTGCCAAGGGTAGGGACACCTTCCACTAGACCAGATTGCTCCGAGCTCCATCCAAACTGGCCTTGAACATTTCCAAGGATGCAGATGTTTTCTTCAAGGTTTCAGTTATTGTCAGCCAAATGCGTATAGAGTACTGCAAGCTGCCTGACTTGATGCAGATGGTTTTAAAAACATCACTCCATAATAGCAGTTATGGGTTAGATAGTAGTTAAAAGACAGATCTCAAAAGGTTGTGATGGCAGTGAAGTGGGATTGTTTTTAGAATGGTTGTGCACCAAGTGGAACCATGTTAAGCCCAATTCAGCACTCAACTGGAAGTAAATATAAAAAAAAGTCTTCTAAAAGTCTTCGAAAACTTATATCTGAAACAAACAATTAGAACACTAGGAATAGAATTTACAGTTGTATAAATTAATCTCATTTATGTTCACAAAGCTGGACACCTGGTTAAGGGAAAAATGAAAAGTCCAATTAGGACCAAGAAAAGGAGGTTACATAACTAGAATAGCAAAGAAGATCTTCTTGGAAATTTCAGCTCTTTCTATTCTGTGGTGCTGGACATGGAAGGCAACACTGGTTTAGGGTCATGCTGGGAGCTGAAGGGCTCACTTTCTGATTTGGTATTTAAACAGAAGGCTAGGGAACAGGGAGAGGGCTTCAGCATTACAGTGGTGTTATTGATATTAGTACATGACAGTTTCCTTGTTTGTCTTTCTTAAGTGACCTTGGAAAAACACATAGGCATGCAAAAAAAGAGGAAAAAAATCCCTTAAGATCTGGGTAAAATGCCATACAGTCAGACTCAGTTTGATTGCTTGCTTTTCAGAAACAGAAGTGTATTTTAGCTGAACCAGATAAGCATCAGTCCCAAGCGAAAGCATCATCAAATACAAGGTTCTTGAATTTGTCAGAGAAAAGTAGAATAAGACAACGACAAATAAGGCAATATTTTGCTCTGGTGAAAATGGAGCTAGAAGTGGCTGGTGAAACACCTGTTTCCTGTGGCAGATTCTTCATCTCTGACCAGCTCCCACTCATATCTGTTTTGTCTCATACCTGTCATACCTGAGGACTTTTGGGTTGACCCTTCCAGCTCCAGAGGCCAAGCCTGCTGAGTCAGAGCTGTATTTCTAGAATATGTATGAGACAAGCACTGCAATACCTAGCCAAATGATAACCTGTGGAACACCGGGCTTCTTAGACTTTCTGGGAATTTGCAGGGCACTTGTCTTTCAAATGCCTTGCTAATGCACTTCAGATAGATGTAAAGATCTTTATATGGGCCACTTTGCTTATTTACTTGCATAGCAGAGTGCATGCACTGATGACCTTTAAGACTGCAATTGCTGTTTGCCAATTTTGATAAATATAAAACTAGATATTATCTGTAGTACTAAATTAAAAAAAAATCTGGATTCCCTTTTCCCTCTCTTTGTTTTGTCTACAGAATATTTTTTTTCATTCTTATTGTGTAAATTTTCTTCTGGGCATTGATGTTTCAGTGGCCAAGGTGCAGATGCTCCTGCCCATATGACCACAACATATACCTGATGTGTGCCTTTTTAAAAGGCCATGATTTAGATGACCCAGTTGACTGGAGATTTTGTGTAAAATGTAGATGTCTGTGGAGAAATGGTGACTAAACTAGATGATTTAATTATCTTTTCTAGGTTTTTGGGAAACAATGAACTGTATGTAAGTTGCTTTTCTGATAATTAAGGGCTTCAGGAGCAGGCTGAAATGGTTTCTTCATCACACCCTGTTACCTGTATAATGTAGCTTGCATATTTTCCTGAAAATTACACGTAAAGTACTATCTTATTCCCAGCTGTCTGTAACATCAGAGCTTTTAACTTTTATCTTGATGTTATCATGGATGGATCTTTCTGGCTCTGAAGTGATCAGAGATCACTTGTTATGCAGATGAACAAGCTGAAGAGCAATTTCATAACAGCAATTCTGAATGAATCAGAAGTGCAATGGGGATTAACAGGATTGTGAAACCGTGCCTTGCTGAGAAGTACGCCCATCCACTAGATACATCTTTCTCTACTTCCAGTGATCCTGTATCACAAAATATTCAAGAAGTTTTCTCATCTAGGTTTGCACACAAGTAAATGCATGTACTGTCCTAACTGCTGAATTCAGTCAAATTTTAAAAGTATGCAAATAGTACATGCTTATGATGTGTATGATGAATGTGATCTCATGGGATTAAATGCTGAGAAATGTTTCTCAAAAGCATTGAAAAGTGTTTATTGAGCAGAGTAGTGCAGTATTTTTCCTGTTGAAGATGAAAATTCTGTCATTGTTACAGCAGGTCCTGTGCCCATATTTAAATATGTTTGTAGATAAAGGGCTCTGGTTGTTGCCAAGTTGTTGATAAATTCAGGTCCAAGGCTATTTGAAAAAGGGGAGTGCTCATTTCTTAAAATCATTACAGTATCATTGCATTTAGTTCTATTTCTAGGAAAACACCCATCCTGATAAATCAGTAACATGTAAATTAATTTAATATGATGTGACAAAAAGTTATCTCTGGTAACTTAAAAACTGAATCATTAGAATTTGAATCAACACTTCTGCAAACATTTCTCATGGACAAGTCATGCAACCAAGTAAAGCTGTCCTGGTTTTAAGTGGGTTCCTGAGAGATTACAGGATTTCTGTGCAGGAAAATATTTCAGGATTGATTTTCAGATCTTATATATTTCATTTTTTTGGACATGTATGCATGATTGGTGGATATATACATAATCTCACATTTGAGAGAAATAATTAGGAAATTAGGAGAATGTCTTCTTATTTTCTGTCAGAGGTGGATTACTTTATTCCATTTCATTGATGTGATTATGTTTTGTAAGCTTAATAGTCATTCTGTCACAAAAGTTCAGAGTCTTGTCAAAAAATTGTAGTTTTGCAAATCACACCTAGAGTAGAAAACCAGTAATTCCCACAGTTGGATGGATTGGAGAATAACTTTGTAATGTTCCTAGGCTTTAAGGATTTTGTAAAACATTTCTCTTCTGCACAAATATGGAGACCAGTTTTCCTATGAGTTCTAATATTCTGATGAGCCTGTTTAAAAGTGAATCTACCTTTGTAGGCTGGAGGCATTGGCAAGGCAGGGTCGTTGTATCATGCATGGCAAAAAGGTCAATCCAAGACTAGTGCAAAGCAAGACTATTGACAACCTTTTAACTGAATTTTATAATTGGAATAATAACATGTGCTTCGGAGAGTGAAAATTTTAAACATTATTAAAAACTAAAAGCAATTACAGTGACTCAGAAAAAGATAAATAAGTAATTGAAACTGGAAAAGACTATAATGAGATTATAATGGTACAATAATAATAAAAACAAATAGTAAGCAAAGCAAGATTATGCTCTCAAATAGGTAAAGCTCCTGACAATAGCTGGTGAAAAGAATGGGTAAGATGGATAGGGAACATTTTGGAGTTTTGATGATGCAGTAATTAGCTGTGAGCTGTGCTGCAGAGGCATTACAAGCAGTAAGAAACTGTCCTTTTAGAGAATAGGGCCAAACCTTACCAAACCTGAGCTACCTCTGTATGTATGCTGTGAGTGTGGCAAGAGGAAGGCAATTTGGGGCTGCAATCCACTTTTTGGGGAGGAATCTGAAAATAGGACGTCTTGAATTCCTCATGTTCAGTCATAACCTAATCTCCCATAGTACTAATTCTGACCTGTGATAATATCCTATTTCAGCAGTGATATTACAATCCAAAAGTGAGAAATTAAGCAAGAGAGAGATCAAAGTATTGTTTTTCTTTGTACTGTGGTATCTCCCAAAGGTCTTCTGGAACTTCTGGTTCCTCTTATTAATGTTGCTACAAATTTACTAGTGACAGCACCAGAAACATGGGCTAACCCTGCCAGAGCTGCCTCCACAAGGGCACTGTTGAGAGGAGATTGACTCCCTGTCCATGTGCTCCCAAAGTGATTTATGTCGAAGCCGACATGGGAAGAGACAGTTCTGAGCTGGGCTGATGATCCTATATTCCCCCACTGTTAGGCTCATGGAAACATCTGTGGGAGCACATAGAAAAGGGGAGCAAAGAACCAATACAGAATAAAACTCGCTCTTTTAATGAATGTGTGTTAATTCCCAGTTGTTAAACTACAAGTCCCACTGTAAAGCCACAAGAACCAAGTGGTCAAATGTTGGGGTGGCAGAGCTGTCTCTCCCCAATACTGTGTGAGATTCCAGCTTCCAGCACTCAGAGATCTACAGTGTTAGATGTGGACAGAGATCTATTCGAAGTAAAGAGTTAACTTTTTCTTTCCCCAGCAGTTACTCACTAGATCCAAAGTAGTTTACCTCTTCATATCTTGTCTCTCAGATTTAAGTCCATATAACAATGTGATTTACACTGAAAGAAGTATTTTGTTTGACCCAGAATTGCAAAACTTCAGGACTTTGTTTTTACAGGGCCAGTAGCCAGATATTTGTGTCCCTCAGCAGTCTGAGATGAGCACTTCTTTATGTAAGAGTACACAGAGGTTCCACTGCCTAGTGCATTCTTTACACACATTTTATGTTCATTTGTTTTTCAGGTTGCTTCTCTGAACTCTTCCTTTCGCCTTACTTTTTTTTTACTTGCCCATTTTCTTTCCCATTCTCCTTTCATTTTTCCCTCTTTTAAATTAGTAATTACAGGTACGTTTTCAATCAGGCTGTAGGACCTAGGCTACATATGTACTAGTAAATAAAACCATGGACTGCAAACGTCCTAATATCATTCACAGATTCAGAGATATTGTTATTTTCCAATCCACAGATTTTAATGTTTTCCATGTTGCTTAATTGTTAATATAGAGAGGTTTTTCCCACTGCATTTTTGCTTGGAGCCCAAACGATCCTGTGTCTCAGACAATTCTTAGACAAGGACAAGTGGTGCCTGAGGCTTAGGACAGAACCCATCAACAGCTTCTTGGATGCAGCCACTCTTATTTTAGAGGAAAAAGAGATGTCCAGAAAATTGTGTGGACAGGTTGTGCATGTTGCCCTCACAGTAAGTGAATGCTCCTTGGTGAATTTTGTTTACTGGTGTTGATGTGGCACAGACCTTTGTGTACACACAAAAGGGATATTGGGGGAGGTTGTGTATGGCCTGTGGCTCTGGGCTGAATAACAACAGGTCTGTCTACAAGCCAGATTCAGAGGTTCTTGCTGTGAAAGTAGAAGAATAATGCTGAGTATCCTAAATTCCTGATGATGATCAGGTTTATGCTGCCTGTCTCATTTCCAACTTGTCACAGCTCTGGTTCTCCATTTCAGTGCTATTCATGGTCCCTCCCCCTCAGGCTCCCCACTCCTGCTTCACTCCTTGCTGAGGAAGTCTGAGTCTCTACCTCTAAACATCCCACTGCAGTGAATAGTGGAGTACTGTGGAAACAAGACGTACCTTGAACTCAGTTTCTTAGTTTGCCTGTTCTTACTAAGAGGACACTTTTTTTTTTGAGAAACATTTCTAAGAAGTGATCTGAGCCAACCAAAGCAAAGTAAGGCTTCAAATGTTTGGGTCAAGGCAGTAAATGATATATATTCTTGACTTCATGCTCACTTTTCACTAGAAAGGCTGTTTGAGAAGTTGAATATCTGTAGAAAATGTAGTGCCTGGAAGAAATGGTCACAACTTTGGTATTCTTATACACACCTCATAATAATAACAATAGGCATTGCTCATACATGGGCATTCAAGTCTCTCAAGAAAATTCTTAATACATGAACAAGAAGCTCATATGCCCTGTATCTTTTTACTTCACAGTGGTTTCACACACACACAGCCCTGATGTCTTCATGTTTACAAGGCAGTTTTTGTACTTCATGTTTAAAAAGGCAAACAAAACTGACAGTGACCTACTCTGTTGGAGAGTAGAGGCTGTAAAGGCCTTTTTTAATTGGTGACTTTGTTAAAGCCATATTTTCTGTACTGATCTTTGGCCATTTTCTTCAGTCAACCACTTTTAGTGTGTTCTTTGTATCTTGGCTCAGTGATAGTGCCTCTGCTGGGACTGGTGGGAAATTGGGATTTGAAAAGGGCAGAGATACTGAATCATGCTCGTTGTATTCTGATGAAAAATATGAACAGTGTCTTGCAAGTTGCTCCCAGGAGGATTTTGCTTAAATGTTGGTAAGACACAGTTGTAATGCAGTGGCAGCACCCGTGAGAATAGCTGAGGATGGATTAGCAGTACTGGGAACGGGCAAGGTTAGATCTTGCCACTGTCCTGCCAAGGCAGGGGTGTCCTATGCCTGAGTGGTTGCTGCTGTGTGTCCTCCAGAGAGGCCCAATTCTGCCAGCTTGTTCTCAGCTTCTGCCAAATGACCCTAATTAAAACAGGAATACAATTTTATAGTGGGGCTATATGTAGCTACCTCTGTGTTTTAAGGAAAATGGCAAAATTGTATATAAACAGAAAATTTGGAGGAACGGAGAAGGCGGCACTTTTTCTTCTCATAGATTTGTTGCAGTAGGGGGGAAGATTATAACCATGCCACCTAGACCAGTGACATCTGGGTTAGATGAACTGGTTTCGTGTGCTCATTGAAGAGCTCAGTGCCTATCTTTCTGACATGGATGACAGTGTAGAACACCTCTAAGATCACCTATGACCAGTATTTTTGACCTCAAATACAAAACTATAGAGTTACAGTGAGATACTTTTGCGTGCAGAAAGGATTTGTATACAGCATTTTAGCTTTTTAGTGTATGAACTCTTTCCTCTTGATTGCAATTTACATAAATGTAGATTACAATTCACAGAAATTAAATTAGGTTATTATTTTTAATTAAGGTACAAACAGAAAATAATTTTCTGAAACTTCTGTCAAATGTATAAAATCTTCCAATTAAATGTTAGAAAGAAACTTTTTCTTGTTGACTGTAGTATTAATTTTCTGCTACATGGGAATAGAACAAAAAGAGCTTATTATTGTTATTTCAGTTAAGGCTACATACACATTTTTCATGACAGCACCTTAATTTTGAGCATTGCAAGGTGAATAGAAAAAATTAAACTTTAATCTGTCCTGTTGGATATGTGACTAAAAGCCCAATCCATGTAAGGAAAATAGCAAATGCAAATTTCTTTCAGTGAAAACTTGAAGACTGAGGAAGAAGGCATTTTAATATTATTTCTTTTATTTGGTCAATTAATGTATGTATCTCTTATCATCTGGTTTTTTTGAGTCTTCTAGAGAAGTGTCAATTTTATTACAGCATGGTTTAATAAAAAAGGAAAAAAGCAGAGGCAGCAAATATTATTAATTCCAGCATTCACAATGCTCTGAAAAAGCAAAAAAAAGGGGGCAGCCTGTGAGCAAGAGAGGTTGAAGCTTTACTCTCAGTTATATTAGTTCTGTAGCTATTTTACCCCTTTGCACCTATTTGCTTTATATATACACAGTTGGACTGGAGGAAACCTCTGCAAGGAGGTCTGGATGCATATCAGTGGTGCAGAAGAAAACATTCTCCTTAATTAAAATGTGGCCCATTGCAAACTAGGAGCCCTATGGAGAGCAAAAGTACAGTGATGTTATAATTAGCACAGCTATACTCAGTTAAAGTGAACATCCAGCATCAGAACATTATATATAACTGACTGAATTCAGCATCTTGAAAATCAGGTTGTTAAATGAACTTCAGTGACTGGGAATTTGATGCTTAGATGTAGTTCAGTCTCTCCCACCACTCCCACCAGAGGCCAGTAATGTAGATATTTTACCTAAAAACATCTATTCTGACTCTTGTTTCTGAAAGCAAAAAGGTGTCTTTTAATGATATTTGATGAGCATGTTTGGAAACCTTAGTTCTAAAATAATGAGAAATTATTTTTCATGCCTACTAGTTCAAGCAATGCTTCCCTTATAAAAACAAATCACAGAATCATTTCAGTTGGAAAAGGCCTCTATGCTCATCAAGACCCATCATTAACCCAGTGCTGCCAAATCCACCACTAAGCCATGACTCTGTTCACCGTATCTACACATCTTCTAAACATCTTCAGGGATGGTGACTCCACCACTTCTCTGGGCAGCCTGTTCCAATGTTTGTCAACCCTTTTGGTGGAGAAATTTTTCCTAATATCCAAAATAAAACTTCCCTGGTGCAACTTGAGGCTGTTTCCTCTCATCCTGCTGCTTGTTGCTTGGGAGAAGAGACTGACCCTCACCTGGCTACATCCTCCTTTTAGGGAGTTGTAGAGAGCACTGAGGTCTCCTTTGAATCTCCTCTTCTCCAGACTAAACGATCCCAACTCCCTCAGCTGCTGCTCATCAGACTTGTGCTCCAGACCCTTCACCAGCTCCATTGCCCTTCTCTGGACTTGCTCCAGCTCCTCAATGTCTTGTAGTGATGAGCCCAGAACTGTACACAGCACTTGAGATGCAGCCTCACCAGAGCCAAGCACAGGGGGACGATCACTGCCCTGGTCCTGCTGGCCACACTATTGCTGATACAGGCCAGGATGCCATTGGCCTCCTTGGCCACCTGGGCACAGCTGGCTTATGTTCAGCTGCTGTGAACCAGCACCTCCAGGTCCTTTTCCACAGGGCTTTCCAGCCACTCCTCCCCCAGCCTGTGGCACTGCAGGGGTTCCCTGTGATCCAAGGACACGACCCAGCACTTGGTCTTGTTGGCCCTCATACAAGTGGCCTCAGTCCATTGATCCAGGCTGTCCAGATCCCTCTGTGGAGTCCTCCTACTCTCCAGTAGATCAACACTCCCACACAACTTGGTGTGATCTGCAAACTGTCTGAGGAAGCATCAGTCTCCTCATGCAGTTCACTGATAAAGATATTAAACAGGGCTGGACGCAACACTGAGCCCTGGGAAACACCAGTATGTGGGAAGTCTACGTGGAGAAACCCACAGCTTCCTTTTAGGACTAGTTCTCATCTGAGGTTTTCCACTTGCCTGTGCAATTGTCAGATGATCAAGTATCTCCAAAAGGCTCTTCTTTCTTGCATTCCATGCAACTTTATCTGTTTGCTGGCTAACAACAGAGCACACTGTTCCATTTATGGCCAGGGGAAACATGTTGACTCTTTTCTTTAAAAAATACATTATAGATTCCCTCTACATACATGTATTTAAAAATACATGACAGATTTCTCATCTCTGCCTCTTCCTTCTGCCGTATGTTAATATCAGGTGCAAGCCCCAACTTGACCTAACTTTTGTGTAGTCTTGGACAGTGCTTGCCAGGAGACCTTGACTGCTGCCTGCATTGAATGGAGAAGTTTGGGTCATCGTGAATCCCCTTGCTGAAGTATGATAAGTTCATTGTAGTGGTCCAAGGGGAAGTTACTCAATTCTGCTGTGCTCAGTGACACAAGGGCTTTAGCAATCAATATCCTGCTTTCAGCCACCTTTTCCTTGAAGCAAAGCTTTGGGACCAAATACATTTTTAAATCAGAAATTTAAAAATCCTGTTTGTTTTCTTTAGTTCTGTACAGAAAAATGATTATTACCTTGTATCTAAGCTCCAGTGCAATGCCATTTCATTCAGGGGTGTTAGCCACACCTCCACTGTTCTTCAGTAAGGAAATGGCTTCTTCAGCTTCCTGAGGAAGCTGATTTAACTCCTAAAGTTAGTGCTAGATGGGTAAACAGTATGCTCACACTCAGGACATTGCATAACAAACAGGCAAATAAGCCAAGGGAAGGCCCAGTGCACTACTGATCACCAAGAATATTTATCAGTAAATATGGATCAAACTTCTGAGAATACCACTTGGTCATCACACATTAACTTCCTGCAGTATGAAAGAAAACTGGTGCTGGTTCTGCTTGCTTGGTCATTCAATGTCCTTCCAGCCAGTGATGTGCCAGGGGTACATCATTGAGCAGTTGCAATTTCTGCTGTTTCAAAAACCTGTCCTGGAACAAATCAGATCATGTCCTAGCACATAGCAAGATACTACATACTTTATTTGGTGCACCAACTACCAACAAGACAGATACTTAAATATATTGTTCTTAGCTTATATATCCATTTGGAGATATACTATTCCTATCCTGGACTGAAAGTGCACTTCTCAATGTGTCTCTGCTCCAGCTGTACTCATGAATTGTTGATTAATAGCAGGTTTGAATGTCTGTTCATAATGCATACTTTCCTAGTCAGACCTCTTCTGTTGCTTCTATATGTTTCACCAATAGATGGTGTAGAAAGTGCCAATAATTCTTTAAAGATTCATTCAGATGATAGCTTAATTGTAAAATAATTCTGTCCTGGAGGACATTATGTAATATGATACCAGCATTTAAATTTGTAAATAAAATAAAAATATATGCAAGTGTCTTTACTAAACAAGGCATTTGACAAAAAGACTTCCTTTTACCTCAGCTATTCTTTGGTGCTCTAGCATTAAAGAAAATTTTTTGGAATATACTATTGTACACAGCTGTTTGGTAGGAGGAAGTGGGGGTGTCTTCAGTGAAACACATAAGTTTTGCATGCAAAGACTACTATTTTTGTTGAGCATTAATATTCAGTTTTGTTAAAGTAGATCAAGAAGAAACAAGTTCTGTGATGAGCAGATTCTTGACAGTAATCAATTAACTGACAGTGATTTCCATGACTAAATGTTCATGTTTAGTATATAGCCAGCACAATTTATTGCAATGTGTTCCTCTCAGAGAAAAAAATGAAACCCAACATGATGCAGGGATTTCTTTTTTTTCCTTTCCACTATTATATTGTCATGCTTATTATTCCCGAATGTCTCTAGCATGAAATGTGAAATTAGATTTGTTTGGATTTATCTACTTGGCATTCTTAAGCTTTGTGACATAGGAACTATGAGTTGAATGTAAATGTTATTTATATTCTTTTCACATTTCAGAAATGCAGTCTTATGTGTATAAAAGAACAAGGCTTACAGAACAGAGTTTAGACAGAGCGAATAATAAAATATGCTTTCTCTTTAGAGTTTAAATGAATAACCACTGTCTAGTTTAGTAATGGTAACTGTCTTGCTCCTACTTGCTTCTCCCCTCTCTCTATTCTGTCCAGGACTGTCTTTCTCCAAGACAGTGACTTGCAGACTTGGTTACTAAATGGTGATCTTATAATGCCACTGGAATCTGGGCAATGGAAACAGTCCTAGAAATATTATGGCTCAAACATTTAAGCTAGCTTTTACAGTCTATATTCTTTCTCTCTTTTCAGTTATCTTTTTTTTTCCCTTCCCTTCTTCTCCCAGAATTGAAAACCATCCAGTAAACATAGGCTTGAAAATTCAGTTACAGCAGAAACATTGGTAGATTCTTATTTTTCCTCAAAGTCTGAAAAATGGGGGAAGACTTAAAGAGGAAAAGCTGGCTCTGCCATGGGTGCTTCTCGCTGTCCCCTATTTAGGGGAGAGGGGGGAGGCACCCCTCCAAACTTCTTCTACCTCAGAATAGAGTTCAGTCATAATTACATAACCACATTCAAACAGGTCCAAAAACACCCCCCTGGCCAGAGTATACGGTGAGGTAAAGGGATATTTAATGTAGCATGCTTCCTTTTTGTCGGAGTGAGGCTATGACACGTCCCAAGCATCAGAAGCAGCCCCGAGTTGTTGCCATCTCACTACTTTACCTCCAGGCATGGGCACACAAGGCTGACGAGGGAGCAAGTGCTACGTGACCCTTCCTAAACTTAGAAGAGCTGAAGGATTGGCTTGAATTATTGATGGAAGTGGTTCCCATGCAGGTTATGCCAACTCTGTGAACCTCACACCCACACAGATCTTGTTGTTCTGTGTCTCTTGTACCTATCACAGGACATGACGGGGAGAGCTGGTGCAAGGGTAGTCTTTCTGTGTGAAATTTCTCAGTCTGAGGGTAGAGAACACCACTGATCAGAGACTGGGGTATCTTTTCTAAGCCTGTGGAGGTAGGCTAACACCATTTGGCTAGAGAAAGGTAATTCTAATTTCTGGTATAGGCAAAAGGACTTCAATCTCTTCAGGGAAAGGTAAGTCAGAAGATTTTCCAAATGATAATGTACATTCTAACCTGAACCCCTTCTGTGATAACTGCAATAGCACTAATAAGCCATAATTAGCACTGAAGTCCCTTCTCATTGCACCCAAGAATGTGCTGTGAAGAGTTACGCCTCTTCTCTTCTGAAAGTTGTTGGAGCTCTCCCCCTCTCCCTATTCTCCTTGAGCAAGAGCCAAGAGTGATGTCTGCTTCCATTGTAAATAATAATAGACCTGGTGGGAATTGCCTGAACCAACAGTTGCTTTCTCTTAAAAAAGGAAATAACTTTTTACTGAAGTTCATTTCTCCTAGCAGCTTGGGAGAGAGGCCAGGCCAGGTTGCTCATGCTGGTGGTTGCTCATGCTTCAATCTCTTCTGCTGCTTATAGCTTGAGTTTGCTGCTGTTTTGCACATTTTGCCACTCTCCCAAGTACCTGGTCAGACATTTTATACCAAGTAGTTGATGTCTGTCCTTTTCACCCAGCCAGATATGACTCTAAATAAAATTCCTGCTCTGAAAGAAAAGAAAATTGGGAACTAGAAAGCAAGTCAACCTTTCAACTGAGCAACAAACTGCAGTCATATGCTTGAGGACAGATTTTAACCCCAGTCTTGAACTAGAATTCATCTGTGTTTTGACACGCTCTGGCACAGAATGAACAAGGAACATCAAATACAGCTTCTGAAAGAGCTTTTCTGCTGTGGCACTTCTGCAGTCCTCCCATCTGGGACCTGAGGATCCCAGACTTGTCACAGCTCCTGATAGCTGGACTAGTCATTTCACAAAACCAAAACAGAATTAAAAGATTTTTCTAATGTTATTTTTTCGCCTTAATTCATAACCACTGAATTACCACTTTTCACTATATTTTTAAAACAGGGTCTTAAGCACTTCCTTTTATATATATATATGTTTAAATATTGCTTTCATGGCACATTCTAACTTCAAAAAAAGTCAGTCTGAAATTTTGATAAGCATTTTGCAGTCAGAGTAAAACATGAGGAGAATTGCAGTCTTAAAGACATAAAAATATCAGTAATTCTGTTGATTATGAACCCAGAATATCTATTGCAATTGCCTTGCTTGATCATTTATATAATGCTGTTCATGTGACTTCCTTTAAATAATACATATTTGAAATTGACCCTATCTTTTAGGCAGAAAAAGATCTGATTATGATTTTAAAAATAGAGCCATTTTTATAAGAACTGCCCCTTTATCACTGTGTTCCTGATGAACATCTGAGTGCCATATTTAATAGCAGTTTACTTTAGTACCATTTCAAACCCCCAGTAAAATATTTTGGTAATCTTACTGCAAGAGCATAAAGAATACTTACAGTCTCTAATGGACTTTTCATTAATTAAGACTGAATTATTCCTTATTTCCTAATACAGTGGTTCTGTAATTTTCAATCAGATAGTTGTTATTGTCTTTGTCTTTATATATTTTTGTGTACTTGGATTTCCTGATAATGGCTTTGTTTGGAGTAAAAAAGTTTTTACTTTAAAAAAAAACCAGAGAAAGACACAAATCACTGAGAGAATTCCTGAAAATAATGACAAATTTTGTACTGAAAAATGCAAGATCATTAAATTTACCATACAGTATGCAATTGTAGGCAGAAGAGAGACTGTGGATTATTGGCTGTTGGATTTTTTTGTTCTTTTTCCCCCACATGTTAGAGAATTGATACTGTATCCAGGACTTCAGTGAAGCAACACAAATAAAAATTCAATGTTTTCCAAATAAAATGGTCTTTAATTGTTTTTCTCAGAAAGGACTTCTTCCACCTCCACATTAATACACATTCTTCTGTGCTTCATCTAACTACCAACTCACTTTCTCTCTTTAAAGGATTGTCTATCCCAATTACCATTGACTCTTTTCAGTCTCTCATTAAATTTGGAGCAGGCAATTTAATCAGGTGGTGATCAGTGTGATATTACAGAATGTGACCTTTAGAAAGTGTATCTAACAAATCTGGATATTCTGTTTTACCAAACATACATTTGGTGTTTAGTTAGTTTACAGTTTTCTTTAGGGAAAAAAAAGTGACGCATGGACAGCACTGGTATATATATATTAAAAAAAAAAATTATGTATGTTATTTATCTTTAATTTAAAGTGTTATCTCTTGCATGTCAAGCAAATACGAATTTTCACCCCCCATTTGGACAAGTTTAAATAAATTGTGGAGCTGCCTGAGGATGTGGGACATTGGTACAGCATCATTCTTCAGATTCCACATTCTGCCTGTTTTTCCCCTAGTCAGAGTATCATCTCCATTGCTTGCAGAGAGGAAGCCTCTTGCAGATGGAGTTTTACGTTGTGAGCTGTGACTCAGAGCGTCCCCGTGGGCTGTGGAGCGGAGCTGAGGAGCCTGTGGGAGCTTCAGGAAGCGGAGGGGGTGCTGCAGCCTTCTCCTGGCCTTCTGGGGGCTCCATGGGCTCTGCCGGGGACACAGCAGCTTGATCAGCTTCTAGAGTCCTTTTCTGGAAATCCCTGGAGACTCAGCGTACTGCTCCGCCAAAAAGTGGGCTTAAACTTTGGCCAATATGTAGAGTAGAAAATCTGTGAGGCCAAAATGAGTTTCATTTGGCGTAGCCGGGTTTGGCATGGCAGTGTTGAAGCACACTAAGCCATTCAGTATGATTGCTGCCTGTTGTCACCAGGAGCTGGGAAATCACAAGTACCCTGATACCAATGAGACACTGAAAATTTACTTTGAGTTTAGCAGGTTTGGTCATGTAGTACAACACAAGATCTAAAACAACCGTCTTTTCCATGTATTCAGATCACAAGTCTGGTTGATTTTTTTCATCCCTGTTCATAAGACTACAGACATATATAGTCTTTAAAAATTCTGTAATTTGAAGTCTTAGATTCAAAACCCAAAACCACCTCAGCAGCTCAGATATGTGTTTTTTAATGGATAATCCTGAGCAGCTAAAGCTGCTCACCCATGTGCCATTTGGAAGCTCTACATCTAGATTCTTCATCACACAAGGTGAATTGCAAGGTAGAAAGGTAGGATTTGACTTCTGAGAGGGTGTGTATATTTCTTCTTCTCCTCTAGGACTAAAATAATTGTATGGATGACCTGAGATATAATATCCAGTGTATTTTGTATCTCTATTTTAGACATTAGCATGTTCTGAGGTTCTAAATTTTTTTTCATACTATCTTACATTATGTAGTGCAACATTATTTAGTGTTGCCAACCAGAAAGGAAGGGACGACATCCTCTTCTATGCATGCAGATCTCTGAATTCCTCTAACATAATCCTCATACGTTTTTTCAGCTAGTCTCACATATCTGTATCAGAAATACAAAAGTATTTTTGTCAAGGAGTCAGGGCTACAAGTACATTTGTGAGGAGTAACTTAAAGGTGTTGTTGCAGTTGAGCACTGAATCAATTCCTTGTAGGAAAAAAAAGCAGTTTCATGAGATCAGAATTAACAAAGGTGCACCAATTTCTTCCCTCTGTAGACTAAAGGAATTAACAAAAAAACATTATGCCAATATTTAACATCCCAGTTCTACCCTTTCATATTTCCCAAGTACACATCCAGGAAGAAGATTTTTCAGTTGTCTCTAAGCAACATGTCAGGCAGTGTTGCAATTTTTCATTTGACACTAAAATAATTTATTTCATGTAAATAGTGAAGACACTTATGTTGAATGGTGGATTAGTTTGTAAAAGGCAGAATTATTATTATTTTGACTCCTTACTATGAGTCTCATCTTGGGAGTGCTGCTTGTCAAAAACTCACGTTGAAATGGGAAGAAAAAGATAAGATGAAGAAACAGAATGTTTTTAATATCTTATAGCACCTAAAATTACCATTAATTTTTTTAAAAAAATTGTATTGTGCTCAGTAGAGCATGTTTTTAGGGATGTACCTTTATTCTTATTCAGATATGTCAAGTACTGACTGTTTAACACAAGATGAATTGAAGAAAGGTCTGGAGGGAATTTTACAGATGTCCTAGTCATGAAAAACTTTACAAAAAGCTTGTGAAGCTGCCCACAGATTTGAGGCTGTGAGAAATCTGAAATGCCATGGATGACTATGAAGCTACTTAAAATTTCTGAGGTTAATGGACTGCATGGTAGGGATTATGAGCAACACTTGGCTGCTCTGCTTTCACAAAACAGACTTTCCCTCTTCTAATAATGTTAATTATGAAGCATATGTATTCTGAGACAACATGATGGATGCTATTGTTCCATTTATGAAAACATTTGATGTTTACCAGTGTTGGGCAGCATCTTGCATAATCCTGCTATACTACATTTTCTGTTGTACAAAATACAGTGCTACTGAATATACAGTAAAAAACTATTCCCACTTCAGTTATAATCAGGACACCAAAGTACACCTCATCCCACACCTTCATTATTTTAGAAAATGAGTGATGGCCTTCTTCAGCCTAGTGAGTATTCTTTCTCAAGAAAATCAGTCTGATTTTCAATATCTGAAAGTTTCAAACTTTTACATTTTCTCCAACAGGTCTCCTGTCTTTTATCCCTTGCAGAAGTAATTTGGACTAAACAAAGACATAAGCAGACCTATCAAATGTCTGGTATGAACATAAGAGCTGGTAGATGGCAACAACTATGGACAATAGAGCTCTATGTTCAAAACAGTCTTAACACTTACCTATTCCCATCTTTTTTCCTCTGGGAAATGTAGATGAGAGCCTTTCAGTTTGGTCCTGGATGTGCAAATACAGATATTTTAATAAAGACCACTGAAAATTAGTATTTTTCTGTTCTGGTGTTTTTTTTCTTGTTGCCATGAGCAAATGAAACCAGCAGACAAAGACCTCTTTCACTGACACATGTCAAAAATCTCTTTCTACAGAATGATAAAATTGCATCAAATCTTTGTTGCCTCCATACAGAGAGATATTAGTCTAAGATTTGAATAATTCCTAGAATTTTACTGATGTCCCCTCACCCCCATATTATTGGTGCTGATTGTGTGGGATGTCCTCCACTTCCACTCCACTTTGAACTGATGGAAATGTTTGGAATTGAGAAGGATTTTTCAGTTACTATAATGAGAGCAAAATTTTGAATGCAGAAGAGATTGGCTACCCCTCACTACTTTAGAAATTGAAGATCCCTTGTTCTCTGATTTGTAAATCTTAACAGATTCTATCAGGTTCAAAGCTTAAGTAAAGTACATATTCTAAAAGTTTTGTCATTTGAGCTGCATTTAGCCATTTCTGAAATCTTGTGAATAAAACATTCCCTGCCTCTCTCTTACAAGCAAGGAAGCATTGATTTGGAGACAAGTGCTTGAAGATGTGCTCTACTGTTCATCACTAAGGTACTAAATTACTGAAAGCCCTATAATGTTTCTCTCCCTCATGCCCATGCCTAACAAACTGTTTTATAGAAGGTTTAAATTATTCATATTGCAAGAGTAAAGTTCACAGCTACTACTCCGCTCCTTATTTGGCTGCTGGATAAAATTCTCTCCCCACAGTGGTGGACACACTAATTACACGTTAGCAGATTGGATTAAAGACATACCTCACGAAAATGGTGGATATAGAAGAAGTGAAAATAAAAGCTCAGAAAAACTTGGAAACTTTTGATGTTAAGTACGCCTAAAGCACTGCAATTGAGGAAGAACCCCATTGGGTGTTCCTTATGTTCTCAGTGAATATTTAGTTTTGACTTCCTTTGAATGATCTGTCTGCAAAGGAAAAAAGCAACCAAAATGAAGGCTTTGTTTAGTGAACGGAGAAGTATCTTTGAGCCTTTTACATACAAACCTTTTGAAAATGTCTTTTTAATCCACAGTTCTATTTTGGTTTGGACTTAGTTTTCTGTGGCACATCTTTAAAGTTGTTTTGAGTTAGGAATACATGTATATTTAGCTTAGTAGTGCTGAAGATTACCCTATTTCTGGTGGTCTGTGCAAGATGGATCCAGTTCCTGAAAAACACCTTTCTAATAGACAGAAATCTATCCAGCTTTATTATTTTCAGAAAAAGATTGTTTTCTGAGTCCAGTAAGGCTTGTCTTGCCACCTCATTTAGAAGGGTGACCCCATTAACCCTCTTGATTTGGGAAGTATGAACAAAGGCTACTGCTGCTGTGAGTGCTTTTTTTCATAGAGTGCTAAGAGTCTCCAAAGTGCAGGCTTACTATCCTTTCATTTTTACTGTAAGTAGATGTGCTCTTTAATGGGGCTCTGTGGGAGAAAAGAAAATCCCTTTTCAAATCCCATTAGTCCACAGCTTCTGCAGCTATCCAGCCCCCATCTGGACTGGGAACCATCCTGCATGCCCTGGGGTCTGTGGCAGCTGTGACCAACACAATGGAATGGAATGGAGCAGAAGCATAGATTATTTTGATTGAAAGGGATCTACAATGATCACCTAGTTCAACTGTTTAACCAATTCAGGGCTCACCAAAAGTTAAAGGAGTTATTAAGCACAAGCTTGTTACTAAGGACCTGTGTACCTACATGCATGCAACCTGTATACTTTCCTCATGAACTCCTTGAAGCCAAACAGAATATGACTGAAATTCTTCTTTGGAGGCATGAAAAGGCAATTATAAAAATGGGGGAATAACAAAGCATTTGTTAGAACCCTGGGATGTAAATTTTGTGACCATTAAAATGGTCATATGTAGCCTTTTTTCCCCTCCCTGTTGGCTGTATTGCACATATTGTCACTGCAGCTCACGTTCAGAGACTGTTGTGTACCTAATGCTTCACAGTCACTCTGAAGTCATCACTAAGAGTTGAACCTAGAAAGTTTTATGAATTTGTGTCAATGAATTCAAGAAGGCTATGCTAGGCCCAGATGTGTTTGGTGTTAAGACTGATGTTTAGGAAAAATCCTGTCGAAGAAGGTCATTCTGCTGTCCTGTGCTAAGCAGAATTAACTATTAATGTTCAATGTGAGGATTCAGAAATGAGCTATTTGTTAAGAAATGTAGAAGCACGCCTAATCATTTAGTACTTTTTGAATTTTAGGAAATTATATGGTAAGAAAAAGATTAAATTCTTACTGCTATCAGCACAGAAGTATAATGTAATATGCCATTAATTTACCTCATTTGATGGGTTTTTAAAATTTCTATCTTAGAAGCCAGTGATGTGAGACTTGTTTTCTGTGCTACCTTCTGTTGGATCCTTAGTCTGACGAACTGTAAGACTCTGGGTCATGATAAAGTCACTGAGCTCTTCTTAGTAGCTAGAAAGTCTGTAATTTTCTTCTGTATCTATCTCACAAAGTCACCCAGGAGGCAAGAACAAGGTCTCCCAGTTGGCAGCTGGTTCCCTGGCATCTGTTCTGGTTCAGGATGCTACAGGATTTGTACTGGGATTAGCTCAATTGGTTAGAGCCTGGTACTAATAACACCAGGGTTGGGTGTTCAATCCCTGTCTAGGCCATTCACTTAAGAGTTGGACTCAGTGATCCTTGTGGGTCCCTTCCAAATCAGAATATTCCATGGTTCTGAACTAAAAATGCTCTTCTGGAGCAGGAGTTGTCACAGCTGTCCTTACCTAGGTTTTCCAGCAAGGTCTATATGTGAAAGGATTTGATTCTCTAGTTCTTGGAAATATATAGCCTCTCCAAACATCCATCTCCCCTCCTATGAAATAGCAATAAAAAGAATATATTCACAGTGATATTTCAGGGGTTAAGTAATTAATGTGTTGAGTAGCTTAATGCAGAAGCACTTTGTATGATTAAGTACTGATGTACTTAATTAGTTTAGGAATTTGATAATGTTCTTTGTGGGCTCCTGCTGTGGTTCATTTAGAACAATTCTGCATGGCCTTCCCATGGGAGTATAAAGGATGTTGTGGCCAGAACACAACTACAGCCCTTGTTTTAGTCCCAACAAAAGAAACGGGACACATTAGCTATTAGGGAATTTCACTTTGTAAAAATATTGGAACCCAGAGGAAATACTAATACTGTTGGGCAGGGCTTTGCACATGACTGTTCACGATTCAATGGTAAGTACCTCTTTTCCTAGCACTCTTCTTGATCCTTGGTGCTAATAGTTTACAAGCCTGTCCTAAATTATACCTGCTATAATTCCTGGTATATAGTCCTGAAATAAAGTTTGGAAGGATTTTACCAGGTCTCCCCATGTAGTTCTTTGCTCCATTTGGGCTACTTGGGAAATGCCAAAGAGACGCAGAGAGAGTCAGGCCCAATACCTGAATCTAACTGCAGAAATAAAAATGGTTGTGCAGGTTTGTACAACTACACAATCATGGCTTCGTTTCCCAAGCTGCTCTGCTCACTGAACATTCCAGATGTGGCACTGCTTAGAAATGCAGTGGTGACTGCAAAATGGCTGCTAATCACACCAAGAGCAAGGAGGCACCACTGTCCTTGTACATCTCAGGCATAAAGAGAACTCTTTGGTAAACATATCTGCTCTTCAACAAATGAAAGATAGAGTTGCAGTCCCTTGCGTGATAGACTCAAGTAATCCTTGCTAATGCCAAACTCAGATTTTGGGGACAGCAGCCTTCAATTACAGGGGCAAATATACATTTGGATATGAAGAGTAGACAGTGAAGTGTAACATTTGGTGAGAGAATACTGCCTGTCCTATTTTTTCTACAACTTAAAGAGAAAAACAAAGAGATTCTTGATACAATGCAGATGTATCTCTTTCAAACTGATAAACTTTTGAAAACTGGTAATGCTTTCCACCTTGAGGCCACTACACTTTCAAAAGTCTCAAGTATTTTAGCCACAGTGATAGTTCCCTAATGTCTGAGAATCATGACTAGCTGTAGGTGGGTAGTCACCTTGGAGCTTTAGACTTGGCCTGTTCATCTATGGAAACACTGAAACTCATCTCTGCTTTTAACTTCTGTCTACTTTCTATTGGTATACTTGCCCTTATCTTCAGCTGTTAGCTCTGTTCTTTGTGACTAGTGTGATGGAGCCTGATTTCAGATTGTGGCTTCTAGATGCTATGGAAATAGAAATAAATACTTTAACTTTTTTTTTTTTTTAAATTTCATATTATATAAGTGCATTAGTAACAATGCATGGCACAGGGAATGCAGTAATTGAATGTGCTGTGCAGAGCTTACTCTTTGTTGCTTAGCAATTAAATGTATGCACGTAGCAGCAGCACTGACAGAAATGCTAATAAAAAGTGACAAGTTATATCTCCAGAAAAAATTACACAATTAAGAAAAAAATATCTGTCAAGATACAGGAGCAACAGCAAATGGTACATATGGATAGATCGTGTCCCTCCTGAAAGCAGGATCTTCAGGTACTGACCACTAGAGGGGCTGAGATGATGGAAATAGAAGGTATCCACATTTATAGCATGGGCTACAGACACACAGTTGTGCAAACATCATGGTAAGGCTTTCTGTTGTTGTTGTTGTTGTTCCTTTATTATTTGTACTTATTTTTATCCATAAAGTGTCTAGAAACATGTTCTGTTTCCTTTGTTTCATTTTTCTCCTCGGTGTTCAGGTTTGCTGATTTTTCGCAGCGTTTCTTTCTATTGAATTTCTGACTTTCCTAGCAGATCCTTGTGTCACAGTATAAGGTTTTATTTACATAACGTGATGCAATCTATCGTGTTAATGTAAATAGAATTATCTATAAAACTGGTTCTTTAAGAATACTAAACTGCTTCTATTTATTTATTTATTGTTTATTTTTAATTCAGAACAAACATGAAGCAGAGGAACTGCACTGTAGGCTGCAATTCTCAAAAAAGCCCAGCATTTAAAGACTCCTTTCTTTGTGGGATTTCTATGTTTAACCTTTCGCTCCTTCTCTCTCATGTTTAATCTTCCTCCAAAATCTGTGTCACTTGCGCTGTGCTCAGGTAGTGCATTGTTTCTTGGACAGACGAGTTAATACTGATTATACACATGATCTGCTGTGGATAAACACAGTTATCAAGGGTTTTTCAGAGCTTTTTCCAAACCGGCTTGACAAATTGTTGCATGAATTTTTTCATTACATTTAAAGAGTCATTTACAGGTACAAAGTAATTGCTCTTAACTTGTTTATTAATATCTGTGGCATTTAGAAAATATTTCTAGTTATGTGGAGGATTTAAATAGTTTTTCTTTTAATAATTCTTTCCGGCATTTTAGAGCTTTTCCTCATTAGATTTCTCCTCACCAAAGTGCTGATTCTGCACTTGACAGTCTGCCTGCATAGTGAATTGCAGGATCTGGGCCCAATTTTGATCTATTTATATTATAGTCCATTTCATTTTAACTGAATGCAAGTACTAATTTGGCTGTACTTGCTTTCAGCATTATCTCAAGTTGTGCCAAATCATCAGACAGTCCATTTGGAGTTTGGCGGGCTTTGCTGAAGCGCCTACATTTTTGGTCAAGTGCTATTGAAAAAATGCTATTTATCAGACAAAAGTAGCCTAACTCTTGGCTTGGTTCAAGAATTCCAGGTCTTTATCCCCAGATTTAGCAAATAAGCTGGATTCTGAATCAGTGCAGGTTGTGTTCTGTGTTAACAAAATGAATCAGGCTTCTTTTAATTCATGCACTATACCTCTTCAGAAATAAAAATGAAAACACACAGTAAAAATATTAGTTAAAAATTGGAACATTACTTGACTTTTTCCTGCTGCCTTCCTTATGACTGTATTCATAGAACAGTAATCGAGATAACTCTGCACGCAGAGCAATCCTGTCGTATGATGCAAGCAGAAAAAGGCTATTCAAAGAGAATTTTTTGAGCTAGTCCACCTTATGTTCACTTCATTTGTTCTGTATTTTTCAAAAAAGGGGCTTTTTTAGCATTAGTTAAGCAGGCAGAAATTATCTCATACAGATGAAACTATATTGCAACCCCAAACTAGCAAGGGTGAGGAAATGATAGTGTAAGATAGGAAGGAGAAGAGCAGCAGATCATTGTGCTGAAATACCTTGCATTTGGTTGTGATCTTTTTAACAAGATGTTTTAGAACTAGTTCAGAACATTGAATCAAACATCCAGAAAAGGTAAGGTTTGAATCCACTGGGATGATATAAACCAAAATTTTCCTCTTCTTCCTACTCTAGTAAACGCTATGATGGCAAAATAAACTTTGAGAGAATCACTTTGATTTGTGAAATACTTTTCTCCAAAGGCTGCATTTTGAAAGCTAATTCCAAATAAGCCCATTGCAGAAGTGTGCATATGTGTGCATATATAATACAAAGGGAAAAAGCAAATGCTTCATAGAAATGTCTGCTTAAATGTCTGCCTGAAAATGTATGCAGTATATTCTTTTTTAAGTAGCCTCCTCCTGGTAGTACCTTCACTCAGATTCTCACCATTCCCATACAGTGTGCTGTAAATACCCTGTGAGAATGACTAGCAGGGAGGATGATCTTGCATAACAGGCAGCTGACTAATTTAGACCAGGAACATTGATCTACAATGACTGAAATAGTCTCAGTCTTGTTCCGATTTCGACATTTGAAGTTTTGGCATCACTTTCATGGATACTTGTGTTGTTCAGTCTCCGGAAGTCACTGTTCATATATTTTACCATTTTCAGGTAAAGCAAGAGAGAGCTAAGACTTTCCAAATATAAAAAAAAAAGGTAGGATTTTGTGTATCATATATGTTCCTGACACACAGAAAAGGCTATGTTAAATTTTTGTGAACTATCACTGCCCTATCCACTTCTTTAACATATACCATAATAGGCACTTTTCTCCATCTTTCTCAGCATGCTACTTTGCCCTCCATATTTTATTCACCTTTCTGAGCACTGTATCTTGACCTAAGCTGTTCTTTTATCCAATTACATTAATTCATGTTTTCATGAAAAGACTGCCTCCAAAAACTTACTGCAATAATGAAAGTCTGAGGTCCATCTCCCACCTGTATTTTCTTCAGTTTTGGGCCACCCAGGTAAAGCCTGGGACTGTGGGGTATGTTTCAAAGGTACACTAATTGTGCAGTTTCTGTGGCTGCCTAGGACACTGTTTTTTGAGACATTGATTTAAATCAGTGCTGGACACTGCAAAGCCAAGCACCGCAAAGAGGCAGGACTTGCTTGAGTACTGGTCTGTTCTGGGTCTGAAGCCAAGGGACGAAGCTGAGCTTGCAAGGTGGGAATGTCTTTGAGCATAAGTGATTGCTAATCACTGGAGCCTCTTGGAGGTCAGCTCTGATGTTTTCATTTGATTGATAATCAAGTCTTCCCATGGGTGTTTGTGCATATCCAGTGCCATTGTATGTGTACATATTTGCAAACATATGTGAGAGACCACTGGGGTTCTCCTTTGACTCAACTGAGCTTTCTCTCCATCCATGCTCTTGCACTTCTCTTAGAAGAGACCTTAAAAAACTTCCAATGGGCTATTATGCATGTGCTACATAAATAGACGTACATCTTATATTCTTTGCTACCACAAAAATATGAGTCATCGCTGCAAGTAATTTTGTTTTGAGTAACAGCAAACTGGATCTGAATTCCTAAAGTAGGAAGAAGTCAGGGAAGAAATTACTGTGTAGTTTGCTAGTTTTGTTTTAAGCAATCAATCCTGTAAAATAAACAATGAATCCTGTAAATAAACAATGCTTCATGAAATATGTGCCCTTAAAAGAAACCCAAAACCTAACCTAGAACTGTAAAATATATTGCCTCTGCATCTGTTCATTTAGATTTGTATTCTTATTGCAAAAATACATCTAAAATTAATAAAACACAGAAAAAGAATAGGTTAAGAAAGGAGCAGACATTTGTGCAATTGATTTCTATAGGAAACGGAGAATTCTTTTTCTCTCTTCCCTCACTCCCCAATGTGTAATGCTTACACTAATCAGCTCACCAGTTTTAATCTTAACTACTTATACCTATCTTGCAGAATATATCATTATGGAAAAGGTAAACTTGTTTGAATACAAATTTTCTTCCTCACTAACAAACACCAGAAAAAAGTGATGGGTAAAATTTAGGACACTATTGTATAATAAATGAGTAATCTGAGAAAATGTAATGCATAGACAACAGTCTCTTCTTGCTGTGCTGTTGCTCAGATACACAGCTTGTCTGAATCTAAACATACTGATTTATAAAAAGTGCATATTTGGTGATACAAACCCACAAGCCTGAAAAACAGTGAACAGGAAGAATTATATTGATATAACTGGTGGTGCCTATTTGAAAAAGCCCTTTTAGGAGAACAGTGAGCTACAGTGGAGTTAAGCTTTTAAAGTTACATTGTAATACGTTTTGGCCTGTGACTGGGAAAAAAGGGCATTTAGAGACATCTACTCAAAGGCTTTTTTTTTCTTGATCGGTGCAGAAGAGGAACTCTTCGGTGAGAATATCTGGGCACAGAGCCCACACCCCAGCAATGGAGAGGATGAAGTTACACTTGTTTATAATTTTTAAAGTGTATGGTTTGGTGCTCCCAGGCTCCTTATCGGTATTAGTATGTGGCTGGAGATATTTGTTAATTGATGGACAGAAAAGAATAGCTTAATCTTTGTTCAATGAAGAAGGCCTTTGCATCTTAAAGGATTATAAATGTTCTCTTTGATAATCTCATTTTTTTAAACATTTCTTTAACTTCATATTAACTACTGGTGCTCTGATTGATACTGAATATAGATGTGTTTATCAAGATATTAGTGGGAAATACTCTGTATTTCTTATGAGACACTAGTGGTAAAGGAGTACAGGAACCCTTTTCCTGTGGGACCCATTCTTGCCATTAGAATGACAGTAAGCCTTCAATCTGTGTCATTTTATGGATGCCGCAGGATCGATCTGACAGGCTTGGTGCGGGAGACCATTCAAACCAAGAGCTGGGCTTCAGGGAAAGCTTGGTTTTATTTCCAACTGCTCAGCCTTTGCAGAAGGTGAGGTGGATGGAGCTTGCTCCTTTCTGCTGGACATCCCTGCCAAGAAGACAACAGCTCAGAGTGCTATTTTGAGTCGGTGCTGACTTGTGGAGAAAGACTATTTCAGTCGCAATGATGCCATTTCACCAGCTCAGGGGATATTTGCCTCTAGATGGAGCCGTCCACTTGTGTTACAGCAGCGCTGGCTAAAGCAGAGAGGCTCAAAGGTGCAGTGCTGCTCCTGGAAAGCTGCTCAGCAGAGCCCTGCAGCCAAGCAGGTGCCCAGCTCAAGCTTGGCACTGTGTGACAACAACAAACTCTCCTCTGCTCGTCTTAGAGCAGACATGGGGATGGCAGAATGGGCTGCAGGGCAGACCTCCCTATTTACAGCAAAGCCTTTTGTCCCTTCTCCAATCCCTGGCTATTTTCTTGCAGGCTTTCTCTGGTCCCTCTTCTTGGTCACCCCTTGCAGCTCACTTTGTGTCTTGGCATCTTCCAGGCCTACAGAAATCACTTGCTCCTCAGCATCTTCATTATCTCCTTAAATCCATCCTCCAGCTATGTTCTGTAAGAGTCACTTTTTAATAGCTGTGTTTTCTTTATACTGTGTACTCAGTTGCTGTGATTGTGAATCTGCACTATATTTGTCTGTGTTTTAGGTAAAGTCAGGGCATGTCTTCTATGTACCTCTATGCAGATTGGAATGATTTCTAAAGCATAATTTGTAGCTTTACAGGTCATTTGATCCCAAACAGATTAATTTAATCTGAGCAAGGTCTGTGCTTGTCTTAAATAATGTCCCATTATAAATTATCTTATTTGTGGGTTAAGATACTCTGCCATAGCTTGTAATGCTGCAGCTGAACCCCTGTATGAGGCTGTATGTAGAGCTGACTTCTTGGTTCCCAAAAAGCTGGGGCTGTGAATTTGCATTGTAGTGGGTATATGCGTTCCCAAACAGAAGAAAATGCGTTTCTGTGCCAACCAGCTTGTAACATATTTTAAGTAGCATGATGTGACATACTTAATAGTTAGCATACAGAGGTCACTTTATTTTTTGGCACTTCTCCCAGGAAATAAGACAGGAGCACAAGTAAGTAGGCAAGCGTAACAGAAAACAGCTTAAAAGTCAGAGTGGCACTCCACCAATAAATATCAGCCTTTTGGTGTACTCTCCTTCCACAGTTGCCCAAGTTTTATAAGCTCCCACTAAAATGCTATTCTGCTTTTGTCAAAACCTGGACACATGTGCATTTACTAAGACTTCATCAGAAGGAAAATCTTTATCACATTCTCATTTATATAGAAAAATTTTGAGCAGAGAATTGTTCAATATTTTCTATGACTTATATAGAAAATGCTGACTATTTTAAACCAACAGCTGAATCCTGTGAACTTCTAGGAAGTGCTTTCCTCCTCCTTTAATGTATCTAGGTGCCATACATGGAAATGATATGTGAAAAAGTAACTACTGCTGATTTGTTTTTCATGTGACATTTAATATATTAGCAAGAGTTTGTTCTCATGAAAGTGAGGGTTTACAAGGAAAAACTTTCTTCTTCAGTTTGGTTTAAGAAACTAATATTATGATAGGCAATATTCTGGGTTCTTACATGTTGGACATCTGGTATGAAGGGTCAAGGGCAATTTGCATATCTATCTTTTAAGAAAATATTTATGATTTTGGGAAAGCTCCATCTGTGAGTATTGGGGATATTGTTTGAGTCCTTGAGGCTGGCAATGTAGATTATGTAGATTTGGGTGTCTAGGGGACTATATATCCTACCTCAGCAGCAGGAATATACCTCTGATGGCACTACTTCTACACAAACCACAGCTCCTGATTCTTGCTGAAGGTTTCAAGTATTTTACCTGCATGTCCTGTATGCAGTGAGCACTCTGCTCTTCCTGGAAAAGGCAAAAAGGGGTCTCAGTGAAGGGACCTCATTGAGTGTATTGAAGAGTAGTATTAAGAATTTTCAACTAAGGGGAATGTCAGCAAAATCACATATAGGAAAAATAAAGGGAAGTAACTGAACTGATAAAGAGTATATTGATCTGTCAAATATGTCACACTAAAAGCAACTATCTGTACACTAAAAGCAACTATCTGTAAGGAAGTATTGTGGTGAAAAGACAAAATATAGGCTACTTGTATGTAGAACTGGCAATGGTGGTTCAGGCAGCTTTTCAAAATAACAGGCAATAGCAGGGAGCAAAATCACCCAGCATGCTGGGAGGAACTTAAATAGAAAGCTATCTGAAGTAAAAGGATAAAACTAAGAAATGTTTTAAATGACTGTTGAAGACACAGCCACTGAAAAGAATTTTAAAGAATTTGGTATACCGAGTGACAGTGAGATCAGGAAATATTACGGATTCTAGCCAGTTTGACATTTATATAAGAATACTGAAAGAAAGAATCATGCTGATTACTGTAAGATAAAGCAAAAGAAAACAAAATTAGTTTTACATATAGATATTCCTTATTATAGTAGATAGGGAACCTAATCACAGAAGATGAACTTTAAATTTTCTTAGTATTGAAAAAATTTACAATAATACTAAGCATAATCATATGAATTTGGCTTGGTAAATCTTCAGCTTGTGCCTTACATCTGGCATCCTGTAAAGTGTTCTAGGTTTCAGCTTTGCACTGGCCAAGAGCAGACAGCATTTCCACATACATTGCTGAAGCTGGGGGTCTACAAATCATTTCCATCACAAAGTTTCTCCTGCAATACTTTTTCTTATATTCAGATGTGTAATAGTATAGCTCAGCTCAGAGTTTTTACTTAAAAAGATAAAAGGAACACAGCTAAAAGACTTATAAACCAAAGAGATTGTTTTTTTTGTCTGAATAATTTTGGTGCATTTGGTGAATTTTAATGCATATGGAAATGAGAGATCTTATTGGAGGCAAAGAAAGTGTAGGCAGTAACCATAGTGACTTCTACACATATCAGCTTTTCCAGTGTGCTTCAGTTCTAGACTGCAAAATCCTGGATATCAAACATTTGCAGGTCCTTTCTGGGCAATCACAATGAAGGGTTGATGCAGGGATGTTATTGTCCTTTCACAGAAGACTAGAAACACAGGCACAAAACAGTCATTTGCCAAGTTTCTAGCTGAGGTCAAATCTAAATTATGAAAGCATCAAAGGGTGCCACTGTGAATATTAATGTTATTGATGATGTTTTTCCTTTGCACGCTGGCAGAGTTAAATAATCTACTTGAGATATGTGCATCTTTGTCATATGATTTTCTGGCCCTCACTCACCCTTAGAGAAAACCAGGTTTGCAGATGTACTGTAATATGCTTTCCCAAACTGTTGCTAGAGGATTTTACTTCTTCCTGCATTCCACTGTTAATGAGTAGTCTGGCTCAAATTGTCTTCCTGCAAGAAACATAAAACTTAATAGAAATAAACTACTGAAAGAATATTTCTACTACATTGTTTGCTATGGCTGAAAAAACTATTTTTAGTAGTCAGGCTAACCAGGAATTTCACTGCACATTTTCACTGCCATAGTTTATGCTAGAAGCCTATGGATCTATTCAAGCTGAAAAAAAAAGAGATTAGAATTTATAGTACATATCAGCTTGGGAACTTTCTTTTGGGATGGGAGCAAGGTTTTCTGAAATAAAAATGTAGGCTGATACAGGAAGGAGAAGATCTAGCTCCTATTAGATGAAATTATTATATATTTGAATATTGAATATTGCAATATTGAGTATTGTATGTAATTTCATTAAAGTATTCAGGGTTTTTTTATTACAAAGATGCAGTTTCCCTATCCCATGTTGTGAATATTTCTTCTTCAAAAAGGAAGCATTAAATATAATTTATTTGGTTTCTAAAATAAAAGGTTCAATTAGCTTCTAAAACAGGCTTCACAGAGATTGTGATAATATACATTACTGGTTATTTGGATGTGTGTGAATACATCTCTTTACATTCATTACTTTAAGTTAGCATGTAAGATTGGAGAGAATTCATGTCAAAATGTATTTCTAATGCATATTATGGCATCCAGTGTACCACATTTCCTCCCCTTGTCCCTATACTATGTTTTCCCATCTAGCTCAGATTTGGCACTGGGGAAAAGTCATTTAAGTGCAATAGGTTTTTCTACCTTTGAAAAACTTGCCAGTCCTACACCGATACTTTAGAGTTTGACTTTTCACATTTGTAGGGGACAAATCCAGGTTCTTGCTGAGCTGTTGCACATACTCAGTATGAAGTAAGGTTTCGGAAGAAAAACCCTTCAAGAAGCTTTTGTAAAACAGATAGTAAGAAGCAGTCCTTGCTTTGAAGACCTCTCAATCTACTTAAACAAAACAAAAAGATTTTGTTTTCCTGATTGTATTTCAGGTAAATGTGCCAAGGCAAGGTGTGTCCGTCTGAATGGTTTTCTTGGGATTCATTATTCCATGATGCTCAAAACCAGCACTGAATAACACTGAGCCCTGTATTTTTTTCCCTAAGAGCGAAATCATTCCATCTCACTTAACTAATGTATTGATTGACTTTATCAAGTCCATAATAGTTCTGAGTTTATGAGCTGTGATGCCTGGAAATGGATTAGTGCCAGTGCCTCTGATGAGATATGGCCAGAAGATGACTGTTTTGTCTCTTGGCAACACGTAAGGTTACAGAATTTGACTTTGTTTCACCTTCAGAACAAAGCTTGTCATCTCAGACCACTGTATGTCAGCCACAACAAGGACCTGAACATGATGCCAAACCCACAACCTGTTTCAACTTGAAAAGGTCCAAACTCTGGTTCTTTAGATATTGCAGCACAAGACATGGCCAATACTGGGTTTAGATAGTAGACATATTGCATACTGGATGCCAAAATCACAGAATATGTGAAGCAGAATTTTATTTACACACTAGATGATCTAGACCAAGTTGCTATTTTTACCAAATAATCAAGAAATATTACTGAGACCTTGTAGGCTCTTTCGCGTGGCTGTGACTTGGTGGCAGTGCTTCAGCTTAGAGCCTTACTGTGTGAGGTGCCTCCTTTGGGCTCAGCAGACCCTTTGAAAGCCTTTGAACTATCTGCAGCTGCAGTCATGTCTCTCTCCCCCCTTCCCAAAAGTTTGTCAAGGAAGAACAGATGATTTGATGTGGATTTAACCTCATCATACTTTGGTCATCTTCAAGTCCTTCCTCTTTGTTTTATTTTTCCATAGTTCCTAGAATGATTTTTTTTAAAACACCATCTTCAGTTCTGTCATAAAATCTACTGGTCATCTTTCAAAGATATCAGATATGTGTAAAATCCAAAACCAGGTATGAAAAGATCACTTTTTGGACTATTTTCACATCACTTTTTTGTCTACCTGAACTTAGAAAATTGGGAAGGTGGAAAAGGGGAAGTAAAGGCAAGGAACACAGGACTGCAAGTGAAGGAACTGTGTTTGACACAGGACATAGATAAAAAGCCAAAAAGATAGAAAAATAAAGCCTGTCATTTGTCACAAATCACTAGTAACTACTTTTGCTTAAAAAGAATGGTCAGAAAGCCTACACTAGCATTCTCAGATCAGTGGTTTCTGAAGCAGCGTTATTGAGAAAAATTGGTAAAAATAATGGTCCTGTTATAAAGTTTGTTAAAATGAAACACTGCAAAGTTGAGAAACTTCTTAACTGCTCTAAGTTTACACATATCTGAAGGGAGACTAGGTGTTTACTGTTCTTTTTTCATTTCCAGTAATTTTGAGATAGTAAGTTCTTGAGTACATTCAGAAAATGCTACTGCAAAGAAGTGGCTGGAAGTTCTGAAAACAAAGAAAAAAGGGGGAGGCTATTAAAAGCCTCTAACTTAAGCTCTCTGGACATGTTGGCAAGAAGAAAAGAGTGAAATTTTTTAAGTAAACTCATTGTCTTTAAAAGAAGGCATTAGTACTATATTTTTTGGTGTTACTGTTTGTATGTGGTCTTTCAAGATTGTCTTCCTCTTTGTTGTTATTATTGCTGTTCTTCTACACTTGCATTGAAAGGAAGCCAGATGTTTTTGCAGTCTTGCCTCCACATGAGTGAGGTATCATTGTTCACAAAGCTGTCCTGCTCACAGATGCATCTTCTACTTTGATATTATCAAAATATGAAGAATTTCTAACATCCTTTTCATGTCAAACTTTTATGACCATACCATAGCTTTGCTGGTCAATGTTAGGACTATTTTATAGCTTTGATCTTCAATGAAGAAAACTATATCTATAGATCTCCTGTCTGCCAAAGGAAATGTTTTGTCACAATAGCTATAATTTATAGAGAATCCTGATCTGAAATGCTCTAAGAATTAGACTTCTAGATGACGAGCATGAGCCCTACCAACCATCTGACCTCTGGAAAAACTACATTCTACAGTATTGAGGTCTCTGGTAGAAAAGAGTATTTAGTTCTGCTTATATTAAACAGTTTTTTTGTACAAACTTTAGGGCTATAAATGTTTCAATACAGTTGCCTTTCAAAGAAGTGGGGAATTCCATTGAAAAGGAAAGGACTCAGTAAAATGCACAGTTTCACAGACAGAAAGAAATCAGGCAGAACTTTTTATTCTTTTCTTCCAATTTCCCAAACAATTCTGTTTTATTTAGAAGAGTCACTACATCCAAACCATGGTAGCCCCTAATCAATCAACAGTTGTGCTAACCAGGTTTTGAAAAACAAAGAAAAGCCCTCCTTAATTTTAAAAAAAATTTATACTCTCAATTATTTTAATATTCATATGGAAATGAAAATTGCCTGGTTTTCTATCAGAACATGTAATTTTTTATTTGGGAGATTTTTTTTATGCCTGTATTGCTAATGGAGTATGAAATTCAGTGAACACTCGTATTTTCTTTGAGATACCAGCATTGCAGCTGGTGGTATAAAAGCTTGTGAACGGGACCTTTTTCTGATTAAGTAATAATTTACTGTGATTATTATTTTTAAGAATTTATTTAGGTGTGATACTGGTAATTGATATTTCTAGCTTTTTGTTGAGAAATAGGATTTTGATGAATAATTAAAAACTGCACATTATTCTTCATCAACATTGCTATGTTATGACAAATTACATTTGGCCTTACGAGGCTGAAACTCCCCCTTTGAGTTTTTCATGGTGCTGTTGAAAAGCAATAGTGATGAGTCTCAGAGGGATTTAGGGAAGAATCTTTGCTTAGGTACAGAGAAGTGATGCCTCTTGTGGTAATGTCTGTCCAATGGATCCCATCAGTTCAGTTCAGCTCCTCAAAAGATTTACACACAGGCAGATCTGGCTAAAAGAATGAGGATACACCTTTTAGCCCTTAGCATTTTTGACCTTGGCTGCAGACTTCACAAAGGATAGCAGACTCAAATTTCCTTGTACAAGACTCTTGGTTTATTTTCCTCCTTGTTTGCTAAATTTTCCTGTTTGTTTGCCATAGAAGCAAGTGGAAGCAAGTTCTCACAAGGCTTTTCCTTGTCTTAGTGAATGTGATCCTTGTTAATCGACATGCACATGGGGTGGCCTAATAATACAATTAAAGGAAGCATCACACAATGTGCAGTAGCTATTTTACTACTCTATTTCTGGGAAAGAATGGCATATAAGAACTAACTTTTTATTTGTACTGCTTGTTAACTGTTTGCAGTTTAAAAGGAAAGCATTGTAAAATTTTTTTAGCATTTTTTGTTGGTTTGGTATTTCCCCCCTAATTAATATAAGTTACAATGATACTGGAGATGGCAAGCAGCAGACAAGCTTATTTAACTGGAGCAATTTGTTTTGTCTCTACTTAGAGACTACCTATTAAAATATCAGTAGGCGTTTTAGATGGTAGCATCCTTCTGTCTCCTACCTTTCAGAATGGAGTTTCAATAATCCACTGGTGTTCTATGACTTAGGCTTCAACTCTAATTAGTGGAAAGTCCAGATTTTTTAAAGAAGATCCAGTCTGCTTATTCTCTGCCCAGAAATATGCAGATTTATCAGCTGTCTGTAATGTCTGGAGATACTTAGTTTCCAGTTATGCTAGAAAGAACAAGCCAACTAAAAGGAAAAGGTGGTTTAAGGACATTTAGACTTACTTGTTAGGATATCAGGGTATTTCAAAGATCCCAAACGTAAAGGTAAGACCTTAAGAGGGGTAGACTATTCTGTTGTGTGGTCTGCAGCTTTATCAGATGTCCACTGTACTTGCTTAGTGTTAGATGTTGTGGCTTATGACAATCTCCCCGTGACTGAGTACACAGCTTTGCTTTCGCTGGAGCGACTCATCCTTTCAGTATAATCCTTCAGGCCCTTCCTGGGACAGCAATGTGCTTGGAGTATTTTCTCTCAGTATCTCACTAAACAAATGGGAGCTGTTGGAAATGACGGTCCATTCTCTTTAACACTATGTTTTATAAAGCCTAAAAGCCTTTAAGCACGGATCAGAACCATTGAGGCATCTTCCATGGACCATTTTTAACATTCTTCTCTACACGGGAATGAGCTCTAAGCTCATCACTGTGTGTTTGGTAAGCTCAAAGCTAGGTTAAGGAAGAGTGGTGACATCCTTTGGCTTAGATGCTGAAAAAGATATTAAGAGAGCACATGCTTTCCTACTACATCCAGGGAACAGCCTTGAAAGTCTTTGTACATTAACAAGGAAATCTGATACTTTGGTGTTTCCCAAGGCAGGACTGAATTTGATGAATCAGTGATTTATTTTCTTTTTAGCTATTTTCTATCTTTCTTTCTTCCTCTCATTTCCATTTCACCAGCTTTTATCTAGCCAAGAGAGAAACTTCTGGACCATCAATTTCAGTTACACTCACACACACTTTTACTTTCTAACTGTTTCTTGTGTTATCTTTATCTTTTGTCATGGAAACACATGGAAAATATTTATGCCATCTGGACACACAGAGTATATGCTTTTCTATTTCCACTCAGTACTGAAATGAAGGTTTTGATATTCAGAGTCAGAGCTATGCTTCTGTCTTTGACTAAACAGCATATTTAGGGAGATCAGCTAGTGTTACCTCGAAGACAAGCACAGGTGGGAGGGCGAAAGAATGAACCTGCTTGTATCTAAATGGCTATTCGGTGCTCTGAAGTTGTCTTCTTCAATGTTTTCAATCACTGAGGAAGGAGTTCTTCTCTTTAGGGTGCCTGTAGAAAACCCATTGACCTCTCTGCTTTGGCAGCCTACTGTGTCTTGGAGACATGGACGCTGTGTTCAGATTTTGCTTTCAACCTATCTAGACCTGAAGTGAGACACTTTGGTAGCAGTTAACTCTGAAAGAGTTGCTTTTATTATTAAAATTTGCACTGCCTTGCTTTTGAGACCCTCTCTATATGTAATACAGAAATTTAGTAGAGGGTGGTCCCTGGTTCAAAGATACTATAAAATAAAGGCAATGTATTAAAAGGGCATTTACAGTGGAGGGGCTGGGTTTTGAGAAGTGGACCCAGTTTGCTAGAACTACATCAGTGGAAATGTATATAAAGTCCTCTCAGACTTTGTGCTTTTAAGATTTAAAGTTTCCCACCCAGAAATCCCAGCTTGACTGGTGTTCTGATGAGCATTGTCCAAACATTAATGCAGATGGATCTTCATGCTACGCATTTCTTCCTGTGTATTAAGAAGCTGTTTAGATGCAGCTCGGTCTGTTCAAAGCAGGCGTAAGTAAACCAAGATTTGTGGAGATCCCATTGAAAAATGCCCTCAGGTAATTTTTTTTTTTAATCAGGGCACCTTCTGAAGTTCTTACCAACTTCTGCCAGGAAAAATATTAAATACAAGTTCTTAAGCAATTTGCTTTAGCCTTTAGGCACAACCAAGTCCCTTGGGGAGAGGGTGGGTAGGGAAGTGAACGCTGTATCACCTTTAACTATCCTCACATCTCTGTGTGTTAGAGCAGGCAGATGGAAACTAATTTCAGCTATCTGTGAGTATCATAACGTTTCCCAAATACGTATATTTAATGGAATGATTTTTTCTTAAGAAAACACTGATGTAAGAAATTAAATCCACGTAGCTAGTGCACGGAGCAAGCCTGTCTAGCAGACTGGATTTCAAACAGTCTGAGGGTAATTTGATACAGTGTTCATATTCCAAGCTCCTGTGACAAGCAGCTGCTAATTCTAAAAAATATTCACTAAGAGTGGGCTAATTTGTGTATCACTGAAGCACTGGTCCTTTTTGCTGTCAATGCATATTTTACATTTGCAAGGAAAAAGGCTATTCAGTCTTTTATTATTTGTTAAAAAGAAACTGACAGCTACACTTCTTAACTGAGAGTGATTTTGTTCATATCTACCAGTATCCTTTAGAGTGCCGAAGGCATTTGAAAAGGTGCCACTGTTCTGTCATTTTGTTTTATCTGCCTTTACTACCTCTCTAGGGTTTTTTCCCCAGTTTTAGGTGTGGGGGTTTTGTTTGTTGTTTTTTTAGTGAGCTCCACTTTACAGTTTTTTAGGTGATTATGCAGGATTCATGCTATCACATCAGAAGAAGCTGCTGTGGATTGATGGGACCCCATCAACCACCCTGCCCACTCAATATTATAAAAATTTGTGTCGTCAGTAGTCATGACGTTTTGTAGGAAGTTGCCCATTTATGGATACTAGAGCAAATGATATCATCACAATAGGTGGCTCCTGTCTAAATAGGATCATTTGTGAAATGAGATTACGGGCATTTATCTGGGGAACAGGAGACAGAGGCACCTGCTTTATGTAATTGATATCCTGGGGAATTACTGTGTCCAATAATCGAGAAAAATCTTCATTTCTAATTCTATTATGTGGGAAAAGAGCCCTTCTTTTTTCTGCCTGCATAAAACAAACCCCACTTCCACATGGAATAAGCTCCAGACCATGTTTTCTATTATGCTTGAATATATGGGACATGCATTGCAATCCTATGCTTGCCACACTGCTGCAGTATACTTGTTTTGCAGAGCTCTGTAGCAGGCTAGTCAAAGCTGTGACTAACCAGACCCTTGGATACATTCTCTAATCTCTGGCCTTTATTTTTTACAATGAATTTGACTTGTTCATTGATTGTATATTTTTTCTGATCTGTGAGAAGCTTCATGCTCTGTGTTTGGATGCTGACTGCAATACAGCAATAGTCTTTGATACGGTAAGTCAAAGATGACTCATTTCTTACTCTTGTGCCTTCAATTTATACTTTCTACAACACCATCTCATCAGGTAGAAGATTGTGTGTTAATTAATGTTGAAGTAGTTAATTTTCAACAGATGCTCATCCCTTCCCTCTCCCGAGCACTTTGCACCATGTTTTTTTTCCTGCTCGTGAAAGCAATAGGTTTGAACTGTCTTAAGTAAAATGCTTTTGCTGTGGTATTTTTAGTAATATTGTCATCATTTTACCTATTCTCTAATTTCAACAATAAAAAAGAAAATAGATCACATGCAGAGATTTGGAACTTAACATGTGATGTTAGAATACGGTAAGTTCAGTTCAATATTAACCTTTATTACAGCGAATACAATTGGAAAGGCAAGAATCTTTTCAGGGATTTATGCTTCAGATAAAGGAGAAGGGTTTCAGTTTCTATTTGAGTATTAATACAGTCAGATACATCTAGCTACAAGAGCCTTTATTTCATGTGAAAGCAGTGGAGAGAAAATGCCTTACAGAAAGACAGTTTTCTTTGTAATGCAGCGTGCAGAATATTCAGTAGTACTCCTTATCAAGTGTACTACATGAGATAAGAGCAAAAAAACCCACATATTTGCTGCACAGTGCTAGGAGCTTCTACATTATAAAAATATTGCTAACAAAAAATGCTATTTAACAGAAATATGCTTTAATGAGCTTTAAAAAAGTGCTGTGATTACACACACAGTATGTCTCTTGGATACCTAACATTAATTGTACTGTAAGGGTTAAGATTTGATATAGGAATTTTTTTTGAGAAACCTACCTTTAAGCAGAGGTCTGGAGGATCACTGGGTTACTGGGTCTTCTTCAGTAAAATTCATTCAATCCTGGTTTTGGAACCGGCAACTTTGCAGCAAGTGAACAGTGTTCAAATGCCTTGAAATGTTTCGACATGGGAAGTATTCTCTGAATGTATTTTTCCCTCATGTTCTAAACTTTTCAACAATGGAGGTTTGGGGTAGTATTTTTTTTTTCCCTGCGGTATTAGCCCTTCTAGTTTTGGATATGCCTATCAAAAAAAATCAATACATTTCTATTTGCCAGTATAGATTTCTGATGTAAAGGTGAAATAGCTCTCTCTTTAAAAGTTTATGCAGGAACAAAGCCCCAAAGGCAAAAAAAGTGAGATCTGTATAAAATAAGAACAAAGGTTGAGGCTGGCTGTCATCAATTCACAAGTTACAATTTCTGTTGCTTTTTCACTGCTGTGGAGAAGTTTGAAGGTTTTATTTCTGTAGTATCAACATGATTATTTTACAGGCATGCATTAATATCAGTTCTTGCATTTGATCATAATTAGTTCATGGATCCATATCTGTCATGTTTCTCTGTCATTCGAGACAGACTACATCCTTTCTATTTAGCAACAAGTGACCAAAATGATCATGTAGTGCCCAGTACAGTACCTTCTTAAAGGTATCTTCTGAAACGTAAAAACAGTCAAACACTATTTTTGCTAGGTATATAAAATCTGTGTGTTTAGCAAAGTTGGTGACTACTGGCATCGTTTTTTGAACAAAACATCCTATTTTAAAAAATGAGCAAGCAGGTGAAGGTGCTTCAACATATGAGCATATTAAACAGCAGTAATGTGCCTGGTATTATTGTTTGCTTTTCCAAGAAAAAACACAGAATAAAGGCTATTTTGTTAAAATAGTTACATAATGAGATTTACTTAATATGTTTCGTAGAAGCTTTTTTACTGTAAAGGCTTCTTAAATTGATCTAGGAAAATGAAGACATTTTCACAGATTTCCTTTATGCATATTAAGCAAAAGCTAAAGGAAAGTGGCAGATACTGAGTAGAGGCCAAATTGTATGCTCTGTATTTCCTACAACTATTATGTAGCTTAGCTGATCAAATCTCAAATATCAAGCAGTTTGCAGGGTGCATCTTCTGGAGAATAAAAATAAAATAAAAAATTATGTAGTAACTGCTTCTAGTAGCACACCTGCTATTTTGAAATTTTATTTAAAAAAAATTTCTATCAGTTTTGCATCTCTTGTAATTCCCCACTAAAGGAAAGCAGATTTTGCAGCTGCTTGTCATAAATAATGAAATAATTTAAAAATAATAGAAAATATAATCAACATAGTTGGAGCAATAAGCATATTATGGCATAAAAATGAACGCCATCCATCCCTCATTTAAGAGAGTATATACTGTTCTTAAATTAAAAAAAATATACAGAAGGAGAAATGACCATAACATAGAACATGCAATGTTTCACTTGCGCTTTATCTTAAAAGTTTTAAATTTATCTATCGAGTAGTCATAGAACTCTATAGCATAGATTACGTCATACTAGTTATGCTCCACAAATTTTGCTTATTATTTCTGGCATTCTATTATTGCCAACGTGTTAGAAATCTGAGCTGTATTTTTCTGAAAACTTTTTGATCTATATACTTGCTATTTGTGTTCTTAAATATTTAATTTTTTCTCTTAGCTTCATCATTACAATAAATTTGTGTAGTTAGTAATTTGGTCTGGTTTCAAGGAGAAAAGCTTGAATTTATGCTGGAGTTCATAAAAGAAAATCAGAAATAACTGGACTTCTGTACATTCAAGTTTCATGAGTGTAGTACAAATGAGACCAGATAGATGTCTCTGATGTGAATATAAAGGGAGCTAAGTCTGAACACAAAGGAAAGAATATGGGATTCACACTGCTATCAAAAATAAAATCCTAATAAATTATTCTAGTGTAGTAGAATACTAGAATAACTGGCTTTTTGCACTCATATTAAAAAAGAAAGTTCTGTTCACTGATAAGAGTTCACTGTAGCACAGGCTTGGTAAGTGCCAGCTTTATTTTCTTTGAATACAACAGGCATTACTTTTTTTTTTATATATATATACTTTAGGAATTCTGCCCAATAACAGTGCAAAGGGCTGTAGTACATACAAAACCACACATCCTTGACTGGAGACCCCATGGCTAAATTAAATTGAATTCCTTTTACTTTCTCATAGTGTAATATAAAATATTCATACCTGCAACAATGAAAGATTTGCACAGATTGGTGCAATACAAATTATATCTGTTGTAGAATTTAATTGTTTCTGACAGATAGGCTTGCAAAATTGATATTAAAGCCTGAAAATTGTACAGGACAGTATGAATGCCAGCAATGCATACAGAAAGCAGCAAAGTAGTTCTGCTCAGCAAGCTATTAATTCCTCTTAGCAGTATGTTACCAAGGTACAAATAGGGTAACAAGTGTGTTACTGTCCCCGCACAGTAGAGCATTAAGTGATATATAGAGAAAACCACATAGTAATTCATAGATTTTTTTTTATTGAGGGGAAGTGAAACTGCATCATAGTTACCATTTACATCTTCAGAGAAATGGCAGGCAAATAATAAATGCTACTGCAGAATTTGTGGTAGCAATAATTACTTGCAGTATCAGAGTCAAAGATTTAGAGGTGACCATTGCCCATCAAATGAAAGAGAGAAAGAGATCCAAAGCAGAAAAATCACTTAGGGATCATGCATTTCTATGATCTCTGAGAAAAGGCGTTCTTTGTCATTAGGTTCAAGTTATAGCTGATCTGTATTATAATCTGTTGTCTGTCCTCTCAGTTCTACGCACTCTATCTGACATTTGATACAAGAGCAACAACATCCTTTAAAATTCTCAGTTCATTTTCTAGGTGACCTACCATTATCAAATCCTTGGTTTCTAGGGTTTGAACACGCTTCTGCTGAAGCTGATGGCAAAACACTTACTGGCTTAACTGGAATCATGATAAGGGCAATGCACCATCTAATAATAGAGGCCAGAAAATATCAGGCTGCCTTTTGCTTGTCAGATCCAGGTGCTATTCCTGCAGGCAGAAATCTCACAGCAGTTCATGAAGAGGAAGAGCGCATCCAGACCTCATGTACCTTACCCACAGAGAGAGGAGGGGTAAGGGCAGGCCAGGCATGTCGAGATAAATATTCCAGCAGCACAGCACAGATGATAGCATGGCTGGTGAGCGTGTGGCTTAGGGCAGCCAGGTGCTGTGCTCCCCAGGCCGTGCTGCCAGGGAGCAGCCTGCCTGCCTGTAGCACCATGTAGCACCTGCTGCCAGCACCCCATTGGGGTCCTGCACTTCAAATGCCAGCATCTAAAAGGAAAGCAGGTGTTGGTGATCAGATGTTACTTCAGCACACAGTCACAGTCAGTCCCTCACTGTGGCTGCTTCTCTATGTGATGACAAGGAAACCCAAATGGAGGTAGTTCATCTCCTACAGAAATTTTGCTGCGGGGTTGGAGGGGGAAGTGAGTTCGGCATTGCTTTGAAGAGTGGGCCCAGCTCAGATGTTCTTGTTTTTATGGGAATCAGGCACCTAGGAGGTGCTTATTCTTAGAAAGCTTGTTTTTGTGCTGGCTCTCCTAGAGAAAAGGCCTGGGTTAAACTCCCCCAAAACCTCAAATCCCTCACAATTCACCTCACCTGCATGGCTAGGAGAGGGCACAGAACTCGAGAGCTATTCTCTACATTTCTGCAGAAACGATCTTTTAATCCCAGTTTTTTTCTTGCATTTTTAGTCCTATAAATTTTATCAATGGCTCTTTAAGTGGGACATTGTCATTTGTTCAATTATCCTTGCATCTGATTTATTCCATTCCCTCTGTCCGACTGCTGATAGAAGTCACAGGCAAAAACTAAAAGAAATTAAAAGCATATTTTTTCTGTTCACTCTGTGTGTTTGACAGCATTTTGTATCTATTCAGCCTCATTGTTTCCTCAGTGCAATCATTTGGCTTCTTCCCATTTGTGCAGCCACAATAGAAGCTGAAAGGAGAAAACATCTTAAACCAAGAGGAATAATACTGTAGTGTCATAAAGATTGGCAGGTTAAATAGCTGAATCTCATAGGGACTCTTGATTTTATTGATTATATGGAGTCAATGGAATCTTTCTCATAAATATGTAGTCTGCATACATTTTCATAGACTTAGTTAAAGCTTAAATTATATCTTACAATTAGACAATTAATTTGCACTATTGCTCTGAACTGCCATCTAAGCATTTATCTCTCCCATATTTTAACCATACTGCCACATATTGAAGTTGTGGTACCATTTCATTATTCCTTTAGCCAATTCATCTGAAGAGGTTCACATTCTGCCCACAGACACTTGTTCCTTCCCACTCTCTGCCTGAAGTGTGCCTAGTTGTGCTGACTTGGCCCTTTCTGTGGCCACACTCCAAACCATGGCTTTGACAAGACATTCTTTTTTAAAAACTTGCAGAGACAAGCTGAACAGGCCTTTTAATAGATTGTTTTCTTTTTTTCTGTGCACGTGTACTCCATTTTCTTTGCATGTACCATTTCACAGTTCCAGTTTAAAGCACACCAGACAATAGCTAGGTTGATCTAGGAAAAATATCTGGAACTAGGAGTAAGACTGACTTCCAGTAAGAACCTCTTAAATCAGATCTACATCCAAAGAAATACTGACAAGCTTGATAAGCTCTCCCAATCTAAATGTTGGGTCCATTCTAGATGAAAACAAGTATGAACTTCCCCTAGGTTTTAGCGCGCTCTGGATGAAGCCCTGTGGGAAAAGGGAAATGCTTTCTAATCTGGGAAACTCCCTTTTCTGGGACTGTGCATAGCAACACAGCCTTTGGTGTTTGGTGTCCCTTGAAGCTGGTTGTAGTACTACTTTGATGGATTCTTTTTGTGCCTGTTGTGAACTGAGTGCCTGCTTCTTATCATTCCCATGCATCCCAGACAGAATTCCCTAGATATCCTATATAGACACTTACTGCTTTGAATTAAACTCCTTGTGTCTGATCTGAGCATGGGGGTTTATGGATACCTCTGCTTCAGTGAGCAAGAACAGATATATATTTATAACAACGTAATCTTGAGATTCACTTCTGATGTCTCTTGTTTTCCTAGGATCTCATATCTCCTGTACCTGTTGTCACCCAGGAATGCTGTAATGTGTGATCAGGGGCAGGCATTTGTTCATATGCACACACAGACACACACACACTTTCAGTAAGACAGCCAGAAAGAGCAGTGTGTGCCCCCCTGACATACTGCCACACAGTGAAGGCCACAAAAGCCAGAGAGGATCCTAAAGACCTCCTGATGCTTTTCCTCACTCTGCTCATTGTCCTGCTCCACGGCCACAAACAGGAGTTCTAGTGACAGACCTATTCTGGTCCAAATTCTGGTTCTAACGCATTTAAATGTGGGTACACAATTCTCAGTTAAGCATTTTTACTCTTAATTTATACATGAATAATTAATTAACAGCATCTCCCAAACTCTCACACACGACTGCAATTTAGCTGGCTCATAAATTCTTCAGTCTTCACTGTTTCATGCAATGCCACTGCTTTGCAAGCCAGGCCCAAGGGACCAATACGTGTTTTTTTCAGAAAAGTAGCAAAACAATAATTTTGGCTTTCTGCCAGATGAATCCCTTTGATTCAGATATTTTTATTTCACTTTTGTGATCATGCTGTTAGCAGCAGATAATAAAATCATAAATTACATAGGTGTTCAGGAAAAAAAGAGCAGGATAAGTGTTTCAATCACTTCAGTGAAGGGTGAAGATGTGACTATGCTGAAAACTTTGGTTGTTATTAGGTCATACAGTTTCCTTCTAAGTCATTCCTCTAAAGTATGGATGGCAATACTTTCCGAGGTAGTAGAAGGTTGTCTTCTTTAAGATAAAAATACAGGCGTTGCCTCTTTGATATATTTGGGAAGCACTAATGACACAAATTGATACAAATTACATCTGATGGTGTTCATACATGTTTCTTTCTCTGCTGAGGAAAGAGAAATAATCCTCACAGAAGGGGCGATATTTCCATTGATTCTCTTCTGTCAATTTGCTGAGACTCTGGAAAAGTGTAGTGAAAATGACTGCATGCAAAAATCAGGGAACCTGGCCACTAATATGCTCATTTTCATCTCTGCACTTCAACTGCATTTTCCATTTCTTTAGCTTTAAAACATAAAATTACAGCAGTAGTCATAGTCAAGTGTGGGCAGGCTTGAAGACCTAATAACACAGATGTGCATTACCTTCCAAAAATGAAGATTTTGAAATTCAAAATATACTCAAGACACTGCTACTGGGGGGATTTGGTTTAAGACTATTGTAAGAAAGTTTTTGAAAGTGCAACTCTTTAACACATTCTACACTTAATTTCATTTCAGTTTTGAAGCACTGAGAAAGCCAGCTAGCCTGAAAGGTGCTGTATGTGCCCTACTGCATTTGCATAAGAAGAAAAGAGAAGAAATCATATGCATAAGTAGCAGAAAGGCCTGGAAATTAACTCAAATATTTAAAATTGTATTTCAAAAGACTATTGTTCTAAAGCTAATTTAATGGCACAATTTCTATTTTACTGATTTCAGTTCCAAATTCTATTAACAGTTATATATGAGGCAATCAACTGCTATGTTTTTTCCTTTAGCAGTGCCAATTTTCTGAATAAAATATAAATCTTTTCCTCCCTACCCCCTAAGGCTGAAGTAATATAATTTTTTCCTTTCTTGAGTATTCACTCATGTTAAACCGTCATAACAAGTCAGTTTAACTGTCTGTTCAAATGGCTTACTCTGAAATCAAAAGAGGCTACCTTTGAATTTCCAGGTACTGTGCCATTAAGAATGCAATTTCGGGTAGTCAGTTGGTTATGAAAAGATGAGATTTTCATGGAATTTCAGTCACATCTGTATGGCAGCTGTGCCCCTGCTCCATGGGACTTCAGACAGAGCTGATGTGGTTGAAATTTTTTCAGAGACATTGAAATCCGTGAACAGATCAAGACAGTATTGGATATTGAATAATAGACATTCCTCCAAATAAAAGAATTTAAATTAATGTTTTTATCCTTAAATTTAGGTAGTCTTATTCACAGAGCTGTGATGAACAGAAAAATAATAATTGAGAACAGGATTCTGAGCTACAGTTTCCAACACAGAAGGGGACACTGTGATTACTGTGGTAGCAGCTGTTCCCTTTAAATGAAGGACACTTTTACAGAAAAGTTGTATAGGATAAGAGAGGAATAAAACAAAACTGTGCCCAAGTAAAGGGAAGTAGGGTTCTACCAAACCTTACGTAAACCTACAAAATCAACAGCCTCAAACATCCAACTGAGTGTTGTACAGATTGGTTTCAAAATTAAGTTTGTGTGACTTTCATTTGTTTTCCTCTAAAGTATATGGGTCCTCTTAGTCAAATCAATGGGATACTTACTAGTAGACAAAATTGGATGTAAAATTAACCTGATGTCCACCTAGAAGATACAAATGTGGTTCTTTCTGCTTAACATATTGCCAGTTAAAGCTAAAGACTTGGCTCCTACTGACTTGAGAAAAGTATCTATTAAAATTTATATTCATGAGGTTATGAGGTAAATTAAGAAGCCAGGAGAACCTGTTAGCTTTTTTTCAAAAGTTCAAAACCTGGCTACACACAACATTAATAAGAATATTTACTGAAAGTTTTAAAATACATGCTCCAAAATTGACTTAGTTTTCCTCAAACATTTTATGCATCAAAAGGGACGTGAACAAATCAGAGTTACAGCAATCTTGCATCAACTGGAGACTTTTTCTGAGGACTTTTTTACAGCTTTATTTTCTCTCTGTTAAAACAAGAATAAAACAAAAAGTGGCAACATTAAATGAAGAAAAGAGCTTAGTATATTAAAGGAATAAAAGATATTGGACAGGTCTATTGTGGTAGTAAGATATGAGCAGCATATACTTTTGTGCAAGGAAAAAGGTGCTTGCCCAATAACAACATAAATCTGAACTGAGAGTTGAAAGGTCCTTATTTTCAGCAAGGCAATGTTGATTAATGTAGATTAATAAGAATGTGTTTATATATCATCTCATAAAATATGAGATCTGGTCTGGTTAAGCAGTTAGTTATTTAGCATTTATCTAAAGCAGATTATCTTTTGAACTGCTAAGGCACTACTTCAAATTATTCCAAGTTTACATCTCCATAACTAAACATTAGTCTAGAGAGTTGATTTGATTTCCCTGAGTTACCTTGGACTGGATTTCTCATTCACACAAAATGGCCTGTTTGCCATGTACTCTGCTCATGGAGTTTTTCTTTCACTTGTCACTGTTGTACTGCAGGAGTTAAATGTGCCTCTTCCAATACCAAAGTAAGTTGACTAGGCAAAATATTGGAATCTGTTTCTCTGTGTGGTATCAAAATTTTGCTAGATAACCTCAAACAGATGAAGAGTTTCCCTGTTTTCAGCCAGCAGATATAGAAAGGAGTAGTTTATTTTCCACTGAGCTATTTAACATTTTTTTTAATATTGTTGTTATAAAAAAGTGCTAAACATTCATCTGTTAACCTTTAATGTTAGCCATAAGCACAAACCTTTACATCTATGATTTATTTCTGTATTGACTTAAAGCAGTGCTTTTTATCTCATTAACAACACATCTGATGTGATGATTTAATTTCTGGAAGAGTGTACATTTCTGATTTCAGTCCTTGTGCTGGGTTGACCTTGCTCAGCTGTCAGACCCCCACCCAGCCACTCCCTCATTCCCTCGCTTCAGCAGGATGAGGTGGGAAATAAGGTGAAACATTTTATGGAATGAGATAAAGACAGGGAGGTCACTTACCAATCCCCATCATTGGCAGAACAGGCTCAGCCTGGGGAAATTAATTTATTGCCAGTTTCCCCTGGCCTCTCCCTCTTCCCAGGTTCAGCTTTACTCCTTTATACCTGACTCCTTGGCCTCTGCCACCACAGGCGATGGGGAGTAGGGGTTGGGGTCCATCTGTAACATCTCTGCCACCCTTCAATACACATCTTCCCCAATGTGTGTCCTTCCATGGGCTGCAACCCTTCATGACAAACTTGCTGATGGCTGGGGTCTTCACTGGCTGCAGTGTGGCTGCTCCACCACGGTGCTCACCATGGGCTGCTGGGGAATTTCTGCTCCAGTGCCTGGAGCACCTCCTCCTCTCTGCCCTCACCTCTGAGCCCACATGGTTGGCTTTGGGGTTTTTTGAAGGTTTATCTCACCAGTTGCTTCTTCACCACTTTTTGTGCAGCATTTTTGCCCTTCCTTCCACTCACAGACCTCGAGGTGCCCTCACCCTGGCTGAGGGCTCAGGCGCACCCTGCTCTGGGCGGTTGGATCCGGCTGAACCGGCTGTGTCCGGCTGGAACCGGCTGTGTCCGGCTGAACCGGCTGTGTCCGGCTGAACCGGCTGTGTCCGGCTGGAACCGGCTGTGTCCGGCTGGGGCAGCCCCGGCCTCCCCTCACGCAGCCCCCGCTGCTGCTAGGGCCTGGGCACCCACACCCTGTGGAGTGCTTTTTTCCTTAAAATGTTCAGAACAGAAAGTTCTTAATTTATCTGATTATGTATGTAGCAGCAGTTTACAAAAAGCCCTGGGTCACATGGAGGGGATGCAGGTATGATGTGTAGGGGAACCAAAAGAAAATTCATGTAAGATTCTGGACAGTGGCATTCTGCCTTTTCTCGTGAGGAGGAGAGAGTGTAGGGCAAGCCTGCCTGAAAATGACACCTTGATCTGAAATTTTAAAGTTGTCCCAAATTTCTTTTATTTGAAACCTGATCTATTTTATTCTGTTGCATTTGGAGACTTTAGTACACTTATTTTCAAAAGTGTCAATGAAAATTTCCAGGGGAAAAACTCGGTTTCGTGCGAAGGATTCCCAAATAACTCTTTTTTGATAAATTTCACAGTGTTTCAGTTAATGAAAATGCTTTTTAAAGTATTACTTTAGAGAAAAGTCCTCAAGTTTGACAGTGTGGATTAACTATTTCAAAAACATTTTAATATGGGGGAAAACATATTTGTACAAACAGTAAGATTCATAACTTCTTTTTGTCCATCTTTGATATGGTCTGGCCTGTGAAAGTTGTACAGTGTCCATCACAGCAGAAATCAGAGCAAATGGGCAGCAGAGCAGCCTGTGTGTCTCTGTGCCCTCCTCTCAGCCCACCAAAAGGAGATTAAATTCTTCCCTTAGTGCTAAGAGAGGGGACCAACCCCAGTTTGCTCATGGGGTGTGCCTTTCAGGTTGAGGAGGAATGCCTCACTGGCAGACAGCTGGTGCCACTGCTTTCACAGCACTGCATGGCAGCTTGTCCTCCAGGAGCTCCCCTTGGAAGGGAGCACCAGGCAGCACATCTGTGCAAGTGGAGGTTTGACCATGTGCTTGGACGTGGATTGCTCCCCTACACATTGATGTAGATTACATTGCATGCCACTTTTACTTCAACTCCATAGCAAGGCTGAATTCCTTCCTGTACTGTGCATATACAGAGAAAAAATTGGTTCACATCTTCAAAGAAGACCTATGGCAATGGCAGAACTATGCAGCTGCATGTTCTTCAGATGTCTTCTGGCAGTGACACCAGTGTAAGTCCACAAAAGTCTTCATGTAGCCTTGTGTAGCCTCATAGATATGTGAGAATGAACAGTGAGATTATTTAAACTATGAGTTTTATTAAATCAAGCCTAAAGTAAATATCCAAGAAAATGGTATAGTACCAAAAGAAAGTTAGACATTAAGAAAAAATGCAATTCTGTTATCTTGGGACTATCCTGGTGACAATAATGTAGACAATACATGCAAGTGATATGTATAGTCTGTGAAATGTGTAATACAGTTAAATTATCTGAATACACTCACACAGGACACAGTACTGAGTGCTCATCCTTTTTAGCAGGCATACGGGTATGCCTTCTAAAGGAGCCATCACTATGCTATTCAGAGTGATTCATTATGCTGTGGCACTGAAATGCATGGTGGAAATGTAAATTACATTGTGCCTATTTTCAGTAAATGCCTTTTATTTGTAGGTATCTTGATTTATCTATGTAACACTCTTTTGATTATTGCTACTTACTAGGTAATTGGCATTCATATTCTTCTAAGAAATGTTGGATTTTTCTGCAGACATGTCATGCAGTTTCAGTGGGACTGACCACTGTTTCTTAGTGCAACTTTTCAGTCGGTTTTTTAAAATATCCCTTTTTCATCAAGCATAGCTCCAATATTTACTAGTGTGAAGAGATAACTATGAGAAATACAGGTGAAGGAGTCTGCACTATGGTGCAATGATGGCAGGAGATCAAAATGCTGGAGAGCTGTGGTGCACACTAAAGGAATCTCTGCTTAAGCAATTCTGCCTGTGGAATACCAATACCGATTTAGAACCAAAGATTTATTGATTGATTGATCTATTCATCTTATTCATTAGCTCTGGCTTCAGGCTAGGTCAAAGTCTCAAACTACCATGGATTGCCTTTTCTTTATTTGACTTAATAATATTCATTTAGCCATAATACTGCAAATGAAGGCGGAAGATGTTAAGAAAAGTAACTCCCGAAGGTAGACTAATAGCTTGTATACAGACAATTAAACTTACAAGGAGATGCATATGGTGCAGACTTACTCTTGCCAAAGTTTCACAAGCAGGCATTTCCAGATTCTGGACAGAAATGTTGCACCACGCTGTGTCAATCTGTCTGTGCCTAAGGCTGACTGTCTCTTGGATGCATGGTTATTCTTTAATATCAGGAGCTTTACTCAGGCAGAATTACTGTGCAACATATTGTGCATCGCTGTGCCTTGCTCAAAGTGCTTAGGGATAAACACAACTCTGGCAGGAAAATTAATGTGTTCCTTTTCTGCTTTATTTAATTTATTTTAATTATGGAAAGTAGTAAAGTTGTTCAAAGAAACTTTCACTACATGTATATAAGGTTCAAAACCCCAAAAAAACTCACTTAAATATCCTCACAATCAATACTGTATATGCCAAAGTGGTAAAATAACTAGGGGAAGAATATTGCACTAGGTTGTCTTGGATGGATTCAATAAATATATTGTAAAACTTTTATATTTACAAAACCATCTCTCCTTCTAAGCAAGATGTGTTGCCTGCAAATTGTAGGAAAGCGAGTGAACTTGCCATGCTTATCTAAATTCACTGTGTCCTTGATGTTATCCACTGATGAAAATATATGCACATATGGATGTGTGTATATGCATACATACATACAGAAGCAAAGTAATGTGAACCTGTTGCACTCTACAGCAAAGTGCCTCAGTCATCTGAGCACATCTCTGAAGTGAGGAAAGATCATTATCCTTATTTTGAGAATTAAGCAGAAGCTCTGTCAGTTCCTGCATATCCCCTAAGAGGCCTTTGGCAAAGTATGAAATTAAACACATTACTCACCAGTCTTGCACTACAGCCATAACCACTGACCTGAATGATGGACACACTGCAGTAGTCTTCAGTCTTTCATAACAGTTATTCATGATTTTTTCTCCATCTGATAACTGTGTGTGACAAAATTCTGTGACAGTCAGCATGGCCAATGTGTTTTCTCTAGTAATTGTCCTAAAACTTCATATATCTTTTGCTGACTCAGACAGTCTTGGCTACCCAGATAAATTGAATCTCTGGAAAATTTGCGTCTGTGTGCATCTGTGGGGACAGAAGATCTGGCAGAGATCTTTGATCTCACTGTTCCTGGAACTGCAATTAGGAACATTCATCTGTGACCCCACTGCAATATGTCTAACATACTCCTGGGACCAAACAACTTGTAAGAGTCATTACTGCAAACTCAGTGTGTGTTACTAATGTCAAAATCATGCTGAAATTCCATCACTGCATGATGCAGGTATGTGCTTTAGATCTAACATCACCTATAAATAATGACAGAATAAAGCCAGAGTTTAGACAGAGTGTTTGCATAGCCTCCTATAAAATATCATAATTTGTAAAAATAGGTATCAAGCACGCTTGACAGATAAAAAAGACTTCATTATGTAAGCTGTAGCGAATTTTCTCCTGAGATATGTCATCATCATTTCATCTAATTTAATCTGGACTTGCAGTATTATGATCATGGTGCATACATCAGCAACTGTGCATCAGGTGTTTTGGTGCACTCTTCCTTTCTGAGTGTTATTTCTCAATGTCCATTCAGTCCAGTTTTTATTAATAAGTAGCACAATAGTGAAAAACTTTAGTAATTTCCATTTCTCACTGCCTTCTTTGGGAAATGGATAGGGGATACAGAATAGGGGAAAAGATACTTCAAACTATGGTATCCTTACCTCATTTTACATCAGTGTAAGGATTCAGGAGGCACAAAGTTGTGATCACAGTGAGGGATGTGAAGCTACGCTATTCGAGATTACACAACTCTTTTGGTTTTTCCTTTAGATGCAACACAGAAGAGTTTAAGACATTCCCTAAAGGAGCAGCCTAGCATTATGTCCTTCAGAAAAACATGCTTTTGTTGGTATCTTTTATTCCTAGAGTAAATTTTACTTGTGTGGGAAGTGGCCCTAACGTCACTAAGACAGATGATGTGGACAAGAGCAGCAAATATAAGCAAAGGTATAGGATTATATTACTGTTTATCCAAAGTCCAAAAGTCAATTACAGGGCCATTTTATTAGTCCTCATAAGACCAAAATTAATAATTCTCTTTAATTCTTGTCCTCCTTAGAAAAACAATAGCAGTGTTAGCTATTTTTCATCATCTTCTGCATCTCTTTTAAAATAATTTTTTTCCATGTGTACCCATCAATTTTAACTTTTTTTGTGCAGGCAGCACTTTGCATTGGTGAAAGATAAGTGATCGAGTGCAAGTTCACTGCTTTCAGCTCTGGTGCACAGATTGGAGAGCCTGTAGTGTAAATGACTGCATATCACTTCACACTTCTGTGAATTTCCGTTATTTCACGTAGGCTAAAAAGCACAGCTGGATATAAATGTCATAATCACTCGTTGTTCCATTCTTCTGTTTTGTGTCAATTTTGATAATTGACTGGAAGATGCCATAATCTGTTAATTAAAGGATTGTCTCTGATCTTAGCTGCATCTTGATGCAAGTCTGTAGAGAGATAGAGAATAAATCCTCATCCTCTGGCAGATATCTAATAGCTGGATATTTCTTATTAAGATCATACTTGATAAAAAATATGCATAATACTTAGTCTTCAGTGTGTTCTCTGAATTATTTTACTAACATGGGTGCTCTGTTGAGAACTTTGTTATGTGTGACATGCAGACTAACAAGCCCCAAAATAACTCTTTTCACTTTAATTTAAACTTTCTCTTTCCTTCCCACTCATTGATACATCTTTTTAGAGCCCTTAAGTCTCGTTTGCAGCTGGGAAGTCCCATAGTTTTCATCCATTTCCTTAATCCTCATCTTCCTTAAAGTGGTTAGTTGTTGTGGAAGGGTTGGACCATCACCATGATACTATGGCACACGATGTCACCAAGAGAAGGCCTGGTTATTCTTGAAGGACCTGTTCTCTTTTGATGTCTAACATGCACCATCTTAATCTAGCCCTAAGAAAGGCTCCTAAAATTGCAGGGACCTCTAGCCAAAAGTTAACAGCAGTTCTCAACTTCAGTTCCCTTGTGTTGCACAAGTACCTTCTCTGTACCCCAGGCCACGGAGGCAGCATGAGAGGCTTTCTGCTCTTTTGTGGAAATGAAGCAGAAATGTCTTGATGGGGAAACTGATCATTTCCAGAGCATTTTTGTTTCAGTAGAAAAGTAAGAGGTATCTTCAGTACTGGGGAGCTCCATGGACAAGGAATATCTTTAGGAAAGGAGCTGAGGGGGCTTGGGGTTGGTTCTCAGGTGGGAATTCTGCCCCTGAGCCTTCAGTAGCCAGTTCAGGGCATAAAACTGAACAGGAGCCCAGCCTGTGAAGCTACAAGCTGGCATAGGTCTCTTGGTCACATAGGAAAAATTCTTTGCCTATAGCTTCAGGTTTAGCATATGGAGATGAGCCTTTTTTAATCCATCCTGTGTGTGGGTTCAACTTCTTAAAAATAGTTGCTGCAGCTGCACACTGTGAGTCTCTGTTCGTTTGCAGTAGGAGGGATGCTGAGAAGGTTTAGAGCGTAGTGTCTTTTTGAAGCAATGTCTCCCCACTGCCTTTAATTCTCCTGGGGACACCTTTTGCACAGGCCAAGAAGGACTTCTGCTTATGAGCCAATATTCATGTGAATGCCTAAGCACTGTCTAAAGCAAGTGTGAAAATGGTACCAAGAATTAACAGCACATTGACTAGAGCTTTCAATTATTCATTGAGAGCCTACTTGTATTCCTCTTTGGCATTATACTTAGAAGTGCAACGATGCGTTTTCTACAGATTTTATGGATTAGAAAATCATAGGATTAGCCACTCCATAAATTAATCCTGATGTATGGTAAGTAACTCATCTAAAAACGGATGCTTCCTATATAGAAAATGAATAATTAATTTTGTTTTCCTGGTTAAAAAAAAATCCCTCAGGTGCTTTTCTGTTTTCTGCTGAAGCTGAAATTTTTTAGTCCTCTGACAATGTCTTACACCCTCCAATATGTCTTGTTTCTATGGAGACACCAATGAACTGCAGCTTGCGTTCTTCTGCATATCACAATACAAGGTTGCTTCAGAATTTTTCCAGTGTTTCACTCTCTTCTCTTTTAATTAGAAATTAATTGATAGGTTCAGTACTCTTGTCTCATGCAATCACATATACATGCACAGGCACATATGATCCCTGTGACTGTGAGCAGCCTATAAACACAATATATGCTTTCGAAGTTTTAATTCAGAGAACAGCACATTTTACATTGAGGCTTATAGGACCAGAATTCTGAGCTGTATTAGATGGCAGTGTGGGAAGATACATCTCTTGTATGCAGTAGATGAGATGGAAGGATTTTATGATACCTCATGCTTTTTAAAAATAGGAAGGATATGTGGAGTTCTGGAATGGACATGAAATATGTTGTTTGTTTCTTTGAATACTATTAATGTTATCTGATATTAATGAATTCTATTCATATTATATTATTGTTTGGCCCCCCTCATAATTTTCATGTGAAATTTCACCCGTTATGCCTCCCACTCTGAATTATCATTTATTGAAGGAGGGTTATGTTGATCTAATTCTCTGAGCCATATTGTTCCTCCCCTGTGAGCACAAGGATTCCTCTTCAGGACAGCGGGAAGTAAGCACTTGTGTGGCAAAACACATGCTAGCAAACAGGCAAAGAAAGACGCTATGTAAATGATTTTGTTTATTAATTAAAAATGTACTATGAACTAAACTGTATTGTTAATTATCAAGAACCAGTGAGACTGAAATGATGCCAGAAGTTGTATGCTGCTGTTAGTGAGCCCTTTGAAGTCAATAGTAAGCCCATTCTTCCTGCAAGGTAGTCTAAATTATTATCCCCTGGTTAAATTGAACAGGTAAAATAGAACCAGGCTGGTGTCGGTGCCCTGAGGTTTTTTTTATCATTAGTTAATATTAAACTGAAATAAATTTCCATTAACAATTCAAAACAGCATTTGCAGAGGCCTCATGACAGATAAATGTTTATGTAAACCACTTGGTGATGGCAACAGATTACATCTGATGCTCAGTTTGTGTGCTAAGATGTATCTTGAGCAACTTTTTTCTCATTTTTTCTTTGTGATACTTAGCAGACTATATCCTCCTGTTGTCTCATATGTTCATTGTGGTCTCCTCTAGGTAAAGAGTATTTTTTTGTCTTCCTTTTTTTTTAACTACTTACAGACTTCTGAAGTTAATACTAGTCCTTAATTCTACTTAAGCAACAAGTAATCTAATGAAAAATAAAGGATTTTGATGATACACTTCTGGCCAATATTTCTTGCCAATATGTTTATATTTATGCTAATACATGCATATATACAGATTTATATATGTTTGCCTTTCATCACTGTTTCTGTTGTCAAACTGAGAGGCAAAAAATACAATTAAGCCTTTTGTATACATGATTTCAGAAAGAATGCTTTGTTTGAAGTCTATGAACATTTATTGCACTCTCAAGTTTTTTCAGCTATTCAGTATTTTTTTAACAGACACAAAGTAAGGTTTAACCTCTAAAAAGGCCAAAGCATTACTGCTTTCTCAAGGATAATAAGTGTAGCTGTGCAAGCTAGCACATAACGGTTAAATATATCCTTGCTTTTGACAGAAGCTAGTGGAGTTGGAATAGGGATGAACATAGCTTATTAAATATAGCTCTTATGAAGACTGCTCTATAATTACTGTGACTTCTCTTTGTATCATTATGATCATAGGCTGATGAAAACAATGAATCGTGCTTTCAAGAGGCCAAGAACTATTCAGCCAAATAAAAAAGATTGTACCTAGAGTAACAGCCCTGTTAGTTTACTTTGAGTAGTCCATGTAAATAATACACTATAAAGATAAAATAGCTTTTGCCAAAGCTCCTTCTTCCACTAATAAGAATTAAAAACTTAGAGGAGAGTGCTCCAAGTAGGATCAAGAATGTTTCATTCCATGAAATCACATACATATCCATGAGCAAATCTTTTGAAAACCTTTTTAATTAAGACTGGGGTTTTTTTGTATAAAAAAATATGCTGAAATTTTTGAATATCCAGAAGTGTTTTCTGAGATGAAAACGTCAGAATGAAATTACCTATATACCCAAAATATGAGTACAAAAAAGCCCTATTGTCCTTTGCTATCAGCTCTGTCACTTTTCAAATCCAAATAGTTCTGGGGACCTGAACTCAAATATTTTCCATCTTTTCTGAGTGATTTGCATGAGAGATTTGGATGCTTTTTAGCCCCAAAAGGAGCAAAAATGTCAAGGGTATATTCTTTTGGTCTAGATTATATCCTTTCTTCCCAGGTCTGTGTTGATATGACTGGGGAGGCAGCAGACCCTGATGTAGCTGCTGTGTATCAGTAGTGAACTTGAACTTTTCAGCAAAGACCTTGGTCAGTGCCAGTCCACTGTCTTCAAGAGTGCCCTTGCTTGTGAAGCTTTTCACCATGTGTACTTACTGATAACTAAATTTTTAGAGGGCAGAACTCTGATGCTTAAAAATTCAGCAGCTCATGTCTTCTTAGTAATGAAGAATAATAATTGCATTTTCTTATTTTTAGATTTCATGAGGCAATTGAGGTTCAGTAGGATTAATTCCGGAATTTCAGTATTAAGAAAATGTGAATCAGTATGTTCAAAGACAAAGTTAGGGGTTGAGAATTGTTGGTGTTCACTGTCGTGCTTGCAGAGCTGGAAGGCAGATAGAGGCAGGCATGTCTGAGATCAGGGATGGGTACACTGCCTTTTCAAGCAACCACTTGACAACTCCTTCTGTGAACCAAGCCAGCTTTGTAACAAAGGCATAAGGTTCGTTGCCTTGGCTACATGTACTGGAAGAGTGATCTGAATGTTCACATTCTTGATGGTTGTTATTTACCTTCTCATTTCTGGCCTAATTTATTCTCAGTTAGTGTGTTTGCAGGTCACCAGTAACTATGCAGGTAAAATAGATCTTTTCCTTCTCTGTTTATATTTTTTGATGTTTAACAGACACCTCTCATGCTTCCCTTAGTTGTGCTGGAAATGTGTTTGGACTTGTTTGTATCTGTGGTGCATTCATATATATTCTCACTATGTGTGTCTATTTAAGTAAATAATATTATCTTCTATTTAATATTATTTGTTTGTTATCACATACCATTCTGCACAGCCTTAAAGCAACCTAATTGTTTTATCGATTGCATGGAGTTAATTCAAGGATCTCAAATCTGTAAGGGTAAACTATGGTATGAAATAGTGAGTATGAAGAGGTAAATAGAAAGGAGAACTGTAGTAAGTGGTTGAAAACCCATTCTGAGCAAATCCAAACTTTCCAGTAGGTTTGGTTAAGACAAGAGCAAATGCATAAGCAATCGTGTTTTCTGTGCAAAGGTTTCACAAATGGCTTTCTGGTAATGCCACAATTAAACGTCAATTGAACAAATAATAACTTAGCCAAACCAATTAAAAGGAATGATTTTGTTGAATGGGCTTTTAGACCTTGCTGCAGAAACCTTGGCTGATGACACATTCCAGTTGTCTGATGTGCTGCTGTAATGATTGGTCTCTGTTTCAACCTTATTTAACAGTTTCATTAATAGTATTAAAGAAAACAAGTGAACAGCATGTTAATGAAGTCAGCAGATGATGTAAACAGCAGGAAAGAGAAAATAAACGATACTTAGAGATTAGAAACATGAGCAAGAGGAGTTATCAATATATCATATTCTGACTGAGAAAAATGAGAAACTAATGCATCTATGATAAACTAGTTCAGAACTGATTTCATATGGGTAATACATATTAATTAAATACACAGAATTATACACATTAAATAACACTAAAACATTTTCTTTTCTAGTTGAAAAAGACAGTCAGTAGAATACCTAAAAGGGCAATACTGTCTTTGAAAGAATGTGCAGATAGATTGTGTAAAAGGATAGGCATGTAATTATTGAGTTTTACAAGTAAGTGGATTGTAGAAGAAATTTGCTATTGTTCAAGCAGGGGCAATATAAGAGTAAAGACTGAAATGTAATGAATGAACAAAAAAAGGAATGGAGAGGAAGATACTGTAATCCACATATCTGAAATGTGTAAGCATTTAGAGAAGATATAGATAAAGATATAGAGAAGAAGATAGCATTACCACAAATTTGATATTGTATCAGAAAATGTTCCTTATTAGGTGAAAGCAACCTCTAACCATACTAAATCAAGAATTAAAAAATATATACATACAGGCTGTAAAGCACAATCTAGTGCCGATTAATGAAAACCTAAAACAAGCTGTAGGCTTCCACTCCCTTGCCTATAGAAATGCCAAGTCTCTTCAACACCCCTCAGTGTGAATGCATGTTGCAGAGCTCCTAAATTGTTAGATATAATCCATAATTTTTTCCCCCTTCCCCAACATTACCCAAATTATAGGAGAGGACACTTCCCAAGTGCTCCATTCAGCAAGACCAATCCCACACAAGCTCTAAAATATTTCCCCTTTCCTGGTGTGGTGACATGCACACTGCAGGCAGACTGACAACTACCTCCTCCAGTTGGAGCATATAATCATCAATACCCTTCTGAGCTCATTTAAAATGTGACTAACTTAAGCCTCAGCTCATACATTCTCAAATCCCACTTGGTGAGTCTTGTTCCTGTTCCAGCTGGAGATGGGCCCACGCTGGAATTTGGGAATCTAGTTTTCACATTCCAAAATTGAACAAAGAGACTCGGACTTATTTCTAGTTTCCTAAACTGCAGTCATGTCTGTAAGTAAAATGCTGAAACATTAGTTGTCTGGGAAAAATAAATGAGTGATGATTTTAAGAGATATGCTGTGGCTACTCAGTGCAGTAGCTTCCAGCTTTTTGGTGCTGTTCCCAGAAATGCTTCAACCATGGTGAGGAGCTCAATTCTCTAATTAAAAAAAAAAATTGTATCAAATATTTTTCAGCTTTACACTCTCAAATTAAAGCTTAAAAACCTCCAAGGAAGGAAAGGAGGCCAGATTGGAGGGGGAGGAGGTGAGAGGAAGGAAACGGGTGGAGAAAACCACTATATTCCCAAGATGCAAGGAAAGTTGAAAAGTAGAAGAAAAAATATATTAAATCAGTGTAAACTAAGAGGTAAGTTTAAGGCATTTTTTTACATTGAATGTATGTTTTGTTGGGGTGTTTTTAGCAGTAAACTTCTGTATACTTTACAAACATTTGAAATATATTAAAGTGAGATAATTGCTTTTTCTTTCAATTTCTTCTGCTATAAACTTGATCTATATTTTTATTAAACCTATCAAAGGATGTGTTGTGCTGGGATTTTGCTACTTTTCTGCTGTTGCTGGGTGAAACTGTCCATTACTTCACCAATGACGTATATGAAATGAAACAACATCCAATGGCAGCAGACAGGTTGTTTTATGGTAGAGCTCAGCTGCAAAAGTTAATTGTTTATGGAGATTTAATGGGCATTGTGCTCATACTTACCTACCTCACTGCAATTCAGTAGTGTGTTAGTGTAGCTTAGGAAAAGAGCCCCTGAAGTAATAGATTTTGGTATAGTTAGGAAGATAGTTGACCTGTGTTTTTAACTTAAGGTCAGAGCAGTGCCTTATACTGTTTATTAGTGTTGTTGCTGTTGCTATTTGGTGTGCTACCTATGCAGGGGTTGTATAAGTTAAGTTTTGATCAGAGATCACATGCCAGCTGCTGAATAGTAAAGCCTGGTGCACTTAAAAGCTCGTTTATTACTGGGATATTTGTTGCTGTACTGCCATGAGCCTGCCAGAGATGCAACAGAATAAAATATTGGTGATTAATATGACTGTGCTTGTATTGTAGCACCAAAGACTTTGCACAGTTAAGTTGAGAAAGGAAGGAAGTGGAAATCTGGAAAAAGTAGAAGCAGGTGGTAAGGAGGTTCTGCTTAGCTGTACCAGCTGGGCAGAGTGGGGAGGCAGAGGTGTTCCCGTAGCCCTCGGCATTTACTGCATATATAGACCAGGTTACTTGCAGTATTTTTATTTTTGAAGGTTGGGAACAGTGTAGGGGAAGCTGCCGAAATGGGAGAGACCAAAACTCTCAGTAGCTGATGGTGAAAAACAATACAGGAGATCGGGTTTGTAGGGAATGCTGCCACCTTCCTTTCTGATCCATATCCAGCTTCTGTTGTGTCTGATTCTCTCAGGCTGGAGGTCAAACTGTGTTTAAATGCTTCTGTCTCAATTGTTCATGATTTTATCTAGTCTTGTTTTTTAACATGTTTATACTATTGATTTCAAAAACGTTATAGAAATAGGTTCTATAAATTAATCACATTGTCTTTGTTTTAAGCGTCATGTTTGAGGATTTTATGGATTGCCTCAAGTGTTTTAACTGTGCAAAGTGAATGCTTATCATTGCCACCTTAAGCTGTCTACTTATTAACTGAAAAGTTTTGGTCTGCTTAGATTCCTCACTTGTCCATATGTCTGGCCGTCCTTGTTCCTCTCTGTACATTTTCTAGCTATGCTATACATCTTCAGTGATTCAGGTGAAAATGTTAGTAATTTGCTGCCTTCTGAAGACATGTATGTCTAATGACTATCCCTCTTGCTTGTGCTCACCATTTAGCCTTCCTTAACTTTTCTAAATATTTTTTTTCAGAGTTGAACTGAATGTTTAAATATTTCTACAGATAGCAGTTACATAAATATATGCATGGCAGCTGTGCACTTCAAGATGAATATATTATGGATGAAGAGCTTGAATGCCACAGTATTTGTACTATTTTTATTCAGACACATCCTGAGAATTTAGCATCAAATGGCCTAATTCTTCACTGACTCTAAAGCCAGCGAATTAACCAGTAGCTCCTACCAGACTCTACAGGATCAGACTCCACTCTGCCTGTTAGAGAACAGAGCTTGAAACCACTTTCAGAATTGTCCTGAACTGTGCATGAAGCTAGATATTAATAAGGGCAGTGTTTTGTAGGAAAGGAAACTTGGGAAAGAAGAAATCCCATTTGGTTAGTGGATGCAATGGTAGGATTGAGGCAAGCAAGAAGATGGAGATGGCTGAGCAACAAGAGCTGTGAGGGGTAGGCAGGCAGAGCTGACTGGCAGCTGAAGAGTAAGGGGAATGAGAACACAGCCTGGCAGGTGGGAAGCAGCTGCAGCTGCTGACCCGCAAATGTGGCAGGGGTGCTACTACATTGGTCAGATGCTCTGATACCAGAATTTCTTCAAACATCCAAAAGGCTTTGGACACCTAAGAGGGTGAATGGAATTCGGCATCCCAAGACACCTGTGCAATTTTCAGCTTTGAGGTGTCTCAACAGAAAAAAAATGCAAGATAGAAATTTTGCTTAAGAAGAGACTGGACAGCTGATGATTCAAGCAGTCTTTATTTTGTTCTGTATAGATCAATGGAAAGCATTTTCCTCAGACATTTGGAAACTATGCCTATATTTTTAAAAAATTCTTAAATAAATAATTTATGTGGCTATTTAATCGTAACTCCATCACCAGACAAAATTATCCAACCAAAGAATTAATCATAATTGTATTCTTCCCAGTACCTGGCATGTGTTCTTGTTCCTTCTCTTCTGTGGATGCTTTGAATAGTAAGGGAACCCTTTTAAGCTGATACAGTCTAGTTTAGTAGGAGACTAGAGAGAAAATAAATGTTTAAAAGAGATTCTATAAAGAAATAGAGAAAATAGAGTTTAGGCATTTTCTCAAAGTTAAATGCCTTTGCACATTGCTAATGCAATGGAAGAGAAGTGGGGGAACTGTTCAGATTGCTAAAAATGCTATATGTAAAAATTAGGCATTTACTTAGAAACTAGCAGCAATCCATAGGAGTTGATGTGTTGGCATTTTTACATCTTTTACCAGGTGTCTTCCATCAGGTTCACTTCACAAAAGGTATAAGACATAGAGTGCCATGAAGAAATTCAGGCTGGCATTAATAAAGCTGTGCATGGCAGCACTTCAGGTAGAAAAGCTGCCTTTGATACTGCTTATTTGAGGATTTATTCAAATGTGCAAACAGATTGAATCTAGACAATTAATAGCAAGCTGGGGTAATAAAAAACAAAGCCAGCCTTCTATCATGTGCCACCATGAGCTTTGCCATATTCTCCTCCTGACCACTCCAGACAGGCAATACCCCTCTGACTTAAACGGGACAAGTCTTGGTAATGCTCCAACAGCTTGTTCACAGCAGTATTCACCCAGCTGCAGCTGGATCAGATTGAATGGAAACCAAATGGTGTCATCAATTTAAGGAGTCTTTGACTTGAGTTTTGCCAACAGTTCTGCTTGTGACTGGAAATACTAAAGGCTTTATCACTGCATGATACCTGTTTTGGCCGAATGCTGTCCATTTCTGTTCTCTCAGGTTGTGCCAGCAGTGTGTCCCTTGCATTAAACATCCCTAGATGCCTATTTTTTGCACTTTCTGCACCGTGTGTATTCCTCCATTGTCACTATGTTTAGAAAATAGATAAATATGCATGAGAGTGGGGAAAAGAACTGAAGGCAAACCCTTTTCCTGTTAGAAAGTGATCCAAGCTGTCAGAGGACAGCCCCAGTAGCTTCTCCCCATGTCCGCCATGTGGAAGGCACAATAGATGATACTTCACCCAAAGTAGAAATGTTTAAATGCTGAGTAGATTGGAAAAAGAAAGATATGATTTCCTACTATGCTCCTTCATCTGAGGGGCTCCATGAAAAAAAAAAAACAAAACAACCAGAATGGTCCCCTGTCTTCCACAATTATTTATATCCCTCTAGAGAATGTGTGCCTTGCCTAGGTGGCCCTTCCTCTTTCCACAGTAGCACCTTCTTCTTCAAGGACACTCTGTGTAGTCACAGCAACTGTTAGACATGCACAAAGTTCCAATGTGAACTTCATCTTCTCACTTTTTATCACTGCTAAGGACACCAACAAAAAGAGCATCAGGATAATTTAGATTGGAAATGACCTTTAAGTTCATCAAGGCCAACTATTGACCTAGCACAGCCAGGTCTACCTCTAAACCATGTCCCAAAGTGCCATATGTATGTGTAAATAAATTCATGTTCCTTTAATACATTCATTTTCATTTCCAAATATGTTATTTAAATATTGCTGTATAACAAAGTATATTAGAAGTGCCCAATCCTCAGTAGATTTTTTTTCTTCTTGTTGTTGCACATTCAGATGTGTTCTTGCACATGGTTCAAAGCAGATCTCACATGTGGTTTCCTGTCTGGCAGTTCTTGGGCCTTCCGGGTTACACTGTTGGGGATTTTTTCCTCCCTGGTTATAGGACTTTTTCCTTGAAATAATTTAAAGTAGAGGGGGAAGCAAGAAACACTGAAAACTGTTTATTACTTCTTAAAATTTTAGTAATAATTTTTATTTTTACGGAATAATTGTTTCTCAAGTCAAGGAAGAAGCCGTTTTAGCACAAAATTTGAGACAAGTTTTGCCAAATTTCTCAGCAAATGAAAGGATTACTGTTTTAAATAAGAACTTTAATGTATCCAAGAGTGTTTAAGCACTTAGACAATGACTTCCAGATTTGGGGAAAAGTACTGTTATTTTATGTGTTTTGCACAGTCTAACTTACCTTACATACTTACTTATGCCATTAGATGACTAATGGCATACATCTATCTTGACTTTTATGACTATTCAAGATTTAAGGAAAGGGAATTTTCCTCACATCTGGTGCTCTCATGGGCTGTTGTGAGCTATACATCGTCAGGAAAGGGTTTGGCACTGTAAAATGAACTAATGGGCAAGGGAGGGATTGATCTGAAAGAAGATATGCTTCTTATTTCTCTTACAACACAGGTGATCAAGTATGGTGAAGTAATCTGCTCTTGGTTTGAATCAGTGAAGCAGTATTAGTTTCCTGGAATTAGGAAGGAGTTGACTTTTGGGATGGTTTCCTTCCCCTTCAGTGTGTCTAGTCGTGCTCAGGTAGGCTAGACAAACCCACAACCTGCATCTGCAGAGGTAAACTGTGTAGTGCAGCATCAGAAAAATATTCAAATGGAAAACCATCTTATTCACTATTAGTTTAACATTCTATAAATGGAATAACAAATCAGTACAGAAACACCTTTCTGACCATGCACTGGCCTCTGAGTGCTATGAACCAAAGGGGGCTGTGTGAAACAGTGGCCATTTACCTGACTCGAGGTGGCATTCAGTAAGTGAAGCATTGGCCAAGAGAAGAAGAAACCTGAATCTTCAGTTAATAACCATCTTAAAAAGAAAATAGGCACTGGATATCAGATTGCTATATTCTATATTTATTTAAAGAAATTGCCTAAATGAGAATTTTTTTTTCCCATGCCAACATTTGCCCCAGAAAGCTGCCCTGGGAATGCAACAGTAACACCACCTTTGGCCTAGAGTAAAGTCTGAGATTATCAGGAAAGAAATACTGTACTGGCCTCCAGTGTCAAAGGTGTCTTTGAGCTCTTAGCTCTTCAGTTCATTTCTGGGAACACAGTCATGATTTGAGCTTTGATGATGAAAGTGCATGTTCAGCAGATGCCTTAAGGTGGAATTATTTAATAGAAAAACAGAAGTAGCTGAGTTTGGAAGATATCCCTGGATTTTCCAGTCAGAGCCCACCACCTGTAAGCAGGATCCTGAGCTTGTTGCCCATGACACTGTCCAGTTGGGTTTTGTGTGTCACCAAGGATGGGTACTGCACAAACTCTCTGGAGAATTAATCCAATGTTTTATCAGTTTCACAGTGAAAAGAGCTTTTCTAAATTTTAAGTGGAAATTCCTCCGTTTCAATTTCTGCCCATTGCCTCATATGCTGTCAGTTGATATTCTGAGAAGAGTATAATAGAGGGAGAATTATTAATTTGTAAACTGTGGAACACTGTATTATTTACAAAACAAGGAGAGGACCAGTTAAGAAATAAAATTACCTTTTTTTTTTTGTTACTCTATTCTTTAAGTCTGGATCAATACTCTCTTGAAAAAAAGCACACCAAACTGGAATTAGTAGAAAGTAGGTAGGACAAAAAATCTGAACTTGATGCTATGCTTACCTCTCTGTGCCTTTGAAAAGAGATGTCAAATTCTTCATTTTCAAGTGCTTTCTGAAGAGGTTCAGTGTGTCCAGGATATGAAGCTGAATTCAATGCCAATCTAAACCAACTAGCTAACAAGACTGAAATTAAGTACTATGTAATTTTGGACTGAAGCATTGTTTCTCCTTTGTTTCAGAATAATTTAGAAGTGAGATAGTCCCAGCAGTTTTGTTAGAAATTGACTATGTTTTGTTGCTCATTCTCTCTTGGAAGTACATATGGAAGTATGTGTATCTATGAATATGTGGGGAAAAAGCCTTCGGGTGTGGCTCATGACCCGGGAAGTTATCCCCATCATGTTCTAGGATGATAACTACAGAAAAGCATTAAGGCAGCCACAGTACATAATTGACACAATTTTAATATCTATAAATGAGTGAAGACTTTGACTGTCCTCTGGTGCCCACTCGTAATACATTTTTCCATGGAAATCTATTCAGAATCACAGCTATTATCATGACAATAACCTCTTTCTCCACCATCTATTATGAAAAAGAACCAACAGGTTTTGTTACTGTAATTCACAGGCTCAGGTCATTCTACAGAGCTGTATATAGTTCAAAGTTTAAATATGCGGCATGATTTCTTTTATTTCTGTAAGCATTTTAGCAGTTGCCAATGTTTTCACAGGAATAGTGCTGAATATTACTTCACATCTGTGGATGGCTTTCAGTCATTATATCATAATCCAGGGATCTGCAAGTATAAAACTGCACATGTGGGTTTGATTGCTGTCTGTAAATTACTTTATTTAACAGATAAATATTTTTTTTATTATTTGAATAAGAATTTAGGATAATCCTATTTACACAATGTGGTAAAGATAGAGATTAACTAACATTTATTGCAGGTAACTTTCAGAGTTTTGCTTAAGGTGGCAGAGACAATAGCTACTTTTACTCTCTGTGAAAGAGATTTACCTCTGTCTCTCTCCAATGACTATAGAGAGAGGGAATATTTTCAGCTTACATTTTATGGAAATACTCAAAGTTAAGTGTGAAGAACTGAAACTCTTTAAGAGATGAATATTGTTGATAAATGCATTAACTAAAATACTCATGGCACTCTACAAAACTTTCCAAATAGAGAGGTGAGTTGCGAGCTAATTAAAAAAAAGGAGAAAAAAATCCATTGAATGTTAATCCTCTCCTGATCTCAGATGTAAGGAAAATTAGTGTTGTTTTCTGACAAGAATTTAGAGTAGTAAAGATACAAAAGGCTATTATTAGACAGACATCTCTGGAAACTAAAATGGTTTAAGATTTAAAGCTGAGGCACTCTCTTCTGCTACAAGTACTGTTTTAGCTTAATTTTACAGGGACATGAGTATATTTTTATGTTGAATTTATCTCTTTCACTACACTGGACAAATTATTCTTCATAGTTGTGTTCATTCTGGTTTTCTGAGTGTAATTTTTCTGTCACTGTGCTATTTCCAGTGGTTATAATAGAAGTTCTTTTCATGTATGTCTTGTCTGACTGATTAATTACTTGGATAATATAAATGAGATCACAAGGATTTTTTTGGTATTTTTGTATGTTTAGCTTTGCAAATGTACGTCTTAGTGTCAGATGTATTCTGACTCATTCACAAACATTCTGAAAATCTTGTTTCCTGATTGAAGTCAGGAATGGCAGCAAAATGAATTTTGAGCTGTTTTACAATGCCAAGCATCTAAAATGATTGAATTAGATCAAATTATCAGACATGAATTCTATAAATACATCTAGTAAAATACAACTTTGAATATAATGTTTTTGCATGAGAACACTTTTTTGGAGTCTGTCATATGGAATCACTGAGCAACAGTTTATGATGGCTATTGCATTGCTGATATGGAAGCAGTGACTCTAACTAGGACTGCAATTAAATAGTAAAGGTCTGGAGTTTAAGTGTTGTTCTTGAGTCTAAGTAAATGCTAAAATTCATGCTGAAGACCCAAGGGCAGGATGGCAAGGACTGCCATGTCATAACAGGGTTCATTTCTCTAGACTGTAAGTTCTCTTGTTCATTTTGAGGTAACTTGCATCTTACTGAAACTTCTGAACTTTACTAAAATAGGTGAGTTAAGATGATCGACTAACAAAAAAGACCATATTGTCTTGTGGTTTATATGAGGAGTGTCTTTATATGACATTTTAGTTATGGTTGCCACAACCAGACAGCATTTTTTAAGTTGTTATACAGTATGCTTGGAGTCTGTAATAGAAAAGATTTTGCTTCTCCACACCCTCAGTAGCTTTCATTTTTTTCCTAAACTGCATAGCTAATTTTCTTCAGGTGGACATTTTTCATTGGTTCCTTTACAAATGGACTTTTTAAGATAAAAATGTTAGTGGACAAAAAAAAAGAGCTTATTCTAGCGATGAAAAAAGAGGAGTTATCTGTAAGAGTGGGAAGGTTGAACATGGAGGAGGTTTTCCAATGCTTTTTAGCATATTTTTCTAAAAAGCAGATGCTTCAAATGCTTCAAAAACAGTTATATGGCAGAAACTTGAAAGAACGGTAAAAGCTGTCAAAGCTAGCAAGGCTGTATGAAGTATAGTTTTAGGCATAACATGAAGAGTTCATTCTTTTCATGCTCTCCCAACTCTTTAAATATGTCCTTGCTGGTCTATTCTTTAGAATTTTTAACCTATATTGGTGCAAAAATGGAAGTAGAAGACCCCTGGAACATAACACTCAGTAAATGAATTTTAATCTGGAGGTTTGTCGTGTCATTTCAACCTTATCAGCATTTGACTACAGCAAGCAATTGGTATAACAAGGGCATAGCTTTAAAATAGCATGGCTGTAAAATATTCTTTAAAACAACCCCAAATAAATATGATGTCTAAGACAGACATAAACCAAATGTATCCAAGAGAGATTGCTAGCATGTAATCAAAGGCTGATTAATGGGATCAGTAGATAAAACAAACACTGAGATTTAATGCTTCCAGATTTCTTGTAAAAATATAGACATATGGAAAGTAGGCAAAAGAATTCAGAATAAGGTTTTAAATAAAACCAAACCAAAGAAGTATTGCTGCATATGCTGTAAAAGCATAGATACTGCTGGGAAAACAATTGCTTCATCATCATGGATTCAGTCACTCAATGGATATTCTAGACAGTAAATCAGTGGAGTCTGTCATTATTGAGAGCTTATTATGAAACAATTTCAGAGGTTAGATATAAAATCTTGTCATACGGGTTTAACTGAAGAATAACTATTAACTTTTCAATATTCATCAAAAGCAAAAAGGCTATGTTTAGGTTTTCTAATGTTTATGAATAAATGACATTTTTATTAGCTATCATTCCTAAACAGTAGTGTGATAATTACCAAATGTTTATGACACTTTCTGAATACTGAACTGACCCTGCATGTTTGCATTTATTTGCCCTGAAAAAATGATTGACTCATCACCCTTAGAGGAAGTATATGCTGAGAATATGAAGATATGATGAGCCAGCTGGTGCTAGATTTTCAGATATTAGGAGTACCTGATTTCAAAAGAGATACACCTGCTCTGAATATCATAATTCATAGTTCAGAGAACATGCGAAGCATCTAATCTCTCTCACTACACTGCAGGAATTGTCACCCTCATATGTTTTCGTAATGCTTTATACAGTTTACTCAAAGGCATTTAAATGCTTCTCTAATTTTCTGCAGAGATTATTCTAAAATGAAATAAATCTCAGTGCTAGGTAGGGCTACCCAAAAATCTTAATCTTAGCTCATCTTCTCCAAAACAGGGAAAGTAAACAAAAAGAAGAAATAAAAAATATCAGCAGACAAGTGACCTCTAATTTCCAGTTTAAAAAAATGGACACACAACTTCATAGTTAATATTCTTATAAACATGTATTTCGTAGAAGAACTGGTACAAAGTGGAAAAGATTGATTCCTTTCCATTCACAACAGTGATCCAGAAAAGGATGCATTTCCTGACTAAAAGTTTAGGATATAAATATATACACCCATTTTTTTTCAATGCAGAAGAATGTCACTGTACTTAATTCCATGGGTTGATGATTTTGTGTTCTCATATGTCCAGTGTGGTGTCCATGCTACTAATAGACTTCTGTTTGTCTTACAGTTTAGAGTTATCAAGATTAAAATTTTTGTGTCTTCATGGAAATACGCACTTTCCAGTTCCCTAAAATATGTTCTATTCTGTGTAGGGTTTCCTTACAATAACCAATTGTCTTTGATGTGTAGCCTTATCAAATGCTTCTTAAAAAATGCATATGGTCCACGTCACTCATCCATAACAGCAGCATTATCTTCAAAGATTTCTATCAACTTAGTTATGCAAGACATTCCTATTATACAGTCATAATGGTTGGCTTTAATGGAATTAAGCTTGACTTAGTGGTCTCACACTAGTTGCAACAAAATTGTTTTCAATATGTATTAAAAGTGTTAAGCTAGCTGCTGATTATATATTTTACCCTTTCTCATGAGTTATTTGAATAGTGGTAGTCTCAACTTTTTAAATCTTCAGAAGCTGACTCTCCCATCGCAGAGTATTGATTGTGGAAGCTCAGTAAATGCTTTGCTAATTGGAAAATATTAGGAAGCAAAGCTCACTTATGTACTTAAACAACAGAAGCACAGAATGAAAAGAGAAAATTTCAGAGAGTTAAAGAGAGGAGTCTAAAATTTAAAAGAAAATTAGCAAGCTTAATAATCAGAACGGAACAAGAATTCTAAGGAAACTTAATTTTCTTATGCTGTAAATATCACACCTTCAGAAACAAGGTCTTAGAGGCTTGGAGAAATTATTTTTTTTCCCCCAAATGGGGGTGGGTATGTCAGTTATATTGATCACTTTGTGACATAGGAATAATTGCATTTTAATAATTGAATTGCATTTTTCAGGATATTTTCAACTTAAGGATACGTTTTGAAAGGAAAAGCAATATATAGAAATAAAATGATATATACTAACTCTTTATTAATTGTGTATCATTAAGGCTGTTACCAGACTAACACATATATAATTGTAAACTGTAGAACATAAGAAAAAATAATACAAAATGGAAAGTGAAAAGAAGCTTAAAGCCACAGTAAAGATAGAGATATTCTTTCATACCTCTGTGAAGGTAGTTTATGACCCATACAGGCATTGTATGGCAGTGAAAAGGAGTTAATGGTAGTGATATCTTGTGCGGCTTGGAAATGGAACCATACTTTTGTATTTATGTTCATCATGGAGGGAATAAATAAACCATGAAAGAAAAGACATGTTAGTAGGCTGTATTAAGCTGAAGACCTTCTCCCAAACAGTCTGAACAATGTGAAAAAAAATATTGTTTGTAGAGATAGAATTTGTTGGGGTTTTTTTTAGTATAGGAGAAATGTCCCAGTGGTTCCCAATGGTGACTGATCTATCATGATATGGGTGAGTTTAATCTCAAGGAAAGGTAAGCAAGTCTTTAGAGGGCTGTAGATCTTGATACATGCTTGAAGCATACAATGAAGCATTAGGAAATAATCCACTGCTTATTTTGTGGGACTACAGTTAGACACTAGAATCTGCATTAATATTTTGGTGAAAAGTGGATATTGTTGTCTTGCAGAACATTCTCAGTAGACAAATAGACATTTTGTCTCCTAAACTGAGAACAAAATCATTATCAGTAAACAGTGCTGCAGCTTTAGCAAATTATAGATGTTTTTTCCCTTCCCACTTAAATCAATGGTAATTCTGATCTGATGAAGTACAGTTAGTCTTGTGCACAGAAACAAGGTATACTCAGATTATGTAGGAAACACAATTAAGACAAACCTAAGTTAGTCACACATCCCCTTTACTTGTTACTTTAGAATTGTAGACTTATTCTGACATTAAAACATAGACACTGATTCCATCTGAAAGGCTCCGTAAAATAATGTAACGTGACTGAAGCCTTTTGCTTCATTAAAGAAGGTATTAGTATCTTGGCCCAAATAACAAGCAATAGATCAAGAGGAAATGGCCTCAAGTTGTACCATGGGAGGTTTAAATTTTAGGAAAATATTCTTCATTGAAAGGGCTGTCCAGTATTGGAACAGGCTGCTCAGGAAACAGGTTGAGTCCACACCCCTGGAGGTATTAAAAAAATGTCTAGAAGCAGCACTTGGGGATCGCAGTGTGTGACTTAGGCTCCATGGTTTAGTGGTGGACTTGACAAAGGCAGTTTTATGGCTGGACTTGATGATCTTAAAGGTCTATTGCAACCTAAATGATTCTGTGATTCTACGTATTGATCATTTTAGGAGATAAATAATTCTGATAGAAATCTATCAGTTGCTAAGAAGCAGTGTGCCACTTGAGGATTTTTTCTCAGATGATTATTTTTCTTGCATTGAGAAAGAAATGTGTTTGAGAGAAACTGCAAAAATAGAGGAAAGATAAAACAACTCTTCATCTTATGCTTAAAAGTATATTTCATACAGCTTTACTCAATATTTAACAAATTTGAGCATATGCAATCATGAATTCTGTTTGAGTCAACTATATGCTTTCAGATCTATATCATGTGTTACCCAGACAGTGGAACACAGTTGAAACTAGATGGATGTATTTTTTTCTAGAATTTATTGAGAAACGGCTTCAGAGACTTGTACAGTGTTTAGGGATTTTTTTTCTTCTTTTAAAGACCCATTCTGGATAGGCACCTAAACCATTATGTTGGTGATGACATAAAATAAATTAATTAAGTTTCTTACAAGCCTGGCTAATGTACAGAAATATATATGTTAATGCATTGTCAAAATACTATTCAGTGAAATATTTCATTTACTGTAAAAAGCCACTTTTTGCTTGTCTTTGCCATCTGTAAAATGAATGGAGAAGATTAGTTAATAGTACAGTCAAATCTTGCAGTGGCAGGGAAAAAAAATATTCATGTTAGCACATTATGCAGTCTCAGGAGTTACCTTCTGTGTAAATGAATGTCATGCCCCTGGAGGAAGCCAGACTGACAGGGCTTTTTGCTCAAGCCTTCTATTCAGGTTATATAAGGCACACAGAGCTCTCTCCCAACTACCCTTCCTTTGTCCTGCTCTGAAGCAATGATAAGCAAATCCTGTGTCCATGATGATTTTCTTCTCCTTCATGGATCTTTTTCCAGGGGTATCATTCAAGTTTAGTTGTCAAATTATAGTTCTTTGATACAGGCGGAAATCTAACTCGATCTTTCTCTTGTGAAAGCTTATTCCTTGCTGCTGTGTTTCTAGTGTTTTGTTTTATTACAGTTAAGGTGTCACATAGTTAGAACTTTCATTGTTCTTAGTAGAGAAAGCACTCCAAACACTCCTCTGTTTGACCAGCTACTAGGGAAATTCATACTGCACAGATTTGCTTTGTTCTGGGCATGGATTTTCCAATACCTGAAAATTTTTGAAAAGGGAGATTCCAGTTTTGGTCTACGTGCATAACATAAATTCAAGTTCTGAATTCTCAGTTATTTATTAGGGAAACTTTAACAATTTTTTTTAAAATGTTCTTTTCCTAATAACTTTATAGAGTTCCCTTCTGCATTGTTATGTTCTGCACACTTATGCAGACAGAGTGATTTCGCCTACAAACTGCATTAGCTTTGAAAATAGAATGAGCCTCCAGCACCTTGCTGGATAGGAACAATAATTATAATGCATTAAAGCCATGAAAAACATTTATTTCTGGATAGCCTAATAAGACATCAGTTTTAAGTATAAAAAAATTGGAGTGGTGATTTAGCCTTCGTCCGTATTTTAAGTCAGAAAATTTGTTTCATTCTTACAGAAGTATGTGTTATTTTGCCACAATTTATTTAGATACTAAGTTTCAAAGCAATTTTTGTTTAGTAAATAAAGAGAAAAAAAATAGACATTATTTGTGTCATTAAAATTTACGATTTTTACCAGAATTTCATTATTTGTTTTATGACAAAGGCGTGAGTAGATCAAACCCATCAAGGAGATTGTAAAACAGAAGGGTAAATAATGGTGAAGACATTTGTATGGATATTTCCTTTTATTACTGACTCTTTCTCTGGGTAGCCAGCAATATCTGTACCTGTTAATGAACTGGGAGAGTCCATTTAACTCTTCGAATAACTATTCTTCAGGCCTAGATAGGCCAAAATTCTTTACTATATAACCAGCTCCATAGCTTTTAACATAGGGAAGACTTTCAGTTAAAATCCTGATCTTTACAGTGATTCAGGTTGTTTTAAGTTTCTTCATGAGCGACATGAATAAACAGGTTAAAAAGCAGTCTGCACACTGCTTGTGTAGTCAGAATTCTCCCTTTGCTCCCTTATTTGAGTGTTATAGCAAATATACGATTAAAGAAGCTTTTCACTCGGCTTGCATTATTTATCTATAAACTGTGTTTGGTTATACTAGCTCTTCTTTCCTGGCTCTTTCATCTCTTCCTACTTTTATTTCCAGGAATGACAATTACTTCCTTTTCATCTTGTTCTAGCCGTGACTTCCACCAAGGTCCTTAAGAACATTATAAAAATCTGTTTCTAAACAGAAACTAATACTAAATATACTTTAAAAACTACTACTTTAAATACTAAAAATAGTATGTTTCAAAAGGTTCGTTGAATAGATGTACACTCTGGTGGGAAAAAAAAAAACAAAAGCAAAACCAAATACATTGAAGATCTAATAAATTATTTTGAGTTTTGCCTGTGTGGAGATGGAAAAGTCTACACATGGATTTAATGTAATTTTTTTGTTGACTGGAAATGCCATTGTATGGGTGTCATCATAACAAGCAGAAAAGGAAATTTCACCTTCAGAATTTTTTCTTTGCTGCAGTAGTGATGAAGACCATATCATTACATTAGAAACTAGAAAAGCTTTTATTTTTAAGATTACATTGATAATTCTAGAAGTAGGAAAAGGCAAAAATAGCTTCAAATGCTGTTAGATCTGTTTTCACACCTTTCCATTCATTTTAATGGAATTGAATTTACTTGCTGTCACCTTCAGTTCTGGAGCACGTGTTTAAAACCAGATACCATTAGATGTATTTTCTTTTGCATAATTTATTTAAATTATTAAAACAATGGCAGAAAATGGTAGGATAAGCACAATTAACAGTATTAAATACATGGAATATTTTTTGCTAGTAAAACTAGTAAATATGTTGACATGGATTTGCAGAACATTTTAAGTTATAGTGTAAGAACTACAGCACACTGTGAGGATGTAGTTTCAAAAATATTGAATATGCAGTTTAGAAGACTTGAAGCAAAAACACTTCAATATGAAACTGTTCATTTATTATCCCCTCTTGCCTTCAAAGTTTTCTTGGGATTTCTGTTGTCCACACTGTGTCTATTAATCTTCAAGTTATCCTTATGAGAACAAGCCACACACTTCAGGGACATAATGTAATCAGTAGCACTGAGCACACAGCACTGTCAGTTTTATCAAGAAGACATAACCACCCATAAAACAGTTTTGGATACCTTTGTGTTTGCACTCTAAACATGATTCTCCAGAAGACTTCAGCCAGTTTCTACAGCTCTGTGCCAAAACAAGGGTTTGCCATCTGTTGTTTGCAGGATTTAGACCAGTAAATGGACCTGATCTGAACTGAACACAAGGGCCCTTATGAGAATTAGAAACTTGATTATCAAGGTGCTGGTGCGTTTGAATACGAGGTCCTGAGTTTGATACTAAATGCCATGGTCTGTGTGATACTGAGCTTAATCTCTCTATAATTTTCTTTAAACTGTAAATGGGACTGAAAAGAACACAGATAATACAGTTGCAGGTGCTTGGTAAGTATGCAAAAGAGAAAGTAAGTACCATCTGTAATTTCTAAAGACATTTCCTAATGTCAAGGACTGTATTATTTTGGAACCTGAAATTCTACATCAAAGATTTTCACTGAAGAGTTGAAGAACTCAATACCCAACAAAAACTAATCTTCCTTTAGTACAATATTATTTAATTTTTTCTTGCTTGGTATGCTTCAAGGGTTTGTAATTGTTTTAAATTATATTATATATATTACTTTGACATATTAGTCTACTAAAGGGGCTTTGTAAAAACTGTGTGATATTACGATACAGTTTTCTTATGGTAGCAATCAATATCTATACATCTGCTTGAGGGCATTGCATTTCTCAATAAGACACTCTTGAATTATATAGAAATATCTAAACTTCCATTCAGAATTTTGCTTAACAAGTGCATCTGTATCATCCACCATTCTTTATATGTGATGTACATGATTGGTCCCAATGCTTAGAGAATTTGTAATGGACAAGCAGAATATATTCTCTACTTATAAGATTGTGGAGATAGAGTCAAAATCTTAAAGCTTAATGGTGTCTATTGTTTTGAAAACATATGAATTCAAGGAGAAAAGGGTGTTTCACCTTATGGTTTTTTTGTCTAAAAAAATGTGATATTTTCATTATTTGAATTTTCATGATATTTTTCATGAATTGAAAGATACATAGGGGCAAAACCTGTACTGTTGATGTAGTGGGTAGATTGGCATGAAGAAATCGAGACAGATTATTACATAAAAGTGGAAAGAAATATCCACAAATCTTCCATTAATTTGACTTTATGATTTAACAGACCAATTGCTTTTTACAACCACCATGAACTTAGGAGAACAGCTTGTCATCCATTTTGCAAATCTACCATTTCAGATCACATTCACAGCCAACAGAACCACAAACAGTAAATGAAAACTCTGCCATATTTGCTGTCATCTGTTGAAGCAATATTTAGTCTTTAGGGAAAAAAAGCATAAAAGTTAAAAAAAAAGTAGAAAAATTAGTCACTGGAGCTTTTTGCCTCCTTATGATCCTATGACAGTATACAATACTGGTCTTTCAAGGAAATGAGCTGGGTTTTGCCATATGGTTGGGGATGTCATAGCTGCCTCCACTGCTCCTGATGTTGACCAGTAGCACCAAGAGCTGAGAAGAATCTCTCCTTTTCTAGGTGAACAAAATGGAATGCTTTCCTTACTCGAATTGAATGTGTTTCTTACTCAAAATGATTCTGTTCAATTAAAGGCAGAGTAAATGCATTCATTCCCTAGAACAAAACTTAAATACGTGTTCAGTTTCCAGAGAAAATCCCAGAAATCTGTAGAAGTTAATTTTCATCAATTTCATTCCCAAAATGCACAGCCACTGTAGAAAAATAAATCATTAATATTTTTGGAAAAAATTCTTCAAAGTTTTGAACTTAAATGAGAAGTTTCTTATTAGTAAAGTTAGAAAACTATTAATCCCACCTAATATTTTATTTGTTCTACTATTATATCAGTTACCAATTCATAGTATTATATATTTTGAATGCTTTTTAATATAAATTTATACAAATATCCTATTTAGTTTTCATGGAGAATATTTCTTTAGTCAAATAATTTGCTTTTTTAAGTTTGGACAGGGGGACTTCTCTGCACATCTTCCTTTATAGAATAAGTGTAGCTGTATCTCCTTTAAAAATTGCAAATGCCAGTACTAGGAAATTGCTTTGTTTCTGTTTTTTCAAATAAGCAATCTTTGAAACAGCGGACCAAGTCTTCTCTTTTCTACAGCATTAATGTGACAGGAAATTTTCTTTACTGAGATCAAGAGAATCTGTCTCTGAAAAGATATTTTTCTTCTCTATTTTCTGTTATCCTTGCCGGTATGTTTGTTAGTGTTAAATTGACAGCTTCCAAGAGCATGGAATTGCACATGTGCAGCATTCTTAGATAGTGCTTTGTATTTGCAGGACATTTTACACTTGCAGATAGTAAGAAGAGTTGTCAAATAAGCATCACAATAATGCAATACACTTAAGATTTACGGTGATAATCCATAACATCTAAAGCTGATGAGGAACCTGAACTCTTTGATCATAGCAATATTCTATAGAAAATTGATTTTTTAAAAAAAGTATATGTTTGGAGATTAATGCTAGCTATGACAGCCTTTATTGGGTACACTTCAAATGGTTTCAGCTTGACTTGCCTCCAAATGAAAAGTGTGAGGGTAAAGGCCAAATACTGCAAATGAAAATTCATATCATAAAGCTGTATCTAAGGCAGTAAAGTACAGTTCTAGCTGTGCAACTTCACAGATTGCTGGCACAGTTAAAGGCATCTGTATTTAAAGGTAGCGCGTTATTAGTGTTATCCCAGCTTGGACTCCAGCTTCAGTGCTTCACAGCTGGTTTACTGCTGACACACTTGCTATGCTTTCTTTTCTTGGACTTTTTGTATCATGGATACTACTGCACCTCTTTCCTTTTTGAGAGTAGCTACATGAATGGAGAAGCACAAGGCTGAGTAAATCAAATCTGTAGGAGATACAGTACATACTCAAGTGAGCCCTTTATATTGTACTTTCCAATGGTTCTATTCTATAGTTTGTAAAAGATATCTTCCTTGTGGAAAAGTGTACTTTCTATTAAGCTTTCATTGAGAACTGAGAGCTGTGAGAGAGCCCAAAACTGCCAGAGCTTTGAGGTAGTGGTGCCTGAACATTTTCCTTATAAAGAGCTTTCCAAAGAGGATCCAAATGACTTTGAAGTTCAAAAAGCCAGATTCTCTTAGGCTATGAACTGGAATAATTAATAAAAGTGCCAGAAAACTCCAAGTGGCCCGATGAAGCAGAATGGAAATACAAGGTTTATAAATCAGTGACCTCCTTCTCCCTGTGACCTTGCAGGGTGATCTTTGCTTTCAGTCATCTCCTCACTGCTGTGCTTATTGGTCCTTGGCGGTATCTCCCGTTGTTCTGCTTGCAGCCCTTTGCTGCTCTTAGCAATCATTCAGGCTCTCTTTGAGCTGCAGGATCCAGGTGTGTTCTCTTTTTCTCCCTTAGCTTTTCCCTGCCTTTGGCATGCAGTAACTGAGGCTACTGCATTTCCCAACGAAATGTGCAGTTTCTGCCCCCTCCTAGGAGATGACTGTCACTCCTTTTAATGTAATGAGGACAAATTTCACAGACTGATCAAAGGGAAAGAAGCAGTATTTCCTATCTGCACAGGTACATTGTCAGTGATGATGAAGATTCCCCTTTTGTGTGATCATACAGTATAACAAGTCTGTTAGTTGTATATATACATAAATAGTGCATGAAGTTCAATATAGATATGTATCCATGAGGGATCTAATTAATTGATAAATATATTTGTGTATTGATGTTGTTGTTGTTCCAGGCTGCCCATTTAAAAACAAGCATGTCTAATAAAGGTAGAAGAGGTATAAAATGACTAAGGATGGTTTTTTTCAGACTGGTATAGGTGACATTAGTGCTCTTTTCCATAGGCATACTTTGGGGCATGTCTCTGTAACTAGTCTTCGAGGCCATTTACCTCCTGCTCCTTGTGCCTGTGTGCTGTCCCAAGTAATACTGCTTGTCTTTGTTTCTCCTATCTGAATTGCACAATCCATGTATTCAAATCAATAAGCTAAGCTATGTTGCAGAAACATAAAAGGATGTTTTGTCTCACTATACTAATCGAGTCATATATCCACCCAGTTGGCCAGGTTTTCCATTTGTGTGACTCAGCAGAACTGTACTGAAATTTATGAACTAAATGAATAATAATAGCTCAGAATTGCCACAATTGTTTAATCAATATAAGTGATTTTTAAATCCTTACTAGTATATTTTATGTTGACAGTTAAAAAAAAGGATCAGGCATTGCTTTATCCAAGGAACAGCCTTACATTCCTGTTTCAGAACAGGAACCAGTTTTCCTAGTGCTTTATAGCCAGCTGCTGTTTTGTTGTAGGCCACATATTGACTTAGGTAAACCTCTTCTTTGATAGGTTTCTTACTTCTAACATGATAATTTCTCTTAGGAACCCTTATTTACTGAATTAGACCCAAACCATAGATGCATGCAAGTTGTCCCATTAAATCCAATTAAACCACTTTAGGCATCTCCAAATGCTCATTGTTAATTTGCAAGCATGAGCTCAGTCATGGCAATGGAAATGCAGTTCCTCAGGGTGCTGAGAGCCTCCTGTTCATGTGGAAGTCAATGGAAGTGTGAAAGGACTTGCCACATTTGGAGAGTCTATCGACATTATCCAGGTGCACACATACATTTAAAAGCATTCCAGCTTCTTTCCCAGCCTTACACTGGATAAGTAATTTAAGGCATGTCCTGGCTGTACTTTCTACTGTAGTTCAGACATGACGAGTCTCTCCAGTGTTCTTCGCCATTTGGTAATACTTACCATGGCAACAGTTCTGGCTGCTGCAAATTTTGACATTGTGGCATTATATTTATACTATACAACATGCTGTAAACACTTTAGTATTGTAAAATGCTAAAAATTTTTTTTATGTTGCCTGTAATTGTCACTATTAGTGGATTGGCTATTCACACTTCAAACCTTGTGTTCAGTGATAGTGCATCTTTTAGGTAGCTTCTTTAATATTTTATTAATTATACTAATGTATAATATTAATAATAATATATATTAATTAGGAACCCTGTGGTTAATCTTTTTGTATTGCAAGTGCTGCAAAAAACAAGTCTCAAGATCAGATCTTGAATTCTTTTATTCTTAACTATGTTTAGTAATATCTGTACAAAATCTTCATAAATGTATATATTAGTTTAATTTAGAAATAATACCCAAACAAATGAAAACAAACATATCTTTCCAATGTATGCTTCTAACCTGAGTGATTACTTTTGCAGTGTTCAGTTCTGTGCTTTCCAACCACTATATGCATTGGCTACTCCCATCTGTTGTGTGTAGCAGAAATTGCGTTGGGAATCTTTTTGCATGGAGCTTGACTTTCCCCGTCTTTTGTGGAGCAGCAAATCTACTTTTCCAAGCAGTGTAAAATAAATTTGATGCACTGCTCATTTATCTCAAACAGCAGCAAACTAGTATTTAACTATAAAGACGGGATTCAAATGGATTAGTTCTGAAAATGTGAATATTCTCTGTAAGACAGAAAGACATATAATAAATGACTTAATAATTGGGCAATATGCAGCAGAGATGGCAGACCATTTCGAAGTGAAGTTGAATAAAAAAGTGGCTAGTAAGACTGGATACACTAGTAAAGGGAAAGCATACAAACAAAATCCACCTTGAATAATAAAATATTTACCAAAAGCTGACAGCGCTTGCTTTGGGCATGTTGCACTCTTACCAGCTGTTACTCTTAAGAAAGGTTTAACACGTTTGAAAATGTTCAGATGCGCTGCTCGTTACTCTCTCCACGTGTGAAGAGTGTAGGAGCTGTCACTAGGAATCAAGGTTCAGCTTCTTAGTTCCATTCTTAAACAATATAAAGTAATCTGGTTTAAATTATATTCACCCTGATTTTAAAACTTTTGGGCTGCCAGGATGGTACAGTGGATGGTACTGTGGTACAACGGATCTGGGAAATCAGGAATAGACTAAGCCACTCTAAACTGGAAACTGAATCTGGAAGCACACAAAGTAAAAGGAAAGTCTTGTTATTTCACTGTCAACAAAGGCAATTATTTTCTTTGCTTTCTAGGCCACTGTATATTACCCATCTATTGTGTAGAGATGCATTAGGAGTACACAAAGTATCTGCTTTCAACAAAAGTACAAATCAGATTTTAGAGAAAAATATTTTCCTGTTACCACTTTTTTTTTTAAATTTTGAAGAATAAATTTATTTGACATAAAAGAAAAAAAAAGGTGTAAACTTAATATTTTGAAGCAGAGAAAACAGATATTAAGAGAGGAGTCATTTGAGAGAAGTGTCCTCAGGAGAAAACATACTAATAGGTGTTTCAATAAGAGAGGAAAGTTGGCCAGCCGTGAGAGAGATCATAAATAATATTTCTTTTTTGTTTTTCACGCAACATTCTGCTGTATTACTTCAGTATCTGTCATGCAAATCCAAAACATATTTTCTCTTTTGGTTGTTCATGATCAGCCAAGAGAAGTTTGTGTTTCAAGAGAACATAAATATCACAGTCTCATCAAGGCTAAAGGTGCAGACAGGTGTTTTATGATTTCATCTAACCCTGTTGGGATGAGATTACATTCTTGCAAATAACCAATACAACAGAGACTAATAATTGTACTCTTCATTTAATTATCATCTCCCTGTGGTCTTTAAGCTTGTATTTCAAGTTATAAACATGAAAAAGACAAGTAATTAGTTGTGCAAAATGCTTTAAACTATAGGTTGTGAAGTGCCTGCCAGGAATATGTGGACATCTGTTAAAACCTTAGTTCTAATTAACAAGAGGAATTCAATTGATTAGGGAGCAGTGTATCTTTCCAAATGGTTTGTGTCAACAGAAGAACAGTAGCAGCATATTCTGAAAACATTTAGGTGCAATCTCACCTGGTAAAATATTTAGCTGTTAATATGGTAGTTAGAATTTTGCCCCTGATGTTTTAAGGTAGAAAACTAGTAATTAGTTTGGAAGAAAACATCTCAAAATGCTTAAGCTCTAGTTGCTCTTTCTCTGAAAGATGTTCTGTAAGTACTTACAAGGAAATCAGAACAAAATGATGGTTTAGATTTATATGTCTCATATAAAACAATATGCATTTACAGTATGAGTATTTTCAACCATTTGGAATTAAATTTGGAAAGTTTAATTTCTCTTGTGAACTGATATCCTAGGATGGCACAAAAACCCAAAGTTACACTATTCTGACAGATCTTAATATAACCTCAAAGAAGGCAGTATGTTTTTGCCACAGCATTATTCTGAAAAGATGATATTATAGGTCCTAAATATCTGTGCTATTCCTTGTTGAAGAAAGTCAGTCTTAGATAAAATTAAAAATATTGTATGAATATATCTGGATTTGAACCAAATTTTGTATAGAGGGAAGCAGTCAACTGACATAATAAAGGTTGTTCCTTATTCTTTGGAGTGTTCTTATAATATAGTTGTATGAACAAATTAGTAGCTTGAAATCACACCATCCTTTGTGTTTTTAAGATGCATGCACAGGTAAAAGTGTGTAGCACTTAACTGAGAAATCCACAGAGTACTTGTAAAGAAGAATAATCCAGTTTCTGTTTAAACACGCCAAATACATATCTGTAACTAAAAGCACACTATTTTGATATGGCCCCTCTTCAAAACAGAGCAGATCCTTGTTTGCTTGTTTGGGATTTTTTTGGTTTTTTTCAAAAGGGTTCTCACATGTCTTGTAGTTCAAATATTAACCATTCCAGATGTTTGTGATGAGTGAGAAGAAAATCAGCTTGTGCAACATCCATTATTACTGGTTGTAACAATGAACTATGTAGTCTTTCCTCCCTGTTATCTGCAGTATAACTCTTAAAAGTAAATTCTAGCAAAGAAAGGAAAAATATTATATAGTATAAACTGAAATGGTAATTTTCAATTCAAGACACAATGCTTTTAGACATTTTGGAAATTCTAACAGTGAAGGTACTCACCAAAGGAAAATACTTGTTTCTCCCAGTCTGTTACTTGGAAGTGTGTTTTACACACTTCATGTTTTACATGTAATGTTAAGCTAGGTTTACAGTCACCAGAGCAGACCCTGTCACAGTTACTCCCCACACATCATGAGGCAACCTGATGTGTGAGGTAATTCTGGCCACATTTAAGTAAGTGTGTCCAGCCTGATAATCCACGCTGAATGGAAGAATGTATTTATTGGGTTGTAGCACCACACTTTACTCCAGTAGACCTGTCTACTTGTCACTGTTCCTTCAGGATAATGTGACAGTCTATACTGGATTGCAAATATTTATAGAGAATCATGCTGAAAAAAAGAAGTGCCAATACCATGAACTTCATAAATACTAGCAAAGTATTTATGAAGTATTTATGAAGACAGCAAAGAGACAACAGATAACATATCCAGTAATGATGGAAGGCCTTATACTCTGAATCTTTCTGTTCTGAGGTTTCCATGTTGTAGCCTCAGATATCAAAACAGACGGACCAGCTAATATAAAACTAGAGCACACTGCAATTCTAAAGTGTGATATGGGAAAAAATATGCAATTATATATGTTTTTTATATGAACAGCTTAACAAAGCGGAGATGATCCAGAGATGATAAAGATATAAAGTGGGGTTACACCCTCTCTGCTGAATTGCATATTTGCAATGTTGTGAGAGAAAAGTCAGTTCAAAGCTGACGGGCTTATTTCAACTCAAGATGCAGAACAGGTGGAATAATGGAAATGTAAAAACCACCTGTGTCTCTGCAAAATTGACATATGAAGGTGGTTAAGAAAATGAGCTGATCTGATCCAATCAGCAATGTCGCATAATATACCACAATCCATCATAGGATAACTAGCACCAGAGTAAGAGGAATGCATGAGATGAAGCCTGCTTCTCTTTAGATTAGCAGGCTAAATGAGTCACAAGCAAAGCTGAGGTAGATCAGGTGGGAGGCAGCACAGTGAAGTGCCAAACGCTTTTGAAACAGCCTCCTCCTGGGCTGCATGGGCTCCTGAGTCACAGCAGGTGTTAGGGCACTTGCAGCAAAAAGACAGTGTAAATTCTGCTGTTGCTCAGAGATAAGTATGAGATCAATCTCATCCACTGCAGGTACAGTCAGTCAGCCATCCTCCGGCTCCATTAACACATTCCAAGTCATCTCTGTCATAACTGGTTACCTGGTAAATATTTTTTATGCAGTGAAGCATTCCAGCTCTGAAATTCCTGCTCCTGGGTGATAGGAGTCACAGTTCTTATGAGTTGCTCTCTACCTGTCCTTGGCAGGCACTGTTAATGAGGGTGCCTTAATGACATCTTGCTTTGATACAGTCACGCTGTGTAATAGTAGCTAGCTGTGAATCTGACTTCAGAGTACATTTATATTGATAATCCAGTTGCCTTGAATTATGTTCTTCAGCTCTATGTGCTCTGTTTGTCCTCACTTGTTTTGTAGCCTTGTTTTTGTGGCCTTATTTCCTAAGCGGGCTGGGTTTATGTGATTTCTCTGTGTAACAGTCCCTTCCCTAACCATTACGAAGCCACAGCTAACATTAACAGAAGAGTACCTCACCCATAATGGCAGGAGAAGGTGAAGAGAATGCAAGATGGGCCAAGGCCAGTTGTATGAGGTCCAACAAGGCAAAGTGTTGGATCTTCCATTTGGGTCACAACAACCTCCTGCAGTGCTGCAGGTTGGGGGCAGAGTGGCTGGAAAGCTGCCCGTTGGAAAAGGACCTGGAGGTGCTGGTTGACAGCGGCTGAACATAAGCCAGAGTGTGCCCAGGTGGCCAAGATGGCCAATGGCATCCTGGCCTGTATTAGCAATAGTGTGGCCAGCAGGTCTGGAACAGTACTCAGCACTGCTAGGCTGCACCTGGAATCCTGTGCTCAGTTTTGGGCCCCTTACTACAAGAAAGACATTCTGATGAGGAGGGACTGATGTAGCTGAAGGATTTTAGCCTGGAGAAAATGAAGTTCTGGAGAACCTTGTCACTCTCTATAACTACCTGCAGGAAGGTGATTAGCCAGGTGGAGATTTGTCTCTTCTTCCAAGTAGCAAGTGATAGGATAAGTGGAAATGGCCTTGAGTTGCACCAGAGGAGGTTTAGATTGGATATTAGGAAAAATTTCTTTACCGAGAGGGTGGTCAAGCATTGGAAGAGGCTTCCCAGGGAAGTGGTTGAGTTACCATCCCTGGAGGTATTATAAAAATGTCTATATGTGAAACCTGGGGAAATGGCTAGGAAACCTTGCAATGCTAGGTTTGTGGTTGGAGTAATTGTCTTTAGGGTCGTTTTCAACATAAATGATTCTAGGATTCTTCATTAGAAAGCAAGGGTATCTCAGAATCATTTTTATATGGGAACACCATACTTGATAACCAGCATGTGCATAGTGGTAAATACAGTGTTGAACCCTAGACTGAGGGACAAATTTTGTACCTAGTTAATTGTTTAGGCTTCAGATTTTAAAACAAACAACACTTGGATATAATTTCTGATCTTGTGATAAGATTTTCAGGTAGCTAATACTCAAAGCAAATTAAAAATTCAAGAGATTAATAAATAAATGGCCCAAAATATTTGAGTTTTGTGGTCAAATGCATGGAATGTTATAATAGTATCTGGATTTAGATCTTTCAGTGTTCAGTTCTCAGTGTTCAACACAGAACTATTTCTGATAAACAAACAGAATTTTAATAAGGTTAATATTGTGATCTAAGTTCATCTTTAAATAAATAGGATTATTAGTACTTTTTCAATGAAACTATATTTTTAGTTTGGAGTCAGAGATATATTATTATATGTGTCATGTGCATGTACATCTTGAATAAATACCACATATTTCTTTGATTGTATGAATTAAACCTTATAGGTTTTTTTAAGGTTTTCGTATAAGTTATGCTTAGTTTCTACAAAATTCCCTTTACTTTTCCCTGTAATAATTTTTAAAACTCGAGCATTTAACTTCATGATTTACTCTGCAATGACAGGGTGCATGACAACCCATGTTTCCTGCTTCTCACTGTCATCAGTGTGAGACCTGACATGGAAATTTTCAGTCAGCATTTTCAGCAATCAAGATGACTTTCTCCTTTCCTGCCCCTGACAAAGAAGAGTTTTATCTCAGATAATCTCCAAAATTCCTTTATTCTTCCCTGGACCCCTATCCTACTTCAGCAGTTTGTGGAAAAAGTAAGAATCGATATCTATTGAATGTGACTGACATGAATGCTGCAACATCAGAATTTGAGTTCATTTCTGTCAATTCAGCCTGTCTTGAGTGAGAGAAGTTACACTGGAAAGTAACAGTGCAGCAAAGTGATTGGATTAACAGCACAGAATAGCTGAGTCAGGCTGTGAGATGGGGGTGGGGTGGGGGTGGTTGTTTGTGTTGTGGCTCTTTTGTGCTTTTTTTTTTTTGGTGGTGTTTGTTTGGGATTTTTTTCCCTGGAATAGTCTTTTTGCTGTAAAAAGCAGTTTCACAGCATTCCAAACAAGGCACTAATTTGAGTAGAATGTATTTGCTGGCAGATTTCTTTGCTTTGCTTTCTCCTTAAAATCACTGGGGGAGGTGAGGATGATGGTGCCAGCAATCTGATTTACCCACTTGTCCTTTTAGGACAGGGAATTTCCTCCTCAGCCTGAGAGGCTCAGGTCACTTTTCATGTGTCTCAATGTACCTGCCACTGAGCCATGGAGATTCCTCAGTCCCGTGATGCCAGCAGTGGTGATTTCCTTGGGAACAAGGAAATACTAACCTCAGCATCTTTTCTTCTGGATGGTTGTCTGAAGAGGCAGTTTTCATATTTCTGTAGCTCAGAGTCTTGAGGTGCAACAGAGAGAATCAGTTTAGCCACTACTCATATTGGCTCCTCACTGCTTTACTGACAGGAGCACCACTAGTATTTGAACTTTGACCCTTGCCTCCAGGTAGGACAGTTAACTGGAATTTAGAGAATTGCTTCATTTTGAGACTTATATGTGTGAAGAATGACAATGAGGTGTTATACCTTAAAGAAATGCTTTGCATTATTGATTATGAGCTCGCATGGGGGCATGAAATAGAAAAAAATCACACAATTTCTTTCCCTCTTTTTTCCTCTTATTTTTCATCTGAGCTAAAAGGAAAGTTACATGGATTTGTCTTGTTCCTAGTACAGTGAAGGTTAATTAGTAAATACTTTTCAGAGCACTATTAAAATCCTCAGATTAAAGGCTCCGAATAACGCAAGTATAAAATATTCTTATTTATTATTCATTTATTTTCATCTGCTTCAGGACATATGGAAAACTCATTTTTAACTTAAAAAACGATGAATTATAATTTGGTACCAAAGCTTTTCATCTGACTCTTTTTGAGGGGGTAGGTCATCTTTGCACTGAAAAAAATTATCCACAAAAATTACAGTGGATGTTAATGAGCAGAGTTTTAATGATGTTCAGGGCCTCTACAGAAACAAAGTATAAACATTAAATACAATGCACTCTTATACAGTCTAGTTTTTTTAAAATGTAGCCTCGTATTTTTTTCCTATTTTAAGGTTATCCTCTTTATCTGGCCCCTGTTTTCTTTTCTCTGGTTGAGTCGATCAAAGCAAGATACTGAAGAGTGGTGCAATGCATCATGCTTGCTCAATCTGCAGCTATGAAGAGCTGTAAGAGTATTTCTAATGGTTGCCTGCTCTGAGACATGCAGTGGCCTCTTCCGATGAGTAACTGAACACTTTTCTGAGGTAGTGTACCTGAGGAAACCCAGAGTTAAACTCTTTGTCTTGGGTGACAGCTTTCTTTTGAGAAATAGCAGTAGGGGACAAGTTCTGGACCATGTTATTTTGTGTTAGCAAGGCTATGAAATCCCATTTATAACTCTAATATTTATTTTATTCAAGTTTTACTGATCATCTTTAAATATCATTATAAAGCATCAGTGTTTATTGTAGATCTGTGAGTGTTTCCAGAGTACTCATTGCTATGGTTTCTGAGTGCGTGAGGTGCCGAAGTTATCAATTTGACTGTGAAGCTAAATTAGGCAGTAATGCCCTTGACTATGTTTTCTCCAGATCAGGCAATAAGCTCCATGATTATGGGCTCTGTTGTTTATTAATTGACCATGACTTGTTATGCATCCTAGACTGAAGATGCATAACCTATTTCAAGGTCACTTATGTACTAATCAAATGTCTTAAAAGGGTGAATATTGATGAATTCCAGTTTTAAAGTCAACTTTTCCTTTAATAATGTAACAGTGCTCTTACATACTTTTACATAACACATCTAAAGCTTGTCTTCCTTAGATCTTCTTAAGACAGACATTTGTAGCAAAACTTTAGCTTTTTATAATTAATGGAGACAGTAAATTATTAACTTCAGAACTACGACTAAATGCCTTTGCAAATGGTTGTTTGCTGGAAATGTGCAATTTTAATTGTGCTCTGGTTATCTGTGAAGCTGTGGAAATTTTAGTTGTGGTGCCTTCATGGAGAAGAAGAAATTGTGCAGTATGAGCAAAATGAAAGTTCAGAATATTTAAGAGGCTTTTAATTAGTAGGCACTGGAAATCAAGCAAATTGTTTCCATTATAGTCTATTGTTTAATAACATGGTTTAATCCATGTTGTAGAGTTCCCTATGCTAAACCCACTGACTGAAGTACTCTGTTACAAAAGGCTGGACAGCTGGACCCAAATTCATATGTAGTAGAAGTGAATCTCAAAAAAAAAAAAAACAAACCAAAAACGGAAGAGGAGAATTTGCTTTTGTTAACTTGAAGACGTTTTCAAAATGGCCTCTAAGCTGGTGATTTTATAACAATAAATGTCTTGCTTTGCCTATTTCAGTGAAATTTCTCACAGAAATTTTATTTTTCTTCCACCATAGATGTTTTTAGCAGATATGCTGAATAAGAAACTTTTTCTACATATATGCATCTACTTCTATTTTATTAAAATTATCTGCATTTCCCTAAAGTTTACTTTCTGTATATCTCAGTGGTCTTTATTAAGATGACCTAACAACCTAATCATTATTATCTCAAAGCTTCAAAATGGAAAAGTCAGAAGAAAATATTAGCTTGATGGAGACTGAAGAGGAAACCAGCAAGGATAGCTGGCACAGGAACTCAATAGTCTTGTCCTTAGCCTACTCTGTTCTCATGCCACTGTGTCTTGGCAAAGACTTGAATCTTGTCTTGAATTTTGTCTGTAGTTCTCAGCAGACTCAGACATTTCATAGCTGTTTTAGCACTGGTATATTGATTAGCATAAGAACAATCACTGGAATAAAAGTCAATATTAAAATATATATATATATATATATACATATCTCTTGGAAAAGACAGAAACCAATAATCTTACTTAAAATAACTATGTTATTTTAATAGGACAGAAAGTAGTATGCCAAAATTATTCTTTTACTTTATCATTTACAGAAAGGTACTTTTGATTCATATTATTCAGAGTTTGTTGTTTCAGCTGAACTACAGCAAATATCTCATCATGCCTTATACCTTGTGGGTAGCATGGCACTTCTTTCTTAGAAGAACAGAATGGATATGAAGCTGCTTCTATGCTTTTGACAGATGAATAATATCTTACATTCTGAAAGCTTCATTTTTCATAGTTTCAGTACTTATTTGATATTTGCTGTTTAAAAACTATGCCTCACCTCATGCATTTTAAGTTGTTTTGTATCAACAACACAACCCCACAACACAGGGTCCCAGCTGAACACCTGTGTTTACTAACACAGTATTCACCTATTCCAGGTCTTGCTGGTTTCTAAAATATGAGCCAAAGTGAGAACTGCTAGAAAACTATGGGTCTATATGAAGAGATGCTGTGCAATTCCCAAGCAGTGCAGGCCTGATGCTATCACTGTGTTTACTGCCCTAGACACACTTTATGCTGCTAGCCAACTGAGTTTACCAAGATGCTAAATAAGAGTGCAGTTGCAAATAATGGTCTAAGGGGGAAAGTGAACAAAGTAATATTCTGTAATATTTTCTATTATGTTCTTAAAAGAAAAAAAAATTATAGATTCGCAGGTTTTCATTGAATTCTATTGAGGAAGATAGTTCAAGATGGATAAAAATGTTCTTCATGACTGAAAAGAACCCAAAATGGAGAAATTCCTTAGAAAAGCTATTTACCTTAAATGATTCAATAGTTGGCTCTTTTTGAGGTATATTGCAAATGGGAGACAAACTGTATTTTTAGAGAAGGAGGTAGGAGGTAAGCCTTGTTATTATATCTGGTATGTTCCTTATCCCCCAGTTCTAAAATTAAATCCCTGGATGAGGTTTAAACTGGATGCCTGAAGCTGACTATAAAAACCACAATTTCTTAGTCCTTCTGGATGGAATTCATTTCATCCAATACTGGTATAATAGAGATGCCTGCACATTGAATTGATCATCTCTTTCTTCTTTTGCAACGAATGTTGAGAAATAGGCAGGTTTAGTTCTGCCTTCTTTCAGGTATGTGAATCAATTGTGCCCTAAAGTGACTGTTACTTCTCTCTTCACTGTGAGACAACTATCTTATCTGTAATTTAACACAGTCATCTGCATTTGATTATATGAATCCCACTATGTAGTGTTTATTGCATTATAAATAAGGACCCCTTCATAAAGTGAATTCAAAATTCAGTGTGCTAGCTCTAAAAAGCTGCTCAGTCCAAGGTCATTGCTGCATGATTTAACTTCTCATTCTATACACTGCCCGTCTCACCTAATGAATTATGTTTAGCTGTCCATTAGTCTTGCAGAATACATTGCTCCTCTCCTTTTTCCCCTTTTACATTAAACATCACATTCACAGATAATAAAAATGTCCACAAAAATATATAGCCATAGAAAAATGTTGCATTCATAATGGGGCCAGATATTTTAAGCCTAAATTTTCACAGCAGGATTTTAAAAATGGATGTGATTTCTCTTCATCAGAAGTCAGATAAATGCAGCCATAACACAGTTATATGCTATAGGTGGCCCTGTTAGAAGGTCAATACTTTCAGACAGTTACTATTTTCTGGAATAAAGGTAAGCTTGATGTTTCATGTTGTGAATTTGGGAATTTTCTGAGATATTTCAGAGATGAGTGAAATAGCTTAGCAAGTCCCACTGTTTCTACAATGACTGATGCAAGTAACAAGTGCTGAAACTATACCTATGATTTGGGACAATGGAGTCCTGTCATATGGTCCCTCCTTTTTTTCTGTAATACATTGTGGTAAGATGAAGTATCCAAATCTCACAGCAGTGTGTGCATTTTCATTAGTCAGAAGATAATATACATTAACAAGGTTCACTACAGGGACAGAAAATTATACATTTCCATTCCCCAACTTCCCAACTGAATGCAGAGATGCAGAATTATATTTCCTTCTGTGTTTTAGATATGTACCCCTATGACTGTTTTCATTCTTTATGCTCCAGCCTTTGCTCTAAACTGATAACTGGATCATATTCGTGGGAAAGGAGAGGTGTGATAGCAAAATATCTTCTGCTGAAGAAGACTTTGGAAGAGACCTGTTTTTCTGCTTCTTGGAAAAAGGCAACCCTAGGCTGGTATAGAAAAGATAAAAATAGTTCCCTTACTTCTTACCCATTAAACTTGTGCTATCAGTGGCATTTGCCACTGATGCTGAGATCACATTGCTGAGTTAAAGGATTTTACTGTCTTAGACTCTGATCATGTTTTGCTGGGCATATGTACTTCTGAGCCTTTGAAAGGAACATTGGTTAGGAAACACTGTTTTAGAAACTCAAAATGGCAGCAGTTTGAAATGTGCCCAAAAAGGGCTCTCAACAGAAATACCTGAATCTTTCCATAATAGTTTTACAACACTGCTAATATAATGGTTACCAACGTAAACAGTAGGATTTTTCAATTTTTGTCTACCAGTTTTATTTCCTCCGGTATGTATATTCCATTTTTCTAACAGAAAATCTGGTAAAGTAGGATCACTGTTATTTTCTCATGTATAGCAGAAAAATTCTTTACACATACAAATTTAGGCTCAAAATAAAATAAACTTCTTTTTAACTATAGGTTGTTTATTCTTAAAAGCCAAACCAATCTTGTTCCCAATTCTAGTATTAACCAATTCTAGTTAATACTAATGCCCTTATTCTAATTCTTTTATTTCTGATAATGAAGCACATGGATACCTCAGTGATGTTAATCATGTTTAGAAGGTGAAGATCAATATTCCATTGGCCTTGTGGTTGGACAACATGACTCCAGAGTTTCTTGCTGTCTAAATGATGATAGTCTATAACTACTACAGAATTGTTTGCCAAAACTAAACCATTTCCCTTTTCTGGATTTTTGTGTCTTTTTGTTTTTATTGAACACATGCTTCCCATCCCTTTCCCATAAAGTAGCTCTTTAAACTTGGTAGATGATTGCTTTTATTTCCAAGGCAAATTGCTGGCAGCTGTTGCAGAGTGATTCATGGTGTCTACATTTAAACAGTGATGCCTAATCATTATAAAATGATCCATCTGGGTTTTTATTCTACAGAGGGGACTTTCTGTGCTATGAAAAGACACAAGGCATGTGACACAGATATTTTAGTATGAGAACATAGCAAGTGCTCTGTCTCATAGCTTCCTAGATTCTTGATCTTCCCCTAAGCCTTAAACATCAGCATATAAAGCTTACTTTTGGAAACTGTAAGTTGCTGATACAACTGTCCTGTTCTTTATTTAGGGTACGATTGTGCCTATTGGCATAGCCTTCAGCAAGAGGTGGTGTGTGAACTGCATCATTGTAATGCCAGCCTGGGGAAGTATGGTGACTCAGATTTTCCTCTGAATCACATTTTCTCTTCTGCTTCTTCCTTGCTCTGGGGGAATAGTAATTTACTTCTGGAAATTAGTATCTTTCTGCAGTGGCGCAGCTGTTCTAACCAACAAGGCTGGAAAAAGACTTTAATCTTGCCCCCATTCCTCCCTATGATCCTTCTGCTCACCTGTTTCAAAGGAGATACAGCTAGGTAAATAGTCTGGTTTAAACCTACACACTCAGGCCTAAAATTTGGGTGGTATGCATAGGGCTGTAATTGCAGGGTTCTTCCATTCTCTCCTGCGTGGGTGCATACTTACAGACTTAAACCTTACAGAGAAGACTCCAGATGCGATATGCGGCCTAGAGAAAATAAATATAATTTTATTTTGTCTCAGTCATTTAAATAAAAGAGAACTGATAATCTGGAAAATTTGTAGCACTCTATGAGTTTAACTTTTCTTTATCAAATAGCTTATAGTTTTGTATAGCAAACTAATTTAGTCCTAATGCAATCAGAAAGAGAATCTGTCAGCCTGTAAAACTATATCCTCTTGACTCTTGCTTTGAGTGGAAGTTTTATGGTATTTGGTGATATCAACTGATGTAGGCTTGTCCTGCCATTGCTGCATGTGACCATTTTAGTACATCATATGTGGAACTGAATGGGCATGTTACAACTTCTAAAATTGTAGGAGGGATGGCAGGATAACTGAATACCAGTTATCAGCACTAATTATGCTATAGAGGAATCTTTTAAAAAATCTTTTTGCATTTTAACATATCTATGCTGAAGTAGCTCAGGACTAAGTATGATCTACTGTTGCATTGGAGTTTATTCTGATTTGGTACTGCTGTATCAATCATGCTGCTGTGGAGGAGAGTGTTGCTGAATAAAACACACATACACATGCCAGTCTTTGAAACAGTCATTATAAGTATATGGTAACAGATAACACTTCATGTATGATTTCTAAATGGCAGAAGCAAAATGTGATAAACATCAAACCAAATAGCACTTCCTTTTCTTCGCTGAAGGAGTGTGGGACATTAATCAGGTGCAGCATCCTTAACCAGTGGAGACACTGCTGGAGCAATGCTCTCTCCCTGCTTTTCCTTTGTGCTCATTCTAAGGACTGTGATCTTACATACTTTCTTCTCTTTGAGTTATCATTATATGTATCCAGATTTATGTGTTTGATGTGTGTTTTTTATTTTCTTTATTGTGCTCTAAAAGCAATTCCGCTGAGCTCTCCAAGTTGCACTCCTTTAGTGGCCAGGAACAGACCATTTGCTGTATGTGCTTCATTCCCTGGGGCCTCACTGTTACACTGAGTCTGTTCTTTCAATATACCTATTATTGTTCTGTGCTTTGCCTCCCAAGGACCCCTTCTAGAGTTAGACTTAATTCTGACCATACTGAGCAGTTACTCTAACAAAACTCTGTAAGGCTGCTGTTGACCACAGCTGGTGTTGTCATTGCCAAGACCCAACTTATACTCTTTTCGTAACAGGGGGGTCCATCACCTGTGCAAATACCTCGGTCTAGACCTTAATAATTTATCATATGGTCAATAATGATCACTAATATTTTTACATTTTGTTCTGCTGAGGAAGCATGACTTTTTTTTGCTATAGAAAGAAGAGAAGGCATACAAACATTTAGAATAAGCCTTTTTTAAGAGCTCCAGGAGGCCTGGGGGGATGAAAAGCCCCTACAATACACATGCCCTGCTTAGTGTTTCCAGTAACCATAAATGTTGTTAACCATTCAAAGGATAAACAAAATGCTACAATAAATTTTAATTTACTTTCTAGTTTGTGTGCCATATAGACCTGATTCAAGCCCTGTTTTAGCAGTGCTAAATTTTTCTACTAAGGCATCTTTTTTTCAGTTTGAGGTCATTACCCTAATGGGGTATCAGAAAGAAGAGAGAGTGTATTGTATTAAGACAGTTGCTATGAAAATCTGTGTGTGGATTACAGATATTTTTAACAGAATATGCCATGGTGCAGTTACCCATAAAATGTTTACATGAAACACCATGCCATATCAGTACACTGGTAGTAAGACAACTCTTTCTATCTTGCATCCTGGCTAAGCTACTTTAAATGTGCTGGTTTTGGTTGGTCTTTTTCTAAAAGGAAAACTTCTTTTTAAGGTATAATAATCTCTGCAGGGCTCTACCAGCTCAGGAAGTTAAATGACTGACACCCTGTAACAAGGCATCTCCTACTAGCACAACCCAGAAAGCAGTATGCCCTTTTTCTGAAATGCCGTTGGCATTGCTGATTGCTATGTGATCACTGTTAACACCTAGCTTCCTATCAGTCATTCCCTGTCTGTATAGTCACTTTTTGTATTAGTGCACGTGTTCGCTCCTTTCTAATATCAGTATTTTGCCTGGTCTCTCTTGAATTTTATCCTCTCAATTTTGAACACACTGAACTTTATCAAAATCATTTTGAATTCTGATGCTGCCTGGCAAAATGCTTTTTACCCCTAGAGCAATATGAATGCAGTTCCACTGCAATAGTGTAAATCACTGTTGAAAATACATTATAGTCCCACATTTGGGGCAGCACTGAAGATGTTCTGCAAGTTTGGTGACTCCAGACTTGATGACTGACAATTGATAATGGCAGGAATGGTTGTGATATTTTTTTCCCCAAAGTTGTGGTTCTCTGTAGTAGTAGTTACATTCAGGTTATCATTAAAAAGATTGTTATTAAATTTGAAGCAGTGTCATTAACCATATTAAAGTCATTTTTATATTTGCTGGAGGCAGGCAATTACATTGGCTTTATTTTGCTTGACAAACTCTTATTTTCTGCTTATAGATTGTCTTATATTCTTTCTGTAGCTTTCTTTTTTTGATCTTTTGCAATATTTTGACTTTCAAAGCTAGATTAATATGATTTTATTTCCTCAGTCTTTCCTTATCCCAGTAGATAGAGGAAGTGTTTGTTATTCTGCTACCTTCTTCCTTGTGTACTTGGAGGCGATCTCTGTTGAGACTGCCTTGGCTGGTTAGAAAAGTTCTCTACAGTAATTCATTCTCCAAAACCTTATATATTCACTTTTTGTACATATTCTTCAGCTTCTTTTCTTTTCCTGGACTGCTGTTTGCATTTTGTTTTGTATCCGATTGTAATTAATTCTTCCGTATATGAAACCTGAAGCAGTGTGGAGAACTTTAGCCATCTCTGCGTATCACCAATATTTATGTCTCCTGTCCAATTAAACAGTGGTCTCTTCCTTTCTTTTGTCTTCCCGCTTAATGTATTTATAGACTTTCTCCTCATTGCCTTTTGTGTCTCTAGTTAATTGAAAGATGTTTTGCACCCCGGTCTTTTCATTTTTATCCATATGGGGCATGTGAGCTGTCCATTGTGGTTACCATTAATTATCTTCTTTTGTTTCCAATTTTACAATTATTATTTTTTCATTTTCAGCTCATTTAAAAAAACTACTGATGCAGTTAGAATGGTCTCTTCATATTTTTCTTACCTGCACTTCAAAAGGGGTTTGCTTTTGTGTATTCAATGTAGTTTCTCTCAGTAGGTAGTAGCTCTCGTGCTCATTTTTCCTTTGGATAATGTTATTGAGAGATCTTACCGTGGGTTTTTTTTCTCTCTTTTAGTCTGCTTTTTAACTCAGAACAAGAACTTTGAATGTTTTTTTTTAATATAGTAAACCTCATCATTTCACAATGACCCCATGTTAGCCCTGCTTTGCCAGTTAATTTCATTTGAAGTTAAAAACAAACCTACAGTAGCTCCTCCCCAGTAGCTTTTTTCACCTCTTGAACTTACTGAAATTTTACATTAGAGGTTTGATTAATTATGTGTCTTAAAAAAAACAACAACCCCAACCCCCTTGCTACTCATTGGCCATGACTGTTTTCTCTTGCTAAATCCACCCTGAGATAACAAGTAAGTTATTAGGTCTTTCTGAATTTCAGAGTAAGACTTACACAAGGTCTTCTAGACAATATATGCAGTTCCAGACCTTCCTGTATACGCTTGCTAAAAAGCACTTTCACATTGTCTCTGTGATATCTTTGATGTGTATAGATGCTTTTATGTTTTCCTTAGTAGTACTCTAATATCTGATATTTTCCAGAAGATTCAGATAAAAGTTTATTATTATCACTATTTCTCACATAGCCTTGCTGCAATATCTAATTTCTAGATTTGTATTTAATAAGTAAATCTGTGTTTTGAAAGCAGCAGTGGGCTTCTTACAACCACTTATTCTTACCCTACTGTAGTAGAAAGACCTCATTCATCTACTTATATCCCAGCTAAAATCTCTTTCTGCTTCTTATCAGGTACTATTACTTATCTCTTACCTTATGTAGATTCTTGAAATTCCACTTCCCTTGGGACTGAGATGGATTTTGTGTGGCTGTTGGATTTTATCAGGGCAATGTGCCATTGTTCCTAGGTTTTGAGCTTGATATATGTGTACAGTCAGTTTGTCTGTCTGTAAACCTTCCCCTTAAAAGGTTAAGGTATGTGTGTGTTGATCCTGAGCTACTGCACATTGAACAAGACAATGACATGAGAAAATGCAGTGCTACACATAGCCAAATGGGAGCAGTGCACATGTAGATGACCTACCCTGTCCTTTGGTGACATTCATAAGGTGGCCACATGAGAGACAGCAGGACACTTTGGATAAAGGAAGGGAACCAACTGTTGCACAAAACTGATGGCCAAGGCAGGAAATACCAAGACAACTGTATCAGGGTCACCAAGTAAGGGTATAAAGCCAGCAAAACCAGAGCCAGTGAGGTAAGGGTAAATTAGAGGGGAAGGGGTAGAGGATGGTAAACAGGAATAGCTTGGAAAGAGGGGGTGAATGAAGTATAAGGTGAAGCAAGTTATCTGCTTGGAGCTTTTTGGGAATATCTGTTGAGCAGCTTGTTCACAATCAGTGCTGTCTGGCAGGACAGCCTCTCTGTTGCTGTCTGACTGGCTCCAGTGCTTGGGGGAGCTGGGATGCTCTCCCTAACACCCGTGACAGAACTCCCAGAAGAACAGACTGAACTTCTTAACAAAACCCTTTTAAACTCACTGATCTCGAAGATCTGAAGATTTTTATAACGACAGGGAGAAAGACACAAATTCAATCAAATTGGTAGAAAAACTTCAGTCTTGGCTCCAAATTCAGCTGCATAAGCAATGGGTGTGTGCCCATGGGCCAGTCAGTGCACAGCGCTGGCACACAGCCAGGCAGGAGCTACTTAGAAGCCTGTGAGGAAGACTGGGGTGAGTCTAGGGAAATATAAGTAAGAGAAGAATGGAAGAAAACTGGAATTACTACATGAGGCACTGTGTGCACCCCAAGAACCTAAAATACAGTAAAAGGTATGTAAGGAGTCAGAACATAATTGAAAACAAACAACAACAAAAAAACCCCAACCAACCTGCCAACCAACCAATGAAACAACCAAAAACCCAAAAGAAAAAAAAGTATTTGTAGCCCCTGCTTATGGAACAATGTATTTCAAATCCCCATGGATTTCCTCTGACATTTTTTGGGTGAAGACGAATTATTTATTTAGCTTCCTTTTTCCGCAGTGAATCATCCTAATCTTTCAGGAAAGTAGTCATCACAAACTTTAGACTTTATCTGTGATAAAAATACCATTTCCCCCTTGCTTTTCTTTCAAACTTTATCTGCAAATTATTTCTATTGTTCTGACTCTGTACTGATAAAATAACACTCTTACTCTCACAGAACTAACATCATCTGCAAATTATCTCCTTTGTTCTGATGTCTTTTCCATATAACGTTCACTGACTTCACTTATGACAGGCAATCTTTGTGTCATTCATTTGGGCAAAGAATGTAGTATGTGTATATCACAGCTCTAGAGCTGTTATTGTGCAGATCCCAGAGGAAAGTTTCTACCCTCCTCTAGTGTGTTGTGTTCACAAAATTAAAAACAATTAGCTAAATTGAATTCTGTTTCCTAATCAAACATGTTCGACTTAACATTCAAGTCATCTTATCAATGTATGTAATTTGTTTAAAATTTAGAGGTTTCTTGGCATGGAAATCCCAGTTTTTGTCTTCATGATTACTTGCTGCCAAAAGATGATGTACTGGTGACCCCATCTACACCAGACAAACAAGGAGTTAGTAACCAGCGGCTTTAATTTGCAAGATTTTGACACAACTGGAGTGTTGAATACCTTTGGCCCAACTGTCTTACCTGCTGGCCTTGGTAGCCTTTTCACCTGCATCTCTTTTCTCTTGTGATCTCAGGTACTGCAAAAGCCTGTTTGTTTTCAGTTTATGTGTCCCTCAGTTCAGAAAGACTCAGATTAGAAGACTGAAAAAGTTCAAAGCCTTGATATACCACCTAAGCAACTTGACACAGTGGGGGACATTTCAAATCATTCTCTTTTAGCTCTTAAAAAAATACACTGAACCTCCCTTCTCATACACCCCTATAGTTGCTTTTCTCTTAACCCTTTAAAGACTGCTTTATCTGTTTGTCTCTAAACAATCAGCAGCATATCCCAAGTACCTGTAGGTATTCGAGTACTTCTCCTTGTTTTCTTTGCAATTTGATAAAGCAAATTCTGCTGTTACAGGTATAACTGCTGAAATTTATTAGTGAAGTGGAAAAATAAAAGATAGGACATAGTTTATCTTAAGCAAACTTGCCTTTTTAGGCTTTGAGTTTACATAGTAACCTTTTTTTTATTTCTTTTCTATCCCAGAATGCACCATAGTTAAGCACAAGAACTCCATATACCACTGCCTTTTCAATGTACAAAAATGGATTTGATATCTTTACATGTGCAGTTTCTCCCATCTCTATTAACATCTCCTTTTTGCCTGTTTACTTTCTATAATATATGGTAAAAGCTATGAGAAAAATTAGGTGTTATATTAAGAATAAAGTATCTGAATGTTTATGTCAGCCTTTATGTGGAAAGGTTAGTACAGATTTGCTTGGAACACTTGTATCATAAACATCATGTTACATTTCTTTGTAGACTACACATGCAGAAAAAAACCCCTGCTTTAAAATTATTTGTAACATATTGACTACGCTCATTAGGATTTTTTTTTAATACTCCTTTGACTTTATAAATTACTGAGATTTGATTTAAAATTATGTAAACTGGAATTCTGTATAGCAGCAGGAAAAAAATCTCAGTTTTAACTGTGGTTTGTGAGACATATGCTGGGATCCTCTGAGGAATGTTCACTTTCCAGTAACATGAAGTACCATTTGCTATCTCAGTGGGAATTGCCAGATATTGAATGTCAGGCCTGCCACTGGTTCATTTGTACATTTTGGACCTTAGGATTTTGTCATATGGGGGAGGAATGAAAGTGAGGGAATGGCAGAAAAATGCACTTGCAGGAAGGAAAATACATTTCTCTGGAGACATTGGTGTATTTTTAATTGCAGCTTTTAAAAGCACTTGTCTGGCATGATAGGTTTGGCATGATGCCTTGTTCAAAGAAGGCTGATTGTACTCTATCCTCTGTGACCTGAGAGAGACTGTGGTGGCTGCTGTCACAGTCTTTTCAATCTTCATGCCCTCCAAGTTCGGTGACTCAATTGCTTTGTGTAGCTCCTTGCCACCTCTATAAATACATCAGCAACAAAAGGAAGGCTGAGGAGAATTCCCATCTTTTATTTGATGCAGGGGAAACAGTGACAAAGGATGAGAAAAAGGCCAAGGCACTTAATGCTTTCTTTGCCTCAATCTTGAACAGTAAGACCAGTTGGTCTCTGTGTACCAGCCCCCTGAGCTGTAAGACAGGGATGGGGAGCAGAATGAAGACCCTGTATTCCAAGGGGAAATGGCCAGTGAGCTGCTACACCACCTAGACACACGCAGGTATATGGAGCTGGATGGGATCCATCCCAGAGTACTGAGGGAGCTGGCGGAAGAACTCACAAAGCAGCTTACAGCCATTTACCAGCAGCTCTGGCTAACCTAGGGAGGTCACAGTCTACTGGAAGTTTGCAAATGTGACACTCACCTATAAGAAGGGTTGGAAGGAGAATCTGGGGACCTACAGGCCTGTCGGTGATACCTGGTTCTGGGTAAGGTCATGAAGCAGACCATCTTGAGACTGGCCTTTAGTAAAGCTTTTGATACTGCTTCCCACAGTATTCTGGAGAAACTGGGTGTTCTTGCCTTGAACAGGTGAACTCTTCGCCTGGTAAAAGAAAATGAGTAGATGACTGAGCCCAGAGAGTGCTGGTGGAGTTACATGTAGCTGGCGATGGTCATGAATGGTGTTACCCGGGACTCAGTATTGGGGATAGTCCTGTTTAATGTCTTTACCAGTGATCTGGACGAGGGGATCAAGAGCACCCTCAGTTGGTTTGCAGAGGACACCAAGTTGTGTGGGAGTTGATCTGCTGGAAAGTAGGAAGGCTCTGCTGAGGGATCTGGACAGGCTGGATCAGTGGGCCAAGGCCAGTTGTATGAGGTTCAAAAGGACAAAGTGATGGGTCCTGCCCTGGGTCACAACAAGCCCCAGGCAGGGCTACAGGCTGGGGGAGGAATGGCTGGAAAGCTGTCCATTGGAAAAGAGCCTGGGAGTGCTGGTGACAGCAGCCTAACTGATTATGACAAGAGGGACAGAGGTATCCTGGGGTATCCTGGCCTCTATCAGCAATAGTGTGGGCAGCAGGACCAGGGCAGTGATTGTCCCCCTGTGCTCAGTACTGGTGAGGCTGCCCCTGAAATCCTTTGATCAGTTTTGGGTCCCTCACTACAAGAAAGACATTGAGGTGTTGGAGTGAATCCAGAGAAGGGCAATGGAGCTGGTGTGGGGTCGGGAGCATGAACCTGATGGGAGCTGGAAGTGTTTAGTTGGGAAAAACAAGCTCAGGGAGAACATTGCTGCTCTCTACAACTACCTGAAAGGAGGTTGGAGTGAGGTGGGGATCAGTTTCTTCTTTCAAGTAGCAAGTGACAGGATGAGAGGAAATGGACTTACGTTGCCCCAGGGGAGGTTTAGATTGGATATTAGGAAAACTTTTTTTCACCTAACTGGTCCCCAAGCATTGGAAGAGGCTTCCCAGGGAAGTGGTTGAGTCACCATCCCTGGAGGTATTTAAAAGATGTGCATATGTGGCACTTAGGGAAATGGCTAGGATTTGCAGTTCTAGGTTAACTGTTGGAATCCATGATCTTAGAAGTCATTTCCAACCCAAACAATTCTAGGATTCTGTGATGGGGAGGCAAGGGTATCTCAGATAAAATAATTTCTATATAGAAGCACCGAACTCAATTACCAACATGCATTTACTGGAAAACACAGTGTTGAGCCTTAGAACAAGAGACAGATAGTATAGTGCTGGGTTAATGGTCAGACTTGATAATCTGAGAGATGTTTTCCAAGTTAAGTGATTCTATGATTATGTGATTGTGTGTGCACAGTGCAAGCACAGGAAAGCAGAAATTTGCCTTGCCTATGCTGTCATCTCTAGGTATTTCAGCAGCTACCTTTTTACTCTAGATAGCACAAACAGTGAATTGAAGGTCATTACATGAATATTTTACTTCAGATGAACAGAAAGTGAGTAGGTATATTACAGTTGAAATATCTTGTATAGATAGATGTTTTGTCCAGTGTTGCTCTGGTATCTAGAGGAAATCAAAGTTAAGGGTTATGAAACTTACACAACAGCACCTATTAATTTTCCTAGAACATGTAATATAATTTAATGACCATTTTGCATGCCATTTTAACAAAACTTGAATATAAAAGCCTTCTTTATTCCTCAGCTACTGAAATCTAATATATTAAAATGGTCTCAGATGATTTGTACCAGTATTGTTTTAGCTTTTATAATGACAGATTAAACAAATAAATTTAGTAAGATTACTCTGGTAGGAGGGTGTGATTTTTCAGCAAATAGGATTGTGAAGCTAATTTTCTGGAACTCAACCTCCCAAGAACAGCACATCATCTTTTTTCATGCCCCTTCAGAAAAGCAAACATGGCACTAAAGACAGAGGCAAGGTAGGTAGAGTGAGTCCTAGCCTGTATTCAATCAGCAAGAAGCCCTTATTCAGCTTTAATAATGATCATTAATATAGTTATTTATCATTATTACTTAGCTTCCCTGGGCAAAGTTATGGCTTGGAAGCATTTGTTTCTTACACCTCAACTGTGGTTTTGATCTTATTCAGGCTATAAATTTAGAAATGAGTAGCCACAACTGATAACAAGAAGCTAGGACAGGAATTTTGCTTTCCAGTATTCCCCTTAAGATGGTGCCATGCCCTACCTAGCTCATGTACAGGTTTTCAGTGATGTATCCTTTACTGAAAGATTCTATTTTTTTTAGTCCTCTATGAAAATGTGTGTTAGGGCATTCTGACCCTTATGTATGTGAACATAACATTTGTATCCCCCAATGACTACTTGTTCACATTCAGAAAAATCACAGTCCTTTCTCTAACTACTTGTTGAACGGTAAACTGTCAACATAAAAAAATAAAAATGCTTGATGGTACCCACTGGAGACAAAACAGTGGAAGCACTTATATGAACGTTTGGGCACAAGTCATTGTTTTATGATTAGATTTTAAATGCACCAGAGTTTTGTAAACCCTACCTAATTCTTCACACACAGTGCTCTTTTCTCCAGCTTCTGAGAGAAAGGAAAATGCAGCCACTTTTTATGTGAACCTTTATATTGAGCCAGCCTGGTTGGATGCTATTTTGTGAGGGAAAGAGTGACAGGTTAGAATGACTAGCAGAAAAATTACCAGCACTGATTATTTAGACTAAGGGCCAAAGGGGGAGACCTAACAGGTTGCAGCAGCCTTTTGCAGGTTTTTTTTTTTTTATTAAAGGGGCACAAGTCCATTTCCTGTATTTCATTTTCTACCTGAGACAATTATTTGCAAAGGTAACAGGACAAATTTCCAACAGAAACAGTAGTAAAATTATCACTAATTTTTAGGAACCTTGGTGTTGGGTGGAAAAACATGCATTTGCTTTAACAATATTTAACATATTGCAAGTTTCATTATGCCTGTGACAGACACCTTTACTAAAAGTTGATTTCTGTGAATATTTATTACATATTCCGTGATTGGGGAAAGAATTTCTGGCAAAATAAAACACTACCAGATTTTGAATTTCTTGGCTATTACATAATGAAAAGGAATATGATTTCTGTATCAGGCTGGATCAGCTGTATTTCAAAGTTTTGCTGGGCTGGAATGCTTTTCTTTGTAACAGATACTGAACTGCACTACTGGAGTACTGCACTACCTGTTCCAGTGCCTCACCAATCTGATAGTGAAAAAATTATTCCTAACATCTAATCTAAACCTAATCTCTTTCAAGGGCAGATTTTGCAAGCTGTCTCTTTTCCAGGCTGAGCAATCCCAGCTCTCTCAGCCTGTCTGAATAGGAGAGGTGCTCCAGACTTCTGATCATCTTTGTGGCCTCCCCTTGCTCCACAGGTCCCTGTCTGTCCTATGTTGTGGGCCCCAGAGCTGGACGCAGCACTCCAGGTAGGGTCTCATGAGAGTGGAGCAGAGGGAGAGAATCACCTCCTCACTTACTGGCCACAAATCTTTTGATGCAGGCAGGATACAGTTGACTTTTGGGGCTGCAAGTGGACATTGGTAGGTTATGTTGAGCTTCTTATCCACCAACATGCCTGAGTCCTTTTCCTCAGGACTAATCTCAATCCATTCTCTACCCCACCCTGCACTCCCTTTAATCCTGACCCATAAACTCTTGATTGGCTGCTCATCCATCCCCAGGTGGAGCTCCAAGCACTCCAGCTGGTCATTGACATAGAGAGTGACACCCCCTCCTTGTCTCCCTTGACTGTCCTTTCTAAAAAGCCTGTATCCTTCCATTCCAACACGCCAGTCACAGAAACCATCCCACCACATCACCAAGTGATGCCAGTAAGATCACAGCTCTGCAGGCACATGCACATCTCTAACTCCTCTTGTTTATTCCATGCGGGGTGTGCGTTTGCATAGAAGCATTCAAGAAGGGCCCTAGATGAGGCCAATTTACTGGTTAAAATGGCTGTATTATGTTTTCTCAGGAACTATGAACTTCCATTTCTTAGAGGTTATGATTTGTGTTAACTAACCTACCTTGTAAGTTATAGTAAGTACAGAGGATATCAGTGAATTAGAATGTTACTTTAAAAGTAGTCTTAATTTGTAGAGTAAATGTGCTATTTTTTTTCTCCAAGATAAATGGCAATATGATTCTGTGGGAGTATATGAATCCAGAAGCATCCTGGGGATGAAATTTGTGTTAGAGGCAGTTTCATTCCCATTGCTTCAGAGAAGTACTAATCAGATGACTGACAATAACAGAAGCAAAGTACTACTTTACTCAGTACAGACAAATTTATGGTTATATTGTTATATGAAGATAAAACAGCATGTTTCCCGCCTACCAAGTAGAAAAGAGGAAGCAGGTAAAAGAACAAGAAATAAATAGTTTGCATACAAAAATGTACCATAAAAGTCTTATTCTTTCTTTTAGATAGGGGTTGAAAGAACTCCAAAGGACAGTCAAGCTTAAGGGAAATGTTCTAAGAATATCAGTTTAGAGATTCTCTGCTCAGTTAAAAAAATTTACTGTGCTTTTTCAGTACTAGTTAAAAAGTGCTTTGAGATCACTAATTCTCTGCAAACTTAAGGGACACAAGCAAAGAAAAACATTTATGTCTTCTATTCTTTGGTCAAACTGTAATTAATACCTGGTATAGATCAGCCATTATATTAAAATTATTCTGAAAATATTGTCTTTTATTATTTGTAATTTACTAGTTCAAAATTAGATTTATTCTGAACATTTCAATGCCACATTGTATTTGGAAAACAATCAAGTTGTTTGATTAATGCTGGAACTAATGAAACTCTCTTACAGATTTATGACCTATGTTCCTATGTTGCAGTAGCCTGGTCTTCTCCTCTTGTTCCTTATAAATAACCTTCCTCCCAACCCAAGTAATATCTTTACTTCCTTGATAACATCTGCTAGGCTTTCCTATTCACAGCATGCTTGGCTCTCTCCCATGTCCCCTAAATCCCAGCTGCTGGGGAAGGAGCAGCTTGTATAATAGCTGATTTCAACATAATACGTGTGCTGATTGAGAGATTGAGCAATCTGATTGTTGCTGAGCTGGTACAGCTGCCTTTACAATGTGGGTCTTATGCTGGGTTTCTGTTTCCTCTTTCCAGATGCCAATATTCTCAAATCTCCTAGCAACTTGTCTTCTAGGTGTCAAGCACCCTGTTGAAATGCAGAAGAGTGGGCAAAGCTGGGGAGAATTGTACATAGAAGAGTAAGAGAATTGACAAAGGGATGGACAGTCAGATATATTTACTCTCCTTATCAAAGCAAAATTTAAAAGGAGAATCAAGTGGGAGCAAGGGAGCAGCTTACCTGTGTGTGTCCTGGTCCAAAAATGGAGTCCAAATTACTCCCAGTGCGGGCACCAACACTGCCCTAGAGCCTTCCAAGTATTTCTTAATTTTCTCTAAAGTAGTACCATTCCTTCCAGGCCCTCTGGAGCTACCTACAATACACTCCTCTCTGATCACTCCAGTGACTTCCCCTACCCATGACCCATGCTCACATATCTTCTTTCCTGGAGTGACCCTACTCCCTCCAAGCTCTGCCCCCAGCCTTGGTCCCAGTTTCTACCCCAGAATTCCTCTTCCCCATCATCTGGTCCCAACCCTTTCCACCTCCACTTCTCCTGTGGGCCAAACATAAGCTCAGTGTCCCATACACTTCTCCCTCTTTTCTCAGCCAGGTCCAGGTACTTTGATTTACGTGGATAGGTCTGAGCTGATGGATTGCCCTTACTTTCTGGATTTTTTTCCCAATAGTCACTTGAATCAACTTGTTGTTGGTTACTCTGACAGCTGAGCACATCCCTTCCCTTGGAGTCCTTGCTTGCTAATATAAATATCGATGTTGGAAGTGATTTTTGCAAGCACAGAAACCGGTTCACAAAGCAGAAATTTGGGCCTGAACAGAAGTGAGCAATTGAGCTTAGAGGGCTTCTGTGGTGATCAAGAAAGAGGAATGCTTACTTTACAAGAGAAAATATTATTGGTTGACAAGTTTTACACACCAAGGGGAAGGGATATGATTGTTCTCTATAAATATTTCAAGAAGGTAAACAGCAGGAATAAAGACAAGTATTATAGTCTAAATCATATTGCCAGCCGAAAGATAAACTGGCCATGAATTAATGTCAGTTCCAATTTACTAGGATGGTTTTAATCCTCCAAGATTGAAGCTCCTGAAACAGTGTTTTAAAAGCAACAAAAATATCCTACCTAGGTTTGGGTGAAATTTGTCACATCATGAATGAGACCGGAGAGGCTCAAGAGCCCTGAGAGTCTGGTGCTTGGAGGGTATCACTAGCACACCAGATTTTTGTCAGTAATGCACTGCCTTTCTGCATGTTCCCATGCCTGCCAGTGCCAGGTGGAATATTCTAGACGGTTGTTAACAAATGCCTGGAATGCTAATAATATCACTTTACTTTGTGGTATATCTATTTATTAATATAACCTGCTATCATCTTTGCCTCCTTTTTCAGCAGCTGTGAAATGATTTGATGGTTTTAATTATTTTTCATAATAACCCCCAAATTCCTCTCTTGATTAGCTTCCTAGATGAGATTTCCATTTAGTATATATTCTCTAACTTGGTGTTTGGTTTCCCTGCTAATTATCTCACTTTTTTTTCTGTGTTAAGCTGCATTTGCCATCTGCTCAGCCAGTCAAAAAATAATGGAAAACCTTTTGAATCCAACTGCATTCTCTTAATTACTGGTTCTGTCTCCAGTTGTGTTATTACCCACAGATTGAAAGATCTTGGGCCAAATAATTAATAAAAACCTGAGATTCCTTTGATTTCGGCTGAGCCATGCTGATACATACCAAGATCCTGATCTAATCACTTCCTACTGTTCTGTATTTTAAGTTCCTCATCTTTCAAAACATAAACATCTGAGTCACACTTCTCTCAGTTTTCATGCACAGTATTGATGCTGCATATCCCACACTTAGACCAAGCTCGTGCTGTGAATGAGTATTTCATTTAACTGTACTCTGCAAGTACTCTCTCCAGGGAATTCACATGAACTTAGTTGCACTTCCAACAAGCTTCAGTGTTTCAATAAACATGAACTGAACATTCATTTGTGGCTTTGCATGTATGAACATCTGCAGATGTTTGGCAATATCAATGCTTACAGCATTAAAAAAACCCAAACCAACAACACTTTAAGTTCTCATATGTATCTTTTCTTCTTTCTCTGTATCTACTGATTTTTTTTTCAGCTTCTCAGTGTTTCTGTGTACCATTTTGGTGTAGGTACTTTTTAAGCTTCGTACTTGGATTCTGTGATGCTGTTACCTCCTGATACTTGTTACTGAACTGGGTTGACCCTGGCTGGATACCAGACATCCACCAAAGCCTGTTTATCACTTCCCTCCGCAGCTGGACAGGGGAGAGAAAATATAACTAAGGGCTCATGAGTTGAGATAAAGACAGAGAGAGATCACTCACAAAATACTGTCATGGGCAAAACAGGCTAAAATTAGAGATAGTTATTAAATTTATTACAAAAAATGATAATGAGAAGTAAAGATAAATTAGTAAAGATAAAGAAGTAAAGATAAGGATAATGAGAAGTAAAATAAAACCTTAAAAACACCTTCCCCCACACTTCCCTCCTTCCCAGCTCTTCTTCTTCCCCCAGAGGCACAGGGAGATGGGAATGGGGGTTATGGTTAGTTCATCACAGATTGTTTCTGGTGCTGCTTCGGGAGAGGAGTGCTCCAGTGTGGAGCACTTCCCTGCTCCAGTGTGGGGTCCTTCCCACAGGAGATAGTTCTCTGTGAATTTCTTCAACTTGAGTCCATCCTAATGGCAAGAGTCCTCCACAAACTGCTACATGGGGGTCACTCTTGCACAGGATGCAATCCTTCAAGGACAGGCTGCTCCGCTTTGGGCTAGTCTCTCCGTGGGCCTCCTGCAAGGTCACAGCCTCCTCTCAGGCATCCACCTGCTTTGCTGTGGGTCTCCTCCACGAGCTGCAGGTGGATCTCTGCATTCCTATGGTTCTCCATGGGCTGCAGGGGCACAGCTGCCTCACCATGGGCTGCACCATGCAGGGGAATCTCAGCTCTGGTTCCTGGAGCACCTGTAATTATGTGAAAACATGTCATTTCCCACCCAGAATTTTATTTTATTGTGTGAAAAATCATTTGATTAATTATTTTAATCCTATGGAACCAGATGGAACTAAAAGTACAACCCTGGAGAAAATCATGTGTGTCTTCAGAACATGAAAAAATAAAAAACATGTGTCAAAAAGTTTTATGAATATTCTCAAAACATTTAGATTCCTTTGGATAGTTTAGATATTAGATGAATTTTTGCTGGGTTATTAATGAAATAATAAAGCTAGGCTGTAAAACTTCATTTAAGACAAAGCATTTGTAAGTCTAATAGATAGAATTATGTCTTTACTAGTACATCATAAAATTAGTTCATGAAGGCTGTATAGTTGTTTAAAGGGCCTGAAATATTAATGTAAAATTAAAAATGTTGGGAAACTTATGTTTAAACTCCATCTTAGCCAATGTAAGGTTTACTGCTTTCCGATCACACCTGAGGTACAATGGGTTTTGAAGTCAAACAGCAATTGTCTAAACATATCATCCAATAACTAAAATGTTTTAAATAGGAAAATTTAGATAAACAGTCCTGAAAAATTGCTATGATAAACCATGTTGTTCTTTTTTTGATAAGGATCAAGTGCTAAATTTAATGACAACTAATTTCACATGTGTGTGTATATATGTTTTCTGTTGATTAGTAATTCAGGGGTGTTTCTGTAATTAAGAGAATTTCTAAAGCTAAATTCTTTAGCATTATAAATGACTCACTTATGGCATTTATTTATGAGTAACTTGAATATTATTTATAGTTTGACTATCGAAAGCTGGATCATAACTTTTTCATTACTTGTCTCCTGCCAGTAATTCAATATTATCTTCTTGTTAAAAATAACCTCTTCAGTTTTAAATTTTCAGGAATTTGCCCCTCAGTTACATCTTGAAAATAGTATGATGGAGGCCAGTAAAATTGTGGTAATCACATGTGAATTTATAATTTCTAAATTTCTGGCCAGTCCTGCAGATAACCCCACTTAGGTGATTGTTTACGGGTCTGTCAGCAGTGTTCAGTATGGTTATCTAAAAGAAAAGGCTACATTAACAACAAATTTCATATGATTGATACAAATTTTTTCCCTTTAAATATTCTGTCAGAAAAACAGACTGAGAGTGGCAGTTTCTTGACGTGACTTTGAACATTGGATCGTAAAGAGAAACTACTTAATCAATCTGATTTTTCATTTTTGTATGTAAACTTCTTCCATTATCTTGTTAGAAAGTAGAGAACAGTGGCTATTATTATCAAAGAGGCAGTTTCAATAGATAATTTATTTAATGCATTTGGAAAGGAAAAAGGTAGTTCTAAAGGATGGAGAGAAACTGGTATGGCTTTAAACTCAGTTTACTAATCTGGAAAATTATGGGCATTTAATATGGACTAGTGTATTTTCTGGAATTCTGCTTTTGTCTCTCTCTCAAAAGTGAAGTGTAATTGTACAACTCCATCTTATGTTTGACACAACAAAATGCTTATTTTCCAAAAGGCAGTAAGATTCAGATGGCACCATTAGTAGTATCCTGTCCTTAGGCTAGATTGGTCAGTGGAGGTTTGCTCCAGTGATGATAATGCCAGTGATTTGTACTTAATTAGTTGAGTATATTATACATTAATTTAATTTTGAGAGTTTTATGAGGTTTTCAATATATCAATAACAGTGTCTAAAATGCTTGCAAGGCTTGTGCTGAGATTCTAATTTTGGTGATGTTTAAAATCAGACAAAAGCATCCCATATGAGTTTTGTGTGTTTACACTTCAGGTTCCCTGAAGTTTCTAAGTGACATATAGAGATTTGTGATACTTAGCAGTTACAGCCGTGGCAAAGTGCATGTTAACAATTTGTATTTTGACCTTTCAATGATTGTGCTCTGTACATAGACTCCTAACACTGCAGATTTGGACTTCCTTGTAGCTAGCTATTAAAGAAATCACCAGACCATTGCAAAAGCATAAAGGAAATGAAGGTCAAATCACTGGCAGTGAATTCTAGCTTGCTGCAGTAATCTAAAAGGTAATGCTGGCTGGAAGAGGTACCACTTGCTGTGTTCATGATGCACTGAAGAAAGCAAGGGACTCCTACAGTTGAAAAGATGTAGTGATTTTTAAATCTGCAGTTACAACTTTGCCTTTGGCTATTTAAGGTTGAATTCATTAGTGTTTCTCCAAAAAGATCAGACTATTTTTCAGTCATTGAATTCCAGATCTTAATTTAGCTTGAAATATCTTTTGCACCCTCAACTCCTGTTTCTTTATTGCAATTCTACATCTTTTTGTCAAAGGGTTTTTCTACATTTATGATTAATCTTCATTTAGTTGTAACTAGAATTTTGGGTTGGTTTTGTTTATGAATATTCGTAAAGAATGTTTACTATGAAAAACCATGGATAGCAAGTTTCCAGATGTGCTCAGTTTTACACTTTGTTCCAGCACAGGGGCTTTGTACAAGTGTGGGTGAGTACTTCACCAGAAAAAAGTAGGGAGATTGAAGTTGAAGTTAATACTTTTTACAGATAACAAAAAACTTTTTTTTTATGTTTAGCTCACTGGACAGTTTCTACAACCCCAAATAAGTATTTCATTTCTATTGTGAAAGCTAAAATTAAGCACTCATTTTTTTGAGCTTAAATCTGCGTCCTGCAACAAGCTCTTTGTGCCTTTGTACTGGTTATGATAGAGGTCACATTTATGTATCCAGTGAAAATGTGTTTTAAATCATCATTGCAACAGACTTTTTTTCCTGAGAATGTTCAAGGTGGAAATGAAGGGATATTTTCTGTAAGTCGACTTTCAAATTTTTCCAGATTAGCTTTATTAACGCTTGTTTGTTTGGCAGCAAATGCTATACAACGTAAACAAATTTTGGGTTAATTTCTTAAAATCAGTTTTAGTGCTTCACACTACATTTGTGCTGCTCCTGTATTTGCTCTCCAGAAGACAATGTTTCTGATGGAGAGCAGAGACTATATGGAAGCTCTCATCCTGAGATATGCAGATATATTTAGAAATATCATGATATGCAGATATATTTAGAAATATCATCAGGTCTCAAAGACAGACATCTTAACAGTTTCAGCTCAGAGCTCTTGTAAACTTTGTTCCCCGCAGTCGGTATTTAAGGAGCAACCCATAGTGGATTCTTTCTCAGGACAGTGGAAAAGTCTTATACAACCAATCACACCTTGAGTTATGGTCTCTAGCTGTAGGTAGACACTGCCTGGCGCATCAGAGTTTGCTGCTTTAAACCTCCTCAAGTAGTCATTTAGCATATGAGGTCACTGCACATTTGGTGCTGGATCAGGTCAAAGCTTTAAAGTCGGATATCACAGTCCTTTTGTGTTTGAATTAGGACCTCAGAAGTGCAGCACTTTTATAAGGACCTCAGAAACGTATCTGCAGCGATGAATGCTGACTGTACGCTGGACAGCACCAGTACAGCTAGTAGGTTAAACTGAGTGATTATTCCTCTCCTTTTGGCACTTCACATGCTGCAGTTGGAGCAGGGCCCAGTTCTAGCCCTTGCCCCACCCCCACCCCAGTATTAGAAGCACAGATGAATTGGACCATGTCCAGTGGATGGCCAAGATGGGCAGGGTACAGAAGTATATGATGCACAAGCAGACACTGAAGAGACCTGAATTTGTTCAGCCTGAGGCTGAGGAAGTTGAGAGAAGAACAGAGCTAATTGCTGTCCTCAGCTGCTTAATGGGTCATTACAGCCAGATGGAGCCAGACTGTTAATGGACATGCACAGTGTAAGGACAGGAGGGAATAGATAGATGTTGCAGCAAGGGAAATTTCAATTAGATGTGAGGTTTAAACTCTTCATTGTGAGGATAGCCAAACACTGGAACAGTTGCTCAGAGTGACTGTTAATTCTTCTTCCTGGTGGATTTTCAAAACTTGAGCAGGCAATGCCTTGAGAAACCAAATGTTACTTTGAAGTTGGCAGTGCTCTGCATTGAGGGATAAACTCTTAACAACCTCAGAATATCTCTTCCAATCCATACTGTTCTGCTTTGGGATACATTACTGACTTTATGTGAAGGACATCGGTCAAGTCTTGCCCAGATATGGATACATTTCCTTCAAATGGTTACGTATTTTTGTAGACCCTTTGTATTTCAAATAACCTCCTTAAATTTGTTTTTAAAGTCAAATCCCCACTCCATTTAGATGCTTTCAAAATCTGATTCCTATATGAGAGCAAAAAAGGAAAAAGGAGTAAAAAATCAATTTAACCTTCAGTGTACCAGAGTTTCAGAGTAGGTGATCTATTCTATATCTGTGCTGTCCTATCCTATATTTTTTGCTCTCTGTCTATTTGGGTCTTTGTTATATCATGCTCAGCCTGGATTTGTATTATTTTTATTTGTTCTTATGAGGCTCTGAGGCTGTTGGTGAAATCTCTTAACATGAGCAAAGTGAAAAAAGATAGAGAAAAAAAGAAAAAAAAATGGAAGAATTATGATTTTTCTGGGTAATTTTGCATTAATACTATTGACCCTGAGCTGAACTCCATTGACACTTGCATTGGCTCCAGAGGGCTTTTGGAGCAAGCAAGGTTCAGACTGTCTTCAGTTTTGTATTTCACAGCACTCTCATGGGTCATCACTGTTACAATTTTTGATCATCACTATTACCTTCCTTGGTATTTTTCAAAAGCATGCTACAATGTGATTAGGCAGTGGCATGTTTCTTTACCTTGTCTGTGGGGTATATGACTCACTTTAACCTTCCATGTCAGTAGAAAATGAGGAAAAATGAGGAGAAATACATACGGATTTGCTCTTTATGAACCTATCACCTGGTCTTTTTTGGACTCATTTGGGATGTTTAGACTCTCCACTTGAATATTGTGCATTTGAAATGTGTATCAGAAGTGTGCTAAAGCACATCCTTTTTATTACTATGTTTATGGCTGCTCCTCTGAAAAGAAAGCATTTGTGTTCAGATCACCAAGAGAAACATCCTGAGTGGCTAATATTTTGCTTTTTATTGCTTCAGTTGTTTTTGTTTTCCTGTGAAAATATTTGATTGTCTAATCCTTTTATTTATTTATTAATTTTTGCCTGAAATGTCTTTTGGTTTAGTTAATGCATGTGTAATGTGTAAACTCCATATGGAGGAGGATCTGATGTGCAAGTACTGTGAATAGGTTCTGGCATTGCTTTGAGCATGAACCTTATATTTTTGTCTGGAGAACATAATGGTCTCTTAGTGGTTGCTTTATGCATTTGGTTGGATGTCAGTTCATTTGTTCAAAAAGATACAAAGTTTGCTGCCAGATTGGTTCATTTTCTTCAGTTTTAGGCTCATTCTATTTTTAATAATGGCTATTCTGTAGTCTATTTTTATTCAAAGTTCTTGTATTACCTTCACTTCTCAGGACTACTCATTTCCCTTGCTCTGTCTTTCCCAGTACAGCCCAGCTGCTAGACTCTCACAGGCAGCTGTTTTTTCCTATTGTATTTTTACTATTCTCCAAAACTTTAGCAGCTATTTGATTTTCCTAACCTCAAGGCCCAGTCCTGGGCAGTAAAAGGGCTTTAGTTATAAATACCATGGTTGAAAGGAAGTATTCAGAAAGCTGAAACTGCAAATGCAAGGGAATCTCGTATTGGGAATGGTCATACAATGGTCAGCAGCGAGAGGCAGGCAGGGAAGCAGGCTTTTACACTCAGCAGGAAGTGCTTGTAGAAATAGTTTCTAAGGAATTAAATACATACATTTGCTATATCCACAACAACTCTAAACAATTGTTGTGATATTTTTCAGCATGTTCTGCATGATGGAGTGACTTACTTTTCTGAGTAAAAAGACAACAAAAAACCAAAACAGGTTTCAAGATGGACAGATATGTTTACATATACACAAATGTAAATGTGTGGTTTTCTTTTGGTTGAAGTTATTTTTATTTCCTCTATGACTGTTCATGGAAATGGGCCCAAATAATATCTAAGTGCAAAAATACTTGCTTTCTCTTCCTATTGTGCCATTTGTCAGCACTCAAAATAAAATAAGAAATGCAGTGTTTTGGTGTAGTGTCATTTTGATTATTTTTACCACTTCATAGTTTCAAACAAGAATTTATAAAAAGCACCTTGAATGCTTTGTGGATTTGTTTTGCATGGATTACATGAATAGGGCTCATACTGCAAAAGTGCATCGACAAAGTATCCTTGACTTCATTCTTATGATGGCAACTGATGCAGGTACCTCCAGTACCTTCTGTCCAAAAGGACAAGTGACAGCTCATTTGAGTCAAGAAAATAATGCTGCCCTAAATTAGGCCAATAGCATTCTTAGTAATATAAGACATTATAAGAGGGTAAAGATTTTGACCAGACAGTCAAAGGGTTTTGATCATGAACTGCATTCAGTGTGGGGCACTTATAATTTTAGGTTCTGGCTAAGCTGGAGAACAGCAAACATGAGTATTACACACCATGACTGTGAGAAAAACTGAGGACTTAGAATAGGAAAAAAACAAAAAAAAAACCCTTGACGAAATTAATATCAATTAGATATTATTGTTTTTTCCCTGAGTGCATTAAACATTTTATTATATATCTGCATATAGAGGGTTTTATTCCCTATCATTGGAGGCTTTAGAGCACATTTTACAAAAAATCTAATTTTTTTCTAAAAAAATTTTCTAAAATGGTCCTTGTAAAAGTGAAGGTTAGTTGGTTTTTGTAGATGTCTCTCAATACCTTACCTAAATGGGTGACTGAACACAGAGCAGGAGACCTCCAAAGGATTTGCTGTAGCATCAGTGTGGAAAAAGAGGATATTGTAAATGGATAATCTTGGACATGATGAAATCTTGCAGTTTATCCTACAGCTTTTTCACACTGATGTTTCAGCAGATGATGCTGCGCAATGGTGAGGTATCAACAGGAGGATAAAGCTACTTATTAAAGCAAAAGGTATAGGAGAAAAAATACATATGAGGAGAGAGAATGGAAAACATAGTTCATAATACTGTCAGCTTTTATTAGTGCTATTATAGCCCTGTTTAGATACAAATGTTGGATTAAACTCCTTAAAATTATCAGTCTTACAACTGAGCCTTAAATTATGCTTTGCTTTTCAGCTGCACTAAATCTCAATATAATGCATGGCTACTCCTTGTCTCTTTGAGTGTCACAGAGTTCTGTTTCATTAACGTCAGTGAAATTATGAAAGGAGACTGGTGACTAAGTGTGCTAATGAAAATTATGAAAATGTTGTATTTCTTGCCATTAAAACCAAAATCTAAAGAACCACGTGCTCAATTTCCTCACTGGAACTTGATATATTATTATTATTATTATTATTATTATTATCATTTTTATTTTTATTTTTATTTTGTATGAATGAATGGGGGGAAAAGGTAAACTGAGAATTGTTTTCTGTGAGGCAAACATAGTTCCATATGTTTTGTGAAACAAAAATAATTTCCAGTTTTCCTCTGCTGCCTTGAAGTCTAGATTCAAATAGGCAGTGATATTCGGTAATTGTATAGTGCTATCTGCTTTTTTTGGCCAATCAGTAAATAGATTTACTGAGGAGAAAAAGGAAAGGCAAATAGAGAATTATAAGCAATAGAGAACATACATGTTTCTAATTGAAATTAAAAATAATATAGGCAGCAGGGAAGAGCTGTAAAGGGTATCTGAAAGTATCAGAGAAAGAGACAGAAGGGCCTGTTACACAAATGAAGGGGAGATACCAAACTGTATATGTGGTATATTATTCAAAGGATAGTCAGAAGTGCTGACCTCATGCATTTTCTGAATGCAGTGCTGAGGTGACAAGTTATCCCCAGCAGTGCTTCTCACCTTTCTGTATTATTTCTCACCATATTGTCACTTCCAAAAAACTTAGTCAAAACTCATCTGGATTGGACTCCATAATCTGAATAATTCCCTGTTGAGTGCACAGTGTACAGTTAAGTGTTGTGTTAAATACCATCCAGTATTTTCCTCAATTAAAAATATTACTATATTACTGGTATGTGCTGTCTTAGTCTTATGACATTATATAGCTTGCATGGGTATATTCAATTGTAATTTTTTTAATGGCTATTTTGTATAGTTTACCTGGCCCTTATATTGTTTTCCTTACTCTACCTCTTTATAGTAGCTTTGATTGTACTTGCACCAACCATACAAGAAAAGTATATACAGAGGACAAAAGGTTAACATGTTTAGCAGAATAATTTATTTTCACTCTAATTTAAAACAATGTTGAACTCAGCTTTTTTTGAGAAATAATGTTGGCATTTATATGTCTGAGTATATTATTTTTAGTTGTTCTTATCATTTAGGTTAGACAAGAAAAACTATAAAAATGAAATACATTTCATAATATTTGGAGGGGAAAAGAGATATTGTGTCTTCATGATAAATTTGTTTCTTCAAGAGATCTTTCTTGTGGCCTATTTTGTCAGCAAGTTCTTATATCTGGGAAGATTATTTCTGTTGGCTAGACAATTTCTAAATGACAGAGTGAGATTAATAATATAGGTACAGGTTTTCCTTGTTCTATTGATTTATTGGGTCCTAAATCTCTGAACACTCACCTGGAATAGTCATTTTACTATTGAGAGCTGTGACAAAAAAGTTACTCAGAGGTATGAGTGTTTGCAAGAAGGACCATCTTGGTTAAGTGCAACAGAGTAACAACATACTACAAAGAAAGAATACCTCCTGTGAAAGTATCACTATAATTCTTCGGATGTATCAGCTATGTGCAGGCATAATCCATTACTAAGAATTGTGCAAGGGAGAGGCTTAAAAAATATCTTTGTCTGAAATGTGGTCACGTCCCTGCTTCTATTCCATCCACTTCAACATTTTATTCAGCATGGGTGTAGAAAAGTTACTTGTCTGAGGCCATAATTTCATATGCATTAGCACTGCTGGAGTAGGTGGGAGACTTGGATCAGGGGATTTATTTTATTAAGACTTGATTTACTAGTTTGTTTTTTTTCCTGAAATGAACACGAATACCAAGCTGCATATGAGTGAATAGATAGTGTTCTCATTGCAAACAGGTAATGTGCATGCTGGGCTATGTCAGGATGAGTAGGATTAGCAAATTCAGGAGGTTATTTCCCTCTGGTGCTGGTGAGGCTGGTGGCACAAACAATACTGTGTTCAGTGGCTGGGGCTCCCTGCTTCAAAAAGCATAGGGAGAAAATTAAGGGAGTCTAGCCAAGGGCCCACTGGTCAGAATAGCTGAAAGAGCTGGGCTTATTTAGTCTGTTGAGGTCAAGATCCATGGTGAGCTACATGAAGGAGAGTTAGAGACAGGATGGAGCAAAAGTCACTTTGGCAATGCTGAGTGATATAACAAAGAACAACCACAAACAGCAGACCAAGAGATTCAGATGAGGCTGATGCAGCACTGGAGCAGGCTGCTCATTGGCGCTGTGGAATCTCCATCCCTGGTGATTTTCAGGACTTGACTATTAAACCCCAGCAGAGTTGGACTTACGTTGTCAAAAGCCCTTCTCTGCTCTCAGTAGAAGGCTGGACTAGTTCATCTCCAGAGGTCACCTATAATAAACTTTTCTCTTTTGCAGTGAATAATATTATGAAGTCTAAGATATTTTACAACATAAAAAAAAAAAAAGAATACTCAAAAAAAAGTGACTTCTTGATTCTGATTTTATGCTACATGAGTTTCTAAGGCAGATTAGGTGGCTGTTTCTTTCCGCTCATTGATAAATTTTTTAAGACTTGTTCAGCTTTTGAACACCAGTGCTGACACACTCATCTTCGGGTGAGATGCATCTAAGCCTAAACAATGTAATTTCACCTGATGGAGTGGTAATGTTTTACACTGTTGTCATATTCTTCATTGTTGTCATGTGACCCCAGAACTGAAATTTAAATTAGAAAGAAATTAAATTAGTGCAGGTGTTTAATATTAAGCCATCTTCCAGAAAAATATTTTCTGCCAAGATACAGCAACTTCATTGCAGAGAAAAGAAGTTAAAATAAGTGTCAAGTCGTAGCTTCTTAACAGATTGTAAGATTTCTGTATTTCCATATAACATAAATCTACAAATAATTGAGTGCCCTGTGCATGTTTTATGTGTTGTGGTTTTGGAAACTGAGTGCGTGCAATCTCACAACAACAGCCATAGAACGTACAGAACAAAACAGACAATATAGAAAAATAACAATTTCTGTCTCTCTGAACAGGCTGTGTGGAAAACAGGGCTCTGTGCAACTTCCTTGTCATGTTGTTTACGTGCCTACTAGAAGTGGTTGTGTTTTTATTTGCCACTCAATCTGTATGTGTCAAGCACAACAAAAATAATATCTAGTCTCCCTCCCCCACTTCCACCCCTTGCCCAGTGGCAAACTACAGCAGGGAAATTCATAAACAGAAGCTTACTGGTGAATTATCCACATCCACAAAGTCTGCTTCTCACCAGTGTGGAGAGATGTGCTGCTGTCAGTTTGAAATGATTGCCAGCCTCTGGAAGGCATGAAAACAAAATCCCCCCAGGAAGTCTCCCCAGGCATGCTGAGATAGGGGGACACCTGGGTTGCCCGCAGATATGGGACCTTAAGAAACATCTGAAGAAAGTCCAAAAATGCAGTGGTCTGGCAGGGATAGTGCTGACAGCTCTCTAGCTTTTGACAACTTTCTGGCACCAATCATAGCTGCAAGCTGTATTTTGCAGGTAGACTATCTAGCCTGCTCCAGACTTGTAATATTGGCACTAATTTATGTTTATGAGGAAAAAAGAGGGAAGCCAGTAATTTGTACAGTTGAGTGGAAGATGCTGTTTGGAGATGCGAAATATGTCAAGCAGACTCCTTGGATTGTAACAAACTTGTGAAGCAGTTGTTCGCAGAACATACAGGATCAAAAAAAGTCAGAAGTTCAGAAACCAAGTCTTGGCTTGTTCTTCCCTATCAATCAGGATAACAAACTGCACACAGGCAGACAGCCCATCTCAGTAAAACCGCAGGAACTCTTTGAATTAAACGTGAAAAAAAGATCTTCTGAGCTGCTTCCTCTGCATCACTTCTTGTGGCAAATGCATTTTTCATCCAGCAATGAAAGAAACTGGCCTGACTTACCTGAGACCAGGCTTTTCATGCTCTTCACTGGAGGTTTTCTCAATCCTGCTGTTGGGGTGTTGATTCCAGTTTGTCAGCTCTGCTGGGAACACTAATGAGTCTGTCGATACGAGGTTCAGCTACGTGATTCATCAAATTTCATTCATGCAACTTTATGGTGTTCTAAAAGTTGTGATGCACCTATCAGCAGCAGCGCTGCCTGGAAAAACTTATTTTTTCTCATTTGTCTCCCATATGCATGCCACAGCCTCTAGCAGTAGTAAAATCCCCATGATTAACGTGTTTAAAATATATGAAACATGTAGGGTCAAGTGCCATTACAACAGTGGGTTACTGTGAGACACTTTCTTATCGGTATGGAGAAAGTACTTCTAAATAACTGGCAGTGTCACAGCAGCGCTATAAAGGCTATAAAGGTCAATCGGCTCAGTGAGTGTGTTTCATATTGTATTTTTCTGTCATTTTTTTGCCTTCGAGTGAAGATCACAGCTAAAGTCTAATCTTCTATTTGGTATTCAAGGTGGAGATAATTTCAGCAAGCTTTTGTAGTGGACTTTTATTTGCCAGGCATGTTAAACTGCTTTTTACTGATTTTATATTAAAATGCACACATGCATATGTATATGTGTGTGCCTATATATCTATATATCTATATCTATATCTATATATATTTGCTTCAGCATACTTGTTGTCTTTGGAGAAGTCATTTTTCACCTGATGGTTAAAATGAAGATGTCAGAGATTTGTAATATAAAATACACTGTGCTTTCTTATTCTAGTAGGACTCTTACCAGTGTATCACAAGTATCTGCCAACATGATTACATTCCCTGAGATTTCAATTGATTTTTGTATTTGGATTCTAAACAATGGCTTTGTTCTACAGCTTGATACTAACTCCTGAAGCAGCTTTGTCTCAAGAGATACTTCAAAATATTTCCTTCATGTGTCCATATATTTGTACATTATGCAAAATAGATTTTAATACAGCCAACTTCCAAATAGTGGTGTGTGGATAAAATACTAACTGCACATTTAGATGCTGGTTATGATGGAGTTTTATTTCCTTCATTTCTATACTTGAATATTTTGCTGAGTGTAACCATACATTTGAATGACTGACTTCTCTTGCCTGGGAGGACTTGGGAGTCTTTTATGTGCAACAAATATAACTCTGTCACTATTACTGGAGGTTTGCTACCTCCAATAGTAAAATATTAGCAGACTTAAACATTTTATTTCAGTGACTGTTGTCACTGCAGTATTGCACATATAAAAATACAAAAAAGTCATGTGGAAGCAAAAAGTCGTGCTACATGAATGCAATCAGCTGGAGTCTCTAAAGGTGACAATTATATAAATGTAACTAAACATTGATACAGTTCTATTTTAAAATTCTTCCTTCAAAAATATCTTTTTTTGAAAATTATTTTGCAGTTGTTAAGAAATGTGTGCTGAAAATAGAATTGCATTTTTTGTGTTGACTTTGAGTTCCCAACATTTTGTTATATTTGGATATAATTATGACATCTTAAAATAAAGAAATTATAATGTTCTCTTTCTCTTTGCAGAGTCACAGTGTACACTCTGTGGGGAGCCTGAAGGTGAGCATGTTTTCCTACTAATGCATTTCAAAGCAGCTTGAGGTGAACACTTGACTCAAATGATACTCATGTACAATAGATTAGAAATAGCACAAGAATGACAGACATTCTACCCTGTGTTAGATACAAAAAATGATTTGAATTAAGCTGAGTAGAGAACAGTACATGCTCCAGGCAGGAAATACCTTAAATGACAAATATTCCATTAGAGCAAAAATTGAAATATTTACTTCTCATTCTTTTGCATGTTTGTCAAACAAATTTGGCAGTAAGCAGGAATGTAAAGAGACATTTAAGGAGGATGGAAAACAAAGAGATTGGACACAGAAGACAAATGAAAAATGTTTTAGATTTGCTATTAAATTTACAAAGAGGCTAACACATTTTAGCAGTTGAAGTGAATAAATACGACTTTTGAAATAAAGATAATTAAGCAATAACTTACGCAGTTCGAGTACGTGCCCACATGACAGTGTTTGTTGGTTTGTTTTGTTAGGGATTTTTCCAGGTGACTAATTAAATGCCAAGGTGAAATCCACATTTTACCTAATTGAATGCTGAAACAATGAGATTATGATTATTAAAGTAGGCCTTTATTAAGGAAAATATCACTAATTTATGTATTTGTTAATTAACATTGGTGCTGTTATAAAGAAAATGTCAAAAGGTTGGCCTTAGTTTGAAATCAACCACCTGGAGTCTATCTCAGAGTTCAAAATAGCCAATGTAAATGCTGGAGCAAGGTTTACTAACTAAAAAAAAACAAAATTAAAAAATAAATAAAACAGATTCTATGCTGTTCCCAAAGATATTCAGCTTTATATCTTGAATAGTTGCTAAAAAAAAAAAGTTTCAGCTTCTAATGGTTTATAAATTTAGGAGGGAGAAGTTATTGAGATATGAAGCCTGGAAATGGAAGGCTCAGTAAATTAAATATTAATTATCTCCTTCTCCTTTGGTATCTGACAAATAATTATTTTAGAAATTTGTTTTGACTTCAGTCCTTTAATAAACAGTCAATTGTTGATTTTTAAATTTTCTTTGTCCTTTATTTGATAAATTTATAATAGCACAGATACATGTATGAAAAGGAAAAATAAGATTGGTGGTGTTTTGCCTTTCATGAGATATTTCTCTGCTGATAAGCTTGTCCAGCTTTAAAGTTATGCATTGGATTAGTTCTTTTTTATTATATGTTGTGACTGCTTTATAACAATAGTTCTCCTTTCTTTTCATTGCTGCTCTTTCATGCCTCTTCAGCTTTGCAAATATTAATACATATATATGGACTGTGTAAAAAGGGAATTTAAAAAAGGGTAATTTTATTTTTTTTTATATGTCTATGACTAAAAATCCACAATCAAAAGATTACTATATAGTAATAGGAATAGGCCTCAAGAACAAAACATTGAGTTTTTAGCTATATAGAAATGAAAGGAGTGAATGTCTCCTGGATCACCAGTCTCACATCTGAAATACTGTATTATTTGAATACTAATTATTAATTCTCTGCTTCCATTTTAAAAACATTGACATATGTGTCAGTTTAGATTAGTGACAAAACGTAGAATCTGAAGTTTTTTCCTTGCCAGATTTACACAAATTCTGATCTAACACTAAACATTCACAGAAGTTTGATATGTGATTTTGTGATGAAGAATCAGTTGCTATGCATATACGACTTTAGTTTTTAAAAGGCCATTCCAAGAGAAACTTCATATCTCTGTTGCATAATCCAAAACCAAAAAAATCCCCTCAATATCCCTTTCCTATGCAATGTTCCATAAATTTTGCTATGGTTTCATAGTAGATTAAGAGAAGGGAAGAACTAAAAAATCAAGTTTTTGCAGTATTCTAAGTGCAATTTCTGAATTTTCTCTGTAGCCTCCTTCAGAAATTTGAGATACTTTCTGGCTTGTAGTTTGCATTTTTAAAATTTGAGGAAAAATCAGAGATTATCTGTTAAAGTTAGGTACTGTTTGCCTGCAAGTTCCTTTTTCCCTCCTCCTTTTCAGATAAAATAAATCTAAGTTGGCTAAGTGCCTTAATGTACTTTAGCATATTAAGATGAATTTGCAGAGTTATAGGACAGATATGCCACAGTGTAATCCTCCTATACTAGTTTCCAAAGTGTTAAGAGATTCATTTGAGAAATTGTAGATGTGGGGAAACCTCCTTGTCTTGGGTGTGAGAAAGACAATGTTTCACATCTTATGTCTTCTGAGTTCCTCTGAAGCTGTTTATGCCATTTCTTGAAAGACCTGCAGGCAACGAGGTCTGTGAGTTTGTGATTGTGTTCTGCCTTCTGTAACAGAGGTGACAAAATGGAAGCAGTTTGCAAGCCTCAAATTCTCATTGTCAAATTGGCCAAGGGCAGTTTCACTGTTCTCGCTACTGTTCATCCTTTCTCTAACCATCACTCCCCTCTCAAAACCAGCAGTTTTTTCCTGGATTATCAGTGTCATAAAAATGACTGTGTAAAACAGTGCTCTTTGCCAGCAGCACTTTGCCAAGTTTTTAGCAGTTACTACTGCACTGCAGGAAGAAAGTGCGTTTATCTGCATACACATTGTTGCACAGGTGTGGAACATCGTGGGTGCCTATTTTGTAGAGTGAAAAAGTATCAGATATGGAAGGGAGATATGAGAATACAGATTTCTCGTTTCAGGGTTCTGCCTGGGGAACTTGTGGTTTTGCAGTTAAATGTGTTGTGTGTCCTCCTTTGAATCCTAACTAAAGAGAATGAGTTGGACAAAACAGGTCTGTGAGAATAAGCCTTTTCCATGAGCTGCAAAGGCTTACGTGTTCTGTTTCAAAAATCACAGGTTTGCTCCGTTATTGATAGTGTGCCAGCCGTCATTCCTGTCAGTGTGAGATATTTGAAGACCATGATGGTTTTTTTTATACTGGGAGGAAGCTAAAGTTGCAGAATCCCATTAGCATGGCTGCTTCAAGCTGATCCATCTTCTGGAAACACAAGAGCAGCAATGCCGTGTTTTCAGAGAGGTGACAACAGCTACCTTTGGGAAGTGATCTGCAGATGACAGATTATGTTGTCACAGTAAACATTGTTGGGCTGTGCTTTGCTTTATTCCTCCTCAGATTTTAAGTGAGGATGGCATGTTATAGACAAGTGCCTATCTCAGTCTTTGTGACAGCTGAAGTACTCTGTTAGACACACTGGTGTAGTCATGAGAAGTTTCAGGAACAGTTATCCCCATTAATCCTCTAGAAGGATTCTGTTCCTTCTAAGTCTTTGTATTTATTCACAGAAGGTTTTGAAAGGACTATATGATCAAATGTAATTTTCTATATTATCAATGCAGAAAACAAGTACTTTCGGTGTCAGGGAAGGTTTCAGTAGACCACTCTGTCTTCTCAAAGACTATGTGAATGAAAGATTTTCTTCCAGACATTTTAATATCCTTCATAACTCCAGTAGTGTCTTACTCTTTCTAGAATTTGTCCAGGTAGTTCAGATTCTTCCTCAGCATCTCAGATCTGTTTTGGGCTGTGGTATTCACCTACAGTTTGAATTCGGTTTGCCAATTATTTTTTTTGCAAGCAACTGGTGCAAGAAATGATCGGTGTTGTTAGACTTGATGGGTTTGTGGCATCAAACTTAAAAGAGTGACTCTTTTAATTAGTAAAATAAATATTCCATGCAAAAGGAGCATTTAGAGGAGACATATTTCTTAATGTATCTCACATTTCCCATAGCTGTTTTTTTTTTCCTAAACTTGTTATTTTGTTAAGTTAAACAGTTAATAGTTCATACAGCCAATGCATAGATATTGCATGACTCCAAGGGTCTAAAGGTTCAGAAATTTATCACAATTATATTTTTCTGATAATAAATCCGATTGTCAGAAGATGAAGATATCTTTTTTCTGTTGATTTAAATTTTTGAGCTTAGATGCCAACATAACTTTGTCTTTCTCTGAGAAAAAAAGAGTTTGTGCAAAATTTTTAGCTGTTACAAGAAGGCTAGCATATGTCACACATTTACCCTTACAGAAGTTTGTGATAATTAATTTTAGAAGAATTTTTAATTTGATTAATAGTGGAGGATGACTTTAATTTACTTTTTATTCTATTTTTGTTTAGTAACAGAAGTTTTGAATGTTCTGAAAAACATTCAGAAAACAATTTGTATTTGCTCACGAGATACATAAAATGTTTGGTGGAATTTTGGAAATACGAGAAATTTAAATAAATATTTTACAGTAAAAACAAAAAAACCCTCTAAATTCCTTGATGAAAAAAAAGTCTTTTTCAGATATGTCAGTGTTAGAGAGGTGTATTTATTTCAGGTGCTATCAGCTTTGGTGCCTTCTGTGCTCGGATTAATGGTAGTGTATTGGAGTTTGGGGGTAAATAAGTCTGGATTTTTACTTTTTTTTGTTGGTCTGGTTAATTTTCTTATTTTGTTTGGTTGAGGTTTTTGTTTGTGTGTGTGTGTGTGTTTTTGGTTTTTTGGTGTTTTGTTTTTTCTGTAGTGTTTTTTTTGGGGGGTTGGTTTTGGTTTTTTTTTTTAATAAAGAATCTAGAGACTAGGTAGTTCAAAAATTTACCCTAAACTTGGCAATATGTCTTAATATTGATGATGTTCCATCTGTGTAGTTCTGGCTCTGAATATAAATATTTCCCTTGGTATCCTGTGGAAAACTATTTCAGGCATATTAATAACTCCAGAGAATTTCCTTAATCTTCATTTTGCTAATCTTAACATTTAGTAATCCACATTGAGAGCTGACAGTTTTGCCACTCTTAGCAATGACTTTCAAGAGTCCTGTAGTCTTAACTTTTTTATACTTCTCCTGTATTTACTAGACCAACAATTACCAGCAATAAAGTTGCTTGAGGAAGCAAAGTGCATTTCACAACACATACTCCTGACATTTTAAGGAAACAATAATACTTAATGAAATATTAGAATAATAAAAAATGGAATAATAGAAATTAGAATAATAGAAAATAAAATAATTTGCCTAATTTTAATATTTCTTCTTTTTCTACTACTTATAAAAAAATCACAGTTGTTTCTTCATGTGAGAAGGTTTCTTATTCTGTATATGTACCATGAAATACTTAAATAGATTATGGTTCCTGCTATCAACATAATAATAATTAATAATTATTACCTGAAATGATTGCCATAATGCTGAGTTTATTCAGTCATGTATGAAAAATTTTATGTAAATTCAGGGTCAAGGTCTGTGATGTTTCTGCTTTGTTCTATTTGTACATCAACACCTTGGTTTTCATGAACAGACACTTTTGTGTGCCTATGTGAACTTCCTTGCTAACATTTAAATAATAATGAATAAAATTCCTGGTAATGTGAAACACTCTCCTGATCCAAGTATTTTTAATAGACATTTTAAAAAAAAAATTAGTTATTACTCTCAAAGTGATTTGATTTGTATTTTATATGGAAACTTTTTCAAGTTTCATAGAACTGTATTGCTCTCATACTCCATTGGGTAGTCTGGAAATAATGATTAATTTTTTTTAACGTGCAAATTAGTTACACTACATGCTTTTAAAATAACCTACAAAATTTGGAGATTGTATGAACCTCAATATTTTTTAATCTCTTTCTCACTAGGCTAATATGTGAGATTCTACTGATAATTTCTTTAGGACACCCAGTATATTCACAGTGTGCACTATTCTTGGACTGTGCTGGGTTTTTTACAAAGTGATGAGATGTGTATCATGATTTTCAGGAACCAGTTACAGTATTTTTTTCTTCAAACAACATTGAACTACATGTTGCCACTGTATTTTCATGTTTCCTGCATTTAGGCAGAGAGCAAAAGTTGTCTACAGTATGTCTGCTAAAGATGTAGATGCTGAAAAAGTTCTCAGTGTCTGGCTATACTTGAAGTATTTGAAGGTTCAATTTTGAACTGATCTATAGTTCATATTTAAATAGTTTGAAAAGTTATATATGACATTATTAAAATGAATACTTTTGTCTATAACTAGTAACAAAGCTGCCCATTTTGTCCAGTTGGATCGAAACAGACAATGGTATATTCAAAGGCCTAGGTCTTATGTAAACTGAGTGTGAGATATGGTGATATTAATTTTGGTTCTGTTACATGCTATCTTGTGGTAAGTTAAGATAAAAATATTTAAAGAAAGAAATCTCATTTTATTTTAAGAAAATAAATTATATTCTTTAATAAAGTGTGTTCCAGGCCTTCACTTAATTTATATTTGGAATAAATTAAATTAATTCTTCAGCTCTTTTTCTTTCTCATATGTACAGGAAACAGCTGCACTCAAAACTACATTGTTATTCTTGGCTTTTTCATCTACTCATCCACTCCCCTGAGTTTTGCAAACCAAAAAAAGAAAAAAGAATCTGATTTAATTTAGATAAATACGATGTAATCCCAATTGCACATTCATTTCACATCGTTGTGATTAAACAAACAAACAAAACCAAAGACAAGGACCATCTTATCTTTTTTGCTCCAATAGGAATGAATAAGTGAAAAGCTGATTTGATTTCTGGGGATGAGGGGAGAAAAGTTGGCCTCAAAAGCTATAGTCAACACACTTAAGGTTTCATGCAGCATTAGAAATGTGAATATTTCCTCTGACAACAGTGAGTGAAGTTGAAAATGTAATTTAGTCCTATAGGGGAATAAATAGTCTCAGGACTGCAGTGTTTGCTGGAGTGGAGGCCAGTGTGAGTAAGGTCGGTACCGCCTAGAAGCTATAGATATTTTAAATTAACCTTTGCATAGAAGTAGATAAGTATATATACACACTTCTTTCTTCCATTTTTGTTCTTTTTCTAACTGTTTAGGACATTTTCATATTACATGAAATGTCCTGTTTTGAGTAGTTTGTATACGTCAGATTTGTCTGCTGAATGTTAATTTCTGCAGGAGCACCTTCCTCTTAAACATGCTGTTTTAGAAGCATGTCTCATAAAAAGAAACCATTTCTTTGATATGTAGACTGCCTGTGCTTTCCCTTACCTGCTAATTTTCTTGCTCTGCAATTCAACTATAACATTGCTTTGTATGTATGCGTAGCAGGTCTCTTTATATCGAACAGTCATGTCTACAGAATATTGCCTACAGCTTCTAGCACACTTTATATTTTACTTCTTCTACATACTTCTGCATATTTGTAGGAAAAGAAACAGGATGAATTTCTATGTAAACAGATTTATTTTTTTTTTTAAAGATGGCAGATTTCAACTTTTATTCCTTATTTAATTTACTATGGATTTAACCCTGTAAAGCTGAAATACCTGATATTATGGGCCAGTTTTAAGTTCTGCGGATTGGGATGGCCAGTTTGCAAACTTGATTTGACTTTCACCATATCTCTCCTTGGACCTGTCCCTTAGTCCCAGGCTCAGGACAGGCTTAGATGGTCAACCTAGCCTCTGCAGACACCTTCTTATAAGGAAACCTAGGCCTGCCTTATATTGCAGTTCTATATCTAACAGGAGCCTTGTCCTACTGGGGAATTGTCAGTATCTTTGTCCTTTTCTAGGCTAAGGTGAAGCTGATTCTACACGTAAAGTTGAACACAAGTGAGATGCAAAATGGTCTAAGTGCCACTGGATCTTCTGTATGCAAGATTAAGTTATTTTGTCTAGATCTTGTGTTTAATTCTTCTGGGTAGAGGGAGAGTCTTAAAAAAATCTGTGATTGTGAAGTTTGAGAAGCACAATTGTAAAACTTCCATTCGTATCATCACACACTGAGACCTTCAAGACTGAATATTTCCAATCCATCTTCTGAAACCCATGCACAAATAAATTACATTATTATTACTGCACACATGTACACATTTCATTCTGACTGAGCAGATCATGAATTATTTTTACCTTGATTCTAGAGCGTCAGTCTAAAAAGGTTAAGAAGCAGTGTGATAGCAAAAGGAACATGGTTTTGAAGCCAAAACCTGCATTAATTTAAAAGAGATTTCCATGCAAAAATCATGCTGGCTTCTCCTATAGTGTACATTTGCATAAATCTTAGATAACTTCTGGCAACATTCATCTCAACTATGTATGAAAATCCTGAGCTCTTACTTTGTGCAGAGCTACAACTCATATTAGTAGAAATATTATGTAGAAAAAGAGCTAGGACTTCCACAGCAAAGAACTTCAAGCAGATTGACTTAGACTTCTGTACTTACTGATTATTTTCCATAAGCTTTCATCACAATTTTAGTCACTGGAATCTTCTCACACCTTATAAAATATTAAAGGCAACACTTTTCTGTAGTAATGTGTGACAAAGAAATAGCTTTGAGTATGTGGTTGTAAATATTTTTTTGTATCTTCTGACTGTTCATGAAAATGAAAAATATGATGGCAGCAGCTGTGTTAAAAACAATTAGCTTGTGCAGATGGATGTTAAACAAGCTTTTCAGTGCTGGTCTCTGAAAAATATTTCAGAAAAATTTGACATGGTATTGTTCCAGTTAGAGAAAAAATGCATTTCCAGGTGTATCAAGAGGCAGCATATCTTCCACAGTGCAGTTCCTACCCCAGAGCTGGTTTTACAGATTTTAACCCCACACAATAGAGCAGAAACTTGGGTCAGTGTGTCCTTTCCCCACAGCTTCTTTTTCTCAGTGGTACAAATGGACTACCACTGAATGCCTCAGCATGCTTAGCAAAAGGAATAACTTCTTACATTAATGCTGCACAAAGGTCATGGTTCACTCTTTATTCATTTTACTTAATGTAGCCCATGAAAAGATAATGGGGCAAATGTGTTCTGTCAGATATAGGGCTTTGTACACTGTCCAACAAGTTATATGGAAGAAAAAGATAATTTTGTTCATGGACTCATTGTCTAACTAGAAACTTTGAATGTTGGACTTGGTTACACTAATGTCCATTATCATCATTCCTTATGAGACAGACTAATTATTAAAACATGGAATTAGTTTATCTTTCAGCATATGTGGAGACAGTAATCTCTTGAGGATTTTTAGCTTGTGTTGAATTTTCATTCTGCCATCACATTTTTTGTTTGTCAAGTGTATAATGACAGTGTCCTTTTTAAGAACTGAATGTCTAGGTTTGCAAATCAGACTCCATTCTGAAAAGAAACTTCTAAGAATGTTGAGAAAATTCCATCTCAACAATCTGTGTTCCTTACCAAGTGCATCCAGAACTAGTGATGGAACAACATTCCTTTGGTAGATTATTGTAAGTTACGGATTACATGAATTGAAGTAAGACTTTAAGTTAATGCCATGAATGGCACCATGGAGATTTGATTTTTGCCTTTTCCTCAATAACCTTCAGTTCATCATACTGATATAGAAGAAAATTAATTCCCTTACTGATGAAGAACATGTGAATGTCTTTTGTCTTCCTTTGTTTTCCTTTGTATTTACTGTGTATAGACTTCTTTAAAAATAGTTTTGTGCTAGACATAGTGATTTTCACCTTTCTGGTGGTGAAGCAACTGATTAAGTAATTGTTTAACCACTGCAATATTTGCCTTGAACCACAGAAACAACAGGGAGGATCTGGAGGATATTCCTGAAGGCAAGGCAAAAATGTTGTTCTTTATTTTGTCTATCCCAGCAGGCTAGATACTTTATGATCAAGAAAAGTCCATGCAGTTCAAATTCTGGATTTTTCTTCTGTGACCTAAATCTGATTCTTGATACCATAAGGTTTATGTGTTATGTTTTCTAGCTAGCCAGTTGCTGAGAGTTTAAACCCAGCTTGGGAGAGGGCCTTTTGGAATTATTTACTTCATGTTGTAAAAGCACTTTCATAAAAGAACATGTTATTACTGTCTCTGCCATGAGAAACTCTTTCAAGCAATCAATATGTAATTTAGGATTCCTGCTTGATACCAAAAATTCTCTGCCTGCAAAGGCTGGGTCTGAGTGCAGTCTGTTTTAAGTATGGGGCATTTTTATAGTCTGTATATGAATGTCTTCATATTGATCTAAAACCTCAAAAAGGTAAAAGGAAAAAATCTTGCTTTAGGCAAAAGACTGGCAGTGTAGGGTTTCTAAACTTCAACAACCATGTATATAAATGCAGCTCCCACAAGACATATGACAAGGGCAAACTCAGCTTTCAAGGCTGAATTCAAGATATTTGGTTAATAATCAAGAGATTCACTGACTGTTGGAGGACTTCAGGAAGAAAGTATATCAAATTCCACTTAACAAAGGAGAAGCCAGAATTGTGGAAGAGAGGTAAAGCTTTAGATGGTGGGACTTACACATGAGCAGAATTGGGAAAGCATAAAGATCTTCTGAACCATCATCAAAATATGGTGATATTCAAGAGCAGCAAGGAACAAAGGAAGGGAGATGTCTCTCTGTGTTTCATTTTTATGACAGACTATAAACTGCTTTTCTTGTGCTGGATCATGGCTTAAGTCACATGGCTTAAGCTAAATGTGATTTATTTGCAGAATCTTTATAAATCTAATTTGTTTCTTAGCGTTCAATGTCCTTAACCTTGAAAAGGTGAACTCAGATTACCCATAACCTGAGGGGAGATGGACACATTCAATATAGCTGAGCTTTAAGTTCTCATTCTGTGACATGAGAATAGAGAGACCATGGAAGGAGATTAAACACACCCAATTCTCTTACTGTGAAAACCAAATAAATATAGAAGCATCATCTAGCACAAAAGATCAGCTGTGGATGTGGTAGAAGATGTAACAAAAGAGGGACAAAGACCAACTTTGTCATTGGAATTCTTGCTGCATGCCATTGATGCAGGGCTTTTTCCCAGGCTCCTAGCCTCTAAAGGATGGCAGTTTTAACACCTGCAAGAAATTTGGTCCCATTTTAGCATTTTAATATGTCTGTGGAAAACATTTGTACTCTGCTTAACCACATAGCACCTTTCTGCCATAATTATTTCAACGTAGCAAGCTCAGGATTTGATGTATCTAACTGAGTAGGCAATGCAAACTGAAATGATTAATGTGTTTGAAATGGGACAGTTAAGGAAATTTTTGCACTAAGTTTTTTCTACAAGACAGATGAGGTTGAATAATTTGTGCCTGCATCTGTGCTCTATTCCTAACATTATCCTTTAGAAAGATCAGCCTCTGAATATGAAGACTTGTACAATATATTTTAACAAGACATTGACAAATCAATCATTCCAACTCACAGTGGAAAGAAATAGGCAATTTGTTACTGTCTCCAAGAATGATGGAGATAACAGGCAGAAGAACTGGAGGAGAATCCAAAGTGGAACATTGACAGGAGCAGAAACAAAAAACAGCCCTAGCTGACTGTGTAGTCCCCTACTATCCCTGCTGACTGACTGCAAGATCTTGCAGTAAAATTACTACATGGTTCTAAATAATTAGCATTCTGTAGCAAGCCTATGTTACCCTCACAACCGAAAATGGGATTACTCATTAACATGTGATTAATTACTTTTACAAGTGAAACTTCAGAAACACCCAACTGTGGAGATACAAATTCAGTACTTGGAATTAAAAATAATAATGTCCCATCTTGTATTCTGGGATACTGCTACAAATCCATTATTAAATATTAAATATTAATTTATATTTATATAGGTCATATTAAATAATATTAAATAATAGGTAAAAAAATAATAGGTCATATTAAATAATACATTATTGTAGCTCTATTTTAAAAAATACAGTCACTCTATATGGTTTTCAGTATATCTTTAATTTTGTCAAAGGCTATTTTCTCCAGAAAAATCTGCTGCCAGAGAATTAAGTGCTTCCAACTGAGAACTAAGGAAAAAAAAAACCAAACAAATCAATATTTGATGATTTTTAAGGTTTAAAAGTTGTAGTTGTAAACAGCACAATTATGTAGTAAGGTAACAGTGTCCCTTTTTAAGTCGTTATGAATCAGCTGTGATCACATCACAAACTGCTGTGCCATTCAATAGGCATCTTAGTGACCCAGCAATAGAAGGCTCTGAGGCAGAATCTAACACAGCTTATTTTAAATAAAACCACATCATGGTTTGGGTTGGAAGGGAACTTTAGATCATCTCGTTCCACCCCCCCTGCAATGGGCAGGGACACCTTCCACTAGACCAGGTTGCTCAAAACCACATCCAGTCTGGTCTTGAACACTTTCAGGGAAGGAGCATCCACAACTGCTCTGGGCAACCTGTTCCAGGGCCTCACCACCGTCATAGTGAAGAATGTTTTCCTGATATCTAATCTAAATCTTTCTTTTTTCTGTATAGTAAATAGAAGGCATAAACTCTGGTCAGAATGTTTATGCTTGTTTTGTAGTGATTGGTTGTTTACTAAATTTTGCATTTCAAATAACATCTAGTGTGCTTTTGTTGAGTCCACAGAGACCTGCTTAATAAGCTGCGTGATCTAAAAAGTGATCAAATGTACAGTGAAGACAAAGGGAATTTATGAAGCAAAATTGACACTGTTTAAAAGAAGCAACATTTTAATATAATTTGTAGAAATGAATGATAATTGTTTTCACACTAAAATCTGGGAACACAGCAGGACAATTCCAAAAAATGTCAGGATCTTTCTACTGGCTTAGAAGGAGATAAATGCATTGTAAATATTCACAATTTTGATGTTCTCTACAACTCACCAATTCCTTATGGAACATTTTTCACTCTGTGGTAAACATCTCTCCTGTCTCATCTTGTATTTAGAGCCCAAACTCCCCCCATTCTTCTCGCTGTTTCCTTGCAGCATAATGTATCATACTCTATCTACTGCTAAAATATGCACAGTAGAGGATTTTGTTTCTTGTTTGAATAGGTAATGCATTGATTAATAAATGCTACATAATTTATCGAAGAAGTAATTGCTCATACAGTGGTAAATTAAGCTTCCTAGCAATACAAAACTTCTGGAAAGCTTTTTTCTGGCTCTAATTTCTGGTGGAATAAGATTGATACCATGTCTCTCCTCAGGAGAAGTGACTATAAAGAATACTAATTTTAAAGGAGTGATCTGAAAGTTTAGGTTGAGGGTAATTTTTGAAGAAAAGGTCAGACCTGTTGAAAAGAAAACATGTCTTGGAAATGTAGGGATTCAGATGACAATGTGCTTACTAATATTTCATAAAATAAATACACTTCACAGCTGATTGACAAGCTCTTCTTCAGATGTGAGAGAATCTTCAGTCCCTGCTTCCACTTAGTTCAGAATAGGAACACTGAAGCTGAGTCTGTTTTCCAGATGAATGCTCTGGTCTGGATTAAAGTCTAATGTAGAACAGATCTCCAGTGGCCTATGTAATCGTTCTTTCTTTGAAACAGTAGGTGGTTGTTTATCCATAATGGTACAAGAGAAATTGACAAACACGTTAACCAAAAGCAAAATTCGGTCACCTACTCTGGTGCTGTTTTTAAGGAATAAAAATTAAACAAAGGAAGTGCATGGAGACAACAGCTCTGCTCAGGGAATAATTCCATTTACATAACTTCAATTTGTTTAGTATTTCCTATGGTTGACATTTTTACCATTTGAGAAATGTTAATGTGAATAATCAGATCTAAAGAATGGCCTAGTGGTATACATCCCAACATGTTTAAGAGACATTTGTAGTAACACCACATTTTGGAGAGACCATGGACTGGATTACTAGGCTTAAAATCTCACTTTTAGCAACATTAATTTTATTGAAAATTATTTGGAACACTGAAAGGAGAAGCTTAGTATGCAAGTTGCCCCTAGGTTTCCTAGGATACTGACATCAGTCTGTTTTGGGTTCATTGAAGTGCTTGATCTTACAGCCCTGGCCAAAGCAGTGGGATTGCTGGCTCCTGGACAGCAGCTGCACTGACCTTACTTGGTCCTACCTTCATCAGCTCCAAGGATTGATTTCAAACTGAGTGTAAAACTACTGTATTCTTCAATGACTCAGTAATCCAAGTCTGGCCACTTAATGACCAATTTTTGTGTTTTTATTGTATCTGAGAAACAAAAAGACAAAATAATATTCTGTTTATCAACATGTTTCATTTACTCTCAAGTCAATTTGTGTCTCCTGCCATTTTACTGCACTGGATAGGGAAACAGCCTTGATCCTCAAAAGACATCTGGGTGTTTACATCAAGTAACAAAGGCAAGCTCAAGGGCTGTTCTCTGAATGCATATCACAGCTTCAATGAGTGGACTGTTTTCCAGTTTCGTTTTTTAATAAGAAAAAGAAAAGGTGTTAATACAAAGAAAAAAAATTTGTAATTAAGCATATAGCAGGAAATAAACATAATCCTGAAACAGAACATCTCCGTTTCTTAGGTAAGCTTGATATCCAAATCCATTCCGTCCTTTGTCTCATTTCTCAAACCAGATGCAAAGAGAAGATCTCCTACACTGATCTACAAATTATTTCTCTCTCTTCCCTTTGTGCTTTCCTTCCTTTTGTCTTACTTCAAGCAAGTAGGCTCAGAAAAGGTCTAAATCAACCAGCTGAATGCTACCACTTATGACTGATTTGATTACTAACTTTTTTTTCCAGAGCTGCTTATTTAAGGTATAAGATAGCTGAATGGGTGGTCAGAGGCAACTTGCAGCCTGAGTACTAATCAATTAAGACCAATACATAGTTCCTATTTCTTGTACAGAAACATATTTTGAAAAGTCCTTCAAATCATTCTCTGCTTCCACCATCACTTGTCCCTAAATGTCTATGGACTGCACTTAAAACGCAGCACAAGTGAATGCTAGTAAGGATAGTGCTTGACAGAATTGCCTTGGAGGCTGTGTGATGATGAATGAAAACTGCTGCAATTCTCAGAAGATCTGCAACAGAATGACAATTGTTTGATCAACTGTGGCATCCCTATTAAAGCTCCAGTGAGACTGGAACCTTTCAATCTTACAGCATTGTGGCATGTCAGAGCTTTGGCTGTTCCCAAAGCACAGCATGCTGTGAAGATGGAAAGAAAGCTCACTTGCAGTATTGTAGCTGCTGTGCTCTGTGTCTGGAATGCATATAACTCTCAGACCCTTGGATAAATATTTCAGTAGCTGAGGATGAGCGAGTTACCTATTGGCACCTTTACTAGAAGAAGGTGAAATAATCTACTCTTGGAGGAAATTCAGAACTGGAGAGGTTATTAAAAAACAACAACAACAACGAAAAACAACTCAAAAACCCCAAAGAAAACCAGGTAGAAGGAGGTGCCATGGCAGCAGCAAAAATATTGCAGATGCAGGATTATATTGAAGTTAGTCTTGTGAGTTAGTCAAAGGGTCATTATCAGAAGACACTTGTACATTTTGCTGTTGACCTACTGGGCCATGAGGACAGTGACAGAAATCTTCCACAGGATCTCAGGCGACATTCTGAAGTACACAGCTGCCAGGCTTTGGACTAAAAACCATGTATGCACATTTAAATATAAAATTCAGCTGTGAAATTGCTATTCAACCAGCAACCTAAAAAAGGCTAATAGATTATTTGTTTAGTTGTCTGCTTAGCTGCTCAATTGAGCACATGCTTTGTCTTAAGCAGTCAAGTTTAAGTATTTCATTATATGTCAGTAATAATCAGCTTAAGCCTATGCTGACAATTTTGTGTTGAATCAGGTATATTTGTTTGACAGGTGTGGAAAAAGAGAAATTATTTGTTTTGCAGATCAATTGGGCTGCCCCACCTACCACTGAATTCTCATTGAAAACTAAGCATCATCTGGCTCATAATTTTGAAGTCAGCCTTAATTGTCAAGAATGTAAAGCTGAATACTACAGTGAAGCAATGTTGAATGGCATGGGAAAAAATGGGATTTAAGGGCTATGAATTAAGAATTTCAAGGATGAATGCATTTTTGCTGTGCTGCACTTGCATAATCAAGTTACCAAAAATACAAAGCTTAAATAAAGAATGCCTTAAAATGAAAAAACCCTGCAATATCTAAAATGGGACCTGTTTACGAATACTTCCTGTTTGCAAACACATATTTAAAAACCTACTTTCCATAATAACATTGCTGTGTTATTAACTGACAGTTAGGATGCCTGCATCTATTTTATCAAACTAGTGCATTTTCGATATACAGATATCCCATAATATCTCCAGCAGTTAACCCATCCCTCGTAAACACAGAGAATGAAGTTTAATTTGCTGTTGAACAAAGTCTCCTGTCAGGTGTCTTTGCTGACACAAAAGCAGCACGAGTCTGTTTTTCTTGCAAAAGACCTTCAGACAAAAGCATGTATGTATTCAAAATGCGGTCTTTAATCCTTGTAATCAATTTTGAGCTTAATATGTTGAATATAATTTATTTACTAAGTAATGTAGCACCCCTTTGGTGGGAAACATAAGCAGTTAATGACCTGCAAAATGCTTCTATGTAACTAAATTCTAAAAGCATTTGACAATTAATTGAATTAACTGTCTTGAAACCTGGCATTCTGGGAATATTCTAGCAATTAATAATAAGCCTGCTTTCTATAGATAAAGCAGATTTTTCTCTACCCACATTTGTGTCCATAATTTTCACTGTGAATCAGTGTACATATATGTAACCCGTCATAAGATAAATTACCTTAGATTTAATAGTTTTAATATAAAAACTTGTATTCTCATTTTAGATAAAAAACACATCACAATTGCAGCTCCTAGATCACTTGAACATTTGAACTGTATTTTTTTTCATGTAAAAAGAGGGTGAAATACCTGGGGGAAAGTATTTTGATGAGTTGTCCTACCTCTTGCTTACAAGTGCTATTTTAGCCTAGATTTTTTAGCAAGATTCTTATTTATTTATTGGTCAATCTGAGGAATAAAATGTGGGAAAATAAGTGCACTGGAAGTGACACAGCCCAGGATGATCACTTCTGTAATGTTAGTTATGGATGAAGATTTTTTATCTGTTTTCTATTTTGCATATATTTTGTAAGCCCTTCCGTCATGTTGTCCTCTGCACCACAAGTCCCAGCCTGCAGAATCCTGGGGAAAAAGGCTGAAGAAGTTTTTCTGTTAATAATCTCTGCAGATATAAACTTAATCCTAAACTTGTTTCCAAAAATTAGAGTATCAGTTGATTACTCAGCTGCTCCACAACTCACTAGAGGATTAAAAAATAGATGAACTGACTTGCTTAAAAATACAAAATGTGGACAGTGACCCATAAATGAAGCTTCAAATTTCAAAAGAGTGTTTTGTTATGCGTGTCTGGGGTAAAAATAAGGGTTAGAAAAACATGTGAAGTGTGAACACCATTCTTAAGTCCTGGATGAGTTATGTATGTCAGCCACATACTGACAAGTAATTCCATTTCTCCTCCAGCCTGTACACCCAGCATCTCTCACTACTGTAGGTTATTCATCATCTTGCAGGTACAGTTACTGTCCTTCTTTCTCCCCCAAGTATATTACCCCATGCTTCTCTCTTTGTTGTTTTCTTTTCTCCTTCTTCAGCAGCTTCAGACTCCCTCAGTCTCACCTTCAAACTTCGTATGTCAAGCTTGCCTACAGCTTGACTCGCACTTGGCTCTGCTGTGGCTTGTTTACTTTGATTTAATTAAAATGCACCCATCCAGAACTCTGGGCGCCTTGCAGAACCTTAAATTTCTGCTGTATTTTCACATTGCTTTTTCTCTGTGCTTGGAACAACCTCTTTCTTCAATTACAACAAGCAATGTAAAGTTTTTCTCTCCAAACCACCCTTTGAATCCTCGCTTAACTACCAAACCCCTATTTTTGCCTTCTTTAGCCAGTCAGGAATTTAATTTATTTCAGTTGCTGAAGAAATAAACTACTGCGAATAGGAAGATCAACCTTAAAGTCCTTGTTTATTTGTGTGCTCTTTTTTTCCTGGTGCTGTTAAGATTTTTTTGTTAGTGTCAGGAGAGTAGCTTCATCATATGATCATATGAACACTAATTCCTGTACTGCAGATGGAAAACAATAGTGTATTCTCCTATGTTACTCAAGTACTTTTGGATGGGAAGAATTAGCAAATGGAAAAGTGTTTCTTCCTAAGTTAAACAGTAATTTAAAAAAAAAGGAAGAAAAATAAAAGTTGTGAGTTTCTCATATATGGAGCCTTAGCTTTATTCTTAAGTACTGAGAATATCAATAGCACTGTAAAAACCTAATTCAGGCAATTAGGAGCCTGAATAAATATAATTTATTAACCTTTGGATTATTTGGGATTTTTTTTCAAGCAAGGGAACTTGTTTGTCTTTTCTTTTTTATTTCCTAATTCCTCTCTGTTTCCAGTTCTGTCCTTCAAAGCTCATTCTCATCCTTTCTCCCTGCTCCATTCTCTTACTACTCCCTCCCTCTGTGTATTGCTCATGAGTTCAGTTCTTGGTGTGGCAATTGCTCTTTTCACTCCCTTTATCCATAGTCTAACATGCTGCACCTGGTCCCCCACTACAAGCAACAAAGAGAAATAAGGGTGCTCATGTGTGAGGATGGACAGGACACAGGAACAAACAAAAATCCATGGATGAAATGCAAAATGTAAATTTATTTTCATTCAAAGTTTAAATTTATTTTCATTAACCTCACTAACAGGGAGACCCCCAAAGCAGCAGCTGGGCAGTGGCACACAGGTGGGGACTCAGGCACCACGGAGCTTGGTCCATGCTGGAGGGTGGCAGGACCTGCTGTTTCCACATGGCTTCCAGGGATTCATACAAGCAGTGTGTGAATTCACTGAACCACTGGGCTTTGATCTTTCCCACAGCAGGGCAGGAGTCTCAGGCAAGTTTGATAGGCTGCCTCTGAGTATCACAGGCCTCTCTTACTGAAACACAGATGTTCTGCTTGTCAAGCACACAAGACTAAAATATAATTAGTATGACATATATGTTTTTTCTACACCCCATCTGCAAATCACTTGAGTGTGTTTGCAATAATCCTCCTTATTCTTTCGTTGTTTTCCCATACTGTGAAAGTCTGATCATGTGACTTTCTTTTAAAGAGCTCTATAATGTCAGATGAATCTTTGCTGACTCTAAAATCAGTGACAGAAGCAGATGTCACAGAATACTGCAGATATCAGCTCTTGGACAGATGAATCCCACCCTCACTGAGTGCTCCAGTTTTCTTTGAAATGCATTCTTGGAAGGCCTGAATAATTTGATCAGCAATCAGCCAAGATACTGTCTGGATTTCCTGGTTCTGCCTTCAGAGCAGCCATGGGGACTTTAAAACTCTAGTTTTTGTGCTCAGAGGGGGCAAAATGTTCCTTGCTTATACATTGCTGGTAAAGAGACTCATCACTTGGTATCAGAAGCAGAATTAAGTGGGTTAGTACTAACAGGCATATTTGGAATTTAAATCAGTTATTTAGGTATAATAAAGTGTGCATGGGAGGAGTGCAGAGGAACTGCGTTTGCTGCTCTGCTGCTCCTGGAGAATGCTTGATGCTAGACATGTTACCGAGCTGCTCAGTTTTCTTCTTGAAACACATTGTGGTTGGTGCACTTCTAAGACTATACATTTCTAAAACTTTTCTGTTCCTGCAGAACCACTTTTGAAAAATAACCTTTTTGCTTTGCCATTGTGATGCAAAAATGTAGGTGTTAGGGTATTTAGAACAAGATATTTATCAGAAAGCATTACGCAGGTTACACAGATCTTGAGAGATCTGAAGTCTTTATTTGCATTTTCAAATCACAAGGGTTTTTTGACTAAAATTTTTTATTTCTTTCATTATTCTAACATCAGTTTTGGTTTCCATTTTTTTAACTTTCTTTTTCCCAATGATAGCTGCAAAAGATATGTCAATATATCAATGCAACTGTAAAATACTTAACTTTTTCTGTAATCAGCATTTCACTTTAATATTTTATTGGTTGTTAGTATGCAAAGAATTGCTCTCTCAGCTTCAAATTACAAATATGCGTTTTCTCTCTGTTTTTATGGTAACTTCAGCCCCAGAAAATCAAAATTAATTAAATTTATTCTGACTCTAAAGGTGGTAAAACTGGTATAATGTTCTGTTGAAAAAAAAAGGTGATGCTACAAAAATGCACATTTTTATTAATGTTTCTTTTGCCATGGAAAACTTTGAAGTATGCTTCTAGAGTCTCCAATTATAAATGCTAAAAGGTGTTTAATGGTGTTAGTTTTAATTTCTTAATTTAGGAAGACTTTAATTAATGATCCAAGTATTTGGTTATCCTTAACAAGCTTGGTTCAATATCTTTTTCCAGTGAGTGTGATGTTTCTTCTATTTAGTAAAGTATGACCTTACTTTTTATGGTTTAAGAATGTTTTTGTGGTCTTTTTTATTTTTTAGCAATGTTTTTATTATATTAATGGAATCTTAGAATGGTTTGTGTTGGAAGGGACCCTAAAGATCATCCAGTTCCAACCCTGTCATGGGCAGGGACACTTTCCACTAGATCAGGTTGCTCAAAGCCCCATCCAACCCATCTTGAACACTTTCAGGGAAAGAGCATCCATAACTGCTCTGGGCACCCTGTTCCAGTGCCTCAATCCCTCATAGTGAATAATTTTCCCCTCAAACCTAATCTAAACTTTCCCTATTTCAGTTCTAATCCCTTCCCCCTTGTCCTGTGTCTCCATACCCTTGTAGAAAGTTCCTCTCCTGTTCCCTTGTATATCCCCTTCAGCTACTGGAAGGCTGCATTTAGATCACCCAGAAGCCTTCTCTTCTCCAGGCAGAACAACCCCAACTCTCCTCACAGGAGACCTGTTCCAGCCCTCTGATTATCTTCATGGATTGCTCTGGACCCACCCCAACAGGTCCTTGTCCTTCTTCCTTTGGGGGCCCCAGAGCCAACAACAGTCCTCCAGCTGGGGTGTCATGAGAGCAGTGTAGAGTGGTAGAATCACCTTTGAAATGAGTGACTCAAAAAGAAATTTGGCTTTCCTATAGGTTAGAGTATATCATATATTGCTGGTTATATATAGACTGTAGAAATCCAGCTACTGTGATTAGACCAAACAAGGGAGGCTTCGTGAAAGGTCAAATTTTCATCAGTTCTGCACTGTTTGCACTCTATGTTTTCCTGTGTTGTAAATGAGCACAATTTCATTAAAAGTATTTCTGACTGTGCACTAGCACATACTTCCTTTTGAGATTCTAAAACTTTTTCTTGATTTGTTCTTGATCTGCAAGAAAATAACTTTTTATTGAAATGTTTTCTAATTATTTTGGTATTTGTGTACACGGGCTAATGAAAATGATTCTAGAGAAGTTGAAAGAATTTATTTCAAAAGCAAGAGATTCTTACTGCTAAGCTGCACTGCCCACTTCAGACTTAAGCCATCTGCTCTCCAATGTGAAACCTGAGCTTCTTCCAGCTCCACTACCCCAGTAGATTCTGACATTCAAAACTACAGGAGCAAATTCAGAGAACAAAAAGCATTTGAGTTATTGAAATTACTGAGTATTTCCTATGCCTCCATGTGTTTGCTTTATCAGCCTAGATTATATTTACCTTCACAAAGGCTTTATCACATGAGCACAGCAATTCATTTCAGAAAGTTGCTCATATCCATTCTCTTTTCATCTGCAAATTCAGTTGAAAGTTTGTTCAAAGTAACAAAGAAAAAATTTATACTCACTTTACAAGAAGGATAAGTAGCAGCCATTTAAGGTTTTAAGACCTTAAAAATAGATTGATCTAAGTAAATATAATATCTTCTGAAATAATTTCTCTGTATGCAGGTTAGAATTTACATTAATATGTGCTATCATAAATTTAGTTGTTTCTAACTCCATGAGATCAGTCAAGGTTATTTCATTGTAATGTCTTCTTTCTGGATATGACTTTGAAAATGAGTAAGATTTAAAATCTACTAGGCAGGATGTGCAGTGTGGTTTGGATTAACTGTGTCAGTTGGTATAGATGGATTTCTCTGTTAAGTAATAACTCTTGCTGCACTAGGAGTGCTAGTGACAGTGACAGCCCTCTGACTGTACAGCCTGGACATGTGATTGAACTGCTTTTCTCTACACCATTGTGAAGAGCTTTTATGGTTCTCAGCCTGCCTGAGTAGTCTAGAAAATATGTTTGTGCCAAAAATACATTCAGCATCATAATCCTTTATTTGTCTCATAAATCTCAACGTAATATCCAGCCTAGTGTGAGACTTTGATAATTAAGCTCTACACTGAAAGCTATGTGCTTCATGGATCATTGGATATGCTAATTTCCTTTTACTAGGACTGTCACCTGTATTTATGTTGTGGTAAGCAATGGAATAATTTCATGTACGTGGCAAAATTAGTAGTTATGTAGGTATTTTAACTGTTGTGGATTTTTTTAGATAAAACATAAAAAAGCTATGCTTTTTTTTTCTGTGTACTCTGGCTAAATGAAACTGAATATCAATCTAAGTAGGTCTGTTGAGGTTTTTTTTTCACTTCATGGAGTGTATTTGCAATGTATTTTGTATTTTCTATGGCACTTGGGTTTGCATGTCCTTTTACCTTTCTCTAAATTGGAACAAATTGTTCAGAGCTTGAATTGGATAAACAGATCTATTCTATGTAATTCAATAACTGCTGATAAATGGTTCATATTGCACAATATGGGAGGTTATCAACACCTTTTTCTCTTCTTTGCTATGATACAAGAGCACTAACACAGTGTCAGGAAAAAGTAGTTTTCTCATTTACAACAGTGGTGTTCAGGTTATTCTGTAATTTTATGTTAAATTTATTTTTTATTTAACTATTAGATCTGATCAGGGAAGAAAAGCAATGGAGTAAATATATGTGAACATCCACTTCAAATATAGCCAAATTCTTGTTTATATTTTATCTGAAAATGGTATAATAATAAATTTGACTTCCTTAATTAGAAAATAGAGGTAGAGTTAAGCTTTTTTCAATATTAATACAGGAAAACCACAGGAAAATGTGTAATGTCTTGTAAAGCAAGAGACTACACCTCCCTGACCTCTTTATGAAAATAAGCTGGTTTATTAACAATGACAATATTAGATCAAAAAGAAACTAGTACTATTGTATTTTCCCCTTGAAAGACTTTGGCATTTCAAGATAAAGGATGAAGTGTCCAAATAAAAAATGTTGTTTGTTTTACATGACATTTTATATCATATTCATGTGACAAATATTTGTTTCTATAGAAGTTCCTGGTGATGCACAAGCTATACCCAAATGGATGGGGCTTTTGATTCTCTGTTGGGTTACCAAAGAGTCAACTCCAAAAACTGTCTAACAAAATCTGCTCCCAAATTTTCAGTGAGCTCACTGAGGATGCAATTGACAGAAAGTGAAAAAGAGTGAACTAATGCTTTTCAGTAGAAAACAATAAGACAATAAAGGTACATATGATAATATTCTGATTACCTGTGTCTTTTTTGAAATGTTATGTTAGAAATCACAAAGCTCCTTTTTCAGTGTAGCACAGTGATAGCCTAATGTCTCTGCCCCTGAAAGCTACAGGTTGAAAGTTTGTTCAATGGTCTCATGTTCTTGAGCACTTAGAGGTGTGTGGTTTGCTTATCTGCACAAATGCAGGTACCAATGCAAAGTTTGAACCAGAGTAAAACTCCTTATGTAATCACTCCCCTAAGAGTAGAAATATATCTTCAGATATATTTTTAAATTTATTTTTAAAGACTGTATTGGTCTGAAAACAAACCAGTGGGAGATCACAAGTCCAGATTGAAATTAAAAATAAGTGAAATAGTACAAGGAAAAGCGCCGACAAAGTCAGATACAACCTGACACCCTGTTAGGGTGGTGGTAGCAGTCCAACTGAAGTAGTTCAGTTCAAGCAGTGATCCTGTGAAGGTCTAGTCTCCAGCTGAAGGTCCAGTGGTAGCTCTGGTCCTCTGGGAACCCAGTAGACAGGGCTAACTTAGGCAGTTCCAAGGCCAGGTTATATCCAGGTGGGAACTTCTGGTTCCTCCCTCCTGGGCAGAGCATCCCACAATGGGATGAGATAAGTCCATGAGTCACACGGTGGGTCCCTGATGGCCCATTGCCTGTCATCCGGAGTGGGTCATTAGCAGGTGATAGCAGCTAATGGCCCACAGCTGGTGGTAATAGAATACTTAAATACATCTATATTGCAACCCAGGACAAAGACATATTTTAAAAATTAAATCCCACTTTGTTTATATTAAAATAAATATGTCTGGTGATTTTCCTGGGCAAAATAATTTATTTTGGTTGTAGCTGTGTTGAATCACGGTCCGGGAGGGTGGCACAGGCCGGCTCCCCCCCGGTCTGGGGTCCCTGGTTCTTGTAATTCCCACCGGCTGCGGGGCGAGTGGCCCCCGAGGTTCTGTGGCATGGCGTGAGTCTTCTAACCGCGTCAATTCAAGCAGGAATATCGTGAGACTAGGAAAGAACTGGACTCCATCTCTGTTCTGCTAGAGAGGTTTATTTTGGGGTAACGGGGAAAAGGGGTGCAGGGAAGGAGAAGGGGGAAGGCATACAAGGCAGGTAGGAGATGCTAGCAGCCCAGAGATGGAAAGACCTTGAGCTGATCTGGACATCACCTTATAAAGGGAAAGGAAGGGGAGGGACTGTCTCCCCTGGAGCCAGTCCCAGGGAGTCTGAAGGGAAGACAGGCATAGGGAACCCACCAATAGATTTCGGGGTACAGCAGAGCATATTTCAAAATGAACCAATGGTATACAAAGCAGAGGCACAAAGGAGCACATGGAATCCTAAAACCCATGTTGCTACATAGCTGCTACATAAATTTGAGCCTTTTGAGTATCTTTCGGATATTTTACCTTTTTAGGATATTTTATGGGATTTTTTTCCTTCAATTTCTTGTTACAACATGTATTTACCAGTACGCTCCATTTTTTTTAAGCTTCATTGTTTTCTGGTAAATGAAACTGTATTTGTTCGTGCAGAAATGTTGGATCTGTAGTGAAACTGACAGGAGTCACAGTTTTTTAAGTCTAGTTGTTTTAAATCTGTTTCCAGATCAACAGGATTTTTCCCCTTCTAAGTGTTACTGCATGCTTATGGGAAAAACATTTAAAGTGTGATTCTTGGACTGGATATCCACATAATACTTAAGAGTAACCAGTATCATGCTGAATGTCTCAGCTTGTGCACACTGTCTGAACACAAAAGCAGAACTCAGAATTAGTTATGAATAATCAGTTTGATTATTCATAATCGGTGTGGAAACATATGGGGTAACCCGATTCAACTTTGCACATACCTTCTTTGTGATAAAATTGTTTTCCCAACTATCTGAGAAATTCAGGTAATGTAAATTACTAAATCTGCTTCTCCATAGTTTAATTTGATGGGTTTCACAGTCCATGCAATATTGTAATAGTTCCTTTAATATCAGCCTTTTCAACAGGGTTTTTCAAAGACAAACTTATCATTATATTCCTCACAGTCATTAATTGTCTGATTGTTTAAATATATATTTTTACTTATACATTTGAAAGTCTACAGCTACTATGTTTGCATCTTCTGCTCTAATGGATTCATCTCAATGATTCAAATAAATTAAAAGCCTGAGGTGACTTCATCAGCAATTATTAGTTTAGAAATCTCTGATATTAGAAGTGGCATATATTACTTGCTTATACTTGATTCATCTATAGTGGACAGTATCAAATGACAAATTCAAATAGATGACATCAAAGAAGAAAAGTGAAGTAATTAAGTAATTTAGCTCCTTCTCTGAACTCTTTCAGTACCAACTACACCTAAAGAAACTGGACCAGCAATATATCTGTACTTTAAAACTTTCAAATAAATGGTTCAGTAATATTCCTAACTTCCCTCTTTCTCTTTCTTTCTTTCTTTCTTTCTTTCTTTCTTTCTTTCTTTCTTTCTTTCTTTCTTTCTTTCTTTCTTTCTTTCTTTCTTTCTTTCCTTCCTTCCTTCCTTCCTTCCTTCCTTCCTTCCTTCCTTCCTTCCTTCCTTCCTTCCTTCCTTCCTTCCTTCCTTCCTTCCTTCCTTCCTTCCTTCCTTCCTTCCTTCTTTCTTTCTTTCTTTCTTTCTTTCTTTCTTTCTTTCTTTCTTTCTTTCTTTCTTTTCTTCTTTCTTTCTTTCTTTCCTTCCTTCCTTCCTTCCTTCCTTCCTTCCTTCCTTCCTTCCTTCCTTCCTTCCTTCTTTCTTTCCTTCTTTCTTTCTTTCTTTCTTTCTTTCTTTCTTTCTTTCTTTCTTTCTTTCTTTCTTTCTTTCTCTTTCTTTCTTTCTTTCTTTCTTTCTTTCTTTCTTTCTTTCTTTCTTTCTCTTTCTTTCTCTCTTTCTCTCTTTCTCTTTCTCTCTTTCTCTCTTTCTCTCTTTCTCTCTTTCTCTCTTTCTCTCTCTCTCTCTCTTTCTCTCTTTCTTTCTTTCTCTTTTTCTTTCTTTCTCTCATTCTTTCTTTCTTTCTTTCTCTCTTTCTTTCTTTCTTTCTTTCTTTCTTTCTTTCTTTCTTTCTTTCTTTCTTTCACTTGCTTGCTATTCAGTGTTGATAATACATTTTTTTTTGCAAATTACATTGGTTCCCTCCCTACCCTACAGTGGCCATTGATCACCATTTTGTTTATAACACATTTGTGCATGGTGAAAGAATATGACTGTCAGTCTTCTCACCTTCAAACTAATTATTACTTGAACTACAGATTACTTGAACCTTTGCTTGCAAGTTATATATTCTATTTTTTCTCATACCTTTTACTGCTCCTTGCATTTTCCTTCATGTTATCTCCCTCTTCCCTAAAGTGTTGGTGTGCAAAGAGGATACTGCATTACTTGGAGCTCATGGGTGGACAATTATTGCATCTTTATCTGCTCAGCTGCTGCTTACCTTTTTACTTCCTGTATTATGACTGTGATTGTTGTTTTCCAGGTACAAGACTTTGTGGTTGCCTCCAGGAATTCCAACCAGCAGTTGAAATTTTAAAACCCTAGTCTAAAAATTATTTTTATTCCAGCTTCCAATGTGCTTAGAACCCCTCTGCCCTTAGTCTGACAATCAAATTTGGTCATGTTTTTGCTATTACAAGTGGAACTGGTGAAAACTCTTGGTAGATCTCATACCTTCCTTCTCAGACCTCAGATCCAATCCTACCTGAAATCCTTTCACAGTCTGACAGCAGATCATTGATAATTGCTGAGAGAAATTTCTCAACTGATTGTCCACCCATCTGATGGTGATTATATCTCCTGACTTAGCATTTTATGAGAATACTATACAGAGTAGTGTCAGAAGCTTTAACTAAAAGTCAGGATATATCAGATCTGCAATGTCCCTTGTATCCAGTTGACTCGTTGTAGAAGGAAAGTAGACTGGTTTGACATGAGTTCTTTTTGACAGATGTAGCTACATTCTCTTACTATCTTATCTTCTAGGAGCTTACAGATATCATGGTTAATATTTATCTTAAAAGTTATTAATTTACCTAGGTGATTCTCTGGCCATGAGAAGTTTTCAGTGGTTGTTTTGGGTTTTTTCTCTTCTCCTATAAGTGCTTGATAAATACTTAGATAAATACTTAGTAATATTCAGAATTCCAATAGCTAATTTCTTAAAAACTTCAAACTGTATGTTTTTAGTCTCTGCCCCGTTGCTCACATTTGACTGATCTGCATCTTCTTTCATCATATTTTCTTTGTCAGTGCATTTAAGTATACTTGTTAAATTAATTCCATTAAATGGGTCTTCATTATTTGTCATTCATGAAAATATTTAAGGAAAAAGGTAATGGAATAGTTACCCTTCTTTTTTACAATTTGGTTTCTGTTCTCTTTTACATTCTTTTGTTTCCATTATTCAAGTATAGTCATGGACTCTTCCTGTTGCCTTCTCTTCCTTGTTCCAATAAGTACTTTTTTTTGTTTTTCCACACCAACATTTTTGATTTATTTTCATATGAACATAAAGTACTCCCACGTGTTTCTGTTTCTATGATTCCTTTTCTGCTTTCAGATCATTAAAGAGCTCCTAGCTTAGCCAGAAAGATCTCTAGCCTTTCTTCCTCTATTTTCTTCACATATGCACAATTTGTCTTTTGTACATTTGGTAACAAAAAGTAGAGTCTTGCTAATAGGAATATTTTCAAACTACCTGCTCAGATTAGTTGAAATGTGTCTTACTGTACTTTTGTACTTACTAGGATTTTTTTAATAAGCTACTAAATATACTACTTTGTTTTTTCAGACAGAAAAGGCAAGACAGCATTTGAAGTGTACACACAAAGATGAAAAACATGTCGTGGCATTGATGATATCAGAAACAGCAAAAGATTCAGCTTTCAGCAAACCCATGCACTTAGATTAGCAAGTTATTTGTTGTTTGAGATTTTCTGTAGCTGTTCAAAAAAACAATCAGCTCTTCTGCCCTCGTTGTTTTGGTCAGGATAGTATCAAGGGTACATGGCCAATTTAATTGCAACTTTTTCCCCTAAAGGCTAAGTCTCAGCAGGAACTGGAAGATATTGGTTCTTAAGGAGACACATGCTGTCAATCCCATAATCATATTGCAATTTTTTTATGCAAGATAGCAGCTCTTGGCAATTGTAGAGCCTGGAGTTCAGTAGGAACCAGCAGCTGGGAGACATCTTCATTGATGCCTCTGATGATGCTGTCACTCCTAGGTTTTGGTTCTATATTAGCCCTGCTTCCTAGAACTACCTATCTACAGCTCCTGTCTCCAGCATCTCTACCTTAGCTTGCTTACTCCAACTTACATTTACTATTCAAGAGACACTTGAGGGTTTTGAAGTCCATTACTGCTACTTATTTTGCTCAACTTTCCAGTTAATTCAAATATTAATTTTAATAGCTGTTTTTCCAATTCATTTTCTCCCTCTAGATTCTCACTGAATTCCTCACTACTAATTAAATTTAAATCTGACATAGCTGCTCATTGGATGAATAAAAGGAAAGTCTTGTACATCCTCTCTTTCTTCTCAGACCTCCTATTATGATGCTGAATAAACTGGACTCTTCCTACTTCCTGAATTCAGAGGAAAATTACTTCTTATGGAAGTATGCCTGCCCTTAAAAAATTAATTGTACCATTCAGGTCAATATTGCAGTTCTGTGATTTATCTCACAAAGTAAGGGTGGAAACAATCTTCTGTAACTTCAGTTGTTTAGTAGGATAGGTAAAATGTCCTGTCTCAATAGAAAATGATTTTATGAAGAATTCCAGAGTAGAATTATGTATAAACTAGAGTCTATCACAGCTTTAAAATACAAGGAGCAACTTGCTTGACTCAGGAAATAATTTGAAAGCTACAGAGTATAAGTACCAGTTATTTTTTAGCCAGCTGAAACCATTTCTTGTCTCTAGGAAAAGTGTTATTATTCAGCAGCAGACATCAATGCACTTCACTTGAGAATTTTTGCCAGATAGTGTCACATAGATTTCCAAAGATTGTATAATATCTCTCCATTTATTGTGATGCTGTTTGAAAATGCAGTAAAGTCATACAGCAACACTACAGTATTTTGTGTGAAATTTATTCTTATTCTTTCATACTCTTTTTTGAGATCTAATCAAGAAGTGTGACTATCCCTACTCTGTGTGACTCTCATAGCCAGTCTACTCTTGTTCTCACAATTGAAAATGTTTACACTGGACATGACAAATAACACACAGGTGTTTCTTCATAACAAATTCTCAAAATGTTTTGATTCTGCTAGCCTTAATCCTATAAATTTACGTGTACTGGGAACCTCTTTGGCTCTATTCACGTAAGTGAGATATATGTGGACACACACACACACACACACACACACACACACACACACACACAGAGTAGTTGATTTGTAACCTTTCCCAAAAAAAGGATATGTGTAATCTAAGTAAGTTTCAAAAGCATGAGAGAATAATGTTAGTGATTTTAATGCTAGAAGAATGAAACTTGTTCTAAACACTAGGGGTCTGCCACATCACTGAGGGGAAAAACACCTGAGAAAACAGAAACTCTTGCAGCTCCTACATGATGTCTTTTTACTATCTTTCCTGCAAAAGGTAGAAAATGCAGTGTTTCCTCTTTATTGAGATCTAAATTGATGCAGTGGGGTCTGCTATGGAGAAATTCTGATCCTCCTCAGCTGGGACAGAGGCTGCTTTGAGTATTATATGGGATATATAAAACAAAATTCTCTGAAAGATTGAATCCTGGGCAGTTCAGAATGGACATTGAATGTTAGTTGTCTGATACCTTTACTGAATATTTCTCAATTCTTCATACACCATATGGGGCATAAAGAAAATAAATCAGTTTGTGAAATACTCCTAACCTCTGGAGTTGAAAAATCTGTGAGGCTAATAATAACTATTGTTTAACTGCTCACTGAGACTACAGAGTATTGTATAGATGCATGTTAAGTGAGCATCCACCATTATGAGTTCTGGGTGAAGCCAGAACCCTGTGCAAAATGGAATCAGACCATGTAATTTAGGCCAGTCAAGCTAGGGTGGCAAATTGGAGTACCCTAGTAAACTAATTCTTGCACTTCCTAACTACTGAAAGGCTCATTTTTGAAAATAATGCTCTTTAATGCATTTTTTGTGTGTATAATATATATTTGTAGTTGTTGGTTTTTTGTGACTGAAAGTCTAATTCATTGTAATGTTGCCTTCTGTTTTCCAATGGAAATACTGGGATTTTTTTTTTTTTACTTCTTATGAGGAATTGTATCTTTTAGCACCTTTTCAGATTGTCGAGCAGCTTGTCCTACTTTTCACTGCAAGCAGTAGATGCTGTCCAAAGGATAAAAAACCAAAACAACACAGCTGGTATTTCAGTAGGAGCTGTAGGCAGCAGCTACAGTCTGTGGACACATCAGCCTGAACACTACAATTTATTAACCAGAGAATACATATAAACTTTCTTCCAAAGGAAATGCTGGATACAGAAAGACATGTCTTCCCTTACAGCCCTCTCCATGGAGAGCTGTTGTGGTACATGTGCCATCTTAAAACGTTTGGCTGACAGTGCACAGCTGCCTGGGTCACAGGACTGTGTAGAGGAAGATCAGGATATCTCCACAGCTTCAGTTAGGAGCATGGGCCATTTCCTTGGCATCTCTTTACCCTATGGTGAACCCTGCACACCACAACCAAAAAGAAAGCTATGAGGAGAGCACTACAGAAGACCTGCCAAAATGAAATAGTGGAACCAACAAATGTTCTTATAGCAACCTCACCATGATGTGTTGTACAAACCCAAGTAGTAGTTGTGCATAAAACAGCAAAGGAACTCAGAACAGAGCTTCAGAGAGCAAAGTCCCTTGTGTCTGTAGCCTCTGACAGACTGAATATCCTTCTCCTCATAGCCATGTTGGAAATAATGTACAAGACTGAAACAGAGATTGGAAGCTAGGTCCAGTCCAACTGCTCCCTCCCACAAAGCAGTGAAGAGCCATCAAGAAGTTCTTATAAAACTTCATGCTAGAAATGCATTTCCTACTAGACTGAATGGGAAGGATGAGTTATAGGCTCTCATTGTATTTCACTTTTATAACCTTTTCCATCTGACTGGATACACAATAATTTTCTGGAACCTCAGTAGTCAACTACTTGCTTTGCAATTCATCAAAATTGGCTATTCTTTATTTAAATAAGTCTTAACGTTTTTTTATGGTACTTCACATCTGATGTGCTGGCATATCTGTGTTTAAATATTTATGAGAATTTTCGTATATGTTTTAAAATATTTAAGATATGCCAAATAGAAAGAGGCTAGAAACTGTGGCTTCAGAACCTAGGAATAGTATGTATTATTTTGGAAAAGCATACTTTATCAAAAGCTTATGTGCGGAGTAGTCCAAGTGCAAAGGTTTTTATAACTCTGATAATTTGAAACACAAAGTGAAGAACTGAGGAAAACCCCATGTAGTCTTATACTCTTTGAAAATAATTAGCTATGAAGGTCATGTTCCTTGAGGGAATCCCATTTCTCTCTCATGATTGATGGTTTTCCCACTCAGATATTTTTTACTTCCTCCTATCTCATTACAGTTGGTAATTCCACACTGAATAATCATGCCTGATTATTTCCACCTTTTCATTGGCCTTTCTAGATAGGTAAGGTATTATCTCTCCCACATATCTAGTCTTCCATTTCTGTTTCCCCAGATGTTTTACAAACCTCTTCATGGTTAGATTCTTCTCATTCTTTTTTTCCTCTTCTTCAGTCCTTGCACAATTCTGCTTCTGTCTGAATCTTTTTGCCTTTTTGTCCTCCCTCATTTTCTATCAGTCCCACATAAACACTGTCTAGTTTGCTCCTTTTATTGCCTGCTCATTTTGGCTTTCCCACTACAGCATGTGACCTCTCCAGTTACTACAAGATTGCTTTTTCAAAGCCATTAATTTATTTGGATACATCTTCCTGTTGTCCAGCTCAGACACTGAATAAGTGTATGTTAATGTTTGTGAATGCCAGCATTTTAGGTTTACAACTGTTGATTATTTGGTTTTGATACTGCCTGAGCTTGCAGAGTCTGGTAGCCCAATGCAGTGTGGCATTTATGGTTCTGTATCCCCAGTCCCAAAAGGGCTGAGTACCTATTTCTGAGAGGCATATATATATATATCTATCTATACACAGACATATATCGCTATTCATGTGCATGTATATATATGTATCCATATATGTATATACACACACCTATGCCCTTCAGAACACTCTAGAAGCTGGCCTTAGACTTTCAGTCTGCCTACAAGCTTGCCATTCAATCCCAGGTCTCCCCAGTTGCTGGCACATATAGACACAAGCCTTGGAGGCCCACAGTCCAGCTCTGGTTGCTAGTGTTGAGATCTCTAATCCTGTTTGCCATGTAGTCCAGCTTGATGTTCACTAGCATTCACCTTTGCCCACTCAGAACAGAAGTGCCTCCACACAGAAGGTACATATAATATAATATAAATATGTATGTAAAATACACATGTGGTGATCAAGCACAGGGCATAGTCAGACAAATAAAATGTACTACTGCCTGTTTCCACTTGATTTATCTTGTTTACTTCTATATTCCCACTCCTCTTCCTTGCTGAGCCACCTAGGTACCTCCCTTTCTCCACTGTGAGTTCTTCCACTAAATACCCCATAATAAATTCCACACATTCCCAAAATTTCTTTAAAACATCCCTTCTGAAAGTTTTACACAATCTCCAAAAATGTTCCTTCCCTTCATCCCACAAGGAGTGTCAAACCTTTAAGGACAGCCAAGCCCTCCAGCATGGACGTGGCCATGCAGAAGTGTTTGTTTCACTGCATCACTTTGGGGCGTTTCACCCTGGAACTGTGGTACAACAGGTCCCCTTTCTGGTCTTAGGGAGCAGCTGATTTAGTGAGCCACTTTTCACTGATTAGGTTACTTTGGTTCCTCTGCCTGGCATTGCTCCTCCAGTCCTCACTGGGCTTTTTGCATTGGTGGTAATTAGCCTTTAGTAAAATCAAACATACTAACACACTGGGAAAAGCTCCAACCCAGCCACAACACATAAATAATCCTGTTTTGTGAAAAAGTTATATTTTTTCCTCCTTTGAAAGATGTCATCAGTGCACTTCTAAGTTGGGATTTTTACTAAAATCTAGAACTGAAGACTAACTTTTTAGCACAGACAGGACTTTGCTGGAGCGTTTTAGATATTGAGAGTTGGTTACAAGTATGAAGAGACAATTTTTCATTTGGTTTGAAGACTTCTGTAATGGTATAGTATTTCAATCAGGAGAAAATCCATTGTGTTCTGCCTAATTCTGACTCCTTAGCACTCATAAAATCCATGGGTGCAGAATCACTCAATGTCCGTGATTAACTCTTGATATCTGAGTTGTATTTAAGCTGTATCACCTTATCATGCAATGACATTTCAAGGCCCTTTGCCCAAGGCACTTGTTCATTGAATTCTGTGGTGTCTATTGCCAGTCAAAATGACTGAGGGCACAATGGGGAAATAAGTGAGCTTTCAGCTCTGATTTAGGGCAAGGGAGAGATAGCATTCTTGGCAGAATTGGGCATGGAGCACTGGAAAGACTGGGATACCTGGAGAAGAAGGGACAGTAGATCTCTCCCCATGTACTCTCAAAGAATGCAGAATAAAGTCAGGTCTATTCCAACTTCACTGGAGTGTTAAAAGTGGGTCTTATGAAAAAAATCTTTTGGATTAATCCTGAAAACCTGGGAAAGCAAACTCTGTGTGTATCACATTCAAGATGAAAAGACACCTGAGCAGCTATTCTAACCATATCAACACTAGTCATATATATAAAATGGTGAAAGTTTGTGAGAAGTTTTGATAATCTGAAGTTATCATTCTAAATTCTGAGAAAGCTAAAAATTTCCATCGTTTCATTTGAAAGGCATTTTTAGAAAGTATTTTGATCTTGTTCTCTTTAGTAGTTAAAAATATATACCTCTCCTGGGTTGAAAGGGTCCACTGGAAGTATAGACACTTGCATACACAAAAACTAACTACTTCTTTTGTATAATCTGATGTTAATTAAGACATTTTTAATATGCATCCAATGATAGGTTTTATTTCATTACAGGACCACTTAGCGAGAGCAGTGTTAGAACAAAGGGCTCCAGGTTCAAGAGTATGACATCTGGGGGGTTTTATACTTTATATATTCAAATTCTGTGATGTTGAAATATTTGTATTTTCCAAAATATGTTATAAACCTGAAAATATTGTATCACTAAAATATCAAAGTATGAAAGTATAAAGCATTGCAAAGCTATTTTAAATATATTCAAATTATTAAAGGTGGTTCCTGAGGCAATGAGATAAGTATGGTTAGAGTAACACCAGAGCAGAATGGGAGCACTCTGATTATTAGTTACACATATATGTTAGTACATATTTGTGCTGCGCTGTCTCAAATCCCTGTAGAATTGAGTTCTTTGTGTCTGCTGGGATTGAAATCTAAACCTAATACATCTATGAGGAACAAGAGGAAGATTTTATTTTCTCATTGTTTGGGGGCTTTTATTTGTGCATTTCATGGATAAACTTCTGTCAAAATCTTTAATGTTTGCTCTAAAATATTCCTGTGTATTCGGCACTCACACCTGACTTGTGAACTAATGCAAAAAGTCATAGCTTCTCTCAAACACTTTACTTCATAGGAGAGGAATATCCATTCTATAAAGTGATACTATTACTTTACAAACCATCCTTCACAGGAAACTTTATCATAAGATACTCAACACAGAGATTCATAAACTGAGGCACATGAAGATGAATTTTACTCTGGTTTATAGAAAAATGGGAACTTATATCAATTTAACGGAATGGAGAAAACATAAATCTGCAGGAAAGAAAGGGTAGTAAAAAACCCAACCGTAGTATATAGATAGGATTTATCTTTAGATGTGATTATGAGGTAGGCAACAAGTCAGTAAAGTCAGAGGTGATAAACTTGGTTTTAGGAATGAGCAATTTCTCATGAAAATTCAGGAATGAGCATTCAGGAAAGGAGGCTGAGAGGGAAAGAGTTCGGAAAACTATAGTAGGTGACAGATTAAAGAGACAGTGAATTTGTAAGGATGAATTCTGCAATGCTTTGGAACCATTTAGTAGGTTGATTTATGAGACACATGAAAGGAGAAAATGTGAAAAAATCAAAATAACAAAAAATTCTGATTTTAGTCAAAGAGTAGGTATGTGTGCTGGCATTCAGTGGGGAAGCAGGTGGAAGGAATTAATCTCATTTAACATGAGGATTTGCAATTTGGATTTCTGAATGAAAATTAATTGTACAAGACAGTCTTTGTAATCACAGGAGAGATGTACTAGTGTAACTTATCTGACATCAGCCTTAAGATAAGGTAAAATAGTGCCTTGTTTGTCATCACTGACTTTAAAGATGAAGGCAGAAACAATGTCTACATTAGGTATTTATTTGATCAGTGAAACACTCTATTCCTCTCCAGCCTTTTCTTTTACACAGCTCATCTTTGCAACCTGAGGAGCAAAAGCATAGGAAGCTAGGAGAATGGGCGCTGAAATTTTCTTGTCATTTCAGCTCTTTTATGAGGACTGTGTCCAAACTGAATCATATGTTACAGTGTCCAATATTGTTATCTTCTGCAAAAACAAAAAAAAGGCAGGAAGAGCAAGCCACAATCTACTGATAAATGCCTGGCTCAAATCCCACATGAAAAGAGAGCCCTTGCTGAGACATCTGCAACACAACCATTTCCCATTTTCCTTTTCGATCCTCAAGCAGAGAGCACAGACAGGTGAATAACTAGGGCTTCTGTCAGCTGTTTTGTTTTGCTGTGGTGTGTTGGAGCTAACATAGAGAAATCAGAAAACTCTAAACAGATTGTGAGTCTCCCTGCACTGTACTAAACAGAAGATCTATCTGTATCATTACCAAACATTTATAGATGAATACATGTCTCATGACATGCAGAACTTACTGAAGACCTATATATATAGTATTGTTCATATGTAACTACACAAGAATGTTAAGACAGACTGGAATTTGAAATGAATTGTTAAAAAGTTTTGCAGTAGTTACCATAGTTTTCATTATCTCTCCTTCTAAAACAGATGTCTGAGCCTTTAGAGCAGAATATTTCCAGTCTCTTTCCATCCCCAAAGTTTCTGTTTTCACTACATCACATCTGCCTCCCACTGTTCTTTCTTATCATTTCTTTCCTCACACATCAATTTAAGAGTATGTGACACCAGTGCCAGTGAAACATGGAGAATTAAGAGTGGCTGTGTTTGATAACCCCAAATGCTAAAAATATTACCCACTTATGCACCCGCACTGCTATTTTTTTTTCTTATTAACATATGTGGCTTTACTCTCACTGTGATGCAATACAATGTAGACAAAAGCTGGTCCTCCTGCCTCAATTCAACCAAAGATTTTTACAGGTAGTCACTCTGGGGTGTTGTTACTGGAGGGGTAGCTTGAGGTTTAGCAGAGGTGCTGGGAAACGAGAGAGTGGAAATGGCTTCGCTTGCCAGACCTCTCCCCTCTCTCTTACACCATAAGCTGCACTACACAATGTGGGGACAAGGACTGGAAAGGACTGTGGAGCCCCATGCCCTGCTGTCACAGACAGCTGTGTCACATAAAGCAATAAATGTGTGGAGTCACAGTGCCTGATTATGGTAGTGTATGTCTCAAACCTGTTCAGTGAGATATTTAATGTTTTTCAGGTGCTGAAGGGAATGAGAGGCTGAATAAGAGGCTAGAAAGGTGATAAATTTATCTCTAGAGTAAGTAGGAAAAAGGAAGTAAGAGGCTGGACTGGGTGAACACTGTGAAAAGCAAAGCAAAGAGCAATTTAATGGAAAAGTCTGCCTTGACAAAGATCAGGCAGGGTGAATGTACATGCAAACCTTAAATGCTCTGAACAGATTAATCTTTGATCACTGTGACAAACTGAAAGTTTGTAAATATATTCAATTACTGACAGTTTATATCTGATTATTCACCACTTGCAGTGAACTGTGAAATAGCAGCATATTTATAATTTATGTTTATGGAATCTCTGATTTTATGACTTATTAAATATTTTTTCACATGAAGCCATTATGATAGTTCAGTATTTACTGAGAAGCTTTTGGCAAAGTAGAATCTGAGGACAGAAATAAAAATTCCTAGAATCACAGCAAAGTCTTATCTCTGATTTGGGGATAAGAAAAGATGTTGTGAGGGACTGTGTCAAATACCTAAGTTTAGATAGACATCTGTCTGTCTTCCCTTGTCAACCCTTGCAGTCACTCCATCATAGAAGGCTGCCAGATTGTCCAGGCAGGATCTGCTCTAATAAAACCTCTTTGTCTTGTATGTGTCTTCACATTGCTTCCATAAGGATCTTCTCCGTGGTATTCCCAGGCACAGAGGAGAGTCTCACTGGCCTGTAGTTCCCTGGATCTTCCTTTCATCCCTTTTTAAAACTAGGAGTGGTGTTTCAATTTTTCTGCCACTGGGGACTTCTCTCTTGACCATGTGATTTTTCAAATAGGAGGGAGAGTGGCTTGGCAACAGCACCAGCGAGCTCTCTCAGTACCCTGGGATGTGTTGTCAGGCCCCCCAGACCTGTTCCTTCTCAGTTTCATCAAACAGTCATGAACCTGGTCTTCACTTACAGTGGGAGGGACTTCATTGCCTCAACCCCTACCTGGAGGTTTAGGAACTTAAGAGAAGTGAGAAGCCTGACTGCCAGTGACAACTGAGGCAAAGAAGTCATTGAGTACCTCAGCTTTCTTCATACGTGTTGTCACCAGTTCTCCCTTTTCATTTTTCAGGGGCTACAGTCTCCCTGGCCTTTTTTTTCTAACCTAAGTACTTAGAGAATGCTTTCTTGTTACTCTTCACAGAAAAATAACCTTTCAAACACAGGAATAATTTTTTTGCCTCTTCATTATTTAGCTGAGATGCATCAGCTGCTCCCCAACTAAACATCACCAGTATAGACAAGAAGAAAATTTATATTATTCTAGCATTTTGCTTGGTTAAATTATCTTTACTTTAAATGAGATGTTTGGCATCAACATCACCACCTGATTTTGGCTCTATATTGTCAAGTGCAGTGTTATTGATTTCTCATCCATCTTTTAAAGTTGCTTAGTGAGTTAAGTTTTTTCCTGTGCCTCAAACTCTTGTTTACAAATTCCAGAAAAAAATATATCTTGTAACTTCATCAATAAACTAAAAAATAGTTTTCAGAGGATAAAGGCAAATAAACCCTCTTAAGTATGAAGAAAATGTCTTGGTAACAGGACTGGTCTTTGACAAATGATGACTAATGCAAACCTTTTTTTTTTTTAAATGAACTTTCTTAGTCTAATAATGTATTTTTGCTGTTGAAACGGTACAATTTGATTCTAATTAATCATGAGCCTAGTAAGAATATGAAAATGTTATGCAAAAAAGCAAAATCTGGGCTTCCAAATGATTCAGTGTTAATGTTGTTGTCACACAACCTTCTGCCCATGTTCTGCTTAGTTCACAAATGTTCACTTGATACCATACTTGAATCATCTGTTCAGTCTTCTAGCTGTAAGACCAATTCACAGTTACATTTTGTCATTTGCTTGGGTCCTTCTCTTAAAAGCAGCAACACGTGCCTCCTTAGAATATGGATTTTCATTAAAAGATATATATATATTTAATTGTTTTTTGGTTTTTTTATCCTGCTTTGCAAAGAGTTTGAAATATAGTGCTTCTTCTGTAACAGTATTTTTAAACATGCCAGTATGAGCCTATCAGGAATAACTAGGTATAAGTATCACTAATAAGTAAACAAATGTTTAATCCAGGTTAAGGCATATAAGTGTAGAAAATGTTTAAACCCTTAAAAATCATCCAAATATGAAGTATGATACTACAAGTATTATTTTTTTCTATGTGAGCTATTTATTCTCAAATTGCTGGTAACTAATCTTGTTATGAATTTGTGGTTTTTAAAATACTGGAATGTTTAAAGGTGAGGGAGTTAAAGAAAGTAGTTGAGGTGAATGAGGTAGTAATGTTCATAGTGGCTCTTTTTTTACAGTATGAGCAGATTAATTTGAAATAATTTTTTCTATTTGTATGTCTGCTGCTTAAACCTACGTAGGAAAAGATCCATATTCTTCATTGGTATAACAAGCCTGTCAAAATAGAAAGCAGAATGGTTCCTGCTTGTGAGTGATCTCACCCACATTTTTCATCATGTTACTTAGACTCTTTCTCTTAACATTAACAGCAGTTGTCTATAGCCCTGGTATGCTGTGAACCATTCACCAGTATTCCTTGTGTTCCCATGCCTGGAAGTTGTATCAGATGCTCCAAGTTTGAACTATCCCTGTGCACTTTACACCTCTCCTCTCTGAAGTACTTCTGGTTGTTGCAGGGTTTGAAGAAAGGCAACAGCCAGAAACAATCCCTTGATTTTTGTGCCCTGACTTCTAATAATTTTCCATTTTCTTTCCCATAGAGAAGTATGATTATGAAATATACAGTTCAGCTTTAAACTTTCACAAATGTTTCTATAAAATTTTTATTCTAATTTTGTCAAAACTATTGTGGAAAATAAATGAGCTGCAGAAGCAGCAAAATAGCCTGAGGACTATGAAATAAATATGTTGTTCTTGGGTGACTGTTTGCCACTATTAAGAAAATTACTCCATTACTGTCATAGGTAAATACCTCCTAATAACCTCAACAGAAATTTTCCTCACTTTCCAAAGGAGAAAAATGTAGGGACAATAAGAAAAAAGCCTTCCATAGCTAGCTCTAAGCTTTTAAGCTCAATTTGGTTATAGTCATGCCTTTCTTTCTCTTATTTTTCTATACTTCTGGGTGCCCTGATTTCCAGGGCAAGAACACTGAGGTTTATGACATGGTAACAAGCCAAATGATGCTTTTGGCCCAATCTCTGCTCTGTATGACTTTAGAGATCAGGAGCTCAGAGAGTATTATATATTGTGTGTGGTCACAAATCACTACATGCAGCCAATGCCACTTTCTCTAATGTTTATTAATTAATCTTAAAAGGTTTTAAAATTTATTCAGATTTGAAAACTCCGAAGAGTCTGTATGTCAGACTATTATCTTGTCTCTTGGTATATAACCTTAAATGAAAGCTATTAATAAGTTATGCTAACTCTCTCTTGGCTACTTAGCCAACAAATGTGTGTTACTTTATTTATTTATTTTTTCAAACTAATGTGAGGCAGGCTAATATTTCAGATAATGTAAAATGTATGAGGTTTTAGAGAGGTTAAGTTTTTAAGCAGCTTTTGAAGCCTTAGATAATTTTAATTCTGCCTGATTTAAAGACAGAAAGAAATCCTGGAAAGTGTGTGAACCAATAACTAAAAGACTGAAGGTTAGACCATAAAAGAAAAATACTGTGGAGAGAATTACCTGCTGTGGTTAACGTGCTCTGCCTGAGCCACACTTGCCTTTTCTTCCAAGAATATATTTTACCTGCCCAATACAACACTCAGACACTCCCAATTTTTGCTGGAATTAGCCCTTGTATTGCAAACCCAATGAAGGATATACTTCCCTCTAATCATCCGTGGATCACTCTTAAGCTTCAAAGTTTGAGAGGAGTGCTGGTCCTGCTAAAGGCAATAGGACTTTTGACATTGGCTCAAATGCCTATTTTGAAAAATTCGTTACAGTTTGCACAAGTGATCAAAGTTGTGCAAAAGGGAGGCTGATAAGGTCGCAGCATTGCTGGGCTATTTGTACTGGAGCCCTTGGTAGAACAAAGACTTAAAATTGTTTCTTTTGGAATTGAAAACAGTAGAAAGTATGTTTGCAAATTTGTATTATCAACAAATATGTTTTTCACCAAAGTAAAATGTCAAGCCTAGAAGGTTAATGATTTTAAAATGAGAATACAAAAATGGGAACTAGATTGAAAACTACTCTGCAACGTCCGTTATAGCAGATTCCGACATTGCAAATAGTATAATATTTTGCTGATATTTCATTCCACTACTTTCTGCTTTGAAGAGGCTTCAAGAGCAGTCTGGCTGGTTTGTTGGGGCTTTTTTTCCTCTTGTGGTACAGGAGTGCTGCACTAGACAAGGCTCTTATCTCTGAACTGGCCATTCATCAAGACCTTGACTTAACAGTGTGACATTCTACAAGAGTCTGTGCAGTTTATGGTGCACTATAGTTTGCTCTTGCAATTGACCGTTGTTTGCTTGTCATGGCAGAGTGGAGAAGTAATGATATGGGCTAAAAAGAAGCAAAAAAAAGAGAAGGTGACATTTAAATTATATAACCAGTGAGCCATTATTAGATTGCTAAAAGACTTTACTTGAAGCCTGGGATAACTTTTTCACATATCCTACCTAAAACAGATTTTTCAGGCTCAAAATTAAATTAGGTAATCACTCTTGTGATCACCTTACTCCTATCTTTGTTCATTGTTTTACAATCACAATTGCAATTCAACCACAACAGGAGGATATAAATTCCAATGTATAAATTGTCTTGTAATTTCTGCTTGTGCAGTTCCCAGCACAGAAAGACATCAAATAAAAATCAAACAATTGGTGCTAATAAAGACTGATAAAACATCCCGGCATTCCATCAGCCGCATCCTGCACTGGCATATATTTTCAAAGTTTTCTCTTTGTGTTCCCATTTCCAATTATAAAGCAGAAGATAAAAAGCATGATAGTGAAATATGGTAGGACCTAGAAAATTGCTGGTGAAAAAAGTTACTGCTTAATTCTAAAATTAAATGTGAACTCTTTAATAAACTAGAAATGGTATCATTGGCTGCATTCCAACAACTGTAGAGTTGCAAATAAAAACGGAATATTTCAGAGAGAGGCTGAAAAAAAATCAAATGCAGCTGGATATAGTTTTGTAGTATGTTTGTACACTATGGTATAGCTAAGAACTCTCATTTGTTAAGGACTGCTTCACCAAGGTCACCTTTCTGTGTTGTTTGCATAGCAGTCAGATGTTAGTGTTCAGAGACTATATTATATTATAATACCTGATTCATAAACCTTTGCTTTTTGTCTCATTTATCATTCTGCTGGTGACATCAACACAATGAAATTCTGGTTGGCTACCTTTATAAGAGAGTTTAAAAGTAAGCCTGGAAATCTACTCTGATTTAAGAATGATAAGAAGAGTTAAGATGTGAAATCACAGCTGGAATGCAGTCATTATGTGTTTTGTCAGGGACTTAAGTGGATGAAGGACTTCCTACCATTCACTTTGAGGGCAGAGAGAAGAAGGGGCTTCACTGATGAATCCAAACTGATGCTAGGTGTTTCCTGCTAACAAGGATGGCTCTGATTCATATAGGTAGGAAGTATATGTAATATGACAGGTAATTTTTTTAAAATTACAGTTATTTTAATCAAAATTTAAATATTATTTGAAATTAAAGATTATTTAAACAAAATCCTGTGAGTCAGATAAAATCTAAATTCTTTTCATTGAGGAATCTCTTCGTCCAGGGTGCAGGGAATAATTTCCAAGTTTTACTGCTCGCTTTTTTAATTAGATGTATGTTTTGGTATAACATCATTAAACAAAATTAAAAGATAATTAACACTACTGGATTAAATTTGTATATATTCATTAAGCAAAAATTTTCAGCAAAGTATTTCAGAAAGCTCTGAAGTCTGATCATTGTTCCATCTCTTTCTAGTTTACTGTTAGTAGGTTACTGTCAGGACTTAAGCCCAGTTCAGATATGTAGCTATTTGTGAATTGTCTTGCAATTACAAATACTAATATTGCTGATCACATCTAGGAGAGTGGCAATTCCCTGGTTCATTGTTGTGACTTTTCTAGCCGTAATATTTCTTTGTACACCTTTACCAAGTCCCTGGTGAGTTTATGAGCTGCTCTTGTGTGCTGTCAACAATTCTCATACAGAGTTCTGTTGTGTGGAGGATTGCTGCATTTTGATCAGTGATTTATGTCACCTCAGTGTTGAGGTCTAATTGGTATCTTGTTGTTAGCTATATGCAGCGCTTATCTTAAATGATAACATCAATCCTTGGTTTAGTTTCTTTGGGGTTTTTTTTGTTGTTTTGTTTTGGTTTGGTTTTTTAATTAATTTTAAGGGTCCATATTTTTTTTTAATTCCCAGGAATAACCTGTACTGGGGGTAGCTTTTCATAGGTGAGGTTTCCCTGCTCTGGGATTAGGTTCCATGCTTATCATGTAAATGAGTGAGCATGCACAGTCTGTTCTTCTGGACTTCTCTGGAAATGGGTTGGGGGTTTTGAGGGTCTTTGGTGATCTCAATCCCCATCTACTGGATTGACTCTCAGTAGACTGTTCATGGCCACTTTTTGACCCCATTCTTTTGCTTGCACTGTTCTTTACGTTGTGCAGTCACCGTGGACCAGAACAGGGAACTACCTCTTTCCAGCCCCTCTTTCCAGCCACACCCTGTTCTAACTTGCCCACTTGAGTGGCCATGGGTGCTTGAGACATAGCAACACATTAACTCCTTACTGTCCAGGTTTTTACACGGACTAGTAACATTATTTTTAGTGAATATGATCTTCATTGCTCAGTCTGTGTTTTAGGATAGATGATGTCCCAGTCACAGCATGTGCCCTGTGTCCTGTGTGCTTGCCTGCTGCAGTAAAAATTTTTCTCCTTTTATTTAAACAATTTTTGGTCTTCCCTGGTGATTAGTTTTGCAGCAAATGCACAACATTATGTCACTTTGGCATAGCCCAGGGTATCTCATGATTCATGATTAGAGCAGAGAGCTCCAGGGTCTTCTGCTGAGTAAGCAGTACAGCTTTTCTATGAAGTTTTGTGACATGAACTTTCTTACTACCCTATATATGTCTGTATCCCAAACTCTTCACTGTTATGCTTGAAATCTTGCAGCAGGAGACAAGATAGCAAGAGAATTGGATAAAGGCAATCACACTGCTTGACTGTAAGCAGAACAAAGAGAACAATCTGGCAATTGTTGACAGTTAACATCAATCCTCAGAAAAATTCTAGAGCAAAAAGTCAAATAAAGTAGAGGAACAAAGCACTAGCTGTCATATATCTTATATTTGATGCAGTACACTCTCTAGGATACTTTTTTTAACAACCTAGATGATGGAATAGAGTATGTTTATTGTATCTTGTGATGATCCAAAACTGGGATAGAGCTCGTATGCTGGACGATGGGATCCAAATTCAAAATGATAATGACAAAGCAGCAGTGCATGTGAGAACATAAAGCAGGAATTATTTACTGCAGTGACACAAAATGAGGATAGTTGCTTTTGTAGCAGTTTTTCAGAAAAAGCTGAGAATGAGCCCACTGTGCTATAAAAAAACAAGCACAAAGCTAAAGTACAGCCAGAAAGATGTGTGAGCTAATCAGAAATGTGGCCTCTGGTAGAGTAGCCAGCTAGAAAACTGCTGTTTGGGGCATTGTACTTCAAGATCTATGTGGTCCAGTGGAGGTAGTCTGGAATAAATGAATGAGATGAATTACAGTTCTGTAAAGTTTGACCTATTTCATTATTGAAAAACACTAAAATGGCAAAGTCAGTGAAGAACTGTTATAGTTCTCTTTGTGAGTGATGGAATGTCCACCACTGGAGGTTTTTAAGAACTAGTCAAACAGATCTTGCAAACAATGTATATATCATTTATCTTACCTGGAAGCTAGGTAGATAAACTAGATGACCTTCCATGACTCCTGCAAGCCTCATTTTTCTGTTATCCCGTGATTATTAAAGCTCAAGTTCAAAGTTTTGATCACAACTGAATTATACACCAAATAAGTGGTTAATATTCCTTAATTTCTTAATAATAGATCCGTCTGGGTGGATTGGAGTGAAATAACAGTAAATGCTCCATGTTTATACATGTATATATGTATATTATGAGAACTTTTTTTTCAGCTGGACAGTTTTGACAAGCTCAGTATAGTTACCCAGATGGAGCTGTCAAAGTTGCTGATGTTGAGGTATTAGCTAGTACCCGCAATGGACACTGGTGGAGAAGTTGGAATTCTTCATTTAGCAAGTCACTCTTACAGATTCCTCTTGTCAATGGCTATTGTTTATGTTTATGCTTTTATTTTCCTTTATTCATAAATGTTTGAGAAATAAAGAAAAAACTAATTTAAGAGCAACAGAATCAGGATCTTGGAATAATTTAACTGACAGGATATCACATCAACAGGAGTTGAACACATTCTTGAGTATACTAATGGGTTTCGACCCCTAAAAATAGGATATTATATTGTTTTTGTCCTTAATATTGAACCCATGCCTTCCATGCAGTTCGGTAGTGGTCTTTGAATTTTGTTCCTCTAAAATAAAAATAAATATTTAAGCAGAATGTAAGCATTTTCTGGTGGATAGTTTGTATTCAGTTTGAACTGCTTGGTGTCACCTTAACGATAAAACTGGGATAGCGTAACAGGTGCTTATTGTCTTTTTCTTCCTCATTGTCTTTCAGATGTTATGTTTTGGCATATGTTAGTGACTGTCAAGGGGATATTATTGATCTGCTGAGACATCTGCTCCACTCACATTAATTTGACTGTTCTTTCATGAAAGATGAGTGCCTTAGGACTTCCCATTCCTAGCACAGTAATACTGACCAAGTCTGCAGCTGGAAATTAACATTATTTAAGATGTACGTCTAAATTATATAGTTTTTGTTTCCTTCTAGTTGAATGCCATTCTTTTTGTTGGAATTATCATGTAATGAGCTATCTAAGGAATAAAAATCCAAGTATTTGAATAGTTAATTTTATTTTTAAAATGCATTATAACTCATTATTTTTGATGTAGCAATAAAAAGGCAAAACTGTTTCATAGAATCATAGCAAGGTTTGTGTTGGGTGAGACCTTAAAGATCATCTAATTTCAAGTCCTCTGCCATGGCCAGGGACATCTTCCACTAGACCAGTTGCCTGGGTCCCCATCCAGCCTGGCCTTGAACACTTCCAGGGATGGGGTATCCACAAATTTCTGGGCACTCACCACCCTTACAATAAAGAATTAATTCCTAATATGTATCTAAACCTATCCTGTGACTGTTTAAAGCCATTCCTCCTTGTCCTTGTCCCCCTTTTAAGTCTTGTCCCCCTTCCCACTACATGTGTTTGTGAAAAGTCCCTCTCCACCCATTTTGAAGGCCCTCTTCGGATACTGGAAGGTGCTGTATGGTCTCTCTGGAGCCTTCTCTTCTCCAGGATGAACAACCCCAAATCTCTCTGCCTGTCTTCACAAGAGAGGTGCTTCATCCCTCTGAGCATCTTCTTGGCCCTTCTCTGGATTCACTTCAGGAAGTCCACATTCTTCTTCTGGGGTGTCCCTGGAGCTGCACACAGCACTCCAGGTAGGGTGTCATGAGAGTAAAATAACGTGAAATCACTTCTCTCACCCTGCTGGCCACACTGCTTTGGATGCAGCCTGGGACACGACTGGCTTTCTGGGCTGCCAGCACACACAGCAGGCTCATGTCAAGTTTCTGGTCAACCAACACTCCCAAGTCTTTCTCCTCAGGGCTGCTGTCTAGCCAGCCTCTACCCAGCCTGGTTTTGTGCTTGGGATTGCCCCAACCCATGTGCAGGACAGTCATAAAAAGGCTTTAGAATATCTTAGGGAATAACCGTAAACCAGAAAATAATCCATTGACCTTTTTAAAGGATGAAATTAATTAGTGGGTTCAGGCAATACTATATTTTAAGAGATATTTCTGAAAGAAAAATATGATCATTTTATTAAATTGAAAAAGAAAAGGGGTGAAATTCAACATGCTAAATGCAAAAAGACAAAACTGGCAGGCATCAGTTAAACCAGCATCCAGAAATGTACCTCCAATTTCCTTCGCTTAATTTAACCCATGACTCAAAAACAAACCCCATTCATACCATCCAACTTGAAAAATGTACTTTTATTTTGAATTAATTTAATTTAAAATAGTATAGATTTAAAAACTGTTGAGGACACAACAGTCATATAGTCCAAGTAACCTAGCTCCCCTCTTGCTTGAGCTACCAACTACTGTGGTTAGTTTGACAAAGGTATTATTTTGTAAAAGTGATTTGATTTGTGTCTACAAATACATTTTATTTTAAAAACCAAATTAACTTCTGTTTTGAATATCAGTTTTGAATTTCCCTGTAATTCTCCTTATTCATATGACTTTTTATCCTTGAAGCAGTAAGCAGATTAGTGAATAAACTGGTTTGCTCTCTGTGCTCTAATCTGTGCGGAACTCAAAATGAGTAAACAAAACCTGGTGGAATTTTCTGCCCACTGCTCTTATCTCAGCAACCTTATGAGGTGGCTTATTACTACCTTGCTATCTTGATATCTTGCCTGTTGTGGAGAAAGGCATTTCTCCTACTCTGGTGATTACTTAACAGCAATTGGCTGCTACACTGACCCATATGTAGGACCTAAAACATATCAAGTAACTGTGGTGTCTTACAGATTCACAGGAACAACTGAGGGTGGGGCAGAAGTGAAGAGGAAGAGAATAAAGGTGTAAGTGGAGGAACAAAAGAGAGAGGGAGGTTAACAGTGGTAACATTTGGATGATATTTAAAAAGTGATGATAGTAAAAGACCCAACTTTTGGAGACAGGAAAACAGTGGCCAAACAGACATGTATGACTGATTGACCATTGTTACAGTATCTGTAAAATGCTGTAATCAACTTCCACATCGTTACCATTAGGAAATTCCTATGCATATTGCATGTCACAGTTTTTATAAGGTCTGTACCTTGGAACATCAAAGAGCCAATTGTCATCTCTGATTTTGATCCTTAAGAGAAACTAAGCCAGACTTTGTAAAGAGATAGCACTGAATTCTGTAACAGAAAAAATGTTTTCTATCTCAAGGCAGACATATCCTTTCTCTAGAAAAGTGTCTGTTTCCATAGACTTTGACAGAATTTTAAAAGCTAAAATTTCAGATGCTGATGAACACAATCTAGGGTACTGTGTAAAATATACTGTTACACCCTAGTGTTACACCTCAGGTGATACCATTCTGAAAAAAAATATTTTGGATGCTCTGGATTATAATATATAAATTCTTTTTTATTTATATATAGCTATATTTATGCAGATAGGTACAGATATATTTCATTAGAAGAAGTTCTAAGAGCCTGATAGAAGAAACATCGCATTTCTATTACACTAAACCAATTTGACCGTACTATTTTCTTTGCTATCATTGAAATTTCAAATTATATTAGTATAACAATGAGTGCATTGCATAGGATCCGGTCTTGCTTCCACTGAACTCAATGGCAAAATTCCTATTAATTTAAATGGCAGCAAGAATGATCTCCAAATGTTCCTCCCATTAAACTGTTCACAAGCTGTGCCTCCTTCATGTTAATCGGCAGTGAATTTTGTCAGTACAGCTGATAATTTTGCATTAAAATAATAATAAAGAGATGTGATGACAGCCTGCCATTTTTTGTTCCTTCAGTCAAACACTTGATGTGATGGACTATGTGATTTCTTCATTTAATGAACTGCCAGCTGAAGAAGTAAATTTTGTAACTGACACAAAGCAGAAATGTTCACAAAAAATCTTTAATATAATTTAAGAAATGTTTTTAGTGAAAAGAAAATTTATTCACTTGCTTTCTTTTTCAGACAAATGGCTTTTTGAGTCCTGTATGTTAAAATTTATCCCTAGACCTTTGAGAAAAGGAACTAGAAAAAGGAGAAACAATGCACTCAGTTGTTGTTATTTTGGCTACCACGCGTGCTACATAGTAAGTGTAAACATTCAAGTTAGTAGAATGGCAGCATTCTTCCTGTAATGTGGATTAATCGAAAAATCGCAGGCGGCATTCTACTTTTCTCCCTAATTCTCATGTTTACAAAAGATCTTTTTACTTCTGCAGTGTATGAATTCCATTAAGTCCAAATTACTGGGTTCTCCCATGCATGGATTGTAACCCATGCAGCCCTTTACATATTTAGACAGGGAAAAGAGCAAATCTTCCTTATCTTCCTTTTCATTCATGGCAAATATTGCCTAAGGCTTTTTTCTCCTCTTTTGACCTCATTACTAACCTTGTTGCTTCTGAGGAAACTTAGCAAGCCATATTCGTTTCCATTAACCAACTGTTCAGACGGAAAGGGCAAGGGAAAATGTAATATTAACATGACATGACAGAAAAATTGTTAAAATTGTTCTAGTAGCAACTAATACTTGTTTTTCAGATGGCAAACAATTAAAATTCGTTGTCATTTTATTTTACTTTTTTTCACCACAAAACTCTGGTCGATTGGTATATTACTAACTACACAATGCTCTTCACTATAACTGTAATGTGCTACTATGTACACTATGTATACTGTGACTGTAATGTCATCACTTGGAGTAAAACTTCCCCTATCTCTGCAGAAAGTGAGCTAAGAACCTGTGTTACATATACAAAAAACACCATGAAAGAAGCCATTTAGTTAAAAACAATCCTTGGAAGAATCCCTCTATGTGCCATTTACCACTAGAGCCAATGCAGAGTTTTAGACACCGTGGAATTTGATGCATCAGGAAGACAAATCATTATGTTTTGGCAAAAGAGAGAATCGCTGGTATAGAATCATAGAATCATTTAGGTTGGAAAAGACCTTTAAGATCATCAAGGCCAACCATTAATCCAGCATTGCCAAGTCCACCACTAACCATATACTTAAGTTCCATATCAACACCTCTTTTAAATACCTCCAGGGATGATGACTCCACCACTTCCCTGGGAAGACTGTTTCAATGCTAGACAACAACGTTTTCCATGAGGAAAGTTTGCTTAATATGCAGTTTAAACCTCTCCTAGCACAACATGACACCATCTCCTCTCATCATCTCACTTGTTACTTGGGAGATGAGACTGATCCCTACATCGCTTCAATCTCCTTTCAGGTACTTTCAGAGAGATAAGTTCACCCTCAGCCTCCTTTTCTCCCGCCCCAGCTTCCTCAGCATCTCCTCACTAAGACTCGTGCTGCAGACTTTTCACCAGCTCTGTTGTCCTTTTCTGAATAGACTCCAGCACTTTCATGTCTTCTTTGTAGTGAGGGCCCCAAAACTGGACACAGCACTTGAGGTGTGGCCTCACCAGTGCTGAGGACAGGGGCGTGATCATTGTCCAAGTCCTACTGGCCACACTGTTGCTGATACAGGCCTGGATGCCATTGGCCTTCTTGGCCAGCTGGTCACATGCTGGCTCATGTTCAGCTGCTGTCAACCAGAACCCCCAGGCCCTTTTCCCATGGGCAGCTTTCCAGCCACTCTGCCCCCATCCTGTGGCACTGCAGGGGTTGTTGTGACTCAAGGGCACCATCCAGCACTTGGTCTTGTAGAACCTCACACAGTTGGCTTCGGCCCATCAACCTAGCTATTCCAGATCCCTGCCACGATTTTTCTACCCTTCAGAAGTTTAATGCTCTCACCTGACTTGATGTGATATGCAAACTTTGTGAGGGTGCACTCGATCCCCTCATCCAGACTGTTGATAAAGATATCAAACAGAACTGTTTCAAATACTGAGCCCTGGAGAACACCACTCATGACTGGCTGCCAGCTGGATGTAACTCCATTCCCCACCACTCTCTGGGCCCAGCCCTTCAGCCAGTTTTTACTCACTGAACAGTGCACTGTCCAAGCCATGAGCAGCCAGATTCTCCCAGAGAATGCTATGGGAAATGGTGCCAAAGGCTTTACTGAAGCCTAGGTAGACAACATCCACAGCCTCATTGAATAAGTGGGTCCCTCTGTCATAAAAGAATTTCAAGTTGGTCAAACAGCACCTGTCTTTCATAAACCTGCCTTTCTTGTAGAAAGATGTCACATTTGCTAACTTCCAGACCTCCCCTCCCCAGGTAACTAGGACTGCTGGTAAATTATGGAAAATGGCTCAGTGAACTCTTCCACGAGCTCTTCCACCAGCTTCCTCAGTACCTTTGGGTCAATCCCAAGGTGCATTGGTGTAGATGCACTTCACTTGGGCTGTTGATCCCGACACGTTTTTGGGGGAGAGAAGCTCTAATTCTTAAACAATGGTTCTCAGGCACCCCTGTGGTTTCTAACACATCAATAAACCTTGTGTCTTTACTCCTGCATGTATCTCCATCCCCCACCTCCACTGAAGTGGCAGACTAACTGGCTTTGCTAGCCCACTGTCCCTCAAACACTGGCATGCTGTCCCCCGACTTTTCTCTAGCAATTCTGGTTTTATTCCTTTCCCCATTCAAATCTACTTAAAGTTCTTTCAGTGAGCCCTTGCAATTCCTGTGCAAAAATCCTTCTCCTCCTTTGAGACAGGAATACCCTGTTTCCCACAGGCTCAGTGTTGTGTAAACACATGATCAAAAACCTCTAAAATCTGCTGGTGATACCAGGCTCAGAGCCAGGTATTGATCTGCTGACTCTTCCTGTTTCTTTCTTTATCATTCCTTGCAACTGGAAGGATAGAGGATGACATTGCTTGTGCTCCTGATCCCTTAACAAGTCATCCCAAGGCCCTAAGGTCTCTCAAACATCCTCAGACTTCTTATTGCAACTTCATTGCTGCCTACCTGAAAAATCAAAAATGGATAATAATCTGAGGCACATATCAGGGTAGGAAGCTTTCTTTTCACATCTTTAACCTGGTGTCACTCTGGGACAGATCTCTAAATCCTCACATGGAACAAGAATCATTCTGCACCAGTGACCTGCACAAGGCCATAGAGAACTCAAATACGAATGCTGAGGGTCATTCCTTTACTTGCCACAACAGATGTTTCTCAGAAGGATAAATGGATACTGGTGCCTGACACAGTAGCTCAGAGGTATTATACTGTACTGCTTTAAAAGGGGCAATATAACAAAATTTATTTCTGTGATCAAATTAATCACTTCTCTTTTTCTGAACAGTACCGGTGAAACATGCTTACTGAAAGCAAAGAACCTAGGTTCATAATAATTTGAAAGTCAATGTTTATAAGAGCACCTGGCCAGGTTACTTGTCCCTGTCACATCTCATACCCATAGCTTGCTTTTATTTTTTTAATTTTATTTTAAATTTAGGTATTTTTGTGATAGCTTTTAATTATTATAAAGATATCATAAGACCACATTTGGAATATGAAAATTATGCATGTAGACTTTTGGGGAACATTCATAGCTGAATTGTGGCTTACAGGGATGTACTATTAAAGAGATGTTTAGTATCCCTTTTCAACATGATATTCTTAATTTTTCCGACACCCATCCTTTTAAAAAAGAGATTTCAATACAAGTTTTTACTTGTAAGTAAAAACTTACAAGTAAGTAGAAATTTTGCTAGTTCCTGAAATGTTCTCTATGTAAATTAGGATAAAAAACTTCTGAAGGACGACCTTTAAAACTTAGATCTTTTAAAGTCTTCCTAAATTCTCTTTGGTTTTTTGGTTGTTTTTTTTTTCTTCCATATATCTCAGCATTCAGCTAGATGGTCCAGAAAACTGCATTTGCTTGTGTAACAAAAGAAAAAAAGAGACCCAAAACAATATGTTTGAATTGAAAGTAGAATGACAGCCTCTTGTTTGCTGATATATTATAGATAGATTTATTGTGTTGACCTGTTTCTATTTTAAAGGATGGGGAGAAATCTGTTAATTAAATTTATGTTTCATTTTCTACTCACATTTTCCTTAGGAGTGCTTTCAGAATAGCCAGAAACATTGACACATAGTTATTTGATGATACAGATAAGCACCATAGAATACTGCTGATATATTACAACAAATGCTGTTATGCTTTATACTTTGAATTAACAATAACTCTAACCTGAAAACATACAGTAGTATTCCCCTGACATTAAAATTCTAAGTGCCTAAATTGGACAGCTTGTTTAACTATGCTTTGGATACCAAGAAAGAGGGATGGTATCCCCAAAGATAGGAATAGGGGTTTAATTTAGGTATTTTTTCTTTCTGTTGACCAGTTTTGGGAATGTGAATACCAAAAGGCAAACATTGTGAATAATCCAGAAAGGCTCAGTTACAAATTTGACATTTGACAAAAGCAAGTAAATTAGTTGCATCACTTGCAGAGTAAAATAATCCCATTCTAGTCATTGATGAGAGCTTTGCAAAGCTTTTAAAAAAATGTTCAGGCTCAGGTATTGTCCTAATCCTCAACTGCAGTTACTGATATCTCCTTCCTTTTCACTGAGGATGTAGGCGACACTCAAGTTTGATTTAATAATTTTGATGCAGGTGCAATGATTTGGAGTGGTAGAAAGGCCATGTATTAATAGTCTCCATAGGTAACACACTAACATTATTCACCTGTTGCATTCACTTTACTGTGTCTCAGTGCCATAGTATCAATCACTTTGCCATGTGTTAAAATCAAAGCAGAAAACACTTGGACACACACTCTGCTCTTCCAAATTCTCATGTGCTTAATCCAGCTACACAGCAAAAGATAACACATTAGGTGTAATTGCTGAGTTGGAGTATTGAAATATGGCCAATGGCATCCCTGCTTTCTCTGCCAACGGAGAGGGAAGACCCCTGGCTCTGATCAGGCACAGAGCCCTAACCAGGGCAAGCACAGCTGGGTACATTCTTCCTCCCTCTGCATCCTCTGCTTCCATTTTTGCAAAGGCTGTCGTGCTCCACCCTCCTTATTAATTCCATTGAATTTTCCATAAATTTAGGTTATTTCAATATTGAATGAATATTTTCTGACCTCTGTTATGCCCTAAAGTGGGTTCAGCTTGGTTCCCAGAGCTGTATTCCTTTGATGAGCATTAATTCACCATTTGTGGTTTGTGTTCATTCTCTCAGACTCTCTAACACCATACTGTGCTTGTCTTTTAAGGCTTTTGTTATCATTTTGTCCTTTAACTCCCAAAGGCACCTGCTATACTCCTGTGGTTGCTTAATCAGGAAGCGACACACAATAGGTATAGTTCTATTTTAAAAATACATTTTTGTATTTTTCTTTATCACTGACACGAACAAGAAAATTTATAATAGAGCTAACATTAATTGCTGATGAAGAGAAAGTGCCAGACAAGCTCAAAACATCAATGCATGCTTTTCCCTGACAATTTCCTAAAGTCCTTGTGTTACTCATATATAATCAGACTGTCATCAATCTTAAGAAGTGTTATCACACCATAAACAGGGCATTGCCTTTGATCATAACATGACACCATTCTGATTTTCTACATTCAAAATTGGTAATAGACATCAATAATCCTTGGATAGCTAGAACCAATAGTTATGGGCAGAGATAAGCAGCTATAATTTACTTAAAAATGTGGCTGTGCTACTATAGACATCATAATAACAACTAGTACTATATTTATTGCATTTTTATTATTTATATTACATTCAGACTACTGTATTTTTTAGATATATAAGATACCATATAGACTTAAAAAACCTCCTTGTTCTCACATTTTTTATATTCTTACTCCAAGCATTGTTCAACTAATAAGTTCTTTTTAGGTGAAAGGAAGTTATTTTTGCAGGATATGGCAAAGTAACATTAGACACAGCTCTGCCTATCCTTTCCTCTGATACAGTGTGTACTGGATTAGCCATGCCCAGGTTTTTAAATTATACCTTTGTCATTAGGAGGTTTTCAGTGTTTATCTTTAAAAAGGTCTGTCATGCGAGACACTATTGACTCTCAGTACTTTCTACTTCTTTGATAGATAAAGCATTCATAAATATGGGATGTTTTAACTTCAGTTTTTTTTTAGTTTGACAAAAACTAGTGGCATATATTGGCAGGACAGGACTTGTAAAATTAGTCAAGCAAAATGTTAACTTTTGATAAAAAAACAGTATGCTGTTTTTAAACTTTCAGTGTTCATTTATCTAGCCAATTGTGACTGGATGTTATATTCTGGAAGTTTCCTTCTTTATGATACTATTGCATGGTTTTATTTTCATAATTTCTTAATCCTCATGGGAAAGTGCCACTTGGGTTTTAGTTTGGTTTTTACAGCTTTGAAAGCTGTGTGAGATACTATTTAAGACATTTAGTCCCAGTTGACTGAGTATTACTTGATCAGAAGCCTTATTTTCTTACTTTGACAAAGAAAAAGGGTTCTCATCAACCAAAACCAAGCTCACTAGATATAAATGGCTAAGATTTTGTGGTCTTCTTGTTTTCATGGGACGTTTTCTTGAACAGTGGCTTATATCTCATCAGTGGCTTGATATAAAATACAATGGACTTCATAGACTTTGATAGAGATGAAAATGTTTTACCACAAGGAAAAAAATTATCATGTGATGAAATTCTTAAGAAAATCTGTAACAATTCAGCCTATTGGTTAATAAATACACTGTGCCCAAGCTAAAATATCTTAGTTTTGTTTTCTACTGTAGTTTTTTAAACAAGACAAGAGCTGAAATTTTTAGAATCATACAGTTAATTTTATTGGTAAATAAATACTGTGCCAAAGCTAAAATACCTAGGGTTTTGTTTTCCATTTATTTTTTTAGGAGAAAGGATTTTGTTTTTTGCAATAATACGGTCCTCTAATTAATAAAATATTGCAAAATATGTAGTTCGTAGTTATTATTCCTCCTCAGTGTTTAGCCTTACAGAAAGATTAATTTCCCACAAATACATATTCATATCAGACTAAAATATTAATACTCTAATACCATGGAAGAGAGTGAATTAAAACAAGCAAGGTCCCTAGATTATATTTAGGTTTTATCTTTTATCTATTAAAAATTCCAGAAAACCAAACTGTTACTGGTAGTAACTCTCCTAGCATAGTTATTCAGCTGGTTTGTTTGCCTAATTCATCTTTCTGCAAAGTTTATTTAGGAAACATATTGGGGAGCTAAAAAGGACTACAGTATGCTCAGCTTGTTTATAAGATGTGAAACTCCCACATCAGATTGATTTTCTGCTTCTTGGGACTTTCAAGATGATGGGGGTAGGGGGAGAAATAAAAAGAAAAACCCAGAACATATTTTCCATCATATATATAAGCCAAAAGATGAGAAACCAGAAAAAAATACCTTACACAAATGTATTTTTAGGTAGGATGAAAGAGCAGAGTACAGAAAGAAAAAGATTTTATTACTTTATAAATTTTATGATCAAATGAATGTGAATGCAGTAGCTCTACACCTTCAGCACCAATGAATGCCATACCCACAGTTCCAGTAACCTTTATTCTATTGAATTACTTCTCAAAGCTTCCACCTCTCTCTTTTTACAGAGTCTTGCTGGTTTTTTTCCAAGAGAAAATAAACAGAATTTGTCGTGACCTTTTTTCTTTCTTTGGCTTGCTTTTTCTTCTCCTTTTCCTCTTTTCATCATGTTCAGAGAAGTTTCTCCTTCTCTTTTCTTTTCTCACCTCTTCACTTGCTTGAATTTCTGCATCATTCATCTCTCCTCCATGAGCTTGTACCCATTTTATGTTGAACTTTTCATTACCTTAGCAGAGGTTTTAAGAGACAAGGTTTCCACTAGATAATGGAAATTTCTAACTCGTTGCTAATTCTTGATTTCTCTATTTTCCATCTGATGTCTTACATCAGAGCTATTTATAAGAGTGACTTTTCCTCACACTACACCTGCACAACACTGCATACAAAAAGCTTTAACTTCTCAACAAGAAGAAAGTTATTTTTACAATAAGAACAGCAGTCTTGATTCAATAAATCAAAGGTTTATCTGCCACTTGGAATCTGCTCTTTCCTCTTACCTATAGTTCCTTCAGGTGGGAAGCTATTTACTTACATTCAGTTAATGAGAAAAACAAGTGCAGGAGCAAAGCACTTCAGGCTGTGTGTAGCTGGAGCAATGTGTTCAAGTAGGATATATTTATTACTGTCCTCTGCTGATATTTTAAGACTAATGCACCTCTTCTTCTACAAAAATACAATCCTTTTTATAAATCTGATGAGTTTTTTCTACTGCAGTGTGTGATTCACATATAAACTGTGTTTTTCACGTGGGCGTTCAAATCTGGCAGTCTGCACACAAAACCTCCCTGAGCCACAAGAAACCTCTAAAAGCATATAAAAGACACTGCTGCAATCTGAACATTTAATTTCTTCTGAAAAGTTACTGCTGCAACAGTTCATGAAGGAAACACCCCTGCATACATCCATTTAATGTGTAAACAGAACACAATCATAGAAAAGCATCATGCTAGTTTTTGAGTGAAAAGAGCATCCTAAGTGACCGTGATGTGAGTTAACTGACCTAACCAAGGGAAATATGGCTGTGGTAATTGGGTTCACACCCTCATAACCCATCTAAAGTGCTCACACTGTCAGACTGATGTTAGATTTATTCTGAGCTAAACAAGAAAACATCACAGCTCTTTTTCCCTGTTTGAAGATCAAGCTATGTTGAACAGAATATCAAATGAATAGGCTTTTCTACTACACCATGTTTCAACACTGTAGATATCTGAAGATGTAGTGCTGAACATGGATTTTAATCAAACCTCTCAGGCTAATTTATCAGTGTGACATTTTCCACACAGTTTTGCAAAGAAATTTAAGGGCTTTTCTTCAATTGATTTAAAGTTATTATAAATAAGACATAAATCTATCCTAAAAATTCTTTTCATTAGCAACAGCAATTTCATTCAACAGACTTGATTTTCATTTCTGTATTAAGAACAGGAAATTTTCTGATGGGTTTCACAGGTACAAAAATGATTGTTCAGCTTACAGAATACTAGGCAACTACAAATACTAGCAATAATTCAGGCCATAGAATTAATTATTTTATTCCAGAATAGCAAAAAAAAATTTTATTTTTTCTACCTTTTCTATGATTTTTTATTGACAGTAAGAAGACTATAGAAGAAATAAGTCATAATAGATAAACCCATCACTGGAATGAAAATGGAATGTTTACAATACCATGGGGGAAAATGAAATCTGGCTTAAAAATGGATATCTGAAAAAAAAATCGGGGGGGGAAAAAAAAGATATTGTGGCTTCATTAAGGGTAGAATCTTCTTTCTTCTTTTCTCTCCCTTCCTTCTTGACATGAAAAATATGTGCTGGAATCTGCTATCATCCTATTTATTTATCCATTTTGGTTGTCTCCCTTATGTAGACATTTTGTTGCAGCTTGATGGTGTGGTTATATTAGATCTGTGTTATCCAGAGCTTCTCCAGTTGCTTTAATATTTGCCATTCAATAGGTTTCTATAGGCAGCAAGACAAGACAGGCGAACTTGTAGTATGATTTTGTGACCTTGACCTGAATGTTCATTTCCCCTTTCTTGCAAGTGTTAGCTGTAGTTCTTTCCTTAGTAAGTGGGAAAAACTGCCACAAGATCAGTGACTGGGAAGAGCTCGCTGAGGCAGCTGCAGGCAGATGTTTGTAGGTATGACACTTTGACGATTTCACATCTGGTATTAGGCAGTTAACATAACAACAGTAGTGTTATGCATAGCAGAAGAAATTGATCCAAATCAAACCCAAAATGTTTTTTGAGAGCAAAACTGTTGCATTAAATTTTTTACAAAATACACTTTTTAAAAAATACCTTTTTTTAAGAACATCTTGCAACTAGGGAATCTATGTAGTGGCCACAAGACAGATACAGATTTCGAGAAGCTTTTTAAGTATTTCCATTTTTTATCTCTAGCTACATGGACTAAACTTTTTCTAAGAAATCAATGCTGAAATGTTGAGAACCTCACATGCAAGTGGTACAGGATGCAAACTAGGGCAGAATTAGCAGAAAACATTTTGCTCTAGGGTTCATGAGTCTGTCTTACCTCCTCTGGGTACAGATTATGTTTCAGGACATTTGAATAGCAGCATAAAAAAATGAGTTCCTTTTGTAGCTAAATGAACTATGAATTAAATTTGTTATCAGATGACCAGTAGCTGTTAAGCATTTTCCAGCTGAGTAAGCTAATAAACCTATTTACTCTTTCTGCACGAGCAAGCACAGGCCCATTAGCTGCAGATGCCTTCAGCAATATTCTTTGACATATAGAAGGTCATTCTCCTTTCATTGTCTTCATATCTTTATAGTTTAATGGTTAAGCAAAAAGAACAGCTGCAATAGTTCTAATTAGTAATTTAAAATTGCAGTTGTAGGATTTTTATCCTCTTTAACCTCATTCTGACAGATTAGTACTTTATATGCATTTACTTTGAAGACTCTTGATTTAAACTGAAATCACCTGTAGTAATTTAAATTGTCAGAGGCTTTATTAAAATTTTGTAGGAAAAATATCATGCACATCAAAAGACCTTGCTCTTGTTCTTTACTTTGTTATTCAACATTTGAGTGTTCGCTAGCAAGATCCTTTGCAAGTGGTGGATCAGGCAGAAGCTAGTGGATTATTTAATTTACTATATCTTTGGACAGGTGCTGTGTACTTTCTTGTTTTGTGACAAGGTGGCAGGACAGGTTCAGTTTTCTGATACATTTCTCAGAGCCTGTTTCAGTCCTGTAAGTTTCTGCAGTAGGGTAACAAAAATAAAAATACATTTCTGTTTTTGTTGCCTGTATGGCCATGTCTTCTTCATCAGTGTCAGGGAGAGCTGCCACTATGGGTCTCTATGCTCTCTTGTAAATATTTTTTAGAAGGACAGAGCCAGTTCACAGTGCAAGTTCACAACACACAAACAACAGGAGACAAAAAAACAGATTTCATTTTTGCTGTGTAAGAGTTATAAAGTTCATGATGTTTTGTGTTGCATCTATGAAGTGTTGCTTCTGGACCTTTGAGTTTTTCTGCCTGATCAGACCAACAGTTGCTTTAATTTTGTATCCTACTGCAGTGAATAAGATACCTGCTGGAGAAGAGTATACTCTACCCACTTCAGCTAGAAAAAGCTCTATTCTATACTCTTTTCCCTCCCAGGGAAAATCATGCCTAGAAATATCCAACTGTTCCTATAATTTCCTCAATTTTCTTTTTTTTTTTTTTTTTTTTTTTAACCTTTATTATGCTATGCTACATAAGCATATCAAGTTTATAGGAGGGATTTAAATATCTGCTTCCATTTCTTTGGGTTTCTCAGTTTTTGTTTCACACCTCAATTTGCTTAGAATGATTTCCAAATTTCTACAGTTCCACCACAACCTGGTAGAACCCTTTTGTAATTACAGGTACCAAGAAAAGGATAAATATTCATAAAATTGTATTATTATTATTTTACCAATAGGCTAAAATATTAATTCCATGAAAAAATACTGATATTTTTACTGTGATTATTGACAAAGGATACTAGAAATAAAATCAAGTTAAGTTGTAATAAATATCTGTTTTAACTCAGTCACTTTTCTGTACTCTTCAGATATATGCAACTCTTCAGATTCAGTTTTTAGCCAGGGGGAAAGAAGTGTAAAGTTACTTAAGTGCTAAATTAAAATTAATATTGGCAGTAAACCCTGAAACTGGCTGTGAGAAACTTTGTGTCATCAGATGAGCCTTCCTGCCTTAGGGTGATTTATTCTGGAAGAAGTATGGGTAGTTCTATTGTGTTTTATTGCTCATTCAGTATTGGGCCTTCTATGTATTAGAAATCTCTATCTGGCTTAGCCTCCATTTCTGTGTGTTCTTTGAGCTCTGCTGACATTGACATTTTTGATTGGAAAGGCTCTCCTTTCTTTTGGTTGCCCCACAGCTTTCATTATACTTGCTTTGGTTGCAGTAGAAAGAAATCCATACTTTTTTACTGCTTTTCCTTACATCCCCTTTCTGGTGTTAGAGGATTCAAGTGTTTGGTCCTCGGGCTGGTCTTTCTCAATTCTGCAGTTATTGCATGTGTGAGAAAATTGCAGTTCTTCTAATGTGAGAAGTTTGTAACTGTGTGACGTGGAAAAGTGTTTTTCAGTGCATTTGAAATTCTTGTCTCAAAAGTTCTGAAGTATCATTTCCCTTCCACAAATGTTTGAGAGTATGGAGTGCTTTTATATGTGAACGGTTTATGTATAAATGCTTAGGACCATGTAATGATTTCCAAAGTCTCTGACAATTTACGTTGCCTGCAAACCTGGACTCTAAACACAGTATTTGAAAACTTATATTGCTAGAGCTGTTACCACACTTTATTTTGTCAACCACGTATCTAGGAATCTTATTTCTAAGTATAATAACCAAGTTGCCAGTATATAATTCTTAAATCTGTAAATCTAGGGTGACTAGACAATCCCAGAACTTCCATAAAGAATATATCACATAACTGATAACATAAAATCTTTGTTTGTGCTGTGGGAGCATAGTTATAGTAGAAAAAAAATCTAAAATAAAGAATATATATAAATCACAAAACCCAAAACAAAATGTAGTTTAAATATAAGAACAGAGTTTTAAATAGAGGGACATTGACTACAGCAATATTTTGTAGACCAAATTTATTTTTCTGTATACTATCTTGTAGAGAAAATTACTGGTGCAAAACAGTTGTTTTACCTAGGTATGCATAGTCTTTCATTCTTCCAGCAATTTTTCTGAAGGAAGTTATGGCAAAGCGTGGTGGATATGGGGAAAATTCTGAGTCTTGCTGTCTACCTCATGACCTGCACTGCAGCTTTGATAGCATCTCAGAAGTGCTGCCAAGGGCCTTCCTGTCCTAAAGCCAGCTTTCTTTGATCAGACAACACATGAAAACAGAAAAATGTCAAAATGGTGATTGACCAATGATTCCCTCCTGGTCCCCATGTCCTTTCATCCTTTCTTCCCATCTTGCTCCCAGCCCAGGCAGCTCTCAGTTGATTCCTGCAAGTTGCATTCAATCCCTTCTTGAGCAGTAGGAAATAGGCAGGCTGACCTGTGCCTTTGGCTCTGTTTGCTGCTTTCACCCCACCTGTCCCTCAGCCTCTGGCCCAATGCTGGACACCTCTCTCCCACAGAGCACATTCCTGCACTCCTGGGGAGCATCACCTCTGCCCTTCCTCCACACGCTTCACCAATGGATGGTGCAGCCACTAGGAGAAGGCAAACAAGGGCTTTCTGGACTGTCCAACCACAGGCTATTGAAAAACCTAACACAAATTAAATAAATTAATAAATAAAATATATATTGTTTGCTGCAGCTGGATTTTTTTTTTTAATGGAAAGTTCAGAAGACAGTTTGGGAACCAGATGCTGGAATTTGAAATCATGCTATGTTTCTTTTTCAGTAATCCATACACTGACATTTCTAGGACAAACCTAGGTTGTCTTCATATGAGTATATTATAATAGTCCCAGCTTCTGATTTGAATTTAACTTTTTAAAGTTTCTGAGTGCCATATATAGGCAAAAGAGAGCAGCCTGTGTCATTGAACACAGAAGGATTTTTTCTCCCTGTTGACACAACAGTGCTTGCTTTCAGAGTAGTGCTTCATTAGGTGTAACTTAGAGAGCCATTCAGTGTTTGGTTTTCTCTGAGGACCAACTTGAATTAAAGCTATCTCCCTGCACATGAATGCTTACTCTTATCATAGTAGTGCCATTCACTGTCTCCAGTGTCTTTCTCCTGCAGTTCTTAGGCTGCAGTCTGAAAGCTGAAGTTAAACTGATTACCACAATGGTCTCTACTACAGTGATTTGTTTTTTAACTTTGAAAATTTCTATGTAATGATTTGCACTCCCATAAATTGCTGCACATCCAGTATTTCATCCATTATAGTAAAGAATGATAAATCTACCATATTTACTCACTGCTTCTGCCAGCCCTGTGCTAGATTTCAAAACAAAGCTAAAGCCTCACAACCCCACTGTTACTGTGTCCTGCTAAGGTTCTGCTTTAACTACAAAAAAAAGAATTTCTGTATTTTTTACACAATAAGACGGGTTTTGTATGAGCTGTTCACAGAGTTTTTATTGTTGCTAGAGGTAGTTTCAAAGTCCTTTCTGGCCAAAAGTGTCATCACAATTTTCATATGCTTTCATAGCAGCAGTAAGGTGCTGATGAAATATGGCTAACTGGAAATGTAAACTTTATGAGAAGTGTTTGAATTTGTAGATCAGTGGTATTGACTGAGACAAGAAGGGAAGTAGGATTGTTGCATTTACAGAGAATAGTCCTCAGGAGTATGTCCTTCATTCTTCTTACTTTTGTACTGCTTATATGAATTTTAAGAAAATAAAAAGTAATTAAGTGTTAAGCTAGTATTTTCAGTGGGTTTGCATCCCTGAATGCAATGCTAGGGCATATTCTAACCCTCTGCTGCACCAGAATTCTGGGGTAAGGGAGAAATATATTCTCCTGATTTCTTAAAATCCTCCCCTCTCCCGTCAGTTCTGCTAATATTCTTTGCACTTTCATTTAGGTTTTTTTTTTTAATATTTTAGATTAACAGTTTCAAAGGATAATACCCAGGCAGAACTCCCATACAGGCAAGAAAAAAAAACCTCGTGTCCAAGTTCTTGTCACAGCATTTGTCCTCTTGATCTTTGCACTTCTTTTGTTTCTGATAAACCAAACAAAGGACTACTTAATAACTGCTTTTCTGTTGACCCTAGTGAGGGTTACTACCTGTAGCATTTCCAAGCTTCACTAAGACTGGAGATTTCTAACAAGTCAGTTACATTACTTGAGAAGAGTGAAACTTTCAGAATAAAAATAACAACAGTGGTGTACTTAGAAACAAAATTATTGTGTTGGTAGATGCTTATCACTTAATACCAATTAAAGAGCAAATCAGGGCTTTATTTCTACAGCCTGTCTATAAGCAAGGGATAGATTGAATTTCTGTTGTATAGAAAGGCATAAAGTTAGGAAAGAAAATGCAAAACAGCATCGATATAGAGCCTTTTTTATGTCCATTGCTTTTGTGATGGTAGTAAGCTTTCTGTCCACCACTGCTTTCAGTCTCAATTCCTTTGAGAGCAAGCAGTTTCAAGAAAGCATCACACAACAGTCTGTAAAAGAAGACTTTTTCTATTTTTTTAAACTATGTGAGTAGTTAATTTAAGTTTTATTATTTGTCATTGTGCTTGACATTGTTCATTGCTCTTAGTTTTAATATTCAGTTTTCCTTTTCCACTCATTTCTTTCAGTTTGGTTTAACCTGAATTGGCAAAGCAACTCTGTGAATATGAATTCCATTAGGTCTCATGAAATATTCCTTCATGTGAGCTTTAAGGAACCTTTTGAACTTACTTTTATTTTTAAGCTCTTTGTATTGCAATAAGATTCCTCTTATGTTGACAAAGTAGAAAATATACAGTTCACTGACTGACAAGGACTGATCTAATATTGATTGACAATATTACCAGAAGATCCCTACTATAAACAGAAGACAAGCTTTCAGAAAAATAGGGCAAGAAAAGAGCTGCACAGAACAGCCAGTCTATCTTCTGCCTGTGTATGATTGGTGATGCTGAACAGATGTTTGGTCCAACCTGGCTTTCAACACTTCCAACAATGGAAAGGCCATAATATCACCAGCAGTTCTGCTCCTCTGCTTCACTATCCTTGCTGATAGAAATTCCACCTAATGTTTGACCCGAGTCTTCCCTGTTTAAGAATAAGTTCCCTAATTTATTTATTTATTTATTTATTTGCATATGAAAGCATAAATAGATTATTCCTTCCCTTTGGCAACAATCTTTCCCACATTTGAAGACTGATATTGTACCCTGTTGGTCTTATATCTGCTAGACTTCAAAGCAACTACTCTTCCAGTCTTTTCTCACCGGCCATGTTTTCCAGAGTTCTGATCAATCTCTATATTCTCTCCTGCCAAATTTGCAGACAGCTAAGGCCCTCACCTGTACTGCGCATGAAAAGAGAACAACTTTCCATGCCTTTTAGCTTCTACTCTTGCTTATATATCCTACTGTGATCCTTATTTCTTTCACAAATAGCATGGTTGTCTACTTAAAGTGTGCTGAACTGTAACAGTGGACACTTTATTGCTTAGAACAGACACATGACAATTTGTCCTTCAGCTGATATGTTACAATTAATTTTTCCATCCTCTGTTCAGTATCTTGTACTTGTCCTTACTAAATACAATCGTATTTAATTTTTTTCTTTTAAGAAATTTGTTTAGTTATACAAGGTAATTGTAAGCCTGCCCTCATGCTCTCCCAGTGACATACCCAGTCAGTCCCATCTGCCCAAAAAAACTCCAACTTGCCATTACCTATTCATCAGTATTAAATGGGAAAATTCTATTTAACATAACATAAGGAAATGGCCTTAACTTGCTCCAGGGAGGTTCAGATTAGATATTAGAAAAAAATGCCACTGAAAGAGTGGTACGACTTTGTGTAAGTTGCCCAGAGAGGTGGTGGAGTCACTATCTCTGGAAGTTTCGGGAGGTATTTGGATGTGGCACTTAGGGATATGGTCTAGGGATGAATATGGTGGTGCTGGATTGATGATTGAACTGGGTGATCTTGAAGCTCTCTTCCAGCCTTGAGGATTCTGCAGTTTCAACAGTGTATGCCTGGTTATAATACAAGTTTTTGACTTTTCATCAGTTCAATTTAAAGTAATTTCATCTAGAGTGTGTTCATCCCATTATCATGTGGGCCCGTGTCAAAAGACTTAAGAAAGTCAATTAAGAGATACCTAAGGCTCGTCCTCATATATAAGACTTTCTATTCTAACACAAAAATAAATCCTTCAATTCTAGACAGACAAAATGAGGCCTTCCATTCCTTTGCTTGTCTTCTTCCAAGTGCTTATATACTGTTGTTTAAAATTTTTCATTTCCCCAGAATTTCTAATTTCTACAACTTTATGACTAGTCACCCTCTGTTCCCTACCCCTTCCCTTTAAAGGTTTAAACTCTATTTTCCCTTTGTAATCTCTTAATATCTTGCCCGTTCGCCACAAGATCAAGATAATTTAATAGAATTCATTAAATAAATATTCCTGCTTGTCCTACAAGACACACCTGCCAAAGAGCAGTATTTTTCTGCCATAGCAGAAATGTGGAAGCCTGTTGCTACAGGTACCTGTCTCTAGTTACCCTGGGCTCTGCTCAGCCAGGCCAGAATGAACACACTTATTGCAGAGCCAATTATAGAAAGTCATTAAAAAACCCTTGAACTATAGGGGGAAAATGGGCTGTAACAACTCTCTTTTTGTCCTCCATCTACTTATAAATGTGCTTTAAGTACTTGTTCCACCAGTTTTCCAGAGTTGTGCACCTGTCTTCATGTGATGTAAATCACTCCCTGAAAATGCGTTTTTCTGTGTTGGTTATAGAAGACTAAACAAACAGCATATACTAAATAGCTAATTTTTCATAGGCTACATGCAGACATGATTATTAAGGGAATTTCCTGAAGTTACTCGGCAGAGCAGTAGTAGAGCTGGGAATAGGCCAATGCTTCTGAACTCCTTTCTTTGGCTGTTCTGAATCTCTAATTGTTGCCTTTGTACACTGTATTACAAAAGAGAACTTTAATGTGCAGCTAAAATAAAGACCAACTTATGCTATGTCTTTGTACAGAAAATTATTTCTTTTATACTTGAGACTCTGAGAACTCTTAGAATATGGGCATTGGTGAATGCAATGCAAAATTTCAATTTTATTTTTTAAAGCTATTTTTAATTCCAGCACCTACTTTAAGTACTATGCACCAAATTACCAGATATCATTGTGAAAACTGCCCTCACAGTTAGGGTTTGATATAATATATATTAAGGATACTAATGGAGATTGGTATGATGCCAGCTTTTTGATGGATTTTATATGTTACTGATCATCCATATTTTTTTTTTGAAGTTTTACCTGTGGCCAATGTGGTATAAGATTATTGGAGAGAAAATTTAAAGAAAATATGAAGCATATTATTCTCCCCTTCTTTTTCTTTTTTTTAAAGCATCTGGTGCTGTGGGTCAGGGATAAAGTTTGGCAGAATATTTGCACAACCTCTCCACATTTTCAAGTTTTTGATATGAATTTTTCAGCTCTTGTGTCTAAAAAAACCTGTAATAAAATAATTATTTAAATGAAGTTAATCCCTTGCCACATAATGAGAAGGGTTGAGGACTCTCTGTTTTGTGATGCCTGATTATTTTTTTCTTTTCTGAGGAGACAGCACATCAGATGTAGAATGTGCGTCAACCCAGATGAGAAAATCCATTTATATACGTGACCTCCGTATATAATCAGCAGCAGTGGGGCTTTCACTGATGGCGGCTGCTCCTTGTGGGTTAAAATCCAAGGTTTTTCTGGGAACTCGAACTCATTCAGCTGTCCTTTAGGCAGAAGAGTGGTGTGAGTCTCTTACAACAATAAAATAATATTGTCAATGGAGTCCCTTCCACCCAAAGCTACATACACAAGACTGAATACTTTTTTGTTACAAACTAAGAAACTTTATGATGAAGAGAATTAGGGCACGTGCATATCCTGCAGCTGAATGTAGGGACAGAAGAGAGCTGACTCAGAACCTGGAGTCAATTTCTGAAGCCATTGCTCTATTGGTGTAACTCACCGGCCACTCCAGTTGCCATAACATCCTGCTGCTCTCTCTGGATGGCTGCCTGCAAAGCAAAGGCTAGAAGAGGAGAACTGATGGGTTTTCAATGTTCAACATCTCTTTGATGAAAAAAGATGTCATATTTAGAATGTATGATGAGAAGATGAAGAGGCCAAGACCTCACAGGGAAGAGGAGCAGTAGGACTGCAACATGAAGAGAAATGTGAGGACAGATAGTTTGTGTCTTTAGGACCTCTAGGGATGTGAGCAAACAATACTTCACCAATGCTGCTCTAATGGCTTAGAACCTATTCTGTTTGTCTTAGTACAGAGCTGAACCTACTGAAGAAACTTAGCATGGATATGATAGGGACACCTTTGACCACATTTAGAAACTTCAATGTCAGCAAAATCTTGACACTACGCAACAAACTTGGGTGAAATGCTGTTTGAATTTATTTGAAATCTGTTCAGGAATTAGAAAGCTGTAAACTTTTGCTAAGAATACAGATGGACTTCAAAAACATGTTTTGTAGTGCTGTCTCAGAAAAGAAAGAAAAAGGTAAAAAATCCAAATTAATTTAAGTTTAATGGTAGCTCTTTTGAGATTATAAAGGCAGTTCTAAGAAACTCTCTTGCCTGAGGCTACTGACTGCAGTTTTCTCTTATAATTAGACTTTCTTACACTGTGTCACATTCAGTTGCAGTACAACAATTAAACTAAGAAATATGAAAGATATCATCCTCTACACTTTATGTCAGTGAAATAGTTCTTCTAACAACTAAATCACTGCAAGATTTGAAAGACACAGAAAACAGCTCCCTTTTCTCATTGATTATGAGTGCCTGAGACCAATAGGATCTTACTTTTTGAGCAACAGTACTAAAAATAATGTATATTATTATTTTTTATAAAAGATCCTCCCTCTCATAGTATGCAGTTGGCTCAGGATAAATGCTAAGTATAACAACAGGAAAAGAATCAGAAGTTAAAAGAATCAGAAGTTGTTTGGAACTGCTTTTCTAGCCTTTTTATTACCTTTTTTTTTAATATATAATAGCCGAAGTTCCTGGTAGACATGTCATAAAATAAACAGACAAAGTAGTGCTACCAATACAAATTAAGATTGCAATTAGAAACATGCATTACTGGAGGGGGGGGTTGAGTCTTCTAAGTTGCATGATTTATTTTATTTATGGGTGATCTCCACAGTTGTGAGGCTGTGGGCTTGGGCTGTTTTGAAGGTTTGTTTTTTTATGGCTCTCATCAATATTAATGTTGCATTGAGGTTCATATTCCTAATATACCCAGATTGGAAAACGTTGCTTCTACAAAGTTCAGCCAGGTAATTTTGGAGGCAGATCTAATTCCATATCAAAGCTGGCTTAAAAAAAAAAAAAAAAAAGTAAATTAATACAACCTTCCTATTGTTACAGATTTTGTTAAAGTAAATCGCAGAACATATAATACGTAGATATGCTAAAATATGAAAGGAGGTCTTAGTTGTTCAGGAATTACACACTGCAGACTAGACGGCTTCAAACACAGTTATTTTTAAAATTTTCTGATAATTCTTTTTCTTGCATTTGAAAATGCTGATTTTTCAAAACTGAGTCTACCGCAGAGAACAAAGAAGTTTCTTTAGTATAGTTTTTCAAAGCCAAAGCTGTCAAAGTGAAAGAAACCCTGAACAATTTGGCTGCTTGCCTATTTGCATGCCAGAGTTCAGAATTCACTTGTACCTCAGATATGTATCCTGGCTTTAGAGTGGTAATTGACCTGTTCACTCTGTTTTAACTGTACATACATGTATTTTACCCTAGTGTTCAGAAGAATCATACTTAGGATTTGGGTTATGAATAAATTGTTATTTCATCTAATAGTTGAATATTTAACATCTAAAAAATCAGATACTTTTGATGGTGAGCCATATTCTGTATTGGAATAATTCCACTGAATCCAGTGAGTTATAACATGAAATAACTTTTCTCCTCTCCTTTCAACATGAACAATGTTGAAAGCAAAAAACTGTGCTGAAAGAATGCTAAACCAACCAAGTGAAACAATCAAATCTGGAAATGCCTGTGGGCAAAGCCTTTACTTCATTCCCTTGTGCATTGAGATTTTAATTACATTATCACAAACTTTCCCCATGAAATCCCTTCTCCTGTTTCATGGTCTTTTCCTTCTGAATTCAGTGCAATTCTTATATGAAATTAAAGGGTGTCTGGCAGGCATTTCTGATAAAACTCTGGTGTTTATCACTGAAAACACTGACAACTTTCTTTAAGTTACCACTTCAGAGATTGGCTGTTGTTTAGTGAATGAGACACAAACCACACCTCATCATGGATGCACAGAGTTTCTGGGCCAGTCACATAGGTGTGCTTTTGCCACTTGTTCCCAGTTGGGCTTATTTTAGCCTCCAATTCAGTGAGCTCCTGTCACTCCAGAAATAGAAATGGGTTCTGCCTCTTTACAGTTCGATGGCATTAGGGTACACTGTGCAGTGGTAGCTACTAGAGCTTTATACTCCTCATCCTATGGAAATGATTTCTTTTACAATTTTAGAAAAAGTGGAGAATCCTACTACCAGTAGTAGAGGAGCCCTGCTTCCAGACATGTGGGGTATAGGGACAACCAACTGGATCTAGTATGCAACAATCCAACAATATACTCTATTTTTCCTACCCTGATGAAAAGCTGTAACAACAGATGGAGTCCAAAGGCATGGACTAAATGAACTCAATGAACTTTTTTAGGGATGGTCCACAAACTAAGCCAATGACATGTTTGTTTGTGTGTATGTGTGTGTGTATAAATATATATATCAAAGGACTGGAAGAGTGATGATGGTTTACTGGGATGCACTCAAAAGTGTAGGACCTGTTCATGGCGAAAATTATATGGAATAAAAGTGAATACTGTCCTGGTTTCAACTGGGATATAGTGTATTTTACTCTTATTAGCTGGTACAGTGCTCTGTTTTGAATTTAGTTTGAGAATTGTATTGTTAACACACTGATTTTCAGTTGCTGCTAATAGTGCTTACCCTAAATCAAGGACTTTTCAGTTTCCCATACTCTGCCAGTGAGCAAATGCACAAAAAGCTAGGAGGGAGCATGGCCACGATAGGTGACCCAAACTGGCCAAAGGGATATTCCAGTCCACAGAATGTCATGCTCAGTGTATAAACTGCAGGGGAACTGTATGGACCAATCACTGCATTGGACAGCAGGGGTAATTGCATTGTATATCACTTGTCTTCCTTGGATTTTATTCCTTTCCTTTCCTTTATTTCAATCATTAAATTAATCTTATCTCAGTCTACAAGTTTTACCTTCTCCTGATTCTCCACCCTACCCCACCAGGGAAGTGGCTGCATGGTATGTAGTTGCTGGCTTGGATCAAGCCACAGCTACTTAAGCAGATGCTGCTTCTTGTGGTTGTGGGTTTTTTCCAACTTCCCCCTAGCTTTTGCATAGCTATATCCCTTAGGAGACTCAGCTTGTTTAGTATAACCAGAGTTGTCCTAATATTTAGTAAACCACTGAGTCAGCTTTGTCATATAAAGCTCGACTTGGTACTTTACAAGTCAATGTATAGACATAGTTATTTAGTCTTTCTGAAACCAGGCAGGGCATCAAAGGCTTGAAAGATTGCTTGGGTTTATCTGATAAAAGGAAAAAAAGGACAGGAGAATGAATATGGAAAAAATACTGTCTCTTGATTCGTAGAACACAGTGAATGATATATGAAAGACCAGATCAAGCTGAATACAAATGTGAAAGCAATCTCACATGATTTAGAGGAAGGGAAGCTGATGCTGACTTGAAAATGAGAAAAAAAAATATTTTATTTAGAAAAGCCTTCTGATTCAAGAGCTTACATTTCTGTAACGAAAAGACCAAAGTCAAAAAGACAAGGAAAGTGGGAAAGAAGAGGAATTTCCAGAAGAAGAGAAAGAATGATATAAACAGAAAGAGTCTGACATGAAGAAGCAGCTTCTGAAAGACATGTCATACTATTTGACGTAGCATAAGGTGAAACAGTTGAATTTCACAGGATTTCTTGCCTTTCTCGTGAAGAAAGAAGATTTAGAAAGGAATGTCAATAAAACGGAACAGATATATTGTCTTGAAGTTCACTTTTCAGGAAACAGATATTTTTTTCTGTTTTCTTTTTTGGTGTAATATTACATCAAATATTATGGAACCTTTGTTTGAGACTCCTCCTTTGCCCAGAGACTACCTTCAGAATTTCATCAGACTGTTTCCCAAATATCTCAACATAACATAAACAGTTTGAATTTCATTTAGCATATTTTTACTTTTTATGGTTTTTTATGTTCTCAAAAATTTGATAGCTTGATATTTCTGAGAGTCATGATATCACCATATCATGATATGTATCATGTCATTTCTACTTGAGTCATGGAATACATATGCTCCATGATCATGCATGATAAATTGAAGTTTTGACATTTCGTACGGAAAGATAATGTGATTGAATGTATAGATCAGATTCAAGTAGACTCTAAAGTTTCTGCCATCTATTTGCTGTCAGATACAGAAACTCTATGTACAAATAATGCTTTTTGGATTTTGAATAAGCATAAGTAGCCCATGGCTGTCTGTGTTAGCCATTTTCTTAATTTGGAAACTGTTTTTTCTCTGTGGTATTATTCAGACAAATAGGAAAGAGTTACACTTTCCCTTTGAGAACAGAAATCAGCTCTCACCCAAAGTTAATGCTTTAGGTTATTAGCTCAAGAACAGTACTGCACTAGCCACAGTTCCACAGATCCAGGATATGGGCAGGCTATAGTTATAGCTGAACTGGAATAAATTTACAAGTGTCCTTTAAAAAAGTGAGTTGGAAATACAATTAGCTAGAAAGTTTTAGGCCTCAGGCTGTCCCCATGTGTTGTAAGATGGGCTGATGGGGGAGAAGAGTGGCCTGGTTGAACAGAGAACTTTTCCTGGAACTCAGGAAAAACTGGAAAGTTTATGACCTTTGGAAGAAGGGGCAGAAAACTCAGGAGTACTATAAGGATATCATGAGGTCAAGAAGGGAGGGAATTAGAAGGGCCAAAGCCCAACTGGAACTTAGTCTGACTACTGCTGTAAAAAACAATAAAAATGTTTCTATAAGTACATCAGCAACAAAAAGGGGGCTAAGGAGAATCTCCATCCCTTATGGGATGATGTGACCAAGGGTAAGGAGAAGTCTGAGGTACTTGATGCCTTCTTTACCTCAGTCTTGAACAGTAAGACCAGTTGCTCTCCAGGTTCCAGACTCTGGGGCTGGAAGACAGGTACAGAGAATGGAATGAAACCCCCATAATACAAGGGGAAATGGTTTGTGACCTGCTACAAAACTTAGACACACTCAAGTCTGTGGGGCTGGATGGGATTCATCCAAGGGTACTGAGGAAGCTGTTGGAAGTGCTCACCAAGCCTCCAACTCTCCATCAATTATCAGCAGCCTTGGCTAAGCAGAGAGGTCTCAGGTGACTAGAAGGTAGCAAATGTGAGGCTAGGACAACCTGGACCCAGCCAGCACAAGTTTATGTAAGGCAGGTTCTGCTTGATCAACTTGATCTCCTTCATGGATATTGTCTACCTGGACAAATAAAAAGCCTTTGACCTCATTCCCACAGCATTCTTTTGCAGCAAATGGAGCCTATGCCTTGGATGGGGCACTGCTTGCTGGGTCAAAAAGGCCGATTGTGTGAGATTCAACAAGACCAAGTCACAAGTCCTGCCCTTGTGTCACAACAACATTCTGCAGTGCTCCAGGTTGGGGGCAGAGTGGCTGGAAAGCTGCCCGTGGGAAAAGAACCTGGCGGTGCCAGTTGACAACAGCTGAACATGATCCAGGGTGTGTCCAGGTGGCCAAGGCAGCCTTGGCCTGTATCAGCAACAGTGTGGCCAGCAGGTCTGGGGCAGTGATTGTACCGCTGTACTCAGCACTGGTGAGGCCACACCTCGAATGTTGCGTCCAGTTCTGGGCCCTCACTGCCAGAAGGACATTGAGGGACTGTAGAATGTCCAGAGAAGGGCAACAGAGCTAGTGAAAGGTCTGTAGCACAAGTCTGATGAGGAGCAGCTGAGGGAGCTGTGATTTTTTAGCCTGGGCAAACAGAGGCTCAGACAGAGCCTTGTTGCTCTTTACTACTACCTGAAAGGAGCTGGTAGTGAGGGGAAGTCAGTCTAATCTCCCAAATACCACGTGATAAGGCATCAGCAAAGAGGTTGTGTCAGGGAAGGTTTAGATTGGATGTTAGGATGACTTTCTTCACCGAAAGAGATGTCCAGCATTTGAACAGGTTACCCAGGAAAGTGGTGGAATTGCCATGCCTGGAGGTGTTTAAAGACTTGCAGATGTGGTACTTAGGGGCATGGTTTAGTAGTGGATTTAGCAGTGCTGGGTTAATGGTAGAACTTGATGATATTCAGGGTCTTTTTCAACCTAAATGATTCTTTGTTTTTAAGGTGTTGGTTATTCAATGATCTGCCATAGGTAATTTTAAAAGTGCTTTTGAGCTTAAAAAGGTTTGTGGATATACTAAAACATTAAAGAGCATTAGGTAAAAGGGGTGCTTTCACCTCTTCCATGGCTAAGCTAGCTACACAACTGGAAGTTGCTGGGGAAAGTATGAATAATATTTGTGCTGATCTTTCTGAGAAACTTTTCCATTTTTATGCTTGCTTTACATAAATGCATGTATGCACACAACAGTATGCCTGTAGATGATATAGTGTGCATTCCTGAAAGTATTTGGATTATTACATGTGGTGAGGATGGCATGCCTGTGGTAGTCCACTGTGAAATCCTGGCTCAATACAAGGCAGTAAAGCTGTGATGAACTCCACAAGGTCCAAATTACAGTACCCCTAGCTCTGGTATGTGTTCTCCATGGCTGCTCTCAAAGAGCTGGTGAATGCTGCCTCAACAAAGTCTCTGCACTCAAGCAGGGTGGGTGCTGCTGCCGCTGTCAGTGCAGCATCCATCACTGCAGGAAACCAGGGCTGGGATTTCATCCGTAATGTACCTTTTGTTTCCTGATGAGAGTTACTTTGGAAAGCATTAATGTTCTGATCTTGAGATGGCTGTATGCAGCTGTAGGACCTACAACATATTTTAAGAAGCTATTTAAAACCCCTACACTGAGTCTGGATAAACCAGTCCTGAGGCCATGATTATACTAGGAAGCATGAAGCAGACAGATTGCTTGAGATCAGCAGCAGAAGAAAATGGATTAATGATGGCTTTCAAAATGTAAGGAAACTGTTTCTGGAGTATTTATTTTTTGTTAGTGGTTGTTTTTCTTCAGTTTTTTAAAGTGAGACAGAGTAAAGAAATGAGGAAAACACATTTTGGAGAAAGAGAAGAAAGTCATGATGCAGTTTAGTTGTGCTGCTGTCACATGTGCCCAGGCTGCTGGACATATATACACATGATGAAGTGAAGGTACCTTTGAGGGACTTCCTGGGCACCCACCTGGGAACCCCCATGTGCTGTTATGATCCTGTGCCTCTGTGCAGACAGCTGCTGTTGGCCCTCCCAGTCATGCACTGTGGAAAATTGTGAGTGAGTGTGCAAGTGCAAGAGTGAGCTGTGTGAGTAAAGTCTTCAATGGCCAGTGTGAAAGGTTACCATTTATCAAAAATAACACGTGTTCTATTACAGAAACCAGACTTATTATTAAAGTTCCCATAATCTTTTTTTTTTGTGATCTTTCTCCTTCAGTTCAGTTGTCTCATCATGAATAATTCACTTCTTTTTTCTACTCGTTCAACATTGCAGCCATATGTGGTCTGGGTTTTTTTCAACAATTGTTATTATCTCACAGAGTCATGGAATGGCTGAGATTCAAAGGCATCTCTGGAAGTTATGTGGTCCAACCCTCTTCCTCAAGCAGGACGTTCTAGGACCACATCCAGATGGCTTTTATTTACCTACAGGGAAGGAGACTCCATAATCTCCCTGGGCAACCTGTGTTGCCAGTGCTCAGTCACTCATGATTAAAAAAAAAGGTGTTTCCTGGTGTTCAGATGTTCCTTTTGTGTTTCAGTTTGTAACCTTGCTCAAGTTCTTGCTGGAATAAATCAGAAGGCAAAATATAAGCTGCAAGTATCATCCTGTATAATTATCATAAGATTAAAAGAGAGGAGAAAAATGATCAGTGAGTTTTTGCACTAGAGGCTGACAGGACTAAGTTTTTTTTTGTCCAGGACTTATTTTAATTAGACATTTTAGAGGGCTGAGGCCATCAAATTTACCAATTGTAAACCAGCTATTATAAATGGGAATAATAAAATCATTCCCATTTTATTGTTGTGACTGTGTCAGATCCATGTCCACATATACAGATTATTTTCCTGAAAGTTTCTTGTGGTGAGATTCATCTCCAATTACCTACACTATAGGTAATATAGATATGTAGCTGTCCAAACTCACACTATAGTTATTAGAGACCTTGTTAATGGAAAGAGCTGGTTTAAATATTAATCTGTTCAAGTTTCATTTCTACTTTTCAATATAATGAATTGACTCAATTTCAACTGCTTCTTCTTTGGAGCTAATCAAAGCTCAGACGTAGCTCACATGAAAACATCTCTACTGAAGAAAAGTGAGTTTGAATCTGACTCTTAATGGTATCACAGAAAGGAATGCTGGTTAAATGAAACCCTGGTTAGCAGCATAAGTGTAATCTACCTGTCTCAATATAATGCACTTTTTAATCAATAAATTAATACTATCAAGTTGAATCAGAGCAATAAATAGGCTTTGAAATGTCATATTGATAAGTCTTCATGACTAACTGCTCAGCTGGATTTTTTTTCTTCGAATTATCTCCAAAAGTAAAAATTAATTTCAAACACCAGCACAAGTGAGCAGTAGGTTTGTGGTGACTGCAGTATTATGAATTCCTGAGCACAGTGTTTATGCTGGGCTTTTTGGTTTTTTTTCTTGTCAGGGAAATTCTTGCAGAAAAGTTTTGCATTTCCATTACAATTATAATTGTGCTGTTTAAAGGATTGGTCACCAATGAATGCAAATAATCTATTAATGAAAATAAGAGAGACTCTGAAAACAGCTTTATTGATAATAAATAGAGCAGACCCAAGCTGAGGCGACAGGAATGTGCAAGAGGTGCTTCTACTGAAAAAAACAGGTTTTTTAGTGAATAATTCACATAATTTCCAAAGCTAAAGGGAATTCTCCCCCTCCAGAGGCTAATGAAAAGAATTGTTCACCTCCTTCTCCTTTAGACTCTGGCTTTATGTTTGGCTAGTACCAAATTAACCCTCAAATCTTGGTTCAGCCAAACTCACAATCCCAATCCAATCCTGAGTTACATGCCAATAGTTTTCAGTGGCCTGATTGTCAAAGCTACAGTTGTAACTTCTGGTTGATGCAAGTCATCTTTCATCTTCAGCCACTGCAGCTCTATGTCACTCTATTCTCTTCTTTGTGACCAGCCCTTTTTATTCCAAATGTTATGAGCATCTGGACTTCACTCATCTTGTTTAAAGAAAACTTGAGCTTTGTAGAATTCATGATCCAGGTCTTGTGCACATCTGCAAGGGTTCCTGAGTTCTGTTATGGGCGTATTGTGAAATAAGATTGAGTCTAACTGGAAATTTAGCAAAGCAGAGACACTCATTTACTGCTGACAACAGCTGTTAAAACACATAGAAGCAGGGCAAAATCTTATATTTTCAAGAGAGCATGATTTAGCATTCATTTAGCTTCTTCTAACCTTTCTAAGCAAGTACCAGCTCCCAGAGATGGTTTGGTATTACATCATCTTGCTGCCAATGCTATGGAGAGCCTTTAATGTTAAATGACTTAAATGCGCTCTGCACCTTAAATGTGTTTTCCTTGTACTGTAAAAGTCATCCCTTCCACTCAGTTTGTGTGGGCATTCTGCCAGAGCATCCTAGTGGCAGCTATACAGTGCTTTGATATTTTACTGTAAGCGCAGCACGAGGAGAATGATGAGAGGGAAAGTCAAAGGTTGAGCACTGCATTGTGCAGTGAACACTGTAAAATAGGAGGAACAGGGCCTTGGAGGAAAGATACGGACAGAAATACATCTTTGCTAATGAACTCTAGGAAAAAATAATTAGTTTATTGGCATGAAAATCTTGTACCATTTCCAACATCTGTTTTACATTGAGCTAATGAAATGACTGTGGTGTACCAGAGATACTGCCTGCTGAAAAGTCCATATTCTTTCCCTTTTAAAAAAATCATGCTATGCATTACAACTCAAATCAGCTTAATTTTCAAATAAAAGTTTTATTACTTAAGTCAGTGACATTGTATGAATGAGGTTTGTATTTCATGAAGGTAATTCCTTGCTAACTGCTACTGTGGATATGCTAGCTATGCTGCCTTTAAAAGGGAATGAAAGCGTGTGTCACTTTTATGTACTCCACTTTCATCTCAGATTCCTGCTGCTTAGAAAGTCTTCTGTACGAAAAGAAAACTGAATAGCAACAAATCAGGGCAATTCACTAAATAAATGGAATGGAGGAAAATTGGATTCCACCTGTTCAGGCTTACTTAATTGAAAATCAGTCAAGGAAGCTGAGAAATGTTCCTAACAATAACAGAAAATTATGATTTTTCTAGTGCCCTTGGAGTCCATAGCAGAGTACAAGAAATCTTATGGCAGAGACTAAATACTCCAGTTGTTTCAGTCACAGCAAAGGTTTCATTCCATTATAACTGCAGTAATTTCATGTATTGAACTCTAGCAGAGAAATGTTGCACACTGTATTTATCTTTATATGGGAAACTTTACCTTGCCTGCCTATGCAGTGTCAGCTCATATCATTCTTTGTGAAATGTAATGATGGAATTGGGGCATGTGGATCATGATTTGTGGGTTCAATATACCATAAACTCTTCTGGTTTCAGCTAGCAAAGTAGGTCTGATTTTATTTAACAGTTCACACAGGACACATGCTTGTGTGACAAACTACCTTGTTTTCAGTTAGTGTAGGCTGACTTGTAAGAAAATAAACACATCCACAATTTATATTATCAGCTTAACACAAAGTATTACACAGTAGTGGTGTTTTATGCTGGAACAAGAGCCTAATTAATATGCATCATCTTATCTGCTGTGCTTTCAGAATAGCATTTTTAATTGTGATTTCACTGCAAGTTATAGTATGTACATGAACTTTCAGACAAAAGTCCCACTTTTCTGGTTTGGTTGGGTTTTTTTGTTTTGGTTTTTTTTTTTTAGTTTGGGTTTTCTGGTTGATTAGTTGGTTGGTTGGGTTTTTTTTCTTTTAATTCCCAGTGTCTGAGTAATATTCTTTCACTGCTATAGGAAGAAGAAATTTTTTTCCTCTTCTGTTCTTTTTCTTGGATTTTCAGGTTTTGCATCAGCATATTTTCATTAATAAAATGACATAGAACAGATGTTTTCAAACACCTTATTGCTGTGTCAAGATGGGCCACAGGATGTGCACATTGACAGCAGTTTGGGCAATTCAAGCATTGGATATCTTTTGGGTTGATTCCAATTTGCAAGGTAGCTGCATGCAGTCTCTGAGCTTTCAGGGAGCAGTTACTGCCTAACTAGATGCTCCATTTATGCATAATCCAGTTTTGGTGTGGTTTTTATGGGCTCCTAGGGGGCAACAACATTCTTCTGTCTCTCAGGCTCTGAAAAAACAAATCCTGAGGTTGATTTTTCTTTCTTCTCTAGTTTATGACAAAGCTTGAGACACTCCACACTGGAATTGTTAGTTAATTCATTGGGTTCAGCAATCTGGATTTCAGAAAGCAATTGTCTCTAGTGCATTTACCACATTTTGGGTGGATTTTCTCCTGTGATCACTTACAAAAGTAAGCTTGTTCACAGTCCTCAGGAAATGTCTAATTTAAATAGTTATAAGTTATTAGAGCCAAGCACACTTTTCCTCCTGTCTAGAGAGTTCCTACTGCAGTTCCAGGAGTTAATTGGTAAATATTTTCCCAATAACTTTTAGAATTAGTTACTGCATTACAAGAAGTTCAGAATTTCTGTTGCCTAAACCATTAACTTAGAATCTTGTATCTGTTGACTGTTGCAATAAGAAAACAACTATTTTCTTTAAGATGAAGTCGTTTAAAAACAGTACTAAAAGTTTTTTCCAGGCACTGCTAGTAAATACATTCAATTCCTAAAAATTACAAGAAAGCTGATGTATAAACACATAGTAGGGTGGGTTGGTCAGCTACAATCTGTCTATATTACTTTTCCAGGAGCAGGTAGTGTCTGCACCCCTCTGAGATCCCAATTGTCAATTGAAGGGAGGAAGGACAGTCTGGGACCTTGGTGGACTGCCCCTCGCAGCAGGGCTTGTTTTCCAAATGGGCTCATGTCGCTTCTTGTGTGCCAGAACACCATCTAGGAAGGAGTTTCTTTTGGCCATACATGCCTGAGAACTGGCCTTTTACCTCAGCAATGCAATAGCAATCCCAGATGGTGTTGTGACTGTATTTTATTGGCCTCAACTACTCTTCTGGCTATCGTCTAACTGCTTGAAGTTACAAAATAAATCTTTGTTAAGAGCATGGTGCAAAGCAACCATGCTCTTAACAAAGGTGCAAAGCACTTCAAAGATGGAATCCTGAATTCTGGTCCCAGTGCACATTGAGGAGGGTCCATTCTGATGCCTCCAGCATCACTGATGTGCCTTCCTGCTCTCTTCTCTTATTGGAGTCACCAGTGAAGCCCTCATTTATGCTTTATGGTGTCAGCAGGAATAATTCCAGCTCTTTTCTCTTTTTTGAAAACAGGGAGATTGGGAAAAAGCAAAAAAAGAAAGTATGAACACTAGAATAGACAAAATTAGGTCTGTTATTTGTTATGATCAAGAAAGAAAATTTTTTAAAGTGTACAATCTAAAACCCATCCTGTGCTTTTCTAATTATTTTTCTTATGTACAAAAGCAGAACAAAAGTTTATACTCAAGATATGGGTTTCTGAAAGCAGAAGCTCATTTAGAAAATATTGTAAAGTTCTTATTTAATTGTGGTATGTCTGTCTTAAACAGTAAAATAAATTAACTTTTCAGGGTGTTCAAAGCTTTCATCTTTAGATAATATTTTACATCTTTACAAAACTATGGAGAGGAAAACCTTCATAATGTAATGCTATGTTCTATTTTTGCTTTTATACATAAATGATTAAAATTTTATATTGGTGATAATGTAATATTTGGTGCCAGGTTTGCTTTTGATTTTTTGTGCTTTTTAATATTAAATTAGTGTTAAAGATTTTTTTCACTGTTTTAATTTCAGATTTGGATTCTCTAACAGGGCATGCATTTCCAGGTAAAGTGGACAGTTAGATTAGATTATGTTATTTGTTTGTTTTATACTGAGTTTATTGCATTTTCAGGGGAGGGGGGGAGGGGGGAAAGGTGTGTTGTGAAATTTATTTGGTGTGCTTCAGACAGCATTTTGTTACATATCAAAACTGTACTCTTGGTTGACTTTTTTTTTTAGATTTCAGATGAATGAAGAACAGGTAGCTATTACCTGCACTAGTTTAAAGAATAGAATTGAAAATTTGCTTTAAATGTTAACTATTATATCATTAATGTTAAACAAACCAAGGTGAGAGAAGCATTATTACAAAACAACAAGTCCTAATGATAAGATTTTAAGTAATTCAAACTTGCATGTGATTCTGCAAGGAAAGTAAAAAACACTTGTCAGTATTTAAGGAAAGCAAAGATTCAAGAAATACAAGACTTAGTTTCCAGTTTTATTACTAGAAGTGTATAGGAAAGAGGTTTTGAATAATAAGAACATCATTTTCAGTAGAGAATCAAGAAAGAATGAGAACACAATTATATTAATTCTCTGGATTTTACTGTACACACGCATTTTTTATGTTGTGTGGAACTTAATTTTAAAAAAAGTACACTCAAAAAATTTAGAATTTTACAACTATAATTAGTCTACAATTCAAACATTTTGAGTTGGGAATTTTTTAGCAGAAATACAAGAGCGGTGAATTTGATGCTAAGTAATCATGTGAACTTCTGTGTTACTTGGGTAGAGGTTTTGGCACAGGAAGAATTTAAATGGCCACCGTTTGAAAAAAAGTAAATTTCTGCTGCAAATATGCAGACTCTTTCTGTACTTAAAATTTTCTTGAATAATCCTTCAGTTGAACAGGCTGTGAAAACTAAGGCATAATATTTGTATCCCAAAGAGATTTAGTCAAAATTTCTGATTATATTTATCATTAGAACAATATTACTATTTATTATGTCAATGGCTTCTAATGTGTCTATTGCATAGTACAATATTCCTCCTTCCATTTTTGCTTAAAGATTATTCTTTTAAAATTATGGCTCAGTAGATTCATTTGAGGTTTTCCAAACATTCCTGCACTGTACGCATTAGGAATACTGTAAGATATGGACCAAAAAGGAACAATAGAACATAAAAGTTTAGAAGTTATTTATAATAAAACTTGTGCACAGTGTGGAGCAGATCTGGGTACAGATTCTGTCAGAGTTATTTGTACTCAAATGCAGTAGCACAAGTGATGCCTGTTTGAGAAGTGAGAAGAGTGTAAGCATAGATTTTGTAATTTTCATCCCAGATGAGGAAACTCTTATTCTGAGTATTTTGGTTTGATCGGAGTAAGGATACCCATGGAATAACATAGTGCTTAATTAGGGCATCTTGGAAATTTGATCTTCATAACTGCTGTCAAATATATGCATGTGTCACAAAAATAAGCATTGGGACAAGCAGGATCAGTGTGTCTTTTTTTTTCTCTCCGCTTTTTAAAGGTTGAGTCTGCTTTTGGTTTTGCATGAATATTTTGTGTTACTAGATGGTGCTGTCATAGTGTGTCCCATTCTTACTTTGTAATATCACAATGTAATCATAATGACCAATACTGACAACAGAGCCTTATATTAATATGTATGCTTCAGACTTATGGCAAAGAGAAATCATCCTTATTCTGCATGGAAAATGTCCTGAATTGCAGGACAGGTGATTTACATGTCTGCTTCACATTCCAGATGTAGCTGTGCACAAATCCATCAAATGGCCTGTTATTTAGCACAGACAGAAACATCTTTGAATCTAACTGACTGTCAAAGGCATGTAGGAGAATAGTATAGAGTAGCTAATAAGCATAAAAGTCTGGCATGGATGGCACTTAAATAGATATTTATTTGGAGACTCACCATATGAACGTGGTCCTGTGCGGTTTACAGAAATCCCTAGAAGAACCATTTCTCATTTTATGTTTTATTTGATGGAGCTGAGATATAATCTTTTCACATAAAAGGGTAAAAGTAGCAGAATGTTCTGTCTTGGCTTCACTTTTATTTACATTTAATAATCAAGTCATTATAGTATTCTGTTATAATAGTGCAGAATGTATTGTTACAGATGTAGCTAAACTGAAAACCAAAAGGGATGCTTATGTATCTAGTTATGCTGGAAAACACAGAACAGTAAATTCTGATACCTGTGTGTTCATATGATTAGTTAGGCTAAAATGTTTTAACTTTCAGGAGACAGAAGAGATCGAGGTGTTACTTATAAATCTTCAATAGCAATTAGTCAATTAGTTTTGTCCAAATGATCTTAGTGTGTTAACAGGTGATTTGTATCTCACACTGAGCAAACAAAACAAACTCATTTGATATTTCTATTTATCTCACCTTGGAAAAAAGCACACCGTTTGAGCTAGTCCAGTAAGATTCATTAGTGAGACCTCTAAGGGTATGGTGATCTAATAGTTTTCATTTGACCCTTGGCCAGTGCTCTGCAGGAGCAGAGCATGAAATGGCTCCTTTCCTTAAGTCATTTAGCAGCAGCAGTGAAATGTTGAGTAGGTGCTACTGCCAGACCCTTAGCAGGGCAGACAGATCAAACCTTCTGCCCTGACCTAATCACACAAGTTCCAGGGCTGAAGCAGTTTGCACCCATCTAAATGATCTCAAATTCATGTGAGTTCCCATTTGGATACGACTGCTTTGTGAATTTCAGGCTAACAGAAAGTATTTTCCCTATCAACCCTGGCAACTGCATCAGCTGCCCCATATTTCCTGTAGATTTAGGCAATCTCTGCTACTTCAGAGACAGATCAGAATATAAACCACACCAAAGTATCTGTCTGATTTTTATGTGAAAGGAAAAAGAAATTATTTATAACCCTTGCAGTTGATCAGATGAAACCCTAAAGTATGAGATTTGATTATAGTCATTGTCTTAATGCAGAGCTGCAAGTGTTATGGGCATGTTGAGAACTTCCAGAAGCTGGATTAAAGCATCTCTTTTACAATGATATCTAATCTCGTCCTAAAGCTCCAAGCAATGGCGAGTCCACCAGCTCCCCTGGTAAGCCGTTCCAATATTTAATTACCCTTAGTGCTAGGAAATTGAAATGTTGTGGAAGGGTTGAATTTGTCGAATTTCCGCTGCCAGTCTTCCTTTTGCTATGCCTTTGTCAGCAACACTGAAAATTCCCCCTTTTTCAGGTATGTTTTCTGAACAAGTGTCTATAAAAAATTGCAGTGACCTGTTGAAAAGTCTCTGGGCACAAAAGCTATGCCAACTGGCCTGATGAACCTATTGCCTTGATCTGCAAACCTGGCCTCTTTCACAGATTATCAGAATTTTATCACCCCTATGACTACTAAAAATTTATATACAGCAGTCAAGGTACCTTTTAACTTTTGTTCTGGTAAATTTGATATGTTGTACTGCTTAAGGCTCACACTGTAAGACTGGTTTTCTGACAGCTGTTTTAGAAACTCTAGCCCCTTTTTTTTTCAAAAACTATGAGAATATATTAATGTAGAATTATGTAAATGCTGTATATAGAAGTAAAGTTCTTTCTTATTTGTACATAACACCTCCTTTTTTATTCTCCCTTTTTAAGGATTTAGTTACAGTTCAGATTACAGTGATTGTCTGTGTCAAGCAAACCAAGTGGTAATCCCAAAAGGCAATTGATAGAATAGGAATGAGCATTTTTCCCTAGTTTGATGTGGTTAATATGAGATTTGAGGTGAAAGGGAATGCTCTTATGGCAGCACATGAAATCTAGCTGTTTCCAGTCTGGTGAAACCTGGGTGGGCACTGAGTTTTGGGTGAGAATTAGTCCAAAGAAGGAGGATTAGCCAGGGTGTATCTCTAAGGAGTGGGATGAAGAAAAGGTTAGAGACTTTAAAGCCCCATTCCAATGCATTCCTCAGACTGCATCCCTATAGCTAATATCTTGTGTTAACTCACTTAGAAGGTTAAGAATGTATCTCTAACACAGAGGAGCTCCGTGGTGAAGGTAGTTAGTAGCAGTTGTTTGCTCCAATTTCCAGTGGCTGTGAAGCACTTTTATGCATTCCTGTTCTAGATCAAATTAGTTAGGTGCCACCCAAGTTAGGCATCTACAGGAGGTAATCCAAATGCACCTTCTGCATCTCTTGATTTTTCTTTTAATTCTGCTTTAGTGTGCAGTGTTTTCTGTTTTTCCTACTACCACCCCAAAGTGCCCAGCCTCAGTAAGATCCATAGACTTTGTATTTCATTGTGCTAATGATGAATGCTGTTTTTTGGCAATTCATCCAAATAGGCTTGAAGTTTTCTGAAATACCTCAGGGACAAAGCTGCTTTTTTTTTTTTTTCAGATTTCATCACTGTTGGCAATATAATGCTAGATTTAAACTTCAGTTTTTTGGTTTTTTTTTTTTTTTAATTCCTGAAAGCCATTTAATAGTCTAGGGAAAAGACTGCTGTCTTCAGCACTGTCAGTAAAACCAAGATAGTATTAAGTGGAATGAGCATTCTCAGGTCTTTGTATAATAGCTCAAGCTGTGTAGGAGTTTGGCACATGCAGTCCTGTAGGAAGTGTTTAGAGAGAGTGTCTCAAATGCTAATCAAATATGAACTCCAAATATCCATTCTAATTTCTGGGTGTATCTGATCAAGGTAGTTGGTTGGTGACCTGCTTATTTTCCAGAAGAAATAAAACTTTGTCCATATAATGAGCATAATTTCATGAGTTACTTTATGGCCAGTTGAACTGTGCACTTTCCTATTCACAGATCTGCTAGGTCAAAAACTTAAACGGACATTTCATTCAGTACACCAGTACTGGGTGTTGTGGTTGAAATAAAAGTTTATCTGTGAGTGTCTGCTCAGCCATTTTATTTGCAGTTACCGTAGCATTGAGTCAGAAGCACAGAAAGGCTCATCTTTATCCTTTTTCTCTGCCTTTGCCCAAAGCATGTGTAAGGTTGGGCAGAATATTAATGAAGATTGGATGGCTTAGGACAAATAACACTAAGTAGAATTTAGTTCAAGAGTATCAACAACAGAATATCAAAGTTTAGTGCTATTTGATTAGAGCTGCCAGATTTTTAAAGAACAAATTTGGAGAAAATACTATTTTGCAGCTGGTTTTGTCTATCTTGATTTTACCTGAGGAAATGCTTGCCTAGTGAATTGAGTCTGGCTAAGTGTTGGAGGTTTTTTTTAGTCTTTCTACTGAATTTCACTAACATTATTTTGATGTTCAAAATAAGGAAGATCTGTTATCTTAGGCTGAAGACAAGCTTGATTTACAAAAAAAAAAGTAAAACAAAACATAAAATGACAGTCATCAAACCATAAGGGGGTGGAGTATGATGAGCTAGTAAACAAAACAAAAAACTAAAAAGGTCACTCACAGCTGAGCTCCTATTGAGTTTCTGTAAAACTGAAAAGACAGAATCACAAATTAAAAATAAGTTATCTTTCATTTATTGTACTCATCTAGTAGTCATATAGTATAGATCTTATCCAAATTAATCTCTTTTAGTTCTGTTAGTATCTTATAGTTCCATGTTTGCTCCTTGACTTTTCTGACTTAAGTAAAAACCATGAGGAGAAAGTTTGTGTGTACCCTATCTTGCCTTTAGAGTCTTGATTGGGATGTAACTGTGTGTAGCTCTGCTGTTCAAAATATCAGTTTTCCAGATGAATCTGCAGGTAAAAACCCAAGGCTTTTCTACCAACATTAAAACTCTGTTCTGGGAATTTGCACTTGGGGTGGATATTAAAACATTATTTCAAATCAATTGAATTTTTTTGAATTTGTTTTTTTTTCTGAACTCCTTCAGGCTCCTGGTCTAAAATAGCTTTTAATCTGGTTTAAATCTGGGTTGCTCTGGAGCCTCCTGTTCTGGGTGATTGAGCAATGAGGATTGCACGTCACTGAGCAAACTTTTCCTGGGGTGGGGAAACAAACATGTTCTGGGAAAGCGGAGCTGGGGCATGCACAGCATGGTGATGTGTCCTTGCTCTAGACTGCAACTCAGTCATGGAGTTACAAAAATGGGAAAACAAATGAAAATGCCTAATCATGCAGGAACTTGACCTTTGTGTGAATTTCATTCCTGTTTTCAAATGTTTATTTCTGTATTCTCAATTTCACCTGTTTAGTTTCCACCTAAATATATGCAAAAAGGAAAAATGAAAGGGATATGAACTTTTCTTGAAAATTTGGTAATTTCAGAAGTGAAGGAACTATATATTCCTTCTTTGAAATTAAGCATCTCACAGAGACATATGGTGCCGATGCTTTGCCACAGGAGTTTATTTTACACTTTAGAATTACTTGGTCTCATTTCTTTGATTCTTTGCTATGATTCATAGTTGTTTAACAAGAAGTGTATAAAGAACTGTTGATACAGAGGTACAGCAGGTACTACTAGTAATTCTTAGGCATTTATATAACATGAGTTATAAAAAGTCTCAATGAGTTCTGCACAATACTTGATTTTGCTTAATGTAAAGTTAATGATCAATTTTTACTTGTACTTTTAATTAATTCTTTTTTGATATTTTATTAATTATTGTGTTTAAGTATTCTGGGGTATTTCATGTTAAGGGTACAGGATGAATCAGACTAATTATGTACCTCATTCAGTACTACCAAACAAAATTTAAAGGAACTAAAATAAATTTAAAAAATATTTGGACTCTACTAGATACTGTAGAGCTACATGATGTATCTCTGATTTGCAAATGCATGAAGTCATGGCTTGATTCTTCTTTAAGTAAGCTTGTATTTTTAGAAATATCTGAAATATAATTATTTGAGAGCAGCAAGGGCTACGGTATTTATGATACTGTGTTTGTCAAATTATTCCCAACGTTCAATTAACGCAGCAATTTTTCCAAACTGTCATTCAACAATTGTTAGTCTTAGCTCTATGTTTAGACTGGTGCTGCAGGAAATTGTTGCAGCACTTCATAACGTTAGGAGAAACAGGTCAAAACAAAACCCTGAAATGTTAAAGTCTCCTAAAAGAAGTATATTCAGATGTTTTAAACTACTTCTATAGTCCACAAGAACTCATATGAAGAAAGATATCAAACTGGAATTAGAGCCAATGCCAGATCCTTAATGGTGAATAATTTAATTTTTGAATTGAAAAGAGGACAACCATGTTGGCAGACAAAGCTTGGTGATTTGCAAGCTCTGACTGCTCATTTAAAGCCTGTGTCATTTAATTTTCTCATTTTGATGGTGTGGATTAAATATAGATTTTTTTCACAGCTACATTTAGAAAATGCCTTTAATTCATCAGGTAAAAGCTTTTCAAAATAGACAAATATTAAATACTGCATCGATGAGGTTTGTATTTACTGTGATCATATACTGTCCAATGTTACTCCTTACACTCATGTTAAGGTCAGCTTATAGCAGCTGAAGGTTGTACTTAAAATATTTTACAAAGTAGTTCATATTAGCGCATATTCCTCTAATATATATATTTTTACAGGACACAATATGAATAGTGACCATTATTATCCTCAGTGGCCAATTAAATGGTCAAGCAGCACTTTTGAATGAATTTTAGTTGTTTGTTGTAGGCAAAAGGGAAGATTTTTAAAAAATTGTTTATATTGTAGCTCTAAATTTTTCTAAGTATTACTTTGTCAAATATTATTTTCCCTCAAATTATATCACCTCATTGTGATTTTTAAGTTTATCATTTTGAAATGTATATTTATTTCAGACCTTAAAAGTTTTTCTTTTCTTGAAATGAGCGGTTTGAGCTGTGAGTTACAAAAACTATCCAAGGAGAATGGATGTCCAGATTATTTTCTATAAGCCAACAAATTCTGCACAGAAGCTTTTTGTATTGCTTAGATCACAAGTCAGGTATTTCTTCCCTGGTACAAGATTTTTAACAAGGAGAAATCCTACTGCTATATAAACATATTCTTATAAAAATAGTAAATGACACTCTCAAAGCTAAAATGCCATAAAGCAGTCTTTACTACTTCAAAGTAAACTGGATGATAGAATTTAAATCTTATTTTTGACATAGTTCTAGAACTATTTCCTGATTCAGCTTTCAGCCAAGGATGTGGTCATAATGACTAGAGGTGATAGCAGCTTGAGTTTCTTTGATTGTCTCTACCTCTGACTAAATATGGTTGGGATTCTTGTGATCATAAATTTTGGAGGTGGTAGCATAAGACTTATCTATCAAGATTAGTGACTCGTATGTGTGTTTCACTTTAATGCAAGACTAGGCTCTGTTAATATGGAGATGACTTTTTACAGTCCTGGTGGTTAACACTCCATCAGTTTTTTCAGAAACAGAATAGTTATTATTCTTGTTAGTTGGGCAGGCATACTCAACCTGCCTCATAGGTTAAGAACTGGTCATTGCTGTGATTACGAGTCTGTCAGAGAGGATTACAGAATTTGTCATGTAGGATAATAAAGGCTCATACACTATTTCAGTAGCGTAACCTAATGCTCAGTTATTGCGTATATTCAACTGCAGGATAAAAATACCCCTGTAATAATTACTCTGGTAGGGGTAATGCTTTTTTCTTTTTATATCAGTTGAACATGTAAGCCTTCATCAAGATGCTAGATCATATGTACTTCATTTGTATGAATGAAATTATAATCAGGTTGTGCATATTTGTTTGGATGAATGTAGAAGTAGAGGATTATTCCTCTGTGTCAGGATCTTTGGCTGTAAAATATTCAATGCATTGCATTGGAGCTGGAAAAAAGAAGCTAACTGCCATGATTACATTTTATATTTTCTTTGGGTGAAATTCATAAGTAGCATATATTGCATCTCAGTCTTGATCCCTGGGTTGCTCCTACCCGCAGGACAAGTGATTGTACTCCGGCATCACTTTTCCTTTTCCAGCTACCTGTGTCAGTTTCCATCTTTGGGGTGCTGTTCAACTTGCCAAAATGAGAAAACGTAGAAATCAAATAAATTATCTGCATCCTAATACCATGTATAATTAATTCTCAGTGGTGAAGTTAAAAACTTAGTGGTTTTACCTCCTACCTATTTTTATAGTAAGGAAAAATCTGTGTAGAGGTGAGTGCCTGAGGGTCCCTGTCAAGGGCTCAGCTCAGAACTTCAGAGACAGAGCCATCACTTCATTACAGAGTCTATCAAATGCAGTGTCCAATATAGCTTGCTTTCAAAAGCATGCATTTCCCATGGACAGGTGGTGATTCAATCAGATTTCTTGCTGACATCAATCAGACTTCTCTTCAAAAAGAATTCTTCCAGCCTCCCTGAGAAAATAATGTAAGACGTTATTCTGTGCAAGGTAAGGATTGCAGACTGCAATCCAGTACTTCCAGTAGATAGAAATTGATGGTGCTCCCCCTGATCTTTCCATTTAGACCACAGCTACACAAGTGTGAAATCTGAGTACCGTTAGTGAGAATATTAGTTCTGCTGTCTTTTTAAGTTCCTATTTTAAAATTTTCTCTGAGATTTTTTTTTTTTAATTTAAAAATATGGAGCGAGATGTTTTTTAAATGTGCTTTAAAGTGATTCAGACTAATAACAAGATTCATGGAACCATTGGGGAAGCAAAAGACTTACGACCATGGGAGTGTGTCAGCAATGTGTTAAATTAGTAACTGTGTGTAGGCTCAATATGAGATTTAACAGGTGCCCCAGATATGTTGTGCTGACTCTCTGCATTGAAGAGAATTTTATTCTGGAAACTGAGAGGAGGAAGGAGAGAAAGATGGAATAGGCCAGTGAAGAAGCTGCTCCTGCACATTCCAGAAATAATCAGACAAAGACAACAGACAGGACAGCTTCAGGTGTGTTTCACTGGATCTCCAGCACCACAAGAAGAACTAGATTAGCATGTGGTGAGTTGAGGATGATAGAGTATCCCTTTAAATACAGGTGAGAAGAGAAAGAAGCATTTTATTGTCCTGCATCTGTAATAAAACCTATGCTCTCCTCAGCATTTCCAGCATTTTGTCTGTTTACCACATTGTACTCTTAGAAGACATACTTGTGTATTTTGTAAACTGCAACAACAATGAGATCCCTAGAATAGAAAGCAGCTATCTTAGCTAAATTATGTTGCCTGTTGCTATGGAAATGGTAGCTCACGAATTTTTATGTAAGTGCTTGAGCTACAATACTTATGACATCTTACTCTAGAAAGCAATGTTTATACTTCATCCACCATCAGGTTTTTGCTTTACTTTAATGACAATATTGGGCAGTAATCCCCAAGGAGCAAATGCTAAAATAAGGCACCATTCCATAGAAATATATTTCATCATAATTAACTGGGCAGTTGTTGAATTGCAGCATAATCAGGAAGTTATCAACCTATAAATCTGATTTATATATCCATTGCTGATGGTTTCAATACATATAGTTACAGGAAAATGCAAATCATTCTAAGCAAACATTGTTTATTCTGCATGTTGCAATGAAGACTCTACCTGCCTTCTTTCAGTATCACCTTTATATAATTTTTTGTTCTAAGTTGAGGTGTAGCCAAAAAAAGTATTAAAGTAGGCTTCAGAATTGTAGCCCAAGCCCTCACGAGCTTTATCAAAAACTTGATTTCCCCTCACATCTTATAAAACATTCTCACTGAATCTAGCCAAGAATTTGTTTTTGTCCTGCAGAGAATTACTTGCATTCTCGTAACACTTTCCACGTCATGTAAAATGCACCTGCTGTAACTGTTTATTTCTTACTTAATAAAAAAGTGTTATATTTGTCTTGAAATCACAGATTGAAATATGAAACTCATATTTTCCCCATTATTTTATCAAATTATGTAGTTGCTAAATAAACAGAGAACTATCTGCAAGAGACCAGAAACAAGCCAAGCAAAAGATATTTTCCGTGTAACACTATATTTATGTTAAGCATGTGATCCTAGTAAAATAGTTGAATATTATGAAATGAAAGCAATTCTTTAGGAATATGAAGATGCTGTATTGTTTTCATCTCAAGGAAATCACAGAGCAAGTGCATTCCTTAGGCAAGCAAGTCATCAACTAACACAAGACTTGCACAGTGTGGATTCCAGCATTTGTTGGGTCATTGCTGGGATCTTTGTTACAGTAACAGAGGGGAAGATAGGTAGTAAAAAAAACGTTTTTCCTCTTGCTTTTCTTTGATCAAACCTTTTGTAGGACCAGGTCATCCATTTTTTACACATCTGGTCTGAGTCCCAGCTGTACTAGTTCAGTGAACCAAATTGCCCAGTGCCTGTGACTGCCTGTGCACAGTGAGCTGCTGTGGGCTGGGGTCTGAGTGCCCTGGCTGGCATGGGGACATCCGCACAGGTAACGACAGTGCACTCCTTGTGTGTGTGCCTGGCTGTGTTTCAAGGACTTAGGTTGGTAAAGCACCTTTCCCAAAAACCAGTATTGAAGCAGGAATCTTATTTGTGGATGTGGAAGAGGGGATGAAGGATTTCATCCCCTGGTACAAGCAGGAGCTGTGTGGTGACAGCTGACCTCGAGGCCTGTGTGATGGCCCAGGGCCATTTGTCATTTACACAATGTCATGGCTTAACCCCAACCAGCACAGCTTCTTGCTCACTCCCCTCCAAGGGGAGAGAATCAAAAGGGTAAAAGTGAAAAAACTCATGGGTTGAGATAAAGACAGGTTAATAGGTAGAGCAAAAGCTGCACACACAAGCAAAGCAAAGAATTCATTCACTACTTCATGCAGCTGTCCCCAAGAAAGCCAGTCTTCATCATGTGTAACAGTGACTCGTGAAGAGAAAAGGCATCACTCTGAATGTCCCTACCTTCCCTCTTCCTCCCTCAGCTTTATGTGCTGAACAGGACACCATGTGGTGTGGGATATCCCTTGGGTCATGGGATCAGCTATCCCAGCTGTGTCCCTTCCAAATCCTTGTGCACCCACAGCCTCCTTGCTGGTGGGGTGGGATGAGGTGAGGAGCGGAAAAGGCCTTGGCTTTGTGTGAGCACTTCTCAGCAATGACAAAAACATTCCTGTATTATCAGCTCTGTTTACAGTACAAATCCAAAACACAGCCCCATACCAGTTGCTGCAAAAAAATTAACCCTATCCCTGCCAAAACCAGCACAGCATGTAAATAGAGCCCATACAGATATAATCCTGAACAAGTCTGCACTTGTACAGACGTATTATCTCATTCTGACTATTGCACTTGTTTCTTCTGTAACCATCAGATAGCCATGTTTTCTGTGTTAGGGCCTGCACAGAACTGGTAGGCAGTTTCTCCCCTCATATGCATTATTTTAATGCCTTTGACACTTTACAATGACTGAGAAAAGAGTACACTGATCTGTCATTTCCCTCCCCCATGCACCAGGAGGATGACCATATTCACCCTCAGTCCCTAATATCTATGGAGCTTTCTAGAGATATTAAAGTCCTAGCTCAGAATATTCTGACATATTTTTAAAATAAAAGCTTTACAGCCCTTCCTGCTTGGTCGCACAAACAACTTTCTTTCATGACCTGATTCCTTTCAATTAAATAAGTTTTATCATCAGGAACTTGTCTTCAACTGCATTTATTTTCCAGTCATTTCTTCAATCGTTCTGCTCTGTCTGATTTTTCTATTATCTGTTGGTATAATTTAAGATGAGGAATACATTTCACTCTTTCAAACAAACCCAGTTACTGTTCCAATTAAGAAAGTGGCAGGACTCCCAAATCAGGATTTGCTTGATGCACTAACTTCTGTCAAGGTGGATTATGGCTGTTTGTTGATTATTACACATTTTAGGGATATAAGTGAACTTTGTGGTCTGAATAGATTGCACTATTCACTCCTCATAAGCTCCAGAAAGTTACATAGGGTGTTCTTATTTGCTGTTTAAGATAATAGCTTTCTGTTTTCTTGACCTCTTTCCTTCTATTTTAGTGCTTAGTTTTTAAAATATTGCATACAGTTTTCATGACCTTTTGCAAACCTCTCCAACACATTTTTTATGCAATAGGAGGCATGTCTGCAATAAAAATTAGGGATATGATGATATGAATGTTTCAAGCTTTTTATGTCTTTGAAGGCATCCTTTTTATTTATTGAGACAAAAGCACTTTTTGTGAACAAGATCTTTCTCAAGTGGAAACCAAAATCTTAGTCAATTTGCACAATACAGAAAATTAGTTTTTCTTGAAATAGAGGTGTTTGGGGTGTTAGATAGCTGAAGTCTAACCTATTTTTCCATCAGTGCTGGATATGCAAAGAATACTAGATAATGTTTCAGACATGTTAGGACAACATAAAAGTATAAACTAACACTGACTTAAACTGTTTTCATAGTAGCCTTTATATTCTTAATATTTCTAAAGGTATGAAAAACAAAACTTTTATGAATCTATGGACACTCTGGACCAGATTTAGTATAACTTTATTCTGGATTGTTAATGCAACTCATACTCTTCTCAAACCCTGATACTAAGTTCAAAGTCCCTAAAAACTGCACTACTGATTTGCCTGAGTTTTCATTACCAGACTTTGGAAGTAAGTACAAGCATAGCTGGGGCTCGGACTTCACAGGGCCTCCCTTGGAGGAAGTAGGTCAGCTCCAGAAGCTCATTTCCGTACAATAGGCAGTAGAGAAGTACAGCCTGTGGCAGGATGGTGAATGCTGGAAGCTCTCACTTCTGAGTTTGCAGTTCTAGACATGACCTGTACCCATGTGGGTGTGACAAAGGGGAGGGCAGTGGCCTTCACCTTTTGTGCCCTGCCCTCCAAACTTTGAGTTACTCAGCAATATGGGCAGCTCAGCCCACACCAAGCACCTTCTGCTCTGGGTGAGCTGTGGGCCAGGTCTCAGGGGTGTGCAGTGGCATGTGTCAGATGGTGAATCAATGCTGGGTTCACAGACTCATCAGGCGTTGGTGTGTAATGCTTCCCTGCGTGAGTTAGTGTCCCTACATGTATGAGTCATCTCCTGGAGGGGTTTGGGGTAAGAAATAGTCAAAACAGGTAGTAAAGAATATTGTTAGTAACTACTTTCTAGAATTGATTGTCTTATCTGTTTTGCTTTGCAGTTTCACTTCTTTTTTCCTAAAAGATTATTCCAAGTCTTGCTAAATTGTCCTAGACAAATATTTCGCTTATGCAGCTGTGGCAAAATGAAGTGAGCTAAAACTGACAAAGTTCAGTTGCAGGAAATGCAAAGGACTGGGGAAAGCAGGGTCTATGGGTATGTCTTTGCAGTATGCCACAGACCAGTGTGAGAGGTTGTGCTATCAGCTACCAAATTTGGGCCTCACAGAAAAACTTGTTTGGAAGAGGAGACAGCAGGGAAGACCTCTGCTTCCAAATAATGACTAGTGTGTTTGTCTCTCATGTTGGCCTAACTGTTCAGACCAGCTGTTTTTCTGTATTGGAGATAAAGAATAAGAACTTTTGAAACAAAGAAGATTTATTCTTTGGGTTTTACTCAAGAGGAAAAAAATCAGCTGGGGTTTAATGACACTTGCCCAGTTCATTTCCGTTTTTCTTTTAAGGAAAGTCACTGTGGAATCCTTGACATGATTTATTTGTACATTAAGTATCTGATTCTACATTTGAATTTCAGAGGTGACATTCAATTCTGCCTGACATGAAGTATTTACACCTCTGTTAAAGCTAGTAACCTCAGACTCTACAGTAAATGGAGAGAAACAAGTACTTTCAGGATAAAATTCATCTGACCTGTTTAAGATGTCTTCTTTAAGATTAGATGAATAGTAGCCTATTCACGCAATAGCACTTCATCTCCACATTGACAGTGTATGGATTCAACAGTGTTTGCTAAGATTAATTTAGGCAGTTGAGTTTTGCTCCTGTTGAGCCAAATAAACTTGCAAGATACATTCAGGCTTCTAAAGTACTTGGAAATACTTTGGTAGCATTCTAACTGAGTAACATAAATCGCTTTGGGGGTTTTAGAGAATGATAAGTAAAATGTTTTTTCCATCAGCTACTCTTCATAAGAATTGATATGCTATAAAGGACACTGGCAAGTCTTAATCAGGATAACTGATGACCATGATAACATGCACAAAATGAGTTCTTATGTAGGCAAATGGAAATACTGAAGTCTACTTCCCCATGAATTGTCTGACTTTTCATCCCACATAACAGCCCATACAGTAGCAATATTGTTGCTACCCTGCAACTGTGTGGGCATTGCTGAGCTAATACCCGTATGCCATCTGGGCACTTGGCTTCTGCCAGGTCCAGTGTCATGGCCGGCTTCTGCCTAAGTGGAGTCACTATTGTGCGTTTCCCTACTCATTTTCTGATTTTCACAAATTATCTCTAGTAATTCTTATTCCCTTTTAAATCAGGCTTTGAGTTCAGAGTTAGTTGCAAACTGCCAAACCTATGGATAACCTGACTGCACAAGTCAGGTCTTCTTAAAATTCTATGCCAAAAATACCAATAAGGTATATGTAAATAAGATTATATAGTGAAGTGGCAGTTGCAGACATCTAATACTAATGTTGCTGTGGAGGATGGAGATGAGTGATCCCTAAATTAATATTTATTTGAGTGGTAAATCTTTGTGACACAGTGCCATGAGTAGGCAACTAAACATGTAAAGACAGGGGTCAGTCTGTACAGAACTTCCTTGGGTGGGTGTGCAGCATAACAAACATTCAGCTGGAAAAATGCAGGATTTACTAAGTGAGCATCCAGTGTTTGAAGTTATGGACACTCATTGCCAGTAAAGGAGGCTGAATTGAGTACAGTGTTGATAGCAGGCATGGGACACACAACTGACAGGGGACTGAGGGGGAGCAGCTCACGTTGGCTCCAAGCTGCTGACAGCCAGGTGAGCAGTGTGTGAGAGGCACAGAGCTACCCGAGGCAGGTACAGGGACCTCGCTGCTGCCAGACTCCACTTGGGAGCACTTGTTACGTTGCTCCCGCTGGATTAGTCAGTTCAGCAGGTAGCAGAACTTCTGTCCACTGAATCCAGCTTTATGCTGCAGTTCTTTGCTTTTTATATCTTTGTGCATAATACATTTTAGCTGAGCCAATATATGTTTTTTAACACAATGTTTGGCAGATCCTCAGGAGGATAAAACAGCTTAATAGTATAAAAATCAAGTAAGTTAAATCAACTTATGTTGGCCAAGACTGGCTCCCACACTGAAATTCATGGTTCTTCTAGATGTCTATATTTGCTGTAATTTTGCTCAGGCTCTGACCTGGTTGTTTGTGGGCAAGTTTCAGGCCAACATCTTTGCAGCCATACTTAATGTGATGGAGTACAGAGCTAAAAAAGCCCTGCCGGGAACTGAGCTGAAGCGCAGTACTGTGCAAATGCCAACTTACATGGTTATCACGTGGAAGTTGGCTCAGGCATAATCATCAAAGCCTGGCAAAAAGCTTTACAGAAACCCTCAGTACCCATAATCTCATGTTGTTATTTTACCTGCAGTTTGTGAGAAGGAAGAGCCAACTGAGACATTAAGCTAACTAATAAGGCTTGCAAGAGTACAGGAGTCAGAAAACACTATTAAAGCAGATGATAATTGTGAACAACACCTCTTCAAATATGATCTTTAAGACTGAATAGAGTACCACTTAAAATGCACTTTTAAAAGTGAGCTCTGTATTCAACTGCCTGAAAGAAGTCTCACGAGTACTTCTATGGCTGTAATCATGATGCTGTGCTTTTCAGGCCTTTTTTTGCTGATCCTGGCTTAAAAGGTCAGACTTGCAACATTCATTACTTTGACCTAGCAGCATCAGGCATCTGTAGCAGTTAACTCTAGCTATTATTCTCTAAACACTTGGAGTGGAGGCTAGAAACCTCTAAGTCCTGACTTTTGAGTTTTCTCATGTTTCTATAAAAAGATTTTTTTATAGAATATGACACAAACTATATCTCGAGTCCATCAATAAGGCTGTAATGTAGGGTGGGAATAGAAAAACAGGAACTGGCTGCCAGCAGCAATTCTTACACAACTACAATAAACAAGTGCATATTAGAAGCACAGGATTTGGGATTTTTGGTGGTTCTCTTTTATTATTTTATGTATTTATTTGTGGAATAATATGTGTCTCTAAGTCTTAATGAAATGCTTCCAACCTGTAAGTCATAAGGCTGAATTTAAACTCACATTACACATTTTACTTTTATTTGTCTCCATAGAAACTGAATGTTCAAATGTGTTAAGTTATTTTTGTCTTTGGAGTATTTATGTGCCTCAGAATTTGGACATGTGCTCAGAGGTAAAAGCTATGATCTCAATCAAATTGTGTTGTCTCATGGACCATCAGCAGGTGAATGAAATGTATTTGAATGACTGGTATGGCAAAAATAAACTCTGGAAAGAGAGAAATTCAGAACTCGGTATTGTAAATAAACTAACCTTAATGTTCCATCAACTTGCAAAATCTGTTACCCTATTTAGAATGTCCAGAACCATCACTTTCCTTCTGTTGTGCCTTTGAAATCTAATTGAAATAAGGAAGTCCGTTGAAGGATGGTTATCAATACAATTGTGTGAAATTTAATCTCAGTTAATACTTTGTTTCTCAGCAGAGACATTATACTCTCTCAGAATCAAGGAAAAGTACCACTGCCGCTGAAATAAAGTTAACATTATTTGACTTTTTAATACAGAGTTTTACTGAAGAAAAACTGTCACCCAAAGTAGGAGAGCCCTGAGAATGAGGACCTTCAGTGAATGGTTCAATAGTAGAGACCTTCAGTTTCAGCCCTTCAGAGTGGCTGTTTTCAATCCTGTGAGTTAGAAGAAAAGTTGGTATTTATTTTTACTGGTTTTATCTGGATACAAGTAGTGTCTGAAATTCAATTTTTGGGTGGTGTTTCCTTACTGAATCAGTACATACTGGTATTTTAAGGGCCATCACTTCCTAGATGATTCTCACTCTGTCTCTTTTAAAATAAATATAATTTTATTGCATGAAGGACAATTCATGAGTTATGGTAAAACTCCGTATCAAAACAAATCAAAACCAAAGACACCATGAAGCCACATTCTTTGTGTCATATAATATCTTACATTCATTTGTCGTTTTCTGTTGTAAGTCAGAAAGGCAAAAGGAGGCAAAGTAAAGGGAAACCATGGGAAGTGCAGGAAAGATAATACCCAGAATATAGTGGCAGGCAGAAGGAAACCCATGCAGAGACAGAAAATTGTCAACATACAGCAGAGAACAAACTTGATATTTATACAGATGCTGTGACGCAAATACAAGCACACATTGTATCATCATGGCAAAAACTTTACTGCCTCCAAGATACAACACAGATCTCTTAATTTCTCTTCAAAGGCTTCAGTCTGACTAAAGCATAGCAACACATTTAGTCCTGAAGTAATAAAAATCCATGGGATAGTAAAAAGCGATTTTAAGAAAAAATTGGTAAGCAGAGTGTCATGGACAGATACACCAGAAAAGAGGTAAATTAGCTGTGGAAAGGAGTGCAGTAAACTTTTGTGTTCCAGGTAGCTGTGTACACTCTGGGATGTGCCCCTTAATTGCATGGGACTGTCAAAAAAAGCCATTTTATAGACTACGTCCAATTCTATGAGGTTATATTTTCTTAGGGTATACAAAATCATTTTTTAAGGCAAGTAAATCTGTGTTATCAAATGAACAGAAGGCAATTGTTTATTAAACACACTGAGCAAAGAGCATATGCTATGGATGCTGTGCTATGTCTATGCGGAAGGTAGTCATTAAATCATATAAAGCAGATGCTAGCATTCTTTCTTTTTAGCTAGAAAATATCTGCCTTATCAGTATGCTGTACTTTCATTATTGCAGTGTCAGGCTTGCAAAATTATTTCTTGCTTTAAGAATGACAAATATGCTGTCTTAATTTTATGAAGTGAAAATTAAACAGGATATGATGCTACACAAGAATACTCAAGTATGACTTTATTCACTCATAAAAGACGGAGACAGGTTGATGTTGTATGCAACAGAGCTAATACTTTACCAATCAGTGCAAATGCATAGTATTCCATATTTTTATGAGTAGGTTGTTAAAATCTGGAATCACAAGAAAATACAAATTGTAAGGGAGCTCTGCATAACATCTGGTCCAGGTTGCACTCAAAGCAATGCCAACCTGGAGTTTCTCAGGGTCTTGTATAGGCAAGTTTGAACATCTCCAAGGATGGAGATATCTACAGCCTTTCTAGAAAACCTGGTGCAATATTTGAAAGCCTTAAAAGTGCCCCATTAAGTCATATTCAACTCATTATCCATCAGGAATTACAAGTTCTTTTCTGCAAAGCTGCCTTGGAATCAACTGATGACCAGCCGTAGCAGAGGCAAGAGGCTATTGCATGCCAGATGCAGGACTTTCAATTCGTCTTGCACACAGTAAGTTTATTATCAGCTGGTTTCTCTGTCAGTTTTTTCTGAACAGCAGTATTAAAAGGCACTGTGCTGGCCTTTCCCCTAAACTGGTACTGCTGACAGGGGACTCTGTCACCTCCTCCAGACAGTAATGAAGGTATTGAATAAGTGACCCCAGTTTTAAGGTGTGGGGATGCCACTAGAATCCAGCCACTGGCCAAACTTTTTATCAGTGATCACAACACCGCAAACCCAGATGTCCGGCGGATTTTGCATTCACCATAAGGAATGGGTAGCCCACTGATCCAAACCCATTCCTGTGGATTTATGAATGGACATTATTATACTAATAATACATGTGATAATCATGAATATTAATGCATTGCAATTGTTTTAATCTCACTTTAAACAGTATTCATCCAATACACGATTAGTATTTAGTCAGTGCACTAGGATGTTTCTGGCTATGCAGCTGTTTCCACTTCAATTCAAAGAGTCTTTGGAATTGGATATTTCAGATAGAGATATTATCTTATTCTATGTTTGAGTTCTGTTCCAGACTGGCTGGTAAATAATTTGTTCTAGAAGCAGCATTATTATATTCCTACAGGTCTGATCCCAAGAAAGCTGAAATGAATGAAAATAGTCCCATCAATATTTCTAGGTTTTATATGAGACTCAGTGAACTCCCAAGTTGATGTTAAACAAATGCACTTGCATTACTGAGGCACTGGAGAACAGCAGCAAAGAGTGTTAAGGAAGCATCGTAACTATGAATAACTGTAGTTTAAACCTTAACCTGTAACATTTTATTAAATTTACAAGATTTCACTACAAATGTTTATGATACTACTCATCACACAGAGAATTCAGATGGGAGTGAGGCAGCAATGTTTTTGGCCAGGATTCCAAGCAAGATACTCAAAAGTATTTTGGAAGGATATGTAATATTTAAAATATGCATTATAAAAAGTATCACAGTAGATTTAGATCCTTATTCTAAAACATCCACTCTCAGTGCAGACAAAATAGCTGTTGTATTAGTATTGAGATATTATAGTGAAAAACACCAAAGAAATATAAATATAAATATATGTGTGGTGAAAAATACTCAACAACAACAACAATTCTGTGATTAATTTAACTATTTTGGGAAATGATTTTTCTTTTTCCCACCAAACTGGAAACTGGAAACTTGGTCACAGCAAATGTCACTCTTCTGTGATGATGTCTCATAAAGAATCTAAAAACCCTGTTACCTACATAGTAAAAAAAAATGTGTTCTTGTATGCATTCAGCTGGAAATTTGAAGCTTTTCAAGTAATATGGGATTGGAGATGGTTCTAGAAGTTTTGAGTCACATATTGAAAACACTCAAAAAGCCCTGGTACTAAAATGATTTAGCCATATTTTTGTAAAACAGATGCACATTATTTAAAATAAAAGTACCGGGGAGTTTTCATGAGGTCTGATATTTCCTTGGGCTTTCTTTCTTACTTTTTTACTTTTCACTGTCTTTCATAAAGCTTTCCATTAGCAACGATACTCCTAGTACATTTTGTGCAGGAAGGTGAAGCACCCAAGTGAAAAGTCAAAAGAGTGATTTTTAACTGCACTGTTTGATGTACCAGTTGAGGGAATTTAGGCTCATGTACATGGAGCAGCCTAACAGTGAGGATTGTCACAGCTAACAGTGAGGACTGTCACAAACTGACAACAGAGGTACTCTATGGCCTCAAGAAGGAGCTGCCTCCATCCTTCCTGCCAGTCAGAAAAAGCAAACTGAACCACAATGGTGCAAAATACCCAAGGAATAGAATTGGTACCATTACCTGCCCAAAACTGCCAGTTTTACTATGGGAGAGTTGTTGCAGCTATTACTTTTGGTTTTAACCAGAAATAACATTTCTGTTCCTGCTAATATGTTTAGATTGCAGTAGCTCCATGTGATGCTGGTGGAGAACCATTCCATATTCCATGTGAAAAAGTAAGAGAGGGGAAAAAAAAATCACATTTTTCTTAGTCTAGTGGCTTCTGTATATTGAACTAGGACCAGTTTGAAAATTTCTCTATCGTGGACATGAAATATATAACTTTCACATTCAATGCATTTTTGGTTGTACAAAGGTATATTTAAAAATTACGTTGTAATATTAGAATATTGATTTACCTTTTATGTTTAAGTAATACCTCTGTAAACCTATCATCTTGCAAATACAGCTCTTTGTATTGCTGAGGTAGTGCGAAGTATATTCTCACACAGTTTTTGAAGTTGTTATTCATGAGCTATCAGTAACTTTGAATACTGCAGTAAAGAAAGAAGGGTGACATGTTTGTGTTTTGAAATTTTTAATATGTTTTACAAATGTATTATTAATAATAAGATAGGAAAAAATGAATATTTGTTTTAGGCAGTGCAATTCTTTGCTTTAGACTATCACAAATGCTTTAATCTTTTTAGATTTCCCATTTTATTGAAGTCTGAATGTAAATTGAAGTTATGTTATTAAAAAACTGACAGGTCATAGAAGATCTGGTCCTGAATTATGAACATCTCTTAAAACTGAAAAGTTGCAATAGCACAGAGTTAAATGGAGAATCATACAAATGAAAGAAGTGAAAGAGATTTTGCAGAATCATCTCCTTTAGTTAGAACCTCAACAGAGTCTCATTCTTCTTAATTTTTTTCTGTTTCAAGCTGGAACAAATCCCAAGTTTGTCCTGAATTTTTGTTATTTGTTTTTGTGTTGCACTTTGAATTTCAGCTATTTTTTCAGAAATACCAGAGATTCCCCACTACCTGGGCTTTAGTTTGGCATCCCTTTGAGTAGGGACCTAGAACAAAATCTATGTGTTTTATTAAGACCAATGTGTGGGGTTTCCATTTACTTCTGTGAAAGGGAGTTTATTGATGGTCCTTCTGAGTGTTTTGTGCAGAATATATATCATGGTCTTGATCTCAATTCACAAAAAAAATTCAATAACATGGTTTTTATTTTTATCTGACTTTTTCTATTCACTTTGTAAGGAAGCATAATGCTATTAAATTAAAATCCATAGGGAAAATAAATAGATATGTGGAATCTAGATACTTTTCTGAATTGAAGTAGCAGTCATAATAGGGACAAGTCCACCTCCTCCTTCATCTATTTTATTTTATTCATTTGAAATAAATCCTAAGAAATCATATGTTAAATATAGTAATATAACCCCAGGATGTTGGGACATGCCAGTGTCAAGACCTCTGCCTCTCCACTTTTTAACTAGGTACTTAATTACTTAACATTTTCTGGTTTGGGATGACAGACAGCTTTTAATTTATGTCAACATAGTACTTGTTCCTGTCTTATCATTTCCACACCAGTTTTTGATCTGACAGCTTATCAAATGCCTGGGTGAAATACAGACAGATTGCTTTCATCACCTTTCTATCATCTATTTCCTTGGTCCTTTTTTTCACTTTCAAAGAACTCACTCGGGTTTGTTTGGCAAATAAATATTAGTGGGAGTTTGGATTTTTTTGCCTTCTGTCATCCTCTATGAAGCAGACCCTGTTTTCCTTAATGACTGACATGAATGTTTTGCCCAGAGGATAGGCTGGTCTCTAAGGAGTTGCATTTTTCACTCCTGTTCATTTCTTGAATAGGATGGCTAATGTATTTAACCCTTTTCAAGTAGCTGCTCTGTAAGAGCACTGATTTCAGCTATACAGTCTATTTCTGAAGGTCAGGGTGGATGCCAATCTGATATCATGGATAAGGGAAAAAAAGACCCCAAAAGTTAAAAAAAATAAATCTGCTGAAGTGTACTGCTGATTTTTTAAGCTGACATGTCACCTGCTATGTCAACTTGTACAAGGAAGCCTGGAAATCTCCTGCTTGCAATTTCAACCAGTTAACTGCATTTTGCAGTTGGTTGCACACACTGCTGGGCTCTGTAGGCATAGCAGAGAGAAATCAAATGTTAGGATCTGCTCCTGAAAGGTTAAAGTAAATACTGAAAACTGAAGCCTAGGGCTGTTTCACGAGGTGGTGGTTTTCACCATCCATATCCTGCATGCCACTAAGTGCAGGGACAGGCTCGCCAGTGCCAGCTCCTGGCAGAAGATCCGCCAAGTCTGCTCCACATTTGGTGGGTGCCACCTTCCAGTTCTCTGTGCCTGCCTCTGGAGCTGGAGACAATAGGGGAAGGGCATGTGCTGGGGGATTCAGAGCAGGAATGGGAAGAGCATGTGATGCAGCTCCCGGCTTCTGAGTCAGGATTCCTGCCAGTGGCATGAGAGGTCTTTGTGCTGCACCCCGTGCTGTCAATGCATGTTACCATGAGTGTCACTAAAAGATCAAGCCCTTGTGGAAATTCAAACAGAAATCAGCTGCTTTGCCTATGATTTTTAAGTGGTGGCAGATCTCAGGAAGGATTCAGCAGCCTAGTTTAGCAGCAGTAACTTTTCGAAAAACTTGCCATGTTACCGTAAGGGGAATTTTCTTACCAACAAAGAAGCAACTAGTGAAAAGTAGAAGATGCTGTATTCTTGACCTCTCTTAGCAGCTGATTTTACCAATGTTCATATTTAAGATTGCCTGAATGCCATATCTAATTTCTAAAATCTAGGCCACCAAGTGACACATAGTATGACAAATAATTTACATGCATTAAGTGGGTTTCTTTACCTTTGCAGTCTCCAATATCATTATAACTGATATTTTGTTGAATAACTCTTTCAGGAACTTTTCTCTGATAAATGCTTACTTCAGTCCTGTAAGACTCCCATAAAAATTTTTGGAAAGTTCAGTGTTAACTTCTAGTGCTGAATTATTAGCCTGCTCTCCCATGCAAGGACAACAGGCCAAATGACCTTCTTAGATAAGAATGAAGGGTTGATGTTACTTTGGCTAAATGGAAGTACATACATTGTGCTAATGAAAGATATTACTTTGAAATTAGTTCTGTAATACAGTTCAAGTGTGTGGACCATTAAATAACTCTCATAGTGCAGAGCCGCCAATCTAATAATTTCCATCCCTTTATAACTATGGTTGGTTTTATTCTTATTTTAATCTTATTTTTTCTCTGTTTATCATTATTTTATCCTTTGATAATCCCTCTATTTCATCTTATGGAGAAGAACAAAATTTAATATTGCTCTTTAGATTTGAATTTAAATATGGGTATGAACTGGCTTAATTAATCATCCATGCATATGAGTAACTACATAATACCTACCAAACCAAACAGAAGTCAAAGCAACTGTCAAAGCAACTGGCAGTATGTAATGGGAGGTGAGTAAGAAGAAAGACGTAGTGCTCATCCTGCAGAGCCTCCATGGCTGGGTGGCATGTCTGTTTCCCAGGTAGCAGGGAATGCACAGAACAGTGCATAAGGTATAGTCCTTGAGTCTGTCAAATGACAGAAGCAGAATTTTAAGATCTCTAATTACAGCCAGTATACTATATTTCTGTAAATAAATGAACTTATTTTTATGAAGGAATAGATATAGAAAAGCTATACTTGTTTTCTGTGTAAGGTAAAAATTATAATATCCAGGCAGAACAAGGCTTCCTTCCCATGTCCATGTCCTCAGCTCACTCGCAATCCATTGGATTTTTTAAAAATTACTTTATCCCTCTACACTTCTAATTTAATGACAGTGGTACAAATACAGATTGGATCTTCTTGTAGTTTTCAGTTCCAAACAATGACTATTGTAAAAGCTTCAGAACTTGGGGTAGGGAGTGAAATTTGGAGAAAAAGATTCATAATCCAGGACATAATTTGCACCTAACAATTGCACACTTCTTTGGCATCACTAGATAGAATGAATCTAAAAAAAATGTGACGTTTCTCCTGTATCACTTTACCACGGCAAGATTTACAGTAATGCTGAAGGATAAATTGCAGTGGCTAAGGAAGTGTAAATATTACTCTGCAAATTAAGTCTTTTTCATGGAAGCAGGAAGGATTCTGCATGATTCCACTTGCTATATAAATAAATAAAAGGGGAAAAAAGACCATGTTACACTCACTCTCAAACGTCTTATTGAAATTGCATATTTTACAGCACTGGCATCAAGTGTCTTTGTATCAGGTAAAAAAAAAATTGTCATTTAATTGAGGTAGGTGTTAATTCTGCTTCAGTGGACAATTCAGACATGAGTCTCCAGGGAAATCCAATCCAAAATAAGAAATAAAATCAGCTGCAAATGAGACTCAGCTTTTTTAGTGTGCTTTTCCAAAGAGGTTATATTTGAACGCAGCCCCAGGTTTGTGGCATCCTGTGTGCTAGAAAGCCAGAGCAGATTTTACATACTGCAGAATGCTGCCATTCAGAAATAAATAAAATAAATAAAGTGCAAACTCAAGCTTCTCTCCATGGCAACCGCTGCATCACTTGAGCTTTGTGCCACTTCCTGAGCAACTGCGCATAGGAAAATAAGCTAGCAGCCAGCACGGGGAAAAATAACAGGGGCAGGTACATAAAATCTGCCCCTATTTAATCAGGTGCCTGACAGGCTGTCAGGCACCATCTTTGTATAGACTGTTTAGGGCTGCCTTTTAAACTTTATTTCTGTAGTAGGTTCTGGTTTATCTTCACAGGGCACGGGGGGCAGAAGATGGGTGGCTGATGGGAGAACTAAGGCTGGGATGATGCAGACTCTTCTTCCCAGCACAGGCCTTGTGCAACAGCTTTGTCCCTCAGCAGGTCTGGTGGGCAGGAGGCAGGGCAGGAGGAAGGGCAGGCTGCCCCTGGGTCTTTCTGGAGCCACCAGCATGGGGTCGCTGCAGTGATTCTTCCCAAGCAGGTATGGAGCTGCACTTGAAACCAAGCCACAACAGCCAGGCAGTAAAGCAGCACTGAACTGTATCCAGCCCTGCAACAGTTGTCAATTTTACCTGCTTAGCCTCTTTCACCGAATCCATTTTAGTAAGCAAAATGGGCCCCAGTAAGACGCTGAACTGTCTTTTCTCAGGACAATCTTCCCTCATTCAAAATGTCCTGGAGAAAGAGCCCTAAAACATGGCCATGTGCTGCCTGGTGGGAGTCCGAGTGGGAAGGCTTCCTCCCATCCCAACAAGTATGCTCCCAGTCAAATCCTGTGGAGGAAATTGGAACAGTATTTACATACCAGCCCCAATCTGCTTTATGAACTTCCACATAAAAATGCTGGAAACAGATAGACATCAGGATGGCATAAATGGGCTATGCTTTTTTTTTAAACACTTTTGCACTTTGAGGAGAGACATCAAGCAGAGCTGGCAGAATGAACTCTTGGAAGGGCCAGACTTGCTCTGCATTCAGTGCACTGGTTTGGCTAGGAGGAGATTGGCAGTCCTCTGGCAAACTTCTTGTATCACAGCAGAGATGGGATTCTTACAGTGTTTCTGATATTCTTCCTGCTTAATAAAGTTTGTAATAGAATTAAATACAGTTGTGCCTAGTGCAGGATCAAAGAACAAAGTTCATGACCCTCAACTCTACCATATGGAGGCACTCTGAGTGTAATGGGTTTCTCTGCTACAGCAGTCTACATACTCCTTAATATTAGCTTTTTGGTACTTGGCACCATATGAGGGATGGAAGCTCTATATTCAGACCTTATAAGTGTACACCAAGCAAATAGACATAAGTGTATCGTGTGCATTTTACACCTATCTCTATATATGAACTCTTCTTTAACCCTTTTCCAAACCTAATACTAAGAGCATTTTCAGGAGTAATTGCTTTAAATCCATTTTATATATGTTATACATTAACATTTTATGTTATACAAACATTTTTTTACACTTTGCAAATGTGCTACATAGAGAATGGCTCACTTACCAGCACAGTGACAAAAAGCAACCGGTGCTGAATCAAGAGATAGGTGACTATTGAGAGAATTAGTGCAGGGATGAGGAAAAAAACCCAAATCTCTCCTTTTTAGTTAGGAATAAATTGACTGTAAATGTCTTTGCAGGATACTTTCTTAGATCAACAGGTAAATTTGCCAAGAGAATGTCGTAGGCACTGGATTAGAGAAACGCACTCTTCAGGGGTCACTGAATGCTTAATTATTTAAACAAGATGGAACAGGTCCAGCTGGAGAGAAAATAACATTAGCCTTGTGGTTAGGGTATTTAGCTGTCATTGAGGGATGTAGAGTCAAGTCTCTGCATCAAGGCAAGCAGTGTATATGCACCACACAGGACAGCTGATCATTTGTCTTTTGGCTGTTCTTTAATAGCAGTGTTTAAATCTCTAATAGCAGTGTTTACATGTCAACTTCCTCATGACAGTTTTTGAACTTTTATTTTTTTCCCCCAGGGAAGATTAACCTCATTTATAAAATATTATTTATGAAGAAAAAGAGGCTGGCTAGCTAGACATCCTGATTAATTTTCAGAAACAATTTCACAGGGTTTTTTTCCTATTGAATATGCAAAATTTGGTGGATTTAGTCAATTGAATTAATCAACGCAGTATAAATATGTGTATGTATCATTGGGACAATGGGAGGTCAAAAGGGAAAAAATGATGTAATGAAGAGGGTAGTGAGAAATATCACTTTACTGATGCCATTACTGCTGCTGCAGCTGCCTTGGAATTTTTATTTTTCCAGTTTAAAGGAACACCTCATAGATGCAAATTCTCTATGGCCCATTTTCTACTGGCAAATATTGGACAGCATTGCTCTTCTACTATACCTTGTGTGGGAGATGCTCTCTGGTAGATGATCTGCTGCACTTAGAGTCAGTCAAGGTCTCTTCTTCCTTTGTTGGACTCCTGCAGATTCAGGTAAAGTGGCAGCCTGCTTGGAAAAGCAGAAGAAAAAGCTGAAGGCCACATTTCAGTGTCTTCCCATTACCAGTGAGAGGTGTTCAAACATGTATCTTCCTTGTTTCAGGTAATAGCTGAATGGTACTTTTGTACATGTAATCGAGTACATATGTCACCCTTAATACAGGCATTTAAGAAAGCTGTGCCATTTCAGACTTATTTAGGCTGTGTATTTTACAGGCTGGCTGTGACAACTCAACAGAGCTCTTGAAATTTTTTCTAATGTAATTTCTTGGGGGGACAGAAAATAGATAATATAATTAGGGTGGAGCTTTTAAGATGTATGTAATAGCAGGCTCAAGGTGTGAAAAATTTTCCTTTTATTAGTGTGAGGATGATATGAAACTCACTGACTTCAGAAAGAGCTGTACTTTTATGCCCAAAAGTAGATTTGAGCCTTCAAGATATAGTTTATGTGTGTTGTCCTCATATAGTTCCTGGAAATGGCTCTAATGGGTGTTTTACAGAGATGTGTGCAAAAGCCCATAATCACTTCAAAGCAGAGTTACTCTTTGAAGTAGTCAGCCAAGACTGGTCACCTTATCAAAATTTGAAGTGACATATTGAAATAGCCATTTGGATGCTGTATCCAGATAATAAATGTTCAGAATGAGTCTTCCTTTGTGTGTCTAGACCAATGTAATATCTCTGCAAATCACATACACATCCTAAGCCAACTTTAAAGTAATTTTGTAAGTACTGGTTATAGACCAGCCATTATAGACTACAGTACTGTGTGGCTTGCTCAGGATACCTATTTATTTTTACCCTGTGCTCAGTGTTTTGCAGCAGCAGCAACACATCTGGAAACATCAAGTTGGAGGAGCTGATGCTGGCTGCAATATAATTAGAAACTGTGTGAAGCTGAGGGAGTCAGCTGTTGGTTCCAGGTCTAAACCACTATTTCCTAGATAGACACAAGATTGCTCTGTCCTGCTCCAGGGCAAATGAAAGCTGCCTGGATGTGGCTACCAGGGTGCTGGCCCTAAGCTAATACACCCTCCCTCGCAAGAGTTTATTAGCTCAGACTCAACACCATGTTAATTGCTTTTCATATCTAACAAACATAAGCTATGCAGAATGGACAAGTGAACACATGTCTGCTTATAAATAGCTATTCAGACATTGAATGAGCCAAATTGTCTGGTGGAAATAAAAGTGAGACACAGACAGTTCTTGAGCCCAACTGTTTACTCTGGGTTTCCTATAAAAGGCTGAACACTGTGTGTCTCAGATGGGATGCGAAAGGAATAACAAATTACATTAGCTGAGTTTTCCTCTGGTTCTTTTTCATCTCAGTGGAAAGCACCCCAAATCTCATGTTTCCACTTGGCATAAAAGAGCAAAAGTAAATCCTTTTGTGTGATTTGTCTGTTGAAACAGAGGCATAATTAGAGACTGTTTATTAGTCTAGGAAGACCAACTGACTCATTGCTTCTGTCTTTAATGGTTCTTTTGTGTTCATAGCTTATCTGAATAGTGCATTAACCAGGGATTCAGGAGATCTACTTATGAGCGCAGCCTGTGGCACGACTTTCAGCAACAAAACCTTACTTTATGGTTTCCCAATTCATAAATTATTAATAGTGACACCAACTATTCCATCAAAAAATGTACTGAGATGTACTGACGAGGAGAAGTACATATTAGAGAGAGATATAATTATAATCATTGTTTACTTCTTGGTTAACTGAACAATAATTGATGGGTAATACTTATTACATTCAAGTATTAAGATAGGAAATTTCATAGACATCTTGAGAGGGCTGCTCAGTGTTGAAAATTAAAAGTAGAGTTTGAGGGAGTAGATTGAATAGGTGAAAAAATGCCTACCTTACATCTCCTGATGGAATTCAGGTGCTTTCTACTCCCTACCTAGTACAGTATGTTCAAGACAAACAAAATTAGTGAAAATGTTAGATTCTGAAGGAACATTAAAGTTAGTAACTTACTGCAGATCTGAAAACTTAACTTTTGGACTCTTCCTTAGGTAGCAATATGGCTAGATCCTGGCTTAGATAGTTAGGTGGCATTTATATTATATATGTATGTAGTCAGAGCAGATTTGAGAATTTAGATCTCTGTGTAAATCTAGCCCTTAAAGTGAGTTCTGTAAGTTTGAAATAGGAATTCTTTGTCAAAAGGATTGCCTAAATTCTGGTATGTCACAACTGTCACATCTATGCTAGTGCCAGGACAAGGACTTGAACCCTGTTTCTTTTCAGAACATATTCAATTATGAGTGAATGTGAACTTCAACAAGAATCATACAGGTATACATGCAGTTGTGTACAGAGATGAAACAGATAGTAATTAATGGCTACAGGAAAGAAGGCTATCACACAGAATGTTTCTGAGACCCTTTTCATTATAGGAGCTTTCATTTTTATATTTCTATTAGAGAAGAAAAGGCAAGAAAGAAAACGAAAAGAAAGAATTGGAGGATTTGTTTTTGAACAGTATGTGATGTAGTACAGCTTGCCTTTAGCTCCATGTTAATGGTTTTCACAAGACAATTCATATTTTTGCTGAAAAGTAAAAAAGAAAATCTCATAAATGAAGGTTGGGTGGAGAGAGAGAGATCTGCTTCCCTTCTTTAGCAATAGTTGGCAACAGCTGTAGCACAGCTGAGTTCTTATAAGTGTAGTGGGGAAAAGCTACACCATTAATGGTAATTTATCTTATGTTGTTCTCCAGGCTCTGACTATTATCTAAGTGCTTTGTGCCAAATGTAATAAAATGGCCAGATTTCTCATTATAGAAAGCATAAATTGCTGAAAGCAAATATATTATGAGGGAAGCTGTCAATGTGATAATTGTGCACTCCTGTCACTAAATTGCATAAAATATATATATTTATGAATATGCTAACCCTCTAGACCATTTACTGGTAGACTAACTGGAAGAGTGTGCACTGAGAATGTTTTATTCTTTTTGTCATTTTTATTGCTACATAGCCTATAGAGATTACACATTACAATATATTTGAAAAGCATTATAAGTAGGTCAGGATGCCACTATTTGCCCAGTCTCTGTCAGACACTTGTAATAATATCATTTTAGAAATTACAAAATTATTTGAGCAATAAATTAACTTGCAATTCAAGGGAAATGAAAATCAGCACATGTAAGTTGGCCCTTTGTTAAAAATATGAAGTCAGCTGGTTTTACTGATGAAATACATGCTTCTCTTGTATAAATCTTTTGAATGCTTCTGGTGATAGTCATCAAAGAAATACTGGCTAAGGTCATTTTAGCAGTTTAACAGTACAAGTAGCTAGCTGTCACACATTGAATTTAAAATAATATTTATTATTAAAATAATTGCATTTTTATATTTTAAAAGCAGCACTTATATGCTATTAATAAATTGAGTTTTGCTATCTTCAACAGGAATAGTTCCTAACTATAAGGGTTACAACACTGTTAACCAATCTAACTCTTCTCCATCATAGGGTTGTTTACAAAAACCATGATGCAATTTTCAGGTATTAAATAAAATTATGTATCAGAAATAAAATTTTCCCAAATGGGCGGTCTTGAGAAAATGTGTATAGGATAGAAAGGAGGACATTGGAAACAGAGAAGAGGAAAGGGAAGAACTCCAAGTTCTTCTGGGCCACTGCCAGTGAATGAGTTCTATGTTACTCAAGTTACCTTCCTAGTGACCACGAAGGAATTTTAGATGAAAGGGATGGAAAAGAAAAACCAAGGTTTCCATCCTGAACAAAAGGGAGAGAGGAGAATGTGAAACATAGGAAGTATCCACAAAGTATTTTGAGTGCTTCCTAGCTCTCTGTGGGTGCTCCATCTGTCTGCATGCTTGAAGGACCTGCCTTCCCCAAGCTCTTTTTCCTGGACATCAATGGGAGCTGGAATACGTTCCAGTCACAGTGTTAAATGAGAGACACAACTCAGATGACCTATGCACCCCAAGCTACCAGGCCTTAAAGTTAGCCAAGATACTAGAACAGAGAAGAAGGAATAAGATTTCATGTACAAATTAAAACTGTACTTTCTTGATCTATCATTTGTTTCTTTAGCTTAACTCACAATTTAGAAATCAAGAAAATTACTCTGCTTTTCTTGTGTCTATATCTTTAGAATGACCTTGGGAATGCTGGCAAGCCCGAATGTGTCTGACAGAGCTCAATTCAGAATTCAAATGTCAAATATACTTATCTACAGACAAACTAGATTCTAATTTCCCATGACAGTCAATGAAGATCCCATCAGTGGGGCCTCAGCTCACCATACAGAGTCCACTGAATATATTGAATAAATCTATGAGCATGTGGCAGCTCAGATCCATAGCACCTATGTAGACACCTTCATTAATATATAGCTGTTATGGGTGAATTAAATCTCACCTATGATATCTTAATAAAAGCATAACAAGTTATAGCCAGATGTTTAGAATTTTTGGCCTTGATACAACACAGTGAGATGGCTGTAAAAGCTGTTCCTGCCATTAACATTCCCACGTGGGGTAGGTATTGTATCTGCATCTATGTAGAAACACACCCTGGAATAGTGCCAGGCAATGAAACTGTGTGGCATGATCTGATCTTCCTTTAGTTAGTAAATCTGTCAGCCTCCAAAACATGCCTGTGCACATGGATGTGAGCATGAAAAGTGTCTGTTGGAAATGGCAGAGAGCTGTTCATCTGCCTGCAACATTCTGATCCCACACCACTGCTGAAACCCCTTTAGGGCACAGGGTTTTATGCTAAGTGGCACAAGCAAAAAACATGCAGCAGACCAATCTAACAATTTATCCACGTCTGACTACACACCAGAGCCTGAGGATATTCCTGGGCAGTGTTTAATTTATTGGTGTGCTTATAGGTTGTAAGTAGTACTTCTCATCTGTCCCTGTTGTACCCACAACGGCGCAATGCAGCACATGAACTCAACTCCGTGAAAAGCAGCAGAAAGGAGTTTGTTGTTGTAATTTCTCTTTACATATGGTAAAAACTCATCCGTGGTAGGACAGTGGTCACCCACCCCCTGGGGTGATTTGATGAAGTCCTACAACACTCAATTCTAAACATGCTCTGTCTTGGAGCAAAACAGATCAGGAAAAACAGCAGGTGTTTAATAATTATCTCATTGTTTGCATATTTTGCATGGGAAAGAAAAGGTTCTCAAGAAAGGGCCTGTGTAGCCACACTCATCTATGTAACTTGTAGGCTTTTCCTTTGAATCCAGCATGATCCAACTGGAATGGAAGAGTGTTACGGTACTATGAATAAAATATAGCAGCTTGGTTACAGATGAAGGAAAAAATCCACAAACACCAATCCAAGAAATCAAGAAAAAAGTTTCATATTGCTTTGTTTCCATCTTCCTGCCACAGCTTATGATAACTCAGTTATTGGAACAGCAATGCAACATTTCTTGGGATTTTCTAATAATGCTCACTGAACAAGTGGCATGGGAAGGTAAATGGTGCCATGGAAACAGAATTTAGATACTGTCTTGAGTAGGATGGTAGTGTACTGTAGGACTAACAAAAGGATATATAATAATTATGTTAAATATGGTCTAAATGTGAGTGAATCCTACATGGAAATAGATGATAACTCAATACATTTATGTTTGCCTATTTTATGCTCCCCCCAAAAAAATCCATCTCACAGGACAGTGAAATATGAGATTTTTATTCTATAGTGCCATGCATACTGAATTTTAGAGGTAACAGATGTATTTTTGTACTGTATTTGAATGCATTCTCAAGCCGTGTTTCTTTTCATTGTTTTTACTGTAGAAATAACACAGTTAGCTCTAAGTGTGTTGGAAATCTCTCTCATTATCGACTTCAGTGCAAACTTAGGTTATGACAGCGGATAAAAGAAAAAATGAAACTTGAATAGTCCTATGCAGATAGCCTAGTCCAAGGAAAACCTCTAGCTTTTGTAGTAAAATATGGATTAGGTGAATAGCAACGTTTTTCTTTAATACTTCTCTTAAAAATTCTCTTGAAATTATTTCAATTTAACTGAAAAGCAGATTGTTTTCCTTATTTCATTCTTTTCTTTCGCATTGCATGTTACCTTTTTTTTCAAGTGTTGCTGAAGTGTTGCCCCTACCAACAGATTTAGGCATCTGTGTGTTGAATCTAGTCTTTATGTTGTGCAATGTCTGTTATCTCTTTCTGCATGTTTGAAATTAGCCATCCAGCTATTCTCATCTATAAATAGCAATGCACTGGTGAAATAAAATTCTGTATCAGAAGTAATTTAACAGGATTTTTGTTTCTGTCTCTACTTGTTTTGAATAAGCTATCACAGTATGCTGGGATGCCTTGAACGTGTGCTTTAGGATCTGGGTCATGGAAATTAAGCCAGTTTGTAACTAAGAGTTTCTTGGTAATATATTTTATAACCATCATATTTGTAATCATTACATTTATGAGACTGCAAGCTGGAGAGGGACAAACAGAGACTAGGGGAGGTGTAAGGGCATGAAATGCCTTGCTTTGTGGGAGCAGCTGATGCCACAGTCCTGTAAAAGCAACAAGCAGCTGTAGTGAACAGGTGGACAGACACACAGCCCTTCCATGAGTGTTGCCCATTCCACTCCATCTCAGCACTGTTTTCAGTGGGCCCATTGCAGCCACTTTGGCAAGGAAGACCTGAATAAACTCAGAAATAGAAACTCACAAGCTGTCTTTGAAGAGTACAGCTGTATTTTGGAGATTGTATAGCTGAGGCAGAAAGACTGCCACTTCCCAAGGTTTCAAATCAAACCAGCAGCAAAACCAATAATTAGGACCCACAAGTTCCTTATTTACAGCCCTCTCCTATTTTCCCAGATGCTGCCACTTCACCATTCTTTATCTTTTTTCTTTATTTTTTCAGAAAGTTTCTGCAATTATGAATTTTAATTCATCTTTGAAAGGCCCTTTGAAAGGCCAGGGCATAAGAGCCTCAACATGCACTGGAAAGCATGGCCAATGGTACTAACTTGTCTCCTGAAAATTGAAAATAGGATATTGAACTCAGTTTTGTGTATTAAATGAAATATTTATCACAAAAAATTTAGGGAAAAGGATTTGAAAGGTCAAATTTTCCATTATGGTCTAGTAGCAGAAAGGACAGCATAGATCTTCAGAGAATAGCTGAGGTAAAAATATCACTTTATTCTTAACCTTGACATGTAGACTCTTCATTTAATTCAGCAAACTGCATCCTGTTTCTACTCAACCCCTTATCCCCTTGACATTCACCTACAAGAGCAATGCTTCACAATTGCTATGTATTGTTTTTCCTTTCATTAATTCTTCCACACTTCAGATGTGCTCTTTCTACATGCTCACAAGCAATTCTGAGAAAGTAAAATCTTTGAAAAGGAAAGTGTTGTGTAGCTTTTTCCACTGTCTAATTAATTGTAAACAGGTGATTTCCTTTTAAAAAATGTGTGAGCCCCCCCCTCATTTCTGCCTGATAAAAATTAAAACCTTTTCTGCAACTTTCAGGTGCCAAATCTGCAGCCTATGGGCTGGGAAAAAAGCCTGAAAGATATCTTGTGCAGTTTTGTGGTGGCTCAGCCAAGCCTAACTTGAGCCTTCATGTTTTCTAGGCATTTCAGACTCCGTCTTTGCTGTGTTTGACTCCTGTCCATCCTTTCCATGCATTTTAGTCATTGTCATCAACTCATATTTGGTTTTAGGAATGAAGGAACTACTCATCATGAATGAAGAGGGGTTTTATCATGAGGCTTTTTTTTTTTTTTTTTTTGCCTTCAAGACTGTGTCACTGTTGAGCAGCTAGCAGAGTAATGAATGCATCAGTTTTCAGTGGCAAGAAGGAATGACCTTTATTGTTTTGATTTCATCACATATATAGAGTTCTCAAAAGTCACCCAGATTGGTCAGTCAGAAGCCTTCCCCCAGGCCTGATTGGCCAGGCCTGCACTGTCCGAGTTCTGGGACACTGTTCCAAAAACATCCAAACTTTATTTATAAAACACAAGAAAATTTCTCATGGGAAAAACCTGTGCTAGCCACAAGACTGTGTAGTTTGACTTGCTCATGTTACTGTATTCCATAGAGAGCTAACACGGCAAGTCTGGCATCTGGTCCTTGTTGCACAGAACAGAGATGGTATGTACTGCAAACATATCATGGTCAGAAAAGCAAAAAAAAAGATGGTCAAAAGATGTTCAGAAAGCAAAAGACAAATTCCAGATTCTTTAGTACAGTGCAGTCTGCATGAATCATAAAGAGTTATCAATACAAATGTCAGACTAGTAGGGAAAAGAGAAAAAGGGAAATGAGTAAAAAAGGTTCGGAAACAGAGCATCTTTAATCTCATTTAGATTTTAATTTTGATGCACAGTGACAAAAAGCTTGATATAAACATTTTTTTATGTCCAAGAAAGTAGTGACTCAGATTAAGGGATACTCTCAAAACTACTCTGAAATCTAAGGAAGCAACAAGAGAAAAGACCTATTATTTGTCTGGTGAGTAATTTCTAATGCAGAATATTATCTCCATAATATATTTTTCCATTGACTCAGTTCTTGGAAAAGAATTTAAGCAAATTTTTAAATTTTGAAAAGCTGTCTTCAGGGCTTTATTTTGTATTTTTTTTCCCCACAAAGTTGGTTTTGCCAAGACAAAGCAAGACATTTGGCATATCTGAAGACAGAAGCCTCAGGACTCCAGACATGTAGTAAAATAAATTCTATTTTTATTGCTAATGATTAAAAGCAGAAAAACAAAAAGCAAGTTTTTGGAACCCACACAGACTCGCCAAAATTCACATTAATTCAACAAGTAGAAGCTGTTGCCAATTGAAAAAATTGCAGGTTCATTTTGATCAAAAGTGGGGTTTTGTATACCAGGTACAATAGTGATACCAAGAGATACCTGAAACTTAAAAATAATGGAGTGGAAAATTAGTTAGAGTAAAGAGGTAAACTGATGTCTCATGCAAGCACTGAGTTTCCAGTCATCAGATTCTGTGGATTAGTAGCCCAGGAATTGCCTAGACTTATATTACCTCCTTTTAAAAGATATCCTTACTTATATTCAGCACTATTCTCAAATTTCTTTTTCTACTAATACACATTTTTGTTTCGTTTCAGACAAAATGTGGGGTTTGTATGGTTTGGTTTTTTTTATTTTCTTCAGGAGGTGCTTTTTCTTCTTTTTTTTTTTTTTGCCAAGAGAATTGATTTTTTTGACATGTAAAGTCTGTAACTACACCAAGAATAAAAGCTCACTTCATTAAGGATATTGTAATTCTTTTTAATTCTAGTTCACTATAAAGCCCTCCAAATTTTAAATTCTTCAGCTTGAAAAATTCTACCAGATTGGGCACTTCCTATGACAAGCCTGTCTCAGAACTAAAAATGCTGCTTAGCCAGGTCTCTGGGCTACAGTGACACTCCTAGAGAACAGAGGAAGGGATCCAAGGGAAAATTAATTTATTTCCCTTGCGGAGCTATGGTGAAGCTTTGTTGTGATCAAAATATCTTCATAAAATGTCTTGACTCCAGAGAACAGGAGCCAGAAAATGCTGGATATTTTCTGAGCAGCACTTATGTTAACAAGATTTCTTTCGGTTTTCCCTCGAAGGCTTGGCTGTTTGAAAGTGCTTGATCGGTATGAACTATTTCTTTCTCATCTGCTTAGGAACTGTCTTTTACCTCATATGCTATATTTTGTAACGACTTTTCAAACAAATGTTGGCCTTTCACCCACTTCAGCAAATCAGAAGTGTTAATATTTTTTCTCGCCAGTGATATATGCATAAGCAGTTGCTATAATAAACATAGTGAATTTTAGGGTACATTGATACATCATGTTATAGAAGACCCAGAATGTTGAAATAAATAGCTGTAAGATTGATGGAAAGAAAAAATGTAGCATTGATAGCAAATAAGAAAATCTTGAACATGTGTAGATAAATAATGTCTTATATAAAAAATGCAGTTAAAATGCCAGAGAATGTTAATTACTTACAGTTTAATGAGAAAATTAATTAAGGTACAGCACAACTACAAAGTAAGAATGCCTGTTGCTTTTCTCAGCAGCTAATTGACAGCTTTGAAATACTAATAAAAGCCAAGCTTGAGACATACAAGGCTATTATAGGGCCTATTATTTCATGCAGAGGTGAGTTTTGGGCACACGTTGAAAAAAAATTAACTTCATAAAAGAAGCATCAAGAATAATCTAGAGCCATAAGAAAAAATATTGATGTTAAAAAAAATATCAAAGAAGGAAATCAGGGAAGTGGTACCTGAAGTGAAATCCCAGCAATAAAAGCAGGCTGGACATATAGTTAGGATCCTGAAAGATTTCTACAATTATCTTCTGTGAGGTTACCCTCTCCTTTTTGACTTTGTGTCCATGGAAAATGGAGAAGATTGAATAAAGAATATAATTTATTAATATGATTTACAAACAATAGGAGAAATGTATTTTTAGCCAAGAATATTTGGACTAGTATTGGGAAAGACAGAAAAAAATTGTTAGTTATGAGAAAGGCTCTTAGGATCAGGGAGTCATATATATCCTACAGTGTGATGTCTTAAACATTTCAGACAGGAAGGATTCTAGTAATCCCTTATAAACTCCTGCTTAGTATGCTGGGTATAGATTTTTCCAGTTTGCACTTGGCAAGCAGGCAGTAGGTTTCTACCAGTATACCTATAAAATTTAGGTCTGATTATCTGATAAATCATGATATAAGGAAGTTTTATTTTTCAGACTGATATTATCCTTTCTATAGATGTATCATATTCCTCCTAATTATGTTCAAATGAATAGAAGAAAGGCAAGAAGAGAGGAAACAACCAAAGGAAGCATCAATGTCTACTTGTAAAACTTTCACAGAGTTTATAACACATGGCATAATTGAAATAGCAGAATAAAAAATCCTACAGAATTTCTATAAACTACGCACTGAAACATTGAAATTACTTTTGCTCATGCTTTCACACATTCTTTATAATCTTAGATGCATCTCCAGGAGAAATTTTATTCCTGTAAATGGAAATAGATGTATATATGCCAATTATTTTTTTTTATTCAATATATACAGACAGTGCAGTCCTAAATTGCCACTTCATTTGCATATCCATTTCTTTACTATTAGTGGTAGGTTAGAGATTCCATTTCCAGATATCTTATGTGTATATTGTCAAAATATTTATTTCCCAATTACATGAATAATGACCTATGCAGGAGATATCTTTGTCTTCCTACTTATTGCACCCAAATGTTTGTTTCTTTGTTACTTTTATTAGCTTTTCTAATGCTGCTTTTTTAATGCCACTTTTCATCCTTAAAGCCATTAGTTTTCTTAAAAAAAAAAAAGAAAAAAGAAAAGAAAAAAAAAAAGGCCAGGATGAATAATTCTATGGCTGCAGAATTTCCAGGTGTCCTAACTTCCATATGAGGGCCTTGCTGTCCCAGTTTATGGACTTTCTTTGTGAGCTGTTTTCAGTAAAACAATTCTAATAAGTATTAGAAACACTAATGCTATCATACTACTAGGAATAACCATAATAATCTAGTATTAATTACTTATTTCATTACTTATATGTTAAATTTAGCATTGTAGCATTAGAAAACCAAGAGCTGAGCAATGCAGCAATGAGCTGCTGTAAATTTAGGAGAGTAGTGTTTATAATCTTCAATTTCAAGATGAGAAAATAAGAGGAGAAATTACTGCAAAACAGATTGAGCAGCAATTTACAGCTATCATTCTAGTTCTCTGAGTGGGAGTTATTTTAATGGAGTTTTCTTGTTATTTACAAGTTTTGATTGGAGTTTTGAGAAGAAAGCTGATGCAAACAGAGAAACCAAACAAAAAAAACCAAAAAAACAACAGCAAAAAAACAAAAACCAAAAACAGAAAAACAAAAAAAAACACCACCAAAAAACAGCTGGGATATTTTAGAAGCCCCTGGGTCTACCCTGGACTGGGTCCATGTGTCCAGAACATGAGGAGCATAACTTAATGAATTGTGAAGGAAGACCTGTCATGCTGTCCTGGACAATGTTATCCATGGACATGTTTATCCTGCCATCAAGTGTGATTTTCGTTAATTAGTTCAGCAGATTGGCTGATGTATTTAGCTCCAGTACTGATGGCAACAAAGCTGCTGTTGCTCAGGCTTCAGTGAAGTTTTTACCAGAACCTAGTGTCTATTCTTGGTGGAAAAGGCCTGAATTGCTATTGCTTAGCAACTGGTGATTTCTAGACAGAATAAAGTTACGTGTTCTGTAATCATTCTTAATAAGAAAGCATATGATCTTGAGCAAGTGTGTTTATGGGTGCGAGAACAGAGGGCTGAAGATGGATAAGCACACATCAGTAAGGAGATGGAAAACTACTGCAGTGAGCACAGGATAGCACAGGAGGCCCTGATTTCAATGCCTTGATGATGTAGTAAAATTCAAGGTGGGGGAGAGGGTATTTGAGCATAACATTACGGGGTTTTGTATCAGTGAAAGCATTTCAACAAAATATGTCACGTTCTATATCTTTCAAGGGTGGTAAGTTTTAGTCACTGATAATTCCCCTTTTGTCCATAAATCCAAAATCTTTAGATGAAATTCTGAGGTGAAAAAAAACCCCTTTTAACTCCCCTTTATGTAATGAGCTGCAAAATACAATCACTAAGGTGGAAAAGGCTTCTAAGATCATTGAGTCCAACTGTCCACTAAGTTGATGACTTGGGTGGTGCAAATGATAGTAATTTCAAATTAAGTGTGGAGGGTATTCAAACAGCTACTGGTCTTATTTGGAGAATTAAACATTTGGACAGAAAACAGTTTTTCACTATCACGGGACTTGTCAGGATTGCAAGTTTTCAGAACTGCAGCAAAACTGGGTGTGGGCTGACCCCAACCAGCAGCCAAACACCCACACAGCTGCTTCCTCATTCCCTCTGCCATGGGACAGGGAGAAAATAGAAGGAAGCTGAAAAGACTCATGGACCAAGGTAATGACAGTTAATAAAAAAAGTAAGAGTTGCACATGGAGACAAACAGAGGAATTCATTCATTGCTTCCCATCAGCAGCTAAGTGTGCAGCCATTCCCTGGAAACAAGGGACTCAGCACCCATAGCGATGACTTGGGAAGTCAAATGCCATAACCACAAACATCCTTCCTCTTCTGCCTCCATTTGGGCTGACATGGAGATAGCAAGCTTCATCCCAGCCAGACCCAGCAGAAATGTTTATGTTTGCTTTTTTTCCTTTTTTTCCTTTTTTTTTTTTAAATGTGTGCCTGAAGAGGTGTATGACCCCTAGTACAATACGAGAAACCCAAACACATTTTTCTGCTTTTCTACTTGACATTACTTGACTTTTGGCATGATGACTCATTCTCCCGCTGTCTTAAACTTTTAACAATTTAAATTAATTCAAATAGGTCCAACAAAAAAAAACCCTAGAAAATATCAAGTCCAGAACATCAAGATACTTTGAGTGCTTGATCAAGTGAGGGACTTGTTTTCTAACACCAAACTTGACCCAGATAAAGTAACAGCTGACAGCTGCTTCTTCTATGCTGAATCAATGTCAAAATTAGCAAATACTTCTAAGGTATATTTGCTTTTCTCTTTGACTGGAAGAGGAAACCTTCATCAAAATTGATACATTCCTGCAATAAATTTAGGTCTTAATGGGTTGATATTTTCTAAGAACAGGAAAAATAAGGGGGGGCGGAATGAAAAAGAACAACAAAATCCCCAACAAACCTCTCCCCCACAAATTTACTTTTCCATAAAGGAGTAAGTCAAGACAATATTCCTCAGGAAATCCAAAAGCAAGGGATGCATAAATAAGGCATGCTATGAGGTTAAACTTTAAATGAGACTGCACAGAGAACAACCATCAGTGTTGCCATAGGTGATTGTCTGCACGAACATGATGGGAGATGATTCCACTTATAAGAACTGTGGGTGCAGCAGTGAGATTTAACCAATTGAATGCTTTCAGTGCTGGAAACTGATTGCTAGAAAGTCATTGACATATGTTTATTGTCAGAATGCTGTCTTTTTGCTTATTTATTTTAAGCTGCCACTGTCATACAGTCATATTCTTTCTGCTACCTGTAAATACATGGTGTGCTTTCAGTGCCTTTGCCATTTTCCTTTGGACTGACTCCAAATAAAGTCTAACCAACAGAAGGTCTTGTATGAAGAGACTGCACAATTCAACTCAAATTAGCTCTTTGCTCAGAGGCCGGAGAATGAATACAAAAAGTAATATTACTTTCAAAAGAAAGTCATTAGCAATCATTAAAGCAGCAGCCAAATGCAGAAGGCATTACAGCTGCATTAAAAAAATGGAAGTGGAAGTCAAACATTACTACTAATCACTGCCATTGTCCTGAAAGAGCAGAAATTAAGCACTGATTTAAACTCATTTTAAATCCCATTACTGGGAGACCAAATTACTAAAATTGTGGAGGCCTTACTCATGGATTTTCATAGAACAAAACCAGCTTTGCATTCTTAAATACTCACAAATGTCCTTAAGAGCTACCAGAATGGCAGTGTAGGAACTGTATCTAGTTGCATGATTGAATAATGGGTACATGGAAGCAAGATTCCTAGTGCTGTCTTGCTGATGTGACTTGACTGTGCTGGGGTAAGAAGCTGACAGATTATTTTATTCCCCTTGCCCTTTCATTCTGAGACAACAAAAAGAGATGAAAGTTTTATCGTGATGGACTCTCCCTTTTGGGAGTTCACAGAATTCGCTAATTCATTTTCAGCCAAGGAGTTTGTCACTGCCAGCCTGGGCTTGATTTGAGCATCACATCAGAAACTAAAATCTCAATATTCCATTTGCACCTTCTGGCCTTTCTGGTGCCCCTATTTATGGCCTTGAATAAAAAAAGATACGGAGAAGCAAAATGAGCCTAACAGTAATCATTTGGTTTCCATTTGTAATGTGAGCTTGAAGACCCTTATATCAAGCCTTTCTCGTCCTTCTCTTGAAAATGCAGCCATGACTGAAATACTGCATGACTATATGTAACATCCCAGCAAATGTTCATGCATGTCCTGAACAGTTATTAAAGTAAGGCTGTGGCAAAAATTGATTGCAATTGAAAGATACTGTGTTCAGGGTACTGAAACTGCCTAAATGTAACTCTAAATAGAATGATGTGTTAGTTTCTTATATATTTTGTATCTGCGATGGACAGATCAAAATGAGGGCCCTTCCACCCCAGTGTGTTGCAGCAGTTTAGTAAGCTCAGCATATGTCTGCTGAGCCTTGGAAACTGAACTTCTTTATGCTGTGCTATTGGCAGACATATTCTAATTCCAGTACTTTTACCTTACAGGCTGTGGTTAAACTGACTTGACTTACCTTATAGGCAGATGGATGTTTACTCCAGCAGGGCTGATATTCTTAAGCACATTAAACCAAACAACTCTGATCAAGTATCTAACCTAATATTATTAAACACTTTTTTTTGTTAAATTTTTCAGTTCCATGAATTGTTCCAAAGAACAAGTTGGATATATTCCTGACCACATATTGTTGCCAGGGCAGGAAAAGGCCAGGTGAACATCTGTCCAAAGAACCTTTAGTGTGTTGCAGATGCAGCAGTAGAAAGAGTCCATGTGCATAATGTCAGTGGCCTTGGCTCTGCGTGGGTATTTGCCCACATACAGACCTCAATGAGAAATTCTCGAAGTCAACAAGGTCTGTAAACTATTTTACTTCGTGGCTCAAGTAAGATTAGCAGCCCTTAAATGTGGAAGAAATTTAGGTTGTACCTCTGTCAGTGTAGCAGCTAGCGAGGTGATCTGAACAAAAAGCATTTTTGCTGAGAGAGCAAATATTTGTGTTCAGTTTCTCAGTTCCTTTTTAAGTAATCGTGACAGTCTGGCTTAATGTCATTTTGCTTTAGGCCCTCATTTGGGGACTGGAGGTGATGAGCCTGGCAACCCAGCACTTTCCTTAGTCCCTGGAGAGGTGGGCTGGACAGGGATCAGTATAGAGCTGCCAACTCCTCCCCACTAAGGGGAGGAAGACAAGGGTGCCCAGGCTCCCATGTGCTTCAACAAAAAGCCTATCCTTAAGAGATTAAATTTTGATGAGATCAGTACAGTGAACTTTAAGATTAGCAGCTGGCCAAGCATCTGTATACCTTTATACCAACGTCCAAATATGGATTCTGCCCATCCCACAAACACAGCTTATTATTTTGCTTTCTGTTTTCACTGGCCACACAGAGAATTGATTCTCCTTCAACTTCATTTCTGTTTGTGTCATAGGGAAAATCCAAATAACCCAGCAGCTGCACAGGTTATTTGGTTGTAATTGAATGTCACGACCAACAAACAGATAGGTTCACCTCAGCCCTATTGTAGTTGGTTTTAAAATGTAATGAGTCAGTGTGTCTGTGTGCCCTAAGTAATCACAGAAATATCTGCTATGTATTACACAGTTTCTAAAGCAGCTAGAATGGACCCAAGGAGGGTTGCACCCACTCTGCAGAGTGTTAAGCAAATGCACTGGTGAGAAAGCTCACTCTGGTGAGGTGGTTGGCAGAAATCTTTTCTTTGTAAAGCACAACCTTCCTGAAACTGAAACTGTTCACGAGTTAGTTCCAAACAAATTCTTTCTTCAAATAAAAATGAAGCGGAAAAAATATATTTTCAATTGTTGAAACAACCTATTTTGACATTTTTAGAAGTTTCATTTTTCTACTTTTAACGTGTGCTGCATGAGTTCTCTTTTAACTTGGAAAAAAAGATAAATCTATATGGAATTAATTTGAAAATATGGATGTTTCTTTCATTTCAGATTATCACTTAACAATTTTATTAATTTTAAATTTGTCATTTTATAATTTATCGCTGAAAATTGCTATGGGAAGGGGGGAAAGTTTATTTGTTTTTTCTAATTATTTGCAGTTCTAAATTAAAGACCTGGAGGTACCAATAACTCAGTAAAGTACATAGTTGGGAGTACACATGCATGCACAAAATCTTCAGGTGACCCTCAACCTGTGACAGATTATTTGTATCTCAGTGAAATTAGGACTGAGTATGGAAGAAGAGGATAAAAAAAAGAAAGAAAAGATTAGTGGGGGAGAATTAAAAAGAAAAATAAGAAAAAATAAAGGAGATCTATGAAGAAGATGGAAAAGAGAGGGATATAGGACAAGGGAAAGATGAGTGAGATGGAAGGAAGTAGATGAGAGAGGAAGTCTCACATTGCAATTGCATGGGATTGGTGGGGGGTGGAACTAATAACCAATCGCTGGAAAATGCATTAAATCTGAACCACTGAGCATAACTTCAGCAGCATCCATGGGATGATGAAAACATAGGGAAGAGAAATGAGGTATCCTGATCCATCAGTCTTTGCCTGCTACAGCTGCTCCAGACCCGTGATTCTTTCTAGGAAGAAAACCTGTTCTGGTTATTGCTATTTTTGAGAGAGAAAATGGGCTCATTTATAGGTACTGCATTTCCTATCTGCTTAAATTGCCAAAAGGAAGCTGCATATTATATATTATATATTATATAATCATATTTGCTAAATAAAAAATCCCACCAGCTGTCAATCTTACCACCCCAGCATTTAAGAGTTCACAGAAATCCTCACCAAAATTGTCTTGTGTAGGAATGATTATATTTGTGCCCTCCCTCTGCTTTCTTTTAACCTTTCACATAGAGAAAAACCCATGCACATCCTGTCTTCAGTTATACAGAGCTTCATCATCTAATGTCAAAAGACCTCATTGAGGGGTTTCACAACTGCAGATACTAACAGCTAATTTCAGTTTTCAGTGGAACTGCTGACTTTGCCCTCACATCCCATTGGGGTCAGAGGTTTTCCATGCTAAATGTCTCCTACCATGGCAGATCAATGTAACAAATGCAGTTGTTCTCTAACTTTAAAATATCTTATTTATTGAACATTTGAAAGACAGGGACATTGCTGAGACCTTTTGCCCCACCATAAAATGAATCTGTAAAATCAGAATGCCATGACCGCTAGTAATAATTGTTGTATATCTGGTTGTGGTTTTTACCAAAGAGTAAAGCAAAATATAGTGTGAGCATATCTAGTTCTAACCTGAAAATGGAAAGGTTACAAAACCCATGTTCTGTCAAACATAGTTTAATATAAGAGATCACAGTCATTTTTAAGGAAAGTCTAAACTGCTTTTCCTCAAAGTGGTTTTGAAATATATTGAAAAGGCTAATTTCATCTACAGTTTATTTTTTCTAAATGCTTTTTCATTTAAAAATGTGTGCAGAAGATAGAAAGATCATTAAATAACCACACTCATCCACCAAGAGAAATATCCTGTTTCCTCTTCACAAACTAGTGCAATTCAGGGACAATTTTTATGTATTTCTAGGAGAGGAGTAAGTCAAGTTTTCTGACTTGTGTACTCCTCTCTCACTAGTGAACTTTGTCCTACACTTTGCTCTGGTGTTCTTCCTCACTTTGGATTCTCTTGAGTATGTTTTCATATAATTTCTGCAGGTATTTTAATAGACCTGGTGAACATTTTACTCCTCTGACGGGACAGTTAAACCTTCACAGCTGTGCAAAATCATTCTGTGTTCCTGACATGCATTTTCTATTTCCTCTCTGGCAAGGTCCAAGACAGACTTCCTATACCTCCTCAACTGTCCACTGGGGAGGTAGCTGCAAGTCCTTCCAAGAGCTGTCACAGTAGGTGGAAGACGAAAGGGTGCGAAAGGCACTTGTCGCAGTTTACCTGCAGAAAGAAAAATATGGATTCTGAAGAGCTGTAGGGAGAACTAATGATTTTTCTGGGTTGTCCAGACTACTGGGTTCACAGGATATGGGTTACAATTCACAATAATGAGATAATATATTTTTAATATTCCCACTTTTTATTATAGGATATTTGGGATTCTTCTCACAGATCGGGAAAAACAATAAAGGGTAAATAACCTGTTCAGGGGCTTGACGTAGTCATCCTTAACTTAACATAGTCATCCAGCCATGAAAATCCAGGAAGAAAGAACTTTTAGAAATTTCCTGGACTGTTTGAAGCACATCACAGAGAGCTGAGTCTGAGCACACTGTCTTATCACTGACTTACTCTTTTTTTGCAGTCACTTGTTAATTTTGATATGAAAAGATAGAGTTATTTAACTGAATTCGTCATTTAAGTTTTAGAATGACTGAAAAGTGACTCTGCTTTAAGACTTCACAGCATCAACCAACACGTTTTTGCATTTATTGCTTTAAGTAGGGAAGGGAAGAGGAACTTGCAGATCTCTGAGGTGAAAGGGATAAGGGAGCTCAGAAAGACTTCCAAGGAGCAAAATTACCCTGGCTGGCTCAGGAGAGGCTGCTGTGGGGGACCAAAGCCTTTCAGAGTGATCACCACAATATTGCTAAGGTAACTTGTGTTTTGTGGATGATTTTCAGCTGCCAAAAGCTGGGAGGTAGGAGTTAGTGTGCCAAGACCAAGATGATCCTTGACAGCTTCTGTGGTCCCCTGCAATATATTTTATTTTATTCTTTTTCCCAGATAGGACCTGAGGGACACAGCCAGCTTCCTCTCTCTGATTTATTAGGCTTTGTGCCTGACTACTCACTCTGATAGCTGATGGCTGATTTCATAGTCCTGTTGTGTGGAGCTATGCTGTATAAAAGTGGAAAGTATGGATAAAAGCAGGAGAACAGGAATTCCTCAGTCCTGATTTCAGGGGTTGTGAGAGGTGGTTTGTTTTAAGAGTTTTGATAGTAACCTGAGCTAAGTAAAAGGCTGGGATTCTTCAATATTTATTAGTGTAATATATAAGAGAAATATGTTTGTGTTTGTAAAGCCAAACAAATTGTCTCTCTTGGGCACAACTTAATATGACTAATGAATTCTCTAAGTTATGAAAATGGCAGATGAAAATATTAAAAAATAAAATAGAATAAAAAAAGCAGAGAATCACATGCCACAAGGAAAAAACCCCAAACTGTAAAGCCATTTGAATTTCTGGCTGCTGTGTCTGAAAATGGCATAGCAGAGCAACAATAATGTACAGAGAAGAGGGAAAAGGACAATGAAAGTTTTAGAAAGCTTTGCCATAATGAAATACTAAATAGATTGATTCCTTGGTTTTTAAAAGGGAGGACTAAGGCAGAGATATGGTGTACACAATTGTAAATGATATAGACATGTTGAATAGGGCTCGATGATCCATTATTTTTCACAACCAAAGAACTAGAGGCACCTAATTTAATTATCAGGCATCCTGATAAACAAACAAAAAGGAAATTCTTTTTCAAATAAAGCATAATTGAATTGTGAGGTGCATTGGCACAGGATGCAGAAGAGGCTATCAGTATAAATGGGCTCAGAGAAGATTAGATAAATCCATAGAGGATAGATCCATTGGTGGCTATTAAAAATTATGGTCTTGATTAAACTTCTGTCTCAGGAAGTCCCTTAAGTATTGATTGCAGAAAGTTGAAAAGGTATCCTAGGCAATGTATTTGCCTTGTTTCTAGCAACATTCTTTTGGGGTAGTGCTGGTGCACTGGGATGAACAGATCTTTGCTGAATTCATCAGTATCATTTCTATGTGTGTTTGAGAAAAATAAGAACAAGAAAAAATGAGGCTGTGATGAGAAAAGCAAAAACAGCTTAATTAAACAGTGACTTCCTCTTACTGTTAATACTTTTAGCACAGGCCTCTTGCAAAGGAAAACCTCAATAACCCTAAATCTGCTACTATCAGCTTTAATTTTTATTTCAATCAGATTTTTCCCAGCCCTGCTGTGCTTCTGTGTATTTGTTGCTTATCAGCATGCTATGAGAACAATGCATGAGGATATTATATTTGACAATACTGCCACCTGGGCTATATCTGTAGTAGTATATTAAACAGTGCCAGGACAATGCCCAACAAACAGGAATTTCATTATTTGTAATGCTTGTGAGACAGGTCCATGTCTTAGTTTAAACTCGGCCAAATAATTTTTTGCTGTCCCAAATAATTCCCAGGCTTTACTAGGGAATTAGCATGGGCAAGAGACCATTCCCCACTACAGTTTGGATCGATCCAACCTGTTCTTGAAGATATGGCTAGAGCATGCCAGTTGGCCTCATGGCCAGAGGAAGAGCCTTCACCATGCCGAATTTATTATATAGATGAAATAATGATTGGATGTAACCTCTTGAGGACTGGGTGAGGAAAGGAATAGGTTTGCCAGAAGTGTTTTTAGCCTCTTGGGGAAGGTCCAAACCAATCCAATTAGCTGTCTCCCAGGAGCGGTGAGGAGTCCATAACATCTCCCAGGCATACAGGCATTTGGTTGTTTCCCTGATGTCAGGGTGAGTTCTCAGTTCGCTGTTCTCATGACATACACTGAGCAGACTGGGGATACCTTTGGCAAGGCTGAAAGGCCACCTGCAAGAAATGCTTTAATTGCATAGCAGGACTTGACATACAGGAGATGTCTCTTCTAGATCTCTAAGTTTTCCTAGTCTGGGAGAGGTGATTTTGTTTTCTCAGATCATGGAATGATGTGGTAAGTGTCCCATATTCATCCTCTGGACATATTCTATGATCCATCATTGTGTGATTGAATGTAATTCCCGCTGCAGTTTAATTCAGACATTTTTAGGACCGTGTTTTCTTTTATTTGTTGTCAGACTTAACATACCAGGCACTGTATAAAAATTAAAAAACAACAGATGCCATAGGAAGCTTGCAGGCTGAAAGAAAAGCACAGGCAGAAAAAAAAAAAAGTGAGGTCCAGAGCAGGCCAATAATAAATAAATTAAAATCCTATGAACTAAGAAGTTCAATATCAGTTCTAGTTCTGTCTTACTCTTATATTGTGATGGACAAGGCAGTTAATTGATTATAAGTCTTGCTGATGTGAACCTTTTAAAGTATGTGAGCAACAAGTCCACTGACACTGGGGCCTACTTTGTGGATGGATAAGCTATAAAAAAAGTACAATTAGGAGATGGAAACAGCATGCGTGGTTATTAAAGGTAGAATGAATGCCTAAAAAATGAGGGCAAACAAAGGGGCAAGACTTTGCAGTTGAAGAAAGAGAATTAAAACTGATAGATCAGGTTCAAAGAGTAGACTGAGAGGTTAAAGCTGAGATGATAAAATCTGAAGGATGGGCAAAGTGATTATTCATCCCTGCCACAGCACAAACCCTTGACCAGATTTGGCCCATGCCAGCCAGTGCTTCCTTAGAGAACATCTCCTTAGCAGGGTATGAAACAGCCAGGGCATACTCCTGACAGATATCCAGCCTGTTCTGAGGACAAAAGCTGTGCCATGCCAGCTTGATCTTGGGCACTGGTCTGTGTCATTTCCCACTGCACATGTAGCAGCTTCAGGGTTGAATGAGCCGTCTGGATCTGTCAAGCTGGTTCCAACTCAGCAATATCTCCTGACGTTTCCAAGCTTAAGTCTAGAGAACTTCAGCTGTGAAAGGTTCCTATCACAGTTTTGAGTGTCATCTGTGCAGTGTTTTACTGGAATGAATGACAGATACATCACATATTTAAAAAAGAGAACGAGATACTACATGTAAGTGATAGTTTGTGCTCTCCTACTTATGCAGATCACAGCATCATTTTACTATACATTGAGCTTTCACAGAAGCAAATATCTCTGCACTCTTATTTCATTTTTTGTAACTATTTTGAGCCCTGTTGAGAGTGAAGGTTTTCCTGCTATATGTCAGCTTAGTCCTTCTGTATGCTTCAGAGCAAGAGTCTTGCTTTTTATTTAGACCAGAGTCTAAATGATGTGTCCCTTGTGTGTGACCTGTGTTCCATACATTGTTTTGAAACTTACATTGTAAATCATCCCATTTTCATAATCTCATCTTTGTTTGCAATTCATTGCCCATTGAAGCATTCCATGTTAAGAACACCATTTTCTTCTCTGCCCACTGGTAGAATGTTCTATCAGTAGGTAGCAAAGGGCAAGCAGAGATCCTATGGATCTGTGAGATAGGGAAGGTGAATGACATAAAATGAATATATTCATTCTCTGGCACTTGCATTCCAGCATGAGAGAGAATTCTGTGATAATATGCCTAACTCCATTACTATAGATATGAGGAGTTCATGAATGCTGTGCGCTCATGAATGAAGGCCATGCTTTTCATTTCTATGATCAAATAAAAATGGTAATTTCTAGGAAAAATTTAAACTGAAAAAAAAGGCCATGTACGTCTGTTGCTGAAGGAATAACATGAGTTCGGAGTACAGTTCAACCTCATACAAAGATTGTCTGTGTAATACTGTGAGAGCCACTGAGACTAGATTAATTTATGCTTCATAAGTGGGGAACACAAAAACTGAATCTCTTCAAGGGCTGAAATGACAGAAGCCTTTTAAAAAGACAATATAAATAATGAAATAGTGATGTGAATAGGTATAGTGATGAAATATAAATAAATAAGAAGTCCTCATAATTAGAAAGTAAACTAATCACTAAGAGCTACTCATACCACTCATACAGATTCATCAACTTAAGGGAATGACAAAAGAATTCTAAGTTCCTTTGAAATATCTGCAACTGACCCTATTCAAAACAGAATACAACTTTTCTGAAGGAAGGAGATTTTATCTCTTTGTGCTCTCAATGGGCTCTTCTAGGCAACAGGCTCACTGCCACTAACAAATGTAATATAGCTACAAGAAAGAAATTAATTCTAATTCTAATTTGAAATTGAGACAGAAAGAGATTGAGTGGATTGTCCAAATTTGCACGGGAATGCTTACAGCAAAGTCAGAATCTGACTTAAGGATCTCATCGCATGACCTTTCCCTTTAATTTTGAATTTTTTTTTTTTTCCACAAACACTTCAGACCCACAAGTGTTTAATCTTGTTTAGCCTACTCATAGCATCTTAGTCTAGTTTTGTTATATGATGTTGATTTCTTGCAAGGGAAAATAATATTATGCATTCATTCTGTGTTTCTGAATACATATGCATGATAGACCTTTAGAATAAATTAATATCTTTTTCAAAAATACAAAGCTATCTTATTTATTTTGAAGTTAGCAGTAAGATCTCCTAGTTACAAGAATGTAAAGGACCCTTCCAAATATTTTTGTTATAACTTTCATTTGATTCCTTCTTCCTGTGCAGCCACATTAGAGGACAAGCGTATGAGTTATACAATATAGGCTGATCATGTGAGCAAAGTCTCCATGGAAACTGCCTAATTTGTGCTTTTATTTAATTAGAGTTGTCCATTACCTCCCCAAATGAAGTTTAATTTAAATTCATATGCCAGTCATTTTTTTTAATTGTGTATGACTTTTCATCCGTCACTTACTGAGATATCTTGTAGGCTGTATTTTAGCAGACTGAGTTTATTTAACAATTGAGTTTATAAACAAGATGTTTATTTGACAGCTCAGCTTATCCAACATTCTTAACATCCTTGGAACTAATTTTCTATGCGGCATCTGCGCTATACAACTCATTGTTATCAATTAGATATTCTTAACCTCAGAAATTGTCAAAAGCTCGGAACAATTGCTTGAGAGATCCACATGAGTATATTCACTCATTTTGCTTGCTGTGAGATAATTGGGAAAAAATCAGAGTACAAATACAAACTGTAACCAAGACCAAGAAATATGCAAAATGCATGTGTATGTTAAATGGAGCATTGACACAGGCAAAACTGTGTGTCTATTGTAAGCTGCATCACAAAAACCAGCTGGTATCATTGAGGTATTCTTAAGGAAAGTCTGAATTGGTTCAACCTTACAGAAATGTCTGCCTGGTGTGAGTTATTTGGAAGTCATCAGACCTGAGTTGTGCTCCGGAAAAACATGGTCTGCAGTACCTGATTCTATCTTTCTTTCAAGAGCTGCTGGTTGAACATATAGTGAGAGGATATGGAGTACTCTGTTATTTCCCTGTTCTTCTGGGGTGTCTGTGCTTGTAAAAAACACAGATGGTAAGCAAGAGTACAGTGGAAGGCTGTGTATGCTTGATAATTTCCAAACACCTGAGACACCAGAAAATATGGAGAATAGGGCAAAACCATAAAAAACATTGGAAAGGTAGTATTGAGTAAGTTCATGAAGCATATTACTGAGATATTTTATATCCCAGTCCATGGATTCTGAAGCCAATCTTGCATCTCATTGCATTGTTACTGACCCAGTTTTCCATTTGTAGCTCTGTTACAGAAATATCTTGACTAGGTGCCTGGTCCAAAATTAGTTTGTATGCCAGCATGACAGGAGGGCAATGCAGAGGTAACAAACTACAGCTCTGAAAGGGATGTAAGCAGGGTAGCTCAGAGCGGCACTCAGCCCATTCAGGTGGTTTCAGCATTCATACAGCATACATATATCACCCAAGTTTAAATACTTTTTCTGAATTACAGAAGTTATCTCTGGCACAAAAGTAATGTTATCGATAGGAAAAAGTAATCATAACAGCATTGTCATAGTTCAAAATGGTAGAATAGAAATATTTATGTGTAAAAGGTAATAAAAGTGGCCTAAGAGTCATGTGTGGGAAATGCTAGAGGTGCAACTGGAGGACCAACAATAAGAATTCTTCTGGAATAATTAAATGAAGACTAAAAGTCAATGCAATTCAATGTGACTAAGAGAAGTTGGAAAGAACAATGTAAAAGATGTTACAAAAAAGGCATTTATGAATATTATGACACTAATGATTTGAAAATGTCTAACAAAATTAAAATAATAATAACAATTAATAATAATACTAATGGAAGAACACTAGAACAACTGGAAAAAGGATAGCTACTGCAGATAACAGCAGCTCAGTGGCTTTACATTAGCAAGGATCCTGACTGGTAATAGGTATCACTGAGTGGATTTAAAAACTGGTGGAGAGTTATGTCTGGATATAGAAAAATATTGGAGTTATTAAAGAGCTACTTTGTTTCTGTCTTTTCAGAAGAAGAGGGTGGCGATCTGCTCAAGTCGAGCTTCAGTTTTCCAGGGACGCCAGAGGAGGAGCTAGGTACAGATCCCATCTCTCAGATACCTGGTACTGCTCGTGCACCCCGAGGCTGGGCACAGCCACGGGGCTGGGGCGCAGAGGCTGCTCTGGGGTACAGCCACGGAGCCCACGGCAGGCACGGCACTGCGTGCTGCCACTGACAGTGGCCAAAAAACTCTCTGTCAAATCCTTCTGGGCATTTCTCACCTGCTCTGTAAGGTTAAAGAATGCAAAGTAAGAAACCATCAAATTTAAGTAACACTCAGGCAATCGAGAATTCAAAAGAAGGTGTTCAAGGAAATTGCCAACCTTCCTTCTTTTGTTTCTTTCTCTTTGTCTTATCCCTTAGAGAACACTCTAAATGCAGACAGAGTTTTCAATGTTACCTTTTCAATTTGAAAAAATAACAGAAGCAAGAAGAAATCAGAAACTCTTAAAGCCCATGAGTGAAGTCTTGATACTTCTGTCTTACAAAGCTAGTACTAAAATGTCCCACTGACTTCAGTTTTATGAATTCAGATTGTGAAAAAATAAGTTTCTGTTCCTGGAATTTCATACTCAGATTGTCACTGGTTTATGTGAAATCCATCAAAATTTTTATTTATATGCAATTGCTTCATGTGGTTATTTTTAGGAGAGCAATATGGGAAGTGGTTTCTATGTGTTTGCTACTTAAAGCTCCCTTTATTCGACATGAGTGTACTTGCATTTCAGAATTCAGTGTAAAGTGTTTTTTTCTCTTTTTGTGCATATGCTGTTGTTAATATATTACAACAGTTTATTTTCTGTAATTAGGATATTGTTGTAGTTGACAAGAATATTGTAAACTCTCGCCCTGACTGTATTATTGCACACTGCTAAGAAGATAAATCATAGTTGCTATGTTGAGGAAAACTACCCAAGTTGTTTGAACAAGGAGCATGAATTCAGACAGGTTTTGTCCTTGTGTTTAGACAGTCTCTTAGAAGAGGATTTTCTAAAACAAGCAGTGTTGCCATTCAGTTGCACTCAAGTCAATGAGTTCCAAAATTTTCAGTGTAAAAATATCTGTACTGGACTTGTTTGTTCACTTAACATTCCAAAACAAGTGAAAAAAACCCCAAAAACTACAGGACATATCCAAAGTTTGGACAGAAGAATGTGTTAAGGAAGAGATTGAAGAAGCCTCAGCAGTTTTTGCCTTAATCAAAGTGGTGTAAAAGGTGAGATATGGTTAAATGTGAGGCTTCCTAGGAATCTCACAAGTGGATCCTATGGAGGAGTCATGAAATGAACAAGTCTCTCAGCCTTTTTGGACATTTGGAGTTTTTTCACCCTTCTGTCCCATTTCACAGCACACAGGAAGGAGTTCAGATGTCCTGGGTTAGAACTCATCTCACCTGAGAGCTGGAAAGTATTTCAGATATATATGTCTCAACTGTAGATCTCTGGACTTCTTTTAGAGTCAATGAAGAGTGATAGACTTTTCTAGGACGTAGTAGGTTTGGCCTACTTTAGAGGCTTAATGTAAAGTGAGACAAGTCATTCTTTAGAAGTATGTTAAAATTGTTCTCCTTCCCATTTGTTTGAGGAAGAACTGCAGGATTTCTGGAGCCAGAGTCAGTGATATATAAGTCAATAATATTAAATATCAGGTGTCTGTAGGAGCAAGGACCCTCTTATGAAATAGGTAATCAAAGATTAACAGAAAGATATATTCCAATTGATCAATCATCCAGAACCCTGACTAGGAAGAAGGTGGGGGATAACTGAGAAATGAGAAACAGGAAATTGAAACAAGAACAAATCACAACAGAATACAATCTAATTAAGCTGCTTTCAAAAATTTCAGCTATTTATGGCCAAATGACTGAAAAAAACATATGCCAAAGGCAAGGAAAGATCTGTCCTTTTTCCTAAATTTTGTGTCATTAGAGCCCTCTGAAAGTAATTACCAAAGATTGCTAGATAATACATGGGAAGAGGTGGATGGCTTTAATATTTTCAGAAGAAAATCCTGTCCACCTGGCCCAACTACAAAACTGGAGATGGTCAAAATGAGTGGACTGGATACCATCAGTAATGTATAAACATATGACATCCCTTTCTCACTTTGAGAGAGCCACTGAAATTGGGAAGACTTTTATAAAATTTGTGGGGTAGTTAGTCAAGCTCTGTGCAGACAAGCTCTGTAGCTACATCTATGCTAATGTGGGACACCTCTACAGATGGACAAGACACATCTGTCTTTGCAACTTTGCCTCAGTGTTCTGTTCTGTCACTTGAAGATTTGAGTTCAAAACAATGAACTGTATATATATAACATAAGTGAAAAAGCTGCAAAGTATTAGATCTTTGTCGGTCTTCACTTTTTCTTGTTGTTGGACATATATAAACTTAAATATTCATTGGAGATAAATATGATTCTGGGGGGATTCTATAACCACTGGGCTCTGGAAATGGGCTTACTTCTTTTCTGTAAGTACATACCCAGTGACTATGTCATTATTTTGTATGAACAGCTTCAATCTGACAGACTGCTAGAGACCTTCATCCCTGAAGAAAACACAGAAAGGGCTTTCCTTGAGAAGTAAAATAATTGCCCCAAGCCAAGACAGAGTCAGGATGATGTTCTTTGAGGTAGCTCTCACTGCAGGGCCATTCATTATTCTAGACTCTCATCGTCCTGAGGAGCTTCAAGTTATGATCTCTCTGGTACTGAAAGATCTCTGGCTCCAGGCCCTTATTTGTAAAATGGGTTTAGTATTTCCCAGTGAGGTCTGGGGCTTTGGTGGGGATTAATTAATGTTGGCATAGTATCTCACCAGAGTAAAAATGCTGAATAGTCATTAAATAATATTATTAATAAAATGATCCAGTGCCTTAATTGGAAAAAGGTATCAAGGGATAACACTGATCTCAACTCTTTCACACTATTGATTCTGTAAAAGGCCTCATTAGTTAAAACAGGTGGAAATGCAATGGATTCCTTCAAAAAAAGCTCACCCAAGCATTAATAGTTGCTTTTGAGAACAATACTTCATAGCTTTTCCATTAACATTTATTTGTTACCAAAGTTCAGGGTGATAAGAATTATTGTTACAAGATTCATACAGACACAAAAAAATTCTAATTTTTTTCACTAGGAATACCTCAAATAAGCAACCTGGTTAACCAAATTAGCAAATAAAGGTAGCAGGGCATAGTGAAGGGAACAAGAGATCTGATGTGTGATCTCAAGTAGCTCACTGTAAGTCTCATGGAAACTGGAGTTCTTTCAGTTCCAAGCACTCTTCTAGTTGGTGTTTATATTATCTAAACAATGTTAATGTATTAGAAAATAAATATTTTATGAAGCTACTCTTTTCTATGCTATCTGCAAATTTCTCATGGTCTTCTTTACTTTAGACATGTAAATGGTAAGGTAAGATTTTGCTTTAGGAAGCAAACAGTGCAATCTTAGAAAAAGACAGAAAATGCCATTTATGAAGGGCACTCAAATAATTAACGAGATGTGAACAGGGAAGATGGGATGAACTTCTCTTTGAATATATATTTTAATAGGTAGTACATGCACAGAGTAAAGAGGGAAAAATAGATTATTGAAAAAATATTTTAACTCCTTTTTATAGGTAAGGAAAACATATACTTTACACAAGTTTTGTAGTTAACAGCATCTGATGTCAAGCAAAGAAAGAGAACTTGCTCTACAGGTTTTTTATTACAGTAAATTGCTGTTTTCTTTTCAGGAATGGATAATAAGTTGATGTTAAGAAAAAGGTTGAAACCTGTAAAACAGGTTGCAGTTACTAATAATGCTCTTAACATGCAATTTCAAAGTGAACTCTAACGGAGTTTGAGGGCAGGTTACGAAAATGTATTTTTATTTCAAAGTTGATGCAGTCGTGCTTTTGATTAATTGGTAAGGTTCAAGTGTCAGACAGTAACTCATGGTTATTCAATCACTGCTGATTGCACGATCATGCCTTTATGACCTTATGCGTAGGAAGGAAGAAAGGGTATAGCTGCTCTTGAAATGAAAACATGAATAAAGGTCTGACTTTTCAGTCTGTCTGTCCTTCTGCCATATTATCCTTCCTTATTGAGTGCAGTCAGTGTCTGAACACTTTGCACTTTTCAAGGGTTTTATCTTCTTGTACTTGGCACAACAGGAAATTTTCTTCAGGACAGAGAAAAGATTGTCAGAGAGCTCTTGACTCTCCTCTGTGCCACACCCATGCCTTGGTGCACCTCTTGCCAGAGCATCCTGGGACAGTTAAAGAGCTGCAGACTGACTGGAGCTGGAGCAACTCCAGTCACACACATGGCTTGGCCACACAGAGTATCTGCTACAGTGACACTCATCCCTGTAATCTGCAGGCACAGTAACAAACACTCTGTTTTAAATTCTTAGATGGGCCACAGACTGAATGTTTCCTGGGTTTCTGACACTAACCCTCAGAGGTACAGAGGTTTTATTCCAGTCCAATGGGGAAGTGAAGTAGGGAGTCTACAAGAGATATCCACAAAGGTTCACTGCAACCCACTGAGGCAAGGTCAAGCCTCTCCATGGCAACTGACACATCTGCCCATGGCCTTATACTGCACCACACAAATAATTCGTGGCTGACAGGAAACTTAACTGCAGATTTCTGAAGTTAATCCTCTAACCACAGGGCTATCTTTCTGTCAGATAATAAGAATATGTAGCCAGCTGGTTTGTTATGACAATATAAAAGTCTTTAAAATTTGCAAGAGATTTTATTTTTGAGGTGCCCCTATATGATTCAGTAGCACCCTATTATTTGCTTATTGTTACTAGATGAGCAGATACTGGAAAAAAAAAGCCTTTCTTATTACTCTTGTTCCATCATATCTCAAAATAATTCCACTTCACATCCTTCATTTTTCTGTACTCAGAAATTGTAGTGTAGAAGGTTATTGGTGTGATGAACAAGACCACAGAAAATATTAATGAAATAATATGAAATGTTTTTCAGAAAATAAATTTTGAACTTTAAATTCCTTTTAATTATGCTTGAGAACTTATTCTGTAAATTATTTTCAGTCATAGAACAAAATAATATCATAGACCATCATATAAAACATATTAACTGTCCAGTATTTTAATTATAGGCTATTGGCAACAAATGCTTACTAACAATCTGCAGATCAGAAGCTATTCCTGAAAATTAAATACCTCATAATGTCAAATAATTCTGTAAAAATTCCATTAGGCCCAAGGTCAATTCACAAAGAGGAGAAGATATTTGTAAGGACATAAGATTAATCAAATAGGATAGTTGTTATGAATTATTCATCCATTTCTACTACAGAATACAAAGGGGGTTATGTATTCATAAACAAATATTTCTGTTCTAAATTATTTCACATGCAGGATGTTAGCAAAGGAGGAACATTTTTCTCTCCCTCATGCCCTGCTGACCTCTGTAACACCTGGGTGCATACCTGACATGCAACATTTACCTTCCCATAAAGAGTGTGATGGCTGCAACAGAGATGAGATAAGATGAGAGACTGACTCATCTGACTGCTTTGCCACCCTTGCCTTCCTCAATGAGTGTCCCTTTTCAAAAGGATAAAATGTGCAGCCTTTTAAATCTATTCCTATGATGAGCAGCTTAAATGATGTGCTCTCCATTTTCTCAGAAAAAAGTTATCATGCTCTATCTCTGCATTCGTTATTGGCTGCTTAGGTTCTGTTGGGAGTGGGACAATTTTTGGCGCAACCATGGTTGAGGAGATGCTTCCAATGTGGAGGTAAATGACTGCAGTCTTCTGTCACAGTGCTGGGCACATAGGCCTCTGTCTTCCCAAGGGAATTTGCACTGGCAGAGGCAGCGCAGCAGGATAAACACCAGCAAAGTTTGCTGACACAATCCCAGCTTTCGCTGCTGAGATCAGTTGTCACCTTTCATTGTGCAAGTTCACTTGTATTTTCCACCTTTTCATAGTGTCATTTCTCTTCATAAGAGAGCAGACAGCAGCATGTTGAGATGCTCTGTCTCAAACTCGCCCACCACCTCGTCCCAAGAAAAGGAGTCACAGTTTGGCCCTTCACTGCTGCATGGAAATCTGGGTGCTAGTGACTGTGGGGAAAGGCAATTAATGCTTCCCATGTTTGTCACAGATCCAAAACAGAGCTCAGCCAGGCAGAAAAGAGACAGCACCCTGATTTGAAAAATTCCCAATCTGGAGGTTATGTAAAGAGGAAGATTGTCTGCCTGTTACTATGGCAACAGTTTAAAAGGGATCTTGTCACCACGCTGCTATTTCTTCCTGCACCCCATAGGAAAATCAGGATGAGTCCTCCTCCATCTCAGTGGGTTGAACTGAAGAGAAAAGTTCACCATACAATGGCAAAGCAGCAAGAGGCAGTGCCAAGGGTGTGCACCTGAGCAGATAATGATGAACTCCAAAAATTAAAACCATGGTTTTGGGTCAGACCATGGCCAAAAGTAAAATTTTTGTTGAATCAAAAGTCTGCAAAGAAATGATGCTGAAGAAAACAGAAAATCATACAATTTTTCTTCAGTTCTGATAATTTAAAAGCTGAATTAATGTTTAAAACAAAAAAGAAAAATAAAGGTAATTTTGAAATAGAATGGTATTTTAAATTGTGCAGTCATTGTTCTGTGGCAATAATTAATGCTTTTGAGAATGAATTATAACATTATTTCTTTCCCAGAAGAGCACTCTATAAAGTAAACAAAATCTTTAAAATATATCCATATTTTAAAGAAATAATAAAAGGCAGTTTAGAGGGAATATATGATTAATGCTTTTGCTTGGATACATGAGCATTAGTTGTTTCAGTCTCCTTAGTATTGGAGGGGGTGGAAAACTTCCTCCGTGATATATCATCATAAAAAATGAACAAATTCAGATGAATTCCAGAAACACTAAGAAAAAATCAGGGGAAAAGGTCACAAACAAATATTTATTTTGTTTGATTTTTATTTAAGAATAAATGATAAGTATTTCATGTTAGAAAAGAAACCCTAGATTTTCAGTGGTTCCATTCAGCTGAATAGTTGGTCTAAGTGGTTTACACCTTTGGTATTAAATCTCAGCCATATGCTATCATGGGCAGTATTTTAAAAGAACCAGTTTCACCCATCTATGCCATCATCTTTCTGACTGCAGACCCTTGCAGGTTTCTAACACATTTATTCCAGTGCAGCACAAATTGTGTATTCTGCAAAATACAGCTGTGATTAGAGATGATCTACCTGAAGTAACAAAGGTGTCGTAGGTAAAATGACCAAGAATTTTCTCAGCAAATGTTTAGAACCAATCCTGGCCCCATGATCTTAATGAGAGATTTGTTACTGCTATCAGCAAGGATTTCCCTTATACTTCTAGAGTTGTGCATTGATTTCTTTGTATACCTTTGAGTTGTACCATGCAATTACTTTGGCTTTCTTTAATTGCTGAGAGAATAGTGGCAGTTTTATGACCCCGAGGGAAATGGATTGTCTCATGACCGAATAACTGCAAGCAGCAAAATTTTATCCTTTAGGAAAGGAAGTCCATAAAGCCAGGAACAATAAGGAACAACAGAAGTCTGGGCTAGCTTTTCTGCTCTGTATTTAGAAACATCATGACCAATTGTACAATGATATTCACATAGTGAAGCCCTAGTTCACTCCATGCAGCTGTATTTTTCCAGAGAAAAAGCTTATGTGTTAGTTGTTTTAGGTCAATCTAATCCTGATACATTATAATTTTTTTCAAAACTTCCCTGACCATATAGATTCTGTGAAAAAATATTAGTAGTAAATAATTTTGTGGACTTACAAGCATCATAGCACTGTTGAAAGGTGAATAATGGCAATGTATTTCAAACTTGAAAAGCACTGTGAAGGTCTGTGTGCTGCTTGCTAGTCAGTACCATGGCATCACACACTTCAAACCAATGGAAATTAATTTTGCACCGTGCTGAGGACTCTCTGCATTGATCCGTTCCATACTCTGGAGCTTTGTACAAATCCCATATTGCCTCTCATGGACTTCTGTCCTGTCCTTTGTCATGGCATGAGAACAATATTGTGACTCTCGTCCTCTTCATTCTGTCCAAGGGCTGATTTTTCCACCCAGAAGATGTGAGATGTCTTCATTCCTGAAATACTGTTCCCACCCTGTTCTTCATGCCAGACAGTCAGTGTTTAAGCTGGCTTTAGCTTGTCCCTGGACACAACTTTACCCAGTCATCACAACTCTCTGTGCTTTTCTTCTTCCTATATATTGTGATTTGTGTCTCCAACCAGCCTCCCCACCACCTGCAAGATTCCATTCATCAACTATTATTCTGGACTCCTTTTATTATATACCCTTTTATCTTATCACACTTATTTATCTCAGAAATAAATCCCTTGATATGTTGGACTGTGAATCCACTAACCTTTATTTGAAAGATGGATGGACTTTTTGGCTGAACTGTTTGGCTGAACAATAGGATTCAATGCCATCAAATATTTGTTCCACATGCAGATACCTGCATAACAGTGCTCAAAACTGACTGTACTGAATAAATTGCAGCATTCCACACGCTCCTTTCCTCTCCCTTTGGTTTTTCTGGCTTTGCTCCAATTTGTTATATTCTGGACGCTGGTGCTGTTTTAAGAAAAGAATTTGAATGTCCATTTTTGTCTAACATGGGACTTATAAAAACCATCTTACTCTTGGTCATTATTTATCGTGTGATTCCACTGAATTAGCTTGGGCTGTCAAAATATTTTCCACAGTTTAGCAGTATACATGTGCCTCAGATCACTTAAATTTATGTATTTATGATGTAGGTTTCTGCACTGGAGCTTGTCAGCCACCGTTTTTGCCATAGTCAGTAGAGGCAAACATGTACACAAAGGGTGGTACTCATCTGGTGGTTTTTCGACATGCAGTTCAGGCTTCAGAAGAATCGTGCCAGTTTTTCAGTTAGAAATAAAACTGCATCCAGTCTGCATATTTGTAACAATCTTTGGCTGCTGTTTTTCTTGAAATCATACCTATGTATCAGTTGGAAGAGTCCTATTTACATAGTATGAAACCACGATGGCAACAGTTTACCTGTATGGGCTTGGACACATCCTCTAGCTCTGTTTACACTGCCAGTGGAAACGGAGCCATGCGTGCCTGCCACACAGTGCCCAGGATTCTGAATGGAGAAGTATTTATTTTTCAGGCTTATGTCAGAGCAAACCAAGCATCCACACGCAGCCCATGTGCTGTTTGACAGCATTGGGCATTTTGGTGTTTTTCTTTAGGTCCTCAGAAACACCTTCTTCTTCCCTTTGACTGTGCAGGAAGACTATGTGCTTAAAATACATTGTTGCAACAGTCCTCTGAGTGCCAATATTACTTGTCTTTGAGGGAACACTACTCAATGTTTAATATTTCAAGTAAGCAGCCTGAGCAGTTATGTAGGATTTCACAGAGAGGTCAATGTACTGCATGAAGTGTACACACACTTCAAGCAAATACAAGTCATCTTCTAAAACTGGAAGGTGGTCACTCAATCTTTGCAATTTTATGTAATTTTTATACCAGGTGTTGTGCTACACAAATAGGTTGGAAATCTCATGAGACCATAACAGAAGATTAAGGCATTTGCATTTCTAGGACTTCTTGCTTGCATTTGGCCAATTAGTCACTCTTCTCAATCCCTGTAAATATTCATTTTAAAGGCTCAAATAGAACAGAGGAAAATACTATAACAAGTTAATGAGGAAACAGTGCTTATCTAATACTACTTAATGAAGACCTTGGACAGACATTTTTCCAGCTAAAACATTTTAATTAACCATTTTCATGTTTAATGTCTACTTATTTAATTAATATGCCCATTTTCCCTATGTTTCATTTTTTATTAGTTATAGGTTAAGCTGTGAGAATATATTTTTCATAATGCATTGCAACACTGAAACAGGAACATGTCTGGTTTTGTCTACCACCTCTTTTTGAAAGCTAGATTAGGTATCTCTCTTCAGCAGTGCATATTCCTGGTTATACTAGGCAGAAGAACTGTTCCTTCTCCAATGAAAACAGCACAGATGTTTCAGATGGGAAAGCAGTTTACTGAGGGGCTTATAAGGTTAAAGCAATTCAAATTAATTTCTCATTAGAAAGAGAAGTAAGAAAAAATCAGGCATCATTTAGTAGTTCCAGAGAGTATTATCATGCTCTGTGAGCTTGCTTGTAATACACAACACACAAAAAGATTTGTGGAGACATGCACTTCTTTTGAATGCCAGAGAAGTTTCAGTGCCTTTATATGATGCTCTTTAGCCAAAAACAGTGTTCTAGGAGCTCTAGAAATGCACACCTCTTATGTTTCATTACTTAGAGGGTTTTAGCCTTTTGCCCTAGAATATTAATAGCAATTCTAGTTCATTATTTCCAACATTATTCTTGGCCCTTGAACCTATCTTTCTTTCCTTGATACTGACTAGCACAAGGAAAAAGCTTGTATGAGCTGAAAATTGTGGCCAGACTTCAAACACAGGAAAACCAACCTCTGCTTGGAGTAAGAGAACAATTCTTTCAGCATCAGAAAGTCCAGAACTGAAAACAGGACAGGACATGGCAAAACAGGGAAAGAGTTGAAATAGATTGGAAGGGATGTAGAAATCCTTCCATCTGTCGAGGTTAAAGGTTGACATATCTGTACAGAAGTCTCTGAAAAAGAAGAGCTTTAAGGGATTCTCAGGGTTTTGGAATTACTGGATTCTCTGACATAACAGTCTATGTCTTGTTCTACGTCCACCCCCAACCCCAGTCTTTAGGTATTATCTGACTATCCATTGAAGTTAATTAGAAGATTCCATTTTGCTCTGATGAAATCTAAAAAAAGCTATTCATATGGTCTCATATATTTTTCTCTGCTCCTATTCCTTTATCTTGTTTTCTGCTTTGGGTTATGTTTATTTTTTCTTGTGTCTCCCTTTCGCTCTTTAATTCTGATGGCAGCATTTTATGTTTTTAGAGTGATTGCCCAGAGCAAACATAGGAGCTGCTGTAAAAAAAAGGCCACACTTCAAGATATAGATTAAAACTTCAGTCCAATATACCATTATTGGATTTATCAAATCTGAAACTATTTTATTATACCAAAATATTAAATTTCTTTTGAAAGGATTGAGAAAAAAATTGCTGTAACTTTATGAATTTTATGAATCAGCTGAGCTGTAGTCATTGACCATAGACACACTTTTAGCCCCTTGCAAATGCTACAAAAGCATGTTAGCTTAATTGAATTTTAAGCCAGCACATTTTTCTTTGCATTTCTGGCAGGCTAAGAGCTAGCACATGGGCAATTACACTGCTCTGGTACCACACAGTAATTCATTCAGCCACAGCTCAACTGTTTCTCCGAGCCCTTCAGTCTCCTGAATAAAGTTGACATAAAATTTTATGTTATTTTTCATATTTCTGAAGATTTTTCAAAGGATTTGTATGAAGAAGTAATTGTGTCTGGGACAAAGAACAGGTTTGATGTCCTAGATAGACAAACCTAACTAGATTCATAAATTTAAATGATGCACATGTAAGTAATTTGGGAGTTTATCTGGTTTTAGTTACGCTCTATGACAGAGTTAAGAGGGGGAAATTGCTTCTGGAAAACATCTACTTCTTAATTCATATTTTAATTATTTTGCTTAAGCTTAATAAATGCATATAGGAATTTCTATCTACTGTGTTTCAAATAAAAATAATTCAGACATTCCATGTAGCACATAAAATGCTATATGGTTGTTAAAGTGACATACAGAAAATTGTATTTTTCTATAGTTGCAGTGAGTAAGAATCACAGGGAGCCATGAGGGACAGAGAAGCTGTTAGATTATCCATTGCAGTGCAGTCAAATCATCACGTCTCATATTCCTAGGGATGTAACGGGATGAAAATGTTTGAAGCCTTCTGGGCTATGTTTGATGTTGCATGAGGCCTAAACAAATCATCAGGGACCAGCAATTCTGTGCTTAGGAACTCATTTAAAATTAGTTTCTTATTCTCTTTCTTTCATTCTGGGTCTCTGCCATGCCCTTACATTTTTGTCTAAATGCACTGGTGAGGCATAGTGCAAATTATATTCATTCATAGATGTGCAAGATTGTTGTGATGAAAAGGCATGGGGTTTACTCTCATTGTGCTGTCAGTGTGACAGAAGACCTTTTTCTTCCACCTCCCTCTGGCTCACACCTCTGTGAACATTAAAATCAGAAAATCCATAAGCACTTTGGAAAACATTTCCTCTGTATTGCAACTTGCTATTTCTGTAAAAGGAAAATAGTACCTTCCACATAGAATCATAGAATAGTTTGGCTGGGAGGGACCTTTAAAGGTCAGCTAATCCAACCTGCCTGTAACAGGCAGGGACATCTTCAACTAGATCAACCTCTTCCAGTGTTTTACCACACTCATTGTAAAAAAACTTCTTCCATCTATCTAATCTCCTGGGTTTGTAAAGAACTAATGCAGTAATCTCTGTCAGTTGCTTTGGGAACACTTTATGGGAAATACAGACTAAGTTCAGCACATGGTTCATTATTTTTCCCCTGCTAATGTTTGGTAATATCCTGAGTAAAGTACCACTAATTACAGGAATGCTTATGTGGCTGAATTCCAAAGCCCTGTTATAATTTACTGCCATGTCTGTATATAATCAAAATTACGTCATTTCAGAGAAACAGTTATATTTCCTTTCTGTAACTACATTTATGCAAGGTATGATAACCTAAATAGGACAACAGACTGAGTAACCAGCAGTAATAGGATTTTATTTTAATGTGATAATAGCCAAGAATTAAGAAGAAAAAAAAAAAAGCTAACAGGAAAACAAAATAGAAGCAGAAAAGGATGTATGTGCAGACCCAGAAGTTTCATGCCATGGTGAAGTATGGAGGTGACATTTGGACCCTTAAATCCATCTTTGACTTCAGTGTGGCAAGATTGTGCCTAGGCTGAAGAATACTTCACTGTTTATTAGTTTAATGCTACATTCATTTTAAAACATTATGTGGAGCTCTGTTTAAATTAGGGTGTAATAAAATTATCAAAACATCTCCCATAATAGGAAATATAGAGCATTTGGGTTATGGGGTAGCTGATGCTAAAGACTAGCAACAAGTTGCCTTCTGTACTGAAGATATCATGATGTAACACATATTAGTTGAATAAAATTAGAGATATATGAGTAGTGATCTGTTTTATGATCATATCCAGGCACTGAGTTTTCACCAGCAGTGGGAATATGATTTAGGAGAGCTTTGTCCTATGGTTAGAAACCCTTCAAAGTCCTGTCAATTACTGTGTTATTTCTACAGCCTGGTTTCCAGTGTCCAGTTAATAGATATTCTCTGGCTTCCATTCTTGTTGAGACCTGCAAATTCCTTGTATCAAGCACCTGTGCCAGATTATTATGATTCTTAGAGCAAATTTGCAGAAAGGCTGTGCTAAGTGGGTTGTATAAACACACATATGTCTGATCCTCTAAAGGATTATCTTGCATCCTATCTCTTTGTCGTCTTTTGTAATGTTTCTTAAATAAGCTGAAATTGAAGAGGGAAAATGAATGAGAAAATCAAATTGAAGTATTTCTGGGGTTGTTTTTAATTTTCTGTTTGTAGCATTTGACAGCTGCAAGAAATTGCATGAGAGAAAAAAACCAAAGGCTTAAGTATCAAAATCTTTGCTTACAAGCGACTCTTATTTAGCAATCATGCTTGCATAATAACCACAACTTGGAGCACATGATTCATAGGAACCAGTAATCAAGTATATAAAACCCCATAGCTTAAACCTAAAGAAATTTGTATTTTTCAGGAATAACGGAGAGTCATTAAGTAAATATTTTGTACTTTGGTCATAAAAAGGGTAAAACTGCTTAATAGAGAATACTCTACATGTATAGTAACAGCAATAATACTTCTGGACTAAGGATACCGGATGTTCAAATAGTATGAAATGCTTATTCATAAACTGTTTAGCAATATAAACATTGAGCTTCAATTCAGCATGTTCATATCTTTTTTTCCTTGCTGTTAATTATTTATATGTATTAAGAGTGAATTTAGGATCATGAAGCTCAGATGCATTGAAGAAAATAAAGTTCAATTTATGATACAAAAATGGCTCAATGGAGAAAGGATATGTTTAATATATCCAAATGTGAAACCACCAAAATAGAAACTAGACCCATGTAACTTAAATGACTCGCAACAAAGCTTAACATGTGAGCTATAAATATTAAATAATAAAATGAATACTTGAATGTATCCATTAAATTTGAGTAAATGTACACAATGAATAGCTTCATAACATCTAGAACTGCTAGCAGACAATTTTGCAAACAGAAAGGAGGCTGTATTCATCCTATAACTTACTCGTAGTGAACAATTTTAACCAGTTTTAAAATGGTGGAGGAAATTTCATAAACGGTGAGACTTTCCATCAAGCTCATAGAGAAAAAAATGTTTAGTTTTTCAATATACTTGGAATTTTCAAGTTAATCTTTTAATCAGACACATAACACAGGTTTTATGTGTTCTCATGACAGACCAGCAGTACTCATGGTCGCCTTCTCAGCACTTCAATGAAGAAAGATACTCTCCTGCTCCGAGGAATATGAAAGGATTATCTGGTAGTCGCAATCAACCACAGTTATGTTCAGCTCATACTTGTGGCTTAGCATCCCCTGAAGATTGTGAACATACCCACGACCATATCCACCATGGGCAAGAGCCAAGGCAGTCGTATCTTCTCAGCCCCACGGAGAGTTGCCCGCTGGACCACCATCGTTGCTCCCCACGCAGCTCCATTCATTCTGAGTGCATGATGATGCCCATGGTAATGGGCGATCACATGTCAAGTAGCACTTTCCCCAGAATGCACTACAGCTCACATTACGACTCAAGAGACGACTGCGCCATGTCTCACGGTAACCCTAAGATTAACCGTATTCCTGCCAATCTTTTGGACCAGTTTGAGAAACAACTTCCTCTTCACCGGGATGGGTTTCATACTTTACAGTACCAGCGGACCTCAACAGCTGCGGAACAGCGCAGTGAGAGCCCGGGAAGAATACGCCATCTCGTTCATTCTGTCCAGAAACTTTTTACTAAATCTCATTCTCTGGAAGGATCATCCAAGGGCAATGTTAATGGAACAAAGGGAGACAGTCGAGGGGACGATCATCATCATGGACACCATTCCAAGCATAGCAAAAGGAGTAAAAGTAAGGAGAGAAAACCAGAAGGCAAGCATAAATCTGGAATGAGTAGCTGGTGGAGCTCTGATGATAATTTGGACAGTGATAGCACTTACCGAACCCCTAGTGTGGTAAATAGGCACCATGCAGATCATATATCCCATTGCTATCCTGAGCCACTCGGGGGGCATTTTGGGGATCTCTCATTGAAGACTTCCAAAAGTAACAATGATGTGAAGTGTTCGGCTTGTGAAGGGCTACCAATGACCCCTGATAGTAAATATATGAAAAGGAGTTCTTGGTCCACGCTTACAGTAAGTCAGGCTAAAGAAGCTTATCGCAAATCATCACTGAATTTAGATAAGCCTCTGGTTCACCAGGAAATCAAGCCTTCCTTGAGGCCGTGCCATTACCTTCAGGTAAGAGGAAGATTTTCTTGAGATTTGTAATGAAAAGAGCATCACAGTATATGCCATAGTCATCATAAAAAATACAAGGGTATCAAAGAATTTCTGTATGACTCGCCTAATGCAGGTATTCCATTAAAATGAGAAATCTCTAGCTTTTGTCTTTGTTTGCAGTGCACAGATTAAAAACTATAAAACAGGTGTGATATAAATTAGTTTCAGGTCAGTGGATATGTTTTCATCTTTGGACTTCACATTGAACACCTTGACAAAATCCATATATCACAGTAAAAAAGGAGCAGTCCTCTCAGCTACCTCAGTCTGAGGGGTAGAAAAAGTGTTTCAAATAGATCTATAAATGAGTGATTTTAAAAACAGGCTGTGAGGAATCTTATTTTTTTTGTTCTTTTATTCCTTTTCTCCATGTTTTTGTAAGTAACAGGAGAATGGATTTACTGGTGTATCAAATTTCTTTGTCGTGATGATCACTCGCATATTTGTTTTTAGTGATCAGATCACCCAGGAGCATGTTGAACTGAGCATCTTTTGAGACCATGCTATAATAACATCTGTGTTAAAAGATACACAGGTACCTCAGGGAAAGAGATATTTCAGGCCTGGCCCTCAGACTGATTTTGGTGGTGTTCTGCACATGTTTTCTCTTGCAGCAACAAAGAAGCTCCCACTTCCTCCTACATTTAAATTTTTGTACCTTCTGCTTGATGCCATTTGCCCCTTCTACATTGTGCTAATGTAACTATTTATCATGCTGCCCAATGAGCTGGATCATAAAGTGATATGGATTTTAAAAATACTTTCCAAAATACTATTTTTGGACATTTACATCACTTACATGGCCTACGTCCAGTACAGTGCCATCACAAATGACATTAGCACATCAGATCGTAGAAAGAACTGCAGTGGGTGCAGAGCGGAAAGGAGGGAGTACCTGGGAGGATTACATCTTCAGCTAGCTTTGTCACTGGAAAAAATGTTGTATACAAATATTCCTTTGATAATTTATACTAAGCATAGCCTGAAAAGCCCACATTGTTCTGAGTACATTGTCTTCTATTTCTTTTTGAGGAGCTCCTCTTTCTCCAGAACTTAACCAATTCTCCCAAGAACATGAGGAACTCTCTAGTCCAGACTTATGTATTTGGAGATCTTCAGTTCCTCTAGGCCCTGCAGAACCTGGCAAATGCAGATTAGCAGCATGACTGTACTTCTGTGCAGAGCTCTCTCCCCTCAGAGCTATAGGTGTCCAATAGCGATGAGTCACTCTTGAAGAGCCAGATCTTTTCAAATGCTTATGCAGACATGTAGGATCAGTTCTTCCCTACTGAAACAGGGAAAGTTTCTCATTGCAGAGAAAGGAAAATAAATTGCAGCCCTCATAACATTACTATGCAAATTGATTCCAATCTAGACTGACAGCTGTGGTATTTTATCATATCCAAGTACATTCTCATGTATGTAAAATAGACTGCAGTTCCCTGGAAGTTTTTGATCTAACTCAACGAGCCAGAACTGGAAGTGCGTCATGTGCAGAGACTTCCACTCTGTGTGAAGTGTCTGTGTTCTAAACCCACACGTACAGCTGTGACATTACAGAGAAGTATAGATATGGCTAGTTTTTTCCTTCCTGTTACACACTTCTACACTGACAACTCTGGTTCCTCTACGACTCTTTTGGGTTTAGTGCTTTCCTTCTCAATCATGTTTCATTGCTGCTTCTTCTTCCCCACCCCCCCACCACCTCTACATCTCATTTGTCTTTGCAGAAGCCATCCATTTTTACTTTTCATTGGTCTTCTCCTTACTCCCAACTTGTATCAGCTTCCTCAAGTGAATGTGAAAGACTGAGCTAACCAACTAACTTGGTTATCACTAAGCTTTAGATCAAGCCCAGTGACAAGCCTAGGGGTCAAAAAACCACACACTTTACAGCAATTTTTTTATGCTTTTTGTTAATTGGGATTACTAGAGACAGGATTTTTCATTCAGTAATTAGGAAGGAATTAGTAATTCATCCACTAGTAGGTTTATCCACCTTAAAATCTAGGAGATGCAAATTCAAATTTTTGCTGCACAGAGATTTTGTGATCTTTGTTTTTAAGACCCTTTAAAATGGGATAGTACACATTCCCTATTCACAGGGATCCTATAACAGAAATCTGTCAAGACTCAAGCACTCAGTTACTACCACAAGGAATCTATACTTGTGTCCAAAGCAGTAATACAAGGAATTCTATAACAGGAATATTCTCATTATAAAATATTAAAATAAAACATATGTTCCATCATATCAGAATATGTCATTCAGAGCATAGATATCCTTTGGATTGAGTGGCTGGCTTATTCACTAGGCCAAGGTCAGCAAACAAATTGAGGGGACCCCATTCTGTCAATGTCATAACTAAATGCTTGGTTTTGAAACTTTTACTTTGAGCGATGTTGGGCTGTCACAATGTAATTGTTAAGATCAGAGATATGTCCCATTATTAGCTCTGCCAGGAACTTTCTCTCTGACCCAGGAAATGTAATTTGTTAAACACTGCACATTTCAATTGCTCTATCTGCAAAACTGAGGAGTGATGTTTAACTTTTCTTATGGCAGTGTAAGCAGCATCACTGAATAATGATTGGATAAAAATAATCATTAGGTTAAGAAAATGAGAAAGGTAGAGAAACATGTCAGAATCTCTACCCAGGAGAGTTTACTGCCTTGCTCAAGAGTAGATGGCAATGAGAATTCAAGGGATTATGAAGCTGGTGTGAAGCAGCAGATTTCCCTGAGGTGCACAAGTGATTAGCATAAAACCCCAAGGCCCTTCACAGGGTCTCTGTATTTAAAGTATTACAGCATTGAATATTAAATACATTTGTCATGACTGATGTCAGCTATATATTTTTAATTCTTTTTAAAATAAAGCTGTGAAATTATAGTGCTTCAATGAATACATGAATACATAAGCATACCTCAGAATAATGAAAAATAATTTTCTATGTTTATATATTAATATTATAAATTTATAATATTTATATGGCTTTTGTTCTACTACCTAGTTATGTGAGGATTCTCAGTAGCCAACTCACTTTTCTGTCTACTGGGTTTCTTCCTATTGTGTTTTTTAGTATCTGCATGAAATATTTCTGCTTCTGTTTTAGAGACTTTTGATATGCAGAGTCTCAAACTGAAAGACCATGGCAATGTCTTAGGCCTGTGCTTGAGACTTTGTTTCTGTCTTATGTTTCTGGGATTCCACTTTGTCCTCCACCATGGTTACTGAGTTTCTTTTCCCTTCAAACTGAAACTCTGAAGAGTGAATATAGAATTTTGCTTTCTAAGAAGGAAGCTGCTAGCAAATTAACAAATTCCTGGAAACAGGAGAGGAAACAAGCTTTTTGAAGGTGTCTGCTCATTATATGCTTCAGTCATGTCCTAGAGTTGAAAGCAAGGATTTCTTTAACCTGGTAAATCTCCAAGATTAATCACTGGCTCCTCTTTAAGGGTTTCACATTCCCTTCTCCTCCACACAGAGTCCTTGCAGCTGAGGCATTTCCTTGGACTGGGAGTGTGGTGCTGTAAGTCAGAGGTGATTCAGTCAACCTGCCTTTTTCAAGCAAGGACAGCCATCTAGTCCTAAAGTGGATGGTTTAAGAGAACTAAATTAGTTGAAATAAAGCTGTATAATATAGTGATTGATTTTTCTCATGTAAAACTTGGATCAGATTTGCATCACTCCTGCTACAGTGGAGGTGGTGGGAATGTACAGAGACAAGGGAGAGGGGAAGGGTCAGAAGCCCATTTGGGAGGGCTGTAGTGTCAACCAGATGGTCAACTATCACCTCAGGAGCAGAGGGCAACCATTTGTAACTGCACACTAATGGCATTTATCAGATCATATCATGTGAATTATTAGCTGCAGTTATTATTTCTGTTTTGAATGTGGACAAATTGAGCATTTCAGGACATTTCTGGGCACCAAACACTTTGCCATCTCACTGAGCACGCAAAACACCCCAAGCAGATCACAAATGCAATAAAGCACACTTTTGTATCATTTTAGCTATAGTGGCTGCTACTGTTTTCCATGTCATTTTAATTTTAATATAAAATATGTTAAGAAAAAGATAAATGAGCTGTGAGATCTCCTCTGTCTTCATCAGCTGTTTTGGCTAATTAGGTTTCACACATGTACAGTGCAATGACTTTGATTAATTTCATTCTGAAATGAGTACTAGCAAGGTGCAAAGATTTTTAACAGAAAAAAATGGATGTGAACTAGATAGCTGTGCTGAAAGGATGTGCACAAGAGTCACAGTTTCCAGAACTGAAATAACTTTGAATGTTAGTTAACGAAAAATAATTCCTACAATAAAGCCAGAAGATAGGCAAGGGCATCACACTCACCATCACTGCAGTTCTGGAGCACAGTGCGATGTGTCACTGATTAATATTTCTTCCTCACCCATTCAACAGCCTCTGAAGCAGCAAGCAATTGGGGTAAACATTACACAAGGTACAGTGAATGAGTCAGCACTAAAAAAGGAAATAGCATGTTGTTCTAAAAATGGCTTCAGCCCACTCCTGTCTTCCTAGTGCATTTAAGTACGAGCGTCATCAGTTACAGCAGAGGCACTGCAAAGTATGTGGGTAAGAATGTCAGCTGTGTACTCCACAGAATGAAAGGAAAGCACAGAGTTGGTCTCTTTAAAAGAGAAAAAGATAAAAGCAGCAGTTTCAACGAGGCTGTTTGATGGTTTAAGTTAAGCCTACATGGAGAAAATCTTTGAGGACAAGGTAATGGATAAATAGGCCTTAAGCCCCCAGTTACATTTTCCTAGGAACTCTACTGGGGACATGACAGACTCCCACAAATGAGACCACTGCCCTTGTGAGGCACACAACTGCTTTGCACTCTCCCTCTGGTTTGCGAGGATGGATGGATTTGAACTCAATCCACTTTTCTCAGCACTCCATCTTTGTGAAACTAGGTTGTGTCTGTTTGTTTGACATAAAACCCATGCATGAACACAGAAACTACATCCAATCCTCTACCAGTGAATGCACACTGTGGAGCCAGCCAGAGCTAGCAGAGTTTTGATACATCCAAATCACTATCACCCACACTGCCTTCACAGTGATTTATGACCAGCCACCACTCAAGAATTAACTGGGTTGTTTCCACAGCAGGAAAAGCTAGTATAGACAGTAGGATATGAGGGCAGTCTGCATCCTAAATCAGCATGGACAAATGCTGTACCATTTGGTTTTCTACAGCCCATTACAATCCCACAAGGATGTTTCAGCTACCCCTATGCTCTCCCAGTCAGCAGTGGAGGTGTGCAAGGCAGACATGTAGTGGCCAGATGATTAGGGAAATGATGGGACAGTTTTTGCCCTACAGTCCATTCACAGTGTTAATATCCGCCTGCAACATCTTGTGGAGCATTAAATAAAAAGGAGCAAGAAAGCTTACAGTTCCCTGTATTTACAGAATGCTGACGGGTTTGTGTATCACAAATCCCAGAATACTTAAATACCCCTTCCAAGGGAAAACAAGTAATAAATATATTCAATCTATGATAGTATAAAGCTCTGACCAAATAGCTGTCTCAAATCAAATCTCTGGTACCTTGAATTATTGTGTTAAGTAGTGATACAGGGCACTGCTTCCATGCCCGTGTAGTAGGATCCTCATACTGGACAAAATGAATTGCTGAAACATGTCTCCAAACAAGACTAGAAAGATTTCAGAGTTAGTATTTTCTTAAAGCTGCCAGAACAAGTCCCTATTACTGTGGAAATGTCAAAGCTATGACTAGAAAAGGGAGGCCGTGATCCCACTGCCCTTTAATCAGGGGGAATTGTCCTCCTTTATAATGTTAGGAGTGTGTTGCCAAATTGTTTTTCAATGTTCACTTCACTAAAGCTGAAGGTTGACCTTTGCAGTTGTTACTCAAAGGTGTCACTGGTTCTAAAGAAGTTTTCATACAGGAGTAATGTATTATTCTATACACTCAGGCCATCTGTCAAAGGAGACTGCCAGGAACACTTGGGGCTGTAATGACTGCACACTTTCCCAGGCCGCAGGCTTGCTGCCTAGGGCAGACCCAGCTTCTCTCTTGAGCAGTCCATGCCATTTTTCCTGCAAGGAAGTGACTGTAAAAATGGTGGAGTATTCACAAATGTGGCTTTGGTTTTATTTTTGTTTTCCTGTGTTTGGCCATCTTACAGTGCTGTGCTCAAAGGCTGTTTTTTAAAGTCTTATTGCAGATGTATTTAAATAGCTCAAGGTCCATAAGGACAAGGTTCCTGGTACTCCTGGTAGGCAAAAACATTTTGAAAAGTATGCAGACAGTTCAGCATTACATTGTAGATAGACAGGAAAAATACTTATTTTGCTCTGGAAGCTAATTAATTGCAGTCATCTTGACATAACTGTTCAAAATATTACGTCAATCAGTTAGAAGCAGAAAAATTGATGAGAAGCAAATATATATATTAAATAGCCTTTAAAATTATTTGTATTTTAAAGACATGTACTGTTTTGTCAGTACTAGACATATAACAAATTGAAAAAAAGTGATGTCATTTCCTGCTTCAATTAAATAAGACGCTGTTTACTACAGGCCACTTTCTGAGTCAGCCCTGCATATGCTGCCTTTTAGGTTCATCTCTCTCTAGTCTTGCAATATCTGTGCAACACTGGAGTCTTTGCTTATCAGTCTCCGTGGTTTTAGACATGCTGTGCATTATGAGTATGTTGAGAGCACCTCTCCTTTTCTTCCTTTTATGGGCATTTTTTTCTCTTACTTTATACTTCTGTAACCTTGAATGGTCTGTGGGGTCTTGCCTGACTCAGAAAAACTTGTAGTCAGCTTCAGTTGCTGGTGTTGTAGTCCCCTGGGCCTCGTCTGCTGCCTGTCTGGTGCTGCAGCCCAGCTGGCAGGTGTACTCCTGGCTCCCCTTCACCTGTAGTAAGAGACAGACTGCAATCCAGTTTAGGTCTTTAGCCTTTTGATGCTTGGTTTTAGCAGAATTTCCATTTAATTCAGTTTACAGAGAAAGATTTAAAAGAAAATGCATTTATGAGCTGGCCCAAAATGGCAATGACACAGGAAAACAAACTCTGGGTGCAAACTCTCTTAGCAGAAAAGCTGCATATTGTGGCAAGCATGCAAAATCCAAGTTTTGATCTTTGATGTTTCTGTGAACTTCTGTGAACTAAGGTAGCAAAAAATTTGCTACCTTATGCTACATCTGCTATCAAACTGCATAGTGTCAGGATGGTTTCCTTGGCACTGCATCCTGATCCTCAATACTGTTATGTGGCTCAGCTGGTCTCAGGCATTGTTTTCATCCAAGCTACCCAATATTTTCCTAAAGTCCTTCATGAATCCTCTTGGTTCTGTACTTAGCACAGGCCGGGGAATGTTCCTGGTAGCCACATTTTTTTGGAGGTAAAGGCTGCTCCACAGCATGGGAGTGAAGTGCTGCAGAGCAGCTGCCCTTCAGGCAAGGCTGTGGGTCTTTATGGATCTTTATGGACCTGTGAGTGTCCAGCCCTAGGGCAGTCACCACCACAGACAGACAGGGAGCTGGAGCAACTCGCCAGCTCAGCTAAACACCTACCTTATCCTTTTTACTGTTGTTAGGGTAATTTTTCAGGTAGCACTCTAGGTCACTTGGCCATTACTAGCATTGCTTGAAAAGATGAATATTGCTTAAGGAAAACCTACCCCACTGAAGTTAATGGTAATACCATTTTAAGGTGGCTTAAGCTGACCACAAAGCTATCCTTTGTCACATACCAAAGGAAATATGCAGCCAACTGAAACACAGGCTTCTTGGTTGAAATTCTACTGGTTTTGCGTCTTAGACTTAGAGACTATAAACAGGTTCTCATTTAAGTACAGGCCAAGCCTTCTCTTCAGCCCAAGCTCACCTCATATCAAAGCTTTGGCACAAGATCTCAGTGAGCTCCAGGTTTAGCAGGCTCACCTAGAGTGAGGACAAGCCCATGACTGCTGTCTGACTGCACCTTGCTCCACACCATGTCAAAACAGCACAGAGTCCAGAGGGTCCCAGAGAGACTCAACAACACAGCAGAGGATTTGCAGGTGGCTGAACTGCAAGGGTCCGTGCCATCAATATGAGCACAGATGGTAATGGGGAGGGAATTTGGCCTACTTTCATCCAAGCAGTATAAACAAAGCCACAAAGTCCTCACAACACCAATTACAGTATTTAGCCATCTTTGAATTATAATGCATTGCTGCTGGAGAACCAGTATGGTCTTTTTTCTTTTTTTTTTCTTTGTTTTGTTTTGTTTGTTTTTTTTTAATTCATCACTTGTGAGATAGGACTTATAAAACATTTTTTAAGTGAAAAGAACACAGTTTTGTAGAAAACACAGAAGTGGTAACTAAGAAATCTTAGCACATGGGGCAGAAATCTTCTTTCCTTCAAGAATTGCTCAGTGCAGTTTGCTTGGAAGTGCACATGAGAGAATAAAATCAGGCAATAAATAGTGCTGCCAATGATTTGCCTATTTGAACATCTCCCAGCTGGAATGGTATGTTTGTGTTCTGTGATCTTCACGGGTGTCCACATTATTATGAAATCCCAAATTCCTGAAGTCAAGTTGTTTTCAACCCAGTGTAAAGCATATATTCTTTGGGATCTATGTGATTTCCTTCGTCTTCCTGTAATATGTGGCTGTTCACAGCAAAGGGTGGAGAGGATGGCTGGCAAGGTAAAGATGACTCTTGTTTTCTCAAATTAGCTCCTGCGTTGATGGACAATGTCAGCACACCTTTGGGAATGCTGCAAGAACTCTCTGTGCTTCTGAGCTGTCAAGGAGTTCAAGGAGTAGAGGGTGGCATGTGAAAATTAAAGCTAATTATGAAGAGTGACATTGTTAGTGGTGAGGAGGAGTCCCTGGCATGTTTTGTAGAGATTTTTCAATGACTTCATTGCATAATTCATGTTCTTTGCACAATGAATCAGCACATTAAAAAAAAAAAAAAGCCACACAGAGGAAACTAGTCAAAAATGTGCACCAAGAATTGTGGTGAGTTGTGGACACAAGATTAGATACTGAGGGAACAAACTTCTCTTTTCAGGTACTGCACTCATCCCCCTGCAAAAAGCCTGAGCAACAGGGTCTAGAGTCCACAGCCAGTAAACACAGGAATGTTTTAGTGCCATTAACTTCAGAAAAATTTTCTTGTAATTTCTTGGTGTTCCTTCTTCAGGGAAATTTTTGAAAACACAGGAGGTCCAAGTCCTATCTCCCACTGTAGTATCAAAGAAACTTTCTACTGTTGCAAAAAATCATCTTTGTCTGCCTTCCAAGATTGTCATTTCCTTTCATCTACTGGTAGCTGAGCACAAAGGCTGTTCTTCAGAGGCACCTTAAAGAAGACATGACTTAAGATAAAACCTCTTGGCTGCATTTCAGATTGTGTCATCTTCTTGACCAGGCTGAGAAAGCATAAAATTATGAAAATTATGTATCTCCAGCATAGTGTTTCATATCTTATCCTTCTTCACATCATCTATACTCTAATTCCAAGTGCAGAAAGCTTCTGCTTCTAGTAAAATGTGAAATTTGTATTACTAAAATAAGATTTAGGTCAAAATTAATATTTCAGTGCACTTTACATCTGCATGCTAATTCAATTTCACAGAACTCCTATGAGGTAGGTAATCCTCACTTAAACCTTTGGGAATGAGAAATATGAAGAAGTGATAGTCATTTCCCTCAGCTGAAGCCATTTATTTAGAAGAGTTTCATTTTGGATAGTAAAGTGATATGCAGGTTTTAAGCAGATCAGCAGTTTAGTGGTGGAACATCTTTAAAATTCTGGGAGGTCTGAGCAAATGCCATAGAAGTGGATGGAACAACAGGAACAGATCTGTTTTGAAATGTCAATGGCTGTTGCCATTTTTACTGTTTTAGCTAAATCCTAAACTGAAATAAACTAAAAAAATGTCAAATTAACAGTGGTTAAAGTCCAGAAGAATTGGTATTTCATTGTTTCTTCCAGTTTTGTCCGTATTGCTTAGACATAAGATTAGATATTCACACTCCTAGAATTAGTTTTAGGGAGCCTAGATTACCTATTTCTCATCAGGTATATGGAAAAACTTTTTCCCCCTGAGTGTAATCAAACATTGGAACAGGTTGCCTAGAGAGGTTGTGGAGTCTTTGTCTTTGGAAACATTCAAAACCCAGTTGGACACAGTCAAATTATCACAGAATATCCTGAGTTGGAAGGGATCCACAAGGATTCCTGAGTCCAAATCCTGGCCCTGCACAGCACCATCCCCAGGAGTCACACCATTGTCTGAACCCTTCTTGAGCTCTGTCAGGCTTGGTGCTGTGACCACTTCCCTGGGGAGTCTGTTCCAGTGCCGCCTTCTAATATCCAACCTACATCTCCCCTGACACAAGTTCAGGCCATTGCCTTGGGTCCTGTCCCTGTCACCACAGAGAAGAGATCAGTGTCTGCTCCTCTTCTCCAGGCTGAACAGACCAAGTGACTTCAGCCACTCCTCACACAGCTTCTCCTCAAGGCCCTTCACCATCTTTGTAGCAGTCCTGGGCAACCTGCTCTACCTAACCATACTTGGAGAAGAAGGCTGGACTAGAGACTTCCAGAGTCCCTTCCAACCTCAGCAATTCCATGATTTCTAGTTTGTTCTGTAGTTTTGTTAAATCCATGCCTGCTTTCTCTGACAACATGTTGTTGTTTACACACAGAATCTATGAATCAAATTTTCTTTCTGAGAATCAGGGGACAGATCACTGCTGAAGTCCAGTTAGGGGTCCAAAATCCTTCTTCTCTCAGGTCTGATCTGAGCACAATCAGTACACCCAACAGGAAGGATAGAAACGTAGAATCATTTAGAATGGAAATTTCCTCTAAGGTCATTGAGTCCACCTGTTAACCCAGCAGTGCCAAGTCCACCACTAAACCATGCCTCTAAGCACCACATCTACACATCTTTTTAATACCTCAAGAAATGTTGATTTAACCACTTACCTGGGCAGCCTGGTCCATTTTAATAAAATTAAAACAGTGTAAAACATATGAAATAATAAAAGAAGAAAAATAAGAACTATACTCATACAAATATGTACTGTTTCTATAAAAGGGAGATATAAATAAGATTTAGAATAAAATTCAGAAATCATCACTTTCATGGCCATTAACTGGTCATGTGACACTCTAGGTATTTAGCAAAAAAATTAGTAGTAAGGGATATTTTAAGACATGAACTTCTAACAAAGATCAAGGATTTCATCTAAAGCAAAGAAATTTGTTTTTATAGTAACAAAGTTTCTAGAATACCCACTGTAAAGATGACAGTTCAGTTTCTTCCTTAGCCTATGCAAGGTCAAACTCTTATCTTCTCAGTTCCCTGAATTGCATTCTGAGCAGCAGGATGTACATCAGTGTGGAGCAAAGGTACTTCTTTCTTTCTTAAGAGGCTCCACAAGTTTTATCCAAACACTCTCTTACATAAAATTCATGTGAGTGCTTGGCCTAGGGGCTATAACTAAGCTCCCTCCTTTCAGGTAAACACCTGATCACAAAACTGCAGCATACCCTTTCATGTACATGGAGTTCCTCTCTCCTAACCAACTCTCCCCAGGCAATCTGTGAGTGCTTCATGAGAAGACTGTGAGTTACAAAAGGAGAAGGAGAGCATAACAGTTTCTTTATGAGCCCAAGGTCTTCTTCTTCCTGAGCTTTCCAAACATTATTGATTAGAAAGTGAGCAATAAGGTCTCCCACTAACACAGCTGTTCCATCACAGAAGGAAAGAGTAAGGCCACTGTTCTTTGGGGAAAAAAAAAAAAAAAAGAACTTTTTCTTCAGAAGATGGTTCTAGAATCTGACTGGGAAATAACAGAAGCCTTTCTGCTGCCTGTAGTCAGATACAGGAAGTCCAAGAAAGAGGAACTATTTGAGATTTTTCTTCATGCTTTACATTTTGATTGCTAACTAGATGGACATTTTGGATGCTACTTTGAAGGAACTAACTCTCCTAAATGCATTTAAGGGGAATTTGGGATCCTTCCTAAGGTTCTGGAGTTCACCCTCAGTTCAGCTTCACAACATGTAATAAGTGTTATGTACCAAGTGCTTTATTAAAATTTACCCTAGGTGATTAATGTAAGATATCAAAGTGAATCAGTAGCTGGACAATTGAAAGATGTCAAATTTTCTAATCCTGGTGTTCCTCACAGCAACAGTGCATGGTACTTATGAAGGAGACTCATCCTTCTCTGTAATAGTTATAACCATATCAGCAGCGAGACCTTGTCAGCTAGTTGTTCCTGCAAAAGGAAATTCATGGGGTAATATGCAGTCTAAGTCCTCTGTGGATAGAAACTACATATACAAGGTTTCATGTTAACATCTAGAACAGAAGGAAAGCCTTTTTAGGCATTATAAATATCAGCACTCATCACTATATACAAGTAGATAATTAGGGTAATTATTCCAAATTAGCAGCTGCAAGCCCTGCAGATGGGAATTTCAGGGGCTTGTAACTACTGTAAGATAGAATTTCTGCAAGTTTCAAAGCCCTTTCCATATTTTGGTAGATATGTATTTAATGACCCTCATACAAGATGCTAAAATTTTTTGCTAATATCTCAAAATAAAAATCATTCTGCACTAGTATAATGTTGTTGCTTTTCTTAAAGGCTATGATGGGGTCTGAGATATCCAGGATTTGGAAAGACTTTTTCCAAGTATTTAACCTATCAGCTCAATAAATGAACAATGGGGCTGAACTGGGACTCAAATTTTGCTTCTATTCTCAGTCCATGAGGAAAAACAATGTCAAGGGCCCTTTTTTTTTTTTTTTTAAGGATGCCAAAAAGACTCCAGCTGTTCTCCAAAGCTCTGGATGAAACCTTCTGAGAGAACACACAGTCAAACTTCCTCATGAGGTTTCAGAAGCATTTTCACTGTATTCATTGGATTGTGCTCCTCTGAGCGGCTTAAGGGCAAAAAAAAAACCCCAACCAAAACCAGATATTTTAATTGTGAATAATGTTGTTACAACCATGAATGTTTCTGTGGTAGCCAAAGAGTTGGCCTGATTGGAAAGGGATTCTTGTTGCCATGGTGTGTACCATGAACACATGAAAAGCAGATATGGAGCAGTGCTTCTTTGGTTTTTAGCTTTGGTCTTTAGCTGTTATGTGAATTCATGTAACTTATGGGTACAGAAAGCAAAAGAAATGCAATCAACAGAAACAGTAAAGCACATAATTGTAATATTTGTCCTTATCACAGTGAAGAAGTTTAATTTTTTTAGATACTTTAATGTACAAAATCAGTCATTCCTATCGTTTAAAGTAAGATTGCAACTTCAATCAACAAATAAGCTTGTGTGCACTCATTTAAATCCAGTCTTTATCTAGTTATTTGAACATGGAATTTCAGACAAAATAAAGTTTAGAAAGTAATAATTTTCTGCATTTGAGTAAGTAAAAGGTTATTGATCCATGTCTTTTTAAACTTTCTATTTAATTATCTTTGAGCTTAAATGAAGGAAAGAAGTTTCAAGCCATAATAGTTATTCTATGGAAAAGTTACTAGTTTTTTTTCAAGAAAATAATATTAAGACATGATAATTCATCTTTAGTGCTGAAAATTGAACAGTATATCTTAGAGTGGGCCTATGTAGATGCCAGTAACTGCTTTTTCAGCATTTGGATTTTGGTTTTAGCCATGCTGACATACATTTAAGAAAGAATATTAAAAATAAGAGTATGTTTGTATTATATCAACTAATAAAATAGTTCTCTAAATCAGATACTTACAGCTGTTGGTGTTGTCAGCGGTAGATTAAAAAATTCTTAATTAAATATTTCTTTTTTTGGTATTTTAGGAGACAGGCTATGACTACTATGACTACATGTAAATACCTTTTAGGTCTTGTAGAATCATAGAAAACATTCCTGCAACATTAATCTGATACATACTAGGTTTTAGAAAATAAATGAGGATGATGTATCACATTTACAGGCTTCAAGTTTGCGAAGATCTTCAATGCTTCTTTTACAATCACCATCCAAAACTGAATAATGTGAGGAGTTTGTGAAGAGTTTGTTTCTTTGCATGATCTAACCCATATTTCATTGAGATTCATGCTCTCTCCTATTACTTTGTATAAGAATATTACTCTTTTTTTCACTGATAGTCATCTCTAACATTTTTCTGATATATGAAATCTATTTCATCTCTTCTTATCTGGCTTCATCTTCAAAGGATTTTTTCTGTCTTGAGCTTGTTTTTTTTTTAATTTAGTATCTCTATTTTTATTTGTTCACCCCCTTTTAAAACTTCATTTCTCCCTTAATCCCTTTTTAGGACTCAAAGCATCAGGTCTGTGCACCTGGTGTGCATGGCTAATTCACCTGTCTTGAAAGGGCCATAAAGATGGCAAGCAGATCGTGTTAGTTATTCAAATCCAATCTTCAAGACTGCTGAAACCAATGAGAGCATTTGCTTCAACTCCACAGTGAATTCTGTCTATAGAAGATCTCAAAGATGTTTGACTCGAAAATCTTTGTTAGACATCCTGCTTTGCAGAAACTACTAAATACATGTTTAACTGAAATTTCAGATTTATAGTATATTGGTAAATAAAGCCATTAAACTGCTTAATATCAATGGAATCATTATGGTGATATAGGATTTGATGCTACTAAGGCCATCAGCCTTGGTGCACTGATGAACTCTGTCACATCCTTATTTTTAACCATGAGTCCTTATTATGCATTTCAGAGAGCTGCCTATAGCCTTTAAACTAAATAAATGCATCAAAGTGTTTCTGGATTAGAGCCAGAGGATTTAGCACCTTGGAAGATTAAATAAATTAAAAAAGAAACAAACAAAAAAAAAGCAATACTGGCAAAGACAGGCTTGCTGAGTTTAATCATAAGCCTTAAAACAAGGCTGATTTCACTTTGGGTTGAAGAATCCACTCCTGCTCAATTCTTTGGTAATTTGTAGTGCAGAAAGATGTCCATCTACCAGTGGTGGATTATCTGACTACCAGTCTTACTGTTTGGAAAACCACCTCAACTGCATAAAAGAAACCTCAACCCGGCAACCACATGTATTATTTAACTGGTTGCATTCCTGCTACATTACAGTCTATCAATTATTTTGCAGTTTCTAAATAGAAAAAAGACAAATTACCACTTTTTCTTTTTTCCCCATAGAAATTGTCTCTAAAGCATAATCCCATCCATTTATGCCAAACTCATGGCTTAGTTTATTTTAAATACACCATTCACCTTTCTAAAAGCCACTTATGAGGACTGTTGGTAATAAACCCTGAAGTGCTCAGCTTTCAATGAGTTTTAGGTCTGAGATACCTGATTAAGTTACTGTTTTCAGCTGAAAATCTATGTGCAAACTTTAAAGTGCTTCCTGCAATTTAGAGCATGTCTAAAAAAAGATATTGCTGCTCAGCTCACAATACATGATTTTGTTGTTTCTTGGGTTCTAACATTTATAAACTGAAAATTTCAAACTCTGAAGTTGAAGTTAAATGACAAAATTATTTAGGGTTCTTAGAAATCTCTTTATAAGCAATCAGTTTCTGAATAATAAAAAATTCCTTATTTGTCTTTGTAAAATGAAAAATATAAAGAAGTATTTAAATATATGAGAAGAATAAATTTTGTGTGTGTGTTTTATGGTCTCTATTAGGTACCTCAGGATGAATGGGGGGGATATCCAGCTGGAGGGAAAGACGAAGAGATCCCCTGCAGAAGAATGAGAAGTGGGAGCTATATTAAGGCCATGGGAGATGAAGAAAGTGGAGATTCTGATACTAGCCCCAAGACATCGCCAAAATTAACAGTTCGACCAGAGTCACTATTAAAATCCATTGGGCAAAGACCACTGGGAGATCATCAAAAGTAAGCTTCATTACACCTTGTTATAAACCTTTCTGGAAGTTGTTGTGACTTGGATAACTTTTCTTTGTGTCTTATGTGCAATGGTCAGCATCCATAAGAAAAAAATTATTTGTAGTTTAAAAATTAATTTTGTGGCTTCATTTTTAACTTAGCTTACAGTTTCTTGTGATTACTGGATGAAAACCTGCCATCTTCTTCCACCCATGAAATAAACCTGCTACTTCTGAATGAGTTTGTTATGTTTACTGAAGGAAATATATTCATATTTTTGTCAGAAGTTCAAAGTTTTGATTTTTTTTCTCTAGAAAGATTGGTTTATAAAATGAATTTTTGTTATTTCATTGCTTTCTCTGAAATAGAAAATATTTTACACTAGATATAGTAGTAAATATATAATTGTACCATATATTTGGCATTTTACACCTTTTTTATCAGTATAATTCTTTCTGTATCAGCTATACTGTGTCATACTCATTTAAACTCATTGTGGGAGATTTTGTTTGACTGGGTTATTTTTCATTCATACTACCTACAATATGGCCTATTAAACAACTAAAGCAAATCTTGAAACTATAGGGAAATATGCAGCTATGTATATTTTCCAATAGATCTTTATTTTTCTCTCCTTTTTATCTTTTCAATATATCATTTTATAAGTAAACTGTAAATATACTCATTAGGAGATTTTCAAAGTGGTAGCCTGATTTTAAATCTGCAGCTTCTATTAATGTGACTGGGTGTTTCTCATGGCTTAGAGAATTTATCTTTTTGTCTGGAACAGAAACTAAAGAAATTAAGAGTGAAACCTTTGACCAAGCATTGTTTATTGCTCTGTAGGTAATACCATATGATTTACCATAATGACTCACCTTTTCATAAAATAAAACAAAAGCCCTTGGCAAAAATCCTTTCGTCTTAACTAAATTGAATTATTAACCTTGCAATCTGCAAGAAAGCCACCTACTTTCACTATTATTGAAGAGCAGAGTTTACAACTGTATTGTTTCATATTGTACTGTCCCAGCCACTGCCTGGCTGTGTTCTGGGCACTGTTGAAGGCCAGGGATCATTCCCAGAGACAGTTTGGTTGCAGTCATCCCAGTTTGGGAGGGTATGTCTGATCTTGTTAGTACTGCATACTAAATCTCTTCTTAGACACTGCTCTAACTTTCCAAGCACTTAGACCAAATAAAATATATTCTATGCTGGTTTTTGCTTCCAGCTAATCTTGGGCCTCCCCCAAGGGAATTTCCAGTGAGAGGCAGGTCTTGGTGCCTGCCCTAGACCACTACAGCTTATAAACAGATTCAGACAGCAACTAAACATATATATTCATATAAGGAAGATATTTCAAGGAAAAAGGTATTCCTGATCTGTTAAATCCTGAAGGCAGGTGGTTATTAGTACGTCAATACCAAATGCTGTGTCTTCTGTCAGTTTTCCATGTATTGCAAATACACCACTCAAAATATAATTGATTAAAGCACAGGTGCACTGCTGATGTATGTACAGGGGTTGACAGCTGTGCCTGTTCATGGCCCTGGAGGATTTCATGGCATCATTACCACTAACCAGTCAGAAAAGGAGCAAGCTTTTTATAATACTGTAAAATATTATTTAGGGTTCTGTTGAGAATTTGTCACTAGCACTGGACTAGGAATAATTGAGCAGCCAGGCTGCTGCTGACAGATATCTTTTAAGTCTTCCGTTTTTCCTGAAACGGAAGGGCAGCACTTTGAATCTGCCAGCCTAATGTGCATGGGTTTTTCCAGTGAACTTCGAGCAGAAATGTGGCAACTATTCTGGTTCTTGTAAGTCTTTCTTATCTACAGATTTCAGGAATCCTAAAGCAGATAGAAAGTTTCTTGTTGCACTGAAATACGAAGTGCTGATCCTAAACTTGAGTTTTCACTACAAGCCATCTCCTCCCAGTATATCTCTGTCTCCCTGTCACTGTGGTTGCCTTTTATGTCTGGCAGATTTCTGTGACAGATATAGCAATGGATAATGGTTATGGAGCCTTTCTTCCTCCCCCAGCATGGCTCAGTAATCCCCACTGCATGCCGAGCACCATTTGTACCACTGATCATACTGCTGAACCAGAAGCCAGGGCTTTGAACAGCATTCCTGCATGTATAGCAGGGCTGAATAGCATTTCTGGCATGTGTTATGAGAAATTGCATAATTCAAGATGTCAGCTGCATTAGCTGGCTTTTTAGCTTGTTTACCCAGATGGAGGGAGCTAGTGCACAGAAATAAAATGGGAGTTTAATTCTCTTAGTCCTCTGCTTGGGTGACAGGGTAGCTGAGAACTGGGGTCTGCCAGAGCAGCAGTAGACTTGTAATAAAGGCTGAATATTGATAGTTTTGGCAGTATAAAAACATATATTGGCTGCAAAACACAAGTAGATGGATTTCATAAGAAAAAGCCTGGTTTTCTATCACTTTCCTGAATAGGATAAAAGGAAAATTAGAACAGCCTTCATTTAACCTTCAACAGATGTTTGACATGTGTGCGTGTTTCTCCTCTGAGTATTATTAGGCATCTTTGCAAAGATTTTTTTTCACATTTAAATTCTGTTTATGCTTTGACAAAAGTAAGCCCTGTTTTATTGGCTTGTGTTCCTCAAAGATTCAGCAAATTGAACATTAACAGTTTCTAAACAATAAAAATGCATATTTCCATCTGAATAAATATATACAAATAGGTAAATGTAAATGATATAATAGAAGCATTAAAATTCTGAAATAATCTCCTTTAAGTTGCTTTTGAAAGGGAGTATATTTTAGTCCAAGCTGGAAAAAAATAAAAAAAGGAAGTGCATAGTCTGCCACTGCTGGTTCAAACAGCTGACAGAAGCAGGTCATACACCCAGCCACAGCTATCTGATCCCAACCTCTTGGCAGAGAGATAGCACAGCCAGCAGCATCCCCAGCCCAACTCCAGCCTAGGCCACCTGTCTCACCTCTGGATAGAGCCAAGACAATGTTCAGGGAACAGCTCTGTTGGATGCAGCCTCCCTCACTGTAGGATAAGAAAGTTTGGCCAAAGGGTCAGATAATGGACCTGGCTTATTTCCTAGTATAGCTATACCATAAGGGGCTTGATTATTTTCTGGACTTTTCAAAAATTAAATGCACCTAAATATCTAGATTACTCACTGAAGATAAATGAATTTCAGTTCTTTCTTTATGAACACTCTTTCAAAAAACCAAATAGTAGGTTGCACTTCTTAGTCCTATAACAGCAAGTTGAAGGCCAATGTAATTTATTAGTATTATTAGGAAATTGCATTTGAGCGAAATATAATGCAATCAGACTTGCTGTGCTGGAGACAGGACACATACCTGAATCTGCTTCCTTTCAACTTTTTGCTTTCTTGGAATGGTGCCAGAAGTCCTATTTAATGTGGAAATTATGTTGACTCCCAGTAGTCCCAGAAGAAAAAAAAAATTAACTTTTTAAATTTTTTTTTCCACTATTGATTATACAAAATCATTCAGATGTCAGTTTTGGTACACTAGAAGTGAAATGCAAGCTCCTTCTATTGACCCCATTGTTTTCTGCTGTGCTGTGATGCTGCTGAAGATGAAGTTAAACTGTTTTGGAAGGCAATAGTTTGTAGATGGTATGTCATATACTGCTAAGCATTTTCATTTACAGTAAAGGTCAAAACAATTGAACAGTTTATGGAATGGATAGCTGAAACAAAGGGAATGCCTGTCCCTGTCCTAAATAAGTTTTGTGCAATCCTGGAAGAGAGACTGACCCACATTTGTGAGGGTGTCTTTCCAACCTAGTACATATAATTTTTCTGTATTTGTGACAGAACCAAGCAAAGCTCAGATGGAAGCGTCAGAGACACTGGGATCCAGAAAGCAAAGCTGAACATAAAACAAAAATTGGATACTCTGCAATAGAAAAGCAATTCTGAAAAACTGAAGATAATACAGTTATTTGATACTTCTCATTTTCAGGAAAAAAGTACTTAATATACCGATTATGTAAATGAACAGAATAACAATGTAGAAATAACAAATTCCGTTTTCAGTATCTCCTTTTTGAAGTGCTGTGAAAGACTCTGAAAACCATCTCACCATTTAGTCAAAAGGGATAACAATAGCATTTAGCCCAAAGTAAATACACTCTATTTGAAGATCATACTGGTATCACTCACACAAATGAACAGTCGTGCTGTGCTGAAATTTTCCATTATGCTCTGAAGTGACTCACAGGAAGCTAGATGTGGCAAATATGAAGATGAAATAGGTTAAGCTGCAATAAAATAAATTCAGTGACAGCAATGCATACTTTTGTTTTGTGAAGCTCTAATAGCAGACTTTTCTGTTTCTGATAGTCCAGACACCCAAAGCTGATGGGTAGGAAATCAGAAAGATGTGTGAGAACAGAGGTAGTACAAAAATGTATTTCAATGAGGAAGGAAATCTGCCATAGTACAAATTTTTTGGCGAACTACCACAGTACAATACCCATGATACTTCGAGTTGTGTTGACAACCCAAGATTAAGTTTTTCACTTAATCCTCTGCTAGGTTTTGGCCCCTGTATGGAATGAGTATTTTAAATTCTGAATCATGCTCACAGAGAGAGAGCATCTGTGCCTTCCTCAAATATTTAACATCTTTGTAGGTTGTTTACACCCATAGAACACCTGAAGAGCATGATGTCCATATTTCATCCACTCTTATTCACAGTCTGGTGACTCAACACAGAACACTTTCTTCAGTATTTTAAGATAATATGCCTAATACCTGAAATTGTTGACACGTTTTCTGGGCTTATGGTAAACCAGAGCAAAAGAATGAGCTTTCACTGCTCTCCCTTTTTCCAGAGTGAGAGATTGCATCTATCTGTGGCCACGGTAATTTAATGCTTATATGAACTTTTATCCAGGGTACGTCCACATATTCTGTTCTGCAAACTTTATTATGGCAACAAAAATGTTGCCAAAGCACACAGCAAGGGGATTAAACCACAACCAGATCTGACAGCACTTCGCTGCCAGACTCCTTTGGCTCAGCAGGAATCATGGAGCAGCACAGGCTTCTCTAAGAGAAATGGGAAATCACCATTAAAAAAAAATTCTTTCCGTTTGCAACCATTTGTGCTAACCATAACATACTTACACCTTGAAAAAGAGAAAGCCAAACTAAGAGTTGGGAAGCAGTGCATGAGATCAGCCCTGTGTGTTTTCATCCATCTTTGCCCGTGACGGTGCAGACTCCATTATTGTTTAGTGGGAAACAAATCTGTGGGTATTTCTCCTAAGACACAGCCCTTGGCAAGTGCACACAGAAAAGGCTATGGTAGGTATGCACAAGTGGAGGAGTGGGTGTGCTGCAAAAACATCACCAATTGAGAGTTAAAGCACACTTCCCTTGCTAGAGAAATTAATGTCCTATTTCAATATCATTCATTGCTGCGCACCAGTGATGCAAACCTTTTTTAATTTTTAAGGTAAACTTCAATTTACCATTAACTCTTCTACATTTTAAATTAGGAATGGTTTTGAAGCCGTTCCTGAGAAATATTTTCGGTAGAAGAGATGAGGAAAATCACTAGAAAAGGAACCCTCATCTTTTATATGCTTTTTATTTATCTTTGGGTTTTTTTCCCCTCAATCTTCTGACTCTAAAAAGCCTCATTACACACTTCATTAGTAGCTTTCTGAGGCCCTATAGTGTAGTAGCATCTACTCAGAGTCTCTGAGGGGTGAAATTGGAGATTTACTGAGGAGAGTTTGAGGGCTAATTACAAAGCCTTATCAACTAATAATGCAATCAGAGGGCCACGGGCACAGTGATAGTGTTCTCTGCTGCAGTCAATAAGATCTGGGTTAGATTAGTCGCAGGGTTAAGAGGAAATGCTGATGAAGGGCAGACGGTCATCTGGCTACCTAGAAGCATCTTTTGTGAGGTCAGAAGACATCCCCATCTTTCTTCCTTTGCAGAATAATAGGAAATGCTCTTAAGCAGTGTTAGGCATCTTGTTCTCTGAGAAGTAGCATAGTGTGAAACCCAGGGAGTCATTGAGCCCAGATCTCCTGCCTCATTTTAGTAAATACCAGCTTTGTGTTGTAGTACTGAAATGCATTACCCTGGATTAGGGATGGAAGGGGTATCCTAAGGCTCTAAACAAAGTGCAGAGTCTTTTCAGGAATAAAGCAGGCTTTTCTCAGAAAAATGCAATTACGTGATGGATTGTGGTGAAAATGCAGTAAGATTCAGGCCAATCTCACAAGCACAAATGCTGACACCCAAGAGAAAATATGCTTCTGGTTCCTGGTGCTTATTTGTTCCTACTTCCAATGAATATGTTGAGTTTTACTTTTCATTTGAAAAGGATCAAAAACTGATTTTCTCATTTGTTTACTTTTTAATAAAAACTAAATAGGACTATAAAGCATGTGTACAGAAGCACTTCTTTGGTCAAGCATTTAAAAATTAAGATGGTTTTGGTTTAAAAAGCAGAAATGTTACATATATATTCACTTTTCCCCATTCTATTCAATTGTTTCTCCAGAAATTACATGGCCTTATTAATATCTTCAACTTCAGCCTGAAGGTCACTTATTTTCTTTGGATCTGTTGGTTTTAATGGACTTACATGTGTGTTTAAATTAAGCTCACACTCAGATGCTTTAATAAGTCCTGATAGTCGTAGTCTATACTTGTTCTGCCCAATTAGCTATTTTTGCATGCATACATGGAAATGCACCAGAAACAACAACAACAACGAGAGAGCTTCCTGAAGACATGTATGACTATTTCAATTCACTATTTAAATGGATTTAGGAACATACATCCAATATTAGTTCTGCTTAGATCCATAGACCCATTTGCTGTGCTGCTACATGATGCTTTAAATGCCCCCTAAGTTTTTGCCATAGCACCTGCCTGAATTTTGCTGGTGCTGACCAGCTCATTGCCTGCTTGCCAGGTATTGGAACAAGAGTTTTAGGATTCGCTATAGATTAGCTATATGTGCAAATCTGTTACCTTTCACAAAGTTTAGACTTTAGATTTCTCATATCACTTTTTTTTTTATTATGTGCACATTTTGAGTGATTTGGAATACAGGCTTGGTTGAGCCTACATCCTCTCTGTCTTTGCAAGGAGTGATCAAACCACCAGACTGTTTAACGATTCTGATGATTTTCTCTCACTCTCTTCTGGTTTATGTTGTACCAAATCTCTAAACACTTGCTAACAATAAGAGTTCTCTCCTACCAGTGATTAGTAGGCATTTCATAAGGATGGAAACTGCAATCTCCACCAGTTTCCTAGAATATTTTTGTAATAAATCAAATGTCAATATCTTTCAGGCACATTTTTTTGAAAGGTATGGGTCAATGATGAAATATATAGACATCTTAACAATTTAATTTGGCCCAAATTCTCATATCTACCAGTGATCAGAGAAGCTTCAGACTGGCAAAGATTAGAAAAGAAATTCTTCACTACAGATAAATTTGTGAGATTTATGTGCATTTTCAGTTTTTCAAAGAGCCAGACTAAATGTGCTGTTCCAAAGGGAAAATCAGATTTAATGTCTACACTCTGAGCTCTCCAATGGGCTGCATGCAGGCACATCTGGGCCCCTTTGCAGAGCTCTATTGACTTCAGCAGGGCTCCATGGAGATACAGTGTGACTAGCAGCTGCTATACAATGGCACTTCTAGCTAAGCTTAATCATTAGATTCTGGTCGATGAATTATTTCATGTTATCTAAAAGGACTTAGTTAAGATAGATCCAAATAGAGAAATGAATATCCATTGAAATGCAAATCTCTCAATAAAATAGGTTTTGATAACTGCCGCTATTTTGATTATCCTAATGCACCTCCCTTTTAGGCGCCCAAGATGAATTCTTTTACAAATTTTATCTTTTTGTCCCAGAAAGACACTTCTGAATTGCATATACTGATTTGAACAGAAGTGATTGTACTTTCTTTTAAGTTCCCATTCATTCTCAGATTTTTGCACAAATGAAGGCATGATCATGAAAATAAAAAGGTATGATTTTAGAATATGGCAATTCTGAAAATTAATTTGATGGAACATGGGCTTCCTTTATATTGGATGTTCCCTGAATAAACCTGATAAACCCATTCAGAGTCAGAAGGTGACCTTTTTGCTGCAACTTTTAGCGGCTTCTGAAGATGTTAATTCACTTTCAGTACCTTCTTGACCCAGGGTGCACTGGTGGCTGAACATTTGACAGAGAAGAGGTGCTCTGGGGAGTGATCACTAGTTTGAGCATGAGTAGATGAAGGAATGACCTTGGCAAGTGTATGACATTTGCAGCATAGTTGGCATCACAATCATGCCTTTTTAAGCAAAGGTATTAGGTTTATGACAAAGTATGTGATGTCAATCACTCATTAGAAAATAAAATGCAGACATTAAAAAAAAGTGTGACTGAGAGATCGCCTGGCCTTGGCTTGGAGTTTTGCACCCTGTGGACAAAAGCTCATGCTGCAGCAGATTCAGGCAGGCTGTTGCTCATGAGATTGGATCTATGCCAAAGAAGTTCACAGAGGACTGTCTCCTGTGGGAGGGACCCCATGGCTAAGAGAGGACTCTTCTCCCTGAGCAGTGGATGGACTGACCAAAAAAATTCCCCTTACCCTGCCCTCCCCCATGCTGTCGATTGGAAGGAGGGAGAGGGGTGAGTGGAGAAATGGTGTTTTAAGAGGGAGAGGGGTGAGAGTAGAAATGGTGAATGTAGCAGAAGAAATTGTGGTGATGGTTTGACTAAGAAAAAAACTCCATACCCTGCCACACCCGGGGCTGTTGGTTGGAAGGAGGAAGGGTTGGTGAGTGAAGAAATGGTGTCTTAAGAGCTTATTTTCACTATTCATTTATCCTCCGACTCTGTTAGTTTAATAAATCACTTTGCAACTTTAAGTTTTCAGCCTGTTTCGTTTCACCCTTTCTCAGTGTGTCCTCCCATCAGTGTCTTCTCTCCACTCATGAGCCATGTGTATGTGTGTGTGTGTGTTAGTTTTTTTCCCCGTTTTACACATCTGTGGCAGGAGAGAGAAGAGAGCAGATGTTGTAGGTGCCTGGCATTTGGCCAGGGTCAAACCATGACAGCTGTAAATAGGATGTAAAACCATACCATTTTCTATTTCTGGCATTTCAAGCTGTCCTAAAAGTGAAACAATATTGTTTACCATACATACCTTTTCACCAAATGATAAAAAGATTCATCTTTGCAAAACATGCAATACTTGCATAAGTCCTCTTGCAGTACTGCGTGTTGTGAGTCTAGCTCACAGCAATACTTGTCATGCAGCAATGACAAGAGACTTGAGGAAACATGCCACAAACCATCCTGGGTGTTCATCAACATCTGGTCTCAGTGATGACGAAAGATGGGCTGAGTGCTACACAAAGTGATGGACTTCAATTGAGTGGAGCAAGGTGTTGTACAGACCACAGTGGGGATGCCTCAAATCCCCAGTGCTATATATGAAGTTACAGTGCTACTTCAGACACTATCCATGGTCCCATAAACTTTCCAAAAGTTATACAAACAATAAGATACAGGAAAAACCCGAACAATGTTAGCTATCTCTTATTTATAAAGTATTTTACTTCTTTAACAAATACACATTAATATAAAAGGAAATAGATGGTAAATATTAGATGGCTGATGATGAGGAAATGAGAGTCTTTCTGTTATCGTTAATGTTCTTCCCTTATCATTTGTTAATGTGTTATTGCAGCTATTGGATTAGTTTGAATTATTGTTCCTTCCATTAAAACATATTCTAAATAGCTCTCTGGTTTTCCAAGTCTTCTGTTAGAATGGTCTAAATTGGGAAAAATAAGGAGATGTAGACATCCTTTTCCGTCTCCTGAAATCTCTCCACAAACCTTAAGTAGTGCTTTTTGATTGCAATACAAGGAAACCTCAATTTCATCATACATTTTTGATGTATGGAGTCCTGTTAAGGATGGCTACAAGACAGGGAAAAATACATATTTAAATTGAGGGTTGGAGTCAAAAGAATTTTAAAAAGTACTTTTTTTTTCATTGGGTTTGGGGTGTTTTAGCACATCTTGTTGCTTGTTATAGGGTTAAAGTAATAGGTGTTTTCCTGCAACTACTTTCCCCCATTCTGCTCTTAAATTTTACCCGTGATGAGGTGTGGGCAAAAACAGTTAGTTTGCACAAGAAGTGGAAGAGGTTTTGGGTTTGTGGTAGCCTCCTAAGTGAGGGGGTAGGATGAGATGGCTGTAGCAGGTTGAGCAGGACTGTGATGACAAACAGAGGTGTTAGGGGTACTTTTGAAATCTGCAGAGGACATAAAAATGATGGCCCAGTGGCCCAGTGCTAACTTCTGTGTGGGTGTTTTAGAAGATCTTGAAACAGGTGAGCTGAGACTTACAGAAGGAGCAGTAAGGATTAGGATATGGGTGGGTCAAGAAGAGCTGTCCTGGGGGGTTCTGGTAAATGTGAATTCTGGGGCTGAAGAAAGGGGCAGCTTTCAAGTAGGAGCATCAGGGCTCATGAGGTTTGGATACATAAGCCTGAGTTTTTGCAGTTTAGAGAAATACAAGAAAAGAGACTGTGATGCAAGACTCTTAGAAACTGCTCAGGAATGCTTTTTCACTACTGTCTCTTCCCTTATCTTTGATCTATTTTTTGTTGGAATATGCAGCCTAACCTCACTGCCATTCACTCTGCAGTAGGGTGACAGGCTATCCCAGCTATGCTACCAGACATGCTATCAGATATACTGTCCCAGATAAGCCTGTCATGTGATACCTCACTTTATGTGGTTATAATACAGGATTTTGTCCTCCCTGAACACACTCAGGCAATCTGCTGAGTCTCAAAGTGCTGTTGCAAATTTAGCTGGCTTCACTGGGAGTCCTTCACTTTTAGAGCAGAGGTTCTCAACAGCTGCAAGGTCATTATATGGAACTGCTTTTTTCCCCAAAATTTCTTTAGGCTTTGAGCCTTTATTTCACCTAAGATACTTCTCATTAAATTTAAGACCTCTGCCTGGCTGCCATGAACTTCTTCTGAAGCAAATGGAAAATGGAAAGAAACCCTTGGGGGCAAAAAAGCTTTTAATGGAGATCTCTTTCTAAAATCTTGTCTATTCAGAAAAGCAAGTAGGAAGAGAGCAGACATACTAATTTAATTTTTCCTATAAGTCTCACCTTATTCCTCCTTTTCCATCGTTCTGATTTTTAGAGCCACCTCTTTGATGTTACTGTGTATATTTGCTTAGTGGTCCTGGAGATGATCTGTCTCGTTTGCACATGCTTGCCTTGCATGTGCTGCAGTGATCAGCTGAGATATAAGATCTATGCTGCTACAGAACATAAAAGAAAATTATCTTCTGTTTTCAAAGCAAAAGAGCCTTGATGCTTTGGAAATGAAGGTCAAGGATTTTGTTCCTAAACTTATAGATAGAGTAGATGTCATTAAAAAGTCACCATTTCCCAAGGTCAGGTGTTGATTGTGTTGTCTAGCGTTGTTGACAAGCATGAGACTTCCCTGAGCAACAGATCATGACATTGGAGACCAACTCCCCTAGGTAATTCTGGTATTTTGCTTCTGGATCATGTTTATAGCAAGGTCATAATTTTCAACATGCATTGACACATTTATCCTAGCAGATAACTTTGAGAGTATATCTTAGAAATAAAAGCTATTTTTTTAATCAGGAAAATTTCAAAGTGTTAATCAAATGAGTGTAAAATTGCTTTTATAGCCCAATATATGTAACATTTATTTTATTTTGCTACAGTTCCATGAATCAATTAATCTCCTGTGATAAATAAAAAATTATTTAACCATCAGGTAATATCTAAACTCATTCATCAAAACTGAGCTACTTCGAAGTACTATGGAATACTGCACTTCTTTCCCTAAGAAATTATGACTGTTGATTGTGTTTAATGATAGCAATACCTAATGAGGAACCAGAATGTGATTAATTAAATACTAGGTTGTTAAGCATTACTTAGCAAAGGGGACAGTTATTAGGATCCTGTTTAAATTAATTAAATTTAAGTAGTTATTACAACAATTTATAATTTAATTCTATTCCTTCTATCTTTTCTTAATGTGGCCCACGTTTTAATAAAATCTCAACCATCTCTTTCACAAACTGTTCATGAACTCAGAATCTAGATTTTGCCACCTGATGATGACAAGCAGAAGGTTCAGGAGGGACTTACCTGTTTTGAAAAATACTAACATAACAACACCAAAGAGATTATTGACAATACCAGGCAGATTAAAAGTGTCTCTGACCTCGTGAGACCCCACCTGGAGTAGTATGTCCAGGTCAGGAATCCTCAGCACAAGATGTGAGCCCCTTAGATCAGGTCTACAGGAGGGCAAAAGATGATCAGAGGGCTGTAGCACCTCTCCTGTGAAGACAGGCTGAGAGAGCTGGGGCTGTTCAGCCTGAAGAAGAGAAGGCAAACTTGCAACCTTCCAGTACCTAAAGGGGCTTTTAAAGAAGAAGGGAGAACATTTTACCTGGGCAGGTAGTGATAGAACAAGATCAGTTTTGAACGTAGAAGTCTGGGTTAATTCTCAGGAAGAAATTCTTGTCTGTGGGGGTGGTGAGGCCCTGGAACAGATTGCCCAGAGAAGCTGTGGCTGCCCCATCCCTGGATGTGTTCAAGGACAAGTTGGACTGGGCTTTGAGCAGTGTGGTCTAGTGGGAGATGTCCTTGCCCATGGCAGGCAGTTGAAACTACATGATCTTTAAGGTCCCCTCCAGCACAAGCCATCCTGCTATTCCCTGATTAAGTAAAGCAGATGCAAATAATCAGAATAACACAGAGCAGGTGTCAGTCATCAGCCTGCCTACAGGGGAAAGGAAGTTCAGTTACATCCAGAAACCAAATGTAGATAGTGAGGCTCTGCACCACTTCGGCTACTCTATTTGTCTTCATACCTATGGGAAACAAAACAATGCTGCTACAGCTCTTTTTTTTCCTCTTTATCATCTAAAACCAAATTAGGCCCTCTATCAGACCCACTGTTATCTTAATCATAGAATCACTTTGACTGTAATGACTTAATTAACCTCTGAGCACATACCTACAATAATCTCATACATTTTCGTTTTGGTTTTAGCAGTTATAGCATAGTTTCTACATAGCTTACCACTGGCATGAGTTTACAGAGATATTCCATAGAAGGAACTGAATAGACAGGAAGAAATGAATTGGTTTATTTCTCCAGGGAAATTTCTTAGGATTTTGAAAGAATTCCTGCCTTGAACAAAGATGAAACAAAACCCATCCTTTTTTTTTGCTTCAGCAGCTCTCTTGCTCTTCTTTGGACATACTCCAGCAAAATTTATTCGGAAAAATTTCTTTGCTGAAAGGATTATCAGGCATTGGAACAGGCTGCGCAGGGAAATGGTTGAGTCACCATCCCTGTCGGTATTGAAAGGACATATAGATGTGGTACTTAGGGACATGGTTTAGCAGTGGACTTGGTGGCACTCAGTTAACAATTGAATTCAATGATCTTAGAAGTCTTTTCCAAAGTAAATGATTCTATGGATCTAAGGCAGATGCACTGAGGAAGCAAGGCTGTGTATGTGTTGACCATGAGATGAGAAAACACATGGAAATGTTTGAGAACAGATCTCCAATATAAAGGTCTCTAAATCCCATCTGCTATTGCAGCTGGTGGTGTGAGGGAATACTGGATCATCACATGTCAGACATCAAAGGACATGGCCACACAGGAAGATGGATCTCAGCACTCTTTGCTTTTCTAGGCAAAGCTGTGATCAAATGTTTGTGACTGCTCCCTGATGCTCCTCAGGGATTGCATCCAAACTCAGGTTGCATCCACTCAGTGAGGAAGGTTGAGTTTTTCCTCAAGCACCTCAAGCACATGGCCATGCTCAATGTTTGATAAATATGGTCTGAAAAATAAAATCCTGGTTTGTGCTTCATCTTATAGCAGGAGTTGAACCTGTGGCTTTCTCACTCACTGAGTGGTCTGGTTCTTCCAGAGGGGAAACTTCACCCTTCACAGGGAAATTTCCAGCAGCCCAGGCACGTGTCACAGACACTGCTGGACTGACCAACTCTGCCAGCTCAGCATGAAGTAACCATATGGCCAATATTAGGCATTCAACTGGCACAAATTACTGTCCCAGAAACAGTTTTTGTTAAAGCTACCTTTAAGGAATAAATATAAAAACTGATAATTTGCCACATGAAATCAAATATTGTCTGGGACATTCATTCATTTCTGCACTGATGTGTAGGGGAAAGCTCTAAAATCTGATTTATGGAGGTTCTGAGAAATCTGGTGCACCATGATTGAGACTTAAATTTTTTATATTCAAGGCAAAGTACTGCACTTTTCTTAGGTTTATTTATTTTCTTGGAATGTTAATCAATATATTTAAAACAAAACATGAAGACTAGCATACCCTTGGTGAGAAAGCATACTGAAGAGGGCTCAGTGTGATGTTAAGGTCCCAGTCCTGCAAAATGGGAAATGTATTGTAGGAAAACAATTTCTAGAGCTTCGTGCAGTTGCTCTGAGCACCTTATTAATTTATTTTTTTAGCTGAACATGGGATATTTTAATCTTTTGTAAAACTATATCAATCCTTTGAACATAAAAAGTCTCTTGATGCCTAACACCCTGATGAAAACCAGATTACAAGTAGCAGATCTTATCTGTGAAGAAAGGTTTTTAGTTACTTTGGTGTGTGCTTTAGTTCTGTTTTTTGTTCCTGTTGACCTAGACAATGCCTTTTAGCAAAGTTCAACATTAATAGCCAGGAGGATTGATGATGTTTAAATTTAAAGATTTAAAGCAAAGATTTAAAATTTCATACCATCTAGGTAGCAGAACCACAGACAAATTCTTGGCTTGTGCTAAGACATTTGACTACAACAGCTCTATGATGCTTTATACAGAGTAAGATTTGGACCCTGGGGAGTGGGTTTGTGAGTCTCATACAAATTACTGTCTTTAGTGTCTTAATTGATTCCATCTGTAGTTTTACACCCTTTCCTTTTTTCTTCCTCTTTCCTTTGTAGTCAGAGCTACCTTCAAACTGCAAGTGACGTGCCTGGGGGTCACAACCTGGATCCCTCTGCAAACTACAATTCCCCAAAGTTTCGCTCAAGGAATCAGAGCTATATGAGAGCAGTGAGCACGCTCAGTCAGGCCAGCTGTGTTAGTCAGGTGGGAAAATCTTGTTATAACTTTTCTTATAGGTTAACTGCAGATTGTGAGATTTGTTACTAGTGGATGGTTTTAGTTTTTGGGGTTTTTTAGAATTAATATCAAACTGAGGATGTGAATTGTCAAAGTAATTCACTTCTGAGAAATATAACTGAAAACTTCAAGAAAAATACTGAATGCTAGAGTCAAAGAGACATTACTACACATAATATTTTCCAGTTATTTTTAATTAAAAATATTAATACTGGTGGTTTTATTTTCAGTCCATATTAAATATTTAAATGTTAAGAAGATTCAGAATACATGAGGAGTACACTCCTGAAATATTCATCCTCTGAAAGTACCTGCTCTGTTTTCAGTAAATGTGGGTTGCCAGATTAAGATATAGATTGATAAAAATTGTGCTCCAAAGGACCAGTCATTCATCCTAAACCAAATCCCTCACCCCTGTTGGGTGAAAGAGTAAGTTCCACCAACTATTTTATGTATGGGGACTTCTGAAAAGATACACTTTTCCTCCCTAACAGTTTTATGTCTCTTAGTTTGTATGAACTCGTGGTAAAGTGGGGTCTGAATCAGACCTGAAGTGCAAGCAGCCATAAGAAATATGTGCATGTTCTGTTTAGCAGAGAACTTTACATAAAATTCCCGATGTTTCTAATGTTTATTGGTCCTGACTTTTCTTCCCTGTGTTGTTTCATGACAGATGGGCCCTGCCCTCTTCTCAGACATGTTACTTAATATTTCTTCGACCATTTAGTTAGCCACCTAAGGATATACATACAAAATGGTTATGTTACAAGAGAAATCTTTTTAAAGCAATTTTATATTCATTCATATTCGATTTGTATTGCATAGCTATTCAGGCCTGGATTCAACTCATCTAACTTGAGGCTTTTAACTGAGGCTACAACTAAAGCTTCCTCTGCAGTTAATGGAGCGAAAGACTTTCTTCCGGGACAGTGCACATCCCGAGTGAAGAGAGCCCTCTGGAAATGCTTGTCAGTCTCCACTGACTGTAGAGAGCTGGGAGGGGCTAGTCACCTGACTAATGCCCTTCAGTCAAATTCCTTAATTTATGTGATGTAATTCTAAGTGTAATCCTGTGTAGCACACATTGGAATTAAACACAGTCAGTCATTTTCCAAACCTTTTATTATTTTTCACAGCTCCCTTGTGAAACCTCTTCCCATCATTCTCATGCCTTGGGTTTTATTATGCTGGTTTGGTTATTTTCTATTTTTATTATACTCTGCTTTTGAGAAAGTTTCACATGAATTAGATTCTGCATTCAAAGCAAATGCTGTTGGCTGTCCCCTAACAGTGTTATCACACAGAACTATCCTAACATCTTCTGCCTCTTTGAACATGTCTGTGCTCAGAGATGTTCACTGAGCTGTCCATAATGACTAATTGCTTTCAGCAGTGGTTAAAATTCTTCATTTCAGTGTTACCTGGAAGGTTTCCACAATAGGTTTCATTTGCAGGTAGATTGCTCAATTGGCCAGATTAACTAAACCTGCTGGATAGAGTTCCTTAGGTTTTCAGTGTTCACTAACCTGTGCAACTTTTTGTTAGCCACACACTTCCTACCTCACAGTCCAGCTATTTCCAGACCATTAATAAATGCATTTAATAGATATTACACAAAGCAAATGTATTAAAATATCAAGTTCTGAACCTTTGCTGTTTCCTAACCTTTTTCCATGGCACCATCATCTTCTTGTTCCATCTACATAGTAGCAGTTTGTATAATTTGTGAGGTTTTTAATGCCTTTTTGTTGTGAGATCCTTCTTTTTTCACTCCTGACAAAAGAGTTTCAAGAAGAATGCTGAGTTCCATGGTTTATCTTTTTAATTTAAGTTTGAAAACTTTTATTTTTCTATTGTCAATAACCTCAGTTTGAAAGAAGTGGTTTACAGAGTTTATGGACTAAATTACCATAAATTTCCTGATCAACAATATTGCAAAATAATTCAAAGTAAGATTTTTTTTTTAATCTTCTTGAGATTCCATTAGCCAATTTAAATTTACTAAAAGCAAATTTTATGAAGAGTATGTAATTCCTTTCAAAAGAGTTTTAGTAGCCAAAATGTTATACACAAAATTAAAATATCAGTTATTCATAATCATCAGAACTTCTGTATAAAATTTCCATTTACTTAAACAAAATCCTAAAACATTTGAAACATTTGCATGGCCTCTCTTTCCATAATGAATAAAGCACCAGGAGCACTTAGCAGCTGTATAGAAAAATTAATATCAACTGAATGGGCCATTTAGTGATGCTATAACTTTAACTTGTAAAATTATTCATACTGATTCTGATTTCTAACACTCACTTTTTAGAAAAAAAGTATTTTCAGAAAGTCACACAATTATCTGTCCAGTGTTAGGTTCTTATCTGATTTTGGATAAACATAATATGGAATTATTCAGGTACATTTACTGATAGTTAGGGCTGACTTCAGTGAACCTTTGAAAAATGCTGTAGGGAGAACTTAGGTGCTAATCTTCAAAACTGCAAAACATGGTTCCCTACCGAGGTTCCCCAAGCCTGGCCACTCTGCCTAAACCCTGTTTATCAAGAAAGCTGCCTCTAGAAAAGGCACAGTGTTGCATCTTGCCCTACTTGCAAGGCAGGGTTAGCAGGTAGATTCTGGGTCCTTCCTAATCCCTGCAGGGAGCTGGAGGATGCTGCTGAAATGCCCCAAGGGGACAGCCTGGTAGAGGTACAAGAGGCACAGCTGGGCTGCTCTGCCAGGCAGGGCTCCTTAGCAAACCTGCTGGTAGAAATATCAGATTCTATATAATGCTGCTGAAGAAAAGGTTCTTCCATGGTAGTGAATGGTTAACCCAGGGAGTGGGTTTGGTTTGAGTCCCTTCTCAACTATGCCAAAAGATATGAAATGTAAAATTAAGGTGTGGCATGTGTGATGCACTTAATATATACTTGTAAACAGCTGATGTAAGTTAAACAATGTGAATGTGATCAGAAGGCATTACTACATTTTAACTATTTGCTAAAACAGTTCTTCATCAATGTACAGGTGTCCATTTGAGATGTTGAGGCCGTGATGATCACAAAAAAGCAAGTCAAAAATCAAATGCCTTGTTGTTGTTTATTCAGATGAGTGAAGCAGAGGTTAATGGGCAATTTGAATCGGTGTGTGAATCAGTGTTTAGTGAAGTTGAAGCTCAGGCAATGGATGCCCTTGACCTCCCTGGATGTTTCCGAACGAGAAGCCACAGTTACTTGCGTGCCATTCAGGCAGGCTATTCCCAAGATGATGAATGTATACCTGCGCTGACATCTTCCAACATCACCTCAACCATCAGGTCAACCACAGGTAAGCAAATCTCCACTGACCCTTCCACTGCTCTGCATGTAAAAATACATCAGCTTGTTTTCTAAAAGGATGTTTAACACTGGAAACCTTTTCCCTGTGTAGTGATAACAGTCAGTACCAGCATTTGTAAGGTTGTAATACTGTACCATGGTGGCTACATCTTGGAATAAGCTCCTTCTGGGAAAAATCTTGTATGCATAATATAATGGACTTTTGACCTCCATTTCACATACATACAGTTATCTAGGTGCAAATATAAAAATGCAAGTGCAAATGGTATCATTTCAGTGTTGTTAGAAATTTATGTGGTTTATCTATCAAGTAATTGATCTTCCAAATGAGATTAGTTGTGCTAATTTTAATTTAGGTTGTTAAAGTACCAAAAAAAAGAGAAGCAAGATTAAAAATATTTGGTCTCAGTACTAGAAGTCAGTTAATTTAAAAGGTAATTAATGACTTCAAGGGAAGGTGTAACTAATTGTATCAATGCACTGAATTGTAAACATTTTGGCAAGCCTCACACATCTGCTATTACTCATCAGTAGCCATCAGCATTCATTTTTAAAACACTCGCTGTTAAGGTCTTTTAACATCCTTCTGACAACTTTTTCTCTTATTAGTTGCTTAGCAAAGATGATAGCTTTATTCATTTTAGAATATTAGTGTGTATTGGTAGAGAAAAGATTGCACAGAGAGCAGTTAAATAATTAAAATTAGATCTATAGGAAATATGTATTCTTTGTAAACTGATCCAAATTCACTTTTATGTTTCCAAATGTGTTAATGTCAGTTCCTAATTATGATATTGTCCTTGCCACATGCTATTAAATTGTAGTGCAGGCTACCCATCTACAAAAGGTAAAAATGAGCTCAAAATGTATAGTGTAAAAATACTTCAGAAATTATTTGCTTGACACATCTGTTGTGTAACAGAACAGTGGGAGCTTAGAAAGGAAGCTGCGGTTGAATAACACACATTTGCATTCCAGAAGTAGCATAAAATGTTACTTTATCTTAAGCATAGTATTTTAATTGTTATATAAAACTTTGTGTAAACCTAGAAATTGTTGCTTACAGTGCCCCCTCTAGGGATGTTTCTGTCTGTTGATTAATAAAGATGCTATCATGATATGAAATGAGATCTTATTGTTAGCCCAGAGACTAATTTTTCTCTTTATCATATATAACTGTGTGATCATTATGAAGACACCTTCCACGGCAAACGACACAAGTAGATACTTATTCTGGTGTCTGATTCCAAGTACTAAATTGGAATATTTTCAGAATTACCTTGGTTACCAAGTGGGCTGTTTCCAACCTAAACCGTCTTGAGTTTATATCCTAGATAAGCCCAACATTATTTGTTGTATCACATTCCGGGAGGGTGGCACAGGCCGGCTCCCCCCGGACCAGGTCTCTGGTTCTTGTAAATCCCACCAGATCTGGGGCAAGCGGCCCCCGAGGTTCTGCGGCATGGCGGCAGTCTTCTAACCACATCAATTCAGCAGGAATATCGTGATACGAAGGAAGAACTGGACTCCATCTCTGTTCTACTAGGGATGTTTATTTAGGGTAACGGGAAAAGGGGTGCAGGGAAGGAGAAGGGGAAAGGGACACAAGGCAGGGAGGGGATGCTAGCAGCCCAGAGATGGAAAGACCACAAGGTGATCTGAACATCGCCTTATAAAGGGAAAGGAAGGGGAGGGACTGTCTCCCCCAGAGCCAGTCCCGGGGAGTCTGAAGGGAAGACAGGCATAGGGAACCCACCAATAGATTTCGGGGTACAGCAGAGCATATTTCAAAATGAACCAATGGGATACAAAGCAGAGGGACAAAGGAGCACATGGAATCCTAAAACCCCACGTTGCTACATTCTCACTGAAAAGAATTTATTTTATATTCTCTAGAGTTATAAAGCTGAATATTGGAATATTTTTGGGAAAATACAAGATTAGGTATCAAGTATGTTTGTATCACTGTGTTTTCATACTTACGAAAAATGTTTTGCATTGATTAGTAGTCTACTGGTTAAATACTGTGGTTTTGAAAATTTTAACCTTCATTTCACACATAACTTCTCCCTCATCTCAGAAATGATTTATCAGATAGATGTTCTTGCCCCCAAATGTAATTCTTCTTCTTTGTTGTGGTGAGGTGATATTGACAATCTGGAGAAAAAAGATTACTTGAGGTGTTTTCCTGATCCAAAATTATTTCCAAGCCTATGGACAGTTCTGTGTGGTTCTATATTTAATATGTCATCTCTGTGCCACTGAGAAAGTTTGTCTTTAGCTTCTATATAAGGTAAATATGCAAATCAGAAATAATTAGTGGATATACAAGAAGACTAAGGATTTTGTAATTGACTTTTAATGGGAAATTTCAGTTGCCAAATAAGTTCTTGTTTTTAAAACCCTAGCAGCAACTCTTCCATTTTTCTTCTTCAGCCCCTGTCACTTTGGAGAGAGATGCTTCATTTCCTATCATTACTATAATTCAAAAAATATCTCATTTCTCCACCCCTCTCTGAAAATTGCAAAAGAAGCAGTTGCCTGAAATGTGAAAATGGTGTTGGCAGATATTTGACATTTATATGGGGTTCATTCAAATAAATGTCAAAAAGGTCAGAGTTTCACATCAACTTTTAGTTTTAATTCAGTCTTTTGAATTCTTAAGAAAATTACATTCATTTCTTTTTTGCTTCTGATGTAACAAATTCTTCTTGGCAAAGAAACTAATGGAATTTTTTAGAAAATTATCAGCCATGTCAATTTAATTATTCCATTCTGTTTTAGTGATATAGGTCATGACTGCCTCTTATCATTGTTGTAAAGCAATTAAATCATAACATATAAGCTTAGCTAAAAATTAATTATTGTGACTAAAAATGTAAACCTAATATAAAATAGTAGCATTTGACCTATGAATTCAATTACAAAAGTATAAAATATATATTTACAGCATGCAGTTTCCTAAAATATTCCTAGATGCATTAACAGATTTTAGAAGGCAGGAAGTTTGGAACTATAATGAATATTATGTGTGAAATTATTAATGGACTCTGCTAATGGGGAAATAATAGATGGAAAAAAAACTTCCAGTATTGGGGTCTTCTCAACTGTATACAACTTTACAGAGAAAGCCCAATGTTTCATTGCTAATATCTATGGTACTAAAGAACACATAATTTCTGCACAGATCCATGCAGTATAATTATTTGTGGAACCAGTCTTCTCCACTAAAGGAGATTGTGAGAAGGTATAGGGCGCTCCCTGTTTTACAAGGTGTGAATGAATGAGACAAGTGACAGTGCAAAGGAGGCAGCCAGCATTGCTGGCCCACAGTAAGCTAGACCTGGGCTCTGTGTGAGTCCTGCTGAGACTCTTGTTTCATTGAGTTTAGGGCATTTCTAGCCATCACATTTCATTTTGCAGAGAGATAATGAACCCAGTAAAACACACTTGATGTTGAAAGCCCTGAATGACAGCATATGCCTTCTGTCTCTGAACTGTATCCAGTCGCAGCTGTCAGATGCACAGCTGAGAAAATACATCTCCAGCTGCTGCTGCCTCCCACCTCGTTCCTCCATCACAGACAACATGTAATTTCCTGAATGGGAAGTCACTGAGTGCAGTAGTCATCCTAAGTGCTACAGACTTATAGCTCCGCTGCTCCTGCAAGCAATGTTTCACTTTTCAGGAAGAGGTCATAACTGGGTCAGTTTCCCAGGTAGTACTAGCCGGGTTCCCTGTTGTCTAAGCACACCATTCCGCTGTCGGCTCGGCAGGCTCCCTCCCAGTAATCCCCGGGAAGTGTGCCGTGGGAAGCACAGGCTGCTGAGGGGCTGGGGCTGTGTAGGGAGCCCTGGCTGTAGAGTCCTGCTGGGAAATGGGTTGGGAGCAGTGCTGCAGGAACACACTATCCCACCTGCAACACCTGGCTTCTCTTACTGAAAAGCAGTTCAAATACCATGGTACAACACTGGACTGTACAATGAAAACATAACCAACAAGGACATCTGGAAGATATTAATCATTCTCTCCCTTGTTTTGCCTTCATCTGAGAAGGTCAACTAATTTTTGTTACAAGTTCTGTATGTAGAGAGAGTCCTTTATATTACTCACTCCATATGTTTCTATTTCAGGATGTTTCCTCACAGGTTTTTTAGTTTGGTTTTCCTGTGATAGCAGAAATACTGAGTTGCAATGGTAATGTAAGTAGGAGTTAGGATGGTCTCTTGTGAAGCAGAAGAACATGCTAAAATACCTTCCCTGAGAGAGAGAGAAACTTGTCATCTGCACTTTTGGCCAACTTGAACACCAACCTATCATCTGTTCAGATGTGAGGGGCACATCTATTTTCTCCTGATGACATTATTATGCATTGTATAAAACATTTTCATCTTTATTGAGAGAAAAACACTGCCTCTCTGAGCCACTGTGCAGGATGTTCACCCATCAGGTGTAATGTCTTCTCAGTGTATATTGCTTTTATATTCAAATCGAAACAGCTAAGCCAGAAATACTGAATATCTGACTCAATCAGATGTAGGAAATCCTTCTCCAGTAACAAGCACTGACTGAGTGGCCTCAGTTAAGTTCTTTGATTTTTAGGCTGATTAATAAAAAAGAGGACATTTTCAGTTTCTTAAAATTCTTTCACATTTTCCTCTAACCCAGGCTTTTTGGCTACAACAGTTTTTCTGACTGGATTAATGATAAATAATTGAATTAATGATAAAAAGTTCACCTAGCTATGGACTTCAGCACAATGGGGACTTGGTCAGGGTACATAAAGGCATCCTGGATTTCTGTCCTGAGTTAAGTGTCAGCCCAAAGTGATTTCTCCCACTTCAGAGATTTCCAGTTAATCTTGAGAGAAATTTAGCATGAAGCATTGCTGAATTCAGAGAGTATAGTTACTGGACTTAAGTTGCCAGTACACTGCATAAAACATTTTAGTTCTTCTAGAAAGTGTAGCATTATGCAAATCCATCAGATTTTTTCCAACCGCAATGATTCTCACAGTTGTGCACATACCTCCTTTTATCTTGATTTATGTAGGTAGCTCAGTTAAGCTCATGCTTGCTAAAGACTTCACTGAAGAGGATGAAAAGCAGGGAAATCTCTTTTGGCCATTTTACTATTCTTAGTCAGCTGGACTCTGCTTGGCAATGAGTAAACTTCAGAGAATTCCACTTTTACTGAACTATTGAGCACTAATTCCAAAACCAATTAATTCAAACAAGGTCACATTGGATGAGGGAGTTTTCAATTAGAGCTCTTGCAATTACTCAGGATGCCTGAGGAATTGCAGGTTTCCCTGCTCCTGGCTTCAATCTATTTTCAGCTTTCCATTTTCAAATAAAGGGCTATATAGGCTGAATTTTTACAGCCCATGTTTGATAATCAGCCACAAAACTCTCGTGGTCAGTGAACTGATTGCACAGTCATGTACTTACAGGAATAAAGGGATGAGAATACAATATTTCACAGAGAAATTGTACTGTTCCACTGCTACCACTGCTACCCCTTCAGACCCTGAAAGGATGGATTCACTGGTTGCTATCTAAACACTATTAGCAGTAGTTATTGGTTTTAGGTTTTGCTGGTTGGTCTTTTTTTTTTTTTTCAATATATGAGGATATCAAAGATGGGCAAAAGCCGTGGTGACACCCCTCCCATAAGAAAAACCTTAGAGAGTCGGGACTGCTCAGCCTGAAGAAGAGAAAGCTCAGAGGGAATTTTATAAATGTGCATAGGTATAAAAATTGACAAAAAGTGCTCTTCAGTTCTTAAAAGGAAAATGGTTTATGAGCAACAAATGTGTGATTTTCTTTTATTTCCTCAAATATGGGATACTTCATCCAGGTGGCTGTTTGGATCTTCTTAATCTGATGCAGTATGGCAAGGAAAACCCAGCCAAATGAGGGAAAACATATGCATGAAGTCACATCTCCACAACTTCTGCTCTCTCTATAGAAATAAATGCTCAGTCATAGGGGATTTTACTCGTATCCATTGCTAAGTAATACCTAGCAGTGGAATCCACAACAGGTATGTTTAAAAACACAAAACACTGAGTCCAAATAAGATATAGAAGGCTGTGTTCTCAATCATAATTTACTGTGTTGACTTTCCTTAATTACTGCTGGGGCTCAATGGAATTATCTAACACTCTCTGCAGGAAACACACCATCTATCTCTGGGAGCACTTGGGCATCCTGAGTTCATCCTTTGATGCTGTGCCAACTTGTGTTCCTATACTGCAAGAATAAATCTTATCCTAACAAATTATGAGCCCAGTTCTACACTTAGGTATGCATACATAATTTTCACTGCTCTGGGTGTATCTGGAGGGCATAATTAGTCTTTATTTTTTTAAACATATTGAAGTTCTGCTGCTATGCTGACACTGCTGTTCAACAGCAGCTCTGTGTGGTGGAAATGGCCCAGGGAGTCACTGGGATGAAGGTGACACAAACCCTTTGGTTCAAGGAGTTTGACAGAGGATGGCCAAGGGGCTGTCACAACTGTTCACAGCTCTGGGATTCCTGGAGATGGAGAAAGGCTGTGCTAATCAGGGCTGCCTGGACTCTTCAGGCTGATGAGGCATGAAAGCAATCGGAGCAGTAGCCAGGAGCTTTTCATAATTTTCATTCTCCCTGGTACAGATTATCTTCAGAGTCAAAGATAAAAAATGAAGTCACTGCCTTCCATCTATGGTTAGTTTAAAAAATGTGTAATGAGTGTTTCTCTCTTGCTCCTGCTGTTCTGTGCTTGACAAAATTCCTCTGTAACCCACTGGATTTGCCAGACAGCTAGTTCTTTTTTTATTAAAAAGGATACCTATGCTCCCTCCCCTGGCAGAATTTGGCTTCAAAGCTATTCTGTTCACAGAATTTTCTCAGCTATGTTTTCTTTATGGTATTATATGGTAAAAAAAAAAAATTAAAAAAAAAGAAGAATTTGTCAGAAAAATAAAACATGCAAGGAAGGTGATTCACTGCTCAGTGTCTGAACCCTTCCTGACACAGTAGAAGCTGACAGTGACATCAGTTCAGCTGTTTAGCCTGAGGTTGCCAGAGGGCTTTGCCCTCTGGTGGGTCTGTGCAGCTGGGGGAAGCACACAGGGTGGGTGACCCTGGAAGCACCAGTTCATCATGCTTCCTTGCATGGAAAAGAAGGAAGGACCCTATCTGTGCTTCTCCTTCTGGGTTCCTCTGTGAATGAAAATAACCTCTAAGGAGTCTTCTCAGAAGCTCAGCATGTATTCGGTCCTGGTTTTTTGTTAAAGGCAAATGTCAGGAGCTATAATGATGATATGTGCACTGGAGCTACACTCCTTGCTGTGCTGGGTATACAAACATCATTTGATCCATTTCTGGATCAGAAAACTTATTCAGACCTATTCAGATCTACCCTAGAAAGACAACTGATAAACCTGATACTTAAAACATACTTGAAAGATTTTTTCCAGGGCATCAGAGAAAATAAAGGTACTAAAATCAGTGACATTCCTAGGGTGTTACCTGACAGAATTAGCCTCTGACCAGACAGTTTACTTGAATGGTGTCAGTTTAGCCTCCAGATCAAGTCAACTAAACATAGATGCTTTTGTGCAATCTAGTTGTCAAAGTTCCCATGACAAGAAACTCTGGTTAGTTCAAAGACATTTGGCTGGTACCATTTGAGACATCTACACAGGCCCTAGAAGAGAACTGCATCATTCTGGACAAGAAGCTGTTGTCTGGCCAAGGAGGCTTAGGTACCCATGTTTTGGTGAGTTTGGCTCAGACTGAATACAGTGTGAGTATTCTCTCATAGGATCCTAAAGGATCACAATAGGATCCTGTTGTGCACTGACAGAGAATCAACAAACCCCAGCCAACTCTGAGATGTTTTATGGTCACCTAATAGTGCCTTGATAGTTCCCAACAAAGTCTGTACTCACTGTAAGGCCAAGGTTCAGTCCCAGTATACAGTCCATTAAAATATACACTCTGGAAACCGCAAATACCAGAGCAATCCCAGCAGCTCACTGTTACTCCTCAAGGGCAGCTAGAGGACATCCAGGGTTAGGGAAGATACTGAGTCTGAAGTGAATAACCTGTCTCTTGGCTTTCTGAGAATGAGAACAGCATATGAAGGACACATCAATGAGTCGTGATTTTTGTATGTATTTCTTTCCCTTTTGGGACATTCCTGTGTCCAGAAAAATGCGTATATTTCCACTCTCTGTCTCCTTCCCCCAGTCAAAGAAATTATACAAATTTCAGTCACAAAAGTTCATCTCACATGAGACATACATCCAAAATGTAGGTTTCAAAGGCGGTCACGTTAATATCCAATTATAGCCAGTGGATATATATCTCCTTTATACTTTGTACCTGTTAGGAAACAAGTGGTCCTCTGGACATCCATATTTCTCTCTGTTGTCTACTAAAATAGTCTACAATGATAGCATTGTATAGCTAGGTAACTTTCATAAACCTAAGGCAAAAGTCCAACCTATTCAAATTGCAATATAGGATGAAAACAAAGGTTAAATTCTGCTCCCACTGAAAACAAGGATAACTGAGAGAACCATGCTCTGACTCAGAAAGCTGAGAGGGCAAAACACAGCAGCATCATTTTCTCCACCTAAATACAGGGATGGCAGCCTGCAAGTAGCTTTCTTAGCACTAGTTTTGACACTCATACTGACTCCATTCTCTTACTGGGTAAAATGATTATTTGATTTGACAAAAAAGTGCACTCTGAATTTGTGTCCAGACTTGTAGCTCTTTGTGGATTAAATTATTTGTTTAAAGGTATTAAATTACATGTGGTTAAATATTTAGCAATCACCTAAATTCTTAAATTTTAGATTATTATAATGTAGTGATAAAATTATGCAACATTTGCTTGAGGGTAAGTAAGCAAATTGTTTTTCTCATCCTATTCACCTTAGAATTCTTTACTGTAAGTTAAATAAAATTACAAGTTGCACATGGTTACTGTAAGAAAGAGAATAGAAAATATAAAAACAAAACCAGTTATAAGCCTACATAATATATTCATGAGGGTGTTTAGGAGGCTGATGGAAATTAATTTAACTGAATGAGAAGGGTATGTAGGAGTTCAAGAAGAAATTCTACTGAAAAACATTTATTTGTTTTTTGTTTTATTTCAATGTGAAAAGAGTAGCACAAGAAAAGCGATTCTTAGTGTTTGGAACTCTTTTTTCTCTTTGTGTCCTACTGTGTTGATGATGTGACAAATGCAATCTGTATTCCTGAAAAGCCACACATACATTTCAAAAATGAAATATAGTTAAAGGAACATTTTTCCTTCCTGCAACTGAAAAACCGAGATGCTGTTTTTTAATGCAACTTCAGTATTTTAGAGGCACATAGGAACTGTTTAGAAGAGCAGTACAGCTGTCAGCACTTCGCCATGCCATCTACAGGACACTGGTTAGGCTATAATTTCTTGCTAATTAACTGATCTGAAATAGAACCTTTTGTAACCAATCCATCAGCAATCTATGAGTTTTGTGTTGCCCACATCTCTTTTAATTTTAGCAAAGGCCTACAGTTTCTGATCTTGATGTCTTGTTTGATTTGCATTTCTGTTTTGAGCCTAACATTAATTACACTGTCAAAACAGATTTTATAGTTTATGTAACATGGAGCTGCCTACAGACCTAAGTTTTCTCAATATGGAGGTAACATCTTGCGCACTGAATGACTTGATTACAGTAATTCCTTTTATACTTTTCTTCTCCAAGGAGACTGTAGTGGCTTCAGATTTTTCCAAATTTAGTGGTCACATTTCCACTTAATTGCTAGTTTCCTGTAGAAAATCAGATAGATGTGCAGAACTGAAGCCTAAAAGGATCTACTCTGAATATTGAGACTAACCTGATGCATACACAGATTTATTTTCTTTTGTGTTTTTTGAAAAAAATAACTCATTCAGTAATTTTGCCTTACACCACTGAATTTTAATGGAGGTTATGTGTCATACAAATTATTTAAGTACTTTTTAAAAGTGCTGTACAGATTCTGTTTAGCAGAGAGATGTCAAAGACAGATGCTGCTTAAAAAAATAGGGGTTTTATATGGAATTCACTTGGCTGCAGTGTCTCAGCAATATGCTACTTTGAAAAACTCTTTAAAAGAGTTGTATATAGGAAATGCAATTCTTGTCTATGTCAATAATAAGTTAATGTAATGGTCCAGATCTTGAGCTGGTGTGAATTAATCAGATTCCACTGAGTTCAATATCAACATTTTCAATGGAATTAAAAGCATGGTCTAGTCTAGAGCCTCAAACTGTCCATTTAATTCAAAAATTACAGAGATATAGAAGGTTTGCTTTTCATATCTATCTGGAGTTATAAAGGTACCTTGGGAAAAGCTGGTACTGACTGCTGTGTAGTAGCTTTAGCAGAAGGTATCAAGGAGCAGGAAATTAGGTTTCAGTCCTTACTGCAGGCAAATTCCATTCAGATTGGCTTTACCATCCAGCTCATAGGGGATGTGGAGCAGGGGAGATGAAGCTCCCACCTTTCTGAAAAACACTAGTAACAAAAGACAGGAGAGGTTATGCCCCAGTGCAAACCAGTGTGTCACAGGGACAGAGCTTTTGGCTGGAGTTCATCTCATCCCTTTAGGCATTTCAGAGCACCATAGAATCATTCAGGTTGTATAAGACCTCCAAGGTCATCAAGTCCAACCTTTGACTGAACACCACCATGTCAACTAAATCAAATGCCAAGCCCAGATGTTTCTTGAATGCTTCCAGTGATGGTAACTGTCAAAATTAGATGTCCTGATTTGAGCTGGTTGTCCTTGGTTCTCTTTATGGCTGACAGAGAAAAGCACAGGATGATTCATTTCTTGGTAAAATAAGCATCTAAGATGGGCGAGAATTGCCCCCAGAATTTCTTTTTTTTCTCACAGATATTCTAAAAGTGATCAGACAACTAACTCAGACCTGTATGATTGGGGTTTTTTCAGTGACTGATGTGAGGTGAGATGGATTTCCATGCATAGTTCTCAAAATTGTCATGAAGGTATGAGGTAATTCACTGTTACTAAAAGACCCTACTTAAAATACTGGCACAGGATAAATTCAACATTTTGCCCCCTGGACTATGCAACATGAGACTATAAATTAACACCTGACTTTAGGGTTTAACAAATAACCAGGTTTATTTATCATAAAGCATGTAAAATGTATTTACATGTATTTTACAATGCTTTTACTTATGTAGATTAAATAAATTCAGCCCATCATATAAACTGTGCTGATAAAAATCATCTAGGTGTAAGCAGTCTTTTCAAGAAAATATGGCATAAAAATACCTTGTTGATATTTTTATATTATATAAATATATATCAAAGTGATAAATATATAGCACTGTGTCTTACTGTTTAATCTGGAAAGGAAGAAACAAGGTCTTTTCACAGATATCCAAGCTCAAGACACTCTCTTTCTACTGAGAAACTGTCTGGTCCCTTTACTGGCTAGGATTCATTATGGAGGGCTGAATGAGAAAAGGGAAGAAGCAGGAAGATAGGTTAATAACTGAAGTATCTCTCTGATTATATTGGAGAGAAATTTATTCAAAATTTAATTAAAAAATTAACTTAATTAAAACCAAAATTATCTCTTGAATTTCAATCACAATATGACGTTGGTAAGTTTTAATGACTACTTTTGCGAGGTTTGAATGTCCTTACAATTAAAAGAAAAAAACCACACTCAATTACCTTACAAATGGAGAAACTCTTGAACATGGAAAGCTCTCAGAAATCACAGGATCTTTCACTACCAGAACAGCAAGCAAAAGTGTGGACCTTTCTGGGGAGCAGCAAAGGAAAGGGCTGGAGAGCCCTGGACTGTATGTGACATGTCTCCCTTCCCTGCCCTACACTCACATACAGATGATGTTTCAATTTAAGTGCAGTTGGATGTGTTAGAGAAGCACTCTGAAGGACTTGCATTTACATTCAGGTGCCTGTCTAGGGTCAGGTAATTGAACAAATCATTCATTTTTCTGTGCAGCATGAGCACAGCAATGCTCCAGCGTTGAAAAGAGACAGTAGAGACCCCAATCATCAGTGCAGGTTTTGAGGTAGCCACTGAGGACACACATTGAAAATGGCAGGCTTGGATCAAACAGACTGATTTACCTTAACCTTTGCTCTTCATTCTAACCGATCCATTTTTCTTAATTAAATACCAGAGGCTACACATGTCAAAACTAACCATTTTTAAGCCATTTTGTTACAACTGAACTTTAAAGGATTACTGATTCAAGGAGAAAACCCCTTCCTAACATTTTAGAATTTGACTAAGAAATGCAGATTATTTTGTACAATTAAAGTGGCCTGTTTGACACTACAGTCTCCTTTTAATGATGTTTGTCATCAGACACCAGTGAAAATGGAAGCTGAAAAGAGGCATATAAAAAAAAAAAATATGTGTCCTGACAACCTCTTTTTTAAACAGGGACTTGTATTCTTATTTTTGACCTCCATGGCTTGCTAGAAAAATCATCAAAGAGTTAACTCTTTTAATGAGAAATAAACTCTTTTAGTGTCTGAGGTTTTTTTTTCTCAAAAGTCCCCTTTGATTTCTTAATGTTCTTTTAATGATCATCATTCTGTATTTTGAGAAGTAACTGCTAGGCATCCATATGTACGTTTTTATTTTAAGAGTAACTGATGACCATGATGGAGCATGGTAAAGAGATTTCAGGGCATTTCAGGGACAGTCATGTTAGCTGGGACTTTTAAAGCCTTTGGCTAGACCTGTATACACCATGGTCAAAAGATTATTCTAAAAACTGAGTACTCTTTTGATACAGATTTGACCATGGCCTTTCATTATGAGAAGGTCTCTTTTTCCTCTTCTGATAGTTTAAGGGTTGATGTTCACTTTCCCACAGAAAAGCAGAAGATCTAGCACCAGCATGGGTATCTGCATTGTGTTTCTCCTGGTGCTGTGGCTCCTCAGAGGAGCCCTGTGTGCCTTCAACAATATGCCCCTGGGACCTCTGCCTCCAGGGCAGCTCCAAGCTCCCTGCAGAGCAATTATTCTCCTTCTGAATAAACCTCCTTACAAAATGGAAAATTCGGTTTACTCCTGCCATGTGTCATAAGGGACAACCACTTCTTTTAATTGATGGTGCTTTCATGTAAATTCATCATCCAGCTAACTTTATGATCTCAGCCTAAATAAGGTTATTTTGACTAAGTGCTTAATGGCTATATTGATTTGTAAAACCCCTCAGGTGATTCTATCTTGCAAATGGACCAAAAGCAGTGATTTATTAAAAGGCTGCCTTTTGAAAGGTGTTCTGAATGTCACCCACAGCCTCTGCTATTTCATCAAATATATTATGTCTCTCCTTCTGCCTTGAGTCTGTGAAGGTCTATGGCTAACCTGGAGTTACATCTAAATTGACTTGTTTTAGTAATTTTATTTCTAGCACAAACTTTGTTGGCACTGAAACATGGACAGAATCACTGACTTAACTTCTATGGCTGTATCAACAGATACCATTAACAAGTTTAGACAAAGACAGTGTAGATTAAGAGGGATATTCTGCTTCCAGCTTCATCAGTTAAATTTTCAAATATCCTGTTACTTATGAATTATCACAAAACCATCCTTGTATTTCTGCTGTGTGTATCCAAACCACTAAATTGCCGGTTCTCCAGTGCTGGAATTGTCTTCCTGGCTACTCTGCAGTATTTCCATAGTGCCTGATATTCTGGATGTGACCGCTGCTGCCTGGCTGGCATCATACAGCACATTATAAATATTAATGTCATTTACAGAACATATCATTCATAGCCACCTCTGTGCCAAATTCAGCACTGATAAGCAATTTTGTGTATGTGAGAGTCTGGCAGTTAAGATACCAATCCTTACAAAAGCAATTTGATGTTTTACACTTTTTCCTGACTAGGTGACAAACTAATGCATGTTATGCTGCATTGCTTCCTCATCATTTCAACTGAACAATTTATACTTGCTTAACATCATCATTTAATCTGACCCACTATGAGGCTGCACAGAACCACTTTGTTTTCTCTGAATTTCTCTAACAATGTCCTTCCTTAAAGGAAAATCCAGTGGAGCAAATTGCACATGTTTATATTGAAGTGGGGCAAGTACCTAAGCAGTTAATATTTTGATTCAAATGGAAGTCTGAAATGCCCATATGGTTTAGAATTAGAATACTTTGTTACCATTTTTATAATTATTGATTGATAATTGTAAGCTAAAAGATGGAGACAGAACGTTAGGAACTTTAAAAAAAATTTTTCCCACTTTATTAAATTTAGCAAAAAATAAATTCTTCTTTCTATATCAAGATAGCCTTTGAATTCAACTGTAAAGAAAATGTTCATTTCCTTTTTCTACTTTATTCATTAAAAAGACATATTTATGTCTTTTTCTATGTTTACTTTCTTTTTCTTTGCGTTTCAGAGCAGCTATAGATTTTACAAACTGATTAACAGCATGGCAGAGGGCTGTTGTTTTACTTTGTTGAGCCTCATTGCTCAGCAGTAGAACTGGTGAGAGAAGTATCAGGAGTGTTCAGGATATGTACAATAAAACTGCTAAAATACTAAGGAAATCAGAAAACTAAATAAGTCAGAAATCTTTTGTCAGCCCCAGAAACAACAGGAGGTTATCCCAGATCAATGTTTTATGTGTCCAAACATGGTGCAGGTCTCTGCATCTGCTCAAGTCCACAACTGAAATCAGTCTGAAGCCATCCTGCGCCAGCTCTGCCCTCCTGGTGCTGTGCTCTTTCACACCCTGCCTCATGCTGCCTCTCATCCCCTGCTGTTGTGCTGCTTCTGACACCCAGCTTGTCCTCACTGAAGACAAGAATTCTCCATCCCAGTCTTCTCCATCCCAGTTCAATTTTCATCAACAGTGCCCTGTGGAGCTATGAGGCACTCAGCTCCCCAGGGCTGCATTGCCCAGCACCAGCCCTCTCTGTGGGGCCAGCAAAATTCTCCACAGCTCTGAGGTTTGTAGAATGATAGACTGAAAAATGGGGAAGACACAAAGCAGTGCTGAGGAGGTTTTATATGCTTGCTTTGAACTAGTAACTATGAAGGCAAATAAAGTTTACAAAGTAGAGAATAATGCAAAGCTGACAATAGCTGCATCCATCAGCATAAGGAGATGATAAATTTTTAAAAAAGCTCATTTTATATTAGGAGAAGGAATTGTTTCTGTCCATATATAAAGTGTTGTATGTACAACTGCCAGGACCAAGAATTGGACATGATAGAAAAACATGTTATTGCTGATAACAGGAATATTCACAGATGCCATTATTAATGGAAACAATTGCAAGTGACATAAAATTTCATACTTCAGACCTTAAGGCAATACTTTTTTATTACAGATCTAAACCCAAGCATGAACAATAAACCATGGATTACTGGATTACTTTCTCTGTTAACAAACCCCTAATCTGTTATGTAGTCATCTCTTAAATCAGCAATACATGCCAAGTTATCCCATTTACTTCACTAGAACCACTTGAGTGATTAAAGCAAATAGAATTTGGTAACAAGATTTGACTCTCAGATGCATGTCTCTATCCTCTTACCTGATTTTGTTAGTCTCCAATTAGACCCAGATTTCTGTCTCTGAAACTGTTGTTCCAGATATGAACTCATTAACAGTGTAGAGATGGATTTTTTTATTCCCTGCTCAATATTTGATCTCTGTGACTGTATAGGAATTAATTGGATTTCTTCCTGCCATATTTCACTGTAATTATGTAGCCAGTTTCTCACAAACTTCTAGTCTTTCTCATGGCTTTTTCTACTTGTTGAACATCTGTGGGATTTTTAATTCCTGTTTAGTGTTCACAATCAAATGCTTGCCAGAATACTGCAGTTGCCCTAATACTTGATGGTTTTAAAACATGTCACTCCACTGAAATAGTCATACATTTTTGGAAAAAAATATTCAGTCCTAGGGGGACAAAAAAAGGTGGGGGGGAGGGGAGGAGGAAGCAAGTGATTGTTTTGGTTTTGCCATAAGGAGAATTTTTCTGTTTCAGAAATGTAAATGAAGATTAAGTCAGCTATGAAGGGTTGCAACAGCAGTTTAACATTTATATTCATTAGACAGAGAAATGATCTACTGCTCAAGTAGTAGGGATATACCTGCTTGTGATGTTTCATTATCACATTAACCATATGTTTCATGATTCACTGCTGTTCCTTTGCATGAAGACAGAAAAAAATAGTGAAGTAGTCATAACAGTGATATCCTGTCTTATGTAACGGGTAAAATTGGCTTCCTGTGCTGGATATCATTCACCCTATATCACCCCATTGTCTCTCCTTCTAAGGTTTCCCAGCACTTTGATCACTTGCAGGAGGGAGGTGGGGGAGCAGCATCGTGGCAACTCACTTAGTGGAAACATTCCTTAGAGCCACTGCTTGACTTCACTAGACACTGTCTTAATTTCCAAGCTTTCAACTCTCCCCTTTCTTCTGTGAACTTTCTGTTCTCTCTAAAGCGTCTGAAAACTCTTGAGTTTTTCTTCCTTCTTAAATGTTGGTTTCAAAACTGTCAGGAGATAAGACTGGTGATAGAACAACAAAATGGCACTTCAAAAAAAGCGTGGTCTCAGATTGTGAAGAACATGTTTCATGGTTTTTTTGTGTTTCACTCTGTTAGAGCAATTTAGCTCAGAGCAAGACTCTAAATCTCTACCAGAATTGCGTGGCATCAATAGTAATTCAAAATGTTCATTAAATGAAGGTTTTCACTTCCTAGCTCTGCCTTGCTCACTTTTATGTATGATAACACTTTTATTTATGATTATCAAAAATCAACAATTAAGAGTAATTTTCTCTAGACTCACTGTTCACATAGGCCAGCCTGGTGATATAGGCTCAGCAGTCCAAGGTGTTAATTCCTAAGCTGGTCTCTTCACTCCAGACAGCTGCAATGTAGCCTTATATCAAAAAACACAACTGGAGAGGCTGAGTTCATTGCTCATCAGCCCATACTGGTGTAATAGGAAGAGGAACTCTTATAGAATCCTCTTTTGTAGAACTCTTGTAGAATCCTCCCCCTTGTAGAAACTCTTTTGATTCAAGTAACCCCAGTTCCAAGGTTACCTGAGTCACTTTTGCAGTGTCAATCCATTTGGTAACACCTGAAAAAGGAAAACTTACTCCTGTAATTATACAAGAAGTGAATTGGACTTGGTTTCCCAATACAGGAATAAAGAAAGACATGTTGCAACGCATTTTTTATCAGTTGCTAATTTTATGAATTATGATTATATGTGCTTTGGAAAAAAATACTCTTCCACAATAGAAATACTCTTATTAGTACCAAAAAAAAAGTGTATAGTGGGCTTAGACAGTTAGGAAATTCAGTTGTGTGATATTAATGACTAAATATTAATGTTTATGAAATTTTTTAAATTTTGGAAGGAAGCAGTATTGGCACAGTTCTCCATCTGTAGAGTTTTCTTGGATATTTTATTGATCCTTATGCTAGAAGACAGAATCTATGTTAAACCAGCCTCAGAATGGCTCTGCTCATCAAAGTCTTAATAGCTTTGCATATATTATAATATTTTTAACATGCCTTGAATTTCCTTTTATTAACTGTACTGTGGATATTTTAAAAATATGTGCTTCTTACACAAGTAAGTAGCCAACCTTGCCTAATTCCAACCAGTGCACCTGGAAGGATTTTAAAAGGTTGAAGTGTGGCATACCATAAAGTAGAAGTTGCTGAATAATATTTTGTTCTACATTGATGCTATTTTTGTAATATACTGTATCCATGCAAAGCTCACAGTTCAGATGATAAGAACAGGGGGAAAAAATCCTCCTTTATTTCTCCTATGAGCTTTATCCTGTGTGGGGACAATCTCAGAAGCCGCAGTGTGTACCTTCCCAACACAAATCTCAACATGCATATCGTCACTAATTCTCTTTCATCTTGTCTGTACTTTGGGACTCCCATTTTCACCTCTTCCTTCTTCCTTGTCAAAATAAAATGTTTCTGGGGATACCCAGTGGACTCTGAGACGCTTTCAAATAAATTCATGGAGAGCACTACGTTATACCATCGTAATTTTTAAGTAGCACAATCTTAAGGTGATTTCTGTTGTCAGGTTTCCATCAGACTAATCCTGATTTCTCTCTTTCTTTCTTTATTTTTTTTGCTTGGTTTTTTTTTCTTTCTTTTAATTCTTCCCATAGCTGTAACTTACACAAGTTACAAAAAAACACCACCACCAGTACCCCCTCGTACCACTTCCAAGCCACTGATCTCAGTCACGGCACAGAGCAGCACAGAATCCACGCAGGATGCATATCACGACAGCCGGACTCAGAGGATATCCCCGTGGCCGCAGGACGGGCGAGGGATGTACAACTCCACCGACAGCTTGGACAGCAACAAGGCCATGAACCTCGCCCTGGAGACGGCAGCTGCCCAGCGCCACGCGGCCGAGAGCCAGAGCACCTCCATACGGACCAGCGACAAGGCCATCCTGGTGACAAAAGCAGAGGAGTTTCTCAAGAGTCGACGTTCCTCTATAGGGATCCAGGTAGTCTATCATTAACATCTGTCTGATGAATTGCTTGTCTTCTTTCTGTAAATAGCATAGAATGAGTCATTCAGCTTCACTTGCTCTAATAATCTAACAAACAACCCCTGGCTGCTTAGCGTTAATTGTAATTCACATCATGGCTGTGCAGAAAAGACTTCGGCTAATACACTGTACCTGGGAGAAAATGAATGAATAAATCTCTAGGGAGGTTACCTGTCATTAACACTTGATATGAAAATTATACTGCAGAGCTGCAGGTGAACAGCATGTTCATCTCCTTCCCTCCATGAATTCACAGTCCTTTTTATAGAATTTCACTAGCTTTAAAATGCTTTACTGTATTTTTTCCATTATATTTCTCTTTTGCCTTGGAAAATGTGTAATGCCATTCGATCTTCAATTATTCTGCCTAAAAAGACACCCTTGGCCTTACTTTTAGTTGTGCTGCAAAGGTAGCAAAAAAGAAAAAGAAATGTCCTGCTGTAGATACAGCATAATTAGAGATGGCAAGTAATGAAATAACATTAATAAACACAGTCTTTGAGCATTCTTCCATTTGTCCATCAAAACTCACAATATTTATTTCACCTGAAAAAATGTGTGTCAGGCTGTGGAAAGCTCAGTCAAGTTCTGTTGTTTCAGGCAAATGAAATAAGGCAATTCCAAATGCAATTTTTTATTGCTATTCCTTCTACTAAATGGAAAATACTAGACAGCTAGAAATGGTCATCTGTTTAAATCTCTAGGAAATACCAAGTAATAATAAAAATTGGAAAGTTGGACTTGCAAAGAGCATGAAGTCCTTTGAGACAGGAGTAGAGGAAAATTTGGGCTTCTTTTTTGCTGAATATTCCCTTTTTCATCACTGGGTTCACTTCTGTGCTTACTTTTGCTAGATCAGCTATAGAGAAAATGACATTTATTTTGACATAGTTATAGGTATTGTGAAGACAGCAACATAGATCTTGAGAAGGTAATTGTCTGTGTAAAAAAGCCCAGTGAGTGACTGTATATTAGAAATATACAAGAATATAAAAGAAAGTATATTATTTTCTTAAAAAAATAGTAATTCCATTTCCATTAATTTCATAATATAGTCATAGAAAAGTGCTTGGGTTAAGGATGCCACAGCTACTGATTGAACTTCACAGGTTAACATTTTAGAGTGCTGTAATTTTGCTGTTCCATAATGCATAAGACTAATGGGAAGGAATCCACTTTGTCAGAAAGCTGTTTGTCCATTTCTTGACCTAAAAGTCCTTGCTTCTGATTCTTCAGATGCAGAAGAGTAGAATTCAATTTAACAATCACGGTAAAATATTCAGATGGCTACTTTTCAAATGTTTTACAAAGCAATTAGTGTATCCTAAATTGTTCAGAGAAGAGGCTAGGCAGATAACACTGAAAAAGCCCATAGGAGCAGCAAAAAAATCTTTGGTACCTTTGAGCCCCTAACCTGAAACTAACTCTTCAGAAAGGAGTAGTATCTAGTGCTGTTCTTATCTCTCCTTTACAGCAGCTGTGCACAGGGGTATTTATTAATGTTGGTGTCTTGATTTGGTCAGTCCTGGTATTACAGCAATTAATTCTGGAACTTTGATTACATCGCTTGATCCTGTTTATTACTACAGGTGATGACCAGTACTTTTCACTGGGCCCTGACCCTTCTTTATGTGTGCTGTGTTTAATAATACGTGCTTATAATCCACAAAAACACCTGTGCCATGATTTTCATGGAGGCAGCGGATCTTCCATAGCAGCTTGGCCTCTAACATTGGTCCTCAGGTGCACACATGGAGAAAGGCAAATGTTGTTTACAAGAGCAGGTCTTAGAAGGGTGAGCTGTTTGTTATCTTACAAGAAATACAAACTGCTTGGTTGTACCATTTGGCATTAGATAAGGTTAAATTTTCAACAGTATCCTGAGAGCACATTTTAGTTGTTTAGGACGTTTTTCAGCACTAAGTTTCAAATGTCGTATTAGTGCGAAAAATATATTTCTGCAGTGTTTTTCAACAGTAAATGCATTTTGTTATATTACTAATGCCAGGTTTGTACAGAGTAAAAACTCAAGGTAGCATGTTCTTATTGCAAACTATACAAATAATAATTTATGCACTCAAAATACTGTTGCAATATTTAATTTCTTTTAGAATTCTGTGTCAAAGTACCTTGGAAAAGGATGTTTTTTATTTGCATATTTCCTTGATTGACTAAATTACTTGTTTTCTCATTAGCATGCCATGCCAGGGTAATGCATTGAATTTGCATCTATTTGCATTAGTTAATTTGCTATCAGGATGGTTAATTTGTGCATTTTTTAATGTTCCACTCCTTTAACACATTGAGGAAAGATTGCTTGCCAAGAGAGCTTCATACAGGAGCAGAGAGGAGTAAAGGTACAGAGTGACCAGTGGTGCCACTGCAAGTGGAAACACGATGGATCCACCCCAGGGCTCCCATGTTTTTGAGATGTATGATTTGTGTAGGGTACATGTAGTGAATAAAAGTCCTTTTAAAAAGCCCTGGCATGCCAGGCGTGTGCCAGTAGGAGTGGTATTCACATGCACAGGGGACTCAAGCTCCTAGGGAAGCACTGCAGTTAGTACCAAGATCAGTAGCACCCATCTGCAGGGACAGAACAGCACAGATGCACTAATCCATCTCACAGTATTAGTCCTATCCCAGATGGGAATTTAGAACCAAAAAAAAAAACCAAAAAACCCAAAAAACTTCAGAAACAAAGCTTTTCCAGAAAATAGCTGGGGGCCTTTGGGTTTTTATTGCTTTGGTTTCTTTTTCCAGTGACAGATTTAAATCAAGACAAATATTGTCAGTCATGTCAGGCACTGGGAAAAAATGTTGATTTATAAATTCAAATTAATTTCAAAATAATGATTTTGAAAAAATTAGTCAGCAACAATATATAGATATAAAAATAACAAAACTCTTGTAATACTAGTAGCTATAAACTTCATATCTGTCTTCTATCATGACAGCAAAAAATTAATCAAAGTATTTGATTTAAAATGGAGAGTATAGATTTTCAATAGTAAAATAAGCACTAAATCAGAACAAGGTTGTTGCCAAGATATTTTCAGGGATTTTCCTTGCTCTTTTGCACACCCTGATATATATATATGCTAATGATTAACATTCAAAATCTGCTTTAGTTATAAACCATTTCATATTAAAAGCATTTGGAATGTGAAATATATGAGAAAACATGTCAAGAAGTTGCTCCTTATTTATTTCAAGTACTTCAAAACATGCAGTCCTTAGTTTCTTCTCTATTTAAAAGACATCAAGGCTTCTCAAAATGAACAGAAACCCCGGAAACGAATGAGATGGAAACAAATGTTCCAAGTGTGAAGGCTGATTCATGGTGGTATTTTTGGAGACAAGCGCTAATTGTAGCGTAGAGAATGGACTCTGTCATCTTCATTTATCATCAGAAGATCACGCTTCAAAATACCTAGTGGGTTTTTTATAATCTCCAGAATCTACATTAAACAAGTCCTTCTTATAAATTAAAGGCTGTATCCAGGGAGATTAGTGCAATAGCTTGCCTGCCTAACTTTTTCGTATCAAAAGGGGATCTTCTGCCCTTTATATGTATATATGATGAAATTATTCATGTCATATGGCAAAATGTTGTTCATTATATTCTGCACTCTCAAACTAGAATTCCCCTTTAACGCAACGCATTTTGTACCCATATGGCAAATGTACTCAAATAGGCACCTACATTTTCTTTGTAGTGTTTAGGTTATAGCATCCTGGTCAGTGCTCTACTTCAGTGTATACACAGCAGTCAAAAGAAATATTTGCATTGATCACACTGGTCTTTGGATCATAAATGATCCAAAGTTTTAGAAGTAACTATTGTTTATTCTTCTCCTAAAATTACTCATAGACAGTCATATTTGTGGTTCCCAGTAATTTGCCACTTAGGAGTAAATGCACCAGAAAGGTTATCAGTAGCCTCTACAGTGTGCATTATTTTCTTGCTACAGTCTCATGTTAGCTTGACATAAATCCCATTTCTAAACTCTGGCTTGTATTTTTAGTAAAAAGTCCTTCCTTAAAAGATCAGAGGAAGTTTTCAAGCCATCATAAGATATCCTTTTGGTAATTAGCTCTTACTGTGCCATGCCATGTTATTTGAGTAGTCCAGATGTTCTGCTGGGAAGTAGTGGAGTGGCAAAATGGAGCTCGGTGGTGAGACAAAAAATCTGAAAGCATGAAAGTTTGGGTTTATTTTGCTGGATTTCTAAAAATTATTTTGAAAGAGTGTATGTTTTTTGGCTGGTTAAAGTATACCATCAATTAAGGAAAGCAATAGCAGTTAATACTGTAGTTTTATTTGAAATGGTTTTCCTACTTTGAAGTCACTGCATACAAATAAGCTCTCCCCATACCTAAGAATGGTTATCTGAATTCACAATTACATGTACTTGCTCTAGTGTCAAAAGCAGTGTTTTCTACTCTATTGTAGTCTTGTTCTCTGAGAAGCCTATGCAAGAGAGGAAGGGTGAATTATTTCCCTTCCTGTATATCGTCAGAGAAATTGTTTATTAAATTCTAATTATAGAAAAAATTGGTTACAGCAGTAGAAACCCATTGAGGGCAGTGAAGTCACATGGGGAGAGATAATGTGGCCTGAAGGACTCTTACTACTAATGTTTAGGAGAGAGAAGCAAAAGTCAACAGGTTAGAATCTGTTTTCTTATGCATTGAATATATTAACTCCAAGTCTACCTTAGAGACAGTATGGATAGAGGCTTAGAGTGGAATTTTTAAGACCCTTCAATGTTACACTGCAGTGCTCATATTTAAGAGCCGAGGCTTTAATACAGAAATGAAAATTGTTTTTAAGTGGTTAAAATTATTATCTAAAAAAGCATAGTAAATACTTTGAAGGAATAATTTCCTTCATGCATTCTTTGCTAGAATGAGTGTCCATAAACACACTAAGATTGATTATAACAAGGAAGTTACGTGAAATAATGATTTGCATTTATTCATATAATTTTGTGTTCGTATAATTTACTTGTGGATCCTTCATTACCAAGGCAATGTCAGTATCTGATATGTAGTTTTCAAATTTAGAGCTGTATCAGTCAGCAGTGATGGATCTCCGGGAATTAATAGTATTGTCTGCTCCCTGAATTGACAGAAAGGAGTATGTAGGGGACTGTTATGTCTTTGTGAAAGGTAAGACATAGAATCAGAGAACCATGGAATATCCTGGGTTGGAAGGGACCCACAAGGATCATTGGTAAAATAGAAATAGTCTCAAAATGCTCTGTTACATTTGCAATTAACACTGTAAGCCTAGTGGACATAAGCGCATAGGACAACATTTTTCATGGCCAATTTTTGAGAGGCTTGTAGTTCTTTTTTTACAATGAGAGAGGAAAATTATGTGCTATATTAGGTCTACTTCTTTCTTCTGCTTTTGGTCATGACTGGCTATTTTTCTTCTTTCCTCTTTTGTGTGAGACTCCATCACAAACATATAAAGATACAATTTTTCACATTATTTTGCTTTCCTGAGATTGTAGGCCAATTTGAAAATATTAAGGCTTTTAGAACCCATGTAAATATTAAAACAATAATGAATCAAGGAGAATAACAACAGATTTAGTAAGACTTATTTTCAAGAGTCACACAATCAAACCAAATGTATTACTTTTTATCCTCTGCTCATTTGAGTTTAGCCTGGCCGATCTGATTAGTTTCCTGCTGTTTTCTAGCAGGAGTCTTTATAATATCTGTCATACAGCAACATCATTTATTTGTTCATTTTTTGCTTTATGATTGCAAATTATTGTCTTATTTTCCATTTTTACTTGTGTTGGTATTTGCCTCCATTTTCCATTTTGTTGGTTGTTACAATATTTGCAATCTTAGATTTTGCCCTCACACACACACACAAAATTGGCATTCTCCTGCTGTTACAAGGCACAGTGAGAAAATGAAATCATTAAAATATCAAGGCAATCATCAGGTCATTTAATTGGTGTCAGTCTTGGCAAGTTGGAGGGAAGGATAATTTGGCAAGAGTTCATATTTAGAGGTAAGTAATACCATTTTTATTTTGATACCTGGATCATCATTTTTCTGATAGTTCTTTTCATAAAATTTTAGAGTGTGTTACTTCATTTGTGCCTGTGAATTCTAGGTGTCAATTCAGTATTGGGTAAATTACTCAGGATTTTATTTCTAGGTGAAATGCCTGTAAGAAAACACTTGAAAACAGATAGATGAAAAAGATTTTCTCTTGATGTGTTGCATCAATGGAAAGGTACCAAACCATTCCAAATATAAAAGGTAAATCTGTCTCCACACATCAGAAACAGAGTTCAAAAGAAGACCTGCTATTTCTTACTAAACCAAACAATGTAGCTGGCAAAAACAGGTATGTTTTGATATGCAATAAGGAAGAAGAGTGCATGTTGCAAGTCTGACTGTTTTGTTCCAGAAAAAATTGACGGACCAATTGATATTCTCCATATGGGCCTTTCCTTGTTTATATCTTTGGAGCATCACGTTTCCAATAACCCTGTATCTGAGCTGCTGAGACATCTGTATGGAAAGCAAAAGTCTGTTCTCTGTCCATTGGCTATTGCTCACCTCCAGAACGTTACTAGCTGCATGTTAGCCCCATGAGTACAATACCATTGACCCTTCTTACCCTATTCCTGTGTTCAGGAATCTGACCTACACCTCATACCACAGGACTCACTCCATAGGTCCCAAAGAGCACATTAGACAGAAATGGTCATCCTAAGAATATCACTCTATGAGGGAAGTGCAGTGCTTTGGAAGGGGCTGAAGGCAAAGACTGACATGTGGAGATGTCAGCTTGGCTTCATCTCTGGCTTTGGCTCAGGTCTGAACTGGCACACAATGTCCTGTCCTTCCATGCTGAGCCATGGGAGTGAGCAGAAGGCCCTGATAAATCCTTTGGTCCCATCTGCTCAACTTCTTCAGTCTGGCCACCCAGAAACATCTTTTCCCTTGTCAAACCTTAAGGTTTGTAATCCTGTGGATCCTGTGCCTATATCACTGACACCATCATCCAGCTGCAGTTCAGTCAAACAATTCTTGATCAACATGTGGAAGTAATAAGAAATTTTGTTGGTCTTTTCCTTTGGACCCAGTCCAATAGAATAATAAAATACAATAGAATTATAGAATGGTTTGGGTTCGAAAGGGCTTTAAAGATCATATAGTTACAACTGCCTTCCATGGGCAGGGACACTTTTCACTGGACCAGGGAACTCAGCGCCCCATCCAATTTGGCCTCAAACACATTTCCAGGGATGAGGTATCCACAACTTCTCTGGGCAATCTTTTCCTAAAGTATGTGATTTAACTCAGACTGACTGGTTGCTTTGGGGATGAACCCCAGTACCATAGTTCTTGGGAACAGTTTAGACTTCGTGATCACTCCAGATGTTGTTAAGGATTTCAACATCAATCAACATCCTCCAGAAAATATTTCCCCACCTCAGACAACATCTTCCTGCTAGTGCATACAGCATAGAGGTGCAACTAAGACCCATTGTCTAAGTATTTTGTGTTCTCTGCTCTTATTCACTACAGAATCACAAAATGGGTCAGGTTGGAAGGGACCACAGAGGTCCCTTCTGGTCCAACCTCTCTGCTCAAGCAGGGCTGTCCCAGAGCACATTGCACAGGAGTGCCTGCAGGTGGTTCTTGAATATCTCCTGTGGAGGGAGACTCCACAACCTCTCCGGGCAATCTGTTCCTGTGCTTGCTCACTCACATAGTAATGCAGTTCTCAGTTCTTCCTTGTATTCAGTTTCTGCCCATTGTATCTTGTCCTATTTCTTGGCACCACTGAGAAGAGCCTGGAAACATCCTCTTTACAGTCTCCCTTCAGATACTTGTAGACATTTATATGGTGCCCTCTCAGTCACCCTCCTCTACCTCTGAGAACAAGTTGACTTCACTCTTCAAAACATGTCCAATGCATATTTGACTGAGGTCTCATTGCAGTAGTCAAAGCTGCAAGTGTAACTTGCCTCTTTGCTCCCCCCCGACAGCATGCATGTGTATCTCATTCTTTTCCCAGGTAATGTGGGAAATGAATATGTTTTATATGCAGCATTCCTCAAATCACTGAAAGGACTAGGTGAGTGCCTAGTCCCTTGCTTAGACTATAACTTGTTATTTAAGGCTCTTTTGGACTCTTCTGTGCTATAAATAATGCTGTCTTTCCTGATAGATATCTCCTGTGCTAAAAACTGGACCTCATGGCTGCTTCACTTAGAGCAATGTTCTTTCAGAAACTGTGACACCCCCTGCCCCAAGCAGCTGAAGCTTCTCACTTGTGTTGCAGCCAAGACCCACCTTAACTAGGAAACCAATTTACCTATTATTTCAGTTGGTTGTTCTTGCGTTTTTTCCTCCAAGCTGCTACCTCTGTGGCTGAGGCTTTTTTTTACTGCCAACATCAAGAGGTATCTTTCTTTTTATACTGATGACACCACATTCTGGAGACTGTTATCAAGTCTGATATTTTAGTTCTCTCAATGCACTGCCCATCCAAGTGAGCATAGCCAGCTTCCACGCAGCTGCCAGGGTGGAAACAGATGGCAGCATGCACTGTCCGCTAGACCTTATGCCAAATAAATGGAATTGCTGGGAAATATGTCTTTCCTGGACTGTTGTCACACTGACAGCCAGAGATTTTAGCACACCTGTGCCTGGTGCTACACTGTACAGGTCAAACTTGCCATTAACATTTATTAAAGGGTTCCTGCACTAGCTGTTCTCATGAGCATCTCCAATATTCACACACAGGTAAATATGATAATGTCCTAATTGCTGGCTGGAATTCCCTTCCATGTGAATGTACACTGGGCTACAGCTTAAAGATGGAAGAAGTTACCAACCACTGGCTTCTTCAGGAAGTCCACATATACACCCATTTCCCGCCTTCCTCCCACCTTGTCTCTGCATCCTTCCAGAGACCAGGTGGGGTTGGACTGTGCAGCTGAGACACAGTTGCAAAGACCATCAGGCTCTTGCCAGAGGTATCTGTGACTGCTGCAAGGGTAAATCTTTTCTTGTCTCTATCATCAGATATGTTCTTTGGATTCACACATGGAGTGTGCATATTGCAAAACTCGTTGCTAATAATATTTTTTGTGATTTAACAGTGAAAATATCATTCAGAAGGAGAAGTCAGTTCTACTCTTTTTCCTGCCTCTCCCTTGATTCAGTATAATTTGCATACTGCAGCACTTGCTCTGTCTGTGTCAAAGACTTGGGGGCGGTGTGGTGTGGGAAGTGCTATATAGAATCCTACAGAAACTTGCAAACGCAAGTCTCAGTCATGAAGGAAACTACTGTGAATATATTTCGGTAAGTGTACTTCAGATGGGAATACTATAAAAAGTGCATAAATTGCTTGCTTGATATAGCATTTTCAGGACTGTGTTATTAAAAAAGGTGAGCTAGGGCATTCTGCTGTATACCTCACATCATTTAATGGTTTTATATTTGTCAACACAGTTGTCGATAAAATTTCACTGCTCCATTTCTTTTTATCCCTTGCAAGCTTATGGGGCTACTTGAGATTTTATTTTATTTTGTAAATCAAGGACTATAATGAGACTGGTTTATAATAATATAAAAAGGGATTACCCCATGGATTCCTCATTCTACGAACAGCCCTTCCAGACCAAGCTTACTCCCTGCTTCCACCAAACTGAGTAATTGCTTCTGCTTAGGTTTGAAATAGGAAATTGCATAGCAGAAGTACTTGTGCAAAGCTTTAAGACACAGCACCAAAACAATGATACCAGGCTGAATACCTATTGCATTTATTTTACTGTACTAGGTGTTTCTTAGCAGTAAGAGATGAAATATATAATTTATTTTGAATGAGTGTGTGTAGAAATAGGGCTGAGTTGTTGATGCTCACTCTACAGATGTATCTTTTGTGTTGAATTAGGTGGAAACAGCAACTGATTCAGATACTGAAAGCAGAGGCCTGCGGGAATACCACTCTGTTGGAATACAAGTGGAGGATGAAAAACGGTAATTCAAGCATGTTCCAAAATCTGTAGCTTTTCATAACACAACACAACACCACACAACACAGATTTGTAAACAGAGTTAATAACAAACACCTGGCAACTGCTGCCACTAAATAATTCACAAAGCCAAATTTTTTACATGCATGCTTGTCATTTGGTAAAATCTGTGGAGATTACTTAGCAGTTGCTTCACATTTAGCTAACTTTCCAGTTTTTAATTGGAGGGAAGGAAGTGAAAGTATTAAATTGAAGTAGTGGCTTAATATAATTTCATTGTTGACAGAACAAATACTAAGCTGTGTATTGGAACAGTCTTCCTTTCATAGGACTCCCCATGCTGATCCAGACTTTCCCAGTCCACACAAGGAGACCCAATTCTTAGGATGCAACCCATGGTACCTTTACTCTAAACTGGAATCAGCTTTTTCACTTGTTCAGTCCTTCTCTGGTTTTGTAAAGCTGCTGGCCCATGTAGTGACCCACAGGTTATCCCTGGCAGGCGCTGTTTGCCAAGTACTGGACCGGGACCATTATCTCATTTCACAGCAGCTGTCAGACAGTATCTGGCTGTAATTGCCTTTTGCTATCATTGACTAGAAGTCCTTTGAGACAATAGGTGCCAATGTGAAAAGATTTCACAAATAATATTTGCTTCTCTATCTAACTTTTTAACACAGAGCTTTTCTAAAATGTCATTATTTGGGGTCATATGACAGTAGAAAATCAACTTTTAATGGGGACTCTATAAAACAAAAAAAACTCCACAACCCATAGTCTTAAACCTGCTGATACTATCTTTGTTTTATTTTAGGATTCTTAAAAGTCCTAACGGAGCAGATTTTCAGATTTTTCTACTTACAGTTCTGAACATTTGAAATTTTTTTATAGATGTACTTTACAGACTTCTATCAGGAAGTTCTAGTTCTGCTAGTTATTTCCAGTTTATTTAGTAACAATATGTGTTATTTTGTAGTATGAGAATAAATCAATATTTGCTTCCAGAGATAACTTAAATGATTTTCTTTTGCACCCTTGCTTAGATCAATGATTCCACCATGCACTTTGTTTTTCGTCACTATTGCTACTCACCATCTAATTTTAGTGAGATATACACAAGGAAAAATTGTGTATCAGAGAGTCTAACAGGAAGAACAGAGTCCACTCACTGAAACATTATTCTGTGCCTCTGTAGTATCATATATCTTATTTATATCTCTTAATATCTTTTCTTTCTTCCCTCTTCACCAAGGCACGGACGATTCAAGCGCTCAAACAGTGTAACAGCAGCTGTTCAGGCTGACCTGGAACTGGAGGGTTTTCCAGGACACATCACCATGGAGGATAAGGGACTTCAATTTGGCTCGTCATTCCAGCAGCACTCAGAGCCCAGCACACCCACCCAGTATAGTGCAGTGAGAACTGTACGGACACAGGGACTGTTCAGTTACAGAGAAGATTATAGGACCCCAGTTGACACCTCAAACCTTCCACCACCAGAGCCCTGGCTAGAGCCAGCCATTGAGACAGTAGAGACTGGTCGGATGTCTCCTTGTCGACGGGATGGATCTTGGTTTATGAAGTTACTACACACTGAAACTAAGAGAATGGAAGGATGGTGCAAAGAAATGGAAAGAGAAGCAGAAGAAAATGATCTTTCTGAAGAAAGTAAGAATATTTCAGTATCTTTTCTTATAGACAATTGCTAAAATAAGAATTCTGTTAGGATAAAGCTGTGATCTGTGGTTTCTCCTCACTCATTCTGTAGGAACAAAGAACCCTGAGATATAAGAGCACTGTCCTGCAAGTGACTGTGCAAGACAGTGTTTCCCAGAGTAAGGTTTTGTGGAAGCAGTTAAAGAGCCAACTCTAGAGTCCAGTGCAGGATCAAAGTCTGGTATTAGAGTTCAGACAGTGCAATAGCTCCATCCACAGCTCCACATCTGACACATCCTCCCACTCTCTTGTATGGCTCCAGTGCTTGATCCTTTGCCAGAGCACACAGGGTGGTCCTGTATGAACAGTGTTTTGCCCTTTTCCTGAAACCTGTGATTTTGCCTCTTATTAGTGAGCAGGCATTCTAAAAATGTTTCCATTCCTTTACAGGCACTTGAGTCTGTTGGAAGAACAGAAACGAGTAGTAGGCAAGAACAATAGTTAAAACACTTCTGCATTTACACAGGCCCTATGAATTATTAGAAAATTCAGCTGTATTTCCTTATTACAATTTTGTCAAGAATCATTATTATTCTCATATGTCCTGTGGACACCTTGAAAGGAGTGATGGGATAAAGTGAAAAATAACGCAGACTATTTTGGAACAAGACCCAAGACATCGCTAATGATGGTAATATATCAAAGTGGTCCTAGGACTCAGTAGCCAGCTCTCTGTGATTCCCTTTGAGGTCAATTACCCTTGTTCTTCAGGCTCAGTTTTATAAATATTTCAATCCCTGACAATCTGAATTATTGTCTCAGCTGAGATTTTCTCAGATTACAAATTAATTTGTATTAAGTGTTCTTACTAGAATCTTTCCCTGCACTCTTACAAATTTCACCATCACCTCTGAGTAGTTTCCTGATCACCTTCCTTCCCCCTCAATGAGTTCTTGCTATGAAGTGCCCTTAGGTCGTGAGCCAGGCCAGCATGGTGACTAAAAGGCCAATTTCTATTTCTTGCACTGACCTTTTCAAAACAAAGAAGTCTATGTTTTTACATCATCATTTTCTTTATTTTACAGTCATATTTATCCTCTGTACTGTGCACAAGTCTGCCAAGTAAAAACATGGGATTTCGGATGGGGCAGTGCATAAGGCTGGGTCTCCCTCATTCAGCCTCTGGTGCTTTCTGGACTGTAGGTTTTGTCCTTATTTTCACCATGGCAGAGCAGAGCTCAGAATTTTCCCCTTGCATTGATACTGTGAAGACTTTAATATGCTCCTAGGGACTGTTAAAGAATAAATAATAAAATATTTTGCTATGATTAGCCTGTGTGAGAATTTCCAACACTGCTTTCATAATGGTTATTCCTCAAAACTTCTTTTTATCACATATGTCTTTTTTTTCAATTTTTCAAATCTTTGCACTTCTGAATACTGATGTTTCAATGCCATCATTAAGAATCCCAAAACACCTGCTTCCCAGATCACCTGCTACTGATGTAGGAACATCAGTGTTTTCAATCTGAAGCAGGAGTCCAAAGATCAAGACTTTGATCCCCTTGGAAAGAGAAGGATTATTAGGAAGCAAAGGGGAGAAGCACACAGGCCATTAGCCCCTCTCTTTCCCAGTGAGGAGTCTGCAGACAAGGGCTGTGGCTTCCTTGCAAAAGGTAAGCTCTTCCTTTTGCACAGCCCTAGTCAAATCTGCAGCCATATGAAATGGGCAATGGAAACAATCAGTATCCCTCCCTCACTTGGAGACATGGAGAGGCAGTTAGAGCTGTTATTCTTTGGAATATGAAACTGGGTACTACATGAGGAAAACTTGGATGACCTGACTTTAGTTGGCTACCTGTTCTCAGGTGCAGAACCATTCTCCTTTCCATCATGTGCAACTATACTCTTGCACTGCAGAAATACTCTGAAACTCTTTGCTGCATGGTGAAATGGTAGTCAAGAAGGTAGTTTTCAGTAAATTGTGCAGAGGACATGAAGACAATATGGACTTCAGTAATTTTTATTAATATTTGGAGTTAGTGACACCCTTTTAGCTTGGAACATTTCAGTCAAAAAAGAAAATATAGTGTCAGAATTTTGTTTCCCTGTTTGTAGAGGGACTCCAATCTGTAAGAGAAAAAGAAATAGCAATTTCCTGATAAGAGAGTTGATAAAATACAACTGAAACCTTTGAAATCTCTTTTCTAAACTAACAAAAATGGGATAATTACTTGTGTTTGAGGGAAAATTTTGACGTACCTAATAGGTTAAAGAAGTTATAGAATAGGTCTACATAGTGTTTGCAAAGACAGAAGTTTGTGTTCAGTTGACTGTCAAAAGTGAACCCCAAAATTCTGATTTTCTATTGTATATGACCCATTTCAAGAGATCTTCCTGAAATAATTTCCAATTTATATTATTTCCAATTTATATTATTTTTTAAATGTTATCCCTTCATTTAATAACACCTACATCAAGTGGAGGGAAGTTTTCATAGAATTAATTTCACCAGGGGAATGAGCTTCACAGCATTCTAAAAATCCTGTGTGAATAATGTTTTTTTCCTGTTGAGTCTTTGGAGCATTTTGTATCCCCAGTTTGAGCTACAGAGGTTGTAAGGTATGTAATCTCAAGAAATTAAGTTTAATGATATCCCAGCATGAAATGTATCCTGACATATTTAAACATCTGGCAGTTCCTTGAAGAAAATACACACAAATGGCTGAGCCAAAAGGAAATAAAATGGTTTTCCATCTTCCAGAAAGACTATTATTCCCAAAACACTTAACAGCAAAGTTGGTACATTCAAGCAGTCATCCTTAATGCTGAATCATTTCTTTTTGACCTGGGTATATGAATTGTACCTGCAGACCAAATATAGCTTTGCATTCACATAGGAGAAGGCTGTCCTTATGATACAACTTCTATTTTCTGTAATAGAAGTGGTATTATAAGTACTTTTTCTGCTTAAACAAGACAAGAGTTAAAATAGAACTGCATTTTAGAAAACAATTTCATTTTTGGCATTAACACAACAGCCCTGAGATCACCAAAAGCTGTCTGATTGCTATATTGATTTTTTCTTTCACTGTAGCTTTTCTCTCATAATGTTGTTTTAAGAACTTCACTCATCAGGTCTTAAAAAATAGGGAAGATAATCGTTGCAGCAAAAATAACCTCTCTCTCCTTGTTTTCACAGAATTTGTTTATTTGGCTAGTTGCAATTAATTTTATTTTGAAGTCTCTGCAAAGTTCTTACATTGTTTGTGGAGGGCAGTTATTTGTGTTCTAACGGTTTATTATATATTTTAAATATATATATATTTGTGTTTGTGTGCGTTCATGTATAAGTAAAAAATATAGATTTGTGGCTGTAACAGTTTCCAGGCTTAGACATCTGGTCATTTGTACTCACAGGGTGCCTCCAGGCAAATATATGTGTTTCTCATGGGTGCTGACTGGAGTTTCACTTTTACACCCTGAAGATTGTGTTTGGCTATCGCTGGTGTGTAGCTGATGACAAGAAAAACAATTTCAAGTGTCACAAAGCTATTGAAGACCAAGAGGGTCAGGACTCTGCCTCCCCTGAGTGTGGCAGGGAGAGCAGAGGAGGGAGAGGGAGCCACAGTCCCATCCCAGAGCTTGCAGGCAAGGTCTGGCAGAGGAAAGAAGGCAACACCGTGGGCTTCTTAGTGCCACATGCTTGGCCACTGGAATACTTTGTGAGGTAGAACAGCTCCACGGAATTTACTCTCACATAAAAATCCTTAGATAAGTGCAAATATTAACTATAGGATAAACTATGCCAGCAGAAATGTTGTTTTGCTGGTATCTTCAACACTGTGGTTAGGAGCTCTGATGGCATAGCAGTAAAGTGATCTCCAGTGGGTAAAAAACAATTAAGGTGAGTGGGAGTTCAGAGTATCACCTTTCTCTCCCGTTCCCCTTCATTCCATGGATACTGGACTTCTCCTTGCTAATCCTCTAGCTGATGATTCCACAGTACTGCAAAGACTTTACTAATAGGGCTGAATAGTAATAGAAAACACCGAGTAAAATCTCCCATAATTTAAGGGGACTAAAAATCAACCAAAAATCCTTACAACCAATTGATTTTAGAATATTCATTAATTAATTATCCATAAAAGCTTTCTTAGGTGTTTGAGCAAATATAATTTCCTTTAACCAAGGAGAAATTATTGACATAATTTTCTAATACTTTTCACAAACCTATCCTTCAGGAACTATTGAAATTTACAGCTGGAGGATTGTGAATGACTAAAGAATGCCTTAACTGTACTGTAACAGTCTGTAAAGTCCTGCAGTGTGGCATCCAATAATTCCTCCTAGCATTTGTATTGCTCTCCTGAAATTTTGTCCTCTTTGAACTTAGCTTTGTTGCAGTAAAAGCAAATTTGCAGCAAGTCCCAGCTGGTGCACAAGGGTCCCATTTCCCTCCAGAGCACTGTCAGCCGGGGGCTGTGTTGTCCTAAAATGCCATCTGAACATTATATATTTATTTTTGTGTCTACATGCCCTGTTGATAGTGAAAGAGATATTTCTAAAGAGTACTCATTTAGGTTTAGAGTTTAGACAAATATCATGCCCTACTTTGAGTTAGGAGGATGAACTAAATGACAGTTTCAATATTTTTTCCAAGCATATTTTCTCAGATTGTTTGTGGAGTAATTTATTTGCAAGTATAAGAGGAAAATTGAATGATCAAATGCAATGAAAATTTAAATTAAAACATGTCATTTAAATAAACAGTAATGAATGCCACAAGCAGATTGATTGTTAGCAGTTTCTCACTGATGGTGCAGCAGTGGCACAAGTGAGCAAAGCTTTTAAGCTGTCAAGATCAGAGTTACAGCATCAGATTATAATCAGTTTCATTAATATAGACCTAACTTTTCCCCTTCTACCCCAGGCTACCTGAAAACAGAGGCTAAAACAATTAGGTGTATAAAAAGCAGACAAATTTATTCAAGGCCTTCAAGGTACACTCGGGTAAGCAAAGTTCCCCTTGGGGACTACATCCAAAATGGACCCCAGGTCACGAGCCCTTCACCTTTTATAAGTTTTGTCTTATTAGCATGTTGGTCCCTAATTCTCCACTCACACCTTCAGGTGATGATACTGACTGCCCAGGCCCTGCTCTCACCTTTCCACCATTGATTACATATTTCAGGCTCTAAGGTAACGAATATGTCCTTGAATCTCTATCCAGAGAGCTTTGGTTTGGCTAAATGTGTTGGGAACAGAGGTTTTCAGCATTCTGTGAGAGCATAGAACTACACCAAGTTACAGATGCATGAAGAGGAAAAACAAAAACCCAAAATTATTAGGCATCAATATGAAATAATTTTTGATTGCAAGGTTGTGCAGAATTTCTTAAGCAATTCCACACATACAGGGGCAAAGACACCATTGTGTTAATTGTGCAGTTTGCACAATCTCTAACCAGGGTGTAAATGCTGAGTGTGCTTTTATTGAAGTCATGGTCAGGGTTTTGTATATGTTCCAAGCTGAAGTCATACAGGAGCTCACAACAAAAATGGAGTGCTTCATATGCTTCAAGGAGCAAAACTGAGGTTGTGTGACTCTTTCTGACATTTGGGCATATATAACGTTATCTTAATGGAGGGAGGTATATGGATTATATTAAGATTATGTCTAGTTATGTGTATTGGTAGATTTTATCATCATTTATTTACAAGAAAAATCTTCTAGTCATCACCAAACATCTCAATCTCTCCAGTCTCTAACATTTATCATTCTTTCATGGAGATAATCAATCTACACTCATCAGAGTAATTCCCCAATGCATGAAATTAATAACAAGGCTTTGGATGTCTATTAATATTGTGCTAAAGATTATGAGTTGAAGTGTTTTAATACTTTAATTTAATTACAGCAAGGCAGAGTGGCATGAATATGAAGGATTCTAACCTCTATGTTTTATTACATCTGATTTACTTATTAAAATGGAAATAGAGTTAGATCTCTGGCAAATGCCGGGGCTGTAATTATACATGTGTATTCAGCACTGTGACTCAGTGGCACATGCAAGCAGCCCCATCTTATGTCCCTGACAGATGTGTATCCCACCAAAATGCTACAGTGCCAGTGACTAAGCCTTGACCAGTCTGGGCGTTAAATCACTACTGCTTGTTGACATGATGATTCGTGATCAGGCAGATAAAATTGATGTTTATTTAGTACAGGGGTTCGGATAACTGAGATTCACCAGAAAATATCAGACGTATAGATCCTGTCAGGATCTACATTTCTGCAGAAGAGCTAAAACCAGTACCCCTTACTCAGACTAGGTACTTGAGTTATGAACTGTAAAATTCAGCAGAGGAAACTGAAACAGCTTTACTTGCTACAGACAAACAATACCAACCATCAGCCTGTGGAGTCATCCCCACTCTTTTTTTGCCCCATTAATCAGTGAACATAGTATGGAAAAGGTGATGTCAGGGACCCACTACAGCACAATTCCTCATCCTGGAAAAGGAGGAGCTCTAACCCCACACTGGGAGTTTGTCTAATGTCCTAAGCTACAGATCACAGAGAGAGAAAAGGAGGATAAAAGGCTCTTTGTCACTGAAGTCATTGCCTTTATTAAAAATGCTGGAAACCAAATTAAAGCTTTTTTTTTTCAGATTAAATGAAACATTTCTTTTTATTTATGTTTTTTGTATGTTTGTTCAGGTTTTAACACTCAAAATATTCCTTTCTGTATGCCAATAACACTGTAGAGGAAAGTGAGGGGTTTGGTGATCAAAACCCCCAAACCAATTTAAATGTTTTATTTCATTTGGCCAACAAAACAAAAACAAACCCCAGCAAATTACTCATGCAGCCCTGAACCACTTAACCCTTTCACAATGATTGTCACACAGGACTGATGAGTTATGTATATTGCTGTTTAATTTAGTGTTGTGGCACAGCTGTACTGTTTGTCTAACAGAAAATGAAATAGAGTTTGAGAACCACAGTTCTACATATTAACATATGCCTCGAAAGTTGCTGAGTTTGTAACTGGAGCCCAAAACTTTCAAATTATCTCTTGCTGCTACTTGTAGGTGAGCAGATGTTTCACTTGTCTAGAGAAAGCAGAATTAAAATGTAAAACCTATTAACAAAATGCTGTTTTCACATGCCCACAACAAAATGGTAACCCTGCCATAGTTTAACATTTCCTATATCATGGGCTGCAGATCAGTTGTGCTGTGCTACTGTAGCTTTATTCCACACTCACCATCCCATTTGAATTATCAAACTTGGTTTCTCTAAATTGAAGTAAAATAGAGTAATTCCTGTTTACCCTTACCCCACCTCACTGTATCTTTAACATTATTTAAAGATCTAGAAATTCTCCAGCTAAAACAATTTTTTGATTGAGACTATGGTCTCAATCAAATATAAGGCTTTTTAAAATGCTTTTTATTATAATGCTTTTTAAAATGTTGGTTTTTTCATCATAGAAACAGATGTGGAGGAAAGGAAGTGTAGGAAAGGATATGTAGGAAGTGGGTATAGAAAAGCATGGTGCTACCTGCCAAAGTGTGGTATTTATCCCAGCAAAGGTGGGAGTCAGGACGACTTAGTTTCTTAGGGATAAGACAATCCCCTTAGGCACTGCTGTCAGTGGAAAGACAGAGGCATCTCCAGGAGGAAATTCAGCTCATCTAAAAATAAGTGCCTAACATGGCTGAGCTGCTGAGCTCAGATCACTGATTATAAAGCATTCAAAAATTTTAATTTAGACAGATGACTCTTGGAAAAAAAGTCAAGTAAAATGAGTTTTGTCCTTTTTCCTAGTGCATACTGTAAGGGCATGTACACAGACAGTGAGGAAATACCAACACATCCATGGGGGCTGATCCTGATTCTGCAAGGTCCTGCAGCACCTGCTTGTGTCCCACTTTGTCTGAAGCTCATGTGCTCAGGACTTTGTGTATTTTCCTGGGCAGACAACTTGTAATTCCTGATGGGTGTACCAAAACATGTCTTTGAGATGTAATTCCTCTGAGGATCTAATCCTTATGGAAGGAATGTGTCATATTACAGTTGAATGTATTAACTTTACCGTCAGAACAGGCAAGACAAAGAGAGCTCACCCAAGGATCATCTGCACAAGTGTACTGAGTGAAGTAATTTGCAGTTGCAGAACCAGAGGATTTTATCTGAGGTACATGTCCCTTTGACATCAGAAGGAACAGGCATCCAACTCGTTCTTGAGACAAGACAATTTCAACAGCTCCCAATTTACATGAGCAAATGTAAATGGGAGGGGTGTCATTTATTTTGAAATTTAGGAGTGTTTACAAAAACATATGGATGGATGGATGGATGGATGGATGGATGGATGGATGGATGGATGGATGGATAGATGATGCCCACTTCACAAAGCTGAATAGAGTCCCTTCTTTTTTCCTACTTCCTTAAGCAAGTAAATGTCGCTGTTGGGCCGCCAGCAGAGAAAAGGACCCCAGTTCTCAGTGTAGCAAGAAAAGCGTTTATTATTTTGATTTCCATATATATATATAGACTTTTCAGAGGTCGCCCAGATTGGTCAGTCAGAAACCTCCCCCTAGGCCTAATTGGCCAGGCCTGAACTGTCCAAGTCTCGAGACACTGTTTGAAAAACATCCAGACTTTATCTTTGTTTATGAAACACAGCAGAATGTTCTCACGAGAAAGACCTGTGCTAGCCACAGTAAAATCTTAGCTGTTTTGACTTAATAATATATCATTCATTATTCTTTCATTATTGCCAAAATATAAGGTGCCACTGAGCTTTCCTATACCACAGTCTTTTTTTAAAATGTTTTATGTGTATAATCACAAGAAACAAAACCAAATATTTACTTCCCTTTTGAAATGAACAGGAATTTCGGCAGCATATTTTTGATCTTGATATTGTACTTACTGCCAAAAAAACTTATTGGTAATAATCTGTCTGTATGTTTAGTCCTAGGTAAGATCCGAAGTGCTGTTGGAAGTGCTCAGCTACTCATGTCTCAGAAATTCCAGCAATTTTATTGGCTTTGTCAGCAAAATCTGGTAAGTCTCTTTGCCTGGCTATTCTTGAAGAGTTTGAGGGTACTCATCCATAATATTCCACAAAATGTCACTTTAAATTTTCTAATTTAGTATTTTTACTACAAAAACAACAACAAAAACAAGTACCCAAGAAGTAGCATTCTGAAATGTTATTTTCATGGCCCACATTTACTTCTGCCTTTTTTCTACCTTAGTCCTTAAGTATGATGTTACTAGATTTTTTTTTAAAGCAAATATGAAATTTCAGTAATTTCAGTCTGTTTATGTTTTGTTTTTTCTCTTTTTTGCTGTCTTTATTAAAGAAAACAAAATGAGAAAGGAAGAAATGCAAATTTTCTGAGACATAATATTATGCCTTATTTTTGCAATATTCTAATATAGCAATTATATTTCAGGTAAGAAAGGAGAAAATTTTCACATTACAATCAGTTGAAGATAGCAAAATAGAATAGTGGAGAATACATGATCCAGCTTTCTACCTACCTGAAAATAGGACTGATCATGGAAATGAGATATATATAATGTTCATAAAATTGGGATGGATAATTTGCATTGCCAATTATGTATAAGATGTCCTGGGGCTAAAAGAACAGATGCATTATATTACTTATGAGAGTTACTGCTATTGTCCTGGAAGTTCATTAGAGACTAATTCAATTCAAAATGTTATCTTCATTAATATGGCAGCAGCCATCAGTGATACAAATGTTGTGGCAAGATGATACTAATCAATAGAAAAACATAATTCTTCTAGCTACAGCTGGTGGTGGAACACCTTTCTTTGTCTCTCTCAAATATCAAGTGTACCTTTTCCTTTTGACTGTCCCTCATATGTTGAGAGTACTGAATTTTGTTGTGTGCATGACAGCAGACATACCCTATACATCTGCTTAGGTACTTTTCTTTGCTTGTTGGCATTTGTCACATAACTTCAAAGGCAGAACGTCCATTCTGCAAAGACCTACTTGCTACTTTCCATCCATAAATTTAAACATTCAGTATACCTGAAATTGCAATGAAATAATACTGAGAAAGTCATGCCAAATATGTCATGCCAAATATGTCATGCCTTCTCACAGAAAATAATAAGATATATGGTCCTCATTAGGAAAGAATCCAATTAGCCACTTCAAAAATGCTGTCAAAACAAGAATTTTAATAGCTGTTACAGAATAACAGAGTACATACAAAAAGTGAGACAAGCAAGAGTTGACCACATATGTATTATCAATTACATCATGTGTGTTCCCTATATAGTAATTTGTTTCATACCAAATGGAGGAAATCTTCATCATTGTCTGAAAGTTTCTGACTGCAAATTTAAAAATGCCCTCCACTACCCGATTGATTAAGCTATGCAAACTAAGATTTGGAGAGCCTAACCTCCACTCCATTTATCTTCAAGTGGGCCCAGCACTTGTGCTCGAGAGCATTACTATAAGAGCAAGTGCAGCTCCTGCTCAGCACAGCCATCAGCTGCTTGGGAGAGAGAACAATTCATTACTGCAAAAGCAACAGGAGCACAAGCAGAAATCTGCAGCTTGGCAGACAACATCACCAAAAAGCTGGCAAGATTTTACTTCTCTTTTACTTATTTGGGTAATAAATCTCTGAATGTCATAACAGCAGCTTTATCTCACTCTCAAGATTTAGGAACGGGCTCTGCAGCAACTGCAAATCTGGACTTTAGGCCATTTATATTTGAAGGCTTTTCTTCCTACACCTAATGATAGAGATTGTTGCTAAGCAGTCACTGAGTGCACACCCACAGCAGGCTTTCCACAGGCTCCTAAGGCAGCATCTCGGTGCCCCCCAGGCATGCTGCCAGCTTGTGTGTTCCCTCTCTCAGAAACATCCAGCACACACAGGGCTGCCACACGGCAGTTTTTCTGACAATGTTCAGCACCTGTATGCATAAATGTAGGACACAGAACAGCAGCATTTACTTCTGCCAATTCAAAATGCAACAAAGGTTTAAGAGGAAAATACTTACTCAAACTGAAATTTAACCAGGAAGCTCATCTCTGGACTTTTCTAAAGGGTCATGGGAACTTCAAGCAGCACACTTGATTATGCTTTGCATTAAGAGCTCTTATCAAACACTCTCATTTACGGTAAATTCACAGAAATGTAAGCTCAATTAAGTTTTTTTTTTATTAATCTGGCTGATTATCTACTACATGTATATTGTTTCCACTAACCACTTAGAAATTAAGTCATTAGTGCTTAATAACTAATCCGTTCTGCATCATTCACATTCGTTTTTGTAACACTCTTTTTTGTTGTTGTTGTTTTGGGGTTTTGGGGTTTTGAGGGGTTTTGTTTTGGTTTGGTTTGGTTTTGTTTTGTTTTGTTTGTTTTGTTTTGTTTTGTTTTGTTTTGTTTTGTTTTGTTTTGTTTGAAGTGTCCTGTTCCATGCTCTCTAGTCAGCACAGGTCCTGCTCAGCTTGTGTGTCATGGTTGCAGGCTAAAAAAAAGCCAGCTTGAGCACCAGCTAGGTACATGTTTCTTGCTTTAGGCTTCCTTCAGAAGGAGGGCTGCAAAGCTGAATTCCAAGTAAGATACAAATAAATGAGCAGTTTCTGAGAAGAAGCAGGTTTAAGCCAATCTTTTAAAAACTTAGTTAGCTGTAGTAGTACTCATTTGTGCCAGCATTTATTTGTGAGCTGTGGTTGTGTAAGAAGCAGGAGGCAGCCCTCTTGTGTCCAGACCACACACGGCACAGCCCTCTGCAAGAGTCGTGCTGGAGGCCATGGTCTTCACAAACACCATGAGCACAGTGGGAGCACAAAGGCACAGAACAGCAATTAGCCTTGATTCAGAAGGCAGTGGCCTTGCAATGAGTGACATAATTTCCTGACTATTTAGAGGAAACTGGGGAGAGTGACTGAAGAGATCAGGCAGGAGAGAACAGATTGCAAGATAAGACGGACTGCTGTGGGACTGTCTTCGTGAATTTCACACAGGGAGTCAGTTCCCAAAGCCTGAGATATTGACCTCTGTAGACTAAGTAACACCACTGCCATAAATTTTATATTGTTTTGTAGTAAATTGGGATCCATCCAAGGAAGTAGTTTTCAGTAAACACTAATCTGGAGTTGTAATGTTTCCCAGAAGTCTGTTATAATCTGTATGGGCAGTTCTCTTAAATCCTTTAAGATTCCTGTTAAAAGGACCTTTTCTTCTAGTGAAGAACACTTCTAAGTTGTTCTTGGCCCAGATTTCAATAGGGGTTTAGGTATGGATATCACTACATGTTGTCATGCCCAGTTCCAGGTGCTCATCTCCCACAGTGGCAGTTGTAAACATGAGTTTGAATAGCAATTCCTAATTTAAAACCCATAGAAATGTGTGATTCAAGGGAGGAATTCCATAGCGATGCTGACTTATCTTCCCAGTTTCTAGACAGCTGTGGGGTTGTGTTTAAATCTAAAATGCCTTTGAGCACTGGGTTTGTAAAAGGTGGGGCACAGAGCCTGCAATAACAGCAGGGTTACTAACACAGCAAACTAGTCTTTGCAGCTTTTGCCCTGGAGGGAGGATATCCAAACTCCATTTGGCCCGGTTTTGACTTCATCTCTCCCAGCTCCATTCTTTAGACCATCATAATGGCTTCTTCCTGCCCTGGAAGAAAAAAGGCAGTTCATTACTGTGGCTAGCACAGGTCTTTCCCATGAGAAATCCTTTTGTGTTTTATAAATAAAGATAAGGTTTGGATGTTATTAAAAACAGTGTCCCAAGACTTGGACGGTGCAGACCTGGCCAATCAGGCCTAGGGGGAGGTTTTTGACTGACCAATCTGGGTGACTTTTGAAAACTCTATATATATGATGAAATCAAAACAATAAAGGCCTTTTCCTTCTTGCTACTGAGAACTGACTTCCTTACTCTGCTAGCTGCTCAACAGCGACATATTACCTTCACGGTCATGTTTAACAATTAAGCCCTATTTCATTAAAGTGACAGTACTATCTTCTTTAGCTACTACCAGTGCTCAGAAAGCATAAGGTTAAGAGTGTGCATACCATTTTATAATACAATTTTTATCCAGCATTGGCATCAGGTTAATAATCAAATAGAGAATCATCTTGCTAATTGTTGCCATCAATGTTTGCTCCATTAAGTCTTATGGACATAGAGCCTCTTAATTGCAGTACCTGGTGGTAATGCCTTCCCAATTCCTGAGTGTGATTCAACTCTCTGGAGAACAAAATCCAAGCATGCCATCAAAATTTCATACTTCATGTATACATTTGAAAATGCAAGACAATGTAAACATCAAGTTCAGCATAAGCTGACAACATCTTTGTGGCATTGTTTGGTCTTCTAATCAGCTATCGTGAATGCAATTTTTAACAAGAAAGACTTCAGGCTGGCTGGAATACAATCCATGTTCCCCTTGCCTTTAATAACCAGCAGACAGAGGCTGTCAGCTTGTCCCTTTTTAGAAATGCAGGTCAGCACAGCATATGGTGCTAAGGAACTTCCCATGCCGCAAATTCAAGAAGGCTCGTGTGTGACATCCAACTCATTCATGTTTGGGTTGTGTAGGAGGCGCAGCTTTCCAGTCACAGCTCCCAGCTGCTCAGCACACAGAGCCTTAGCACTGAGCAGTGCTGCAGTGATGAAATCTGGCACAATGCCCTTCCTGCCTCAGTGCACACCACTGAAAGCCTCCTGGAGTATCCACGTTCTCTCCTTTGTGCATTACAGGACCCGAGTGCCATGCCGAGACCAACTTCCCAGGACCTAGCAGGTTTCTGGGACTTACTGCAGCTCTCCATTGAAGATGTCAGCATGAAATTTGATGAACTGCACCAGTTGAAACTCAATGAATGGAAAATAATAGAATCACCTGAAAGGAAGGTAAGCAGACCATGGACAATACCATTTACTCCCCATTTGTAGTTCTGCGGTCTCCTTGTGTTAAGTACAATAGTGAAACACAATAGGTTTCTCACACTGGGAAGTATTTAATTGGCATGGCCCAATTTTTACATGGAAACTTTGATCAGATGTGAGGAGTTTTTTCTTTTTTAACTATGTTGAATTGTAAAATAAAATGGATTTTGCTACGCTAGTTTACTCCATTACACTTTTGTTCAAATTACTTGGATTCATATTCTAAAGGCTAGAACAGAAATATGTTCTTATTAATTCAGACTGAAGACAATAGCCTGAGAATTCAAACAAGGTAAATTCAGCACTCTGCTACATTTGGGGCAGCTCAAACCTGAACACTTCAGTGTTTAAACCTGCCTGCACGACACAACCGATAATAGAACAGGAATGAGATCAAAGCATGTGACAAAACACATGCAGAGAATAATAAAGTTCAGCCAACAAACTTCTGGGGGACAAAGTGCTACTGGCAAATTGCCCCAGCTCTGCCCTGCAACTCTACGATTTGGGAGATGCCCCACATGATGCTTACAAACCACAGGTGGCAAATTGCCCATAAAAGCAGTGTAATTGTGAAACTGCCTTCCCCCTCTTTAGAACTTCATCCTTTACCTTGATTATCCCACTATCCTTGATGATTATTGTATCAGTCAGATGAAAACAGCATTCGGTTTGAGTCAGTACTGTTGGCCTCAGGTGAATACTTGTTTGGTTTGGGAGGAATTAGGAGGCTTTTTGACAACTTTTTCATTTCTTCATGCTCCTCTTGGATTTTAATTTTCAGCCAACGGGTTGGTGGATGGTGAGTTTGCAACTCTTGCTTACTAGTGACAACTGGAAGTAAGAAATTATTATAGTGACAGCAACAGTGAAATTCCTAAGAGGGAAACAACTAAAAGTGGAAAAAAAATTATGATGGGATGACAGGAATGGAGCCTTTATGCTCCTATCTGAAAACAGGAAATAGAGAAAATAAAGACAGGAAGAACTGGCTATCATGGGGAATAGCATCTTAGGCTACTGCAATGTCCCTTTTTCATGTAGAACTATGTTTTTAAATAACCTTAGTTATTTAGTCTTGGCTATTGCACTTTAGTAGTAGACTCAGAATTAGTTTTTCTAAAAACTTAAACAAAACAATACAAAACAATGAAGAGTCTGTAAACCATAGGTGCCTCAGTTCAATTTTTGTATTATTTGAATCCTGCTGTGCATCGAATTAACTGTGTTCTCCATAAGGAACAGCCCATACTCTGGACTATTACCATTACTTTAAGAAATTATATAGCAAAAGCATCTATCGTAATAACCATACCTATACAAATGAAGTTGCAGAGTCTCCATCTTCAGGGCTGTGCAGTCCAGTATTAAACATGACTTTAAAAAAACTGATTTAACTTCAAAGTTGCATCTAATTTCAAGTGCACTTTGAATGGGGATTGTGTGAAATCACTTCCAGAGGTCCATCTCTCCTAACCTAAATGAGTTTACAATGCCTTGATTATAGGCCCTCATATGATATTTCACAGTCTCTAAATGGAATAAAATATCCATTTCATGCTTCAAAACAATTCTTGATTTAACACCTGCAGAGAAATTTACAGCTACTTTGGTAACAAAATCTACTGACTTTCACTTTATAATTTGATAATTTTGCAGAATAATTTTCTTTAAAATGGCCCAGGTTGGCAAGCTGAACAATTAGCCCTATGTTCTCTCTCCGGTTGGCGCTTGAATGTTTCCATATAGCAATTCCTGGAGGAGACTAAACTAATAGACATGTATACACAGCTGCTATCTCATATCCAGCTGAGGCTAAACTCAGTATGATTAATTTAATCAAAAATCCTGTCCTGCTAATCTTCGAGAGTCTTTTCACTTGATCAGACCACACAGATGCGCTGAATTCTTATTGGAGAGACAGTGTGTGTTTCTGTTTATAATGAGTGTAACAATGTGTCAGCTAAAATTAAACAAATCCATATGAAAGTGAGATGTGCAGATTGCATGTGCTGATACCTGCAAGGACAGTGGAAGGAAGCACAGTCTTTTTTCAGGCACAGGACCGCAGAATGCGTAATGTTTGTCAAAAGAAGAGGGTTTTGTCAGTGTCCCTAGTGTGGATAGCTTTTAATGTAATCCATTAGTCAGCTGATGGGCAAGCACAAATTGAGCATGCTTGATGTATGTAATCAGTATTTTGCATTTCATGTCTTTGATGTGCATGCTTTGCTGACAAGTACTTTTTGCATTCGCCTCACCCTAAGTTTTAATGCCCTATTGCAGGAAGAAAGAAAGATTCCTCCTCCTGTACCAAAGAAGCCCCCAAAAGGAAAATTCCCTATCACAAGAGAAAAATCTCTGGACCTACCTGACAGACAACGACAAGAAGCTAGAAGACGGCTGATGGCTGCCAAGCGAGCAGCCTCTTTCCGGCAGAATTCAGCCACAGAGCGTGCAGACAGCATTGAGATCTATATCCCAGAGGCTCAAACCCGGCTTTAAAGACAGAATGCTGCAGAGTCCCTTTTTTAAACAAAATGCTTGTACAGTTTGTCACTTACCTGGTAATTTTTGTCTCATTCTCTCCACTAAATATGCCCTTGCTGTTGTGTTCTTTGTGCCATAAGCACAGTGGAATGCTTTTGATTTCCTCAGAATTTGCTGAGCTCACCGCAAGAACGACTTCTTTTTGTATTTATTGTCTGACTTACAATCAGCTACAATGGATAGGGCTTGTCAAGACCTGACTTATCCAGTATATTCTCAGAGGACAACAAGAAACACCTCTTGAGATGGAACCCAGCTTACTTTTTGTTATTTATATTTTTATAAAATGTGTGATAATTAGGGATAAGAATAACAAACTATAAATGGGTGCATCTCACCATTCACTAGAGGCATTAGCTATTCCAAGTAGAAGGTGCTACAAATGTAAAGAGCAGGAAAGAAAGAACCCATTTATCTCCTTGACCTCCAGTTTCTTTTCCTAGAACCAAGCTAACATATTACCCATGCACTCTGCCACTCTTCTCATCTTTGTTACTGCAAAATAACATTAGGCCTCTCATCTCATTCAAGTTTCTGGAGATGAACAGGGATATCCAGCCACTCACACTCCAAAGTTCATCAGAAACCAAGAAGCATACAAGTCTGGTGATGGTGGGAATGTCCACTCAGAAACGTTTGCTGTTAGCAGTATAATGACACTCTGAAACCTAAGCAAAATTGTAATGCAAGAGGACTTGAGTGATGGGTGAAAGGAAAACGGAAGCCTTAAAAAGTTAGATCTTCTGTAGTGAGATGAGTAAAGAAAAAGTTATACTTGCTCCTTTGGACCACTCATTGCATTTTTAACAGTTCTTTTACATGTTAATATTTATTTTATAAACCTTCTCTCTTTCATTTCAAGAGCTGTGCTACATGTACTATTTCAAACTCTCAAATTGTTATAACAATTGAGTTTCCAGGGTATCCTTGAGAACAAAAAAATCTTGCTTGTTTAAAATGCCAGTTATGATGTTGTAAACAGTTTAAGAAATATGAATGTGAGTGGTAAGTATATATAAGTTTAAATGGTTATGTTAAGGTAAAGGTGAACTGTGGTTTACAGTTGTATTTTTTTTTTTTTAGAATTATTTTTCTATGCAGTATCATTTATGGCAAGAATATGGTTCTTGCTTGCTACAGACATAGAAAAAAAACAAAACCATGACTCAAGAGATAAGTGATTGCCAGCCATGGAACATATGGAAAATAATACATTTTTAAGCCTCACATTGTCAGAAGAGAGAAGTAGTAGCTACCACAGTCAAGAGGCTTTCATTTAACACAAATTAAGACAGAATTATTCCACTTCACCTACCTTCCAGAGCCAACCAAGCAATCCAGCACTTAGAAGTCTTCAGGTGAAGACGCAATAAAATGAGTAACCTGCAGCCCCAGTTCCAAGATTTGAATCCTACTGAATACAAGTTTAGGTCAAAACAGTGAGAACCCAGTGAGACAGACAGCTCCAGCTACTGCATTCCCTGTTTACCTGCTTTAAAAAATGCAATGTTTTAGCCACAGGCAGAATAACTATTTAATTATACTCGAGCACTTTGGTTCTTCACCTGTTGAGCACTTTAAATCCAACTCCCACACACCCTGCAGCCTGATGGATGACTGAAAATGTGAAGTACCGAAGGTTATGTAGATCTGACATTGCTTCAAATCTGTTTTCTTTTGTTTGTTTGTTTGTTTTTTCCTTCTCTTTTTCCTACAGTGTGTGGTATTAAGCATGAGTTCTGTCTTTGGACAGCTGATAAAGCATGCTTGGCTTCAAGGTACAAATCTTTAGAGATGAAGTTTTGAGGAGTTTCTGTGAGAAGACACCCCTGTAAATTGAGCCTGGTATCTGGTATATACTTTACCAAATAGCCTTAAACTATATTTGAAGCAAAAACAAAGACGAATGTATATCCTGCAAGAATGCAAAAAAAAAAAAAAAACCCCATAAAAAAGGAATAAAAAAGAATAAATCCCTGAAATATTCTTCTATAGATGAAAACATTATATTTCCCATCCCTTGTGTTTTCAAGGCATTTTCTATTACAGAAAGAGCTGAATTCTAGGCAGTGTACAATATTGATGTTACTTCCTATATTTGTTGTACTATTTCAAATGGAAAAGTACCTGCAAGACACTGGCATCTTTAGTCTTGAAAACTGGTATCTTAAAGTGGAGCTGCTAATTAGAATATCCACACAAACCAAAGCCAGTATTTTCCCTAAATTGAAGAAATTTAAAATAGACACACACACGCACCCGCACACATATATACATATGGCAGCTGACACTTTTTATCTCATTTTCATGTACACTTCCAGGAGGAATCACACTTGTCTTACTCGCTTGAACCCTTCCACCTGCAGCAACAGGTCATGCAATTAAGACAAGCTGTACCTGATCCTGCCAGCAATCAGACTTTATGGATAGAAATTATAAACCAAACAGATTACAAACTGAGATCCCAGCTGGCCTAATAATACTGACTTAGAGGAGTCTGTGTTCTACATTTCCCATGCCATTATAAGAAAATGCTCAATATAAGATCTATAAATCTATTATTTCTGTTTGTTCCACCTTGTTCAAACAAACAAAAAAACCCACCCACACACAAAAAACCAAACACAAAAAAACCCCCACAAAAAACAATTGGAAAAAATCAAAAATAAACTAGATGCATAACAACTAATCTGATAATATGTTTTCTGTGCACATTACATTTTGAAGTGCAATATATTAAATTATTGTACAGGTAACATTATATCTTTTAAGGCAAATAAGCCATTTCAATTTACATATTGTACACTTATTAGTTTAGAAAGATAACATTATACTTATCATATATGTGAAGCAAATAAATCAAAATCAGGTTGTTTCAGTCTCTCACTTGAGAAACACTGTATCTTAATAAACATATAACCAGGTCAATTGCAATCTGACCCCACATTATAAAAATAAAAGTCAGTTACAAAACCAGCATAGGAGGAACATAAATAAACAGAAAGATAGGAACTAGAATACTTTCTCCTCTGAGAATTCATGGTATAGACCCACTCAAAACAGCTGAATATAGCAAAATAGTCTAGTGTTTAATTAAATATTAATTGATTAGTATGTATTTTAGCACATTAAAATTATAGAAAGTCTCTGTTCATTTAGTCATTGCCCGTAAACACAAGTATAATAAACAGAACTCAGAAAATTTAAATAAGGGAAAAGGCCTGAATGGTAAAATTGTTGATATTTGCCATACTTACTTTTGCTTTGTATACTTTTTTAGATTTTAAATTCTTTGTAATTTGGTGAAGTACATTATGAAGTGTTTTATTATTTCATGTCCACCTGATTAGAATGGCCTTTGGCAGAATGCAAAGAGGAAAAACGTTGTACAGTTTAATACCAAAAAATGATTTTTTAATTTATGCTTAAACCTTGACATTATATGAGATTTGAGATCAATCAGGAAGGAATTAAAGCGTGCATAGGAAGGTGTGTGAATTTCATATATATAGATAGATATAACATATATTTCATATAATGGAAATTATTTGTTTTAAAATAAGCCCATGTCCTGCTGTATCAGTAAATTAGTACTCTACTTCCTCAGCACTGCATCTAGCATAAAATGAAGGAATGATTGGTCATTGGGTGGTTTTGCAAGTAACTGCTACGTGATGGTGTCACGTGTGGCCTGATGTGTCACATGTGGCTGCAGCCTCCTCGTGCCCTGCGGGAGCAGTGCCCTGGAGAGGTTCCTGGCCCTGTGGCACCTCAGGCAGTGCCACCACTCTGTCCCAGGCCCTCTCCATGCAGACCCACCCTGGCCCCTTGTCTGGAGCAGAGGGCCTCCACATCAGCCCAGCTCAGCCTTTTGCACTCAAAGCCTTGAGCCTGCCCTGCCCAGTTGGGTTGGATGTCCTCCTCAGCGTTTCAGTGTTGGCACCAGTGGCATGGGGCACACCGGAGGCTGCCCCATCAAGTGCTGGTTTCTGCATGCCTATTTGAGGTCTGAAGCTGCTTTGGCAGCTCCAGGTGTCGAGCTGCGTGCACTGAAAACCTGTGAAACCAGAGCCTCAGTGAAAGAGAGTTTAAATGAATCATGAAGCAACCTTACTCCCTTTACTGTTCCCAGAGCATCTTATGATGCAAGGATACCACCCGCCAACTGCGCTCGAGGAGAGGAGTATCAGCAAACCCCTTAATGTCCAGAGAGGTGCTTCCTGCTGTATGACAGGTTGGCACCCACACTTATACAGTGCCTTTCATCCAGAAGGATCTCCAAGCACTTTATTAGCCAACACACGAACTCCAGGCTGGGCTGCAGCTGGGACAGGTAACCCAGCATGGCAGGATGCTGGGGGTTCTCCCACCTGTCCCCATGCTGCTCGGGAGTTTCCTTCCACAGCACCCTTCCAGCAGCTGGGACCTCAGAGTCTGAGCCTGTGCTGAAAGAGAAGCAAAGACTTGCTGAACTGAGAGGAAGACCTGAGCAAAGCAGAGATGAGGGCAATCAGTGCTCATACCACCCCTCCAGGGAGTAGGCAGGGAGTGATGAGCATCAACTTAAACTTACAGAACAATCACTGCCTTTTCTGTTCCTGACAATGGCAGTGAGGTCCCTGCAGTGGAGGAGCTCCCTGGAAGGGTGCCGGAGGAGACTCCTGGCTGGTGCCAGGCACAGGAGCTGATGGCACCTGCAGCTGAGCCCTCCTGGTCAGGAATCTTGGCAAGTCCCCCCTTCGCAAGTGCATTTTCCCCCGCTTTCTTCGCAGGAGAGATCCGTCCGGGGTACTTGCTGCACAAGCAGCCTTCCCCAAGCGCCCTGCTCTCTCCCCGAGTCTGCCCTCCAGCCCAGCTAACACAAGGGATGACATGGGGCGCAGGACCTAGGCATGATGATTGTGCTTTGGTTTGGATTGGGCTCTTTAGTGAGACTCAGCCCTAACCCTAAGGGTTCTGTGTATGGCAGAGCAATGGGGACACCTCTCCCTGCATGTGGACTGGATCAGCAGAGGAGAGGCCGCCGCTTCATATGGCACAGAGCAGAAAGAGGATATATACATATATCTAGAGATACACATAACAATTTTTCACTGTCATGGTTCCAGACAACCGGACCCAGGAACCACAGTCAACGCTCACATTTCTGTAGATTGTGCCACTTTCTTGCAGCTCATCCTCAACACTGACAGCTGTGGCAGGTTCACTGCCTACCGCAGTGCCATGGCCCATCAGCAGCTATTCACCGTGTTCCCTTCCAGGGAGCATCTTCCAGGAACAGATGTTTTATGGCATACTCATATGCATACACAGAGTCCTGTCAGGAATTAAGCCCTCTGTATCCACAGAAATTGCTTAATTTATCTCTGAAATGCAGCTACCTCTATGGCATAATGCTGTAGCTGTTTAACTACATAATGGGCTGTTCAGGACAGCACATATAAAACCAAAATTGAAATGGAACATTGCCCGAAAGAAAATTTGGCCAGCATATGTAGGCTGATTCAGCTTTTCTTAATGAAATAAAATTCCAGTAGCTGGAAGAGGCCATGGCATTCATTACTGAATGTCTTTTCCAACATAAACGATTCTATGATTCTGTATCTAAAAACAGTATTCCAGATTTTTTCTCATTAAATGCATATTGCATTTCATAAAAGAAGATCGCAGAAGAAGACTGCATGTTCACTGATTTCCTTTCCACACACAGCTTTTCTCCCATTACCCTTCATTGCCAGAAGAGAACCGGGCTTTTGAAGTCAGATTGTAGTTAAGGTAAATTAGTATGTCTACACAGCTTGCTCTTTGACTGAGCAAACACAGAACAGTTTTCATCAGCTGGCAATTTAATTATATATTTTATTAAGGCCAAATTGTTATTTTTCTAAATTGGTTTTGTTGGACAAGATTTTTTACTTCTCTAGGTACAAAACCATGAATATTTTCACCTAAGCATAAATGAGGGGGAGGCTTATTTGGATATATAGTCATTATTCCCAAACACAGCCCATTAGTGAGAAATTTTCTTCTCCTTACCTTGCCACTCTGTCCTTCAACACACTGTTTCCCATTCCTAAAGCTTCATGGTCATACAAGTTTCTTATTTGTGAGATGGATTATTGCAGAGCTCCAGGCTAAGTTCTGATCCCAGTTGTATTAGAATCAATGCTCAGAAACTGAAACCAGAAAGAAATATCAGATCTGAATCAATAAAATTCAGATCAATATCTGACTCAGCAAGTCTGAGACAGGAGGGACTCTCCATTCAAGGCAGCAAGTGTGCCATTATTTTGTAGGAGCTCATTCTTCCTTTCAGGTAGGCCACAGTCATGCAGAGGGCTCAGAAGTATGTTCAAGGCTCTGAAGAGAGCCCTCACAAAGAAATGCCAGCTTTGTTTATAATTTCCCATAGAATCCACATGCTCATACCCACGCTTTGATTTACCCTCTGGAGGTTTAATAGTATGGCCATCTCATTTTAAAAGGGCTCAGCATGTATGTATTATTTAGTTCAATTTATATATTCATTTCCTGACTGAAATAAAATTCCCTTTCAAGTAGCCTGGCTTATATGCTCTAGAACTGTTCTTTCCGAAGAAAAGTCACTATGACTGTGCAGGATTTTCTGTACAGAGACAAAACTCATACTTTCATTTACCATGGACATGCCAAAATAATCAAGTGTGGCCTAAGGACTAAATTAAATGCCTCCTATAGAACTTCAAGGAATGTTAGAACCAGGAAACTAGCTGTTTAGTTATCATTAAAAGTATATATAAATATATATAAATATATATACACATAAGAAATCATATCAACAATGAGGATGAACTGAGTGCCAAATATTCACTATCTGTATAAAGCTACACTTCACTAGAATTAAACTATTTTATGTAATTCTCTTTCTCATGCTTTTATGGTTCTTTTGATAAATTCTATTTAGTAGCATGCAGGATACCTAAATTGAATGTACAGTATGTTGTTTCATCGCTACAATAATTTCTTGCTTCTCAGTAATATCTTCTTTACCAGAATGTTATTTGTTACTTTGAAGACATATTTGAAAATTGTTTTATTATTGAGTTATTCTTTTTTTCATGGTTCTCTACTCACCTCCAGCTGATTGTAAGAAAATGTGCTTCACTATTTTGCCCCATGGCTCTTTTATGAAGCTGCCTCTTTCAATTGGTTTATGTATTGTTTATGTTCATCTCCTGTAAATAATTCTGCAATTAAATTTTTTGAGAAAAAATAGAGTACACTCTTTATTACATTTTAAATTTTGCATTAGTTAAAATATGACATTTCCAACTAGACAATTTGTAGACAACACTAAATTATTACTTTAGACTTTTAGTCTTTGGAATGTTAGGAAATTAATTATAAAAAAATAATTTTGATAGGATTTTAGTGGGAATCAAAGAAAGACGCAAATAAAATCTGAAGGAAAATAGCTAGTAATGGAATAAGCTTTGCAATTCCATCAATGTGTTTTGATTTATAGACATTAATGCTATAGGTACAGAATGTCATCCGCTGATTTTGAGCGAGAACATTGTGTATCTTTAACAGAAAGAATACTAGTCTCTTTTGCTTGTAAAAAACCCAAAACTGAATTATGTGTCATTAGCAGGCAGAAGTAACTGAATGGATTTCTTTTGACAAGGTGAATCCTCAAGCATTTCTCTGTGTGTTTTCACCATTTGCAACAGAATAACCAAAAGGAGCTTCTAGTTTACTTCATGGTTTTGAGCTCCTTTCAGGGCAGACAAGTCTCCTTCTGGGAATGGCTTTAGCAACTCAGCAGAAAATTTGATCAATACTTTGCCACATTTCTTGATTAGAGAAATGCCATGGCAGGCATGAAACAAAGATGAGTCTAAACAAAGGAGGTATCAGATATATTATGAAAAATATTAATTTATTTGGCATGAAAAAGTGCTTAGTTGCTTGAATAATTAGATTTTTATTCCTCATTTGTTGTATATACTATTGTAATGCTTAGGAGCTCTAGCTACAGACAATTTGTACATTTGAACATTGTACATTTACAAAATGAAAATTTTCTTTTACCACAAAGGGTTAACAGCCCAACCAACAGATAAGAAACAGCAGCTAGGCAGACACAGGAGAGAAACTGATGGGAAAAAGTGAGTTGCTATTAATTAAAATGAAGAGCAGCATCCCATCAGTGTCATTTGTTTTGCAGACATCAGAAAAAGAGAGGATAATGAAGTGGAAGATACCCTCAGGGATGTCCTCCCAATAAGGGATTGAGTTCAAGAAAGATGTTTGTTTGAAAATTTAACACAAAGATTATGAATGTTGGCATCCTTCGCCAGCTGGAGGTGGAAGCTGACATCTCCTTATTTAATGACTGGTACTAGGTACACCATGGAGAGGTGGTGTATAAAGAGGCTATGAAAGGTCTTGACAATAAAATTCAACTTTGATACTCTGGGGGCTCATTGCTTCTATGAAGGAATTTTCATCTTTAGTATCTGTTGTGGAAGGCTCAAAATTTTTCAGCTATATGTCAGCACTTTTAATGAGAATGAAATTTAGGGAAAGGTCATTGGAGCAGCTTAGTGGTTGTTTTTGTCTATCTTCTAACACTGGATGTTATGACATGGAGCATCACTCACGGCAGTTCTGTACTGTTATATCAGAACTCAGACCTTGATCACTTCTAGCCAAAATTCCAGTAACCTCGTAGCTTCTCTTAACCTTCATAAGTTCCCTAAAATAGGGTGATCCTTCCTGCAATCTGGAAAGGATCTCAGGACTAACAAGAAAGCTGTTTCTTGTACAACAGCTTCACAGATGGTTGAATGTCAGCCTTAGTATCACAGACATACCCACATAAATGAGGACAGGCATCGCTGATGAACTAGTAGGGTCAAGTAAAGCTGGAGAATAAATGTGATATATTTTGTTTCAGTTGCTGAACCAAATAATCAGGTGCAGAGTACATGCTCTGGAATTAACATATTTATTCCAGTTGAACTGCACTGACACTGACAGTGGATTTGTGGAAGACTGTTATTGTTTTAACTGTAGCAGCACAGCTGAAGTGTGAAAATTTTGAAATGTAGACAAGTACCTTACATAACCTACAGCAGCCCTAACACAATCCCTGAACAGATTCTGCTGTGAATTTTTAAACAAGCAATTTATAAGTAGCTGGAGGATAACGCAGTGATAAAAAGTAGGAAACACTGGTTTGCCAGCATCCTATCATGTCAGCTGATTTAATTTTCCTCTTTAACTGGATGAAAGGCCTAAGAAATCAGGTAAAAACAGTAGGCTGTGACAGATCTTCACTTCATTGAGGCTTTTGATTCAGTTCCAGGTTAAAATTTTCATATAAAACTAGAAAAATATTGTCTAAATGAATTTCTTGTAAAATTAAAACTGATGCAGCTAAAAATATTATTTTAAATATACATATGTCTTTGTCCTATTGTTAAATCTAAAGGCCTTTTGAAGTGTGAGAGGGAGAAAAATCTAACCCGCCCTCAGTACCATTCAGCAATTTCATTAACAAGTTTGATAATTTACTAAAAATATCATCATAGACCTGGGAGCATGATATTCATTGACCTGGGAATGGTTACAGGTTCTATAGAGTATATGATCAAAATTCACAGTGATCCCAAGATAATAGGCACACTTTCCAAATGCAGTGTGATGTAATTCAGTGAAGAAAAAAAGTTCTACACTGAATGCTATACTAAATGCTGTACTCAGATGTGACAGAATATTGTTTTGAGAAACAGTAGAGCAAAAAAATGTTATCTATCGTGGCTCACAAGCTAAAGGAGAGTCAAACTGGTGCTAAATCAGCACATGTTAATCACATGCTCGTAGGAAAAGCGGAAATCTAATAGTGAATGTATTAGCATATCATTAAATTAGTGTGGCTTAACAAATTATCATGCTGTGTAATCATCCGTGTATACACAATCTTAAATTGCAGCATGCACACACATTATTGGATTTGACATTGCAAGCCAAGCTAAAACAAATTACCCATAGAAGGAAGAAGTCTTCAGATCAATAAAAATCAAACTTGTGCATCAGAGACATGGCTCATCCTCCCCCATCCAGGCTGCTCAGTAGAAAATCTCCACAAGCACTGCATTTTGCTCTTGCCAGGTGTCTAAGGAGTTCTCACAGACTTGGGTGGAGATGGTGTTTTTCCTGGGTATGAGCCCCAGCAGGTCTGGGGTACAGGGCAGGATGCTTTTTGTGTGCTTGTCTGCCTGTGTTTAGGAACCAGACTGTCATGTCTGGGCAGTGGTGGGATACAGACTCTCTGAATCTTGCTATCTTCTATTTAGCCACTTCCACCCACATTCTGTCTGAGATGGCAGAAATTACCCTCTGAATCTCAGGCAAACACTCAAACACAAAATGTTAACAAGTGGGATAGGCAGAAATGTTTCATAACGCTTAAAAGTGACACTGACTGGCTGAGTACTCAGTGATACCACTGAGAAAATGGCAAGTCAGATGTAAGGACATCTCCTGTATGCTACAGGGGTTCTCGTTTCACTTTGTTCAATACCGTTAAGCTTTGGCTGGAGTACTAATTCCTGTTTTGAAGGAATTGAGAAGCAGCAGAGAAAATTTGAAAGAAAGTAACAAGGATTACAATATATTTAGAAAGGGTGTCATAAGTGAACAGAGTTCAGAAAATTGATTAAAAAAAAACTGATTGGTTTCGATACAAATGAGTTGCTATGAGCTGCAAATGAAATTGCTTCCCCATTCTCTGGAAGGAGGTTATTAGCATCATTAGCAGAAAAGTCAAGCTTTTGTTTCTTTGGATAAGGACAGTGAATCTCTATCTAACCATTTAACTCAAGGACAAGGTAGCAAACATACCCTGTGCAGCTTTGCAGCTGTGATTCACATCAGAACTCCCTGAAAAGCCACAGGAGGCACCATCCAGCACCCTGACTGCACACATCCCCTCTGAAAGGGATGTGCCCAGACCACTGGTACCCTCATCTCACTTGACAGATGGTCCTATTTATAAGCAACTGACCTTTTGCAAGTGTAAAAGAGGCATTTGCCTGCCAAAGCTGCCAGTGCTGCTCAGTGAACTGTTCCCCAGCTCTTCCCAGAAGGACGAGCTGACCAGGCAGGGGGATATGAGAGGCCAGTGCCTCTGCTGGCCTCAGCACTTGGGGAGGTGAGTGCTCAGGGTTGTGGCTGGGTCTCCTCTTCTTCTCACTGTTATGGGGTTATCAGCTCACAAAGGAACAAAGATGGGCTCTTCTGGAATAAAACACCTTAATACTAAATAAGGGAATTGTAGAAAATTGGTGATAGCAGCTGAGTCAGCAATGTTCTCTTCTCAGTATGAGGTTCATATCCCTTTTATTAGTAGCAGGCACTAGGCTGCTTGAGGTGTTGCAATTAAGAGAAAAATCTAAAGAAAGTTTCTGCTCTGCATGAGGGGTAACATCACCTCAGCCTTTACCCCTGAATGGAAGCCCAAATCCTGACTAGGAGCCAACATTATTAACCTGCTCAGCCAGAATCTCATAGAAATTCTTTGTGGATTTTGTGTGGCTCATGTATCATTTGTGACCCACACTAACTCACCTGCATGGGTGAGAGCTATCAGAAACACAGAGTCTGCTTGTCAGAAGTGCTCTGCACCCATCATTGCCATACTTTATTTCCTCCTTGCAACTGAGCATCGTCACACTCGCTGCAGAGCTTGGCAGTAAAATATGTGAGGAGGACGGGGCTTAGGTCAATGGAATGGAAAATAATGACAAATCAATTTAAATGCAGATCCTGGAGGAGCATATTATAATAGACTGCTTCAGACAAATCTTTAAAGGAAATTAGCTTTGGTAAAAATCAAGGATTCAATGTATTAAAAAGTGACATAATCCCAATCATAATAAAGGTGATAAATCAGCTTTGCCAGATAGGAAATAAATCATGACTGAACAGTAAGGGAAGCAGGTGAATGTTATGATTTTGGATTTGAATATGTCAAAGTGAATTTTGTAAAATATTTATAAATTTGTGAAGCATTGACAACATCTTTAAAAATCTGGTATTTAGAATTTTATGGATGTTTTTATTTATATATTTGTATGAATTTATGTGGCTTTATATGTGTGTATGTGTATATATATATATACATATGTATATGTATATGTGTATATATAATATGTATGTATATATTTATCCATACAGAAATAAAAGAGAAGCAACTGTAAATTTTATATATACTTACTTTTTAAATGGCCAGAATTCATGTTCTGTTTGGTTTGTGCATGTCTCTATCTCAGAATAAAATCATTTGCTTGTCTAAATCACAGAAAGAGGAAGTTGAAAAGAAATATGAGGAGAACAGCACTGAGGAAAGGGAAAACCTATAGAGCAAAACAAATATCAATGCTATATTCTTTATTCTTTGCTTATTAGAAATACATAATAACTTCAGCTGATTTGATATAGGACTTTACCATAATTCTACTTCACGGCAAAAAAACCATTTTTGGACTAATTCACACTACATATCAGTTTCTACAGCCAGATCTCAAATCAAATACACGCATGCATATTGTGCCAGAAAGCAAACAGATTCTAAATGAGATGAGCTAATTCATTTTGACACTTTCAGCCTCACTTAGGACAGGTGGTCGTACTGTTTTGAGACAAATTGGTCTATAACAAATTCAAGATCTTTTATTCCTCCACTCAGATTTGCTCCATTCTCCAAAATCTTTCCAAAATATGTTTAGTTGTCAATTTATTTAATGGGACACAGAATGAACAAATTTACAACAGCATCCTTGTTTGAAATAACTAGTAAGAAGCTGCAGCCATCCATCAGATTTTACATTATTAATTAGTAAGAAGAAGAAAAAAAGACTAATACTTGGCAATAAATGTGAATTTCTATCCATTCAGTTAGAAGGGTCACTTAAGACCATGTGTAAACCAGCTGTAATAGCACACCTGAAGGGGAGGTTCCCTCTGTGTGTCATTTCCCAGCTTGCTTGTCTCCAAATATCAAAATAAGGTAAGTGTAATAAAAGTACTGTTGTCAGTCAGAGGCTACAAAGTTTTGCCTGGAATTTACTGTGCAGCAGAAGAACAAGGTGGTACAAGGAGAGGAGGGGTTTTGTGCATAGAAGGGCCTGAGGAGCAGACGGCAGCATTTCATGGCTGTGAGAAAGACTTGTAGGAAGCCTCTGGGGCACATTTACCATCTGTGATGTGTTTCACTTTGATGGCATTTACCTTGTGAGACATAACAGATTGTGACCCTTCCTTGGCTTCTTTCTGGGTTCAGCATTTCTGTTTTGGAAAACAGAGAGAATACATGGTCCACGAGCTGTTAAGTATTTATCTTTATTGTCACAAATTAAATATCCATAAATATCTTCTGTGACGATCTGTCGTGTTATCTAGTGTCAGATACTATAGGGAGACCACTGGCTTTTTTGGCCGAAGATTAATGGCTTCCAGTGAAGCTAATGTTATATTTTCACCTGTGAAGAAAAAGGTTAGGTGAGTTCAGGAACAAGATAAGTGATAACCCTCAGTCAACTCATGAAACCGGGTAGTTTTCAAGGTAAGATATATAAGGGAAATTGTTCCTGGTGAAGCGGGTGAGAGATGTCAGAGATGGATGGGAATGAACAATAGATGCTTTTCAGTTACAAGTTCATTTCCAGTAGTTAAAAATGAAACATGATTATGATCAAAATAGAATCTAACTTGCTGTAATTCTCATTGCATTTACTTACATTACCCAAGGGAGATGTGGATTTCAGAAAGCTTACGAGAGGCTGATGGCCCTTTCAACTCCCATCACATCACCATGCTCTCTCTGCTGATGTGCCCCCCTTTCTGAATATTTCCAAAGTTATAATGTAATTTGCTTTTGCTCTAAACAAACAAATGCTTATCAGGGTCCTGGGAGTTCCCTCCTTGTACAGTGCTGGTTAAAGGCAAATCCCCTTTGACACTTCTTGCCTCATTTTACCTTATTCTGAAAGGAACTTCACTGCTTCTTACATTTAACTAAATAAACCAGTATAACCTGTATAATAAATTGGTATAAATGTAGTTCTGCCACACTTCTTTGTCAAGAAGGAAACAGAGAAACAAATATATTAGAGGATGTCTTTGAATACTGTCTGGAGGGACAGTCTGGGGAGGCACTAAATTATTCAGTTCCTTTTGGCTGTGCCGAACAGGACAGAAGAAGCTTTTCGCAGTCCCATTTTGCTAGTCTGGAAAGTGTGAGGAATGACAGGCATACATCACATCTCCTTCCCAGCCTTCCCTCCTGGCTGCCTTTCCAAAGGCAGGCAGCATGCAGCAGAACTGCTGCACCCTCTCATTGTGTCCTGCTGCGCAGCTGGACTAGGGGCTGCTGGCACAGGCACAGCGCAGCTGCCGCGTCCAACAGGCTCAGCCAGCACTTCTGAGTACAGCTCCCTGCATTTCAGAAGTTTATACTGCCACCCACTGCTGAATCTGAGCACATTTCCCCTGAAAGTGATAGCAAACTCCTGAATGTTATTCACTCACAATAACACATTTCTCTTTCTGAGATCATATCTCTCCATCACAGCAAACAGATATATTTGGGAATAATGCTTCTGAAGTGTGTCTGCATAGGTTAGAGTGGAAATGCTTTCTCAAAGGCAAACTGTGATCAGACTGGGGAGTCATTGGATTTATTTTCAGTGCCTGCTTCTTCTCAGCCAAGAATCCTTTGGCCCCAGCTTTGTCCCTCTGCCTCAGGGGTTTTGTCCCAGATGTTTTCAGCATGTCGCAGGGGAAAAAATTCAGTTCTTCATAACCTCTGAGGCTGAGCATCCATTGCCTGACAAGAAGATACATTATGCCACATGATCAGAAAGAACTGCACCTGCAGAGCAGGTGCAATGGGAAATATGGCTCCTATAAATTGAGATGAGAAGGAAACTACATTTGGGACTGCATGGGTACATCTGCACCATCAATGTACACTGATGAAATAATGGAATCTATGTTTTTCTGTAGACAGAGCTTACCAAAAAAAAAAGGCATCAAACCAATACATCAGTAGTTGGTATAATAAAAAGCACCAAATTCAAGAATTTTCTCCAATGGTGTTGATTCACTCTTTTTCAGAGGGTTTGGGGGATTTAATGTTGTCATATAGTTTTACAAATGTTTCTTTGCACCATGCTTGTGCTATTCAAAGAACTTTAATTTTAATTTAATTTCTTTCGTTTGGCTTCCTCTGCTATAACTATACATACCCAGTTTGCACCTGTGTTCCCAATACATGCACACGTGTTGATAAATTCCCTTATGATAAATTCCTTTACACCAGAATTTGCCATTAATGAAATTCAGTCTCAAATTTTCCATGCCATTGATCAGCATCTCAAGAAATTACCTGGCAGGACATTTGAAGGCGTAAGAATGCATTTCTATAAGCGGGACAAAGAAGAAAATTAATTTTTTTTGTATTTAAAAAATTGTGTTACTCATTTCACCAGCATCATAGAACTGAGGAACCCCATGGTATGTCTAGAGTAAAGTTAAGCTCTGCATGAGTCATGTGGAAAACAAAACGTGCATAGCAGCTCAAGCTGGAGGGATTTTGGGAGCTTCTGGGCACAGCAATCCTGCAGAGCCTAAGAAGGGACAGGATAAGAGACCAGGATTTTCCTTCTATTTGTTTCTTCCATCTTTGAAGAGACTGGGAAGGAACTGAGAAGTTTTTGCAAACTGAAGCTGGGGAGTATCTCCAGGGATGTTTGTTTTTCCTTCCAGTGCTCAGGAAGCAAAAAGTTATTGAGGAAGAAATCTAGCTCATTCTGAGAAGGAGGGCAGAAAGCTTGGAGAGGAAGAATAGGAGAAGAGCCAGGGGGTAGGAAGGGTTTGCTTCAGGAAACAGCAAGAAATACATGTGAAAAAGGTGCTGATGGAGGTCAAGGCTGCCTGCTGGGATGGAGCAGGACCTCATTCTCCCTAACCCAGACTGAATTCATGGCTACTGAACAGTAAATGTTCAGCTACTCTCAGTCAATATCTCTGGAAAAACAGTGGATTATTACTCAGCCATGTCTCAGCCCTCGTAAGAGATCAGTCCACATGGAGGTCAGCAAAAATGATGGAATGGTCTAGTTCTTTCAAATACCAAACTGGATTTTGGTTTGGGGTTGAGGGGTTGGGAGATTTTAAAAGCCTGTTGCACAGTGCAAAAAAAACCAAAAAAACCCAAAAAAAACCCAACAAAAAAAAAAACAAAATCAAAAAAAAAAAAAACAACAAACATGCCCCTCATCCTATAAAGAATAGATTGAATGCAGCTTGTATGAGGCCAAAAGAGCTGTTGGGAAGTAGGATGAGCAAGCTCCCAATTGGGGCATGGAGGGTTTCTCAGCATCCTATCTCCATTTTCCCATTGCCAGTAATGCCATGTAATATGCAAGTGTGAGAAACTACAAATAAACACAGGGATTTATGATACAGCAAGGAGAAAACTACATAATGAAATTAAACAAGGCTCCTATCCGAACATAAAAGAACTTCAATAATTCTAATTAATGGCCAGGAGACACATTACAAGACACAAGACAAGCAATGAGGCATAAATGAATAAATAAAAACATCAAGAATGCTGAATCACAGAATACATTTTGCTCATTTTATTTGCTGCTTTTTCATTCAAATTACAAAAAAAAAAAAAAAACCACAAAAAAACACCAGAACATTTGGAGTTGTAGGTAGTATTCAGATCTTGTTAATGCTTTAAAAATAAATCAACAAATCAAACACTCTTCAAAATATTGCAGATGGAATTTCATTTCAATAATGCATAGTAAGCCATAGCATGCTAGGGAGGATCAGAAGTGCATTCATTAAGTGTAAGTCAAGACAGGTATGCCAGATCTTATAAAAGTACTCATGCTTGAGTATGCTTGCCCCTCACTTCAATGGCCTGAGCTTATCCTTGTGGATTCATGAATAGCACTTGAATTTTAAATCTACAATTTCAAATTTTCTGGGTTTGTCTGTCCTCTGAGTGCCTATATTTAGACCACTGAACCATGCAAATAGAATACCTCCTTTTATACCTCTAAGTAAAATAAGTTAAGACATAGCTTAAGTGTAAGCTAAGTTCAATACCACCTAGTTTCTTCAGCTTCAAAACAACAATGTAAGACTTGGTCCATAAGGTTGATGTTGCTATTTTAAGATACACAAATTTTTCTATACCAAAAATAATAAATTTTTATAGTGTTCTGTAAAGTAACAAATAATTCAGTTTCTTCTAAATGAAAAATGCTGTGAGAGACAGTTCTTGCCTGACTGAGCATTTGTTCAAGTAGTGATTTTAAAGGGAATGTCTAAATGACAGTTCCATCCAACCCACATGGGTTTACCTTTAAATTACCCTGAAATTCAGCAATTAAGGGAACTTTAATAGCTGCAGCAATCTACACCACACTACTGTCTGATACCATTGGTAGAAGAAGCTGAGTTAATGAGAGGTCATGGAATAGAAATCACTTTCTTTGCTGCAGAGAACAAATTGTCATTTATTTGCAAGGACAGCATGAAGATTTGTGGCATAAGCATTTGGGACATATTTCTGTATACTGGAGGCGGGGAGGAAACCCTATTAATTTCAGAAGGAAAGAGAAAAGTACAAATTGAAAATGAAAATTTGTCATAAAAATCAGGATGAACTGTGGCAACATGAAAACTGACATGAGAAAATACCTTCTCTGAGACTGTGATTGCCCCTCTTCCCTGCTCCAGTCCACCACCATAGGCAATGGCCATGCAGAAAACTCACTGAATGCAACTTTGCACATGGCTGGGCTCAGTCTATGCTCAGCAAGTTTTCTCTAATGAGAAAAGCAACATAATTTAGTATATTTGGGGATGGGAAAATCTGCTGTTCCTGTTCTTGAAACATTAATTATCTCCTGTGTTTATCCACCTAGAGAAAAGACACAGGTAAGTGCAAGTTTTACTTTTATGAACTAAAAATGGATTTTCAAAGCACTAATAAGGCGGCGGCCCGATGCTGCGGATCCCGAGTCCCCGAGGCCGGCGGTCGGCGTAATCCACGGGGACGCTGCCGAGGATGCCATCGCCTGGGACTCGGAGGAGGCCGGGCCGTAAACCGCTCTCTCCCTCCCCTGGAAAGTTTTCCTAAGCTTATTGGTTTAAGGTTTGCTTACCCGCCCCTATCACCGCCCCCGCTGCTTGCCCACACTAGAATGTTCTGCTGCCGGGCTTTCCCCATGAGTTGCTTGTAATCCCCTCCCTACTTACATTTCATTTGCTCCCCCGCTTGTCCCTCATGTTGTCCCGGAGCCCCGTTGGCTCCGCCCCTGCTGTTCCTCCCCGGGAAACCCCGTATTTCCCCCTAAAAACCCCTGCCCTTTGTTCTCTCGGCGTGGTGTGGCCGCGACCCCAGCCCCGCCGGGTTCTGCGCCCGGCAGCTGCGTGGACCGCCCCACCCGAGAGCCCCCAGTGTGCCTCCCCCGCGCCGCTTCTCCTGAATAAACTGCACACTGCTGACTCTCAACTCGTAGCACTCTCTTTATCCCGGGAAGCGACCAGCGACTCCACGGCGTTCCTGCCCGGCAGGCCCCCGCCTCCGCCGCGTTGTCCCTGCCGCTCCAAAGGAGCGACCCTGGGAACACCGAGGCTGACTGCAGCCGCCTCTGGACAGAGCCGAACAGCCGGGAGGGCTGAGAGCTTGGGCCAGGTGAGGCCCCCGAGGTCTCCCGAAGCCCCGGAGCTCGTTGGGGCCAGGCGGCCGGACCGCCGGACCCCACCGGACCCTTTACAACTTCAAGTGGCGCCGTCAACGTGACCCTCCGAACCTGCCTTCGCTCCTTGGAAGGGAAGAGTGGAGATCTGTTGTTCCGCCACCCGGCGAGTTGCAGCACCCTCCCTGGACTACATCGAGAGGTGCTCCTCGCCGGCTCTGCCAGCCCCGTGAGCCCCGTGAACCGACCGCGCCGCTTTGTGTTCGGGTGAGTTGGTAGGGAAAGGGGTTCCCTAGCTTGCCCTCTTTTCATTTAATTTTTCGTTCGGATCGGTCGGGTGAGAGTTTGGTTCGGCTAACCTTTATCTCGGGTGGAAAAGATGGGAGTTAACCTAACCAAAAAGCAACGAGAATTTTATGTTTCCGTTAAAACCTCCCTCCGAGTAGCGAAATTTTCTTTTCCCTCCCCGCTCCTAAAACGCTTTGTTAAATTTATTTTTGCCGAATTTCCCGATGTTTCTCCCCAAGATGCTAACTCCATCGATTTTTGGCGTGGGGTCCGCTCGCGCATGAACCAGCTTCTGTCCCGGGGGGACAAGCGAGTGGACCAGTTTTTCGGGATTTTAACGCAGATTTTCCACGCTTTCCGTCCCTCCCTTCGGAGCGCGGGAGTCCCTGCTAACCCTTCCCCGTCTGCCCGTTCCTCAAATAACCCCAGCCCCTGTCCTTCCCGAGGTGACCATGGCGGCTCAGAACGTCCGCGGACACGGAGTTCTCATCTAGTCTCCGGCGCCCCCGCGGTCACTTCGTCCCCTGCCTGGGAGGGAGAACGCGCGACCCTCTCGGGCACCCCCGGTTCTGTCTCTCCTAACCCCTCTTCCCGAGTTGATTCGTCCCTGGTAGTCCCCCGCAATCCCCGCTGTGTATCCTTTTGTCTCCCCGGAGAGCCACGAAGGAGCGGCGGCTGGCAGCAGGATGGCGCCTGCCGCGTGGCTTTCCCATCCCCCACCCCTTCTCCCTATAATTCTCCCGTTCCCGCTGCTTCTTCGGCTTTCCCGCCGAGCCCCTTCCCTGATCCCTCCCCCTGGGCGGCCTATCCATCACCGTGCGGGCACACCCCCTCCCTCGGACCCTCCGCCCCTGCGCCCAACCCCCTTATCCCTACCCCGCCTACCTCCCCTTTCCCACCGAAACCCCACCTCTTCCTCGACTCCTCCCCGGGACCTTCGTCAGTCGCCCCTCCCGATGTTCCGCCCCTTCCGAACCCCTCCCCGGAGGCGGGTCTTCCCGGTTCCCACGGCTACCCTTCCGGCGTCCGCCGGAAGGACGCCATCTTGGATCCCCTTTCCCACGATGACCGGAAGGAGGCCATCTTTGTTGGTCCTCCAACGGTCCCTGACCGGAAGGAGGCCATCTTTGTTGGTCCTCCAACGGTCCCTGACCGGAAGGAGGCCATCTTTGTTGGTCCTCCAACGGTCCCTGACCGGAAGGAGGCCATCTTGGATGGGTCCTCCGGCTTGGCTGGGAAAGGTTGTCACCTGGATCTGAAACCGGAGAGCCTCCAGGCCCCCTTCGCCGCACCAGTCCGCGTTTCGGGGCAACGCGATCACCCACGGTGGGAGCCCTTTGACAGGGCCGCGCTCAAAGACCTGGCCAAAACGCAAAAGGAGTTTGGCCGGGACTCGAACTATTTCAGAGCAGTCCTTCACGCCACTTTCACCGGCGTCCCTCTAGTTCCCTCCGACATCAAATTAGTGATGTCTTGTCTACTGTCCCCCGTTGAATACCAAGAGTGGGAGGACGAGTGGAAAAGGCAGATCAGGGGGCTAGAGCGACTGCTTCCTGGGCACGGCACTCCAAACGGCCCCACCTTCGAGTTGTTGTTGGGTGAGGGGGATTACTCTAAACCCCAGACGCAAGCCCGAGAGATACCCATAGACATTCTGGTGTCTCTCGCTGGTGCAGCGGAGAGGGTACTGCTTGGTATCCCTCCGGTGGATGCCCCTACCATCCCCTACTTGGAGATATTCCAAGGGCCTGACGAGGCCTTCCCCAGTTTTGTTGATAAATTAAAACAGGCCATCGATCGTCAGGTCCCCGACCACACCATCAGGGAGCAGCTGCTTGTGGACGGGGCAATCACCAGATCCAACACCATCTGCAAAGAAATCATATTGTCCCTGCCACATGACCCACGGCCGACCATCGCCCAGATGGTCAGTGCCTGTCGGCGCCTGGCTGCGGTCAAGGCGCTGAATGCTAACACCTCTCAGGCACTGGCCATCCGAAACACCTATGCCACCTGTAACCGGTGTGGCAAAAGAGGACACTTCGCCGCAGACTGCCCCACGCCGGTCGAAGAAATCTCCAAGTTTTCCCGTTCTCCTGCCCCTGCCCGCGCCCAGCGTCCTTCCCCCATGTCCCTAACTGACCCTTCCTCGTTTCCACCTCCCTTCCCTGCTGGCCAGGGAAACTGAGAGCGCAGCGTGAGATGCCGGCCTCACGCTGCCAACAGCCACCGGCCGGCCTCGACCCCACGGATTTCCAGCAGGCGTGGGTCGATGATGACTGCACGATACCCGGATGTGACTCCTTTCTTGTTAAGCTAAAGTGTGACTTTCCTGACGCTCTTGTCCTTGCCATTTCAGATGCGGACGCCGGACCCAAAGGGATTGCCATCATCCCTTCCTTGATCAGCGTGGATGCAGAGGGGTTCTTTCCACTCCAGGTTGAAGTTGCCGACCCCCCTCTTATCCTCTCTAGGAATCAGGTCGTGGCCAGGATCAAGGTCATCCCGTTCCACGCTATCCTCACGGAACGACCGCTGGTTGCCTGGTCCGAGGCGGTTGGTAAGGACAGGCCAATGCTTACTTGTGGCCTTTCCCAGAAGGGAAGCAACATCTCCCTTACTGGCATGATTGACACTGGTGCGGATGTCACGGTCATCTCCTCGGCGAGTTGGCCGTCGGCATGGGCCAAGAAGCCTGTGGCTCAGTCGTTGAAAGGTGTGGGAGGATATACTCCTGCAGAGCGGAGTTCCATCCCCGTTCTAATTGAAGGCCACGAGGGTCGCATCGCCACCGTGCGGCCATTCATCATCAACTCGGGATTCAACCTGTGGGGGAGAGACACTATGTCCCAATGGGGTGCCCGAGTCGAATTGGCTCCGGCTCGGGATTTTTGATTGGGGTCACTGGTGAGCGCCCGACCCAGCCATTGAATTGGCTCACTAATAAACCTGTCTGGGTCGACCAGTGGCCTTTGCCTATACACAAATTAAGAGCGCTCGAAGAGCTCGTTGAGGAGCAACTGGAGAAGGGGCACATCGTGCCCTCGACCAGTCCATGGAACTCGCCCGTCTTCGTTATCAAGAAGGCGGGAGGGACCAAATGGAGGCTCCTCCATGACCTCAGAAAAATAAACGAAGTCATTGAGGACATGGGGCCTCTCCAGCCCGGGTTGCCATCGCCTTCAATGCTCCCGCGGGACTGGAAGATTGCAGTGGTGGACATAAAGGACTGCTTCTTCCAGATCCCCCTGCACCCAGACGATGCGCCCAGGTTCGCCTTTTCAGTTCCCTCCACCAACAGGGAACGCCCAATGCGCCGCTATCACTGGCGAGTGCTCCCGCAAGGGATGAAAAACTCCCCCACCATTTGCCAGTGGTATGTGGACAGCATTCTCGCACCAGTGCGAGAGGTCACGAGTGAGTCAATCATTGTCCATTATATGGATGATGTATTGGTCTGTTCGCCAACCGAAGCCATCTTGCGGACAGCACTCTCTAGAGTCGTGGGGGCCCTAGAGAGCGAAGGGTTTGAGATCCAACCCTCCAAGGTCCAGGTGACGGCGCCGTGGAGATACCTGGGAGCAAAAATTGAGGAACAAACAATAACACCCTTGCCGATCAAAATTATTGACAATCCATCTAACCTGCAGGAAATGCACCAGCTCTGTGGTGCCATCAACTGGATTCGGCCCCTGATCGGCATCTCCTCGGAAGACCTGGTCCAGCTGTTTTCCCTCCTGTGTGGAGATCGCGACCTGACCTCCCCAAGGACATTGACCCCGGAAGCGCGGGAATCCATCAGAAAGGTACAGAACGCCCTGAAAACATGTCGCGTTCACCGATGCGACCCCAAATTGCCCTTTAATTTGGCCATCCTCGGTAAAATGCCCCACCTGCACGGGCTCATCTTTCAATGGGACCTGAAAGACATGGAGAACCGACTGCTCATTATTGAGTGGGTCTTCCTGCCTATCTCGTCCCCCAAAGTTTTAGTTTCGCCACTGGACAAGACGGCGCAGCTTGTTAGACGAGCGAGGTCCCGCCTGTCCACCCTAGCAGGACGTGAGTTCGCATACATCCACGTTCCATTCGACACAAAATCATTCGAATTTGCCTTGCTAAAGAGTGAGGAGATGCAGCTAGCACTTGAATCGTTTCCCGGCCAGGTTGTTACCTGGTTTCCAAAACATAAGATATTCGCAATATCTGAACTAAAAATTGTTCTTGACCGGGTCCAAAGTCGGAAATCCCTCAGTGCTCCGACACTTTTCACTGACGGCTCGGGCACATCAGGAAAATCGGTGATCGCCTGGTGGAACCCCTCGACAGAGCGGTGGGATTGCGATGTCGAGATCGTTTCTGGGTCCGCCCAGGTGGCCGAGCTCGCAGCCGCCGTCAGAGCATTTGAGCGCTTTCCGGGACCCTTCAATCTGGTTACTGATTCGGCCTATGTAGCGGGGATCGTTTCAAGGGCTGAGGACAGTTGGCTGTCCGGCTCCTCCAACCCAAAAATTAATTGTTTGGTCAAGAGGCTCAAGACAGCCATTTCCCACCGTGACCAACCCTTCTACGTGATGCATGTGCGTTCACACACTGACCTTCCGGGTCCAATCACGGAAGGGAATAGGGTGGCAGACGCGCTCGCTGCACCCGTGCATGTTGCCAACGTGCCTGATCGATTCCAGCAGGCATCGCTGAGCCATGCACTCTTTCACCAAAATGTCCCGGCCTTGAGGCGAATGTTTGAGTTAACAGTGGACCAAGCCAAGGCCATTGTGGCGGCCTGTCCCCATTGTCAACCCCTCCAGATTACATCCATGGGGTCTGGAATCAACCCCAGAGGGCTTAATAGTGGGGAGCTTTGGCAGTCAGATGTCACGCACGTGCCTGAATTTGGCCGACTAAAATATGTACACGTGAGCGTAGACACCTTTTCAGGCGCGATCTTTGCCACCGCACATTCGGGGGAAAAGGCGAAGGATGTGATTTCGCACTTCCTGCAGGCCTTCGCCGTCCTGGGTATTCCTAAAGAGGTTAAGACGGACAACGGTCCGTGTTACACCTCTGGACCAGTGAGGAAATTTTTCCTCCAGTGGGGCATTTCCCACACCACCGGGATTCCCCACTCAGCCACGGGTCAAGCCCTGGTGGAAAGGGCCCATCGGTCCCTCAAGAGGGTGCTTCAGCAGCAAAAGGGGGGACCAGAAACAGAGACCCCGGCAAATCGGCTCGCCAGGGCTCTTTTTACTCTAAATTTTCTCAATTGCTCCGATAAGGAGCCAGACCCCCCGGTGGTTCGCCACTTTGCCAACCACACGCGAGCCAAGCTGAAGGAGCGCCCCCTTGTCCTGATCAAGGAACCGGATTCCCTAAAGATCGTTGGCCCCTTCCCTCTCGTCATCTGGGGGCGTGGCTATAGCTGCGTCTCCACCTCTGAAGGGCCACGATGGGTCCCAGCTAAATTTGTCAAGCCTTTCCTAAAAGCAGGGCCACTCTCCCCGAGACCGGAGCCAAAGGACGTGACATCGGCCCACTGGCGCCGCAAGAAGAAGGCGGAGACTCCACCTTCCTCACCTCGCCGCCTCCGATCCCACACTCGCAAGCAGAGCGTCTGAGTCACCAAGAGTCCATCCCGCAGTTCCCTGAGCCAGCCTCCCACTTCCCTTCCCCCTCTTCCCTATGGCCTTTCCGTCCTCCCTCCTCCTCCTACCCCAACACGTGTTTCTTATGTTAATGCTGTTTTGTTTATCTCCACATTCAGTGGCCAAGATGCGCACCGTCACCCTCGCGCACCTTTTCCTCCTCCTCTTGACCATCGTCCCAGTCCAACCGTGGGTTGTGAGGCAGCCTAGCTCCAACGTCTGGGTGACTTCAGCCCGTGCCATGAACAAGGAGCAAATGTGTATCCGTTGATTTTTTGCTCCTTGCGCATGGACATGGCTGTCAACAGTTTGAGGGGCTCTGCTGCTTCAACCTATCCTCCAGGAGCCGTAGCATCCACCAGAGGCTGCAGGATATGGACGCCTTGATAAGAAACATCACCTTCGAGAGCAGTCTCTGGTTTGAAAGCACCGTGGATGGCGTCCGTCATGCTGTGAACTCCACACTTTCCACCGTCGGAGGATGGGCCCACAAAGCACTGAAAGGACTGGGACTGCCCGAATGGGGAGCCACGCTTTTAAAAGACTGCATTATTGTTTTATTTGCTATTGCTTTAATTGCTGCTTCATTTGCATTGATTAAGAAATATTTAGTTAAGCATATTCGCTCCTTATTTAGTAAAGAAGGGGGAGGTGTAGGGGTGCGGCGGCCCGATGCTGCGGATCCCGAGTCCCCGAGGCCGGCGGTCGGCGTAATCCACGGGGACGCTGCCGAGGATGCCATCGCCTGGGACTCGGAGGAGGCCGGGCCGTAAACCGCTCTCTCCCTCCCCTGGAAAGTTTTCCTAAGCTTATTGGTTTAAGGTTTGCTTACCCGCCCCTATCACCGCCCCCGCTGCTTGCCCACACTAGAATGTTCTGCTGCCGGGCTTTCCCCATGAGTTGCTTGTAATCCCCTCCCTACTTACATTTCATTTGCTCCCCCGCTTGTCCCTCATGTTGTCCCGGAGCCCCGTTGGCTCCGCCCCTGCTGTTCCTCCCCGGGAAACCCCGTATTTCCCCCTAAAAAACCCTTCCCTTTGTTCTCTCGGCGTGGTGTGGCCGCGACCCCAGCCCCGCCGGGTTCTGCGCCCGGCAGCTGCGTGGACCGCCCCACCCGAGAGCCCCCAGTGTGCCTCCCCCGTGCCGCTTCTCCTGAATAAACTGCACACTGCTGACTCTCAACTCGTAGCACTCTCTTTATCACGGGAAGCGACCAGCGACTCCACGGCGTTCCTGCCCGGCAGGCCCCCGCCTCCGCCGCGTTGTCCCTGCCGCTCCAAAGGAGCGACCCTGGGAACACCGAGGCTGACTGCAGCCGCCTCTGGACAGAGCCGAACAGCCGGGAGGGCTGAGAGCTTGGGCCAGGTGAGGCCCCCGAGGTCTCCCGAAGCCCCGGAGCTCGTTGGGGCCAGGCGGCCGGACCGCCGGACCCCCTTACAACTTCAAATAAT